>NC_138299.1:45035000-46385000 GCF_965601325.2 Salmo salar
CTTAACTCTTCATAATCTTAGCATATGTGAGCACATACAAGAAGGCTACGCTTTTCAGTTACACTGACTTGAACAAACCCGTTCAACAGCTAAAGTTAGAAACAGTCAATGCTTGTAAAGATAGGGTCTGTAAAGGGGTGCATAACTGGTGGCAGTGAAGTCAGACGCAGGAGAGCAGAACTAGGTAATAGCCGGAGCAGTTTCATTTCAAAACCAACGGCATAAAGAAATAACCAACATGGGTACAAAACCCGACGCGCACAAAACCCGACGCGCACCAGTAAACATGTGTACACGCACTTACAACAAACAATTCCACACAAAGACATGGGGGGAACAGAGGGTTAAATACACAACACTTAATGAGAGAAATGAGAACCAGGTGTGTAGGAAGACAAGACAAAATGAATGGAAAATGAAAAGTGGATCGATGATGGCTAGAAGACCGGTGACGCCGACCGCCGCCCGAACAAGGAGAGGAACCGACTTCGGTGGAAGTCGTGACAGGTTCTTTCAAAATTTGAAAGAGTTTGTCTGCTTGTGCAGTATGCTAAGTATCCTGTAATCCCATGTATTGCTGTATAACACTTTATTAAATGCTCTTTAAACGTTGATCTGTGGCTCAGCTCCTTGCGCCCTATTTCCTCTCATCTCAGTAGGTAGCATCATCCTATAAACGGCCGAGGAGCTGAATGGAATTATGGGAGTTTGTCACGCATGCATCTGACAGACAGGCAGGCTCCCTGTGCAGCCAGCTTGTTCAGCGTGACACTTCACATGTTAGCTGTTAGCTGTGCTGCTAGCATAAAATCCTACACTAACGATACGCTGCTATAAATGCTATGCTATATGTTATGTCTTCAGAGGTTAGCTAGCTGTGCTGCTAGCACAACATGCTGCTGATAGTGCTCCTCTGTGCTATGTTCTGTTATGTTTAGCAAATCTTCCCATTATAGTGTACTTTAATAAAGGGGAAATCTGCAGTTGAAACATCCATTTTTGGATGTATAAATTAATGATATGAACCAATTGATTCTTTAAGAATATAACTTCCTGAGCTTCGTTCAACTGGCGTACCCCATCATAACCCAAAATATATGCTTTTTTTTATTCCAATGTCTATAAACAAAGAAAATCAAAAAAGAAATATAGCCTAAAAACATGATTTAAATTATAATTTTGATACCATGGATGGTCAGTCCTTGCATCCATAGCTCTGTCTATGAATTTGAGAGTGGTTACTAAAAGTGGTATATGCTGCTGCCGGGGCGGCAGGTAGCCTAGTGGTTAGAGCGTTGGACTAATATCTGAAAGGTTACAAGATCGAATCCCTGAGCTGACAAGGTGGAAATCTGTCATTCTAACCCTGAACAAGGCAGTTAACCCACTGTTCCTACGCTGTCATTGAAAACAAGAAACTGTTCATAACTGAATTGCCTAGTAAAATAAAAATCCAGCCTCATCCGCTGCTATCTGAATAGGTCTATCGGACAACTTTCTTGGGCCACTATAACTATATCTATTTTTCCAATTGGATTGGTCCTCTCTACCACACGGAACCCCACTAATCTACCGACGGAAACGCACGAGGTGGCTAAAAACAGACCATCTTCTATCAGCTTGCTACCCATGGCCCGGCTAGCTGTCTGAATCGCCGTGACCCCAGCCAACCTCACTACTCACTGGACCCTTATGATCACTCGGCTAAGCATGCCTCTCCTTAATGTCAATATGCCTTGTCCATTGCTGTTCTGGTTAGTGTTTATTGGCTTATTTCACTGTAGAGCCTCTAGCCCTGCTCATTATACCTTATCCAACCTTTCAGTTCCACCACCCACACATGCAATGACATCACCTGGTTTCAATGATGTTTCTAGAGACAATATCTCTCTCATCATCACTCAATGCCTAGGTTTACCTCCACTGTACTCACATCCTACCATACTTTTGTCTGTACATTATACCTTGAAGCTATTTTATCACCCCCAGAAACCTGCTCCTTTTACTCTCTGTTCCGGACGTCCTAGACGACCAATTCTCATAGCTTTTAGCCGTATCCTTATCCTACTCCTCCTCTGTTCCTCTGGCGATGTAGAGGTGAATCCAGGCCCTGCAGTGCCTAGCTCCACTCCTATTCCTGAGACGCTCTCTTTTGATGGCTTCTGTAACCGTAATAGCCTTGGTTTCATGCATGTTAACATTAGAAGCCTCCTCCCTAAGTTTGTTTTATTCACTGCTTTAGCACACTCTGCCAACCCGGATGTCCTAGCCGTGTCTGAATCCTGGCTTAAGAAGACCACCAAAAACTCTGAAATCTCCACCCCTAACTACAACATTTTCAGACAAGATAGAACGGCCAAATGGGGCGGTGTTGCAATCTACTGCAGAGATAGCTTGCAGAGTTCTGTCCTACTATCCAGGTCTGTACCCAAAGAATTTGAACTTCTACTTTTAAAAATCCACCTCTCTAAAAACAAGTCTCTCACCGTTGCCGCCTGCTATAGACCACCCTCTGCCCCCAGCTGTGCTCTGGACACCATATGTGAACTGATTGCCCACCATCTATCTTCAGAGCTTGTGCTGCTAGGTGACCTAAACTGGGACATGCTTAACCCCTCTGCCATCCTACAATCTAAGCTTGATGCCCTCAATCTCAAACAAATTATCAATGAACCTACCAGGTACCACCCCAAAGCCGTAAACACGGGCAACCTCATAGATGTCATCCGAACCAACTTGCCCTCTAAATACACCTCTGCTGTTTTCAACCAAGATCTCAGCAATCACTGCGTCATTGCCTGCATCCGTAATGGGTCAGCGGTCAAACGACCTCCACTCATCACTGTCAAACGCTCCCTGAAACACTTCAGCGAGCAGGCATTTCTAATCGACCTGGCCCGGGTATCCTGGAAGGATATTGACCTCATCCCGTCAGTAGAGGATGCCTAGTTATTTTTTTTAAAGGCCTTCCTCACCATCTTAAATAAGCATGCCCCATTCAAGAAATTTAGAACCAGGAACAGATATAGCCCTTGGTTCTCTCCAGACCTGACTGCCCTTAACCAACACAAAAACATCCTGTGGCGTTCTTCATTTGTATCGAACAGCCCCCAGTGATATGCAACTTTTCAGGGAAGTTAGAAACCAATATACACAGGCAGTTAGAAAAGCCAAGGCTAGCTTTTTCAAGCAGAAATTTGCTTCCTGCAACACAAACTCAAAAAAGTTCTGGGACACTGTAAAGTCCATGGAGAATAAGAGCACCTCCTCCCAGCTGCCCACTGCACTGAGGATAGGAAACTCTGTCACCACCGATAAATCCACTATAATTGAGAATTTCAATAAGCATTTTTCTACGCTGGCCATGCTTTCCACCTGGCTACCCCTACCCCGGTCAACAGCACTGCACCCCCACAGCAACTCGCCCAAGCCTTCCCCATTTCTCCTTCTCCCAAATCCAGTCAATTGATGTTCTGAAAAAGCTGCAAAATCTGGACCCCTACAAATCAGCCGGGCTAGACAATCTGGACCCTTTCTTTCTAAAATTATCTGCCGAAATTGTTGCAACCCCTGTTACTAGCCTGCTCAACCTCTCTTTTGTGTCGTCTGAGATTCCCAAAGATTGGAAAGCAGCTGCAGTCATCCCCCTCTTCAAAGGGGGGACACTCTTGACCCAAACTGCTTCAGACCTATATCGATCCTACCATGCCTTTCTAAGGTCTTCGAAAGCCAAGTCAACAAACAGATTACCGACCATTTCGAATCCCATCGCACCTTCTCCACTATGCAATCTGGTTTCAGAGCTGGTCATGGGTGCACCTCAGCCACGCTCAAGGTCCTAAACGATATCTTAACCGCCATCGATAAGAAACAATACTGTGCAGCCATTTTCATTGACCTGGCCAAGGCAATCGACTCTGTCAATCACCACATCCTCATCGGCAGACTCAATAGTCTTGGTTTCTCAAATGATTGCCTCGCCTGGTTCACCAACTGCTTGTCTGATAGAGTTCAGTGTGTCAAATCGGAGGGCCTGTTGTCTGGACCTCTGGCAGTCTCTATGGGGGTGCCACAGGGTTCCATCCTTGGGCCGACTCTCTTCTCTGTATCCATCAATGATGTCGCACTTGCTGCTGGTGATTCTCTGATCCACCTCTATGCAGACGACACCATTCTGTATACTTCTGGCCTTTCTTTGGACACTGTGTTAACAACCCTCCAGACGAGCTTCAATGCCATACAACTCTCCTTCCGTGGCCTCCAACTGCTCTTAAATACAAGTAAAACTAAATGCATGCTCTTCAACCAATCGCTGCCTGCACCTGCCCGCCCGTCCAGCATCACTACTCTGGACGGTTCTGACTTAGAATATGTGGACAACTACAAATACAGTGGGGCAAAAAAGTATTTAGTCAGCCACCAATTGTGCAAGTTCTCCCACTTAAAAAGATGAGAGAGGCCTGTAATTTTCATCATAGGTACACTTCAACTATGACAGACAAAATGAGAAAAAACAATCCTGAAAATCACATTGTAGGATTTTTAATTAACTTATTTGCAAATTATGGTGGAAAATAAGTATTTGGTCAATAACAAAAGGTTATCTCAATACTTTGTTATATACCCTTTGTTGGCAATGACACAGGTCAAACGTTTTCTGTAAGTCTTCACAAGGTTTTCACACACTGTTGCTGGTACTTTTGCCCATTCCTCCATGCAGATCTCCTCTAGAGCAGTGATGTTTTGGGGCTGTCGCTGGGCAACACGGACTTTCAACTCCCTCCAAAGATTTTCTATGGGGTTGAGATCTGGAGACTGGCTAGGCCACTCCAGGACCTTGAAATGCTTCTTACGAAGCCACTCCTTCGTTGCCCGGGCGGTGTGTTTGGGATCATTGTCATGCTGAAAGACCCAGCCACGTTTCATCTTCAATGCCCTTGCTGATGGAAGGAGGTTTTCACTCAAAATCTCACGATACATGGCCCCATTCATTCTTTCCTTTACACGGATCAGTCGTCCTGGTCCCTTTGCAGAAAAACAGCCCCAAAGCATGATGTTTCCACCCCCATGCTTCACAGTAGGTATGGTGTTCTTTGGATGCAACTCAGCATTCTTTGTCCTCCAAACACGACAAGTTGAGTTTTTACCAAAAAGTTATATTTTGGTTTCATCTGACCATATAACATTATCCCAATCCTCTTCTGGATCATCCAAATGCTCTCTAGCAAACTTCAGATGGGCCTGGACATGTACTGGCTTAAGCAGGGGGACACGTCTGGCACTGCAGGATTTGAGTCCCTGGCGGCGTAGTGTGTTACTGATGGTAGGCTTTGTTACTTTGGTCCCAGCTCTCTGCAGGTCATTCACTAGGTCCCCCCGTGTGGTTCTGGGATTTTTGCTCACCGTTCTTGTGATCATTTTGACCCCACGGGGTGAGATCTTGCGTGGAGCCCCAGATCGAGGGAGATTATCAGTGGTCTTGTATGTCTTCCATTTCCTAATAATTGCTCCCACAGTTGATTTCTTCAAACCAAGCTGCTTACCTATTGCAGATTCAGTCTTCCCAGCCTGGTACAGGTCTACAATTTTGTTTCCGGTGTCCTTTGACAGCTCTTTGGTCTTGGCCATAGTGGAGTTTGGAGTGTGACTGTTTGAGGTTGTGGACAGGTGTCTTTTATACTGATAACAAGTTCAAACAGGTGCCATTAATACAGGTAACGAGTGGAGGACAGAGGAGCCTCTTAAAGAAGAAGTTACAGGTCTGTGAGAGCCAGAAATTTTGCTTGTTTGTAGGTGACCAAATACTTATTTTCCACCATAATTTGTAAATAAATTCATAAAAAATCCTACAATGTGATTTTCTGGATTTTTTTTCTTATTTTGTCTGTCATAGTTGACGTGTACCTATGATGAAAATTACAGGCCTCTCTCATCTTTTTAAGTGGGAGAACTTGCACAATTGGTGGCTGACTAAATACTTTTTTGCCCCACTGTACCTAGGTGTCTGTTTAGACTGTAAACTCTCCTTCCAGACTCATATCAAACATTTTCAATCCAAAGTTAAATCTAGAATTGGCTTCCTATTTTGCAACAAAGCATCCTTCACTCATGCTGCCAAACATACCCTCGTAAAACTGACCATCCTACCGATCCTCGACTTCGGCGATGTCATTTCCAAAATAGCCTCCAATACCCTACTCAATAAATTGGATGCAGTCTATCACAGTGCCATCCGTTTTGTCACCAAAGCCCCATATACTACCCATCACTGCGACCTGTACGCTCTCGTTGGCTGGCCCTTGCTTCATACTCGTCGCCAAACCCACTGGCTCCAGGTCATCTACAAGTCCCTGCTAGGTAAAGTCCCCCCTTATCTCAGCTCGCTGGTCACCATAGCAGCACCCACCTGTTGCACGCGCTCCAGCAGGTATATCTCACTGGTCACCCCCAAAGCCTATTCCTCCTTCGGCCGCCTCTCCTTCCAGTTCTCTGCTGCCAATGACTGGAACGAACTACAAAAATCTCTAAAACTGGAAACACTTATCTCCCTCACTAGCTTTAAGCACCAGCTGTCAGAACAGCTCACAGATTACTGCACCTGTACATAGCCCATCTATAATTTAGCCCAAACAACTACCTTTTCCCCTACTGTATTTATTTATTTTTCTCCTTTGCGCCCCATTATTTATATTTCTACTTTTCACTTTCTTCCACTGCAAATCTACCATTCCAGTGTTTTACTTGCTATATTGTATGTACATCGCCACCATGGCCTATTTTTGCCTTTACCTCTCACGTCATTTGCTCACATTGTATATAGGCTTATCTTTCTACTGTATTATTGACTGTATGTTTGTTTTACTCCATGTGTAACTCTGTTTTGTTGTATGTGTCAAACTGCTTTGCTTTATCTTGGCCAGGTCGCAATTGTAAATGAGAACTTGTTCTCAACTTGCCTACCTGGTTAAATAATGGTGAAATAAAATACAATTCCTCAGATTTTTACTGGGTGGGGAATCGCTTTGTTATCGTGTTAACCACTGATAACTGCTTTAATAAGGGTTATGTTCCAATATCCATGCCAGGATACCTCTTACAATGCACTTAAAATGTATGTCTGAGGCCTCCCAAGTGGCACAGCGGTCTAAGGAACTGCATTGCAGTGCTAGAGCCGTCACTACAGATCCGGGTTCAATCCCGGGCTATGTCGCAGGCGGCTACAATTGGCCCAGCGTCGTCCGGGGGAGGGTTTGGCCGGCTGGGACATTTTCAGGTCTTGCCATAGATTTAAGTCAAAACTGTAACTTGGCCACTCACTGTCTTCTTGGTAAGCAACTCCAGTGTAGATTTGGCCGTGTGTTTTAGGTTATTGTCCTGCTGAATTAATCTCCCAGTGTCTGGCGGAAAGCAGACTAAACAGTTTTTTCTCTAGGATTTTGTCTGTACTTCCGTTTATTTTTTATCATGAAAAACTCCCCAGTCCTTAACACTTACAAGCATACACATGACATGATGCAGCCACCACTATGCTTGAAAATAGAGAGAGCTGTACTCAGTAAAGTTATGAATTGGATTTGCCACAAACATAATTTGTATTCAGGACAAAAAGATAAATGCTTCGCCACGTTTTTTGCAGTATTACTTTAGAATATTTTTTATTCTATACAGGCTTACTTCTTTTCAATTAGGTTAGTATTGTGGAGTAACTACAATGTTGTTGATCCATCCTCAGTTTTCTCCTATCACAGCCATCAAACATGTAACTGTTTTAAAGTCACCATTGGCCTCATGGTGAAATCCCTGAGTGGTTTCCTTCCTTTCCGGCAACTGAGTTAGGAAGGACGCCTGTATCTTTGTAGTAACAAGGTATATTGATACACCATCCAAAGTGTAATTAATAACTTCACCATGCTCAAAGGGATATTTAATGTCTGTTTTTTCCCCCCATCTACCAATAGGGGCCCTTCTTTGCGAGGCATTGGAAAACCTCCCTGGTCTTTCGGGATGAATCTGTGTTTGAAATTCACTGCTTGACTGAGGAACCTTACAGATAACTGTATGTGTGGGGTACAGAGATGAGGTAGTCATTAAAAATTGATGTTAAACATGATTATTTGCATACAGATTGAGTCCATGCAACTTATTATTAGACTTGCCATAACAAACGGGTTGAATACTTATTGACTTGACATTGACTCGACATGCACTACATCGAATCAAATCAACGTTTATTTGTCATGTTCTGCCGAATAAAACAGGTGCAAATGCTTACTTAAAGGCTCTAACCAACAGAGCAACTAAAAAATAATAATTGTCAAAAGTTTTAGAACACCTACTCATTCAAAGGTTTTTCTTTATTTTGACTATTTTCTACATTGTAGACTAATAGTGAAGACACAAAACTATAAAATAACATATGGAATCATGTAGTAACCAAAAAAGTGTTAAACAAATCTAAATATATTTTCTATTTGAGATTCTTTAAATAACCACCCTTTGCCTTGATGACAGCTTTGCGCACTCTTGGCATTCTGTCAACCAGCTTCACCTGGAATGCTTTTCCAACAGTCAGGAAGGAGTTCCCACATATGCTGAGCACTTGTTGGCTGCTTTTCCTTCACTCTGTGGTCTGACTCATCCCAAACCATCTCAATTTGGTTGAGGTCAGGGGATTGTGGAGGCCAGGTCATCTGATGCAGCACTCCATCACTATCCTTCTTGGTCAAATAGCCCTTACACAGCCTGGAGGTGTGTTGGGTCATTGTCCTGTTGAAAAACAAATGATCTTCCCACAAATCCCAAACCAGATGGGATTGTGTATCGTTGCAGAATGCTGTGGTAGCCATTCAGGTTAAGTGTGCCTTGAATTGTAAATAACTCACAGACAGTGTCACCAGCAAAGCACCCCCACACCATAATACCTCCTCCTCCATGCTTCACAGTGGAAATACACATGTGGAGATGTGTGACACTGAGACACGGCGGTTGGAACCAAAAATGGACAATAATAAAGATTAGACTAACAAAAAAATATCAAATTTGGACTCCCGACCAAAGGACAAATTTCCACCGGTCTAATGTCCATTGCTTGTGTTTCTTGGCCCAAGCGAGTCTCTTCTTCTTATTGGTGTCCTTTAATCATGGTTTCTTTGCAGCAATTCGACCATGAAGGCCTGATTCACACAGTCTCCTCTGAACAGTTGATGTTGAGATGTGTCTGTTACTTGAACTCCGTGAAGCATTTATTTGGGCTGCAATTTCTGAGGCTGGTAACTCTAATGAACTTATCCAGAGATAACTCTGGGACTTACATTCTTGTGGCGGTCCTCATGAGAGCCAGTTTCATCATAGCGCTTGATGGTTTTTGCGATGGTTTTCCTGCATTGACTGACCTTCAAGTCTTAAAGTAATGATGGATTGTCGTTTCTCCTTGCTTATTTGAGCTGTTCTTGCCATAATATGGACTTGGTCTTTTACCAAATAGGGCTATCTTCTGTGTACCTTGTCACAACACAACTGATTGGCTCAAATGCATTAAGAAGGAAAGAAATTCCACAAATGAACTTTTAAGAAGGCAAACCTGTTCATTGAAATGCATTCCAGGTGACTACCTCATGAAGCTGGTTGAGAGAATGCCAAGAAAGTGCAAAGCTGTCATCAAGGCAAAATATATTTTGATTTGTTTAACACTTTTTTAACATTATTACATGATTCCATACGTGTTGTTTCATAGTTCTGATGTCTTCACTATTATTCCACACTGTAAAAATAGCAAAAAGAAAAAAAAACCCTAGAATGAGTAGGTGTTCTAAAACTTTTGACCCGTAGTGTATATATACTGCTCAAAAAAATAAAGGGAACACTTAAACAACACAATGTAACTCCAAGTCAATCACACTTCTGTGAAATCAAACTGTCCACTTAGGAAGCAACACTGATTGACAATAAATTTCACATGCTGTTGTGCAAATGGAATAGACAACAGGTGGAAATTATAGGCAATAAGCAAGACACCCCCAATAACGGAGTGGTTCTGCAGGTGGAGACCACAGACCACTTCTCAGTTCCTATGCTTCCTGGCTGATGTTTTGGTCACTTTTGAATGCTGGCGGTGCTTTCACTCTAGTGGTAGCATGAGACGGAGTCTACAACCCACACAAGTGGCTCAGGTAGTGCAGCTCATCCAGGATGGCACATCAATGCGAGCTGTGGCAAGAAGGTTTGCTTTGTCTGTCAGCGTAGTGTCCAGAGCATGGAGGCGCTACCAGGAGACAGGCCAGTACATCAGGAGACATGGAGGAGGCCGTAGGAGGGCAACAACCCAGCAGCAGGACCGCTACCTCCGCCTTTGTGCAAGGAGGAGCAGGAGGAGCACTGCCAGAGCCCTGCAAAATTACCTCCAGCAGGCCACAAATGTGCATGTGTCTGCTCAAACGGTCAGAAACAGACTCCATGAGGGTGGTATGAGGGCCCGACGTCCACAGGTGGGGGTTGTGCTTACAGCCCAACACCGTGCAGGACGTTTGGCATTTGCCAGAGAACACCAAGATTGGCAAATTCGCCACTGGTGCCCTGTGCTCTTCACAGATGAAAGCAGGTTCACACTGAGCACATGTGACAGACGTGACAGAGTCTGGAGACGCCGTGGAGAACGTTCTGCTGCCTGCAACATCCTCCAGCATGACCGGTTTGGCGGTGGGTCAGTCATGGTGTGGGGTGGCATTTCTTTGGGGGGCCGCACAGCCCTCCATGTGCTCGCCAGAGGTAGCCTGACTGCCATTAGGTACCGAGATGAGATCCTCAGACCCCTTGTGAGACCATATGCTGGTGCGGTTGGCCCTGGGTTCCTCCTAATGCAAGACAATGCTAGACCTCATGTGGCTGGAGTGTGTCAGCAGTTCCTGCAAGAGGAAGGCATTGATGGTATGGACTGGCCCGCCCGTTCCCCAGACCTGAATCCAATTGAGCACATCTGGGACTTCATGTCTCGCTCCATCCACCAATGCCACGTTGCACCACAGACTGTCCAGGAGTTGGCGGATGCTTTAGTCCAGGTCTGGGAGGAGATCCCTCAGGAGACCATCCGCCACCTCATCAGGAGCATGCCCAGGCATTGTAGGGAGGTCATACAGGCACGTGGAGGCCACACACACTACTGAGCCTCATTTTGACTTGTTTTAAGGACATTACATCAAAGTTGGATCAGCCTGTAGTGTGGTTTTCCACTTTAATTTTGAGTGTGACTCCAAATCCAGACCTCCATGGGTTGATAAATTGGATTTCCATTGATTATTTTTGTGTGATTTTGTTGTCAGCACATTCAACTATGTAAAGAAAAAAGTATTTAATAAGATTATTTCTTTCATTCAGATCTAGGATGTGTTGTTTAAGTGTTCCCTTAATTTTTTGGAGCAGTGTATATATATATATATATATATATAGTTACAGGATATGAACAGTTACAATATATCTTTATCTACTTGCATATGAGTTGGGGAGACAAAACAATATGACCGCCTAGAATAAACACAAAGCTTTACAGAGTTTGTAGAGGGGTCGTTTTTCAATGTGGCTCCTTTCCTCTCCTCTCAGCTAAAATACATACACTGTATTTAGTTCTCCAGGAAGCAGTACCTCCATTTTTGCGAACGGTTCCACCGCGGGGTCTTTCCTGGCCGTGTGGACTTTAGTGCCGGGAAAACACCTCTGACAAGTAAGTCTTTCCTCCTGACACCTTGTTAATAGACCTGACCCTGTGACCTTTATCTCTGTGGACCAATGACAGAGAATGTAAAGGGATCTAAGTAGGAAGCTGAGAAGATTGTCAAAGTGAATCCCTATCTTAAATCACAACAACAATAGCCAGTATAGCCAACTCGTCTGAAGGCAGTGAAAGTGGTTAAAGCTGCTAGTATCACTCTGCTAGTATCACTCTGCTTGTATCACTCTATGGCCTGTGTTTAAAGCTGCTAGTATCACTCTGCTAGTATCACTCTATGGCCTGTGTTTAAAGCTGCTAGTATCACTCTGCTAGTATCACTCTGCTAGTATCACACAGCTAGTATCACTCTGCTAGTATCACACAGCTAGTATCACTCTGTGGCCAGTAGTTAAAGCTGCTAGTATCACTCTGCTAGTATCACTCTGCTAGTATCACTCTGCTAGTATCACACAGCTAGTATCACACAGCTAGTATCACTCTGCTAGTATCACTCTGTGCCCAGTGGTTTAAGCTGCTAGTATCACTCTGCTAGTATCACTCTGCTTGTATCACTCTGCTAGTATCACACAGCTAGTATCACACAGCTAGTATCACACAGCTAGTATCACTCTGCTAGTATCACTCTGTGGCCAGTGTTTAAAGCTGCTAGTATCACTCTGCTAGTATCACTCCGCTAGTATCACTCCGCTAGTATCACTCTGCCAGTATCACTCTGTGCCCAGTGGTTTAAAGCTGCTAGTATCACTCTGCTAGTATCACTCCGCCAGTATCACTCTGTGCCCAGTGGTTTAAGCTGCTAGTATCACTCTGCTAGTATCACTCCGCCAGTATCACTCTGTGCCCCGTTGGTTAAGCTGCTAGTATCACTCTGCTAGTATCACTCTGCTAGTATCACTCTGCTTGTATCACTCTGCTTGTATCACTCTATGGCCTGTGTTTAAAGCTGCTAGTATCACTCTGCTAGTATCACTCTATGGCCTGTGTTTAAAGCTGCTAGTATCACTCTGCTAGTATCACTCTGCTAGTATCACACAGCTAGTATCACTCTGCTAGTATCACACAGCTAGTATCACTCTGTGGCCAGTAGTTAAAGCTGCTAGTATCACTCTGCTAGTATCACTCTGCTAGTATCACTCTGCTAGTATCACACAGCTAGTATCACACAGCTAGTATCACTCTGCTAGTATCACTCTGCTAGTATCACACAGCTAGTATCACTCTGCGGCCAGTAGTTAAAGCTGCTAGTATCACTCTGCTAGTATCACTCTGTGCCCAGTGGTTTAAGCTGCTAGTATCACTCTGCTAGTATCACTCTGCTTGTATCACTCTGCTAGTATCACTCTGCTAGTATCACACAGCTAGTATCACACAGCTAGTATCACACAGCTAGTATCACTCTGCTAGTATCACTCTGTGGCCAGTGTTTAAAGCTGCTAGTATCACTCTGCTAGTATCACTCCGCTAGTATCACTCCGCTAGTATCACTCTGCCAGTATCACTCTGTGCCCAGTGGTTTAAAGCTGCTAGTATCACTCTGCTAGTATCACTCCGCCAGTATCACTCTGTGCCCAGTGGTTTAAGCTGCTAGTATCACTCTGCTAGTATCACTCCGCCAGTATCACTCTGTGCCCAGTGGTTTAAGCTGCTAGTATCACTCTGCTAGTATCACTCTGCTAGTATCACTCTGCTAGTATCACTCTGCTTGTATCACTCTGCTTGTATCACTCTACTTGTATCACTCTATGGCCTGTGTTTAAAGCTGCTAGTATCACTCTGCTAGTATTGCCAGTGGTTAAACCACGTAGCCTGCCTCTTTCTCTCTCTCTGGAGGAGAACCAAAGATATTAGAATATACAGTACATACACACTAGAAAACTAAGAAAACATGGGAAGAGGAGTTTAATTTACACCAGTCTGTGAACAGTATATACAGCCACACGTGAGTATGCTTTAGTTTACCCACAGTTTAATATAGAATATTACAGTACTTACCATAGAACTCTGTAGTAAACTGTAGTATACTGTAGAGTACTGCACTACACACCTTAGTATCCCTTGATCATGTGTAGTACTTACTATAGAATGTTTTAATATAGTGTAGAACACTATAGTAAATACTACAGAATTATCCGAATAAAATAACACTGTAGTAAAGTATTTAATTTTACAGTATTTAATTTTCATATACACTTCCCATTCCCATTCTCCTCCCCCATATCCAAATTTGTGCCACCGATAAGTGAGAAACCTACATGCCAAGTATAGATCATATCTTGTGTCATAGAAAAGAGCAGAAGATCGGAACGCTCCGTTCAGACCCCAGTCCTACCTACCTACAGGTTATAGAAAATGTGCACTTTTTGTATTTCTCCAGTAGGTTTCCTGACGGAGAAAGCCTCCACTTCTATGTCAATGTTAATTAACCAAAAACACTATAGTAGATACTAGTGCTATTTCTGCAAAAACAGTACAGTAAATACGACCGTGTATTACAGTACGCAAAAACACTACAGTAAATGCTAAAGCATACTACAATCAGCAAAAACACTACATGAATTACTGTAGCATACTAAAATCTGCAAAAACACTACATTAATTACTATTGTGTATACAACAGTTTTCTATTACTACAGTATTTTTACTATTGTTAACAGTAAATACTACAGTATACTACAGTATAATACTACTAGACTTTAGTCCACAAAAACACTACAGTAAATACTAAAGTTGTATTTTATTAGAGTATTTATACTATAGTTAACTCTAAATACTACAGTATTCACTGTAGTGTTTTGACTTTGTTTTTGCAAAAACACTACAGTAAATACTACAGTAAAGTCTGCAAAACACTACAGTGAATACCATAGTATTTATACCATAGTATAGTATTTTTTCATGTTGGTAGGTACATGTGAGTATGCTTTAGTTTAGGTACATATGAGTATGCAAAGACATGCGACGACCTACTTTAAAACCTTTTTTCGCAATCTATTAATAGTTTCACTACGGCATGTGTAGAAAATTCCAGACCAACCCATGAACTCACTCACCCTCCCTCTGGTAGGGCCTTGGTGAAGGCTGCTTTGGGCAAGGCCTCAGCGCATTTCACTTAAATTTTATCTCCTCTGAGTAACTGGAACCAGCAGCCAGAGAGCGACCGGGAGGCAGGGAGAGAGGGAGAGCGAGAGAGGGGATAGAGAGAGGGAGCGGGGGACTGAGGAGGGAGAGGGGCACTGAGGAGGGAGAGAGAGAGGGGATAGAGAGGGAGCGAAGGACATAGGAGGGAGAGAGAGGTGAGAGAGAGGGAGCAGGGGAATGGGGAGAGAAAGAGTTGGCCTTTGCTTTATAATGTCCTCCATGTGGTAATATTTTTCATGAAAAGAGAGAAGCAGAATATTTACCTCACTCTTAAACTCAATGTAATGTGTTATAGTGTCTCTTCCAGATCTTGGTTGTTTACCCCCCCCCCTCTCTCTCCCCCCTCTCTCTTTCTCTCCCCCTCTCTGTCTACCCTCCTCTCTCTCTCCATCTCTGCCACTTTATACCCTCGCTCTCTCTCCCCTCTCTCTCTCTCCCCTCTGTCTATCCTCCTCTCTCTCTCCATCTCTCCCTCTCTAAACCCTCTTTCTTTCTCTCCCACTCTCCATCTATCCTCCTCTCTCTCCATCTTTCTTTCCCCTCTCTCTTTCTCTCCCTCTCTCCTTCTATCCTCCTCTCTCTTTCCATCTCTCTCCCCTCTCACTGAAGATTTCCTGAAATAACCATTACATTTTAAATAGACTGGACTTTTTTTATCCACATGAATAATCAACACCTTCTTGCTGACATCACCAAATAATTGTTACAAGATAATTTCTGCTACAATATTGTAAATACTTTTGTTGAGTTCAGTGGAGTTTTCCGGACAGAAAATGACACCCAGATTGTCTTTCAAGATACTCTTAGAAAATGGTTTTAGAAGGGTGGTTCTAATCTGTTTTGCGTCGGTACTTCCTGTGTCACATCTTTCAGCTGGATGATGTGACAATGACGAGGCAGGACGAGTCACACATGATGTTTCTGATTACCATGGGCACAGTCTAATGAAACCCAGAGTTGAAGCAACTATACAGAAGACAGAATCAGTAGTAGAGAGAAGAAAGCGAGAGAGAGCGGGGGGAGGGGGATAGAGAGAAAGAGAGAGAGAGAGGGCAGAGAGAGAGAGACGAGAAAGAGAAAGAAGAGAGAGATGGTAGAGAAAGAGAGCAAATAAAATAAATTTTTCAAGAGTGAAGGGGAGAGAGGCTGTTAGTGAGACAGACAGATCTACAAGCCAAGACTAAGAGTCTGGACAGTCTGGTGTACATTGTGCCAGCGAGGCCCTGGGGTGTGGTTCATCCTTTTGTTACAGCCTTCAGACACACACAGATGGAAAGACTGGGGGGCAGGGGAGCAAGGGAGAGAGAGAGAGAGAAAGAGAGAGAGAGAAATAGAGAGAAAGAAAGAGAAGGAGAAAGAAAGGGAGTTATTCTGACGTTGTACATAAGTGTCATAACTGTCAGACGTGATATTACCGGCCCAGTGTAAGAATCCTACAATGACACGGGTAGAGTCTTTGGATTGGTCCCTATCCCAGGCTACTGTTTATGTTCTTATATCGTTGTCTAATGCTGCCCCTCTACATCGGCAGTATCCTGGAGGAAGACTTGCAGAAGGTTGGAAAACTATCCGGCTTCGATGTTATGGAAAATGTGCTATTTTAGTAATTCTCCAGTAGGTTGGCTGAAGGGAAAGCCTCAACTTCTATGTAATTGATAATAAATCAAAAACAGTTTAGTAAATACTAGTGACATTTCTGCAAATACACTACAGTAAATACTACAGTATACTACAGTCCAAAAAAACACTACATGAATTACTATTGTATATACAACAGTTTTCTATTACTATATTATTTTAACTATTTCATACCACAGTCAACTAGACTTGTATACCACAGTCAACTAGACTAGTATACCACAATTAACTAGACTATTATACCACAGTCAACTAGAGTAGTATACCACAGTCAACTAGACTATTATACCACCGTCAACTAGACTAATATACCACAGTCAACTAGACTATTATACCACAGTCAACTAGACTAGTATACCACAGTCAACTAGACTAGTATACCACAGTCAACTAGAGTAGTATACCACAGTCAACTAGACTATTATACCACAGTCAACTAGACTAGTATACCACAGTCAACTAGAATATTATACCACAGTCAACTAGACTAGTATACCACAGTCAACTAGACTATTATACCACAGTCAACTAGACTATTATACCACAGTCAACTAGACTAGTATACCACAGTCAACTAGACTATTATACCACAGTCAACTAGACTAGTATACCACAGTCAACTAGACTAGTATACCACAGTCAACTAGACTATTATACCACAGTCAACTAGACTATTATACCACAGTCAACTAGACTATTATACCACAGTCAACTAGACTAGTATACCACAGTCAACTAGACTAGTATACCACAGTCAACTAGACTAGTATACCACAGTCAACTAGACTATTATACCACAGTCAACTAGACTAGTATACCACAGTCAACTAGACTAGTATACCACAGTCAACTAGAGTATTGTAACACAGTCAACTAGACTAGTATACCACAGTCAACTAGAGTATTGTAACACAGTCAACTAGAGTATTGTAACACAGTCAACTAGAGAATTGTAACACAGTCAACTAGACTATTATACCACAGTCGTAGTGTCATTCAGTTCAGTCTATTTTTGTCATAGTGGTATTTACTTACATGACTCACAGCCATGACTCACAGAACCCCAATTCAGGACAATGGGAGGATCAGTAACTCATTTGAGGCATGAGGTGACTTCAATGACTTCAATCTGTCAATTAAGCGCCTGTTTAAAATCACAGCACTGAACTGAGTACAACTTTGACTTTAAGTGGAGTCAGATTGGAGTAAATCTGAGGTCATATTTTCTTAGCGAGAGAGAGAGAGAGAAACCCGGTGTCCTTATAAAATCCCTTTCTGTGGTTGCCAGACACAGAGCTGCTGGGTCCGGGCCGGTCCAAATCCTTGGTCCTGAAGGCCAGGAGGAAAAACCACACAGCAATCCAGCCATGTTGGAATTCCTCCTCTGAATACCCTGGCAAGACCGCAGCAAATATATCTTCAGCCTGAAGCCCAACTCATACATGCAGGTATACACGTATACACGTACACACGTACACACACACACACAGTTCTGCAATCCTATTCCTCATCCTTTAGAGGAGGCTCCAACGTTCCCCATTATAACTGATGATTCTGTGAGTATCACTGTATCTGGAGGCTGTTCCAGGGTCTTTGTGTCAGTAGACCAGTGTCAGTTGTTTGTCTGACTGTGGCACACCATTTAAGGATTTAAATTAAGGGTGATTTGTCCTCTCTCTCTCTCTCTCTCTCTCTCTCTCTCTCTCTCTCTCTCTCTCTAAGCAATAAACACTCACAGAAATACCAAAAGAATAAAGACATTTCAAATGTCATATTACATATATATGCAGTGTTGTAACGATGTGCAAATGGTTAAAGTACAAAAGGGAAAATAAATAATCATAAATATGGGTTATATTTACAATGGTGTTTGTTCTTCACTGGGTGCCCTTTTCTTGTGGCAACAGGTCACGAATTTTGCTGCTGTGATGGCACACTGTGGTATTTCACCCAGTAGATATGGGAGTTTATCAAAATCGGGTTTGTTTTCAAATTCTTTGTGAACCTGTGTAATCTGAGGGAAATATGTGTCTCAAATATGGTCATACATTTGGCAGGAGGTTATTTAAGTGCAGCTCAGTTTCCACCTCATTTTGTGGGCAGTGTGCACATAGCCTGTCTTCTCTGCCTACGGCGGCCTTTCTCAATAGCAAGGCTATGCTCACTGAGTCTGTACATAGTCAAAGCTGTCCTTAAGTTTGGGTCAGACACAGTGGTCAGGTATTCTACCTCTGTGTAGTCTTTGTTTAGGGCCAAATAGCATTGTAGTTTGTCAAGTTTTTTTGTTAATTATTTTCAATCTGTCAAGTAATTATCATTTTGTTTTCTCATGATTTGGTTGGGTCTAATTGTGTTGCTGTCCTGGGGCTCTGTGGGGTCTGTTTGTGTTTGTGAAGAGAGCCCCAGGACCAGCTTGCTTCGGGGACTCTTCTCCAGGTTCATCTCTCTGTAGGTGATGGCTTTGTTATGGAAGGTTTGGGAATTGCTTCCTTTTAGGCGGTTGTAGAATTTAACGTCTCTTTTCTGGATTTTGATAATTAGTGGGTATCGGCCTAATTCTGCTCTGCATGCATTATTTGGTGTATTACGTTGTACACGGAGGATATTTTTTCAGAATTCTGTATACAGAATCTCAATTTAATGTTTGTCCTATTTTGTGAATTCTTGGTTGGTGAGCGGACCCCAGATCTCACAACCATAAAAGGCAATGGGTTCTATAACTGATTCAAGTATTTTTAGCCAGATGCTAATTGGTATGTTGAATTTTATGTTCCTTTTGATGGCATAGAAGGCCCTTCTTGCCTTGTCTCTCAGATCGTTCACAGCTTTGTGGAAGTTACCTGTGGCGCTGATGTTTAGGCCAAGGTAGGTATAGTTTTTTTGTGTGCTCTAGGGCAACGGTGTCTAGATGGAATTTATATTTGTGGTCCTGGCGACTGGACCTTTTTTGGAACACTTACTGCTGTAGGCCCTCCTTGGTTGGTGACAGAAGCATCAGATCATCAGCAAGCAGTAGACATTTGACTTCAGATTCTAGTAGGGTGAGGCCGGGTGCTGCAGACTGTTCTAGTGCCCTCGCCAATTCGTTGATATATATGTTGACTCCTGGGTCCTATGGGAAGAAATGTGTGTGTTTTCTTGCCAATTTTAACTGCACACTTGTTGTTTGTGTACATGGATTTTATAATGTCGTATGTTTTTCCACAATGGAACACACTGTAGTATCCCAATAGAACCCACTGTAGTATTCCAATAAAATGCTCTCTAGTATTCCAATAGAATGCTCTGTAGTATTCCAATAGAATGCCCTGTAGTATTCCATTAGAATGCTCTGTAGTATTCCAATAGAATGCCCTGTAGTATTCCAATAGAATGCTCTGCATTATTTAAATAGAACACTCTGTAGTATTCCAATAGACACTGTAGTATTCCAATAGAATGCTCTGTATTATTTAAACAGAACACTCTGTAGTATTCCAATAGAATGTTCTGTAGTATTCCAATAGAATGTTCTGTAGTATTCCAATAGAATGTTCTGTAGTATTCCAATAGAATGCTCTGGAGTATTCCAATAGAATGCTCTGTAGTATTCCAATAGAATGCTCTGTATTATTTAAACAGAACACTCTGTAGTATTCCAATAGAATGTTCTGTAGTATTCCAATAGAATGTTCTGTAGTATTCCAATAGAACGTTCTGTAGTATTCCAATAGAATGCTCTGTAGTATTCCAATAGAATGCTCTGTAGTATTCCAATAGAATGCTCTGGAGATTTGTAGTATTCCAATAGAATGCTCTGTAATATTCCAATACAACACTGTAGTATTCCAATAGAACACTCTGTAATATTCCAATACAACACTGTAGTATTCCAATAGAATGCTCTGTAATATTCCAATACAACACTGTAGTATTCCAATAGAACACTCTGTAATATTCCAATACAACACTGTAGTATTCCAATAGAACACTCTGTAATATTCCAATAGAACACACTGTAGTATTCCAATAGAAAACTCTGTAATATTCAAATACAACACTGTAGTATTCCAATAGCATGTTCTGTAGTATTCCAATATAATGCTCTGTGGTATTCCAATAGAACACTGTAGTATTCCAATAAAACACTGTAGTATTCCAATAGAACATTGTAGTATTCCAATAGAACACTCTGTAGTATTCCAATAGAACACTCTGTAGTATTCCAAAAGAACACTGTGGTATTCCAATAGAACACTGTAGTATTCCAATAGAACACTCTGTATTATTCAAATAGAACACTCTGTATTATTCAAATAGAACACTGTAGTATTGTCACGTCCTGACCATAGTAAGATGTTATTTTCTATGGTAGAGTAGGTCAGGGCGTGACAGGGGGTGTTTGTGTTTTTCTATGTTTTGTATATCTATGTTTAGGTTCTAGTTTTTCTATTTCTATGTTTTTTTTGGTTTAGTTGGGATGATCTCTAATTAGAGGGAGCTGGTCCTCGTTGTCTCTAATTGGAGATCATACTTAAGTAGGGTTTTTTTCCACCTGTGTTTGTGGGTAGTTGTCTTCTGTTTAGTTTATATACCTGACAGAACTGTGCACTTTCATTTTTCTCTTTGTTATTTTCCTTTAGTGTTTTGAGTTATAATAAATATTCATCATGAGCAATCAACACGCTGTGCTTTGGTCCCCTCTCTACGACAGCCGTTACAGAACTACCCACCACCAAAGGACCAAGCAGTGTGATCAGGAATGGACCTGGGAGGACATTCTGGACGGGAAAGGACCCAGGAGTCAGGCTGGGGAGTATTGCCGCCTGAGGGGAAGATTGAGGCAGCAAAATCAGAGCGGCGTTATTATGAAGCGCTATAACAACCACGAGGCAAGTGCGAGAGACAGCCCCCCAAACAATGTATGGGGGGGGGGGGCACACGGGGAGATTGAGAGTCAGGTTGGAGACCTGAGCCAACTCCCCGTGCTTACCGTGGGGGGCGAGTGATCGAGCTACGGGGGTTATCCAGCCAGGACGAGTTGTGCCTGCCATAAGCTCCAGACCTCCAGTGCGCCTCCACGGCCCAGTATACCCTGTGTCTGTTCTGCGCACCCGGCCTCCAGTGACGTTCCCTAGTCCAGAACTCCCAGCGACGTTCCCTAGTCCGGTGAGACCTATTCCAGCTCCACGAAAGAAGCCTCCAGTAATGATCTATGGTCCGAAGCCTGTAGAGATGATCCATGGCACGAAGCCTCCAGTGATGCTCCATGGCCCGGAGCCTGTAGGGATGATCCATGGCACGAAGCCTCCAGAGATAATCCATGGACCAGAGCCTGTAGGGATAATCCATGGCAAGAAGCCTGTAGGGATGATCCATGGCCCGGAGCCTGTAGAGATGATCCATGGCACGAAGCCTCTAGTGATAATCCATGGCCCGGAGCCTCCAGTGATAATCCATGGCCCGGAGCCTCCTGTGATGATCCATGGAGCGAAACCTGTAGTGATGATCCATGGCACCGAGCCTGTAGTGAAGGTCCCCAGTCCAGAGCCTCCAGCGACGCTCCCCAGTCCGGAGCCTCCAGCGACTCTCCCCAGTCCGGAGCCTCCAGTGACGCTCCCCAGTCCGGAGCCTCCAGCGGCGGCCTGCAGCCCGGAACCTCCAGCGGCGGCCTGCAGCCCGGAATCTCCGACGACGATCCACAGTCTGGTGGTACTAAAGCAGAGGGATCAGCGGGTGGAGCGGGGGTTACGCCCAGAACCGAGCCGCCTCCTCTGCTGGAGGATCCACTGGAGGATAAGGTTATGTGGACTGCACTAGAGCCGCCATAGACAGGAGTTACGCAGCCTACCCTCCCTTTTGTTTTAGTTTTTTAGTGGCATTCGGAGTCTGCACCTTTTGGGGGGGGGGGGGGGGGGGGGGGTTACTGTCACGTCCTGACCATAGTAAGATGTTATTTTCTATGGTAGAGTAGGCCAGGGCGTGACAGGGGGTGTTTTGTGTTTTTCTATGTTTTGTATATCTATGTTTAGGTTCTAGTTTTTCTATTTCTATGTTGTTGTTTTTTGGGATGATCTCCAATTAGAGGCAGCTGGTCCTCGTTGTCTCTAATTGGAGATCATATTTAAGTAGGGTTTTTTTCACCTGTGTTTGTGGGTAGTTATCTTCTGTTTAGTTTATGTACCTGACAGAACTGTACGCTTTCGTTTTTCTCTTTGTTATTTCTCCTTTAGTGTTTTGAGTTATAATAAATATTCATCATGAGCAATCAACACGCTGCGCTTTGGTCCCCTCTCTACGACAGCCGTTACAAGTATTCCAATAGAATGTTCTGTAGTATTATGTTCTGTAGTATTCCAATAGAATGCTCTGTAGTATTCCAATAGAATGCTCTGTAGTATTCCAATAGAATGCTCTGTAGTATTATGCTCTGTAGTATTCCAATATAACACTGTAGTATTCCAATAGAATGCTCTGTAGTATTCCAATAGAATGCTCTGTAGTATTCCAATAGAATGCTCTGTAGTATTATGCTCTGTAGTATTCCAATAGAACACTCTGTAGTATTCCAATAGAACACTCTGTAGTATTCCAATATAACACTGTAGTATTCCAATAGAATGTTCTGTAGTATTAAGCTCTGTAATATTCCAATACAACACTGTAGTATTCCAATATAATGTTCTGTAGTATTCCAATAGAATGCTCTGTAGTATTCCAATAGAATGCTCTGTAGTATTAAGCTCTGTAGTATTCCAATAGAATGTTCTGTAGTATTCCAATAGAATGCTCTGTAGTATTAAGCTCTGTAGTATTCCAATATAACACTGTAGTATTCCAATTGAATGTTCTGTAGTATTAAGCTCTGTAATATTCCAATACAACACTGTAATATTCCAATATAACACTAGTATTCCAATAGAATGTTCTGTAGTATTCCAATAGAATGTTCTGTAGAATTGCCTTCCAAGAATTCCGTTACTATTCCTTTGGAACGTGACATGGTAAATCTCATTCCTATCAAGGGTGTAAAGGGTTAAAGCTGTGGTGTGGAGCAGGCGGTAGTGTCCTTGGAGTGTCCAGTAATACATTGGAGGATGGCAAGTAAAGAGAGAGAGAGCTAACATCTGGACAGTGTCTTGATTCTACAGTTTCTCCCTGCCACAGATGCTCCCCAAACGGCTGGACCAATAAACCCTTCAAAAGTAAGCCATTACAGCGGCCTGCTTTGTTAATGTGGCTGTTGACTGGTTGTGGTTTGTTTCATTTCACCTGCCTGGCCTGTGTGTCAGGGACATACTACATCCCTGGTACTGTAAGGACTCACTGTGATAATAACTCACTGTGGGGATCACAACTGAAGCTCAGGAAATCAGTGATTAGGCCACAAAGTGCATGTGACCGTCAGGAACCAAACATGAGTTATGTGTATGCTAAAAGACCCTGTTATCCAACTGAGCTTCAGCCTAGGCATTAACCCTGAAGACTAACCCGAGGTTCAGCTGAGCTTAAGGCATTAACCCTGAAGACTAACCCGAGGTTCAGCTGAGCTTCAGCCTAGGCATTAACCCTGAAGACTAACCCGAGGTTCAGCTGAGCTTAAGCCTAGGCATTAACCCTGAAGACTAAACCGAGGTTCAACTGAGCTTAAGCCTAGGCATTAACTCTGAAGACTAAACCCAGGTTCAACTAAGCTTAAGCCTGGCATTAACCCTGAAGACTATCTCTCTGCCTCTCTGCCTCTCTCTCTTTCTGTCTTTCTCTCTCTGTATCTCTCGCTCTATCTCTGCATTGCTCATTCTCTCTCTATCTCTCTTTTTCTGAATCTCTCTCTCTCTCGGTATCTCTCTCGCTGTCTCTCGGTATCTCTCTCGCTATCTCTGTATCTCTTTATCTCTCTCTCGATCTCTGAGGCAATACACTCTTGGTCTCTTAGCACTATCACTGACAGCAGAGAATGGCCAGGGAATTCAAGACCAGGGTCCCAACATCCAAGTCTCATCAACACCTCTAACAAGGTTACTTAGGGGCGAGACAGATGGAAGGAGAAAGGGATGAAAACTGACAGAGAGGGAAGGAAAGAGAGAGAGGAACATGGGCTAAGAGGGATAGAGAAAGGAAAATGGGAAAGAGGGAGGGAAAGAGAGAGAGAGGAAGAGAGACATAATGACAGAAATGGAGGGACGTAGTGAGGGAGAGAGAGAAAGAGAGGAAGGCGTCCATCTTCAGAAGGTGTTTTGACTCTGCCCAGCAGGCTCCACTCTTGTTGATTGTTGCTGACACCTCCTCATGGCTGAAAGCCTAGAGACAACAAGACAGAGGCCAGAACAACACTTCTGTTCTAATCAAACAGAGAACCAGACAGGGGCCAGAACAACACTTCTGTTCTGCACACACAGAGAACCAGACAGGGGCCAGAACAGCACTTCTGTTCTGCACATGCAGAGAACCAGACAGGGGCCAGAAAAACACTTCTGTTCTGCATACACATACAGGAGAGGAGACAGACAGGGAGAAACTGCTTTCAAGTCACATTGCTGACGTGGTTATCCTGTTTGGCTATCTTTTTCTAAGCCAAATTAGTTGCAAAAACCTGGGTTTTTTTGTGACAGAAAACAAGCATCTTAGTCTTTCAGAAAGTACCTCCCCGTATTACCCCATTTACTCCTTTAGTCAATTTCTTTCTGTCTCATGCACTCTGAAAATGACTGTGGGCAAACCAAATTGACGATATTTATGAAAACATAATTCGCCACTCGTGACCGTCCACACACACAACCCTGTACTGATGGGTCATCTCAGCTAATCCTCAGTCAATCTGAGTTCACCAGCTCTGTTCTCTGGGCGCCGAAGACGTGCATGTCGATTAAGGCAGCCCCACGCACCTCTCTGATTCAGAGGGGTCGGGTTAAATGTGGAAGACACATTTCAGTTGAAGGCATTCAGTTGTACAAATGACTAGGTCTCTCTCTCTCTCTCTCAAATGACATACCCAACTCTAACTGCCTGTAGCTTGTTACCATTTGAAAGGGAAAACTTTGAAGTGTGTGGAAAGGTGAAATGAATGTAGGAGAATATAACACATTAGATGTGGTAAAAGATAATACAAAGAAAAAAAACCCATTTATTTTCAATTTTCTGTACCTATTTGAAATGCAAGAGAAAAGCCATAATGTATTATTCCAGCCCAGGTGCAATTTAGATTTTGGTCACTAGATGGCAGCAGTGTATGTGCAAAGTCTTAGACTGATCCAATGAACCATTGCATTTCTGTTCAGAATGTTGTGTCAAGACTGCCCAAATGTGCCTAATTGGTTTATTAATAACTTTTCAAGTTCAAAACTGTGCACTCTCCTCAAACAATAGCATGATATTAGTTCACTCTAATAGCTACTGTAAAGTGGACAGTGCAGTTAGATTAACAAGAATGTAAGCTTTCTGCCAATAACAGATATGTCTATGTCCTGGGAAATGTTCTTGTTATTTACAACCTCATGCTAATCGCATTAGCCTACGTTAGCTCAACAGTTCCGTAGGTGGGTCACAGATCTGTAGAGATCCTTAAAAGGTTGTTGACACCATTCATCAGCCAGGCCACTTATGTGTGCATACCTCATGGAGGCAACCTCTCTCTAACACACTATCTACACTAGATACTTCAGCTAGCGTGAATTTCAGAGACATGTCCTTGGACTGCCCAGTAAGACATTGGAGGATGGCAGGTAGAGAGAGAGAGCTCATATCTGGACAGTGTTTTGATTCTACAGTTTCTACCTGCCACAGTTGCTCCCCAAACGGCTGGACCAATAAACCCTTCAAAAGTGAGCCATTACAGCAGCCTGCCTTGTTAATGTGGCTGTTGACTGGACACAGACAGAGTTTCTAAGGGTTGTGGTTTGTTTCATTTCACCTGCCTGGCCTGTGTGTCAGGGACAAACTACATCCCTGGTACTGTAAGATAATAACTCACACTGTGGGGATCACAACTGAAGCTCAGGAAATCAGTGATTAGGCCACAAAGTGCATGTGACCGTCAGGAACCAAACATGAGTTATGTGTATGCTAAAAGACCCTGTTATCCAACTGAGCTTCAGCCTAGGCATTAACCCTGAGGACTAAACCAAGGTTCAGCTGAGCTTAAGCCTAGGCATTAACCCTGAAAAGTAACTAGAGGTTCAACTGAGCTTAAGCCTAGGCATTAACCCTGAAGACTAACTAGAGGTTCAACTGAACTTAAGCCTAGGCATTAACCCTGAAGACTAACTAAAGGTTACTCAGGTCAGCTCCAGTACGCAAGGGACAATCAACATGTAATAACCTGTCAATAGCCTGTCAATAGCCTGTCAATAGCCTAGTGGTGGTAGAATCCTTTCCATTCCAGGTGCTATCTCCTAATACTGATCACTGAGCCTTGTTCTGTCTCCCACTCTAAAGAGTTGTGTGTGTTTCTGTGTGTACATGTGTGAGTTTGTGTGTGCATGCGGCCAGGTAACCCTTGATACAAGTCAGTATTCGGCATCTATCCATGTCTGAGAACGTCAGGAGATGATGTGGAAACCTGCCACTAGGGTCAACAGTGAGCGCTGCTACCTTGAAGTAGGTTTCTGTTTTGCTAGGGTGTTGTGGACGGGGATATGCCTCTGGTGCCAAAGGTTGCACGTTTGAATCCAGGGTTAGAAAGTTGTATTTGTGATTTTTGTTTTAAGCCTATCCCAAACCTTAACCCTTACCTTAAAAATTAGGAGTTAAAGCGTAACCTAAAACACGAAATATGACGTTTGACAAACATGGATGAAAGTCTAATTCTGATGTGAGACTGTGACAGCTAGTTGCAAAGCGTGTGTGGTGTTTCAACAGAAGTCACATAAGTGGCCAGAATGGATAAACCACTCCAAATGTCTGGCAACACCTACAGGACTAGCCATTCCGGCTAGACTAGACACACACACACACACACACACACACACACACACACACACACACACACACACACACACACACACACACACACACACACACACACACACACACACACACACACACACACACACACACACACACACACACACACACACACACATGTTTTCATCAGATATAGCCAGTGTGGCTGTCCAAGGTAATGGAACACTCTGTTCTCTTAGAGCGATCTGAAGGCTTCAGGGTTGGTGGCCAAGATGTTAGGGGCCAAGATGTCAGCGGCCAAGATGTCAGGGGCCAAGATGTGAGGGAGAGACTATTTGGGTTGCTCTGTGAGTAGCAACGGTCATCAAAGTAGTTTTTTTTAAATAAGAAAAAAAACGATGCTAACAAATATAACAGCTGGTCGATGATACTCCAAACTTTTAGAATTTTTGTAATCCATCAGATACTGACTGAAGTATAGCACTCAATTGTTTTACTGCAATGGACAAAATGTATTATTTTTTTTGCATTCATATATACAGCGCATTCGGAAAGTATTCAGACCACTTGACATTTTTCACATTTTGTTACTTCACAGCCTTATTCTAAAATGTATTAAATGGTTTTTTTCCCTCATCAATCTACACAAATGCCCCGTAATGACAAAGTAAAAACAGGTTAGCAAATTTATAACACATAAAAACTGAAATACTACATTTACATAAGCACTTAGACCCTTTTCCAATTTTGTTGCTTTACAACCTGTAATTTAAATGATTTTTATTTGGATTTCATGTAATGGACATACACAAAATAGTCCAAATTGGTGAAGTGAAATGAAAAAAAATAACAGAAAAGTGGTGCTTGCATATGTATTCACCCCCTTTGCTATGAAGCCTCTAAATAAGATCTGGTGCAACCAATTACCTTCAGAAGTCACGTAATTAGTGAAATAAAGTCCACCTGTGTGCAATCTAAGTGTCACATGATCTCAGTATATATACACACCTGTTCTGAAAGGCCCCAGAGGCTGCAACACCACTAAGCAAGGGGCACCACCAAGCAAGCGGCACCATGAAGACCAAGGAGCTCTTCAAACAGGTCAGGGACAAAGTTGCGGAGGAAGTACAGGTCAGGGTTGGGTTATAAATAAATATCCGAAACTTTGAACATCCCATGGAGCACCATTAAATCCATTATAAAAAAACTGAAAGAATATGGCACCACAACAAACCTGCCAAGAGAGGGCTGCCCACCAAACTCACGGACCAAGCAAGGAGGGCATTAATCAAAGAGGCAACAAAGAGACCAAAGATAACCCTGAAGGAGTTGCAAAGCAAAAATCCCAGTGGCTAGATGTGCCAAGCTTATAGAGACATACCACAAGAGACTTGCAGCTATAATTGCTGCAAAAGGTTGCTCTACAAAGTATTGACTTTGGGGGGGGGGGGGGGGGGGGGTGAATAGTTATGCACGCTCAAGTTCTGTTTTTTTGTCTTATTTCTTGTCTGTTTCACAATAAAAAATATTTTGCATCTTCAAAGTGGTAGGCATGTTGTATAAATCAAATGATACAAACCCCCCCAAAAATACATTTTAATTCCAGGTTGTAAGGCAACAAAATAGGAAAAATGCCAAGGAGGTGAATACTTTCGCAAGCCACTAAGTATCGAGATGGTGCGTAAAATCCCAGAAGAAGATTTTTTTGTTCTTGTAGATACAGCAGAAAGACCCTGGCCATGTTCGAATACTTTGCATCCTAAACAGTTTGAATGTGCAAGAAAAAAAAAGTTTAATGCTGTAAGACATTTTCAAAAAAATCCAGTATATTTTTAAATGCCCAGATGTCATACTCATTTCGGCTTTGACAACAGCCGATCATCATCACCGACTGTCCACGTTTTTCTGTGCAATAGCCTTTTGATTAGAACATTTGAAAAGTGCTGGTGTGTGTACTAGGCTATCTAACTGAAAATATATACAGCATGTGATAGCACTTTGGTTCCACTAAGGATATGTTGAAATGGAACCAAATTATATTTGTCTTTTTAAATAGGATAGATAGGCTATGTGGGCTACGGTACAGGTTGAATGTGATAGTCTGTCTATAATCAGCCTGAGTAGGTCTATAACTCCATTAGGTGGAATGTGATAGTCTGTCTATAACCAGCCTGAGTAGGTCTATAACTCCATTAGGTGGAATGTGATAGTCTGTCTATAACCAGCCTGAGTAAGTCTATAACTCCATTAGGTGGAATGTGATAGTCTGTCTATAACCAGCCTGAGTAGGTCTATAACTCCATTAGGTGGAATGTGATAGTCTGTCTATAACCAGCCTGAGTAGGACTATAACTCCATTCCTATTCTATTCAGAGTTTAGAGAAATCAATCAAATTGGAAATAGCTTTTATCAGACTGGTTAAAATGCCATGCATGTCTGTTGACTTTGGAAAAATCCACCTGCATTCGGCCCCCGCCCCTCCTACATAGCCAATCAGGATCCTATACTGCTTTGTGACTGTGGCATACTGCATACTTTTTTTACTTAACAGTATGTGCTAAATTGTATGTGACGATGAGTACATGGTATGCAGTTTTAGTATCTAGTATGCTTAAACAGCATAACACGCCAAGGTATTCCATTGAGACCATCTCAGCCATTTCACTCACACACACACACACACACACACACACACACACACACACACACACACACACACACACACACACACACACACACACACACACACACACACACACACACACACACACACACACACACACACACACACACACACACACACACACACACACACACACACACACTGGGACTAAACGCTGGGAGGCCAGATGTTACAGTCCTCCCCTGGGTGTTGGGAAGGGTCATATCTGACCAATTTCACAACCTCTTTTCTCTGGAATAAAAAATCTGTTGTAAATGGCTGTGGCAAACAGAAGACAAGGCAGCAAGAATAAGTTGGTTGTATCTTGCTTCCTGCAACACAAGAGATGTGGGGTTAGATTCTTGCAAGGGTTGCTTTTAATGACAAAAAACATATGTTGTTTTACATACATTCCACAGCATCTTTGCCTCTCTGATAGACTTGTCATCACAATTAAACATGTTTCTAACTTTAATAAAAAGGTAGCAAGGTTCTTGCTGTAATATTATAAATCTGAAAGTCAGGAGAGTCCATTCCTCATTTTACCTGTCAGCCTTCTCTTATTTCATTAAGACTACCATCCTCTCCTCTCCTCTCCTCTCCTCTCCTCTCCTCTCCTCTCCTCTCCTCTCCTCTCCTCTCCTCTCCTCTCCTCTCCTCTCCTCTCCTCTCCTCTCCTCTCCTCTCCTCTCCTCTTCTCTTCTCTTCTCTGCTCTTCTCTTCTCTTCTCTTCTCTTCTCTTCTCTTCTCTTCTCTTCTCTTCTCTTCTCTTCTCTCCTCCTCATTTACATTATATCCTGTGAGTCCCAGCCTGCCTACTCTGTATCTGGACAATAGGAGCTTGAATATGTACATACTGGACATGAACACAGTGTCATAGACACACATTCATGCGTGCACACACACACACACACACACACACACACACACACACACACACACACACACACACACACACACACACACACACACACACACACACACACACACACACACACACACACACACACACACACACACACACAAACAAACCATCTGCCTCTGGTTGACCTGGAACCAACCATCAGTTCTCAGGGACTTTATGTATTTATTATGGATCCCAATTAGCTGCTGCTACTCTTCCTGGGGTCCGGCAAAATTAAGGCAGTTATACAGTAGTCTAGGTGTGACAAAACTAGAGCCTGTAGGACCTGCCTTGTTGATAGTGTTGTTAAGAAGGTTGAGCAGCGCTTAATTATGGACAGACCATAATGGCGCCGGAGGAGATGTCTGACGTTTTACGGGCTCTTAACCAATTCTGCTACTGTGTGGGTTTTTTCACATTATTTGTAACTTATTTTATAATGTTTCTGCCACTGTCTCTTATGACCAAAAAGAGCTTCTGGATATCAGGACAGCGATTACTCACCTCGTATTGGTTGAAGATTTTTCTCTTGTCATTCGCAGGAGAAAGAGACAGAGATATCGGGGATGTAGGTCGGGGTGCCTTGCAAGGATCCGACTGCGAATGGGTAATCTGCCTCTACCATCAGTCCTATTAGCCAAAGTACAATTATTGGATAACAAAATAGATGAGCTACGATCACGAATATCCTACCAACGGGACATTAAAAACGGTAATATCTTATGTTTCACCAAGTCGTGGCTGAACGACAACATGGATAAAATACAGCTGGCGGGTTTTAAACTGCATCGTCAAGATAGAACAGCTGCCTCCGGTAAGACAAGGGGTGACGGTCTGTGTATATTTGTCAACAACAGCTGGTGCACAAAATCTAATATTAAGGAAGTCTCAATGTTTTGCTCGCCTGAGGTAGAGTATCTCATGATAAGCTGTAGACCACACTATTTACCAAGATAGTTTTCATCTATATTTTTTGTAGCTGTCTATTTACCACAACAAACCGATGCTGGCGCTAAGTCCGCACTCAATGAGCTGTATAAGGGCATAAACAAAGAGGAAAATGCTCATCCAGAGGTGGAGCTCCTAGTGGTTGAGGACTTTAATGCTGGCAAACTTAAATCCATTTTTCCCGTATTACTACCAGCATGTTAAATGTGCAACCAGAGGAAAAAAATCTCTAGACCACCTTTACTCTGGAGCAGGTTGAGAACTTCAAGTCCCTTGGTGTCCACATCACCAACAAACTATCATGGTCCAAACACACTAAGACAGTTGTGAAGAGAGCACAACAAAGCCTATTCCCCCTCTGGAGACTGAAAAGATTTGGCATGGGTCCTCAGATCCTCAAAAGGTTCTACAGCTGCACCATCGAGAGCATCCTGACTGGTATGTCAACTGCTCCTCCTCCGACCACAAGGCACTACATAGGGTAGTGCGTACAGCCCAGTACATCCCTGGGGCCAAGCTTGCCGCCATCCAGGACCTCTATACCAGGCGGTGTCAGAGAAAGGCCCTAAAAATTGTCAAAGACTCCAGCCACCCTAGTCATAGACTGTTCTCTCTGCTACCGCACGGCAAGCGGTAACAGAGTGCCAAGTCTAGGTCCAAAAGGCTTCTTAACAGCTTCTACCCCCAAGCCATTAGACTCCTGAACAGCTAATCAAATGGCTACCCAGACTATTTGCATTGTCCCCCCACCCCCTCTTTTACGCTGCTGCTACTCCCTGGTTATTATCAATGCATAGTCACTTTAACTCTACCTACATGTACATATTACCTCAATTACCTTGACTAGCCTGTGCCCCCGCATATTGACTCTGTACCGGTACCCCCTGTATATAGCCTTGCTACTGTTATTTTACTGCTGCTCTTTAACTATTTGTGATTTTAATCTTTTACTTATCTATTCTATACCTAACTGTCATTTTTTCTTAAAAATGCATTGTTGGTTAAGGGCTTGTAAGTAAGCATTTCACTGTAAGGTTTGCACCTGTTGTATTTGGCGCATGTGACAAATACAAGTTGATTTGATTAGATTAGATTTGATTTGACTTCTCCCCATCTTAGCTATGTAAGGGCTTGTAAGTAAGCATTTCACTGAAAGGTTTGCACCTGTTGTAATCGCCCCATGTGACAAATACAATTTGATTTGATTAGATTTGATTTGACTCCTCCCCATCTTAGCTAGTGTATCAATATGTTTGTCCCTGACAGTTTACAATCCAGTGTTACTTCAAGCAGTTTAGTCACCTCGACATGCTCAATTTCCACATGATTTATTACAAGATCTAGTTGAGGTTTAGGGTTTAGTGAATAATTTGTCCCAAATAAAATCCTTTTAGATTTTTGAAATATGTAGGACCCATTCTGAAACGAACTGCAGGTCTTTGTTAAGTGCTGCTGTAATTTCAATCACTTTAGCAGCTGACGTGTATAGTGTTGAGACATCTGCATACTGTTGTCGTGTCTTTGGCATCATTAAAACTGAAGACTTATCTCTATCAAATAACTCTCTGTAATTATTATTACGCGATTAAACTAATTAATCATGTAACTGTAATTAACTAGGAAGTCGGGGCACCAAGGAAAATAATCAGATTACAAAGTTATAATTTTCCTAATATAACTGTCAGATATTTTAATATCTGATCAATTAGTCTTCTGATTAATGAATTATTCTTTACCTCACGTTAGTCTCATTCCAAATGTCATAAATTGTTGGTTATCTGCACAAACCCAGTCTTCACTATGAGTCATCCATACATCAATTGTGTCTTAAATCATTCATTTATTAACTAACTAAATCATCACATAAATGCATAACAAACAGTAGATATGGTTACAAGGAAATGATAGGGGAATGTGCCCTAGTGGGCTAAACCGGCATTGCGGCTTGGTGGACAAAAGGGAAGAGGGGGTCGACTGAGAAGAGACACTACAAAGTTGATAATTATAACAATTTAAATGCTAATCCTTTGCACATGAACGCTCACTCATTCGGGAATAATTGCAATCAACATATATATTTACGCTCAGTGTGTCGTCGGGATCTCTGTTGAAAAGTTTGTTTCTGTTGGAGAGTTTGTCCGCCCTCTCTCTCTCTTGGCCGTGGTTAGAATGGATAGTTCAGAGTAACATTCATTCATGTCGTTATAGATTAGATGTTTCGGTGGTTGTCGGTCTTCGTGTTCAATGATACCGAATTCCTAGCTGCAGACTAGTAATTTGCATCAAAGATTTGTTCTTATTCTGCCGGTGTCAATAGTCTAAGAGTTTAACCACGTGGTATGGTTAACCTGTTAGGGCTAGGGGGCAGTATTGACACGGCTGGATAAAAAAACATACCCGATTTAGTCTGGTTACCACTCCTACCCAGTAACTAGAATATGCATATACTTATTACATATGGATAGAAAACACCCTAAATTTTCTAAAACTGTTTGAATGGTGTCTGTGAGTATAACAGAACTCATTTGGCAGGCAAAACCCTGAGACATTTTCTGACAGGAAGTGGATACCTGATGTGTTGTATTACCTTTAAACCTATCCCATTGAAAAACACAGGGGCTGAGGAATATTTTGGCACTTCCTATTGCTTCCACTAGATGTCACCAGCCTTTACAAAGTGTTTTGAGTCTTCTGGAGGGAGATCTGACCGAACAAGAGCCATGGAACGATGATGGCCCATTAGACACCTGGCGCGCGAGTTCATGTTGGGTACCCTCGTTCCAATACGTTATAAAAGAGTATGCATTCGTCCACCTTGAATATTATTCATGTTCTGGTTAAAAAAGGCCCTAATGATTTATGCTATACAACGTTTGACATGTTTGAACGAACGTAAATATATTTTTTCCCCTCGTTCATGACGAGAAGTCCGGCTGGCTTAGATCATGTGCTAACAAGACGGAGATTTTTGGACATAAATGATGAGCTTTTTTGAACAAAACTACATTCGTTATGGACCTGTGATACCTGGAAGTGACATCTGATGAAGAGAATCAAAGGTAATGGATTATTTACATAGTATTTTCGATTTTAGATCTCCCCAACATGACGTCTAGTCTGTATCGCAACGCGTATTTTTCTAGGCGCAGTGCTCAGATTATTGCAAAGTGTGATTTCCCAGTAAGGTTATTTTTAAATCTGGCAAGTTGATTGCGTTCAAGAGATGTAAATCTATAATTCTTTAAATGACAATATAATATTTTACCAATGTTTTCTAATTTTAATTATTTAATTTGTGACGCTGACTTGACTGCCGGTTATTGGAGGGAAACGATTTCCTCAACATCAATGCCATAGTAAAACGCTGTTTTTGGATATAAATATGAACTTGATAGAACTAAAAATGCATGCATTGTCTAACATAATGTCCTAGGAGTGTCATCTGATGGAGATTGTAAAAGGTTAGTGCATCATTTTAGCTGGTTTTATGGTTTTGGTGACCCTGTCTTTGAATTGACAAAACATTACACACAACTCTTGTAAATGTACTGTCCTAACATACTCTAAATTTATGCTTTCGCCGTAAAACCTTTTTGAAATCGTAAAACGTGGTTATATTAAGGAGATGTTTATCTTTCAAAGGGTGTAAAATAGTTGTATGTTTGAAAAATTTGAATTTTGACATTTATTTGGATTCAAATTTGCCGCTCTTGAAATGCACCTGCTGTTGATGGAGTGCACCACGGGTGGCACGCTAGCGTCCCACCTAGCCCATAGAGGTTAAAAGATTCAGCAATCTACTCAAACCTTAGCTTATACTCAGGTTTATGGTCTCTACTCAAACCTTAGCCCTCTCATAGTTATCGAGGTAAGCTGGTCTGCTGATAGAAACCCGGGTGGGGGTTTTATTTGGAAGAGCAGAAAGGGCTGTCCCATGACGCCAGGTCATGTCTGTGCCCATGGGGGCGTGCCAATGACTTAGTGAAACTTTAAACAGAAATACAATTCTCTCACATTAACATCATTACATAGCATCACATCATTTCACAAATAGTTTCATCTTTACTCATTCATTTTGTACAACAATTAGATGTAAACCTCATACTTGAGACTCTTGTATAAACAGGGTTATGGTAATGTGGCTGTACTGTCTCTCACAAGTTTCACAAAATTGTTCCAAATGGACCAGTTCGTAGCTCGTTACTTCACCGATCTTTTATACATTCTCCAGAACATGAATATTATTCGGACCTGTGAGGTGGAAGAAATTCCTTTGTTCTCTCTATGAAACTCACTCTCTCTCTAGACTGCCTGGCCATGAGGAAGATTCTCCTCTAGGAATTTACGACCTCTCTGACCACAGCAGCCTGGGTGTAGGAGACAGAGAGAGGGGGATGGTGCAGAGGTAGGGGGATGGTGCTCGCTGTGTCCAAAGAGGGCAATGTCATGACACTGTACATAGACACACTGGCTTTACTCAAAGGTTTGAGTAAGGTTGTACTGTAAGGTTTACGCACGTCATTAGTAAGGAGTGAGCAAGGTAAGGGACCTAGACAGCTGCACCCGGGGAATTCCTTATTCTACCTGGATTATGTTGGACAGGCTTCCATTAAAGAACACCCTCTGTGTTCGTTTAAAAAGGTAACTCTTTATACACAATATAGTGGATGTAAAGCCATAATACATATGTTTTTCCAGCAGCAGACTAAGATCGATAATGTCAAAAGCCACACTGAAGTCTAACTAAACAGCCCCCACAATATTTTTATCAACAATTTTCTCTCAGCCAATCATCAGTCATTTGTGTACGTAGTCTGCTTGTTGAATGTCCTTCACTATAAGCGTGCTGAAAGTCTGTTGTCAATTTGTTTACTGTAAAATAGCATTGTATCTGATCAAACACAATTTTTCCTAAACTTTAGTAAGGGTTGGTAACAGGCTGATTGGTTGGCTATTTGAGCCAGTAAAGGGGGCTGTACTATTCTTAGGTAGCGGAATAACTTTATATTCCCTCTAGGCCTGAGGGCACACACTTTCTAGTAAGCTTAAATTGTTAGCTTAAATTGAAGATATGACAAATAGGAGTGGCAATATCGTCAGTCATTTTCCATCCAGGTTGTCAGACCCGAGTGGCTTGTCATTGTCTCACTTAGCAAAATTCAAAAGAACAATTCTTGTCTTTCATAATTTGGTCAGATATACTTGTGTATTGTCAGCGATTGTTGCTGGCATGTCATGCCTACGTTTGCTAATCTTGCCAATGAAAAAATCATGAAAGCAATATCAGTCCGTTTTGTGATGAATGAGCCATCTGATTCAATGAATGATCGAGCTGAGTTTGCCTTTTTTCCAAACATTTCAGTGACGGTTCTCCAAAGCCTTTTACTATCATTCTTCATGTCTTTTATCTTACTTTCATAGCATGGTTTCTTCTTCTTTTTATTCAGTTTGGTCACATGATTTCTCAATTTGCAGTATGTTTGCCAATCGGTTGTGCAGCCAGACTAATTTGCAATTCCCTTTGCCTCATCCCTCTCAACCATACCATTTTTCAATTCCTCATCAATCCACAGGGATATATCAGTTTTTACAGTCATTTTCTTAATGGAATTAATTCCTGTGCTGTTTTTAACTACACTGGTTGTCACGCCTGATCCCGTTCTTACCCCCGGTGCTCGAGGGGTGCCAGGCTCTCCAGCATTGTGCACTCCTGCCATCATCATTACGCACACCTGCCTTCCCCCCAGACCTTCCCTATATCTGTCTGGTTCCCCGCTCTGTTCCCTGCTTCTGCATTCATGTTCATATGTCCTTGTATACCCATATTCTGATGCTGTTTCTGTCCTGTTACCTGTCTGTTCCTGTGAAATGTTTGACTCCCTGTACCTGCTTCTCATCCCTGGCGTCGGTCCTTACAGAATGCAGAAGCCATCATACGAAGCATTGGGCAGTGCCTACGTTCCGGTTGGTGGTGACGTTGGGTCCAGGGCCCGACACCAATGGAACTGGGGGTGCTGTTAGCTAACAGTCAGATACTGACTGTTAGCACTTGGTGGTCTATAGCAGCTTCCCACACGAATGGGCTTTAGGGAAGGCAGATGAACCTGTAGCCATATTACTTCAACAGTATTTAACTTGAGAGCCTCTCTAATCTTTACAGGAATGTGGTTCTGAATATAAACAGCAACACCTCCACCATCGGCATTTCTGTCTTTTCTGTAAATGTTATAACCTTGTATTGCTACCACTGTATCATCAACAGTATTGTCTAAGTGAGTTTTAGAGATGAATGTCATCTGTTACTAGCAAGTTACTCATTTCATGAACCTTGTTTCTTAAACTACATATGTTAACGTGGGAAATTTTGAGCACTTTTCTGGGATGCTTGCTTGTTTTCATTGCTTTACTGGGAAGCTTAGCAGAGATAGATATTATCATGTTATGTACAGTTGAAGTTAGAGGTTTACATACACCTTAGCCAAATACATTTAAACTCAGTTTTTCACAATTCCTGACATTTAATCCTAGTAAAAATTCCCTGTCTTAGGTCAGTTAGGATCACCATTTTATTCTAAGAATGTGAAATGTCAGAATTAGTAGAGAGATAGTAGAGAGAATGATTTATTTCAGCTTATATTTCTTTTTCCCAGTGGGTCAGAAGTGTACATACACTCAATTAGTATTTGATAGCTGTCACACCATGACCATAGAGAGCACTCGGGTTCTCTATGGTGTTTTAGGTCAGGGCGTGACTAGGGGGATTTCTAATGAGTTTATTTCTATGTTGGTGTATGTGTATGGTTCCCAATTAGAGGCAGCTGATATCGTTACCTCTAATTGGGGATCATACTTAGTGTGTTCCTTTCCCCCCTGCGTTGTGGGATTTTGTTTTGTGTGAGTGCCTTTGGGCGCGACGTTTTGCACATTCGTTAATTCTTTGTTGTTTTGAAGTTTCACTGTAATAAATATGTGGAACTCTACTCACGCTGCGCCTTGGTCCGATTATTTATATAACTATCTTGACAGTAGCATTGTCTTTAAATTGTTTAACTTGGGTCAAACGTTTCGGGTAGACTTCCACAAGCTTCCCACAATAAGTTGGGTGAATTCTGGCCCATTCCTCCTGACAGAACTGGTGTAACTGAGTCAAGTTTGTAGGCCTCCTTCCTCGCAAGCATGTTTTCAGTTCTGCCCATTCATTTTCTATAGGATTGAGGTCAGGGCTTTGTGATGGCCACTCCGATACCTTGACTTTGTTGTCCTTAAGCCATTTTGCCACAACTTTGGAAGTATTCTTGGGGTCATTGTCCATTCGGAAGACCCATTTGCGACCAAGCTTTAACTTCCTGACTGATGTCTTGAGATGTTGCATGAGGAAGGACATAATTGTCCTTCCTCATGGTGCCATCTATTTTGTGAAGTGCACCAGTCCCCTCCTGCAGAAAAGCACCCCCACAACATTATTCTGCCACCCCCGTGCTTCACGGTTGGGATAGTGTTCTTCGGCTTGCAAGCCTCCCCCTTTTTCCTCCAAACATAACAATGGTCATTATGGCCAAACAGTTCTATTTTTGTTTCATCAGACCAGAGGACATTTCTTCAAAAGTATGATCTTTGTCCCCATGTGCAGTTCCAAATGGTAGTCTGGCTTTTTTATGGCGGTTTTGGAGCAGTGGCTTCCTCCTTGCTGAGCGGCCTTTCAGGTTATGTCCATATAGGACTCGTTTTACTGTGGATATAGATACTTTTTTTTACCTGTTTCCTCCAGCATCTTCACAAGGTCCTTTGCTGTTGTTCTGGGATTGATTTGTAATTTTCGCACCAAAGTACGTTCATCTCAAGGAGACAGAACACGTCTCCTTCCAGAGCGGTATGACGGCTGCGTGGTCCCATGGTGTTTATACTTGCGTACTATTGTTTGTACAGATGAACGTGGTACCTTCAGGCATTTGGAAATTGCTCCCAAGGATGAACCAGACTTGCGGAGGCCTACATTTTTTTTCTGTTGTCTTGGCTGATTTCTTTTGATTTTCCCATGATCTGAAGCGAAGAGGCACTGAGTTTGAAGGTAGGCCTTGAAATACATCCACAGGTACACCTCCAAATGACTCAAAATGTCAATTAGCCTATCAGAAGCTTCTAAAGCCATGACATCATTTTCTGGAATTTTCCAAGCTGTTTAAAGGCACAGTCAACTTAGTGTATGTAAACTTCTGACTCACTGGAATTGTGATACAGTGAAATAATCTGTCTGTAACAATTGTTGTAAAAATTACTTGTGTCATGCACAAAGTAGATGTCCTAACCGACTTGCCAAAACTATAGTTTGTTAACAAGAAATTTGTGGAGTGGTTGAAAAACGAGTTTTAATGACTCCAACCTAAGTCTATGTAAACTTCCGACTTCAACTGTATGTTAATGCAGGGTGAGCTGCACACAGTGGATTTCCTAGTAGGGCACACTTCCTCAGTGCTAACAGCATAAATCTGGTTCATAGGCACATGATTGCTGCATACAATAGCTGTAGGATCAGCAGAGGCATTCAGGGCAGTTAGAGGGACCTACATTATGTTACTGACATTGTGTCTACCTATGCCCCTGGTATAATGTTCAATTGCTGAAGCATTATTGTCATGTCCTGACCAGTAAAGGGGTCTTTTGTCATTGTAGTATGGTCAGGGCGTGGTGAGGGTGTTTCTTTTGTGTGTTTTAGGGTTTTTGGTTCTAGTTTTCATTTTCGTTTTTGTTTTTCAGGTTTGGCCGAGTGTGGTTTCCAATCAGAGGCAGGTGTCTTTCGTTGTCTCTGATTGGAAGCCATACTTAGGCAGCCTGTTTTCCTTTGGGTTTTGTGGGTGGTTGTTTTCCGTTTTGTGTAAGTACCTGACGGAACTGTCGGTTGTCGGTTTTGTTATTTTTTTGTAAAAGTGTTTTCTCATTAAAATTAAAGAAGATGAGCACTATACCCGCTGCGCCTTGGTCTGTCCTTTACGATGCCCCTGACAATTATGATGACTCAGCGACACAATGGTAGGGATTAACTGAGCTGGGCTTGGGTCATTGTTGAGTCAATGTCTCAACACAGCCTTATAATGCTGTGAAAGGATCCAGGAAACCAAATGATTTGTGTGGATCCCATCCTCCTTATAAAACATGTTTTAACAAAAGTTACACCCATTGAGCTGCAATAATCACGTAGCCAGTTGTGAAGAGAAAGAATCCTGCTAAAGCGTTCAATGCCACGATTCAGAGAGGGCACAGGGCCAGATATGATGGGTCTTTTATTAGTGTCTAGCAGAGAGTCAATCAGCTCTGTGAAATCCAGTTTCAACTGTTCAGAGCTGCCCTTCATAATGTCATTAAAACCCACATGGACTACTTTAAATCGCTGTCCATGTTGTGGCCTGGTACATTCGGGAGCAGCTCAGTAGGTAGGACACCTTTCAACACAATGGTTTGATGAAAATAGACTCAAAGCACAAGTCTCATGCAGCTTGAGATGCTGTTGTAATAAGCTGTATTGACTACTGTAGGGGCCCCTTTCATTCCAGGCTGTATTGACTACTGTAGGGGCCCTTTAGTTCCAGACTGTATTGACTACATTGGGGGCCTTTTAGTTCCAGGCTGTATTGACTACAGTGGGGGCCCTATAGTTCCAGCGGGGAGCATCATGGGAATACAACTAGATTCCAATAGAACAGCCCAGATGCAGGCCAAACAGCCAATAGAGAGAACTATCTTTCTAATCAGATAAACAGTGGTAGCAGTTCACATCAGCATCGTAATGAGACGTGGTAGCAGTTCACATCAGTATCGTAATGAGACATGGTTTATGTCAACCCTCCCGTACACTCTCTCGCTGGCAGCTTCACACACACACACACCACACACACACACACACACACACACACACACACACACACACACACACACACACACACACACACACACACACACACACACACACACACACACACACACACACACACACACACACACACACACACACTCTCTCTCTCTGGCAGCTTCACACACACACACACTCTCTGGCAGCTTCCACACACACACACACACACACACACACACACACACACACACACACACGCACACGCACACGCACACACACACGCACACGCACACACATGCACACACGCACACACACACACACTCTCTCGCTCTCTCTGGCAGCCAATGTTGTTTAACGATCTCTTTCCGCTTCAGAATATTATCTTCCTCTAAGGGCCAAGTTACTACTTGTGATGAGGTCCGTTGTTTCAAAACAAGACGAAAGAGTAAACAGAAGCTATGACTTCAGATATGAGTCTTCCTGTCCTAGGTCCTCTAAACAGAAGCTATGACTTCAGATATGAGTCTTCCTGTCCACTAAAGTTTGACCACTGAGAGCCTGAGGAGCAGCTTTTCATTGATGAGGAATCCCTAGTAACATGATTCACAGTCAGTTCAGTAGTGATTCACAGTCAGTTCAGTAGTGATTCAGTCAGTTCAGTAGTGATTCACAGTCAGTTCAGTAGTGATTCACAGTCAGTTCAGTAGTGATTCACAGTCAATTCAGTAGTGATTCACAGTCAGTTCAGTAGTGGTGCTGACTGACCAGCATCAAAAGCAGGGTCCCCAGCACCGCATAGTGAGTCAATTCCTCAGAGGACACAGAGGAGTTTGGGTTAGAGGTCCTGCTACAGGACGTCGCTCCGCTCATTACTCCCGGCACAGGCAGGAAACAAAGAGATGTATAAAAAAGAGATGCTCTGTGGCTTTACAGACATCAGGTGATGTCATTCTCTGTTTGTATTATTGCCATTTCCATTCAAGTAATACGTTGTTTCCATGGAATGGATTATGTTACATATAAACAGATGACGGGTGGAATAATGATAATAATAATATGTAATGTACGTGGCCGTTTGTAGCACTGGTCTTCAGAGTAGGAGGCCCCTCTCTCTACCTCTCTCTCTACCTCTCTCTACCTCTCTCTCTCTCTACCTCTCTCTCTCTCTACCTCTCTCTCTACCTCTCTCTCTCTCTCTTTACCTCTCTCTCTCTTTACCTCTCTCTCTACCTCTCTCTCTACCTCTCTCTCTACCTCTCTCTACACCTCTCTCTCTACCTCTCTCTACCTCTCTCTCTCTACCTCTCTCTCTCTATCTACCTCTCTCTACACCTCTCTCTCTACAGCTCTCTCTCTCTACACCTCTCTCTATCTACCTCTATCTACCTCTCTCTCTATCTACCTCTCTCTATCTACCTATCTCTATCTACCTCTCTACCCCTCTCTCTCTACCTCTCTCTCTCTACCTCTCTCTACCTCTCTCTCTACCTCTCTCTACCTCTCTCTCTCTACCTCTCTCTCTACCTCTCTCTCTACCTCTCTCTCTCTACCTCTCTCTCTACCTCTCTCTCTCTACCTCTCTCTACACCTCTCTCTATCTACACCTCTCTCTATCTACCTCTATCTACCTCTCTATCTACCTCTCTCTCTACCTCTCTCTCTATCTACCTCTCTCTATCTACCTCTCTCTACACCTCTCTCTCTACCTCTCTCTCTCTACCTCTCTCTCTCTACACCTCTCTCTCTACACCTCTCTCTATCTACACCTCTCTCTATCTACACCTCTCTCTATCTACCTCTATCTACCTCTCTATCTACCTCTCTCTCCCCTTCTCTCTCTCTATCTACCTCTCTCTATCTACCTCTCTCTACACCTCTCTCTCTACCTCTCTCTCTCTACCTCTCTCTCTCTACCTCTCTCTCTACACCTCTCTCTCTACACCTCTCTCTATCTACACCTCTCTCTATCTACCTCTATCTACCTCTCTCTCTATCTACATCTCTCTATCTACCTCTCTCTCTACCTCTCTCTACCTCTCTCTCTACCTCTCTCTACCTCTCTCTCTCTACCTCTCTCTCTACCTCTCTCTCTACCTCTCTCTCTCTACCTCTCTCTCTACCTCTCTCTCTCTACCTCTCTCTCTCTACACCTCTCTCTATCTACACCTCTCTCTATCTACCTCTATCTACCTCTCTATCTACCTCTCTCTCTACCTCTCTCTCTATCTACCTCTCTCTATCTACCTCTCTCTACACCTCTCTCTCTACCTCTCTCTCTCTACCTCTCTCTCTCTACACCTCTCTCTCTACACCTCTCTCTATCTACACCTCTCTCTATCTACACCTCTCTCTATCTACCTCTATCTACCTCTCTATCTACCTCTCTCTCCCCTTCTCTCTCTCTATCTACCTCTCTCTATCTACCTCTCTCTACACCTCTCTCTCTACCTCTCTCTCTCTACCTCTCTCTCTCTACCTCTCTCTCTACACCTCTCTCTCTACACCTCTCTCTATCTACACCTCTCTCTATCTACCTCTATCTACCTCTCTCTATCTACATCTCTCTATCTACCTCTCTCTCTACTTCTCTCTCTCTCTACCTCTCTCTCTACTTCTCTCTCTACCTCTCTCTCTACCTCTCTCTCTACCTCTCTCTCTACCTCTCTCTCTACCTCTCTCTCTCTCTACCTCCCTCTCCCTGTATAGGGGTTTGTCATTGTGGTAGTGTAAAGTTATTTGGAGTCTGTATGGAGATAGGGGCCACCTGTGAGGAAACCGTGAGGGCTCTCTCCTCTTGTCGTCAGACTGAGAACCTGATCCTATATCAATACAGAAGCCTGATAGAGATCAGTCACGTTAGTACCCATGGTGGAGGCCTAGCTGAGTCCCTGTCCATCTTCTGAAAACGTCTGAAAACCAAAAGTCTTGACTAAATCCCAATTCTCACAGACTACCGAGCCCTAAGATCAAGGCCGAGGCAGACAGCTTGTTTTCACAAGGCAGCAGGCGTGCACACACACACACACACACTCGCACACACAGAAAACAAAAAACACATCTGGATCCCATCAGCACTGTGGAGGAGCCTGCAGACCCAAGCATTGAGAGAGGCTGTGTGGTCAGGACTGGCTCTATGCCCAAACTAGCTGATAGAACCAGATCAACTAGCTGATGGAACCAGATCAACTAGCTGATAGAACCAGATCAACTAGCCGATAGAACCAGATCAACTAGCCGATAGAACCAGATCAACTAGCCGATAGAACCAGATCAACTAGCCGATAGAACCAGATCAACTAGCCGATAGAACCAGATCAGCTAGCTGATAGAACCAGATCAACTAGCTGATAGAACCAGATCAACTAGCTGATAGAACCAGATCAGCTTTTGATTAGGAACAGAACTCTAAGTTTGCTGGGGGATATTGAGAGGAGGAAGAGTGAATGAGAGTGATAGGGAAAGGGAGATAGGAAGGGAGAGAGAGAGAGGGAGAGAGACAGGAAGAGAGAGAGAGGGAGAAATAGAAATAGAGAGAGTACGAGAGTGAGTGAGAGAAAGGGGATACGAGAGTAGAAAGAGAGGAGAGAGAGAGAGAGTGAGAGAGGGAGAAAGAGATGGAGAGACACAAAGAGAGGAAGATAGAGATGGAGAGAAAGAGGATGAGAGAGAGAAGGAGTGAGTGAGAGAAAGAGAGAGAGTGCTGTGGGTTGTTTGGGAGAAGGGAGGATGTTACAGTTGGGAGGATGAACAGTTTTGTGTTTGGGGTTTGTAAAGACATGCTTTCCAGGTTTGGTGATGATGATGTCAGTCGAAACATGTCACAAATTAGTTTCTTCTTCTGCTTCCAAATATTCTCCCTATATAATAAATAAGCACACACACATACAGTCTTGTACAGCTTACCTTGTGGGGACACAAGCTTAACCCTAACCTGTACTCTTACTAATTCTAATTCTAACCCTAAACCCCCTAGAAATAGCATTTGACCTTGTGGGGACTAACACAATGTCCCCAGTTTTAGTTCATTTACTATTCTTGTGGGGAATTCTGGTCTTCAAGTATAGTTAAACATGTCCACACACACACACACACACACACACACACACACACACACACACACACACACACACACACACACACACACACACACACACACACACACACACACACACACACACACACACACACACACACACACACACACACACAAACATTCCAGAAATGTTATTTTCAGCTGTCAGTCGATCTGCAGCATGTTGACATCCAAGTTTATAACCAATGAAAACAGCCCTTGCCAGGAGAGGTCCACAAAGCCTCTTTTCAGGTCCACTGACCATACGACAGGGTGTGGAGCACACTTGGCTATAGATAATTGGCAAAATTGCTTCTCTAACTTGCTTCTCTAACTTAACTCTCTTTCTCTCTTTCTCCCTACCTGCCTCAAAAGCAAGCAGTATAATCTATTTATTATCCTACAGTATGTTTACATTTTTACCACCTGAGTCACTTCTCAATAAGTCAGCCAAGCCACGTCCTTGTTCTCTCAGTGGAAGGAGAAGTCATTTACAGACTCCCCAACATGCAAATGAAGAGGGAGGCCATGTTACTGAGTTTTTCTCATTAGGGGGACAGAGGTAGCTGACAAGGAACAAAGCCTCTTGTCTACTTTCATCCCCTAGATACCTAGTCCTAGATCAAACACCTGTACCACGCTGTTAGCTTTCACAGCTGAGAGACCCAGGCCCAGAAGCTAAGGGGGTTCTCATTGTAGTGTGTGTGTAGGGTGGGGTGGTGGAATATGTGTGTGTGTGTGTGTGTGTGTGTGTGTTTGTGTGTGTTTACATCAATAGAAAACTGTTGAGTTTAATTCCTGCTGAGTCTCTCTATGTCTTCATAGTAAAATAAAGAGTTAGTGGGCTGAATAATTCTTAATGACACCAGGGCAGGCAGGAAACACACCGGGACACACTCAGTACAGGAAAGTGTGTAAACTCCTTGCTCATTGTATCTTTATTAAACACTGCAGGAGGAAAAGCCCAGGTACAACCTGAGGTCAGAGGAATACCTGGTGGTGTTGGTTTACTGTTGTAGACATACAGCTTCCTGGTTTACTGTTGTAGACACACAGCTTCCTGGTTTACTGTTGAAGACATACAGCTTCCTGGTTTACTGTTGAAGACATACAGCTCCCTGGTTTACTGTTGTAGACATACAGCTCCCTGGTTTACTGTTGTAGACATACAGCTCCTTGGTTTACTGTTGTAGACATACAGCTTCCTGGTTTAGTGTTGTAGACATACAGCTTCCTGGTTTAGTGTTGTAGACATACAGCTTCCTGGTTTAGTGTTGTAGACATACAGCTTTCTGGTTTAGTGTTGTAGACATACAGCTTTCTTGTTTAGTGTTGTAAACATACAGCTCCCTGGTTTACTGTTGTAGACATACAGCTTCCTGGTTTAGTGTTGTAGACATACAGCTTTCTGGTTTACTGTTGTAGTCATACAGCTCCCTCGTTTACTGTTGTAGACATACAGCTCCCTGGTTTACTGTTGTAGACATACAGCTTCCTGCTTTACTGTTGTAGACATACAGCTTCCTGGTTTACCGTTGTAGACATACAGCTCCCTGGTTTACTGTTGTAGACATACAGCTCCCTGGTTTACCGTGGTAGACATACAGCTCCCTGGTTTACCTTTGTAGACATACAGATTCCTGGTTTAGTGTTGTAGAGATACAGCTTTATGGTTTACTGTTGTAGACATACAGCTTCCTGGTTTACTGTTGTAGACATACAGCTTCCTGGTTTACTGTTGTAGACATACAGCTCCCTGGTTTACTGTTGTAGACATACAGCCCCCTGGTTTACCATTGTAGACATACAGCTTCCTGGTGTACTGTTGTAGACATACAGCTTCCTCGTTTACTGTTGTAGACATACAGCTTCCTGGTTTACTGTTGTAGACATACAGCTCCCTGGTTTAGTGTTGTAGACATACAGCCCCCTGGTTTGCCATTGTAGACATACAGCTTCCTGGTTTACTTTTGTAGTCATACAGCTCCCTGGTTTACTGTTGTAGACATACAGCTCCCTGGTTTACTGTTGTAGACATACAGCTTCCTGGTTTAGTGTTGTAGACATACAGCTCCTTGGTTTAGTGTTGTAGACATACAGCTTCCTGGTTTACTGTGGTAGACATACAGCTTCCTGGTGAACCTGTTCCCTAAATGAGACACTGATCTTAATGTGAACCCGTTCCCCAGATGAGATACAGATTTTAATGTGAACCTGTTCCCCAGATGAGACACAGATTTTAATGTGAACTTGTTCCCCAGATGAGACACCGATCTTAATTTTATGCAGCCATATTCCCCACATATTACCTGTTTAATGTTCCCTTGCCAGTGGGAGGCTCTAGGTAAAACATTTAAAGATCTCTTGTCATTCCACTCTTAGTGTTTGCAGACTAGTTTGCAGACGACACAACAGTAGTAGTTTTGATCACCAACAACGACGAGACAGCCTATAGGGAGGAGGTGAGGGCAAATGAAAATAAAAAACAGAAATACCTTATTTACATAAGTATTCAGACCATTTGCTATGAGACTTGTAGAAACATCTCGAGGATGATCAATGGAAAGAGGATGTACCTGAACTATAACTTCAGCTTGATTGGATTCCACCTGTGGTAAATTAAATTGATGGACATGATTTGGAAAGGCATACACCTGTCTATATGGTCCCACAGTTGACAGTGCATGTTAGAGCAAAAAACAAGCCATGAGGTCGAAGGAATTGTCCGTAGAGCTCAGAGGCAAGCTTGTGTCAAGGCACAGATCTGGGAAAGGGTACTGTCGTGTCTTTGGCTATGCCGGATTAAGTGATATGACATGCTATTCTATAAAATCCTTTCTCTGTAATTAATATTACCTGATTAAACTAATCATGTAAATGTAATTACCTAGAAAGTCGGGGCACCACGAAAGAGTGTTTATAGAGCTGTTATCTTCCGAATAAACTCTTAAAGACCTAGTAATATTTTACATCAGTACCAGTCAATATTAATCGTCACCTTATTTCAGTCTCATCTGAAAGTTGTAAATTTTTGGTTATCTTCACGAACCCTGGCTAACAAGTTGAATCAGCAATACAAACTTTGGTTTAATTATTTATTTACTAAATACCTAAATAATCACACAGAATTACATATAAACAGAATACAAATTATGTTATACAGAAAACGTCCCTGGTGGACGGAGCCGACATGACGGCTGGTTACACAAAGGAAAGGGGGTTGGGTTTGAGTGAAAGAGCGGGAAGACTGAGGAACAAAGGGAGAAGCTATGCTATCGTAAATACAGTATCTTATGCATTCTAAATGACCTCCCATTTGGAAAAGGAAAATGCAATATATACTTACTGTGAGCTGCACTTCGGTAGGTTGGTCGTAGATGCTGGCCGTGTTGCCCAACAGAGATCTTCCTGTCCTCGGGAGAATGTCTCTGGTGGTAAATTGGATACGTTGTAGTATCGTCGTTGTGTGTTAGACTGGATCCGTCATCCGTACTTTCCTAGCCCACGTTTACAGCGCCCGCTGCTAACTCAACGGCTAAGAGGTATCACTTCTGTAGTGAATAAGAGTTCAAAGTTCATACCATTTGCAACCAAAGCTCACGCTGAGGTTGGCTTAGTTCTGTAGTTGACATGTTAGTCCTTTTAACGTGGAACCGTCATCCTCACGTCCTCGGAACAGCTTATTATCTGAATCCTTCTGACATCGGACCGTCGCCCTAATGTACCCGGAACAGCTTATTATCAGAGTCCTTTTAACGAGAGGCTGCAGGCCTCGCGCACTTGGAACAGGAGGTTACATTTTCATCAAGGGCTTATATAGTGGAGGGAGAGAAGGGTGTGTTTCATAGTTTATAACCAATGTCTCTTCACAGGGGCGGGACACTGATTGAGCAGTGCTCTAACCTTATGAAAACCCAATTCTCTCATTTTGAAGCTAAAATGACATTTCATCTTTTCACAAATAGTTTCATATTTAAACATTTAAATTGCACAACAATTCCATGTGAATCTGATAACTATAATGTGTAGACTTTCCACGATACAGTTTATGTCATCCTATCATTAATAAGAATGTCTCAGATGACAACCGAACTGACATCATATTCATTAAGTACCAACGCATATTTTCAACTGGTTGGATTACCGAAATATGGTTCCTTTCCCCACACCTTTTGATGTTCCCCAACTCTCTATGTTTAACAAAGGCTTTTCAAGAGTCCTTCAGTAGAGTCAAGAGAGGAAAGGGAGAAAGGTATTTATGGGGGGGTCATAAACCTTACCCACAGGCCAACGTCATGACAGGTACCAAAACATTTCTTTAGCATTGAAGATCCGTAAGAACACAGTGGCTTCCATCATTCTTAATCTTTCTGGCGCAGGCGTTCCGCTAGCGACCCACCTCGACAACATCCGGTGAAATTGCAGAGCGCCAAATTCAAAATACAGAAATAGTCATAATAAACATTCATAAAAATACAAGTGTTATACATCGGTTTAAAGATGAACTTCTTGTTAATCCAGCCGCTTTGTCAGATTTCAAAAAGGCTTGACGGTGAAAGCATACCATGCGATTATCTGAGGTCAGCGCCCTGCTTACAAAAGCATACAAACATTTTCCAACAAAGTAGAGGAGTCACAACAGTCAGAAATAGCGATAAAATTAATCACTTACCTTTGAAGATCTTAATCTGGTTGCAGTCACAAGAGTCCCAGCTACACAATAAATGTTTGTTTTGTTCGATAAAGTCCCTCTTTATGTCCAAAAAACTCTGTTTTGTTGGCGCGTTTTGTTCAGTCATCCACATGCTCAAAGGCTGTCAAACCATGCAGACGAATACATCCTAATAGTACCGGTATAGTTCGTCGAAACATGTCAAACAATGTTTTTAATTAATCCTCAGGTTGTCAATTGTCTAAATAATTGATAATATTTCAACCGGATAATAGCGTATTCAATAGAAAGGAAAAACAACGAAGGGCGCACACTCAGTCACGCGTGCAAACCAGCACTGCATGCTTCCTCAGTCCACTGACAGAAAGGTCTCATTCTTCTTCATTTTTCAGAAAACAAGCCTGAAGCAATGTCTAAAGACTGTTGACATCTAGTGGAAGCCATAGGAACTGCAATCTGGATCCTATCCCATTAGATACTCTATAGGCATTCAATTGAAAACTACCCACATCAAAACAATCCCACTTCCTGGATTGATTTTCCTCAGGTTTTCGCCTGCCATATCAGTTCTGTTATACTCATAGACATTATTTTAACAGTTTTGGAAACTTTAGAGTGTTTTCTATCCGAATCTACCGAATCTAATTATATGCATATCCTAGCTTCTGGGCCTGAGTAAAAGGCAGTTTACTTTGGGCACGCTTCTCATCCAGACATCGAAATACTGCCCCCAAGCCATAAGAAGTTTTAAACGGAAGAAGTTTGGAACCACCAAGACTCTTCCTAGAGCTGGCCGCCCAGCCAAACTGAGCAATCGGGGGAAAAGGACCTTGGTCAGGGAGGTGACCAAGATCCCAGTGGACAACTATATCTGCAGCACCACCAAACAGGCCTTTATGGTAAAGTGGCCAGACGGAAGCCATTCCTCAGTAAAAGGCACATGACAGCCCTCTTGGAATTTGCCAAAAGGCACCTAAAGGACTACCAGATCATGATAAATAATATTCTCTGGTCTGATGAAACCAAGAGTGAACTCTTTGGCCTGAATGCCAAGCGTCACGTCTGGCGGAAACCATCCCTACGATGAAGAATGATGGTGGCAGCATCATGCTGTGGGGATGTTTTCAGTGGCAGGGACTGGGAGACTATTCAGGACTGAGGGAAAGATGAACGGAGCAAAGTACAGAGAGATCCTTGATGAAAACCTGCTCCAGAGCGCTCACGACCTCATACTGGGGTGAAGGTTCACCTTCCAATGACCCTAAGCACACAGCCAAGACAACGCAGGAGTGGTTTATGGACAAGCCTCTGGATGTCCTTGAGTTGCCCAGCCAGAGCCCAGACATGAACCCGATCTAACATCTCTGGAGAGACCTGAAAATAGCTGTGCAGCGACACTCCCCATTCAACCTGACATCTTGAGAGGATCTGCAGAGAAGAATGGGAGAGGTCACCAAATACAGGTATGCCAAGCTTGTAGCGTCATACCCAAGAAGACTCAAGGCTGTAATCGCTGCCAAAGGTGCTTCAACAAGGTACTGAGTAAAGGGTCTGAAGACTTATGTAAATGTGATATTTCTGTTTTTTTGTTTGTTTTTTTATTCTAAAAAAACAATTTTTGCTTTGTCACTATGGGGTATTGTGTGTAGATTGATGAGGACATTTTTTTCTATTTAATCCATTTTATAATAAGGCTGTAACGTAACAAAATGTGGAAAAAGTCAAGGGGTCTGAATACTTTCCGAATGCTCTGTATCTTTGTTCCAAGCTGCAGATCAAGGCCAGAGTTTTGGTATCACGTTCAGGCCAACAATAGAGGAACTCCGTGATAACTATTGTCTCCATCCTGTCAGGTCTAGCTTGACATTGACCTTTTTCCATTTAGAACATCAGGAGGAATGAAGTCAGGCTACCCTCTGGCTCTCTGCTTCTCTCTACAGAGTTTGGTGTTCTTTTATAACAGAGGATTCCTGTTCCTTTATTCCGGACGCAAAACACAGCATTGGTTTCTCTATAAGTCAGTGTGTGTGTTTGCGCGTGCATTTGTGTGTGTGTGTGTATCCCTTTTATTAATAGAGAAGGGGAGAGAATGCAGGAGGTTCAGTCCTTGTCTGAGTGTTGATACCTTCCATTCAGTCTCCTGCTGTTGGTTTTGAGTGGAGGTTAATAAAGACTGTCTGTCATTTGGGACACGACCCATGTTTTCTCCAAACAGCAACTGTCTTCCATCAAGTCTGGATGCAGTAAAAGCACGGTACTTCCCAGACATGTAAACACCAGTGGTAACTTATTAACTCATTGTTTACCGTGGTGTAAGTGAGCCGTGAATTCTCACAGGCTCATGTTTGCTGTGTTGAGATTGCTTTAGAGAATAGCCAGCAGCGAGTGATGACCTCTTCGTTTTGGTCTTGTGACAGATCGCCTGTGATGGTATGTGTGTGTGTCCATGTTCAGGTTTATACAATCCTAGGCCACCACACAGACAAGGTTGTAAAGGTTTTAAAATGTTACAAAAATCTCAGGTAGTCCAAAATCAACAGAACACCATTCAAACTCAGTCCAGGAGAATGATGTCCAACATAGCCGCCGCCACCACCGGTCGGTAGCTCATCTGCCGTTGCTTGTTCATTCGTTCCTCGTCATCCGTCCGTTAACAAGCGTCTGTGGCAGCCGGTCCATGGTCCTGTCCAGCACAGACCACAGAGGGGGGGGGGAGGGACATGCAGGGAGCCATTCTAAACAAACGCATTGGACCACACTCACACATGAGGCAGCAGGTAGCCTAGTGGTTAGAGTGTTGGACTTGTAACTGAAAGGTTGCAAGATCAAATCCCCAAGGTAAAAAATCTGTTGTTCTGCCCCTGAACAAGGCAGTTAACCCACTCTTCCTAGGCTGTCATTGAAAGTAAGAATTTGTTCTTAAATGACTTGCCTAGTTAAATAAATATAAAAAATGTATGGTCACCCCCTGGTGGCTGGGTGTTGGCAGTTGTCTTCTTCCGCCGCACCAGACTTGTTTTGGTTTTACGTCAAACTACACTCAAAAAGGTGTATTGTCACCACCAACTGGATGGGGATAAAACATAAACAAAAGAAACGAACACTCCATACGGGGAAGGGAACATTTACATGACTCCACAAACCACAAAAAAATATATACATTCCCACTCTTTAGTTCTTCAAAAACTAAAATACCTTACTCAGGCTTGGGGCCTGAGAGGGTGAGACCAGAAAAGTTCAGCTGCAGAAACAATGATATCGATCTTTCTTAACTTCCTTCCAACTTTTGGAGTTCCGTTTCTAACCATCACCATAAAATGTATTTCTTCACATGAATCATTTCTGTGTCCTGCTGTTGATACTCAGGCTATGGTGTAGGCTCTAGTAGGCCTACCGGTCTTCACTACCACTGGACCTTTAGAGAAACTCCATCTTTCCACCCACATAGGAGACTCTCTCAACTGCCCTGATTTTAGCAAACTCAGTCTCTTTCACCCTACACAGGCACTCCAAGGATTGTACTTTATGCTCTCCTCCACAGCTACAACATTTTGCGCCTTGTCTATTCTCTCTTACCAAACATGTGAAATCTCCTTCATAGTGATCTTTCCCACACATCCCACATCTCAGCTTCTCCAGTCTGCAGACACTTCTTACATCTGCAGACACTTCTGACATGTCCAAACATTTTACAGCAAGGACATTAAAGGCCGGTTTACAAAAGCTCCAACGGGAGAATACACATATCCCAGCTGCACTTAAATAGAGAAGGACTCCACATCACAAAACACTAGAATAGACAAACTCTTCTCTTTCCTGCCATTGACTATACTATTTATCCTACGTGCGTCGACCACTCCTGGAATTTCCTTTAATAGAGCAATGTCAACATCCTCCAAGACTCCAGAAATGACTCCCTTGACAGGTGGCCCTGCTCCACAGCTCGAAGCATGATACATCATACCAGGCAACTCTATTGATATGCAATAGAAGTTTTTTTCTAATCCTCAGAAACAGTGGGGACTGTGGAGACACAAACACAGGCACAGACACATGCATACACACATGATAACATACGCACTATATACACGTACACATGGATTTTGTGTTGTAGATATTGGGGCTCCCTGGGTAGCGCAGTGGTCTAAGGCACTGCATCTCAGTGCTAGGGGCATCACTACAGACCCTGGTACAATTCCAGGCAGTATCATAACCGGCCGTGATTGGCTCAGCGTCATCCGGGTTAGAGTTTGGCCATCATTATATTATAAATAAGAATTTGTTCTTAACTGACTTGCCTAGTTTAATAAAGGTTAAATAAATTATACGTATGTGGTAGCAGAGTAGTGGCCTGAGGGCACACACTTAATCTGTTGTGAATGTATTGTATGTCTGCTTTAACTTTGCTGGACTCCAGGAAGAGTACCTGCTGCCTTGGCAGGAACTAATGGAGGTCCATAATAAACCCCAGGAAGAGTAGCTGCTGCCTTGGCAGGAACTAATGGAGATCCATAACAAGCCCTAGGAAGAGTAGCTGCTGCCTTGGCAGGAACTAATGGAGATCCATAATAAACCCCAGGAATAGTAGCTGCTGCCTTGGCAGGAACTAATGGAGATCCATAATAAACCCCAGGAATAGTAGCTGCTGCCTTGGCAGGAACTAATGGAAATCCATAATAAACCCCAGGAAGAGTAGCTGCTGCCTTGGCAGGAACTAATGGAGATCCATAATAAACCCCAAGAATAGTAGCTGCTGCCTTGGCAGGAACTAATGGAGATCCATAAAAAATACATATACAATAACTCACTTCTCGTGATCTTCACTGATTTTACTTTACCCAAGTTTTTCTCCATCAGCCAGACTGGAGCTGAAATCTCCTTTAGCTGGGTGTTAGCTTGTTAAGTCAATCAGGACCAGGTATGGCAGACCTGGTGTCATAATCTTCGTCTTCTGATGAGGAGAAATCATCGGACCAATACGCAGCGTGGTAAGTGTCCATACTTATACTTTTATTTTTTAATCGTGAACACTAAACAAAACAAGAAAACGAACGACAGTCCTGTAAGGTGCTCACACTATACAAAGGAAACAACCACCCACAAAACACAAGACAAAAACCCCTACTTAAATATGGCCTCTAATCAGAGGCAACGAGATTCAGCTGCCTCCAATTAGAGACCAATCCCAAACAATTACCACATAGAAATAGAATACTAGAATATCAAACATAGAAATACATAACATAGAACTAAACCAAAACCCCGAAACACACTAAACAAACACCCCCTGCCACGCCCTGACCACACTACAATAACAAACAACCCCTTTTACTGGTCAGGACGTGACAGTACCCCCCCCCCCCCCAAAAGGTGCAGACCCGGATGCACTGAAACACAAAACCCCACAAAAATAACCCCAAACTAAAGGGAAGGAAGGGAGGGTGGCCACCGTTACCGACGGTTCTTGTGCAAACACCCCCCCCCTTCCCCAATACTCCCCCCTATGGAGGTGGCTCTGGTTCCGGCCCTAGTCCCCAACCTAACCTGCCCACCCCCGCAATAGATTAAGATTTGCTGACAGTCTCTGTAGGCTCTAGGCTGCAGGGCGACTCTGGCTGCGCCGGACTGGCGGGCGACTCTGGCTGCGCCGGACTGGCGGGCGACTCTGGCTGCGCCGGACTGGCGGGCGACTCTGGCTGCGCCGGACTGGCGGGCGACTCTGGCAGCCCCGGACTGGAGGGCGACTCTGGCAGCCCCGGACTGGAGGGCGACTCTGGCAGCCCCGGACTGGAGGGCGACTCTGGCAGCTCCGGACTGGAGGGCGATTCTGGCAGCTCCGGACTGGAGGGCGACGCTGGGGACCTAGTGCTCACAGCAGGCACTGGCTGTACCGGGTTATGGAGGCGCACTGGAGTATGAGTGCGGGGAGCAGGAACAGGACGTACTGGACTGGGCTGGCGCACTGGAAGCCTGATGCGTGGGGCTGGCACTGGAGGTACCAGACTAGTGACATGCACCACAGGGCTAGTGCGAGGAGCAGGATCGGGACGTACTGGACTGGGCTGGCGCACTGGAGGCCTGATGCGTGGGGCTGGTACTGGAGGTACCAGACTAGTGACATGCACCTCAAGGCTAGTGCGAGGAGCAGGAACAGGATGTACTGGACTGTGCTGACGCACTGGAGGCCTGGTCCGTGGAACTGGCTCAGGAGGCGCCGGACTAGTGACACGCACCACAGGGCTAGTGAGATGAGCAGGAACAGGGTAAACTGGACCCTGGAGATGCACTGGAGGTCTGGAGCATACGGCCTGCACAGCCCTTCCTGGCTGAGTGCTTAACATAGCTTGGCCATACTGAGGAGCTTTCACCAATTGCACCGGCCTTTGAATGCGTCTGGGCAATATAGTGCGCATTTCCGCATAGCTCGGTGCTTTCTCGATCCGTCGCTCCCCGTAATAAGCACGAGGAGTTGGTTCAGGCCTATTGCCTGACTTACTCCAACTCCCCGTGTGCCCCCCCCCCCCATTTTTTTTGGGGGGGGTGCCTCCTCACCTCCTGAAATGGAGGATATAGTGCCTCGTACCGCCGACGCTCAGCCTTTGCTGCCTCCAGCTCCTCGTTTGGGCGCTGGTACTCCCCAACCTGGTGCCATGGTCCTGCCCCATCCAGGATCTCCTCCCAAGTCCACGACTCTAAGTCGCTCCTCTGTTGCTCCCTCTTCCACTGCTTGGTCCTTTCTTGGTGGGTGGTTCTGTCATAATCTTCATCTTCTGATGAGGAGAACTCATCGGACCAATACGCAGTGTGGTAAGTGTCCATACTTATACTTTTTAATCGTGAACACTAAACAAAACAAGAAAACCAGATCCTCTAATTGGAGGCAGCTGAACCTCGTTGCCTCTGATTAGAGACCAATCCCAAACAATTACCACATAGAAATAGAATACTAGAATATCAAACATAGAAATACATAACATAGAACTAAACCAAAACCCTGAAACACACTAAACAAACACCCCCTGCCACGCCCTGACCACACTACAATAACAAACAACCCCTTTTGCTGGTGACACCTGGGCCATCTCAGTCACCAAAGAGACCAGCGAAGAGGAAGCAGTCTACAATAAATCAATGAGTAAACATACAGTACATGAAGGGAGAGGCTCAGCAAACTGTAGAAAATAATGACAAAGTTATTTAGGGCACACAATCTCAATTAAAAGCCACTGCAAACCAAATGTAAACATTAAAATGTTAAATGGGCTGATCTCCAATCTAGGGAAAATAACATGGAGGGCAACATGTGACGTGTGTGTGTACTTCTGAGTGTGTGTGTGTGTGTGTACGTCAGAGTGTGTGTGTGTGTGTGTACGTGTGTGTACTTCTGAGTGTGTGTGTACTTCTGAGGTGTGTGTGTGTGTGTGTGTGTGTGTGTGTGTGTGTGTGTGTGTGTGTGTGTGTGTGTGTGTGTGTGTGTGTGTATACACTGTGTCTGGATGGGCTCTTGGCAGGTGGCGCCGGCAGCTCCATTTGATTGATCTCCCGGTGGACGCTCCTGGACGCCACCTATGAAAGAGAGATTAGTTAATGCAAGTGAAACATTGCATCTCATTAGTCATTGGAGCAGCTTGATTAGATAAAACCTGAACTCACTTCATGAGCTGCTGAAGGACCTAACTATGGGTCAGAAAAACAACCATTTGGCTGGGTGAGGATCATACAATCTAACACATCTCCCAGTTATGTTCAACCACTGTGGCCTTTGGCAGTGGGGTGAAAACACATTCGATTCAGATCAGATTCAAACCCACTGCGTGGCATATAAACACAGAGATAATATCTTCTTTATTGCTTGTTTACGTTGGGGCATTAGCTCACAGGGCTATCACTGCTGTTGTTCTCAAGCTTGGCTCTGTAAACTCTATCTGGGTATGGTAATGGATTACTTTATCCTCACACTCACCCCTAAGCACAAACTCTGAAGTCAGGAACGCCCACGTTTAAGATTCCAACTCATTCAGTTGGTGACTGGAGAGCCAAGGGTTCCTAGTGTAGTGCTGTTGCTAATGACACTGAGTCCACACACACACGCATGCAAGCGCAGACGCACGCACACACACACACACACACACACACACACACACACACACACACACACACACACACACACACACACACACACACACACACACACACACACACACACACACACACACACACACACACACACACACACACACACACACACACATCCCTCTAACTTTGATTTAATTGAGGCTCTGTTGCTGAAGTGTTTCAGGAGTGATATCACCGGCCTTAGATTAGGCCTAATCTTCTAGTGTGTAATGTTGTTGCAGTCCGGCCAAGTCCTACACTGCTCTGCTTATCTTGGCCGGCCCTGCAATAGAATCATTGGTGTTAGGAAGGTCCTGCCGTAGACTCCCTGGTGTTAGGGAAGGTCCTGCAGTAGAATCCCTGGTGGTAGGAAGGTCCTGCTGTAGACTCCCTGGTGTTAGGGAAGGTCCTGCAGTAGATGGTGTTAGGAAGATCCTGCAGTAGACTCCCTGGTGTTAGAGGGTCCTGCAGTAGACGGTGTTAGGAAGGTAGACTCCCTCGTGTTAGGAGGGTCCTGCAGTAAACTCCCTGGTGTTAGGGAAGGTCCTGCAGTAGACTCCCTGGTGATAGGAGGGTCCTGCAGTATAATCCCTGGTGTTAGGAAGGTACGGTAGAATCCCTAGTGTTAGGAGTGTCCTGCAGTAGATGGTGTTAAGAAGATCCTGCAGTAGACTCCCTGGTGTTAGGAGGGTCCTGCAGTAGACAGTGTTAGGAAGGTAGACTCCCTGGTGTTAAAAGGGTCCTGCAGTATAATCCCTGGTGTTAAAAGGGTCCTGCAGTATAATCCCTGGTATTTAAAGGGTCCTGCAATACATTCCCTGGAGTTAGGAGGGTCCTGCAGTAGAATCACTGGTGTTTGGAGGGTCCTGCATTAGACTCCCTGGTGTAAGGAGGGACTTGCAATAAACTCCCTGGTGTTAGGAGGGTCCTGCAGTAAACTCCCTGGTGTTAGGAGGGTCCTGCAGTAAACTCCCTGGTGTTAGGAGGGTCCTGCAGTAAACTCCCTGGTTTTAGGAGGGTCCTGCATTAGACTCCCTGGTGTAAGGAGGGACTTGCAATAAACTCCCTGGTGTTAGGAGGGTCCTGCAGTAAACTCCCTGGTGTTAGGAGGGTTCTGCAGTAAACTCCCTGGTTTTAGGAGGGTCCTGCAGTAAACTCCCTGGTGTTAGGAGGGTCCTGCAGTAAACTCCCTGGTGTTAGGGGGGTCCTGCAGTAAACTCCCTGGTTTTAGGAGAGCATTAGCCTCTCACTAGCCCATCCAACTGCATCCTGACCCAACCTGACTGAGTCCGCGTTTTTTGGTGTCTGTGTCTGTCGGTGTCTGTTGGTGTCTGTCGGTGTCTGTCACTATCTGTGTTTGTATCTGTCGGTGTCGGTGTCTGTCGATGTCTGTCGATGTCTGTCGGTATCTATCTGTGTCTGTCGGTATCTATCTGTGTCTGTCGGTATCTATCTGTGTCTGTCGGTATCTATCTGTGTCTGTCGGTATCTATCTGTGTCTGTCGGTATCTGTGTTGTTGGTGTCTGTGCCTGTGTTGTTGGCGTCTGTCGGCGTCTGTCGGCATCTGTCGGTGTCTGTTCCCCTGCATCTAGACCACTCTCAAACCCCTGAGAAGGAGAGGCAGACACCACAGAGGCCAAACACATGGTTAGTGGATAGTATAGTTACTAGGACATGAAAGAAAACCTACAGGACAAAGGATATATCTATTAGAGAATAATGAGATTTGTCTAATTAGAATTTCCTGTAACTGAGTAACTGTGATTCAGATTAGGTGTAATGTCATGTGATACAATTGGACTAATTCATATTCAGGTTGCAGATGGGTGATGGTTTCCCATTGGCTGTGTGTGTTGGCTAGGAAAGTGTTTTTCCACAGACTCCTGGTAGACCCAGAGTAGTGATGGAACAGACTCCTGGTAGAGTCAGATTAGTGATGGAACAGACTCCTGGTAGAGCCAGAGTAGTGATGGAACAGACTCCTGGTAGAGCCAGAGTAGTGATGGAACAGACTCCTGGTAGAGCCAGAGTAGTGATGGAACAGACTCCTGGTAGACCCAGAGTAGTGATGGAACAGACCTAGAGTAGTGATGGAACAGACTCCTGGTAGACCCAGAGTAGTGATGGAACAGACTCCTGGTAGACCCAGAGTAGTGATGGAACAGACTCCTGGTAGACCCAGAGTAGTGATGGAACAGACTCCTGGTAGATCCAGAGTAGTGATGGAACAGACTCCTGGTAGAGCCAGAGTAGTGATGGAACAGACTCCTGGTAGACCCAGAGTAGTGATGGACCAGACTCCTGGTAGACCCAGAGTAGTGATGGAACAGACTCCTGGTAGACCCAGAGTAGTGATGGAACAGACTCCTGGTAGACCCAGAGTAGTGATGGAACAGACCCAGAGTAGTGATGGAACAGACTCCTAGTAGATCCAGAGTAGTGATGGAACAGACTCCTGGTAGACCCAGAGTAGTGATGGAACAGACTCCTGGTAGACCCAGAGTAGTGATGGAACAGACTCCTGGTAGACCCAGAGTAGTGATGGAACAGACCCAGAGTAGTGATGGAACAGACTCCTGGTAGATCCAGAGTAGTGATGGAACAGACTCCTGGTAGACCCAGAGTAGTGATGGAACAGACTCCTGGTAGACCCAGAGTAGTGATGGAACAGACTCCTGGTAGACCCAGAGTAGTGATGGAAAAGACCCAGAGTAGTGATGGAAAAGACCCAGAGTAGTGATGGAACAGACTCCTGGTAGACCCAGAGTAGTGATGGAACAGACTCCTGGTAGACCCAGAGTAGTGATGGAACAGACTCCTAGTAGATCCAGAGTAGTGATAGAACAGACTCCTGGTAGATCCAGAGTAGTGATGGAACAGACTCCTGGTAGATCCAGAGTAGTGATGGAACAGACCCAGAGTAGTGATGGAACAGACTCCTGGTAGATCCAGAGTAGTGATGGAACAGACCTAGAGTAGTGATGGAACAGACTCCTGGTAGACCCAGAGTAGTGATGGAACAGACCCAGAGTAGTGATGGAACAGACTCCTAGTAGATCCAGAGTAGTGATGGAACAGACTCCTGGTAGACCCAGAGTAGTCATGGAACAGACTGCTGTTAGACCCATAGTAGTGATGGAACAGACCCAGAGTAGTGATGGAACAGACTCCTAGTAGATCCAGAGTAGTGATGGAACAGCCTCCTGGTAGACCCAGAGTAGTGATGGAACAGACTCCTGGTAGACCCAGAGTAGTGATGGAACAGACCCAGAGTAGAGATGGAACAGACTCCTGGTAGACCCAGAGTAGTGATGGAACAGACCCAGAGTAGTGATGGAACAGACTCCTGGTAGACCCAGAGTAGTGATGGAACAGACTCCTGGTAGACCCAGAGTAGTGATGGAACAGACTCCTGGTAGATCCAGAGTAGTGATGGAACAGACTCCTGGTAGAGCCAGAGTAGTGATGGAACAGACTCCTGGTAGACCCAGAGTAGTGATGGACCAGACTCCTGGTAGACCCAGAGTAGTGATGGAACAGACTCCTGGTAGACCCAGAGTAGTGATGGAACAGACTCCTGGTAGACCCAGAGTAGTGATGGAACAGACCCAGAGTAGTGATGGAACAGACTCCTAGTAGATCCAGAGTAGTGATGGAACAGACTCCTGGTAGACCCAGAGTAGTGATGGAACAGACTCCTGGTAGACCCAGAGTAGTGATGGAACAGACTCCTGGTAGACCCAGAGTAGTGATGGAACAGACCCAGAGTAGTGATGGAACAGACCCAGAGTAGTGATGGAACAGACTCCTGGTAGATCCAGAGTAGTGATGGAACAGACTCCTGGTAGACCCAGAGTAGTGATGGAACAGACTCCTGGTAGACCCAGAGTAGTGATGGAACAGACTCCTGGTAGACCCAGAGTAGTGATGGAAAAGACCCAGAGTAGTGATGGAAAAGACCCAGAGTAGTGATGGAACAGACTCCTGGTAGACCCAGAGTAGTGATGGAAAAGACCCAGAGTAGTGATGGAAAAGACCCAGAGTAGTGATGGAACAGACTCCTTGTAGACCCAGAGTAGTGATGGAACAGACTCCTGGTAGACCCAGAGTAGTGATGGAACAGACTCCTGGTAGACCCAGAGTAGTGATGGAACAGACTCCTAGTAGATCCAGAGTAGTGATAGAACAGACTCCTGGTAGATCCAGAGTAGTGATGGAACAGACTCCTGGTAGATCCAGAGTAGTGATGGAACAGACCCAGAGTAGTGATGGAACAGACTCCTGGTAGATCCAGAGTAGTGATGGAACAGACCTAGAGTAGTGATGGAACAGACTCCTGGTAGACCCAGAGCAGTGATGGAACAGACCCAGAGTAGTGATGGAACAGACTCCTAGTAGATCCAGAGTAGTGATGGAACAGACTCCTGGTAGATCCAGGGTAGTGATGGAACAGACCCAGAGTAGTGATGGAACAGACTCATGGTAGATCCAGAGAAGTGATGGAACAGACCCAGAGTAGTGATGGAACAGACTCCTAGTAGATCCAGAGTAGTGATGGAACAGACTCCTGGTAGACCCAGAGTAGTGATGGAACAGACTCCTGGTAGACCCAGAGTAGTGATGGAACAGACCCAGAGTAGTGATGGAACAGACTCCTGGTAGATCCAGAGTAGTGATGGAACAGACTCCTGGTAGACCCAGAGTAGAGATGGAACAGACTCCTGGTAGACCCAGAGTAGTGATGGAACAGACCCAGAGTAGAGATGGAACAGACTCCTGGTAGACCAAGAGTAGTGATGGAACAGACCCAGAGTAGTGATGGAACAGACTCCTAGTAGATCCAGAGTAGTGATGGAACAGACTCCTGGTAGACCCAGAGTAGAGATGGAACAGACTCCTAGTAGATCCAGAGTAGTGATGGAACAGACTCCTGGTAGACCCAGAGTAGAGATGGAACAGACCCCTGATAGACCCAGAGTAGTGATGGAACAGACTCCTGGTAGATCCAGAGTAGTGATGGAACAGACCCAGAGTAGTGATGGAACAGACTCATGGTAGACCCAGAGTAGTGATGGAACAGACCCAGAGTAGTGATGGAACAGACTCCTAGTAGATCCAGAGTAGTGATGGAACAGACTCCTGGTAGACCCAGAGTAGTCATGGAACAGACTGCTGGTAGACCCAGAGTAGTGATGGAACAGACCCAGAGTAGTGATGGAACAGACTCCTAGTAGATCCAGAGTAGTGATGGAACAGCCTCCTGGTAGACCCAGAGTAGTGATGGAACAGACTCCTGGTAGACCCAGAGTAGTGATGGAACAGACCCAGAGTAGAGATGGAACAGACTCCTGGTAGACCCAGAGTAGTGATGGAACAGACCCAGAGTAGTGATGGAACAGACTCCTGGTAGACCCAGAGTAGAGATGGAACAAACTCCTAGTAGATCCAGAGTAGTGATGGAACAGACTCCTGGTAGACCCAGAGTAGAGATGGAACAGACCCCTGATAGACCCAGAGTAGTGATGGAACAGACTCCTGGTAGATCCAGAGTAGTGATGGAACAGACCCAGAGTAGAGATGGAACAGACTCCTGGTAGACCCAGAGTAGAGATGGAACAGACTCCTGGTAGACCCAGAGTAGAGATGGAACAGACTCCTGGTAGACCCAGAGTAGTGATGGAACAGACTCCTGGTAGACCCAGAGTAGAGATGGAACAGACTCCTGGTAGACCCAGAGTAGTGATGGAACAGACTCCTGGTAGACCCAGAGTAGTGATGGAACAGACTCCTGGTAGACCCAGAGTAGTGATGGAACAGACTCCTGGTAGACCCAGAGTAGTGATGGAACAGACTCCTGGTAGACCCAGAGTAGAGATGGAACAGACCCCTGATAGATCCAGAGTAGTGATGGAACAGACTCCTGGTAGACCCAGAGTAGTGATGGAACAGACTCCTGGTAGACCCAGAGTAGTGATGGAACAGACCCAGAGTAGTGATGGAACAGACACCTGGTAGACCCAGAGTAGTGATGGAACAGACTCCCGGTAGACCCAGAGTAGTGATGGAACAGACTCCTGGTAGACCCAGAGTAGTGATGGAACAGACCCAGAGTAGTGATGGAACAGACCCCTGGTAGACCCAGAGTAGTGATGGAACAGACCCAGAGTAGAGATGGAACAGACCCCTGATAGACCCAGAGTAGTGATGGAAAAGACCCAGAGTAGTGATGGAACAGACACCTGGTAGACCCAGAGTAGTGATGGAACAGACTCCTGGTAGACCCAGAGTAGTGATGGAACAGACCCAGAGTAGTGATGGAACAGACTCCTGGTAGACCCAGAGTAGTGATGGAAAAGACCCAGAGTAGTGATGGAACAGACTCCTGGTAGACCCAGAGTAGTGATGGAAAAGACCCAGAGTAGTGATGGAACAGACCCTTTGGTAGACCCAGAGTATTGATGCGAACAGACTCATGGTAGAGCCAGAGTAGTGATGGAACAGACTCCTGGTAGACCCAGAGTAGTGATGGAACAGACCCAGAGTAGTGATGGAACAGACTCCTGGTAGACCCAGCGTAGTGATGGAACAGACCCAGAGTAGTGATGGAACAGACTCCTGGTAGACCCAGAGTAGTGATGGAACAGACTCCTGGTAGACCCAGAGTAGTGATGGAACAGACTCCTGGTAGACGCAGAGTAGTGATGGAACAGACTCCTGGTAGACCCAGAGTAGTGGTGGACCAGACCCAGAGTAGTGATGGAAAAGACCCAGAGTAGTGATGGGACAGACTCCTGGTAGACCCAGAGTAGTGATGGAAAAGACCCAGAGTAGTGATGGAACAGACCCAGAGTAGTGATGGAACAGACCCAGAGTAGTGATGGAACAGACCCAGAGTAGTGATGGAACAGTAGAAAAGAAGGAAGTAGTAATTAGACCGTAGACACATGACAGTCGTTTCTTGTCCTTGATCCAAATAGAGGGACGGTTTTGTCAGCATCACAGGAACATAATCACAACAAAAAAAGCCATTGAAAATGTATTCTTGTGTTGTTATATTATTGAACAGTTCCACCGCGACATGCCAAATTTTTCACGTGTGGTCGTGCTTGCAGATAAACGTAGTTTCCAATCAAATAACCTTGTCTTGACATTCAATAAAGTTGTTCTCAATATTAGAGAATTCTGCAAACAAATCTATTTCCAGTGTTGACGATCATAGAGAAAGCAAGGACACCATCCAGTAACGGGAACACATTTTTGAAGGCCACCACCAACTCAAGGGAATAGGTGTAATGTTGATGATGAATCTTGGAATTTTGCAGATACTCCCAAGAATCTATCTATCTATACATTTTTTTTTTGTGGCATGATAAAAAATAAAAATAAAAAAACATTCAAAATAACAACCCGTGTCACACTAGAAAAGTATTTTGAAAAATGTACCAGAAACTACGGTGCATACCTCTGCTTCGAAATTAATTCAAAAAGCATATTAATCATGGTTTTGGGAATGGTTGGATCTGTCGGAAAGTGGGTCAAGAATTCCAGACTTCTCCACACTGCCCTGAATACAGCTGCAAATTAGTGGATTTCTGCAGGCAAGGAAATGATTCCGTGTTATTGACAGATGTTTAATAGATTCAGTCTGGGTCTGTGATGTGGGCCTATTCTGGCCAATAGAAACATGGAGGTCAGTTAGGTTCTGTCTCTAATTGGGGCCCTGAATGAAGACAGAAGGGTAATGCACTCTAATCATACTGTTTGATTGATGAGGGATTTATACACCATTTCAGAGCACAATCATGTATGACAATCACGGTGACTTGACTTGACAAATTCTGTATGAAGAATGGGAGTACATGTACAGTAATACTTTGAGTGCAGTATTCTGCTGTGTGTACACTCCACCTTGCCAAAATGTGGTGACTTATAACATGGACGTACAGCACCACCCTCCTCTCCCTCTCTCATTTAATGTATAGATGCTAACAAAGGGAGTATTTGCAGGAGGTGAGAACCTTACCTCTGGCCCAAAATGGAAACATGAGTCGGGGGATATTTGGCTTGTATGGAGTTACAGTGTTCTCTTCCCTATAGACCCTGTGGCCTGGAGCTGGTAGTAGGGGAGAGGAGGAGGACAGGGGAGGAGGAGAGAGAGATACGGTGAGGAAGGAAAGGAGGAGAGAGAGAGGGGGAGGAGGATAGAGAGGGGGATGAGGGAGAAGAGGAGAGAGAGAGAGGGTGAGGAAGGAGAGGAGGAGAGAGAGGGGATGAAGGAGAGGAGGGAGAGGAGGAGAGAGAGAGGGGGAGGAGGGAGAGGAGGAGAGAGAGAGAGGGGGAGAAAGGGGAGGGTTGTGTTCTCTCCCTCCCAGTGTTAACACAAAGGAAAGCTTTCTTTCCATCTCTCCCTTTCTTGCTTTCTTAACTCATTTACCCATTATAACACCACCCGGAGAGTTTGCTACAAGCTAGTTGCCTTTAAAAAAAGAAAAAAAACAATGATTTGTGAGCAGTTATATTTTAAATGTTTTCCTATTCCCTGCGATGGGATCGCAGGAGACTGAATAGTACAGTTATTACTGAAAAGCAGTAACTGACGAGCCAACCAGGCTGGAGATGGTTTTAGGGCCTTTCTAAAGTTGAGTTTTTAGCCCCGTTGCGTCTGTTCATATTTTTCCCTCTCCAGGGTACATAGAAATATAATCTAGAGTCAGTTAAATACAATCTAGGATAGAATCTATTATAGAGAAACTCTATTTCTATCGATTACAGTCTTCCTGTTTTTTTTTTTAATGCAAAACATTAAAACTCACTTTTCTATAAAATTGTACTTTCAATCCTGGATGTAGCTGGACAGCCTCAAACGCCCTGTCTCTTCCTCTCTGCTGCATCGCCAGCCTTCTCTCGTCGCCTTGGTTACGTGTCACGGGTGATGTCAGAACACTTAAGAGGGATTAGGGTGCATAGAGAGAACAGAGTAGTACAGAGGCTACTGAAGCCTTCCTGTACTACTCTGGATGTAATAGATACCGGCTCGCTGAATGGTTGTTCTCAAAGAGACTTACTGCTTCACGTCAGAGGCCTTATACACGGTTTCAGGCAGTCGACACACTGGGGATTCAGTATCCGAGAATTTCGAGGGAGCCAAAGCTTTTTAAATGGTGGTATCCGTTACAGTATGAATGACAACAGATGATGATTGTCAGATAACAAACGCACAAACCGTCTGTTTCTTTCACATATGCAACTCGACCGACAACAGTTTACTTGAGGTGTACTTTTGTCGGACAAAAATAGACAATGATGTGCATCATACAGTGCCTTCAGAAAGTATTCACAACCCTTAACTTGTTCCACATTTTGCTGTGTTATAGCCTGAATTTGAAATTGAATAAAATTTAGATTTTGTGTTGTTGCTGGCATACACACAATAACCCATAATGCCAAAGTGGAATTATGTATTTCGAAATGTTTATGAATTAATCAAAGTCAATAAGTATTCAAACCCTTTTTATGGCAAGGCTAAATAAGTTCAGAAGTAAAAATGTGCTTAACAAGTCACATAATAAGTTGCATGGACTCACTATGTGTGCAATAATAGTGTTTAACATGATATTTGAATGACTACCTCATCGCTCTACCCCACACATACAATTATCTGTAAGGTCCCTCAGTCGAGCAGTGAATTTCAAACAGAGATTCAGTCACAAAGCCCAGGGTAGTTTTCAAATGCCTCGCAAAGAATGACACTTATTGGTAGATGGGAAAAAAACATTTAAAAGCAGACTTTGAATATCGCTTTAAGCATGGTGAAGTTATTAACTTACACTTTGGATGGTGTATCAATAAATCCAGTCACTACAAAGAGACAGGCGTCCTTCCTAACTCAGTTGCCAGAAAGAAATGAAACCACTCAGGGATTTCACCATGATGACTTTAAAACAGTTACTGAGTTTAATGGCTCTGATAGGAGAACACTGAGGAAGGATCAACAACATTGTAGTTACTCCACAATATTAACCTAACTGACAGAGTGAAAAGATGGAATCCTGTTCAGAATACAAATATTCCAAAGCATGAATAGTGTTTGCCACAAGGCACTAGTAACTGCAAAAATATGTGGCAAAGTCTTTTGTCCTGAATACAAAGTGTTATGTTTGGAGCAAATCCAACACTCTCCATATTTGCAAGACTAGTGGTGGCTGCATCATGTTATGGGTATGCTTGTAATCATTAAGGACTGGATACTTTTTCAGGATAAAAAAATTAACGGAATGGAGCTAAGCACAGGCAAAATCCTAGAGGAAAACCTGGTTCTGTCTGCTTTTCATCAGACAGATGGGAGACAGAGAGCTGGTTTCAAGCGCAGGGCACAGCAGGTGTTTATTGTAAAGGACCACAGGAGGAGGGAGGTAGCTGGGTCCAGGGGCAGGCAGAAGGTCATACACAGGAGGAGGCAGGTAACTGGGACAAGGGGCAGGCAGAAGGTCATACACAGGAGGAGGGAGGTAGCTGGGTCCAGGGGCAGGCAGATGGTCATACCCAGGGGGTCCAACAAGGCAACAGTACAGGCAGGGAAAAGGCTAGTAACGTAGTCCAGGAGATCAGGCAATAGGTTGATAACAGGAAATCCGATAGGCTAAAGTACAGGCAGAGAATAGGCACAAGGCGTCGTTAGTGAGGCAGGCAAAAATGATCATTCACGGGAGGATTAAATTACAGTCAAACCAGAGCTCCGAATAGAAGTGTGTTACAAAACAAACAATACCTCACAATGATGGGGTGCAAAGAACTGAACTTAATAGTGTGTGATAATGACATACAGGTGTGAACAGGTCATCAGAATTCAGGTGAGTGGGATCTGGAGAGTGAGCTGCGTTCAGGGGATCTATGTGTTTGAGAGTGTGCGCTGGAAAGTGGGCAGGAGAGTGAGCTGCGCTCAGGGGATCTACGTGTTTGAGAGTGTGAGTTGGAAGCAGACATTACACACTGGGAGATGAATTCACCTTCCAGCAGGTCAATAACCTAAAACACATGGCCAAACCTACACTGGAGTTACTTACCAAGAAGACACTGAATGTTCCTGAGTGGCAGAGTTAAATCGGCTTGAAAATCTATGGCAAGACCGGAAAATGGTTGTCTAGCAATGATCAACAACACATTTAACAGAGCTTGAATACTTTTTTTGTAATTCAAATATTGTACAAACCAGTTGTGGAAAGAGAGACTTAGAGACTTACCCAGCAAGTCTGACAGCTGTAATCACTGCCAAAGGTGCTTCTACAAAGTATTGACTCAGGGGTGTGAATATGTACGTAAATGAGCTATTTCTGTATTTCATTTTCAATAAATTAACAAAAATGTCTAAAAACGTTTTTACTTTGTCATTATGGGGTATTGTGATGTCATTATGGGGTATTGTGTGTAGATGGGTGAGAGAAGAAAAAAAATCGAAGGAATTAATTTTTTTTAGTCCGTAACAACAAAATGTGGAACAAGTCAAGGGGTATGAATACTTTCTGAAGGGACTGTACGATTGAATCCGTGTTCATGCACCTTAGTGTGACTGTAGGCTTGTCTTTTTTTTTTTAGAGTGAAGTACATCGGAAAAAAGCAAAAGAAAACTGCAAGACTGAATAGGAGAAAAAACAAGCAACAAACAAAGAAGATAACTATTTTTCATAAAATTGTAGTTATCTTAGCAAGCTGAATTGTTTACCAGTTGCTAAGCAGTTGCTAGGGACTCTTTTGGAAGAAGCTAGCTAGCTAACGAAGAACAACAAAGAATATCTAGTTAACAGAAGAAAAGAAAGAGAAAATCAGGACAGAAGAAAAAGGATATCAAAGTGAAACAGTTCTCTAAAGACACAGGAGACAATAATACAAGAAACACTTCTGTAGCTTGTCAACTATGTGTCTGTCTATCCCTGTTCTCTCCTCTCTGCACAGGCCATACAAACGCTTCACACCGCGTGGCCGCTGCCACTCTAACCTGGTGGTCCCAGCGCGCACGACCCACGTGGAGTTCCAGGTCTCCGGCAGCCTCTGGAACTGCCGGTCTGCAGCCAACAAGGCTGAGTTCATCTCAGCCTATGCTACCCTCCAGTCCCTAGACTTCCTGGCGCTGACGGAAACATGGATTACCACAGATAACACTGCTACTCCTACTGCTCTCTCTTCGTCTGCCCACGTGTTCTCGCATACCCCTAGAGCATCGAGCCAGCGGGGTGGTGGCACTGGAATCCTCATCTCTCCCAAGTGGACATTCTCTCTTTCTCCCCTGACCCATCTGTCTATCTCCTCATTTGAATTCCATGCTGTCACAGTTACCAGCCCTTTCAAGCTTAACATCCTTATCATTTATCGCCCTCCAGGTTCCCTTGGAGAGTTCATCAATGAGCTTGACGCCTTGATAAGTTCCTTTCCTGAGGATGGCTCACCTCTCACAGTTCTGGGTGACTTTAACCTCCCCACGTCTACCTTTGACTCATTCCTCTCTGCCTCCTTCTTTCCACTCCTCTCCTCTTTTGACCTCACCCTCTCACCTTCCCCCCCTACTCACAAGGCAGGCAATACGCTTGACCTCATCTTTACTAGATGCTGTTCTTCCACTAATCTCATTGCAACTCCCCTCCAAATCTCCGACCACTACCTTGTATCCTTTTCCCTCTTGCTCTCATCCAACACTTCTCACTCTGCCCCTACTCGGATGGTATTGCGCCGTCCCAACCTTCGCTCTCTCTCTCCCGCTACTCTCTCCTCTTCCATCCTATCATCTCTTCCCTCTGCTCAAACCTTCTCCAACCTATCTCCTGATTCTGCCTCCTCAACCCGCCTCTCCTCCCTTTCTGCATCCTTTGATTTTCTCTGTCCCCTATCCTCCAGGCCGGCTCGGTCCTCCCCTCCTGCTCCGTGGCTCGACGACTCACTACGAGCTCACAGAACAAGGCTCCGGGCAGCCGAGCGGAAATTGAGGAAAACTCGCCTCCCTGCGGACCTGGCATCCTTTCACTCACTCCTCTCTACATTCTCCTCTTCTGTCTCTGCTGCTAAAGCCACTTTCTACCACTCTAAATTCCAAGCATCTGCCTCTAACCCTAGGAAGCTCTTTGCTACCTTCTCCTCCCTCCTGAATCCTCCTCCCCCCCCCCCCCCTCCTCCCTCTCTGCGGATGACTTCGTCAACCATTTTGAAAAGAAGGTTGACGATATCCGATCCTCGTTTGCTAAGTCAAACGACACCGCTGGTCCTGCTCACACTGCCCTACCCTGTGCTTTGACCTCTTTCTCCCCTCTCTCTCCAGATGAAATCTTGCGTCTTGTGACGGCCGGCCGCCCAACAACCTGCCCACTTGACCCTATCCCCTCCTCTCTTCTCCAGACCATTTCCGGAGACCTTCTCCCCTTCCACACCTCGCTCATCAACTCATCCTTGACCGCTGGCTACGTCCCTTCCGTCTTCAAGAGAGCGAGAGTTGCACCCCTTCTGAAAAAACCTACACTCGATCCCTCCGATGTCAACAACTACAGACCAGTATCCCTTCTTTCTTTTCTCTCCAAAACTCTTGAACGTGCCGTCCTTGGCCAGCTCTCCTGCTATCTCTCTCAAAATGACCTTCTTGATCCTAATCAGTCAGGTTTCAAGACTGGGCATTCAACTGAGACTGCTCTTCTCTGTGTCACAGAGGCTCTCCGCACTGCTAAAGCTAACTCTCTCTCCTCTGCTCTCATCCTTCTAGACCTATCTGCTGCCTTTGATACTGTGAACCATCAGATCCTCCTCTCCACCCTCTCCGAGTTGGGCATCTCCGGCGCGGCCCACGCTTGGATTGCGTCCTACCTGACAGGTCGCTCCTACCAGGTGGCGTGGCGAGAATCTGTCTCCGCACCATGCGCTCTCACCACTGGTGTCCCCCAGGGCTCTGTTCTAGGCCCTCTCCTATTCTCGCTATACACCAAGTCACTTGGCTCTGTCATATCCTCACATGGTCTCTCCTATCATTGCTATGCAGACGACACACAATTAATCTTCTCCTTTCCCCCTTCTGATAACCAGGCGGCGAATCGCATCTCTGCATGTCTGTCAGACATATCAGTGTGGATGACGGATCACCAGCTCAAGCTGAACCTCGGCAAGACGGAGCTGCTCTTCCTCCCGGGGAAGGACTGCCCGTTCCATGATCTCGCCATCACGGTTGACAACTCCCTTGTGTCCTCCTCCCAGAGTGCTAAGAACCTTGGCGTGATCCTGGACAACAACCTGTCGTTCTCCACTAACATCAAGGCGGTGACCCGATCCTGTAGGTTCATGCTCTACAACATTCGCAGAGTACGACCCTGCCTCACACAGGAAGCGGCGCAGGTCCTAATCCAGGCACTTGTCATCTCCCGTCTGGATTACTGCAACTCACTGTTGGCTGGGCTCCCTGCCTGTGCCATTAAACCCCTACAACTCATCCAGAACACCGCAGCCCGTCTGGTGTTCAACCTTCCCAAGTTCTCTCACGTCACCCCGCTCCTCCGCTCTCTCCACTGGCTTCCAGTTGAAGCTCGCATCCGCTACAAGACCATGGTGATTGCCTACGGAGCTGTGAAGGGAACGGCACCGTCCATACCTTCAGGCTCTGATCAGGCTCTACACCCAAACAAGGGCACTGCGTTCATCCACCACTGGCCTGCTGGCCCCCCTACCTCTGAGGAAGCACAGTTCCCGCTCAGCCCAGTCAAAACTGTTCGCTGCTCTGGCACCCCAATGGTGGAACAAGCTCCCTCACGACGCCAGGACAGCGGAGTCAATCACCACCTTCCGGAGACACCTGAAACCCCACCTCTTTAAGGAATACCTAGGATAGGATAAAGTAATCCTTCTAACCCCCCCCCCCCCCCTTAAAAGATTTAGATGCACTATTGTAAAGTGGTTGTTCCACTGGATATCATAAGGTGAATGCACCATTTTGTAAGTCGCTCGGATAAGAGCGTCTGCTAAATGACTTAAATGTAATGTAATGTAATGTCTTTCATTAGAAATGTATTAGATTAGAGAAATTGATTACATGTCATAAATATACTGTCTAATCTGACTCACACATTATGAAAAGAAAACGGGGCTGCTGAAAAACAAATAGATTGTAGCTGGAAATAAAGCTTTGTGTTTGCCATGTCATAGCATTCTCAGACTTGGAGCAGCTTTAAGTTGGCTTAACCAGTCCTTAAGATATTCAACAGAGCAGTACATAATGAATCCAGTTAGGCTAAACGTCATTAACCGAAAGCCTACCTGTCAGAAAAAGGTCAGAAATACAATAGAATTCCAGCACAACATTGGATATTGTGGTGCTGCATTCTCTACAACACTGTTTCTAGGTTAATGTTATACACACAGACAGACGTGGGTGTCATTTTAAAGTGCTGTACTGTCGAAAGTGGGGAAACATACCTTGGGGCCTACTTAACCCTGTTCTCCTTTTCTTCCTAGTTCTGTTTTCATGGCTTTTTCTTCAGTTTCACATCCCCACATTTTCATTGTTTGTTTTCTTAAATTCCCCATATTTCAGTGCCCTGACAGCTGGGTGGCAGGTAGCATACTGGTAAAGGTCATTGGGCCTGTAAACAAAAGGTTGCTGGTTCGAATCCCCAAGCTAGCAAGGTGGAAAAATCTGTCATTGTTCCCTTGTGAAACCCAACAGCAACTGCTCTATGGATGTTGGTTAAGGTAGCCCCCTGCACCTCTCTGATTTAGAGGGGTTGGGTTAAATGCAGAAGACACATTTTGGTTGTATTCATTCAGTTGCGCAACTGACTTGGTATTTCATTCCCTTCCTGTTGGACGAGTTAAAGCTGTTGGTTGCACACCGCCTTTAGCAGGTAGAGTCCATGGTGAGTTAGAGCTGTTGGTTGGACACCCCCTTTAGCAGGTAGAGTCCATGGTGAGTTAGAGCTGTTGGTTGGACACCCCCTTTAGCAGGTAGAGTCCATGGTGAGTTAGAGCTGTTGGTTGGACACCCCCTTTAGCAGGTAGAGTCCATGGTGAGTTAGAGCTGTTGGTTGGATTCCCCGCAGCAGTTAGAGTCCATGGTGAGTGAGAGGCTAATGAATGGGGGTCATTGAACACAGCCGTGTGTGTGTGTAACTACTAGTCAGGATAATCTGATGAATATGGACTGACTTCATAATCAATGACAACTTGAGCGAGGGGGTGATACAACGGTTTCCCTTTTCAAACAATGTCTCTAACGCGTCATCAGTCATCCCGTGCCATCGAAAAACCAACAGAGAGAAAGAGACCCCCGGAACGTGAAAGACTGAAACCAGAGTCTCTTTTTTTCATTTCCTTGTTTGCGAACCAGAAATGGTCGTGTTGCTATTCCCAGGAGGCCCCAGCGGTTACCCAGAGCTGAACCACAGGTCCACAGCCCGCAAGGCTATGTACCTACTCTGCTGCTCTCCTCCCTGAGCAGCTGGGAGGCATTATCCCCTGAGAAACACACCCCTTCACTTCACCATATTGTTTTTTCTACATTATAATCACAGTCATATTTTTGTGTGTGATTGATTAATGTTGAGGACACGGGCTTTAATGAGCCATGTAACAGACGTGGGGTTGATTGCATGTCAAGTGCTGGCAGGCAGCACAGAACATACACTCAAAAGCATATTTACTTGGACTGTGAAGTTATATGTTTGAAAACAAGTTATGTATGAAAATAAACTAAACTAAAAGGTGACATTCTGTACTGTTGCCTGACTGTCGCCCTCACAGCAGACCCCTACCGCACTGCAATCCTAACCCTAACCCTCATAGTAGACCCCTACTGCACTGCAATCCTAACCCTAACCCTCATAGCAGACCCCTACTGCACTGCAATCCTAACCCTAACCCTCATAGCAGACCCCTACCGCACTGCAATCCTAACCCTAACCCTCATAGCAGACCCTTACCGCACTGCAATCCTAACCCTAACCCTCATAGCAGACCCCTACTGCACTGCAATCCTAACCCTAACCCTCATAGCAGACCTCTACCGCACTGCAATCCTAACCCTCATAGCAAACCTCTACCGCACTGCAATCCTAACCCTAAACCTCACAGCAGACCCTTACCGCACTGCAATCCTAACCCTAACCCTCATAGCAGACCCTTACTACACTGCAATCCTAACCCTCATAGCAGACCCTTACTGCACTGCAATCATAACCCTAACCCTCATAGCAGACCCTTACTGCACTGCAATCCTAACCCTAACCCTCATAGCAGACCTCTACCGCACTGCAATCCTAACCCTCATAGCAGACCCTCACCACACTGAAATCCTAACCTTCATAGCAGATCCCTACCACACTGCAATCCTAACCATCATCAGACCCCTACCACACTGCAATCCTAACCCTCATAGCAGACCCCTACCACACTGCAATCCTAACCCTAACCCTCATAGCAGACCCTTACCACACTGCAATCCTAACCCTAACCCATTTAGCAGACCCCTAGCACACTGCAATCCTAACCCTAAACCTCATAGCAGACACCTAGAGCACTGCAATCCTAACCCTAACCCTCATAGCAGACCCTTACCACACTGCAATCCTAACCCTAACCCTAATAGCAGACCCCTAGCACACTGCAATCCTAACCCTAACCCTCATAGCAGACCCCTAGAGCACTGCAATCCTAACCCTAACCTTCACAGCAGATCCCTAGCGCACTGCAATCCTAACCCTCTCCCTTATAGCAGACCCTTACCGCACTGCAATCCTAACCCTAACCCTCACAGCAGACCCTTACCGCACTGCAATCCTAACCCTAACCTTCATAGCAGACCCTTACCACACTGCAATCCTAACCCTAACCCTCATAGCAGACCCTTACCACACTGCAATCCTAACCCTAACCCTAATAGCAGACCCCTAGCACACTGCAATCCTAACCCTAACCCTCATAGCAGACCCCTAGAGCACTGCAATCCTAACCCTAACCTTCACAGCAGATCCCTAGCGCACTGCAATCCTAACCCTAACCCTCACAGCAGACCCTTACCGCACTGCAATCCTAACCCTAACCCTCACAGCAGACCCTTACTGCACAGCAATCCTAACCCTCACAGCAGACCCCTAGCGCACTGCAATCCTAACCCTTATAGCAGACCCTTACTGCACTTCAATCCTAACCCTAACCCTCACAGCAGACCCCTAGCGCACTGCAATCCTAACCCTTATAGCAGACCCTTACTGCACTTCAATACTAACCCTAACCCTCACAGCAGACTACTACTGCACTGCAAGTGGTAAAGGAGTGCTGTAAAAATAAGCCTGATATAGAACAGAAATGTATATGTTGAAAATAGGAAAAGACACAATTGGCTCTGATGCTGGATGAAATGACAGAGAGAGAGAGATTTGGAGAGGCATCCCGTCAGCGGGACGTAAAATATTAAACAATATTCATATTCATATAAAACATTTCTGAACATACAAGTATCTTATATGGTTAAAAGCTTAAATTCTTGTTAATCTAACTGCATTGTCTGATTTACAATAGGCTTTACAGCGAAAGCATACCATGCGATTGTATGAGGACAGCGCCCCACATCAACATATTATTCAGCCAGCACAGGCTTCATAAAATCACAAATAGCGATTAAATAAATCATTTACTTTTGAAAATCTTTCCCTGTTTGCAATCCAAAGGGTCCCGGCTACAACATGAATGGTCATTTTGTTAGATAAAATCCTTCTTTATATCCACTGTAAATAGAACCCCCCTTCCTTGTCCACTGTATATAGAACCCCCCTTCCTTGTCCACTGTGTATAGAACTCCCCCTTCCTTGTCCACTGTATATAGAACCCCCCTTCCTTGTCCACTGTATATAGAACCCCCTTCCTTGTCCACTGTATATAGAACCACCCTTCCTTGTCCAGTGTATACAGAACCCCCTTCCTTGTCCACTGTATATAGAACACCCCTTCCCTGTCTACTGTATGTCCACTGTACATAGAACCCCCTTCCTTGTCCACTATATATAGAACCCCCCTTCCTTGTCCACTGTATATAGAATCCCCCTTCCATGTCCACTGTATATAGAACCCCCCTTCCTTGTCCACTGTATATAGAACCCCCCTTCCTTGTCTACTATATGTCCACTGTATATAGAACCCCCTTCCTTGTCCACTATATGTAGAACTCCCCTTTCTTGTCCACTGTATATAGAACCCCCTTCCTTGTCCACTGTATATAGAACCCCCCTTCCTTGTCAACTGTATATAGAACCCCCCTTCCTTGTCCACTGTATATAGAACCCCCCTTCCTTGTCCACTGTATATAGAACCCCCTTTCCTTGTCCACTGTATATAGAACCCCCCTTCCATGTCCACTGTATACAGAACCCCCCCTTCCATGTCCACTGTATACAGAGTCCCACACTCAGGCGGTTGGAGGAGAGGAGAGAGAGAGAGAGAGAGAGAGAGAGAGAGAGAGAGAGAGAGAGAGAGAGAGAGAGAGAGAGAGAGAGAGAGAGAGACTTTATTAAAGCCCTCAGTGTGAGCTGTCAGTCAGTCACAGTTTCTCCCTCACATATATGCATACATACCAGTAGCGTAGCCAGAAATGTTTTGGTGGGTGGGGTGGAAACAGCTAACTTCCTGCAATTGTACACATTTTGCCATGGGGCAAAGAGAAAAATGTCCAGTTGTATAGCTAAGCTTATGCTATTCTACACATTTTGCCATGAGGCTGAGAGAACGTGTTTCATTTTTACAGCGAATTAAAACTAAAATATAGTTGTGTTGACTGTGATAAAGGCACTGGATTATCAGCTGTCTTGTTGGCTAAATGAAGAAAGCAGCGGTGCATATAGCCCTAGAACCACGGTGAAATATGCCTCAATGTGATCATATTACTGGCTTATTGGGGGTGTGGCTTTCAGTTAGTTATTTTTGGCCACCCATCCCATGAGAGTGAATGTCATTCCAGTTCATCTAAATGTCATTCATGTGCACTCCTTAATATGAATTATATCTGATGGTGATTGCATGTTAAGGTAAAAAATATTTCCTGTTTGCAACACTGACAAGTAGACAGCATTAAAAAAGTAATATTTTTTTGATGTTGCTCAATCTGATTGGGTTGGCCTGGCACCCCAGTTTGAGGGCCCTGGCCCACCCAGGCCCACATGCTGACACACACGCACACACACACACGCTATAAAGAGGAGGGATGGATACCTCCTATAATTGGGAGGGATGGATACCTCCTGTAAAGGGGAGGGATAGATACCTCCTATAAAGAGGAGGGATGGATACCTCCTATAAAGAGGAGGGGAGGGATGGATGCCTCCTATAAAGGGGAGGGATGGGTACCTCCTATAATGGGGAGGGATCGATACCTCCTATAAAGAAGAGGGGAGGGATGGATACCACCTATAAATAGGAGGGATGGATACCTCCTATAAAGAGGAGGGGAGGGATGGATACCTCCTATAAAGAGGAGGGGAGGGATGGATGCCTCCTATAAAGGGGAGGGATGGGTACCTCCTATAATGGGGAGGGATGGACACCTCCTATAAAGGACAGGGGAGGGATGGATAGTTCCTATAAAGGAAAGGGGAGGGATGGATACCTCCTATAAAGGACAGGGGAGGGATGGATACCTCCTATAAAGGAAAGGGGATGGATGGATACCTCCTAAAAAGGAGAGGGGAGGTATGGATACCTCCTATAAAAGGGAGTGATGGATACCTCCTATTAAAGGAAAAGGGAGTGATGGAAACCTCCTACAAAGGACAGGGGAGGGATGGATACCTCCTATAAAGTAAAGGGGAGGTATGGATACCTCCTATAAAAGGGAGGGATGGATATCTCCTATAAAATGGGGGGATGGATACCTCCTATAAAGGACAGGGGAGGGATGGATACCTCCTATAAAAGGGAGGGATGGATACCTCCTATAAAGGACTGGGGAGGGATGGATACCTCCTATAAAGGACAGGGAAGGGATGGATACGTCCTATAAAAGGGAGGGATGGATACCGCCTATAAAAGGACAGGGGAGGGATGGATACCTCCTATAAAAGGGAGGGATGGATACCTCCTATAAAAGGGAGGGATGGATACCCCCTTTAAAAGGAAAGGGGAGGGATGGATACCTCCTATAAAAGGGAGGGATGGATACCTCCTATAAAGGACAGGGGAGGGATGGATACGTCCTATTAAAGTGAGGGATGGATACCTCCTATAAAGGACAGGGAGGGATGATACCTCCTATAAAGGACAGGGAGGGACGGACACCTCCTATAAAGGACAGGGGAAGGACGGACACCTCCTATAAAGGACAGGGGAGGGACGGACACCTCCTATAAAGGACAGGGGAGGGACGGACACCTCCTATAAAGGACAGGGGAGGGACGGACACCTCCTATAAAGGACAGGGGTGGGATGGACGCCTCCTATAAAGGACAGGGGAGGGATGGACACCACCTATAAAGGACAGGGAAGGAATGGATACCACCTATAAAAGGGAGGGATGGATACCTCCTATAAAAGGGAGGGATGGATACCTCCTTTAAAGGAAAGGGGAGGGATGGATACCTCCTATAAAAGGGAGGGATGGATACCTCCTATAAAGGAAAGGGGAGGGATGGATACCTCCTATAAAAGGGAGGGATGGATACCTCCTATAAAGGACAGGGGAGGGATGGACACCTCCTATAAAGGACAGGGGAGGGATGGATACCTCCTATAAAGGACAGGAGGGGATGGACACCTCCTATAAAGGACTGGGGAGGGATGGATACCTCCTATAAAGGACAGGGAGGGATGCTACCTCCTATAAAGGACAGGGAGGGATGCTACCTCCTATAAAGGACAGGGGTGGGATGGACACCTCCTATAAAGGACAGGGGAGGGATGGACACCTCCTATAAAGGACAGGGGAGGGATGGACACCTCCTATAAAGGACAGGGGAGGGATGGACACCTCCTATAAAGGACAGGGGAGGGATGGACACCTCCTATAAAGGACAGGGGAGGGATGGATACCTACTATAATGGGGAGCGATGGACTACTGTCTGGGAAGGGTCGGTCTGTATGTGGATGAGAGACTGTGTCTGTGTTGCTTGGGTCTGTTATTATTACTGGCTCAGGAATGGAATTGATATGACCCTGTAAAACATTCCCCTTTTCACATACCGATTAGTGGTAACTTCAAGTAAGGATGCATTTATACTAAGTACTCAAACACGGCTTCAAACACATATACAGTGAGGGAAAAAAGTATTTGATGCCCTGCTGATTTTGTACGTTTGCCCACTGACAAAGAAATGATCAGTCTATAATTTTAATGGTAGGTTTATTTGAACAGTGAGAGACAGAATAACAACAAAAAAATCCAGAAAAACCCATGTCAAAAATGTTATAAATTGTTTTGCATTTTAATGAGGGAAATCAGAAAGATTTCTGGCTCCCAGGTGTCTTTTACACAGGTAACGAGCTGAGATTAGGAGCACACTCTTTAAGGGAGTGCTCCTAATCTCAGCTTGTTACCTGTATAAAAGACACCTGTCCACAGAAGCAATCAATCAGATTCAAACTCTCCACCATGGCCAAGACCAAAGAGCTCTCCAAGGATGTCAGGGACAAGATTGTAGACCTACACAAGGCTGGAATGGGCTACAAGACCATCGCCAAGCTGCTTGGTGAGAAGGTGACAACAGTTGGTGCGATTATTCGCAAATGGAAGAAACACAAAAGAACTGTCAATATCCCTCGGCCTGGGGCTCCATGCAAGATCTCACCTCGTGGAGTTGCAATGATCATGAGAACGGTGAGGAATCAGCCCAGAACTACACGGGAAGATCTTGTCAATGATCTGAAGGCAGCTGGGACCATAGTCACCAAGAAAACAATTGGTAACACACTACGCCGTGAAGGACTGAAATCCTGCAGCGCCCGCAAGGTCCCCCTGCTCAAGAAAGCACATATACATGCCCGTCTGTAGTTTGCCAATGAACATCTGAATGATTCAGAGGACAACTGGGTGAAAGTGTTGTGGTCAGATGAGACAAAAATGTAGCTCTTTGGCATCAACTCAACTTGCCGTGTTTGGAGGAGGAGGAATGCTGCCTATAACCCCAAGAACACTATCCCCACCGTCAAACATGGAGGTTTACATTATGCTTTGGGGGTGTTTTTCTGCTAAGGGGACAGGACAATTTCACCGCATCAAAGGGACGATGGATGGGGCCATGTACCGTCAAATCTTGGGTGAGAACCTCCTTCCCTCAGTCAGGGCATTGAAAATGGGTCGTGGATGGGTAATCCAGCATCACAATGACCCAAAACACACGGCCAAGGCAACAAAGGAGTGGCTCGAGAAGAAGCACATTAAGGTCCTGGAGTGGCCTAGCCAGTCTCCAGACCTTAATCCCATAGAAAATCTGTGGAGGGAGCTGAAGGTTCGAGTTGCCAAACGTCAGCTTCGAAACCTTAATGACTTGGAGAAGATCTGCAAAGAGGAGTGGGACAAAATCCCTCCTGAGATGTGTGCAAAGCTGGTGGCCAACTACAAGAAATGTCTGACCTCTGTGATTGCCAACAAGGGTTTTGCCACCAAGTACTAAGTCATGTTTTGCAGAGGGGTCAAATACTTATTTCCCTCATTAAAATGCAAATCAATTTCTAACATTTTGAACATCTGAAACTGGAAACACTTATCTCCCTCACTAGCTTTAAGCACCAGCTGTCAGAGCAGCTCACAGATCACTGCACCTGTACATAGCCCATCTATAATTTAGCCCAAACTACTACCTCTTCCCCTACTGTATTTATTTATTTTATTTATTTTGCTCCTTTGCACCATATTATTTATATTTTATCTTTGAACTTTCTTCAAACTACAAATCTACCATTCCAGTGTTTTTCTTGCTATACTTTATTTACTTTGCCACCATGGCATTTTTTTGCCTTTACCTCCCTTATCTCACATCATTTGCTCACATTGTATATAGTCTTATATATTTCTTTCTTCTACTGCATCATTGATTGTATGTTGTTTTACTCCATGTGTAACTCTGTGTTTTTGTATGTTGTCGAACTGCTTTGCTTTATCTTGGCCAGGTCGCAATTGTAAATGAGAACTTGTTCTCAACTTGCCTACCTGGTTAAATAAAGGTGAAATAAATAAATTAAAAAAAAATAAAAAATGTTGACATGCATTTTTCTGGATTTTTTTGTTGTTATTCTGTCTCTCACTGTTCAAATAAACCTACCATTAAAATTATAGACTGATTATTTCTTTGTCAGTGGGCAAATGTACAAAATCAGCAGGGGATCAAATACTTTTTTCCATCACTGTATTTGTGTGTGTGTGTGTGTGTGTGTGTGTGTGTGTGTGTGTGTGTGTGTGTGTGTGTGTGTGTGTGTGTGTGTGTGTGTGTGTGTGTGTGTGTGTGTGTGTGTGTGCGTGCGTGCGTGCGTGCGTGCGTGCGTGCGTGCGTGTGTGTGTGTGCGCGCGCGCGCGCGTGCGTGTGTGCGCGTGCGTGTGTGCTTGTGCGTGTGTGAGTGAGTGAGAGCATGCAAGCTACATACTTGAGGCTATGTAGCAGTCAGGGACATTTGAGAGCAGGCTTGTCTGGTGAGTGATCAGTGGTGAAAGTGACCTGTCTCCTATGAGAAGGTTAGCCAGCGGCCAGGCAGACGCGGTCAAGGGGTTGGATTGTTACTGGACATTTATATTCAGTGTGTCAGTGTTATCAGAGTTATATGGAGTCTGTGGTCTGTTTCCATTAGATGGACTCATTCGGGAAGATACAGAACATTGCCAAAAAAAACTAGACATGAACTTACTGAACTCTGAAACGCCTGACATTGAACTCCATGGTGAACAAGTTGGCCATTGTCCCAGATTATTGTGACCTTTTAGGGACTGAGTGACCACAGTCTCTAGAGTAGGATGAAGACAACTGACTAGTGGAGGCCGGTGGTCCCTTTAAATCAGAGGCCGGGCTCATTGCGATGGCTGGAGCGGAATGAATGGAACCTTTGGATGGTGTCACATGGAGCGGTCATCAAACATGTTTGATACCTTTCTATTCTATTCATTCCATCTGCGCCATCCTTCCTCCACCGACATTTACTGCAATTGACAGGGTGCTTTTGACATATGACATTGTAAACCCTTAACCATTCAAATAAAACATCCACCTGAAGCCATGTCTGCTACACCTGATTGCCCTACAGCCAGGTGAGGCTCTAGCCCTTTTAAGTGACACCTGACTGGCCCCTGTTAAACAATCAATGTCAGTCGTTAGCTCCATGGAATTCGCCTCTCGGGAATTTCTTAACCCTTTGAATGTTTATTTTTTTCTGAATGAGGATATATTTTTTTTTTTTGACAGTTGTGTTCTCAGACAGTGGTTTGTTGCAGAATTCCATGGGACAAAAGGAATTAGAAGTTCTAATTCTGATGTCATCAATCTGATTGTTCAGCAACTGGAGGACATATGGCAACTGAAATACCAGCTTCAAAAAGTTACACATAGCTCTGTGTGGAATGTGTTGAGTGAGGGGCATTGTGGTTAGTAGTGGTGCATTGTGTGGTTCCCCCAGGGCAGGTGCTGAGTAGATGTGAGGAGATTTAACAGGACTATAAATAGCTCACTGTGTGGATCCCCCAGGGCAGGTGCTGAGGACAGGTGAGGGGGGGGGGGGGGGGGGGGGGGGGGGGGGCTATACAGGACTATAAATAGCTCAATCACACATGCCAAGAAACTCAGTCATGGAGATATTTCAGTTTCCAGTCATTCTCAAATGGCTTTTAAAGAGTTCTGAAACTTTCTGGCAAAGATAACACATTACATATTTTCAATCTGGACTAAATAATCCCTGCATACTCCAAAAGTCATTCTAGTGAGACTGAAACATGAGGCTAACGGGTTGCACTATAATAACAACAGACTTTGCACAACGTTGTTCCCATAAAGGGTTTTTCATAATAGTGCCCGGTTGTGCTTCGTTCGTGTGTCCTTTTCAGGTTAGTCATTCTACTTTGATTAAGTGTATTTATATAACTTGTCGGAATGTAAATAGTGACCTCATTACCCTTCCGTCTCATTTTTGTCCAGAAGTATGAAAAAAGACAGGAAAAAAGAAGAAAACCATTTTATTTATAAACCGTACGGGATCGGTTTCCTAGACGCAGATTAAGCCAAATCCTGGACAATAAACAAGCTCAATGGGAAAATCTACATTGCAATTATTTTCCCAGCTGTTTTATTTATGTTATATCTACCATGGTCACTGCTGCTCAATACTACGGCCACTGCTGCTCAATACTATGGTCACTGCTGCTCAATACTATGGTCACCGCTGCTCAATACTATGGTCACCGCTGCTCAATACTACGGCCACCGCTGCTCAATACTACGGCCACCGCTGCTCAATACTACGGCCACCGCTGCTCAAAACTACGGCCACCGCTGCTCAAAACTACGGCCACCGCTGCTCAAAACTACGGCCACCGCTGCTCAATACTACGGTCACCGCTGCTCAATACTACAGCCACCGCTGCTCAATACTATGGTTACTGCTGCTCAATACTACAGCCACCGCTGCTCAATACTACAGCCACCGCTGCTCAATACTACAGCCACCGCTGCTCAATACTATGGTCACTGCTGCTCAATACTAAAGCCACCGCTGCTCACTACCATGGTCACTGTCAATCAATCAATCAAATGTATTTATAAAGCCCTTCTTACATCAGCTGATGTCACAAAGTGCTGTACAGAAACCCAGCCTAAAACCCCAAACAGCAAGCAATGCAGGTGTAGAAGCACGGTGGCTAGGAAAAACTCCATAGAAAGGCCAGAACCTAGGAAGAAACCTAAACCTTCTGGCTGTGGCGGGTGGAGATTATAACAGAACATGGCCAAGATGTTCAAATGTTCATAGATGACTAGCAGGGTCAAATAATAATAAGCACAGCGGTTGTCGAGGGTGCAACAGGTGTAAATGTCAGTTGGCTTTTCATAGCCAATCATTCAGAGTATCTCTACCACTTCTGCTGTCTCTAGAGAGTTGAAAACATCAGGTTTGGGACAGGTAGCACGTCCGATGAACAGGTCAGGGTTCCATAGCTGCAGGCAGAACAGTTTTAAAACTGGAGCAGCAGCAGGGCCAGGTGGACTGGGGACAGCAAGGAGTCATCGGGCCAGGTAGTCCTGAGGCATGGTCCTAGGGCTCAGGTCCTCCGTGAGAGAGAAAGAAAGAAAGAAAGAGATAGAGAGCGATAGAGAGAGAAAGAGAGATAGAGAGAAATAGAGAGTGAGAGTGAGAGAAAGAGAGAGACAGAGAGAAGTGATCAAATTTTTCCACACTGGTTTCACAGATTCTTTCGTTCGCTGCTCACATCTGCAGGTTATCAGCAGGACGCACTCGTTCCTTCTCCCTTTCTTTCCTTCTCCTCCCTCTTTCACACCCTCTCTTTCTCTCCTTTCTCCTCCCTCCTTCACCCTCTTTCTTTATTTTGACTGGGATATTTACACCTCAATGAAAGTTAGAGGTGCAGTCATAACATGGGGTTGGGTGGTGGGTGGAGGTGTTTTGGTGGTCACAGGGCCTGGTGCTCTACGGCTACAGTAGGAAACCCCTTCCCATAATCTTGCTTTTCTCCATGTTTCTCTCCCTCTGTCGAAGAGAGAGCTGCATTCCTTCAAATGCTCTGCTTCACTCAGAGGGATATGCAAGTTGTAAAATATTAGTGAACAGAAAAGGGCTGACTGAGGGAAAAAGGTCCACTATGAGCATCACCTGAGAAGGACAACATTGAAGAATTCAGATCCAGGGTAATGGGATGTCTCTCTGGCTGGGACTCAAACAGACCGCGATTCAAACAAAGGCCATTTCTCTGACATTGGTGCAGGTCACACTCACAATAAACACTGCAGCTGTTTCTAGCTCCAACAGTGCAGTAATACCTAGCTAAATGCTTGTGTTTCTAGCTCCAACAGTGCAGTAATACCTAGCTAAATGCTTGTGTTTCTAGCTCCAACAGCGTGGTAATACCTAGCTAAATGCTTATGTTTCTAGCTCCAACAGTGCAGTAATACCTAGCTAAATGATTGTGTTTCTAGCTCCAACAGTAATACCTACCTAAATGATTGTGTTTCCAGCTCCAACAGTAATACCATGCTAAATGCTTGTGTTTCTAGCTCCAACAGTAATACCATGCTAAATGCTTGTGTTTCTAGCTCCAACAGTGCAGAAATACCTTGCTAAATGCTTGTGTTTCTAGCTCCAACAGTAATACCTTGCTAAATGCTTGTGTTACTAGCTCCAACAGTAATACCTTGCTAAATGCTTGTGTTTCTAGCTCCAACAGTAATACCTTGCTAAATGCTTGTGTTTCTAGCTCCAACAGTAATACCTAGCTAAATGATTGTGTTTCTAGCTCCAACAGTAATACCTAGCTAAATGCTTGTGTTTCTAGCTCCAACAGTGTGGTAATACGTAGCTAAATGCTTGTGTTTCTAGCTCCAACAGTGCAGTAATACCAAGCTAAATGCTTGTGTTTCTAGCTCCCTGGAGGATATGCGGTGTTCCCCCGATGATACGTTGGGCTGACCGCACCACCCTCTGGAGAGCCCTGCGGTTGAGGGTGGTGCAATTGCCATACCAGGCGGTGATACAGCCCAACAGGATGTGCTCAATGGTGCATCTGTAGAAGTTTGTTAGGGTCTTAGGGGCCAAGCCAAATTTCTTCAGCCTCCTGAGGTTGAAGAGGTATTGTTGCGCATTCTTCACCATGGTGTCCGAGTGAAGGAACCATTTCAGGTTGTCAATGATGTGCACGCCGAGGAACTTGACGCTTTTGACACTCTCCACTGCTGTCTCTTGCAGTCCACGATCAGCTCCTTCGTTTTGTTGACGTTGAGGGAGAGGTTATTTTCCTTGCACCTCTCCGCCAGGGCCCTCACCTCCTCCCTAAAGGCTTTCTAATCATTGTTGGTACTTCTGCCTACTACTGTCATGTCATCAGAAAACTTGATGATTGAATTGGAGATGTGCGTGGCCATGTAGACATGGGTGAACAGGGAGTACAGGAGGGGGCTGAGCACTTACCACTGTGAGGGCCCCATGTTGAGGATCAGCATAGTGTAGGTGGTGTTGCCTAACCTCACCACTTCATCAGATCACTGATTAGTGAAAGAGAACAATACAAGTCTTTATCTTTAGTTACCATCAAATCAGTTACCATCAGATCAGTTACCATCAGATCAGTTATCATCAGATCAGTAACCATCAGTTATCATCAGATCAGTTACCATCAGTTACCATCAGATCAGTTACCATCAGATCAGTTATCACCAGATCTATTACCATCAAATCCGTTACCATCAGATTAGTTATCATCAGATCAATTATCATCAAATCTGTAACCATCAGATCAGTTACCATCAGATCAGTTACCATCAGATCAGTTACCATCAGATCAGCTATCATCAGATCAGCTATCATCAGATCAGCTATCATCAGATCAGTTACCATCAGATCAGTTACCATCAGTTACCATCAGATCAGCTATCATCAGATCAGTTACCATCAGTTACCATGAGATCAGTTACCATGAGATCAGTTATCATCAGATCAGTTACCATCAGATCAGTTACCATCAGTTACCATCAGATCAGTTATCATCAGATCAGTTAGCATCAGATCAGTTACCATCAGATCAGTTACCATCAGATCATTGCGTTTATGTTTTGCTGACTGTAATATGTGACTAGCATTGTGTATCCCACTATGTATATTAAATAGGGCCCAACCCAGTGTATTTAACCCAGTGTATTTGACCTAGGGCCCAACCCAGTGTATATGACCTAGGGCCCAACCCAGTGTATATGACCTAGGGCCCAACCCAGTGTATATTACCTAGGGCCCAACCCAGTGTATATTACCTAGGGCCCAACACAGTGTATATGACCTAGGGCCCAACCCAGTGGAATGTGAGATGGAGAGGAGTGACACACTTTTAACTGTGTAGCCAGTGTTTAAGAGCCAGACTATAAAACAACAGTTATTCTTCATTACGAATTGCGGGTGGTCTCAGCTCGCGTTTCCGTTCATAACGACTCAACAACAATTAAAACAGAGGGGGAAATTATGCTGCACAGGAGAGAAGCCTCATGTGTACTAAAATTACTACAGCCCCTTGGCTTTCCCTTTACACACAACCACGCACGCACACACACACATGCACAACCACACATACGCACGCACGCACGCACGCACGCACGCACGCACGCACGCACGCACACACACACACACACACACACGCACACATTACCACACACACGCACACACACACGCACAGATTATGTTAGAATAGGTTAGGTTAGACTAGATTAGGTTAGTTTAGGTTAGGCTAGATTATGTTAGAATAGGTTAGGTTAGACTAGATTAGGTTAGATTAGGTTAGTTTAGGATAGATTATGTTAGAATAGGTTAGGTTACATTAGGTTCGAATAGTTTAGGTTAGGCTAGATTAGGTTAAAATAGATTATGCTAGATGAGGCTAGATTAGGTTAGGCCAGATTATGTTAGGTTAGATTAGGTTAGTTTAGGTTACATTCGCAGAGTACGACCCTGCCTCACACAGGAAGCGGCGCAGGTCCTAATCCAGGCACTTGTCATCTCCCGTCTGGATTACTGCAACTCGCTGTTGGCTGGGCTCCCTGCCTGTGCCATTAAACCCCTACAACTCATCCAGAACGCCGCAGCTCGTCTGGTGTTCAACCTTCCCAGGTTCTCTCACGTCACCCCGCTCCTCCGCTCTCTCCACTGGCTTCCAGTTGAAGCTCGCATCTGCTACAAGACCATGGTGCTTGCCTACGGAGCTGTGAGGGGAACGGCACCTCCGTACCTTCAGGCTCTGATCAGGCCCTACACCCAAACAAGGGCACTGCGTTCATCCACCTCTGGCCTGCTGGCCCCCCTACCTCTGCGGAAGCACAGTTCCCGCTCAGCCCAGTCAAAACTGTTTGCTGCTCTGGCACCCCTATGGTGGAACAAGCTCCCTCACGACGCCAGGACAGCGGAGTCAATCACCACCTTCCGGAGACACCTGAAACCCCACCTCTTTAAGGAATACCTAGGATAGGATAAAGTAATCCTTCTAACCTCCCCCCCTTAAAATATTTAGATGCACTATTGTAAAGTGGTTGTTCCACTGGATATCATAAGGTGAATGCACCAATTTGTAAGTCGCTCTGGATAAGAGCGTCTGCTAAATGACTTAAATGTAAATGTAAATGTTAGTCAGGCTTCTTGAACAGCTGCTGAGTCCATAGTGGTACAATATAGTGTGAACATGTTTGGTAAGGTTTTAGTGTTCTAGTCAGTCACAGGGAGGTTGTGGTGTTCTAGTCAGTCACAGGGAGGTTGTGGTGTTCTAGTCAGTCATGGAGCTGTGGATGACAACAAAGAACAGGTGCTTTATCATTAGATCACTGGTTTTGGTTCTGCTGATATGCAGTTTGTTTTTGGTTGCAGGTTCAGGAATTGCTGAAGACTTGCAACATTTACCTTGGTGTTAACTCTGCAAATAGCACTGATTCGAAAAGTCATAGTCAATCAATCAATAATATAATAATACTGTTAGCAAAAAAAGCATCATTCATTTACCATCTGTAGAAACTACGAGAATAGAACGGTTCAGAACTTTGGCGAAACATCACGGGAGGGTTGAAAAAAACATTTGGCAATTAGAAATCAAAAACTGGATGGTTTTCCGAGATAGATAGTAAGGGTTGAGGGGAGCTGAAGGATGGGACCAAAAAACCCCAAATAAAAACAAAATAAAAAAAAAGGTAACTAATGTCAAATATACTGTGTCTGTAAACAAATACACTGCTCAAAAAAATAAAGGGAACACTTAAACAACACAATGTAACTCCAAGTCAATCACACTTCTGTGAAATCAAACTGTCCACTTAGGAAGCAACACTGATTGACAATAAATTTCACATGCTGTTTTGCAAATGGAATAGACAACAGGTGGAAATTATAGGCAATTAGCAAGACACCCCCAATAAAGGAGTGGTTCTGCAGGTGGGGACCACAGACCACTTCTCAGTTCCTATGCTTCCTGGCTGATGTTTTGGTCACTTTTGAATGCTGGCGGTGCTTTCACTCTAGTGGTAGCATGAGACGGAGTCTACAACCCACACAAGTGGCTCAGGTAGTGCAGCTCATCCAGGATGGCACATCAATGCGAGCTGTGGCAAGAAGGTTTGCTGTGTCTGTCAGCGTAGTGTCCAGAGCATGGAAGCGCCACCAGGCGACAGGCCAGTACATCAGGAGACGTGGAGGAGGCAGTAGGAGGGCAACAACCCAGCAGCAGGACTGCTACCTCCGCCTTTGTGCAAGGAGGAGCAGGAGAAGCACTGCCAGAGCCCTGCAAAATGACCTCCAGCAGGCCACAAATGTGCATGTGTCTGCTCAAACGGTCAGAAACAGACTCCATGAGGGTGGTATGAGGGCCCGACGTCCACAGGTGGGGGTTGTGCTTACAGCCCAACACCGTGCAGGACGTTTGGCATTTGCCAGAGAACACCAAGATTGGCAAATTCGCCACTGGTGCCCTGTGCTCTTCACAGATGAAAGCAGGTTCACACTGAGCACGTGACAGACGTGACAGAGTCTGGAGACGCCGTGGAGAACGTTCTGCTGCCTGCAACATCCTCCAGCATGACCGGTTTGGCGGTGGGTCAGTCATGGTGTGGGGTGGCATTTCTTTGGGGGGCCGCACAGCCTTCCATGTGTTTGCCAGAGGTAGCCTGACTGCCATTAGGTACCAAGATGAGATCCTCAGACCCCTTGTGAGACCATATGCTGGTGCGGTTGGCCCTGGGTTCCTCCTAATGCAAGACAATGCTAGACCTCATGTGGCTGGAGTGTGTCAGCAGTTCCTGCAAGAGGAAGGCATTGATGGTATGGACTGGCCCGCCCGTTCCCCAGACCTGAATCCAATTGAGCACATCTGGGACTTCATGTCTCGCTCCATCCACCAATGCCACGTTGCACCACAGACTGTCCAGGAGTTGGCGGATGCTTTAGTCCAGGTCTGGGAGGAGATCCCTCAGGAGACCATCCGCCACCTCATCAGGAGCATGCCCAGGCATTGTAGGGAGGTCATACAGGCACGTGGAGGCCACACACACTACTGAGCCTCATTTTGACTTGTTTTAAGGACATTACATCAAAGTTGGATCAGCCTGTAGTGTGGTTTTCCACTTTAATTTTGAGTGTGACTCCAAATCCAGACCTCCATGGGTTGATAAATTGGATTTCCATTGATTATTTTTGTGTGATTTTGTTGTCAGCACATTCAACTATGTAAAGAAAAAAGTATTTAATAAGATTATTTCTTTCATTCAGATCTAGGATGTGTTGTTTAAGTGTTCCCTTTATTTTTTTGAGCAGTATATATAGTATATATATATATATATATAGGTCACCGCAATCCAAGTTTTTGCTTGATATAACCTATGACCTTCCATGAATTGAACAGAACACTATTAGTCCTGTCAACCTAAGATGAATCATCTGGTGTCTGAGGAGGTCAAGACTGATGAAAAGGGGATTTCTGCTGCCTGACCACTTCTCCTAAAGTGGAGGAAGTAGATTTGATAGGCTTGAGAATGGTGGGCTTGTTAAAGCGCTGACGTGTTGTTGAAATCTATTATTTACAAATATCCTTGGTAATTGTTCCCATGGTACCAAATCAAACAAACACCCTTAACTAGAACCCTGAGACATGCATTGGATTCATGCCGAAACAGAGCTCCCATACGAACCAGTTTAGATAGAGAGCATAGTGCCTTAGTAAAGCTAGCTGTCACAGGCCATGGCCACTCCATAGTCCCCTATATAAAACCGTTCAGATGACTTTCACTTGTATCTGTTCCCATGGTAACGATTTGAGTTGGGGTCATGGTGACCAACTGTGTGGAGAACCACAGGAATACGGTCTAACCGTAAACAGCGAATACAAACTCACACTGCCAAGCGAAGGCCTTGGTTATGTAGTATAGAGTACTTAGTAGCAGTCTCGTGACCCAACGATCTGGTTATGTTTCCCTGGTCAACAATCAAACTGGGGTCTCCACAGAACGTTCCACAGGCTTGGCATCCCATCGCACTCTCGTAGAAATAGTTTGAGAATGTGTTTCCCCAAAACTATTAATTTCAATGTTGGAGTGCCCCCCCCCCCCCCCCCCCCCCCCCCCCCCCCCCCCCCCCCCCCCCCCCCCCCCCCCCCCCCCCCCCCCCCCCCCCCCCCCCCCCCCCCCCCCCCCCCCCCACACACACACACACACACACACACACACACACACACACACACAGGTTGTGGTCGGGTGTGAACTGTGTTTCTGGTGTGAGGCCTGGTTCCAAAATGATGATGTTGTGGATGTATAAAAGAAGGATTGTTCAGATGTGGGCAAACCCCTCCGTCCCTCTCTCTGCCTGCCTCCCTCTTTTCCTTCTCTCTCTGTCTGTCTCTCCACTCTCTCTCTCTCTCTCTCTCTCTCTCAAGATGTTGGAGGAGAGAGAGAGGAAACAGGCGGTGGTGGTTGGTGACTGGTAGTGGGGATCTGAGGGGGACACCCTAATTGTATTGTAAACACAGCTATTGTTTTGAGACATACGAAGTGGGACAGTGATCGTGCTCCACGTGTGTCTCGTCCCCCCTCGCAGCTGGTGCACGTAAGGGAGAGGAGAGAGGGTGGGGTGTGGCGGGGTATTTCCAAAATGGCCTGGGTGAGATTACTAAGGCAACAAACAGCTGGGTGACTGGCAGAAATCACATCGGGCTGGTCTCTCACCTTTGATTCTTCATACACAAGACTCAGTGTGTGGTGTGTTTTAGCATTTGTAACTGCTATCAATGTTACAACTTTCTTGTAAATGTATCTCTATATCAATAAGGATAACACTACATGTGGGTAGCTGTACATGAATTTAAGTTTAACACGTTACAGAACAGAATAAAAATAAAGATGGAAACTAGTTAACATTTGGTAGCACTTTAAATTATATGTTAATAGTAACGTCAAATATAATGCAATCTATAAAATACAATAGAGATGTTTCAAATGTATTGCCCTATCCAGTGTGTTCTGTTAATTTGACATGTTCAGTCATTTTGCAGACTCTCTTATCCAGAGCGACTTACAGTTTAGAGCATTCATCTTGAGAGAGCTATGTGGGACAATCACATATCACAGTCATAGTAAATATCTTTTTTTCCTCAATAAAGCAGCTATCAGCAAACAACCTAGTAAGGTGGGAAAAAAAAGTCAAGTGTGAGTGTTAGTTCACAAAAAAGCTTTTGTTTTATATGGGGTGGGAGGGATTATATAAGAGGTAGGGTTTCAGATGTTTTCGGAAGATGGGCAGGGACTCTGCTGTCCTAGCTTGAGGGGGAGGCTGGCTCTACCTTTGTGGTGCAAGGACAGAGAAGCCCTTTGACTGGGCTGAGCGGGAGCTGCCCTTGCGTAGGGGTGGGAGGGCCAAGAGACCAGAGGTGGCAGAAAGCAGTGCTCGGGTTGGGGTGTAAGTTTTGAACATAGCCTTAAGGTAGGGAGGGGCAGTTCCTCTTGCTGATCTGTAGGCAAGCGCCATAGTCTTGTAGTGGATGCGAGCTTCAACTGGAAGCCAGTGGAGTGTGTGGAGGAGCAGGGTGACATGGAAGAACTTGGGAAGGTTGAACACCAGGTAGGATGCAGGGATAAATTGCAGGGGTTTGATGGCTCAAGCGGGCTAGCCCAGCCAACAGTGAGTTGCAGTAGTCCAGATGGGAGATGACAATGTATGTAGTTTGAAGTTCTGTCGTTGAGCTGTTCTTGTTTGTTAATGTTCTGTATTAGGTCATGTTTTATGTTTTGTGTGAACCCCAGAAACAGTAGCTGCTGCTTTCGCAACAGCAAATGGGGATCCTAATAAACTACCAAAATGTCAAGTGCCTGGACTAGGACAGGTACCACTTCCTGTCTGAGGTAGGGTCGTACTCTACGGATGTTGTAGAGCATGAACCTGCAAGAGTGAGTCACTGCTTTGATGCTTGCAGAGCACGACAGGGTGTTGTGCAGGGTCATTGCATTCCGTGAGGGGAACACAGTGGAGTTGTCAACCATGATGGAGAGGTCTTTGAGATGGCAAGCCTTCCCCGGGAGGAAGAGCAGCTCCGTTTTGACGAGGTTGAGCTTGAGGTGGTGGGCCGACCTCTAAGTGCAGATGTCTGCCAGGCAAGCAAAGATGCGTGTCGCCACCTGGGTGTCAGAAGTGGGGAAGAAGAGAAGTAGTTGCGTGTAATTCGCATAGCAATGATAGGAGAGACCATGTGAGGATATGACAAACCTGAGTGACTTGGTGTATAGAGAAGAGGAGAGGGCCTAGAACCGAGCCCTGAGGGACACCAGTAATGAAAGTACGTGGTGCAGACACAGATCCTCTCCACGTCACCTGGTAGGAGCAACCTGCCAGGTAGGATGCAATCCAGGAGTGTGCAAAGCCTGAGACGTCCAGCCCTGAGAGGGTGGAGAGGAGGATCTGATGGTTCACGGTGTTGAAGGCAGCAGATAGATCTAGGAGGATGAGAACAGAGGAGAGAGAGTCAGCTTTGGCAGTGCAGAGTGCCACTGTGACACAGAGAAGAGCAGTCTCAGTTGAGGGACATGTCTAAGCCTTTTCCTATGATAAGATAGCAGAACCTACTGGTACCACACAGCAGTGATCATATGGTAGCGCTCTAATGCAAGGTTTCCCAAACCTGGTCCCGGCACGTTTTAGTTTTTGCACTAGCACTACACAGCTGATTCAAATCATTAAAGCTTGATGATGAGCTGGTTATTTGAATCAGCTGCGTAATGCTAGGGTTAGTGGGACCAAGTTTGGGAAACCCTCCTCTAATGTACTACACAGCACTGATTGCATGGTAATGCTAGTTAGCATTGGCTGGGGATACTAACTCTAACTTCCTTCATACTGGACACAGAGACATAAAAATGGTATCAATGAGTTGATCTGACTCTGGGGAAGTAGATACAGGGCATCATTGCCAAAATATCCAGAGGTATCCCTTTAATATGAACTTTAAAGTACTATACAGCACTGATTGCATGGTAGCGTTCACTGTTAATATGAGCTTGTGACCTCTCAATGTATATCTGATTGGACGGAATCCTCCAAAACCCAAACACACATGCAGAAACGTACACATACCCCTCTGCCTAATATTCTAACAAATTCTGTCAGAATGGGGGAAAAGAGGCGGGGGTTTGGATTCCTTTAAATGAATAAGAAATGTATGACATTCCTATTTGTTTGTTGATTTGGATCCCCATTATCTTTTGTAGAAGCAGCAGCTACTCTTCCTTGGGGTCCACAAAAACACAAAACATGACAAGTAACAAAACACTGTTACAATGATAGACAAGGACAGTCACACACATGTAAAATAAAATGATGTACGAACATTACAACAAAAAATAATACAAACATTACAACAAAAAAATAATACAAACATTACAACTAAAAAATAATACAAACATTACAACTAAAAAATAATGTGTGTTAGTGTGTCTTTGTGTGCATGTGTTTGTGTGTCCCCTCACAGTCCCCGCCGTTCCATGAGCTGTTTTTTAGTTAGTTTTTTTCTTGTGGGGTATGTATTGGCTGTCTGAGATGAATGTTATTTGATTATAAAAACAATATGGAATTTGTGTCACAGTAATATTTCTCAGAAGAAGATAAACAGATAATCTCTCACCAACCCTCAACCATGAAAGACTGGCATGCATGTTGTTGATGTTAGTTCTGTATGTGCGGTTAAGGGCAAGGGCTGCTCTGTTTGGAGCCAGCTGCATCTTTGCTAGGTTTTTCTTTGCTGCACTTGACCATTTTACCAGACAGTAATCGAGATGGGACAAAACCAGAGCCTGAACAACTAGTGCAGTTGATTTTGTGTTCTGTCAGGGAGCTCTGAATGGAGAGGAGGACATGCTGGAAGTTAGTTAGGGAGCTCTGAATGGAGAGGAATGGAGAGGAGGACATCCTGGGAGTTAGTTAGGGAGCTCTGAATGGAGAGGAGAGGAGGACATCCTGGGAGTTAGTTAGGGAGCTTTGAATGGAGAGGAGAGTGGGACATCTTGGGAGTTAGTTAAGAAGCATTGAATGGAGATGAGAGGGAGACATCCTATCAGTTAGTTAAGGAGCTTTGAATTTGGTGGAGGAGGACATCCTGGGGAAGTGTTCTGATGACAGGCACAGCTACACAGACAAGAGTACTGAGCAACACATTACTTATTACCACATTCCCTCATGAATAGTTATTCAAACGGAAACACACACCATAATCTACAGATGGCAACACACTCCGTAATTTATGTTGCCTGCAGTTATGGCAAATGTCTCAATTTGCCTTGGAGGTTGCATTGAGTCATACAATTAAACTCCACAAAATGAATAAATGTGGAATTATCTGGATTACCCTAATCAGTGGCGACCCGTCAGTTTGTTTTGCATGTTATTTTTGCATTAATACGTGTCACATATCAGTTTGCAAACAATGTAAAAAATAAAATAAAAAATAAAGCTGAATACAAACATGGTCTCTTTTTTGCTTTCTTGAGTAAGGCAGTTCCAAAATGCAGGTGTTGCAGCCTAGCTCAGTGCTTTCTGTGGTGGTGGGGCAGCCACCGGAAAATACGAAGTGTAGGGATTGGTAATGTTCTCTAGTTGCGCAGCGATTGGCTCAATGTTCTTTCACTCATGAGGACAGTATGTCACTGCCAAATCTAAGGGTAGAGCTCGACAATTGAAGGCCCTTGGGTGCTGCCATAGAGTTACATTAGAAGTGCCCATCCAAGAAGGCTCAAGGTCATTGGCCACATATAAAATTATATCAAATCATGTTATAGTAGCTTTGATTGGACTGATGTCAACATATACTACAATTCAAAAGTTTAGGATCACTTAGAAATGTTCTTGTTTTGAAAGAAAAGCAACTGTTTTGTCCATTAAAATAACATCAAAATGATCAGAAATACAGTGTAGACATTGTTAATGTTGTAAATGACTATTGTAGCTGGAAACGGCAGATTTTTTTATGGAATATCTACAAAGGCGTACAGCGGCCCATTATCACCAACCATCACTCCTGTGTTCCAATGGCACGTTGTGTTAGCTAATCCAAGTTTATCATTTTAAAAGGCTAATTGATCATTAGAAAACCTTTTTGCAATTATGTTAGCACAGCTGAAAACTGTTGTGGTGATTAAAGAAGCAATTAAACTGTCCTTCTTTAGACTAGTTGAGTATCTGGAGCATCAGCAATCGTGGGTTCGAATACAGGCTCAAAATGGCCAGAACAAAGCACTTTCTTCTGAAACTCGTCTGTCTATTCTTGTTCTGAGATTTGAATGCTATTCCATGTGAAAAATTTAAAAGAAACTGAAGATCTGGTACAACGCTGTGTACTACTCCCTTCACAGAACAGCGCAAACTTTTGAACGGTAGTGTACAGTGGGGGGAAAAGTATTTGATCCCCTGCTGATTTTGTACGTTTGCCCACTTACAAAGAAATGATCAGTCTATAATTTTAATGGTAGGTTTATTTGAACAGTGAGAGACAGAATAACAACACAAAAATCCAGAAAAACGCATGTCAAAAATGTTATAAAATGATTTGCATTTTAATGAGGGAAATAAGTATTTGACCTCTCTGCAAAATATGACTTAGTACTTAGTGGCAAAACCCTTGTTGGCAATCACAGAGGTCAGACGTTTCTTGTCGTTGGCCACCAGGTTTGCACACATCTCAGGAGGGATTTTGACCCACTCCTCTTTGCAGATCTTCTCCAAGTCATTAAGGTTGAGGCTGACGTTTGACAACTCGAACCTTCAGCTCCCTCCACAGATTTTCTATGGGATTCAGGTCTGGAGACTGGCTAGGCCACTCCAGGAATTTAATGTGTTTCCTCTTGAGCCACTCGTTTGTTGCCTTGGCCGTGTGTTTTGGGTCATTGTCATGCTGGAATACCCATCCACGACCCATTTTCAATGCCCTGGCTGAGGGAAGGCGGTTCTCACCCAAGATTTGACAGTACATGGCCCCATCAAATGATGCAGTGAAGTTGTCCTGTCCCCTTAGCAGAAAAACACCCCCAAAGCATAATGTTTCCACCTCCATGTTTGACGGTGGAGATTGTGTTCTTGGGGTCATAGGCAGCATTCCTCCTCCTCCAAACACGGCGAGTTGAGTTGATGCCAAAGAGCTCCATTTTGGTCTCATCTGACCACAACACTTTTACCCAGTTGTCCTCTGAATCATTCAGATGTTCATTGGCAAACTTAAGATGGGCATGTATATGTATTCTTGAGCAGGGGGACCTTGCGGGCGCTGCAGGATTTCAGTCCTTCACGGCGTAGTGTGTTACCAATTGTTTTCTTGGTGACTATGGTCCCAGCTGCCTTGAGATCATTGACAAGATCCTCCCGTGTAGTTCTGGGCTGATTCCTCACCGTTCTCATGATCATTGCAACCCCACGAGGTGAGATCTTGCATGGAGCCCCAGGCCGAGGGATTTTGACAGTTCTTTTGTGTTTCTTCCATTTGCGAATAATTGCACCAAATGTTGTCACCTTCTCACCAAGCTGCTTGGCGATGGTCTTGTAGCCCATTTCAGCCTTGTGTAGGTCTACAATCTTGTCCCTGACATCCTTGGAGAGCTCTTTGGTCTTGGCCATGGTGGAGGGTTTGGAATCTAATTGATTGATTGCTTCTGTGGGCAGGTGTCTTTTTTACAGGTAACAAGCTGCGGTTAGGAGCACTCCCTTTAAGAGTGTGCACCTAATCTCAACTCGTTAGCTGTATAAAAGACACCTGGGAGCCAGAAATCTTTCTGATTGAGAGGGGGTCAAATACTTACTTCCCTCATTAAAATGCAAATCAATTCATAACATTTTTGACATGCGTTTCTGTGGATTTTTTTGTTGTTATTCTGACTCTCACTGTTCAAATAAACCTACCATTAAAATTATAGACTGATCCTTTCTTTATCAGTGGGCAAACATACAAAATCAGCAGGGGATCAAATACTTTTTTCCCCCACTGTACATGTCAACATCATACTTTCAAAATCATAGCTAGCAAGCTATTGGCAAATCCTTTTCAATCCTTGTCATACGAAAAAATATATATGAAATTATAGATAAAACGTATCAGTGCTCATTGGACATAAACATTACACAAGTTGGAAATCGCAAATTCAACAATCAGTGATTTGGTTGGAATCAGTGGCTAACTGCAAGCATTGCAAAGCAATCACTAGCCTGCTATTCAATGGAGTGGATGTGTGGTCCAGGTCTGGGTTTAAAGGTCTCTTTTCCAAGCTTAAAAGGATAAACATTCAACATTGGCCATGCTGTCAATCCAGCATGACTTCTCTTCAAAACAAATGGAAACTCAGAACTGGGAAATCTCAGACTTCAGTGAGTTCAAGACAACTGGGAACTACAAAAATAACAAGCTCTGACTGGGAAAACAAGTTCAAAACGGTCATCCAACTCAGAATTCCAAGTCGGGAACTCTGGCCTCTTTCTAGAGCTCCGACCTGAAGATTACTGACGTCATCATGATTCAACTCTGTTTTTTTCCGAGTTCTCAGTTGTCTTGAAAGCACCAAAAAGGCAGAGAATGCCAGACTTTGATGACAAAGTTTGATGACAAAATTTGCCCACGAAGGACCGCCGCGCGACCTTCCTGTTCAAGTGAGCACAGAACAAGAAGGTGAATCCAAAAATGTCTTGTATGCTGCTGCATAAATGATGTAATATGCCAGGGAGATATGTATACTGTAGCTAAGAAAGTAATACTAAGTGTATGTTGTGTAGTAAGCTGTTAGTAGCCCATGTGCCTCACCCTAATAATTGTGTCCCTTTTCCACTCATAATTTAGCCTACGGTTTTGACTTGGTGCAGCCTATAGCCTGTTTTAGAGAAATAGCATTATTGAATATTGTAAGAGCTTTCATTGTCTGCTTATATACCCCTTTATTTATCCTACGGTTCTGACTTGGTTTACAGGGAGAACACTGTAAGAACGGCCCATGTTCTGAATTCTGTCGCTGTACATTTCAAAAGTGCTGAACAAATAGTTATATTGACTACGTCCGTCCTAGCTCGTTCATTAATGTCTTAATCGAAAATACGGATTTCCTCTTATCTGCTTGTCGTCCCCTTATGCCATAGTCTGTATATCTCAACTGTCAGTAGAAACCACAATTTATAAGCAAGTCAGCCATATCAGCTATGTTTTTTTAAAAGGCAGTAAATGAGGCTGAATGAACTGTAACGCTGCCAGACAAGGCTCCTCTGATAGCCAGGTGTAACAGTGGTAAGGTGTTGGGACTGCTGTTGGGCTGTTTTTTGTTGAGTTGTGTAGTGGCTTTGCTGGCATGCATCACTCTTTTTTGTGGTGGGGGGTTTGCCCTGCCAAGATTTACTTGCTAAAATCGCCACTGACCCTAATGACTAGATAATTTGAACGGGAATGAATAGTCTAACAAATGCATGAATGAATGGATTTTAGAGAATAGGCTACACTCTTAGAAAAAAAGGTTCTGGATAAAACCAAAGGGTTATATTGCTGGCTTCATATATGGCAGCCCAAAGGTTCTATATAGAACCTTTTTGTCAGGTTCTTTGATCAGAAACTAAGGGGTTCGTCTTCACTGAACCAAAATTGGTTCCATATAGAACACTTGGGTTCGATTATAGAGTTCTATGTTGAACCAATTTTGGTTCTATATAGAACCTTTAGGGCTGCCATATATGAAGCAAGTATTTAACCCTTTTTGGTTCTATCCAGAACCTTTTTTTCTAAGACTGTATCAGGAACTTAAGAGGTATATCAATGGAAATATTTGTAAGTCACTAAATATCTGTAATGACTTAGGCCTAGTGGTCTATGCCACTACTTTTGTGACGCTAACTGTTTACAGATTATTTTTTTTGGGGGGGGGGGATTTGATTTTAACCTCTTATCATGGAACCCAATGGTCCTTCAGATGAGGACATACAGTTGAAGTCGGAAGTTTACGTACACCTTAGCCAAATACATTTAAACTCAGTTTCACAATTTCTGACATTTAATCCTAGTAAAAATTCCCTGTTTTAGGTCAGTTAGGATCACCACTTTATTTTAAGAATGTGAAATGTCAGAATAATAGTAGAGAGAATGATTTAATTCAGCTTTTATTTCTTTCATCACATTCCCAGTGGGTCAGAAGTTAACATACACTCAATTAGTATTTGGTAGCATTGCCTTTAAATTATTGAACTTGGGTCAAACGTTTCAGGTAGACTTCCACAAGCTTCCCACATTAAGTTGGGTGAATTTTGGCCCATACCTCCTGACAGAGCTGGTGTAAATGAGTCAGGTTTGTAGGCCACCTTGCTCGAACATGCTTTTTTAGTTCTGCCCACAAATGTTCTATGGGATTGAGGTCAGGGCTTTGTGATGGCCACTCCAATATGTTGACTTTGTTGTCCTTAAGCCATTTTGCCACAACTTTGGAAGTATGCTTGGGGTCACTGTCCATTTGAAGACCCATTTGTGACCAAGCTTTAACTTCCTGACTGTTGTCTTGAGGTGTTGCTTCAATATATCTCCATCATTTTCCTTCCTAATGATGCCATCTATTTTTTGAAGTGCACCAGTCCCTCCTGCAGAAAAGCACCCCCACAACATGATACTGCCACCCCCGTGCTTCACGGTTAGGATGTGTTCTTCGGCTTGCAAGCCTCCCCCTTTTTCCTCCAAACATAACAATGGTCATTATGGCCAAACAGTTCTATTTTTTTTTTTTCTTCATCAGACCAGAGAACATTTCTCCAAAAAGTACAATCTTTGTCCCCATGTGCAGTTGCAAACCGTAGTCTGGCTTTTTCATGGCGGTTTTGGAGCAGTGGCTTCTTCCTTGCTGAGCGGCCTTTTAGGTTATGTCGATATAGGACTCGTTTTACTGTAGATATATAGACTTTTGTACCTGGTTCCTCCAGCATCTTCACAAGGTCCTTGTTTTTGTTCTGGGATTGATTTGCACTTTTCGCACCAAAGTACGTTCATCGCCAAATTCAAAAACAGAAATACTCATAATAAACATTAATAAAACATACAAGTGTTATACATTGGCTTAAAGATGAACTTCTTGTTAATCAAACCATTGTGTCAGATTTCAAAAACGCTTTATGGCGAAAGCATACCATGCGATTATCTGAGAACAGCGCCCAGCACACAAAACATTACAAACAGTTACCAGCCAAGTAGAGGAGTAACAAAAGTCAGAAATAGCGATAAAATTAAATCACTTACCTTTGATGATCTTCATATGGTTGCACTCACAAGACTCCCAGTTACACAAATGTTTGTTTTGTTCAATAAAGTCCCTCTTTATATCCAAAAACCTCAGTTTTGTTGGCACGTTTTTTTTCAGCAATCCATTGGCTCAAAGGCAGTCACAACAGGCAGACGAAAAATCCCAAAAGTATCAGTAAAGTTTGTAGAAACATGTCAAACGATGTTTATAATCAATCCTCAGGTTGTTTTTAGTCATAATAATCAATAATATTTCAACCGGACAATAGCTTCGTCAATATAAAAGAAAAACAAGAAAGGCGCACTCTCAGTCGTGCACAGAAAACAGCTCTGGGAGTTCCCAGGTCCACTCACTCAGAGTGGTCTTACTCCCTCATTTTTCAGAATACAAGCCTGAAACAATTTCTAAAGACTGTTGACATCTAGTGGAAACCATAGGAAGTGCAATCTGAGTCCTAAGTCATTGATACTGCATAGGCAGTCAATGGAAAACTTCTCTCAGGTTTTCACCTGCCATATCAGCTCTGCTATACTCAGACATTATTTTAACAGTTTTGGAAACTTTAGAGTTTTCTATCCAAATCTACCAATTATATGCATATCCTAGCTTCTGGGCCTGAGTAACAGGCAGTTTACTTTGGGCACGCTTTTCATCTGGATGTCAAAATACTGCCCCCTACCCCAGAGAGGTTAAACTTGTGTACTATTGTTAGTACAGATGAATGTGGTACCTTCAGGCGTTTGGAAATTGCTCCCAAGGATGAACCAGACTTGTGGAGGTCTACAAATTTTTTCTGAGGTCTTGGCTGATTTCTTTAGATTTTCCCATGATGTCAAGCAAAGATGCACTGAGTTTGAAGGTAGGCCTTGAAATACATCCACAGGTACACCTCCAATTGACTCAAATGATGTCAATCAGCCTATCAGAAGCTTCTAAAGCCATGACATAATTTTCTGGAATTTTCCAAGCTGTTTAAAGGCACAGTCAAGTTAGTGTATGTAAACTTCTGACCCACTGGAATTGTGATACAGTGAATTATAAGTGAAATAATCTGTCTGTAAACAATTGTTGGAAAAATTACTTGTGTCATGCACAAAGTAGATATCCTAACCGACTTGCCAAAACTATATATTGTTAACAAGAAATTTGTGGAGTGGTTGAAAAACGAGTTTAAATGACTCCAACCTAAGTGTATGTAAACTTCCGACTTCAACTGTATATTCTGTGCAGAAAGTAGGATTGCAACTGGAAAGTAAGTGTATGTAATCAACTTCCCAGTCTCTTTTCCACAGAGACGTTTTCAAAGACATCCCTAGCTAAACACACCTAACTCCTCAGTTATTTTTCAAGAAAACTCATCCGTTTGTCCAAGAGCAGATACTGTATACCGGTGCTGCGGTCAGATAAGTGACAGTAAATATAGACGATGTTCTCATTCGGGAGTTAGCCCAAGATGTTCCCAGGCACTGGTCTAATGTCAATGTAGAGTTTCCGCTGACCTGAATTTGGGGAGTTTAAACTGGTCCTAGATCTGTGCAAAATGTGCGTAAATGCTGTATATGTAGCCTAGGGAGGGGTCGGGCAACGCACTAAAGGAGGGAGGGAAGGAGAGAGAAGGGGAACTTGGTCAGGGGGAGCATAATCATTCCAATTCTGCTGCCCTTGAAACTCCAGCTACCTTCTTTGCAGTTTTACGTCGCAATAACTTTACTAAATTACTAAAAGCTTCAACTTTTTCTCGGAAACTGTAGCTTATTTGAACGTCGGGAAAAACAACAGCAGGCTCACAGATCCGCCTCGGAGTGTCTTGGCACATTTACAAGAATTATAAAGTGAATAGCAGCTGCTTTTGGACATCATTGAAAGCAATATAAGTGCTATCAATCAGAGGACTATAGTATCGATGTTCAAGTGAAGACGGGTTGGAGATACTGTCTCACATCCCGCTGTAGCCTAACTATGGGTCGATAGTATGGACTTACCCGACTCTGGAGAGGGACAGTGCATCACGGCTGATTGGAATTTACTTCTCCGCTATTCGTGTGGAATAAAAATTCATTAACAAACGGGAGGATTATTTACGAGTTTCACTTAAAAGTTAGGTTTTGTTGTTTCGTGTGGAGGGATGGCGGGACCAGTTATGTTTCTTTTCCTGTGGGTGTTGACATGGTTCGGGGAAGTTCGGGGTGCTTCGTACCCGCAGCGGTATAATCTGTACTCGGGGCAGACCCAGGCGCTGCCACAGAACGGCGTCCGGGCGGCAAGCAGGCACAGGTAATACACACACAAAGACACAAAAACACACAACACACTCACCTCACCTCACAAACGGTATACCAAACATTTGGGAGAAGCTGATGCTGATGCATTGAATATGTCAAAGCTGACTACTCAGCGAAGGATCCCAACTTGGTGAAAGGAGCAGGCTAAACATATGTGTCCATTTGGAGTGCAGGTGTAACACGATAAAGGAAATCAGCGTTAAAAAACTATAGTTTTTTATAAATTACCCAAAACCGTTATTCTCTAAGAAACTGGGCTATTATATGTTTTACTACTAAGGCACTCCTTTCTTTTCTCTCCCATGATGTCTAAACTGTAAACATCAAAGAGAGTCCGCTGGAGTAGTCTCTGTCTCTGTCTGTCTCTGTCTCTGTATCTCAATTCAATTCAAGGGGCTTTATTGTCATGGGAAACATGTTTACATTGCCAAAGCAAGTGAAATTGATAATAAACAAAAGTGAAAGAAACAATGAAAAATTAACAGTAAACATTACTCACAAAAGTTCCAAAATAATAAAGATATTTCAAATGTCATATGTCTATATACATTGTTGTAATGATGTGCAAATAGTTAAAGTACAAAAGGGAAATAAAATAAATGTGAAAATAGGTTGTATTTACATTGGTGTTTGTTCTTCACTGGTTGCCCTTTTCTTGTGGCAGCAGGTCACACATCTTGCTGCTGTGATGGCAGACTGGTATTTCACCCTGTATATATATAAGTTTATCAAATTTTGATTTGTTTTTTAATTCTTTGTGGGTCTGTGGAATCTAAGGGAAATATGTCTCTAATATGGTCATACATTTGGCAGGAGGTTAGGAAGTAAAGCTCAGTTTCCACCTCATTTTGTGGGCAGTGTGCACATAGCCTGTCTTCTTATGAGAGCCAGATCTGCCTACGGCAACCTTTCTCAATAGCAAGGCTTTGCTCACTGAGTCTGTACATAGTCAAAGTTTCCTTAATTTTGTGTCAGTCTGTTTGGAAAATGTGTTATTACCTACCCTTACCACCAGGGGGTGGCCTGTCAGGAAGTCCAGGATCCAGTTGCAGAGGGAGGTGTTTAGTCCCAAGGTCCTTAGCTTAGTGATGATCTTTGAGGGCACTACGGTGTTGAATGCTGAGCTGTTGTCAATGAATAGCATTCTCACTTAGGTGTTCCTTTTGTCCAGGTGGGAAAGGGCAGTGTGGAGTTCATTAGCGATTGCATGATCTGTTAGGATGGTATGCAAATTGGAGTGGGTCTAGGGTTTCTGGGATAATGGTGTTGTTGTGAGCTATGACCAGCCTTTCAAAGCACTTCATGACTACAGACGTGAGTGCTATGGGTCGGTAGTCTTTTAGGCAGCTTACCTTGGTGTTCTTGGGTACAGGGACAATGGTAGTCTGCTTGAAAGTTGTTGGTATTACAGACTCGGTCAGGGACAGGTTGAAAATGTCAGTGAAGACACTTGCCAGTTGGTCAGCGCATGCTCGGAGCACACGTCCTGGTAATCCATCTGGCCCCGCGGCCTTGTGAATGTTGACCTGGTTAAAGGTCTTACTCACATCGGCTACCGAGAGCGTGCATGCTTCAGTGTTTGCCTCAAAGTGCACATAGGAGTTAATTAGCTCATCTGGTAGGCTTATGTCACTGGGCAGCTCACGGCTGTGCTTCCTTTTGTAGTCCTTAATAGTTTGCAAGCCCTGCCACATCCGACGAGCGTCGGAGCCAGTGTTGTAGGATTCAATCTTAGTCCTGTATTGACACTAGAGGTCGACCGATTAATCGGAATGGCCGATTAATTAGGGCCGATTTTCAAGTTTTCATAACAAGCGCTAATCGCTATTTTGGGCCACCGATTTGCCGATTTATTTTTATTTTATTATTATTTTTTAAAATTTATTGATATTTATTTATTTTGTAATTTTTTTATTTAGTAAAACATTTTTTTTTCTTCATTTTTTTATTTTTTTTATTTTAATATATATATATTTTTTCTTACACCTTCATTTAATTAGGCAAGTCAGATTAAGAACACATTCTTATTTTCAATGATGGCCTAGGCACGGGGGTTAACTGCCTTGTTCAAGGGGGATTCGTTTTTGCAACCTTCCGGTTACTAGTTCAACGAGGAGCCTGCATGGCAGGCTGACTACCTGTTACGCGAGGGCAGCAAGAAGCCAAGGTAAGTTGCTCGCTAGCATTAAACTTATCTTATAAAAAACTATCAATCTTAACATAATCACTAGTTAACTACACATGGTTGATGATATTACTAGTTTATCTAACGTGTCCTGCGTTGCATATAATCGATGCGGTGCCTGTTAATTTCTCATTGAATCACAGTCTACTTAGACAAACGGGTGTTGATTTAACAAGCACATTTGCGAAAAAAGCACTGTCATTGCACCAATGTACCTAACCATAAACATCAATGCCTTTCTTTAAAATCAATACACAAGTATATATTTTTAAACCTGCATATTTAGTTAATATTGCCTGCTAACATGAAATTGTGTCACTTCTCTTGCGTTCATTGCACGCAGTCAGGTTATATGCAAGAGTCTGGGCTGCCTGGCTCGTTGCGAACTAATTTGCCCGAATTTTACGTAATTATGACATAACATTGAAGGTTGTGCAATGTAACAGGAATATTTAGACTCAGGGATGCCACCTGTTAGATAAAATACGGAACGGTTCCGTATTTCACTGAAAGAAAAAACTTTTGTTTTCGAGTTGATAGTTTCCGGATTCGACCATATTAATGACCTAAGGCTCGTATTTATGTGTGTTATTATGTTATAATTAAGTCTATGATTTGATAGAGCAGTCTGACTGAGCGGTGGTAGGCAGCAGCAGGCTCGTAAGCATTCATTCAAACAGCACTTTCGTGCGTTTTGCCAGCAGCTCTTCGCTGTGCTTCAAGCTGTTTATGACTTCAAGCCGGGTATAATTTGTGGAACGTTCCAACAGGAATCTATTCCAAAAACTTCGTAAATAACAAGGTTGCCAAAAAACAACGCATACAAAGTTGTACAGCGGCAGAATAAGATACCGGGTAGGGAGTGGTCTATTTCATTGCGTTTTTCACTCATCACGTTTATTTCCGAAAAATGTCTGTCCTCACTCTAGTTGCCTATGGACAAACATTAAGAATAAGCTACGTGGTGAGTTGATGCCTATTCGGCAGCTAGTTAGCTAGGTTTGTATGTGTTGCTACTTTGTATGCGTTGTTGGTTGGCAACCTTTTACTTTACTTTACGTTTTTTAGAACAGATTCCTGTTGGAACGTTCCACAAATTATACCCACCCCTTCAAGCCTATCAACTCCCAAGATTAGGCTGGTGTAACTGATGTGAAATGGCTAGCTAGTTAGCGGGTGCGCGCTAATAGCGTTTCAAACGTCACTCGCTCTGAGACTTGGAGTAGTTGTTCCCCTTGCTCTGCATAGGTAACGCTGCTTCGAGGGTGGCTGTTGTCGATGTGTTCCTGGTTTGAGCCCAGGTAGGAGCGAGGAGAGGGACGGAAGCTATACTGTTACACTGGCAATACTAAAGTGCCTATAAGAACATCCAATAGTCAAAGGTATATGAAATACAAATTGTATAGAGAGAAATAGTCCTATAATTCCTATAATAACTGCAACCTAAAACTTCTTACCTGGGAATATTGAAGACTCATGTTAAAAGGAACCACCAGCTTTCATATGTTCCCATGTTCTGAGCAAGGCACTTAAATGTTAGCTTTCTTACATGGCACATATTGCACTTTTACTTTCTTCTCCAACACTTTGTTTTGCATTATTTAAACCAAATTGAACATGTTTCATTATTTATTTGTGGCTAAATTGATTTTGATGTATTATATTAAGTTAAAATAAGTGTTCATTCAGTATTGTTGTAATTGTCATTATTACAAATAAATAAATAAAAATGTAAAAAATCGGCCGATTAATCGGCAGCGGGTTTTTTTTGTCCTCCAATAATCGGTATCGGCGTTGAAAAATCATAATTGGTCGACCTCTAATTGATACTTTACCTGTTTGATGGTTCGTCGGAGGGCATTGCAGGATTTCTTATAAGCGTCCGAATTCGAGTCCCGTTCCTTGAAAGCAGCAGTTCTGCCCTTTAGCTCAGTGCGGATGTTGTCTGTAATCCATGGATTCTTGTTGGGGTAGGTATGTACGGTCACTGTGGGGACGATGTCATCGATGCACTTATTGATGAAGCCAGTGACTGATGTGGTGTACTTCTCAATACCATCGGAAGACTCCCGGAATATATTCCAGTCTGTGCTAGCAAAACTGTCCTGTAGCTTAGCATCTGCGTCATCTGACCACTTCCATATTGAGCGAGTCACTGGTACTTCCTGTTTTAGTTTTTGGTTGTAAGCAGGAATCGGTCGGATAGAGTTATGCTCAGATTTGCCATATGGGGGGTGAGGGAGAGCTTTGTACGCATCTCTGTGTGTGGAGTAAAGGTGGTCTAGAGTTTTTTTCCCCTCTGGTTGAACATGTAACCTGCTCGTAGAAATGAGGTAAAACGGATTGAAGTCCCCGGCCACTAGGAGCGCCGCCTCTGGATGAGCATTTTCTTGTTTGCTAATGGCCTTATACAGCTCGTTGAAGGCTTTTCTCACTGAGTCTGTACATACTCAAAGCTTTCCTTAAGTTTGGGTCAGTCACAGTGGTCAGGTATTCTGCCACTGTGTACTCTCTGTTTAGGGCCAAATAGCATTCTAGTTTGCGCTGCTTTTTTGTAATGTTTTTTCTAATGTGTCTAGTAATTATCTTTTTGTTCTCTCATGATTTATCTCAATCTCTTCATTCAAAGACTCAATCATGGACACTCTTACTGACAGTTGTGGGTGCTTTGCGTGATGTGTTGTTGTCTCTACCTTCTTGCCCTTTGTGCTGTTGTCTGTTCCCAATAATGTTTGTACCATGTTGTGTTGCTACCATACTGTGTTGTCATGTGTTGCTGCCTTGCTATGTTGTTGTCTTAGGTCTCTCTTTATGTAGTGGTGTGTTGTCTCTCTTGTCGTGATGTGTGTTTTGTCCTATGTTTACATATTTTTTTTTTGTATTTACATTTTTTAAATAAATAGCTTGCTTAGGGGACTCTTCTCCAGGTTCATCTCTCTGTATGTGATGGCTTTGTTATGGAAGGTGTGTGTCTGTCTCTGTCTGTCTGTCTGTCTGTCTGTCTGTCTGTCTGTCTGTCTGTCTGTCTGTCTGTCTGTCTTGCTGAGAGTGAGACTAAATGTAACACAGATGAGCAGTCCTTCCCTCATCCAAATGTTCCATGAAAACAGCGTCTCCCCTCCCACTCACTGAGGGGGCTTACAGGAGCTCTAGGGAGGAATCATAGTGTCTCGTAACACCAGTGAATCACACATGCACACAAAAACACACTCGCCCACACCACACACACACACACACACACACACACACACCCTCTCTTTCTCTGTCCCCACTCCCGCTCCCGCTCTCTTTATCCCTTTCTCTCTCCATCCCTTTCAATTCAAGGGCTTTATTGGCATGGGAAACATATGTTAACATTGCCAAAGCAAGTAAACGATATAATTAACAAAAGGGATGGAGAGGGAGAGCGAAAGGGGTCTCACACGTACGCACATACACACACACACACACACACACACACAGATATGTCTAGGTTATTGCTAGTTTAGTGTTGGGTGTGGTGAAGTGTAAGGAAGAGAAGGGAGTTCCTCCCAGCCATGATGTACTGTAGGGATTCCCCCATCATCAGTAGGGGTTCCCCCATCATCAGTAGGAATGGAAGCTTGGTATTCAACACCATAGTCCCCTCCAAGCTTATCACCAACCTAGGGACCCTGTGACTGAATCTCTCACTCTGCAACTGGATCCTGGACTTCCTAAATAATTAGCATGGGTCCTCAGATCCTCATTAAGTTCTACAGCTGCACCATCGAGAGCATCTTGACTGGCTGCATCACCGCTTGGTATGGCAATTGCACCGCCCTTGAATGCAAAGCGCTATAAAGGGTGATGCGGACAGCCCACTACATCACTGGGACCGAACTCCCTGCCATCCAGGATCTCTATATCAGGCGGTGTCAGGGAGGAGCCTGGAAAAATGTCAAAGACTCCAGCCACGCAAGCCATAGACTGTTCACTCGGCTACCGTCCGGCAAAAGGTACCGGAGCATTGGCTCTCGGATCAACAGGCAGCGATACACTTCTACCCCAGAGCCAGACTTCTATATAGTCAATTAAAACCTCTTATGGATCGGCTCTTTTAAAAAAAAAAAAGTCACCTAAAATGACATACCCAAATCTAACTGCCTGTAGCTCAGGCACTAAAGCCTGTATTTTCTTGATACCATTTGAAAGGAAACACTTTGATGTTTGTGGAAATGTGAAAGGAATGTAGGAGAATATAACACATTAGATCTGGTAAAAGATAATACAAAGAAAAAACCAACCGTTATTTGTATTTTTTTTTGTACCATCTTTGAAATGCAAGAGAAAGGTCATAATGTATTGAGCCCAGGTGCAATTTAGATTTTGGCCACTAGATGGCAGAAGTGTATGTACAACGTTTTAGACTGATCCGGTGAACCATTTCATTTCTGTTCAAAATGTTGTATCAAGACTGCCCAAATGTGCCTAATTTGTTTATTAATAACTTTGCACTCTCTTCAAACAATAGCATGGAATTCTTTCACTGTAATAGCTACTGTAAATTGGACAGTGCAGTTAGATTAACAAGAATTTAAGCTTTCTGCCAATATCAGATATGTCTATGTCCTGGGAAATGTTCTTGTTACATACAACCTCATGCTAATCACATTAGCCTACGTTAGCTCAACCGTCCCGCAGGGGACCCACCGATCCTGAAGAAGCACCAACTATCTGCACTGACCCTACGCACACTCACTACACTTTATATACACACCATATACACACTCACTCATAGACACTACACTGTCACTCCCACACAAATCCCTCACACATTCAAACACTAAATACGCACGCACGCACGCTCACACACACACATAACACACATTCCTGAATACCGACACAACACAAACAAACAAACATACAAACACACACTTTTACACTCATCATTTGCTGCTGCTGCTCTGTTCTTTATTTTACTCTTATTATTATCTATCCTGAAGCCTAGTCACTTTACCCTGCCTTCATGTACATATCTACCTCAAGTACATTGCACCTCTGCAAATTGATCTGGTACTGGTACTCCCTGTACATAGCTCCACATTGATCTGGTACTCCCTGTATATAGCTCCACATTGATCTGGTACTCCCTGTATATAGCTCCACATTGATCTGGTACTCCCTGTATATAGCTCCACATTGATCTGGTACTCCCTGTATATTGCTCCACATTGATCTGGTACTGGTACTCCCTGTATATAGCTCCACATTGATCTGGTACTGGTACTTCCTGTATATTCAGTAGCTCCATCCTTGTGTATTTTATTTTATTCCTCTTGTGTTAGTTACATTTTTGTTTTTTTTATTATAATTTTTTTTACTATGCATTGTTGGGAGAGGTTCATAAGCAAATGTTTCACTGTAAAGTCTACACCAGTTGTATTTGGCGCATGTGATAAATACAATTTGATTGTGCAAGGGTGTATTAAATGCAAGCTTCACGCCAAAAAAGTATTGCTAAAACATTTCTATCCTTTCTATGTATGGTTACCAGGGTCGACCCGCTCGGTTTTCCACCACAAAACACCAGAAAATGTCCAAAAAGAGTCAAACCAGCTCACCTGCTTTTTACACTGTGATTTGACTATTAGATTTCAGTGTTTCTTTAGGAAAATATATTTAAAACGAGAGTTCATTTCACATAACAGGTTTGACCTTAGAATGAGCGACAGCCATAAATGAATCACATTAAATGTGAGCCATTATCCATATAAAAAATCTGATTGACTGAATTCTCTGTGTGGTCTATATTAAAAGGGCACTTCATTTAATATAGGTGCACAATTTGTATTTCAAATATCAAAGGGACACAAAAGGCACTCGGTACTCTTACTGTTGAAGAGCCTGCATTATGTGTTCATGCAGCAACTCATCCTTCATCAGCTATAAATTAAATCAAATTCTATTAGTCACATACACATACAGTTGAAGTTGGAAGTTTACATACACCTTAGCCAAATACATTTAAAGTCAGTTTTTCACAATTCCTAATATTTAATCCTAATAAAAAATCCCTTAGGTCAGTTAGGATCACCACTTAATTTTAAGAATCTGAAATGTCAGAATAATAGCAGAGTGATTTATTTCAGCTTTTATTTCTTTCACACATTCCCAGTGGGTCAGAAGTTTACATACACTCAATTAGTATTTTGTAGCATTGCCTTTAAATTGTTTAACTTGGGTCAATTGCTTCAGGAAGCCCTCAACAAGCTTCCCACAATAAATTGGGCGAATTTTGGCCCATTCCTCCTGACAGAGCTGGTGTAACTGAATCAGGTTTGTAGGCCTCCTTGCTCGCACACGCTTTTTCAGTTCTGCCCACAAATTTTCTATAGGAATAGTGACCGGGTGGCCCCTTTTTACAATAATATAAAATTAATAATAATAATAATAGCCATTTAGGAGATGCTTTCATCCAAAGCGACTTACTGTCATGCGTGCATATACATTTTACGTAAGGGTGGTCCCAATAATCAAGCCAAAAACCCTGGCGTTGCAAGCACAATTAGCTACCACAGACGATGGGGGAACCCCCTACAGACGACCCCTACTGGCGGGGGAACTCCTACAGAATACGGGGGAACTCCTACAGTACGGCATGGCTGGGAGGAACTCCTACAGAAGACACAGGAACCCTTACAGAAGACGGGGGAACCCTTACAGAAGACGGGGGAACTCCTAGAGACAATTGGGGAACTCCTACAGTACGTCATGGCTGGGAGGAACTCCTACAGAAAACGGGGGAACCCTTACAGACGAGGGGGGAACCCCTACAGACGAGGGGGGAACCCCTACAGACGAGGGGGGAACCCCTACTGACGAGGGGGGAACCCCTACTGACGAGGGGGGAACCCCCACAGACGAGGGGGGAACCCCTACAGACGACGGAGGAACCCCTACAGACGACGGCGGAACCCCTACAGACGACGGAGGAACCCCTACAGACGACGGAGGAAGTCCTACAGACGATGGAGGAACCCCTACTGACGATGGAGCCTATTGACTTTTTAAGGAGATTTATTTATCCCGCTGTGCTACATGTTGTTTTTCTGTCTTCTGAACGACTGACTAGTCGATGGGGTTTGACACGTGATGCATGCATCAAATATGTTTTTTAAAGGAATGCCAGAAACCATAATCACATTTATCAAAGAATGCAGCACTCACATGGAACGGGGATTTTTATACTCAGGGCCTCTGAAAGAGGAACTTCTGAATGCCCTCTGCTCAACTCTCATGCTCTGCTCTGCCAAAATATTTTAGCTATCAAAACAGCTTTCTTCTCAACCTTTTGATAATGGTGACGTTAAAGTCTCGTAACTTTCACAGAGGGTATTATTTTCTGTCCACTTTACAAACTGTAAATGAACACTTAACATTCCCCAAGAACTGAAGTGTTTTTCCAAAAATATCTATCATTGTACTGAGATTACTTACTTTGAAGAAATAACAAAATAATTGATTGAAAATGCTGTGAACTGGGATTAGGTATGAACAACACCGGTCCAGATCCTACCCTGCTGCTGACAGGGTTCTAAATGTTACTAATGGTCAGACACAGTGAGCCGAGGGCATGGTTACTAATGGTCACACACAGTGAGCCGAGGGCATGGTTACTAATGGTCAGACACAGTGAGCCGAGGGCATGGTTACTAATGGTCAGACACAGTGAGCCGAGGGCATGGTTACTAATGGTCACACACAGTGAGCCGAGGGCATGGTTACTAATGGTCACACACAGTGAGCCGAGGGCATGGTTACTAATGGTCACACACAGTGAGCCGAGGGCATGGTTACTAATGGTCACACACAGTGAGCCGAGGGCATGGTTACTAATGGTCACACACAGTGAGCCGAGGGCATGGTTACTAATGGTCACACACAGTGAGCCGAGGGCATGGTTACTAATGGTCACACACAGTGAGCCGAGGGCATGGTTACTAATGGTCACACACAATGAGCCGAGGGCATGCCTGGTCCAGAGGTTTATACGGGGTTGCAAGTGGTGGTGGGATAGAGGTCAAGGGACAAGGGTCTAAACACAGATGTCCTGTAAAATGATGACCTACGCTTGGACCCAGTACTTGGAGGACAGGATCAGCTAACCCTCCCCTAATACTAACCTTAACCACTAGTGGGAGAAAGACTAACCTTAACCACTAGTGGGAGAAAGACTAACCTTAACCACTAGTGGGAGAAATACTAACCGTAACCACTAGTGGGAGAAATACTAACCGTAACCACTAGTGGGAGAAATACTAACCGTAACCACTAGTGGGAGAAATACTAACCTGACTATAGAAGGGCGTCTAGGTTCATTTGGTTTGGAGCAGGGGTGCCGACCACCGTGAAGGTTGTAGTGTCTGCTGGTTTTCATCTTTTATTTCTAATCTGAAACTGATTAGCGAATACCTGGACAATGTGTTGAGTCTCAACAAGATCAATAACATTCTCTGGAGAAAGGGTTACCAAACAGGACTGTGACTCATGAGGGCTGGAGTTGGTCACCCCTGATTTACCAACATAATACCAACCGTATTGAGACCTGGCAAAAGAAATGGGTGTGAAAAGGCAAGAGGTCACAAATAACAACAATTTAGACAGTTATTGGACTTATTTGATCTTAGGCCAAGATACATTAGACATAACAATGTCTTTTTTGGGTTGTGTGTTCTTATAGGAGTTGGCAACAGGTTTATCTCACCCCTGGTCTAATGTCAGATGGCGCCACACCTACACCACACTCATCCTTCAATCGATCTGTTTTGTGGGACGTGGAATTCATATTAACATTTTAATATTCCGGAGCATCCACCGTTCAGAAATGAAAACATAGTTCTGTACTTTTTATATCACTGCGCTGTCTGCTTGAAAAAGGCAGAATAACTAGCTAAATTGTTACAAACATTGTGACAGGGATTTAATGGTTTGCAATTGTGAGAAAATACAAACAAAGTGGTGGCTTTCTCTGCAACAAATGATGTGCAAGGATGTTGGTTGCCACTGCCAGCTTACTGTTGTAGCTATCTTACTGACATAGCTAGCTTACTGTTGTAGGTATCTTACTGATATAGCTAGCTTTACTAATCAGTCCGTAGATCAGCATGTTTTTCCGCGATCACTAACCTTACTTTGTATCATTGGGTCAGCTGATCAGTCAGCTGACTTGGGAGGCTACTGTAATGACGCTGGCAGAACAGCTGCTTCATTAAAACTCATAATAATGTAAGCAACAACTACAGTAGCTTGCTAGCTAGCTTTTGTATTGAAAACATTCAACATTATGCGTACAGTACTAAGTAGGCGGCTGGTTGGTTAGCAGCATCGTTTCAGTGACCGGCTCAGAAGCAAGCTAATGTTAGTCATTTTTATGCTAGCATTCGTGTCCATTGTCAAACTTCAGAAATAACGCTCATTGGCACACACACTCCTTAGCTAAATGTGAATTGGTGCTACTAAGACTTCTCAAACCAAAACACATCAACATTATTTACAGATGTATTGTTTTAACGTTGATTAATTCAGCCTGTTTTGATAATGAAATGGGGTTCATTAGGCGACGGCACCTAGATAATATTTTCAAACTTTAGACAGCACAATGTAGCCACAGTACTTTCACATAACTCTTTTGTAAGATATCAGACAGATCATTGTAGGCGGAATCGACATGCTGTCTGACATAAAACAATGACCCCCAGCTAGACTCACAACATCAAAGCTGCTTTGCTAACGCCTTTCAATACTGGCACTGATAAATGGTTCAATACGTCAGAGTGTCTCTCAGGCTTTTCATGCCTCTTCTGTCTCGGGTTCTCCGAGTTCTCTTCGGAATGTTTTGCTCTTTGTCATGGAAGAGGCCTGTGTAATTCTGGTCAGGCTCATTCCAGATGATGTGGTTGGTGGACAGCTCAGTTTCCCTGTGTGTGTTTGTGTGTATTCCCCTCAGTAGACCACAGACTAAGCCATTATCTCTCTCTCTCTCTCTCTCTCTCTCTCTCTCTCTCTTGCAGTGCATGCTGAGTGTTTGGTGTGGAGGGCTCTGTCCTAACTTTCTTGATTCTTTTCTTTCAATTTTATTTTCTATGGTGGAGGGTTAATGCACTATTTGTTTTAGCGGTATCCACAGGTTTTTTCAAAGTTAGGGTAGAAGAGGACAGAGTAAGTTTCCTGGGGTTTGGAAGGTGTGGTATGTGCGATGGCTTCTCAGCGTAGCGTGGAGGAGACGCTGTCGATATGGCATGGATTCAGGTGTGTTCCTGAGAATGCAGTTAAAGTGGAGGAGGTTCTGCTTGCAGTCGGTGAACAGGTAGGAGCTGAATTTATACATTCTGCTTCTAGAATGAACAAAGCTGTGGTTGTGTTCATGAAAAGAGCAAATTTGGTTGGTAGGCTAATTGCTAGTGGAATATTTGTAAGGGGTGTGTTGGTGCAAATTTCACCTCTCTACCCCTTCGACCAGGGTGGTAGTCGCAAATTTGCCTCCGTTTATTACAGATGATCAAATCAGGAAAGAGCTGAGTCATTTTGGTAAGTTTGCTAGCGGTTTTCGTGTACTGTTGGCAGATTTTCAGGCAGATGCCGTTAAGCACGTTGTTTCGTGTTTATGTTTCTGACTAACAATGAGCAACAGCTAAATGTGCATTTTAAAGTGAGGCATGGGGAGGGGCTCTGCGCAGGGTTTGCCAGCACACATAGTCTACGGTGTTTTGAGTGTGGGGATTTGGGGCATAAGAGTTTTGCATGCCCACAAAGGCCATAGACAAGGTTAGGGCACAAGTGCCAGTGGGGAAAATCGAGGGCAATGTGCATGGCGCAATGAGATGCAGAGGCTGTGCCTAGTCATGCTAGGGATGGTGTAGATGAGGCTGGGCCTAGTCAGGCTAGAGATGGTGAGGTAGCTGAGGCTGGGTCTAGTCATGCAAAGGATGGTGGTGTAGCTGAGTCTAGTCATACTATGGATGGTGGTGTAGCTAAGGTTGGGTCTAGTCATGCTATGGAGGATGGTGTAGATGAGGCTGGGTCTAGTCATGCTATGGAGGGTGGTGTAGATGAGGCTGGGTCTAGTGGGGAAGTGTAATAGACTGGGGGGAGGAGGAGGGTGTCAAGCAGAAAAGGAAAATGGGGGAGAAGAAAGGAGGTGGGAGGGGAGAGGCTGGTGTGGTCAAAGGCACCATGGAACCTTTGCCTGGTGCTGGGGGGGAGGAACTGACCAGAAAGGAAGGGCGGGTGCTCAGGATGGGAGATGGAGATGAGGAGGAAAGTGAGTCTGAGGAAGAGGATGATACGTTTTTTTTTCAGACTCCTCTTCAATGGGCCCGCAGCTGACAGCCAGTCAAGCAGAGGGGTCAAAGTACACGTTGAGGGAACTGACAAGGTTCCTGAATGAGACCAAGGGGAAGAAAGTTAATCTTGAGGCCTTTTTTTCTGATCTGAGAAAGTTTGTAAGACCAGTACAACATGCTATGAAAAATGAGTGGCATGATGTCCTCTCACCCAGGAAATAGTTTAGTTTGAGGAAGTGGGTCACAACAGTGCGTAAGGGTCTACCTTCAGACACTGTTTAGATTAATAGTTTTTTCTGGCACTGGGGCTTTTTGAGCTTTGCTATTGGTCTCTTTCTTTGCTGGCTTTTCTCCCACTTCTGATGGAGACTCTTCGGGTAGGCTCGCTCAATATAAATGGTGTCAGAGATGCGGGAAAGAGGACTGTGTTGGGTGAATATGTAAAACAAGTACAGGTGGTGTTTCTGCAGGAGACGCATAGTGATGTGGTGAATGAAGTCGATTGGGGGCTCTAGTGGAAAGGGGCAAGTGTTTTGAGCCATGGGACAAATTTTAGTGCAAGGGTGGTTGTCCTTTTTGTACTGGGTCTCTCTGTAAAAATGTGTTCCTCAAAGGAGGTGTGTAGGGGTAGGCTGCTTGTTGTAAAAGCAGATATTAACAACATGGGTTTTGTATTTTATAAATGTGTGTGCACCTAGCACAGGGAGAGAGAGGGGGGTTCTATTTGGGTGTCTTAGACAGGAACTCTCACAGGTAGCGCCTGAGGAGACGCTGGTGTTCGGAGGGGACTGGAACTGTACAATGGATATTACGAAAGACAGAAATGGGGAAGAGCCTCATTCAGTGTCAGTGGGAGTGTTAAGGGACATCATTAATCAGTTCGACCTAGTGGATGTTTGGAGAACTAAACATCCCAACACAAGATAGTATACATGGGTGAAGGCTTTTGGGGCTAGGGTGAGTGCAGCCCGATTTGATAGTTTTTACATGTCCAGGAATCGGAGCAATAGGCTGTTGGGCGCTACCATTCTCCCGGTGGGGTTTTCGGATCATCACATAACCATGGCTCGGCTATCTATTTCACCAGGGCCCCGGCAGGCATCCTATTGTAATTTTAATGTTAAGCTCTTACAAGATGCCACTTTTTGCTCAGGTTTCCAGACCTTTTGGGAAAGGTGGGGGCAGTGAAGAGAGGAGTATGAGTCTCTGAGTCAATGGTGGGATGTGGGGAAAGTCCAAATTCGGCTTTTCTGTCAACAGTACACAGCTCTCTCATCCTCAGAGGCTAGGAGAGTATTGGGGGAACTCGAGCGTAGTATTAGTGAGATGGAGGTAGAGATGGTGGGGCAAGGCAATATAGGCCTCCAGGCTAATTTAGCTGAATTACGTAAGTACCTGGGCTGTTTTTTCCAGGGTAAAGCAAAGGGAGCACTTGTAAGAGCTAGGTTCTCCATGCTCAAGGAGATGGACGCTCCCAGCTCTTTCTTCTTTGGTTTGGAAAGACAGAGCAGTGAAGCCAAGGGTATGCATTGTCTACGGCTGTCTGATGGGCGGGTGACCTCTGTGGTGGGAGAGATGCTGGAGCGAACTGTGGAGTTTTATACTGAGTTGTATAGGGCAGAAGTGTGTGATCCTATGTGTGCTCAGGTCTTGTTCGCAGGACTCCCTAAGCTCTCTCTGGCACAGAGGGATGAAGAGTTTTTTGACCTGTGTGAAGCTGTTGTATGCTGGGGAGTCATGTACGGTCAAGTTGGGAGGGGGGCTCAGTAGGCCAGTCTGGGTGAGACAGGGCATTAGACAAGGATGCCCTCTATCTGGGCAGTTATACACACTAGCCATGGAGCCTTTTTTGGGCCTGCTACGCAGGAGACTGCAGGGAGTGTGCTGGACAGGCATGGATGTGGTGACAGGCATAGCAGTGTCAGCATATGCAGATGACATTTCTGTGATGATCAGGATATGCAGGCACTGGAGACCAGTCTGAAGGTGTACGAGGGAGCTTCGTCAGCTAAGGTAAACTGGGGCAAGAGCAAAGCTCTGTTATGTGGGGCGTGGGGGGATAAGGCTCCTCTGCTTCCAGGGGGTTTGTAGTGGGGTTATGAAGGGCTTAAAGTGTTGGGGGTGTACCTGGGCTTGGAGAGGTGGGTCAGGAAGAACTGGGAGGGGCTGTCACAGGTAGTGGGGTCAAGACTGGCCAAGTGGATGTGGCTCCTGTCCCAAGTCTCATATAGAGTGAGGGTGCTGATAATCAACAACCTGGTGGCATCTTCTCTTCCCCCCCCCGCCGGTCTGCTCGCTGACCTGCAAAGCTGGTGGACTTTTTCTGGTCGGCCATCATTGGCTGAGGGCGGCAGTGTTGTATATGGCCGTCCACAAAGGAGGACAGGGCCTGGTGGAACTGGAGAGCAGGATGGCTGCTTTCCGGCTAAAGGTGGGGAACAGCTGCCGGTCCGAATCTAATCCGCCAGTTCTCCTCAAATGTGCGCATGCTGGTTCCCTCCAGCCAACAACACTATGCCGTACCATAGTGTTGTTGGCTGGAGGGAACCAGCATGCGCACATTTGAGGAGAGCTGGCGGATTAGATTCGGACCGGCAGCTGTTCCTCATGAGGCTGAGTACAGCAGGTCTCTCTGATTTTTACTCTGCAGTGCTGAGGGCCTGGCAGCTGCTAAGGCCCACACGAGAAGGGGGTGTGGAGCCTGGACTGTGGGTGTGGGAGGAGCCTATATTCCACAACCCAGCCATCCCTTTGAGATCGGTTTAGTCGACCACCCTGCAGAGGCAACTGATGGCAGCGGGTTTACAAAGGCTGGGTGACCTGCGACTGCTGGGAGAGGAGGGGTGGAAAACCCCGGAAGTCCTGGCACAACAAACAGGAATAACGTCTCTTAGGCTGCTGGAGAGATTCCTGGAGGAGGTCCAGGAGGCACTGTGAGGAGGTCCAGGAGGCACTGTCTGAGCCGGTAAGGGGGGTATTTGAGCGGCCAAAGGGGGAGGGGCCACCAATGTTTCCGCCATCACAGGTGACGGCAGAGACTGGGGACTGGCAAGAGGGTCTGGAGGACCAGGACAAGCCCCCAGCACCAAAGAGGTCAGGGGACCTCCAGTGGAAGGTTCTTCATGGAGCCCTGGCCACTAACAGCTGGTTGGCATGGGTTTAACCGGGAGTCAGGCAGGGGTGTCCTTTCTGTGTTATGAGAGAAACTGTGATTAATGTGTTTTCTGTGTGCACCAGGTTAATGCCATTACTGTCTCTGTTGGAATGTCTGTGAGAGGTTGGGGGTGGTTTTTACTGTTGGAATGTTTGTAATGGGGTACAGGTATTCAAATAAGGAGAAGGCCAAATGTGTTTTGTTGAATTTTCTGTTTGCTCAGGCAAAGTTGTCTATTTGTCTAACAAGGAAGAACAGGGTCAAAGGTGGGGGGATAACAGACCCTTTACTAGTGTTTAATGGGATGGTCTCTGCGCGCCTTAGGGTTGACTTTGACTTCTATACAATGATAAAAAGTGTGGAGATGTTTCAGGAGATATGGTGTGTTGGGGGGGGGCTGTCTGAATAGATGAGGGAGATGTTTTGGATATACGGTTGTAGAAGTGGTGAGTTTTTTTGGATGTGATATGTGGTGTTTTGTATAGTGGGGCAGAGGGAAAGGTGAGTATGGTACATGTATGCAGTACAGGATATATTTAGGTGTTTTATTTTAAGGGGGTGGTGAGGTTTTAATGAAATTAGAATGTTTCATTAAAGAAAGACAAAAAGTCACAAAAAAAGTCTCACTCTCGCATACACTAACTGCCTTAATGTGCTGGACCCCAGGAAGAGTAGCTGCTGCTTTGGCAGGAACTAATGGGTACAAACACACAGCGGGAGAGGGAGCTCACTGTCTTGTCACTGTGTTTTGTATTGTGTTGTCAGTAGTGTTTGTGTTTATGTACTGATTCCATGGTACAGGGTGTATGAGTTGATATATAAAACGACGCAAGATTTAAGACTTTGTGTTTTTCAGCTAAAATTATTGTACGGAATTCTTGTCACCAACAAAATGTTGAATATTTGGGTCATACAGTCATCGCAGCTCTGCAGATTTTGTTGTGAGGATACAGAATCAATAGACCATTTGTTTTGGTATTACCCTCAGGTAGCTTGTTTCTGGTTTCAAGAATGCATATAAGAAGTTATTCTCAGTTAAGTATCCATATTGATAGCATTGTTTTCATGACTGTCTTCTCTCTCTCTCTCACCTCTCTCTCTCTCTCTCTCTCTCTCTCATCGTTCTCTCTCTCTCCCCTCACTCTCTCTCTCACCTCACTCTGAGTTGTGTTTCCTCAGAGAGGAATTATTACACCCGCAAGGCACCAATGATGTATATAAAAATGCTGCTACCGCTCATCTCACACAGTGATAAGGCAGCAGGACAACGACTTCACATTCCCCTGTGGAGAACAGGCTTGGGTGGACCACCCAGGGAACTCTGACACATGCTTCGCATGGGCTATTTAGGCAGTTATCGCCACAATATTCGGACATTTATTGAGAAAGGTCAACCGATATCGCTCTCTCAAATTCACTCTCTTCAAGTCTCTCTCTCAATCTCTCTGTCTTTAATATAATCTCCCTCTCTCTCGAATGTGGCAGTTACCTTGGTGCCATGCTGAAGACTTGGCTGCGACTCTAAAGTGGTTCCAGCTGTAGTGATAGTTAGGAGTTCCAGCTGTAGTGATAGTTAGTGGTTCCAGCTGTAGTGATAGTTAGTGGTTCCAGCTGTAGTGATAGTTAGTGGTTCCAGCTGTAGTGATAGTTAGGGGTTCCAGCTGTAGTGATAGTTAGGGGTTCCAGCTGTAGTGATAGTTAGGGGTTCCAGCTGTAGTGATAGTTAGGGGTTCCAGCTGTAGTGATAGTTAGGGGTTCCAGCTGTAGTGATAGTTAGGGGTTCCAGCTGTAGTGATAGCTAGGGGTTCCAGCTGTAGTGATAGCTAGGGGTTCCAGCTGTAGTGATAGCTAGGGGTTCCAGCTGTAGTGATAGCTAGGGGTTCCAGCTGTAGTGATAGCTAGGGGTTCCAGCTGTAGTGATAGCTAGGGGTTCCAGCTGTAGTGATAGCTAGGGGTTCCAGCTGTAGTGATTAGTTAGGGGTTCCAGCTGTAGTGATTAGTTAGGGGTTCCAGCTGTAGTGATTAGTTAGGGGTTCCAGCTGTAGTGATTAGTTAGGGGTTCCAGCTGTAGTGATTAGTTAGGGGTTCCAGCTGTAGTGATAGCTAGTGGTCCCAGCTGTAGTGATAGCTAGTGGTCCCAGCTGTAGTGATAGTTAGTGGTCCCAGCTGTAGTGATAGTTAGGGGTTCCAGCTGTAGTGATAGTTAGGGGTTCCAGCTGTAGTGATAGTTAGTGGTTCCAGCTGTAGTGATAGTTAGTGGTTCCAGCTGTAGTGGTAGTTAGTGGTTCCAGCTGTAGTGGTAGTTAGTGGTTCCAGCTGTAGTGATACGATGAAGAATTTGTATCCTTCCAATAAAAAAAATAAAAAATTCTGTTGCGTTATTGATAGAAATTGCGGTAGGGCAGAAAGAAAAACATGTTCCAATATTTATAATGGGCCCCATTCTGCATGGAGAGCTTTCTGCTCTGTTTTTATAAACAGTGTGCTCATGATATGCTCTTACAGCCTTGCAAAAGTATTCACTCCCCTTGGCATTTTTCGTATTTTGTTGCATTACAACCTGTAATTTAAATGGATTTTTGGATTTCGTGTATTGGACATACACAAAATAGTTCAAATTGGTGAAGTGAAATGGAAAAAATATTTTTTTTCAAAAGATTCAACAACAAAAAAAAGAAACGGAAAGGTGGTGCATGCGTATGTATTCATCCCCTTTGCTATGAAGACCCTAAATAAGATCTGGTGCAACCAATTACCTTCAGAAGTCACATAATTAATTAACTTCTTTGTGATCTGGGGGCAGTATTGAGTAGCTTGGCTGAATAAGGTGCCCAGAATAAACTGCCTGCTACTCAGGCCCAAAAGCTGGAATATATATATAATTAGATTTGGATAGAAAACACTCTGAAGTTTCTAAAACTGTTTGAATGATGTCTGCGAGTATAACAACTCATATGGCAGTCAAAAACCTGACAAAAAAATCCAACCAGGAAGTGGGAAATCTGAGGTTTTTAGTTTTTCAAGTGATTGCCTATCCTATATACAGTGTCTGTGTGGTCATATTGCACTTCCTAAGGCTTCCACTAGATTTCAACAGTCTTTAGAACGTTGTTTCATGCTTCTACTGTGAAGGGGGAGAGAATAAGAGCTGTTGGAATCAGGGGTCTGACAGAATGCCATGAGCTAAGTCTCGCGCGCGGCCGTGAGCGTGAACTGCATTCCCTTTCATTTCTAAAGACAAAGGAATTGTCCGGTTGGAATATTATTGAAGATTTATGATAAAAACATCCTAAAGATTGATTCTATACATCGTTTGACATGTTTCTACAAATGTTAATGCAACTTTTTTGACTTTTCGTCTGGACTTAGTGCATGCGCCTTCTGCATTTGGAATAGTGAACTGAACGCGCAAACAAAAAGGAGGTATTTGGACATAAATATGGACTTTATCGAAACAAAACAAACATTTATTGTGGAACTGGGATTCCGGGGAGTGCATTCCGATGAAGATCATCAAAGGTAAGTGAATATTTATAATGCTATTTCTGACTTTTGTTGACTCCACAACATGGCGGGTATCTGTATGGCTTGTTTTAGTGGCTGAGCGCTGTTTCTCAGATTATCGCATGGTGTGCTTTTGCCTTAAAGCGTTTTTTAAATCTGACACAGCAGTTGCATTAAGGAGAAGTTTCTTTAATTCTATGTAAAACACTTGTATCTTATATCAACGTTTATGATGAGTATTTCTGTAAATTGATGTGGCTCCCTGCAAAATCACTGGATGTTTTGGAGGCAAAACATTACTGAACATAACGCGCCAATGTAAACTGAGATTTTTGGATATAAATATGAACTTTATCGAACAAAATATACATGTATTGTGTAACATGAAGTCATATGAGTGCCATCTGATGAAGATCATCAAAGGTTAGTGATTCATTTTATCGCTATTTCTGCTTTTTGTGACTCCTCTCTTTGGCTGGAAAATGGCTGTATGTTTTTTTGTGACTAGGCGCTGACCTAACATAATCATATGGTATGCTTTCGCCGTAAAGCCTTTTCTTAATCAGACACTGTGGCTGGATTAACAAGAAGTTTATCTGTATAATACTTGTATGTTTGAGGAATTTAAATTCTGAGATTTCTGTCGTTTTGAATTTGGCGCCCTGCAATTTCACTGGCTGTTGTCGAGGTGGGACGCTAGCGTCCCACATATCCCAGAGAGGTTAAATAAAGTCCACCTGTGTGCAGTCTAAGTGTCAAATAATCTGTCACATGTTCTCAGTATATTTACACCTGTTCTGAAAGGCCCCAGAGTCTGCAACACTGCTAAGCAATGGGCACCACCAAGCACGCGGCACCATGAAGACCAAGGAGCTCTCCAAATAGGTCAGGGACAAAGTTGTGGAGAAGTACAGATCAGGGTTGGGTTGTAAAAAAATATCCAAAACTTTGAACATCCCATCGAGCACCATTAAATCCATTATACATTTTTTTTAAGAAAGTGGCACCACAACAAACCTGCCAGGAGGCCACAACTCACAGAACAAGCAAGGAGGGCATTAATCAGAGAGGCAACAAAGAGACCAAAGATAACTCTGAAGGAGCTGCAAAGCTCCACAGCGGAGATTGGAGTATCTGTCCATAGGACCAATTTAAGCCGTACACTCCACAGAGCTGGGCTTTACGGAAGAGTGGCCAGAAAAAGCCAATGCTTAAAGAAATAAATAAGCAAACACGTTTGGTGTTCGCCAAAAGGAATGTGGGAGACTCCCTAAACATATGGAGAAGGTACTCTGGTCAGATGAGACTAAAATGTAGCTTTTTGGCCATCAAGAAAAAGGCTGTCTGGCACAAACCCAACACCTCTCATCACCCTGAGAACACCATCCCCACAGTGAAGCATGGTGGTGGCAGCATCATGTTGAGGGGATGTTTTTCATCGGCAGGGACTGGAAAACTGGTCAGAATTTAATTGGGGCTAGGTGGGACGCTAGCGTGCCACCCGTGGTGCACTCCATCAACAGCAGGTGCATTTCAAGAGCGGCAAATTTGAATCCAAATAAATGTCAAAATTCACAGTTTTCAAAAATACAACTATTTTACACCATTTGAAAGATAAACATCTCCTTAATCTAACCACGTTTTACGATTTCAAAAAGGTTTTACGGCGAAAGCATAAATTTAGAGTATGTTAGGACAGTACATTTACAAGAGTTGTGTGTAATGTTTTGTCAAGTCAAAGACAGGGTCACCAAAACCATAAAACCAGCTAAAATGATGCACTAACCTTTTACAATCTCCATCAGATGACACTCCTAGGACATTATGTTAGACAATGCATGCATTTTTAGTTCTATCAAGTTCATATTTATATCCAAAAACAGCGTTTTACTATGGCATTGATGTTGAGGAAATCGTTTCCCTCCAATAACCGGCAGTCAAGTCAGCGTCACAAATTAAATAATTAAAATTAGAAAACATTGGTAAAATATTATATTGTCATTTAAAGAATTATAGATTTACATCTCTTGAACTCAATCAACTTGCCAGATTTAAAAATAACCTTACTGGGAAATCACACTTTGCAATAATCTGAGCACTGCGCCCAGAAAAATACGCGTTGCGATACAGACTAGACGTCATGTTGGGGAGATCTAAAATCGAAAATACTATGTAAATAATCCATTACCTTTGATTCTCTTCATCAGATGTCACTTCCAGGTATCACAGGTCCATAACGAATGTAGTTTTGTTCAAAAAAGCTCATCATTTATGTCCAAAAATCTCCGTCTCGTTAGCACATGATGTAAGCCAGCCGGACTTCTCGTCATGAACGAGGGGAAAAAATATATTTCCGTTCGTTCAAACATGTCAAACGTTGTATAGCATAAATCATTAGGGCCTTTTTTAACCAGAACATGAATAATATTCAAGGTGGACGAATGCATACTCTTTTATAACGTATTGGAACGAGGGTACCCAACATGAACTCGTGCGCCAGGTGTCTAATGGGACATCATCGTTCCATGGCTCTTGTTCGGTCAGATCTCCCTCCAGAAGACTCAAAACACTTTGTAAAGGCTGGTGACATCTAGTGGAAGCAATAGGAAGTGCCAAAATATTCCTAAGCCCCTGTGTTTTTCAATGGGATAGGTTTAAAGTCAATACAACACATCAGGTATCCACTTCCTGTCAGAAAATGTCTCAGGGTTTTGCCTGCCAAATGAGTTCTGTTATACTCACAGACACCATTCAAACAGTTTTAGAAACTTTAGAGTGTTTTCTATCCATATATAATAAGTATATGCATATTCTAGTTACTGGGTAGGATTAGTAACCAGATTAAATCGGGTACATTTTTTTTATCCAGACGTGCAAATGCTGCCCCCTAGACCCAACAGGTTAAGGAATGATGGATGGCGCTAAATACAGGGAAATTCTTGAGGGAAACCTGTTTAAGTCTTCCAGAGATTTGGGACAGAGGTTCACCTTCCAGCAGGACAATGACCCTAAGCATACTGCTAAAGCAACACTCAAATGTTTTAAAGGGAAACATTTTAAATGTTTTGGAAATGCCTAGTCAAAGCCCAGACCTCAATCCAATTGAGAATCTGTGGTATGAATTAAAGATTGCTGTACACCAGCAGGAACTCATCCAACTTGAAGAAGTTGGAGCAATTTTGCCTTGAAGAATGGGCAAAAATCCCAGTTGCTAGATGTGCCAAGCTTATAGAGACATACCCCAAGAGACTTGCAGCTATATTTGCTGCAAAAGGTGGCTCTCCAAATTATTGACTTTGGGGGGTGAATAGTTATGCACGCTCAAGTTTTCAGTTTTTTTCTCTTATTTCTTGTTTCTTTCACAATAAAAAATATTTTTCATCTTCAAAGTGGTAGGCATGTTGTGTAATTAAAATGATACAAAGCCCCAAAAATCTATTTAAATTCCAGGTTGTAAGACAACAAAATTGGAAAAATGCCAAGGTGGGTGAATACTTTCGCAAGGCACTGTATTTATTCAGTTGTGGGGGTTTGGAGTTGGATACACACTCTGCTGTACAATAGGCAGTTAAGGGGTCTCTCTCTCTCTCTCTCTCTCTCTCTCTCTCTCTCTCTCTCTGTCTCTGTCTCTCTCCCCTATCCCATAGGTGGCCATTTTGTTTCACATTTTGGGAAGCTAATTCGATAATATAACGCGATCACTGTTGGCAAACTGCTGAATACGTGGCTGAGCGTGTAGTGGTGTGGACTATGCCTAGGCTATAGGCTATTTAGTGGAGACATCAACAGAATATTTTTTAATACGACAAGAATTACAGGCTAGTATAGTCTTATAGGCTACTGCTGACTCTGACAAACAGAACAGTAAAAACGGCCTTGTCTGCAACCATCTAATATTTGCTTATGAAAAGGGGAGACATTAATTATATAATATGATGTCCATCTAACCTGGAGAATGAAATGATTGTCCAAAGACAACGTTTCAAGTGGCACTGGTTGGTTGCGGCTGTCAGTTTGCCTTTCACAAATTTCAAAATACAATCACGAGAAAAACATAGGCTTACAGTTTGGAAAGCAAATGCCTACTGCTGAGAAGAGAAGACTAATCTCTCTGTAGAAGTTAAACTTTTTCTCCACCGCTTTTGAGCGATTCTGAGTGAAACGCACAGTTTTTTTCAAAGTAGCTTATTTTGAAATATTGTCACCAGCGCATCGGCCGTTACCGCTGAGTAGCCTATTCTTCATCCTCATCATTGGGTGAGTCTGTGCCACAAGAACGTTTATTTTGACGCCTACTGTAGCTTAAATTATATTTGGCTCCTTCTATAATCTAGGATTTCCTACACTGAACAATTTATTACAGCTGTTGATAAATCATTGATAATAATCTGCCATTTTTTTCCCATGTCATTACATTAATATATAAGGGGGATCATAGCTACAGTGCATTCGGAAAGTATTCTGACCCCTTCACTTTTTCTACATTTTGTTACGTTACAACCTTATTCTGAAATGGATTAAATTAAACATTTTCTTCATCAATCTACACACGATATCCCATAATCACAAAGCGAAAACAGTTTATTTTATTTTTGCTAAATAAAAAATGTATGATGATATTCAATAATAACAATGTTAAAACAAATTATAAATATTAAGATTTTTTTTTTAATCCAAAATTGCATCCTACCTGAATAGTGAGTTGCATAGAAGCCTGCATTTGGCAATTTTGTGTGGTATAAAAAAATATATTATGCTAATGTCTTCTATCATGTAAATGAGATACAGTTGCATGAAATGCATTTTTAAAGGACCCTTTTCTTCCCACTCCCTGCTAGAAAATGTTCCCCATCTGTGGAAATCCTAAAAACGTGTCTGCTCAACTGTATGCCACTACGCATTATACTGTAGATGCAATGCTTTATTAGAAAGCTGACCCACGTGTATATACATACACACGTGTGAGCACGCGCACACTAACCTCCAAGTGCATTTGAGATTCTGCAGAAGTTTGGCCTCATCAGCCACTGTCGACTTTCCTGTTTATGGATTAACAAGCTTTCCGTTTGCAGTTAGACTCACTCCAGTGCATTCCGTACTGTAAAAGACTGTCTCTGGACACCCTGAGGTTTATCCTCACCAGCTGACACAAGTGACACAAGTGTTACGGTCCAGAAAGTCTGTCACAAACAACCCTGTTTACCTAAAGGGACCGGAGATGGAATTGTTTAAGGTAGGGCTTCCCAAACCTCTCTAAGAGGTGACCCACCTAAAACATAAACACATTAAAGCTAATGTTTCTATCCACAGAACCATGATACAGTAATACTGGTGGGCCGCGGTCAAGTACGTCCTGACCCAGTACGTCCTGACCCAGTATGTCGTGACCCAGTATGTCGTGACCCAGTATGTCGTGACCCAGTATGTCGTGACCCAGTATGTCCTGACCAAGTATGACCGAGTATGTCGTGACCCAGTATGTCGTGACCCAGTATGTCGTGACCTAGTATGACCCAGTATGTCCTGACCCAGTATGTCCTGACCTAGTATGACCCAGTATGTCCTGACCCAGTATATCCTGACCTAGTTTTTGCTGACCTAGTATGTCGTGAACCAGTATGTCGTGACCCAGTATGTCCTAACCCAGTATTTCCTGACCTAGTATGACCCGACCCAGTATTTCCTGACATAGTATGACCCAGTATTTCCTGACCCAGTATTTCCTGACCTAGTATGACCCAGTATGTCCTGACTCAGTATGACCTAGTATGTCCTGACCCAGTATTTCCTGTCCTAGTATGACCCAGTATGTCCTGACCCAGTATGTCCTGACCCAGTATGTCGTGACCTAGTATGACCCAGTATGTCGTGACCCAATATGTCCTAACCCAGTATTTCCTGACCTAGTATGACCCGACCCAGTATTTCCTGACATAGTATGACCCAGTATTTCCTGACCCAGTATTTCCTGACCTAGTATGACCCAGTATGTCCTGACCCAGTATGTCGTGACCTAGTATGACCCAGTATGTCGTGACCCAGTGTGTCGTGACCCAGTGTGTCGTGACCCAGTGTGTCGTGACCCAGTATGTCGTGACCCAGTATGTCCTGACCCAGTATGACCCAGTATGTTCTGACCCAGTATGTCCTGACCCAGTATTTCCTGACCTAGTATGACCCAGTATGTCCTGACCTAGTATGACCCAGTATGTCCTGACCTAGTATGTCCTGACCCAGTATATACTGACCTAGTTTTTCCTGACCTAGTATGTCGTGAACCAGCATGTCGTGAACCAGCATGTCGTGACCCAGTATGTCGTGAACCAGCATGTCGTGAACCAGCATGTCGTGACCCAGCATGTCCTGACCCAGCATGTCCTAACCCAGTATTTCCTGACCCAGTATGTCCTGACCCAGTATGTCCTGACCCAGTATGTCCTGACCCAGTATGTCCTGACCTAGTATGTCCTGACCTAGTATGTCCCAGTATGTCCTGACCTAGTATGACCTAGTATGTCCTGATCCAGTATGTCCTGATCCAGTATGTCCTGACCTAGTATGTCCTGATCTAGTATGACCCAGTATGTCCTGACCCAGTATGTCCTAATCTAGTATGACCTGACCCAGTATGTCCTGACCTAGTATGACTTAGTATGTCCTGACCAGTATGCCCTGACCCAGTATGTCCTAATCTAGTATGACCCAGTATGTCCTGACCTAGTATGACCTAGTATTTCCTGACCCAGTATGTCCTGACCTAGTATGACCTAGTATTTCCTGACCTAGTATGGCCTGACCCAGTATGTCCTGATCTAGTATGACATAGTATTTCCTGACCCAGTATCTCCTGACCTAGTATGACCTAGTATGCCCTGACCCAGTATGTCCTAATCTAGTATGACCCAGTATGTCCTGACCTAGTCTGACCTAGTATGACCTAGTATGTCCTGACCTAGTATGTCCTGACCTAGTATGTCCTGACCCAGTATGTCCTGACCAGTATGCCCTGACCTAGTATGTCCTGACCTAGTATGACCCGGTATGCCCTGACCCGGTATGCCCTGACCCGGTATGCCCTGACCTAGTATGTTCGGACCTAGTATGTCCGGACCTAGTATTTGAAGCCCTGGTTTGGGGTCTAGAGTCTGGGGTTGGCTGTAACCAGAGAACTGAGGATTTGTGTCCCTGGCACGAGTTAGATACATCTGTCCTATTTCTCCTTAAATCTCTCTTCCTCCCCCTCTCTCTTCCTCCTCTCTCTTCCTCCCCTCTCCTTACTGTAGTGTTTGTCCTCAGCCGATCTCTTCTCCAAGCTGACGGAGGTCCTGTTTAGAGAAGAAACAGATGCCACAGAAGGAGAATGTGACAGGCCTTCCCCCTTCTCTCCCTTATCTCTCTCTCCCCCCTTCTCTCCTGCTATCTTTCACTCTCTCTTTGCAATATTTCCCTCTGTCTCTCTCATCAGTCTGTTTTTCCTCCCTCTTACCCTCTCTCACTTGGAAATGTCCCCCCTGGATCTGCTGTTGTGGTACTCTTTCCCATCCCTCCCTCCCTCCCTCCCTCCCTCCCTCCCTCCCTCCCTCCCTCCCTCCCTCCCTCCCTCTCTCTCTCTGGCATGTGTTTGGGGATAGCTGATAAGAGAACAACAACAGTCTTATCTACAGATCAGCATGTGAAATCAAATTGGACGAACACGTCCCAACGTATCCCAATATTGTTGTGCTGATAAGAGCGTGGGGTCCTGATCCCAGCTGGTAATGATGTTTGTCCGTGCCGGGACGGTTTGGAGCCCTCTGTGTGTATTGGCCAGAGCTTACTTGTGCCAAATTCTGAAACTGAAAGTCTGTCCCCTTTTGCCTGTTTTTTATTTATTTTGCACATTTGGTATTTATTTGTTTTCCAGATAGCACTTGTCCGAAATGGACAAAGTCACATGGTTAACTGTTCATTGTTTTGCAGCACTTTTAGTACTGATTAAGAAAGGACTGTCTTCACTGCTGACAGTACAATTATATTATTGTCCTCCATTCTCTCTCCATTTACATTCCTTTAATAAATGAACTGAATCCACATCAGCATTGTAGTGTTGGAAGGTGTCCCAGATGTGTTGTGTGGCTGTGGATGGTGCAGAGAGAATTACAGAGCAACTAGGCAGTCAAGTTCTGCCCTGAGGCTGCTTCTCTTTATTAGTCTACACTACCTCCCAGTACGTAACTTAGGCTAGCAGATGACTGCCTGGAGAACAGATTCCCATCTCTGCCTGCCTGCCTGCCTGCCTGCCTGCCTGCCTGCCTGCCTGCCTGCCGTCTGTCTTATAACAAAGGCAGAGCTTCCATATGAATCACGTGACGGTGACAATGGAGGACTGGTGTAAAGAGGACGTTTCTTCCTTCAGTTAGGATTCTGCTCACAGTGACATAACACATTAAGGGGATTTCACCAAACTATTTAAGGCTTAGATTCTCCACAACATGCACTAAACATATTGCCCTTGTTGAGACACTGCCAGAGATTTAGATATAGGCATTCAGTCTGCTTCCTTACAAGTAGTGCACTATAGTAGGGTGTCATGTGAGATGGGCCCCTAGGTCTTCCTCCAGGGCGGATGACTCAGGATTACCAGGACAAATTGGAAGATAACCTGGCTGGCTAACTGCTGTGTAATCAGGGAGGAGTTAATGGCACATTACGGTTATTCTGTGGTGTGTGTGTGTGTCTGGTAATGGCACACTATGGTTAGTCTGTGGTATACTGATTTCCCTCCCTCCCTGACTTAATTATACCTTTCTCCTCTAAGCACCGCTCCGATACAGAGGGAACTTAAAACAAGCCTGCTGTAAAGGGTGTGTGTGTGTGTGTGTGCATCTGTGTTGCAGACAAGTTGGCCAGACATTTAACCACTTGAACTGGAAGTAAGATTACCTGTGAAAGATTAACTCCCTAGTCCATGACTCTGTCTGTAACAGAAAGATGACCTCCCTAGTCCATGACTCTGTCTGTAACAGAAAGATGACCTCCCTAGTCCATGACTCTGTCTGTAACAGAAAGATGACCTCCCTAGTCCATGACTCTGTCTGTAACAGAAAGATGACCTCCCTAGTCCATGACTCTGTCTGTAACAGAAAGATGACCTCCCTAGTCCATGACTCTGTCTGTAACAGAAAGATGACCTCCCTAGTCCATGACTCTGTCTGTAACAGAAAGATGACCTCCCTAGTCCATGACTCTGTCTGTAACAGAAAGATGACCTCCCTAGTCCATGACTCTGTCTGTAACATCTGGTTATTTTACAGAAACATACTGTATTGTGAAGAGGCTGCACGTTGTTACTACCTTTTACTTGAGATGCGGTCGTACAATTACATCAAATCAAATTTTATTGGGCACATACACATGGTTAGCAGATGTTATTGCAAGTGTAGCGAAACGCTTGTGCTTCAAGTTCCGATAGTGTAGCAATATCTAACAAGTAATCTAACAATTCCACAACAACTACCTAATACACACACATCTAAGTAAAGGGATGGAATATGTACATATAAATATATGGCTGGGCCATGACCGACCGGCATAGACACGATGCAATAGATGGTATAAAATACAGTGTATATACATCTGGGATGAGTAGTGCAAGATATGTAAACATCATTTATTAAAGTGGCATTAATAAAGTGACTGATCTATTTGTTAGTGGCCAATGATTTCAAGTCTGTGTGGCAGTAGCCTCTCTGTGTTAGTGATGGCTGTTTAACAATCTGATGGCCTTGAGATATAAGCTATTTTTTTGTCTCTCGGTCCCAGCTTTGATGCACCTGTACTGACCTCGCCTTCTGGATGGTAGCGGGTGAACAGGCAGTGGCTGGGGTAGTTGTTGTCTTTGATGATCTTTTTGCCTTCCTGTGACATTGGGCGCTGTAGGTGTCCTGAAGGGAAGGTAGTTTGACCCCGGTGATGCGTTGTGCAGACCGTACCAGCCTCTGGAGAGCCCTGCGGTTGTGGGCGGTATAATTGCCGTACCAGGCGGTGATACAGCCTGACAGGATGCTCTCAATTGTGCATCTGTAGATGTTTCTGAGGGTTTTAGGTGACAAGCTACATTTCTTCAGCCTCCTGAGGTTGAAGAGGCGCTGTTGTGCCGCCTTCACCACACTGTCTGTGTGGGTGGACCATTTCAATTTGTCCGTGATGTGTATGCCAAGGAACTTGAAACTTTTCACCTTCTCCACTGCTGTCCCATCGATATGGATAGGGGGGTGCTCCCTCTGCTGTTTCCTGAAGTCCACGATAATCTCCTTTGTTTTGTTGACTTTGAGTGAGGGGTTGTTTTCCTGACACCACACTCCGAGTGCACTCACCTCCTCCCTATAAGCTGTCTTATCGTTGTTGGTGATCAAGCCTACTACTGTTGTGTCGTCTGCAAACTTGATGATTGAGTTGGAGGGATGCATGGCCACACAGTCATGAGTGAACAGGGAGTACAGGAGGGGGCTGAGCATGCACCCTTGTTGGGCCCCAGTGTTAAGGATCATCGAAGTGGAGATGTTGTTTCCTACCTTCACCGCCTGTGGCCGGCCCGTCAGGAAGTCCAGGACCCAATCACACAGGGCAGGGTTGAGACCCAGGGCCTAAAGCTTAATGATGAGCTTGGAGGGTACTATGGTGTTGGATGCTGAGCTGTAGTCAATGAACAGCATTCTTACATAGATATTCCTCTTGTCCAGATGGGATAGGGCAGTGTGCAGTGTGATGGCGATTGCATCGTCTGTGGACCTATTGGGGTGGTATGCAAATTGCAGTGGGTCTAGGGTGATGGGTAAGGTGGAGGTGATATGATCCTTGACTAGTCTCTGAAAGCACTTCATAATGACAGAAGTGAGTGCTATGGGGCGATAGTCATTCAATTCAGTTACCTTTGCTTTCTGCGGTACAAGAACAATGGTGGCCATCTTGAAGCATGTTGTGACAGCAGACTGGAATAGGGAGAGATTGAAAATGTCTGTAAACACACAAGCCAGCTGGTCTGTGCATGCTTTAAGGATGCGGCTAGGGATGCCGTCTGGACCGGCAGCCTTGCGAGGGTTAACAAGTTTAAATGTCGTACTCACCACGGAGAAGGGGGGGCAGTCCTTGGTAGTGGGCCGCGTCGGTGGCTCTGTATTATCCTCAAAGCGGGCAAAGAAGGTGTTTAGTTTGTCTGGTAGCAAGACGTCAGTGTCCGTGACGTGGCAGGTTTTCTTTTTGTAGTCCATGATTTCCTGTAGACCCTGCCACATACGTCCCCTGTCTGAGCCATTGAATTGCGACTCCACTTTGTCCCTGTACCGGCATTTCGCTTGTTTGATTGCCTTGCGGAGGGAATAACTACACTGTTTGTATTCGGCCAAATTCCCAGTCATCTTTCCGTGTTTAACCTCTCTCGGGTATGTGGGACGAAATCGTCCCACCTAGTCAACAGCCAGTGGAATCGAGTGGCGCAAAATTCAAAAACCTTAAAAATGCTATAACTTCAATTTCTCAAACATATGACTATTTTACACCATTTTAAAGACAAGACTCTCGTTAATCTAACCACATTGTCCGATTTCAAAAAGGCTTTACAACGAAAGCAAAACATTAGATTTTGTCAGGAGAGTACCCAGCCAGAAATAATCACACACCCATTTTTCAAGCTAGCATATAATGTCACAAAAACCAAAACCACAGCTAAATGCAGCACTAACCTTTGATGATCTTCATCAGATGACACTCCTAGGACATTATGTTATACAATACATGCATGTTTTGTTCAATCAAGTTCATATTTATATCAAAAACCAGCTTTTTACATTAGCATGTGACATTCAGAACTAGCAAACGTACCGAAAACTTCCGGTGAATTTACTAAATTACGATAAACGTTCACAAAAAACATAACAATTATTTTAAGAATTATAGATACAGAACTCCTTTTATGCAATCGCGGTGTCAGATTTTAAAATAGCTTTTCGGCAAAAGCACATTTTGCAATATTCTGAGTAGATAGCTCACCATCACGGGCTAGCTAATTTGACACCCACCAAGTTTGGCGTTCACTAAACTCAGAATTACTATAAGAAAAATTGGATTACCTTTGCTGTTCTTCGTCAGAATGCACTCCCAGGACTTCTACTTCAACCACAAATGTTGTTTTGGTTCAAAATAATCCATAGTTATGTTCAACTATCCTCTGTTTTGTCCGTGCGTTCAGGTCCCTATCCGAATGGTGACGCGTGGACGCATGTCGTGACAAAAAAATTCAAAATATTCCATTACCGTACTTCGAAGCATGTCAAACGCTGTTTAAAATCAATTTGTATGCGATTTTTCTTGTAAAATAGCGATAATATTCCGACCGGGAGACGTTGTTTTCGTTCAAAGACTGAAAGAAGAAAATGTTGTCTTCATGTGCATGCGCACGCCCGTGTCATTGTTCTCAGATTGACCACTATCCAAAACCCCTACTGTTTTTCAGCCAGGGACTGCAGAGTCATCATTCCCCATTCTGGCGCCTTCTGAGAGCCTATGGGAGCCTTAGAAAATGTCACGTTACAGCAGAGATCCTCTGTTTTCGATAAAGAGGCTATAGAAGGCCAAGAAATGGTCAGAGAGGGCACTTCCTGTATAGAATCTTCTCAGGTTTTGGCCTGCCATATGAGTTCTGTTATACTCACAGACACCATTTAAACAGTTTTAGAAACTTTAGGGTGTTTTCTATCCAAATCAAATTATATGCATATTCTAGTTTCTGGGCAGGAGTAATAACCAGATTAAATCGGGTACGTTTTTTTATCCGGACGTGAAAATACTGCCCCCTACCCAAGAGAGGTTAAATGTGGTGGATCGCGTTTTCAGTTTTGCGCGAATGCTGCTATCTATCCACAGTTTCTGGTTAGGGTACCTTTTAATAGTCACAGTGGGAACAACATCTCCTATGCACTTCCTTATAAACTCACTCACTGAATCAGCGTATAAATCTATATTATTTTCTGACTCTACCCAGAACATGTCATCAATCATAAAGTATTACAATGCCACAAAAGAAGGGGTGGACAATTTAGACAAGCAGGTGACTGGTGTCGTGTCTTTGGCATCATTAAACTGAAGACTTATTTTTATCAAACATTCTCTGTGATTATTATTACGTGATTTAACTAACTAAATCATGTAACTGTAATTAACTAGGAAGTCGGGGCATCAAGGAAAATATTCAGATTACAAAGTTATAATTTTCCTAATATAACTTTCAGATATTTTAATATCTGATCAATTAGTCTTCCAATTAATGACTTATTCTTTACCTCACGTTAGTCTCATTCCAAACGTCGTAAATTGTTGGTTATCTGCTCGAACCCAGTCTTCACTATAAGTCATCCATACTTCAGTTGTCTTAAATCATTTATTTACTAACTAAATAATCACAGAAATGCACAAACAAACAGTAGATATAGTTACTAGGAAATGATAGCGGAGTTTCCCTAGTGGGATAAACCGGTATCGCGGCTTGGTGGACAAAAGGGAATTGGGGGTCGACTGAGATAAGACACTACAAAGTGATAATTATAGCAATTGAAATGCTAATCCTTTGCACATGAACGCTCACTCATTCAGGAATAATTGCAATCAATATATATATTTATGCTCAGTGTGTCGTTTTGATCTCTGTTGGAAAGTTTGTTTCTGTTTGAGAGTTTGTCCGCCCTCTCTCTCTCTCTCTCTCTCTCTCTCTCTCTGCCGTGGTTAGAATGGATAGTTCAGATTAACCTGTTGGGTCTAGGGGGCAGCATTTGCACGTCTGGATAAAAAAAATGTACCCGATTTAATCTGGTTACTAATCCTACCCAGTAACTACAATATGCATATACTTATTATATATGGATAGAAAACACTCTAAAGTTTCCAAAACTGTTTGAATGGTGTCTGTGAGTATAACAGAACTCATTTGGCAGGCAAAACCCTGAGACATTTTCTGACAGGAAGTGGATACCTGATGTGTTGTATTGACTTTAAACCTATCCCATTGAAAAACACAGGGGTTTAGGAATATTTTGGCACTTCCTATTGCTTCCACTAGATGTCACCAGCCTTTACAAAGTGTTTTGAGTCTTCTGGAGGGAGATCTGACCGAACAAGAGCCATGGAACGATGATGTCCCATTAGACACCTGGCGCGCTACTTCATGTTGGGTACCCTCGTTCCAATACGTTATAAAAGAGTATGCATTCGTCCACCTTGAATATTATTCATGTTCTGGTTAAAAAAGGCCCTAATGATTTATGCTATACAACGTTTGACATGTTTGAACGAACGGAAATATATTTTTTCCCCTCGTTCATGACGAGAAGTCCGGCTGGCTTACATCATGTGCTAACGAGACGGAGATTTTTGGACATAAATGATGAGCTTTTTTGAACAAAACTACATTCGTTATGGACCTGTGATACCTGGAAGTGACATCTGATGAAGAGAATCAAAGGTAATGGATTATTTACATAGTATTTTCGATTTTAGATCTCCCCAACATGACGTCTAGTCTGTATCGCAACGCGTATTTTTCTGGGCACAGTGCTCAGATTATTGCAAAGTGTGATTTCCCAGTAAGGTTATTTTTAAATCTGGCAAGTTGATTGCGTTCAAAAGATGTAAATCTATAATTCTTTAAATGACAATATAATATTTTACCAATGTTTTCTAATTTTAATTATTTAATTTGTGACGCTGACTTGACTGCCGGTTATTGGAGGGAAACGATTTCCTCAACATCAATGCCATAGTAAAACGCTGTTTTTGGATATAAATATCAACTTGATAGAACTAAAAATGCATGCATTGTCTAACATAATGTCCTAGGAGTGTCATCTGATGGAGATTGTAAAAGGTTAGTGTATCATTTTAGCTGGTTTTATGGTTTTGGTGACCCTGTCTTTGACTTGACAAAACATTACACACAACTCTTGTAAATGTACTGTCCTAACATACTCTAAATTTATGCTTTCGCCGTAAAACCTTTTTGAAATCGTAAAACGTGGTTAGATTAAGGAGATGTTTATCTTTCAAATGGTGTAACATAGTTGTATTTTTGAAAAATGTGAATTTTGACATTTATTTGGATTCAAATTTGCCGCTCTTGAAATGCACCTGCTGTTGATGGAGTGCACCACGGGTGGCACGCTAGCGTCCCACCTAGCCCCAAGAGGTTTTAACATTCAGCAATGTTATAGAATAGATGTTTCGGCGGTTGTCGGTCTTCGCGTTCAATGATACCAAATTCCTAGCTGCAGACTAGTAATTAGTATCAAAGATTTGTTCCTATTCTGTCGGGGAGACAGTCTCAGAGTTTAACCACGTGGTATGGTTAACAATTCAGCAATGAGCTCAAACCTTAGCCCTCTCGTAATTGAGGTAAGCTTGGTCTCTACTCAAACCTCATCATTTCACAAATAGTTTCATCTTTACTCATTGATTTTATACCACAATTAGATGCAAGCCTCACAACTGAGACTCTTGTATAAACAGGGTAATGGTAATGTGGCAGTATTGTTTCTCATGAGTTTCACAAAATTTTACCAAATGGACCAGTTCGTAGCTGGCTACTTCACTGACCTTTTCTGCATTCTCCAGAACATGAATATTGTTCAGTTCTCAAGCTCTGTGAGGTGGAAGAAATTCCTTTGTTCTCTTTATGAAAACTCACTCTCTCTCTATACTGTCTGGCCATGAGGAAGAATCTCCTCCAGGAATCTATGACCTGCCTAACAGCAGCCTGGGTGTAAGAGAGAGAGGGGGACGGTGCTCGCTGTACCCAAAGAGGGAAACGTCATGACACTGGCTACAGATGCAAAAGAAGAACCCTATGCTGGCCACTTGTGATGTTGAAAAATATCTTGGACATCTCGGCATACAACGCGTTTGTCATCTGGATGGCGTTGAACCGAGATTGAAACAGAGGGAAGCTCCAGAGGAGACGGCTTTTTCTCAAGGAGCTGGGCAAGGCATTGGTAAGACCTCCAATCCAGAGGAGGCAACATATCCCAAGGACCCCAGCTTCTACAGCCATCGTGTGGAGGATTCAGGAGGAGGATGCTGGTTCCCTATCCACCCGACCCACAGAACCAACAACTCCAATACCGGAAGTAAGTGTGAGGGATGTTGTTGCATGTGTGTGTCTGACTCTCCTACCTTGAACTGCTGTAACTATATATGTGAGTGAGTGAGATGTTAGTAAAATTCCTGAACTAAGTGTTTTATTCATTCTAGATTGCAGCTGTTAGCAACAAGATGAAGTACTACGATGTGTGTGGACCCAAGAAGGACAGGAAGACATTACACATGCATCAAGTGCAAGAAATACATTTGCAACACACACACACACACACACACACAGTAAAACTCTGTCCCTCATGTGGTGTGTAGACTGGCCTTAATTTGTATTAAATCGGGCTAATTTATAATTTCCATAAAATACTGTATGTACAATTTGTCCTTCCAATTTGTTCAGTTCAAAGCAAATCAATAGTGATGAAAACCTTGTTTCATTTATATTTGTGCAAGATAAACATGATTTATTCCACCCATAGCATTGAAATCCATTTTTGTTTACAAAAATCACATTTTATTCCCCAAAATTAAGAGCTTTTACAGATAAATGTGATCTAGCAGAGGTAAATGACAAACATTAACCATGTATGCTGTCTATATTAACCATGTATGCTGTCTATATTGACCATGTATGCTGTCTATATTGACCATGTATGCTGTCTATATTAACCATGTATGCTGTCTATATTGACCATGTATGCTGTCTATATTGCTTGTAATTGATATAAGCCAACATTTAAGTATTCGTTTTTTTTAACCTAAATTGTTATGGCTGTATCGTTTTCAAAACTTAATAATGTTGTGGGTTAAGGGTTAAGAAAGTGGGAGGACGAATGGTCAGACCGTGTGTGTGTGTGTGTGTGTGTGGCTGGTTAACCACATGAAAGACCGCAGGCTAACCACATGAATACCCCCAGACCAATTAAAGGCCGTGTTAAGGCATTCCTCCTTATGAGAGATCCTATAGATGGAGAGTGGTTCTAATGAAACTGTATTACTTCAGGGGAATCTGACAACTGAATGGCTTCTGTTGTTCTCAGCCTCTCTGTGACTGTGTGGGAGTGTCAAGAATGTGAATTTACAAAGAGACTGATGGAAAAGAAGTGAGAGGAAGGACTCACATCATTGACCAACTCTGAATCAGTTTCTTTTAACAGATGATCAGAGATTTTTACATGTGATGTATAGGTTCAAGGCAACAGTGGCGAGAGGTTGAAGAAACGGTGTGCGGCGAGAGAGCGATGCAAAGTTAGTAAAAAAGTGAAACACAAGGATAATTGCTGCTACAAAAGCAGTTGTAAACACACTTTAGAATTTTTTTTGGATAATAAATGCATTGGCAAAAGCTATTGGCAAAAGTTATGGAAATGTATTTGATACCTTTGGATCAACATTTCTCAGTATTCCAAGTATATTCCAGTGTTTCTCAATATGATCCCATTTCCTGTAGGGGTTTCCCAAATCATTTGGCAACATGTATTTTTAAAATTGTTTATTTAACCTTTATTTATACATGTTTTTCTCATTGAGATAAAATCTATTTTTCAAGGGAGACCTGGTCCAATAGCAGCATGTGGAACAAAGTTTCAGACAAAACAACTTACATACACTAACACAACATTAAACAAAACTATAGACACACGTACAGTACAACAATTACATATAATATATATAGTTTGGGGGGTGGGGGGGGTTAATATGTAACACGGTGTAGTTCTCTGTATTCTAGTTCTAGAAGCTATGGTAGCACCATATTTGCCAAACGGTGCAGCTGCTCTGTTATTCAGAACAGCCTGAGATCTTAAGATGTCACAACTTTCTGTACCAAACAATGCATTCTGGTATTGTTCATGGTTATGTAATAGATGTTGGATCAGTTTTGGCTGAAGTCCTAACCTTCTCCAGTATAGGCTGGTTCCCTGCAGCCATTTGACCAGTTAGTTGGTACAGTACACGCTGGTGGCTTTCCTCTGTGTGTAAAGAACAGGACCGTAGAACAGATTAGTTTCCTGGTGAAATTTGGGAGTGTTGGTCTTTATTATTTATTTAACCTTTATTTAACTAGGCAAGTCAGTTAAGAACAAATTCTTATTTACAATGACGGCCTACCAAAAGGCCTCCCGAGGGGATGGGGGCTGGGATTAAAAATAAAAATATATATACATTTAGATGGATGCATACATGCAAAAGCTGTCCAGCAACGGCAAGAAGACTGGTCTCGGCAAGAAGACTGGTCTCGGCAAGAAGACTGGTCTTTTGGCACTAGTTTAACAGCTGAGATCGTACTTCGTAACTCTCTTGCGTAGTGTGTTTTTAAAGAAAGGACTATCCAGCCAGTGAACCCAGTAGAGTGGTGTTTATTCTGACGGTAGACACAAGGAAGCACATTAGATGTGCAGGACAACAGTTTGTTGATGGCTGTAGATTCCTGATTCGTCTGTTAGCATGGAAACAACTGTGAATTAGCAGGGGAAGCTAATGTGATCATTACAAATAGAGTATGCTAGCGAACTCACTCATACAGCGAGAACATACAAAAGCACATCCCAGAATGCCCCCCAATATCTAACAGGCAACATACAGTGTATATATACATCAGGGCATGTACTTAGTGAACTCGTACACATTGTAAATGTGAAAAAAATAATACAGTATTTCAAAACGTGACCTACCGCTTGTATGTCAATATCTTACTTAAACCAACCAATTAGAATACATAAACATCAAATACACATTTCTGCAGTGTCTAGTGGAAATATAACCAATCCTTTTACACACACACACATACATCACAAGCATGTAGAAAGATGCAAAAATTGACACACACACACAAACGCACACACACACACTCAACCCTCCCCCACCACACCACCACACACACATGCACATGTAACACAGTCTCCATATTGTTTAGCGTTGTCTGTCTGATAGGTTGCGTGTGAGGAGCAGACAGAGGAAGCTGTTTTCACTGAGAGCCCATTAGAGAAGATGGCCTGCAGGCAGCATGCAGCAAGTTAAGATGGCGAGACTATGACTAGATGGGGAAATGAGATCAGATAACAGAGACTTTGTCCAGTTCATTACATTAGGATGGTGAATGTACTGTAGATGAGCTATAGCCATCATATGATGCTGTGGTGAACATGTTTTAGCTACATTAGTAAATTAGCGTTGGGGCCATGTTGACATGCTGTGTGTGTGTGATGACAGCTTTATTGCAGGGTTTTGATTAGGTGATCCCCCTGTAGAGTTATAAACTTGAAGGAACGCAGGCACGCACGCACGCGCGCGCGTACACACACACACACACACACACACACACACACACACTAGGAACGTCCATAAACCTAGCCATTGAGTATCACTATGCCTCAACCACAGCAGATAGGTCAGAGCCACACAGATTAGTGGAATTACAGTCTCTAGGGTTGGCCTTAAATCAAGACATCATATATCGTTGCCTGCAGTTTTGTCTGAAGTTTACTGGATGAGTTGGAGCTGGGTCACGTTGGTCCGCTCTCATTCAATAAACTATTATTTTCTATTCTATTCAGTTCCATTCTATTCAGTTCTATTCTATTCAGTTATATTCTATTCAGTTCTATTCTATTTCATTAATTTCTATTCTATTTTTTTCAGTTCTATTTTATTCAGTTCTATTCTATTCAGTTCTATTCTTTTCAGTTGTATTCTATTCAGTTGTATTCTATTCATTTAGTCTATTCTATTAAGTTATATTCTTTCACTTATAGTCTATTCAGTTATGTTCTATTGTATTCTATTCAGTTCGATTCTATTCAGTTCTATTCTATTCAGTTCTATTCCATTATATTCTATTCCCTTCTATTCAGTTCTATTCTATTCAGTTCTATTCAGTTCTATTCTATTCCGTTCTATTCTATTCAGTTATATTCCATTCTATTCCGTTGTATTCCGTTCTATTCAGTTCTTTTCTATTTTATTCAGTTATATTCTATATAGTTCTATTATTTTATATTCAGTTCTATTCAGTTCTATTCTGTTCTATTCAGTTCTGTTCCATTCTATTATTATTATATATATTCTTATTCCGGAACTCCAATTTGAGCAGCAGCAGCTGAAAAATGAGCTCCTACAAATATTGAAATTTACATGGTTTTTAGAGTGAAGTACATCGGAAAAAAGCAAAAGAAAACTGCAAGACTGAATAGGAGAAAAAACAAGCAACAAACAAAGAAGATAGGCTTTTGAAAAATAACAATTTTTCATAAAATTGTAGTTATCTTAGCTAGCTGAATTGTTTACCAGTTGCTAAGCAGTTGCTAGGGACTCTTTTGGAAGAAGCTAGCTAGCTAATGAAGAATAACAAAGAATATCTAGTTAACAAAAGAAAGAGAAAATCAGGACAGAAGAAAAAGGATATCAAAGTGAAACAGTTTTCTAAAGACACAAGAGACAATAATACAAGAAACAACACTTCTGTAGCTTGTCAACTATGTGTCTGTCTATCCCTGTTCTCTCCTCTCTGCACAGGCCATACAAACGCTTCACACCGCGTGGCCGCTGCCACTCTAACCTGGTGGTCCCAGCGCGCACGACCCACGTGGAGTTCCAGGTCTCCGGCAGCCTCTGGAACTGCCGGTCTGCAGCCAACAAGGCTGAGTTCATCTCAGCCTATGCTACCCTTCAGTCCCTAGACTTCCTGGCGCTGACGGAAACATGGATTACCACAGATAACACTGCTACTCCTACTGCTCTCTCTTCGTCTGCCCACGTGTTCTCGCATACCCCTAGAGCATCGAGCCAACGGGGTGGTGGCACTGGAATCCTCATCTTTCTCAAGTGGACATTCTCTCTTTCTCCCCTGACCCATCTGTCTATCTCCTCATTTGAATTCCATGCTGTCACAGTTACCAGCCCTTTCAAGCTTAACATCCTTATCATTTATCGCCCTCCAGGTTCCCTTGGAGAGTTCATCAATGAGCTTGACGCCTTGATAAGTTCCTTTCCTGAGGATGGCTCACCTCTCACAGTTCTGGGTGACTTTAACCTCCCCACGTCTACCTTTGACTCATTCCTCTCTGCCTCCTTCTTTCCACTCCTCTCCTCTTTTGACCTCACCCTCTCACCTTCCCCCCCTACTCACAAGGCAGGCAATACGCTTGACCTAATTTTTACTAGATGCTGTTCTTCCACTAATCTCATTGCAACTCCCCTCCAAATCTCCGACCACTACCTTGTATCCTTTTCCCTCTCGCTCTCATCCAACACTTCTCACTCTGCCCCTACTCGGATGGTATTGCGCCGTCCCAACCTTCGCTCTCTCTCTCCCGCTACTCTCTCCTCTTCCATCCTATCATCTCTTCCCTCTGCTCAAACCTTCTCCAACCTATCTCCTGATTCTGCCTCCTCAACCCTCCTCTCCTCCCTTTCTGCATCCTTTGATTTTCTCTGTCCCCTATCCTCCAGGCCGGCTCGGTCCTCCCCTCCTGCTCCGTGGCTCGACGACTCACTACGAGCTCACAGAACAGGGCTCCGGGCAGCCGAGCGGAAATGGAGGAAAACTCGCCTCCCTGCGGACCTGGCATCCTTTCACTCCCTCCTCTCTACATTCTCCTCTTCTGTCTCTGCTGCTAAAGCCACTTTCTACCACTCTAAATTCCAAGCATCTGCCTCTAACCCTAGGAAGCTCTTTGCTACCTTTTCCTCCCTCCTGAATCCTCCTCCCCCTCCCCCGCCTCCTCCCTCTCTGCGGATGACTTCGTCAACCATTTTGAAAAGAAGGTTGACGATATCCGATCCTCTTTTGCTAAGTCAAACGACATCGCTGGTCCTGCTCACACTGCCCTACCCTGTGCTTTGACCTCTTTCTCCCCTCTCTCTCCAGATGAAATCTCGCGTCTTGTGACGGCCGGCCGCCCAACAACCTGCCCACTTGACCCTATCCCCTCCTCTTTCCTCCAGACCATTTCCGGAGACCTTCTCCCCTTCCTCACCTCGCTCATCAACTCATCCTTGACCGCTGGCTACGTCCCTTCCGTCTTCAAGAGAGCGAGAGTTGCACCCCTTCTGAAAAAACCTACACTCGATCCCTCCGATGTCAACAACTACAGACCAGTATCCCTTCTTTCTTTTCTCTCCAAAACTCTTGAACGTGCCGTCCTTGGCCAGCTCTCCTGCTATCTCTCTCAGAATGACCTTCTTGATCCTAATCAGTCAGGTTTCAAGACTGGGCATTCAACTGAGACTGCTCTTCTCTGTGTCACGGAGGCTCTCCGCACTGCTAAAGCTAACTCTCTCTCCTCTGCTCTCATCCTTCTAGACCTTTCTGCTGCCTTTGATACTGTGAACCATCAGATCCTCCTCTCCACCCTCTCCAAGTTGGGCATCTCCGGCGCGGCCCACGCTTGGATTGCGTCCTACCTGACAGGTCGCTCCTACCAGGTGGCATGGCGAGAATCTGTCTCCGCACCATGCGCTCTCACCACTGGTGTCCCCCAGGGCTCTGTTCTAGGCCCTCTCCTATTCTCGCTATACACCAAGTCACTTGGCTCTGTCATATCCTCACATGGTCTCTCCTATCATTGCTATGCAGACGACACACAATTAATCTTCTCCTTTCCCCCTTCTGATAACCAGGCAGCGAATCGCATCTCTGCATGTCTGTCAGACATATCAGTGTGGATGACGGATCACCAGCTCAAGCTGAACCTCGGCAAGACGGAGCTGCTCTTCCTCCCGGGGAAGGACTGCCCGTTCCATGATCTCGCCATCACGGTTGACAACTCCCTTGTCCCCTCCTCCCAGAGTGCTAAGAACCTTGGCGTGATCCTGGACAACACCCTGTCGTTCTCCACTAACATCAAGGCAGTGACCCGATCCTGTAGGTTCATGCTCTACAACATTCGCAGAATACGACCCTGCCTCACACAGGAAGCGGCGCAGGTCCTAATCCAGGCACTTGTCATCTCCCGTCTGGATTACTGCAACTCGCTGTTGGCTGGGCTCCCTGCCTGTGCCATTAAACCCCTACAACTCATCCAGAACGCCGCAGCCGTCTGGTGTTCAACCTTCCCAAGTTCTCTCACGTCACCCCGCTCCTCCGCTCTCTCCACTGGCTTCCAGTTGAAGCTCGCATCCGCTACAAGACCATGGTGATTGCCTACGGAGCTGTGAAGGGAACGGCACCTCCATACCTTCAGGCTCTGATCAGGCCCTACACCCAAACAAGGGCACTGCGTTCATCCACCTCTGGCCTGCTGGCCCCCCTACCTCTGAGGAAGCACAGTTCCCGCTCAGCCCAGTCAAAACTGTTCGCTGCTCTGGCACCCCTATGGTGGAACATGCTCCCTCACGACGCCAGGACAGCGGAGTCAATCACCACCTTCCGGAGACACCTGAAACCCCACCTCTTTAAGGAATACCTAGGATAGGATAAAGTAATCCTTCTAACCTCCCCCCCCCCCCCCCCCCTTAAAAGATTTAGATGCACTATTGTAAAATGGTTGTTCCACTGGATATCATAAGGTGAATGCACCAATTTGTAAGTCGCTCTGGATAAGAGTGTCTGCTAAATGACTTAAATGTAATGTAAATGTAATTATATTCTATTCGGTTCTGTTCCATTCTATTCAGTTCTATTGTATTATAATCAGTTATATTCTATTCAGTTCTATTCTATTCAGTTCTATTGTATTATATTCAGTTCTATTCAGTTCTATTCTATTGTGTTATATTCAGTTCCATTCAGTTCTTTTCTTTTCTATTCTATTCAATTCTATTCAGTTCTATTGTATTATATTCAGTTATTTTCTATTCAGTTCTATTATATTCATTTCTGTTCAGTTCTGTTCTATTAATTTAATTTCTGTTGTATTTGGTTCCTTTTTATAAATCCATATAGCTGATCATGAAACTTGTGGGATGTGCATACAGCACTGCTCCAGCCTTTCCAATCTGATCCCCTCTCCTCTATCCTCTCCTCTTCCTGAGGGCTAAGGGTCTCTCCAGAGCAGAGTTAGGCTGGGGAGGATGGGACAGATGTTTGGGAAGGAGAAGGCACGAACAGGAAGGATAGAACCCGGTGGCCAGGAAGTGGATGGTGTCAGTGATCACGGAGAAACAAAAAACAAACACAGCAAATCTGGTTGTTATTTGAGATCCCTGGTGTGTGCTGCACTGCAAAGCTCATTGTTTGAATAACGATATGTACTGTACTATAGACGGTCATTTTCAGGATCCCGGAGTGGTTAATGGAGGATATTTCCAGTGTTTTCCATGCCTAGCTATAGGATCCCAGTGTGTTTAATGGGGGGTAATTTGGAGGTAATTGGTGGCCAGGGAGGTGCAGGCCGGGGCTGTATTGCCAGATGGATTATGGGAAATGATGAGTGTTCAGTGTTGTCAGTGTCTGGGGGGACAGAAGGAAGACTGTGCCTCCATATCAGCTGCTTCTCATCACTGCATTGAAACAGGGTGACTGGCAGGAGAGGGGAGAATGACCTGACTGTGTTTGAAACAGGGTGACTGGCAGGAGAGGGGAGAATGACCTGACTGTGTTTGAAACAGGGTGACTGGCAGGAGAGGGGAGAATGACCTGACTGTGTTTGAAACAGGGTGACTGGCAGGAGAGGGGAAAATGACCTGACTGTGTTTGAAACAGGGTGACTGGCAGGAGAGGGGAGAATGAGCTGACTGTGTTTGAAACAGGGTGACTGGCAGGAGAGGGGAGAATGACCTGACTGTGTTTGAAACAGGGTGACTGGCAGGAGCAGGGAGAATTACCTAATTGTGTTTGAAATGGGGGGGGGATTTTTGGACAATGGCATGACTGTGTTGTGTGAGGATGGGTAGCTGTGTGGGTGTATAGCCATGTGGGAGGGCTAATGTCTGTGGTGTGCACAGTACTATTCCAAATGCAGTACTATTCCAAATGCTGATTGCATTTGCATTTCACACGCATCCGCCATAATTACTCTTGTACGTACCACCACCTAACCTTTAATGCTTCTGTTATTCTGGGTTTATTTTGGAATCTGTAAGTAGCTTGCCCTTTCCCTACTCTCACTCCCCCTCTCTCTCTCCCCCCTCTCTCTCTCCCCTCTCTCTTTCCCCCTCCCTCCCTCCCTCTCTCCCTCCCTTGCTCCTCTCGCACCCCCCACCTCTCTCTCCCCTCCCTCCCTCCCCTCCCTCTCTCTCTCTCGCTCTCTCTCTCTCTTTCCTCCACTCTCTTTCTCTCTCTCCCCCCTCTCTTGCTCTCTCTCTCCCTCCCCCTCCCTCTCTCCCCACTCTCTCTCCCCCCTCCTCTACCTCTCTCTCTCCCCCTCTATCTCTCTCTCTGCACTCTCTCTCCTCTTCCCTCACTCTCTCTCTCTGCACTCTCTCTCCTCTTCCCTCACTCTCTCCCCCTCCATCTCTCTCGCTCCCCTCCCCCCCCCTCTCTCTCTCTCTCTCTCTCTCTCTCTCTCTCTCTCTCTCTCTCTCTCTCTCTCTCTCTCTCTCTCTCTCTCTCTCTCTCTCTCTCTCTCTCTCTTTTTCAATTCAATTCAAGGGGCTTTATTGGCATGGGAAACATATGTTGACATTGCCAAAGCAGGTGAAGTACATAGTAAACCAAATAGAAATAAACAATAAAAATTAACAGTAAACATTACACTCACAGAAGTTCCAAAATAATAATGACATTTCAAATTTCATTTTGTACAGTTGAAGTCAGAAGTTTACATACACTTAGGTTGGAATCATTAAAACTTGTTTTTCAATCACTCCACAAATTTCTTGTTAACAAACTATAGTTTTTGCACGTCGGTTAGGACATCTACTTTGTGCATGACACAAGTCATTTTTCCAACAATTGTTTACAGACAGATTATTTCACTTATAGTTCACTATATCACAATTCCAGTGGGTCAGAAGTTTACATACACTAAGTTGACTCTGCCTTTAAACAGCTTGGATAATTCCAGAAAATGATGTCATGGCTTTAGAAGCTTCTGATAGGCTAATTGACATAATTTGAGTCATTTGGAGGTGTACCTGTGGATGTATTTCAAGGCCTACCTTCAAACTCAGTGTCTCTTTGCTTGACATCATGGGAAAATCAAAAGAAATCAGCCAAGACCTCAGAAAAATAATTCTACACCTCCACAAGTCTGGTTCATCATACCGCTCAGGAAGGAGACGCGTTCTGTCTTCTAGAGATGAACGTACTTTGCTGTGAAAAGTGCAAATCAATCACAGAACAACAGCAAAGGACCTTGTGAAGATGCTGGAGGAAACAGGTACAAATGTATCTGAATCCACAGTAAAACGAGTCCTATATCGACATAATCTGAAAGGCCGCTCAGGAAGGAAGAAGCCACTGCTCCAAAACCGCCATTAAAAGACCAGACTACAGTTTGCAACTGCACATGGGGACAAAGATTGTACTTTTTGGAGAAATGTCCTCTGGTCTGATGAAACAAAAATAGAACTGTTTGGCCATAATGACCATCGTTATGTTTAGAGGAAAAAGGGGGAGGCTTGCATACTTTGCTTTTGTTTTGGTTTGTTTGTTTGTCAATTAGGGTATGCAGGGTGAATATCACATTTATTTATATAGCCCTTCTTACATCAGCTGATATATTTAAGTGCTGTACAGAAACCCAGCCTAAAACCCTAAACAGCAAGCAATGCAGCTGTAGAAGCACGGTAGCTAGGAAAAACTCCCTAGAAATGCCAAACCTAGGAAGAAACCTAGAGAGGAACCAGGCTATGAGGGGTGGCCAGTCCTCTTCTGGCTGTGCCGGCTGGAGATTATAACAGAACATTGACAAGATGTTCAAATGTTCATAAATGACCAACCTGGTCAAATAATAGTAATCACAGTGAACAGGTCAGGGTTCCATAGCCACAGGCAGAACAGTTGAAACTGGAGCAGCAGCATGGTCAGGTGGACTGGGGACAACAAGGAGTCATCATGCCAGGTAGTCCTGAGGCATGGTCCTAGGGCTCAGGTCCTCCGAGAGAGAGAAAGAGAGAATTAGAGAGAGCATACTTAAATTCACACAGGACACCGGATAAGACAGGAGAAATACTCCAGATATAACAGACTGACCCTAGCCCCCCGACACATAAACTACTGCAGCATAAATACTGGAGGCTGAGACAGGAGGGGTCAGGAGACACTGTGGCCCCATCCAATGATACCCCCGGACAGGGCCAAACAGGCAGGATATAAGCCCACCCACTTTGCCAAAGCACAGCCCCCACACCACTAGAGGGATATCTTCACCCACCAACTTACCATCCTGAGACAAGGCCAAGTATAGCCCACAAAGATCTCCACCACGGCACAACCCAAGACAGGAAGACCACGTATATGTGGTCTGTCGTATGATAATTTGGTATAAAGCCAATTTGACATTTTCTCAGTACATTGTTTTCACTGAGGAAATGTACAAGTCTGCTGTTAATGATAATGCAGAGGATTTTCCCCAGGTTGCTGTTGACGCATATCCCACGGTAGTTATTGGGGTCATATTTGTCTCCACAATTGTGGATTGTGGTGATCAGTCCTTGGTTACAAATATTGGGGAAATGCCAGAGCTAAGGATGATGTTAAAGAGTTTAAGTATAGCCAATTGGAATTTGTTGTTTGTATATTTTATAATTTCATTGAGGATACCATCAACACCACAGGCCTTTTTGGGTTGAAGGGTTTTTATTTTGTCCTGTACTTCATTCAAGTTAATTGGATAATCCACTGGGTTCTTAGTACTCTTTAATAGTTGATTCTAAGATTTGTATTTAATCATGTATATGTTTTTGTTGTTTGTTCTTTGTTATAGAGCCAAAAACATTGGAGAAGAGGTTTACCCACATATCTCCATTTTGGATAGATAATTATTTGTGTTGTTGTTTGTTTCGTGTTTTCCAATTTTCCCAGAAGTGGTTGGATTCTTCAATTACTTTGAGCTGATTTCTGACGTGCTGTTCCTTATTTTTCCATAGGGTATTTCTGTATGGTTTTAGTGATTCACCAGACTCAGGTTTTCTGGGTCTCTATGTTTTTGGTTGGACAGGTTTCTCAATTTCTTTCTTAGGTTTTTGCATTTTGCATCAACCCATTTGTCATTGTTGTTAATTTTCTTCAGTTTTCTGTTAGAATTTTTTTGATTTGATAGGGAAGCTGAGAGGTCAAATATACTGTTTAGATTTTCTACTGCCAAGTTTACACCTTCACTATTACAGTGGAACATTTTGTCCAGGAAGTTGTCTAAAAGGAATTGAATTTGTTGTTGCCTAATTGTTTTTTGGTAGGTATCCACACTACTTTCCTTCCATCTATAGCATTTGTTAATATTACTCAGTTCCTTTGGCTTTGATGCCTCATGACTGAGTATTACTCTGTTCAAGTAGACTGTGATTTTCCTGTGATCTGATAGTGGTGTCAGTGGGCAGACTGTGAACGCTCTGAGAGACTCTGGGTAGAGGTCAGTGATAAAGTATTTTACAGCACTACTGCCACAGTTGACTATGTACAGACCCAGCGTGTGACAGAGCTGCAGGAGTTGTGACCCGTTTTTGTTGGTTATGTTGTCACAGTTGTGCCTAGGCGGGTATATGGGGGAGGGAATGCTGTCACCTCCAGGCAGGTGTTTGTCCCCCTGTTTGCTGAGGGTGTCAGATTCTTGTCCAGTTCTGGCATTTAGGTTGCCACAGACTAGTACATGTCCCTAGGCCTGGAAATGATTGATTTCCCCCTCCAGGATGGAGAAGCTGTCTACTTTAATGTATGGGGATTCTAGTGGGGGGATATACAGTAGGTAGCACACAGGAGGATATTTTTCTCTGTTAAGATCATTTCCTTTTGAATTTCTAGCCTAATGTAAAATGTTCCTGTTTTGATTAATTAAATAGAGTGAGTTAGGTCTGTTCTATACCAAATTAGCATACCCCTGAGTCCCTTCCCTGTTTCACACCTGGTAGTTTGGTGGATGGGACTACCAGCTCTCTGTAACCTACAGTAGAAGGCAACTAGTGGGTCCATCTCCTCTATACCATGTTTCCTGTAGGATGACAATGTCTTTATTTCTGATTTCTTTGATGAAGTCCATGTTCCTGCTCTTTATGCCAAAGGCAGATGACCTCAGGCCTTGGATTTTCCAGGATGAGACAGTGAAGGGTTTGTGTTCCTTAAAGTGTCCAGTTGTGTGGTTTGGCCTCAGGCCAGTAAGTGTGAGCAGAACATGCTGAGCATCTGGTACATGCCATTGGCTTGGGCTAGTGTAAGAGAGGGGGTTGGGCCTTTTTGCCTTTTTTCCTGGTTCCGGGCGAAGGTGGGCACCGCTGCCTTGTATAGGTGAACCTGGTCATAAAGGCTGTTCAAGTCCAGGGTGGAGTGATGGGCCAGGTAAACATTTGGTTTTGAAGCACAGTCACGGGAAATACTTGTGTTTACCCACTGTATGGTAGCAGGGTGGAAATCTTTTCGTGGTAGCAGGGTGGATATAACCACTTGTGCATTGGGGAAAGTAGAAGAAGCTTTTTCAATCACTCCCTTGAGTGCTGTGGCCACCCTTTCCTACTGTGCTCTCAGGTCATTTGTGCCTGTGTGCATTGTTATGTGGCTGGGTGAACCTATTTGGTCCTCAGACAGAAGGTCTAGGGATCGCTGGGGTTTTGGACACCAGAGTTTAGACACAGTTTGTTTGGGAAAACTTTTTTTTTCTTGTATATATTTCCCATTTGAGTCCATAAGGAGTACAATATGTGCCTTGTGTATGTTCTCAGTGGGGTGGGTGGGGGGGGGGGGGTTGTCAGGAGGGCTATCATGGTGGCTGACGGGGGGGTGCTTAGAGGGGGTGAGATCCCCTGGGCTTGGGGTTCTTCATGTGTCTGTCCTGCTGTGATGTCGAGGCTATGGTCAGGGTCTGGGGTGGACTGTTCTGCTGTGGTGTCCAGACTTTTGTCAGGAGCTGAGGTGGGCTGTTTTGCTGGCTTCTCTGTGGTGGTGGCCACCTCTCTAGTGGGTTGTTCTCTGTTCCACGCCATCCCCATCAACCTCTCCTCCAGCAGTATGATCCTCTCCTCTAGCGCTCTGTTCTTCTCCTGCTTCTGATTTTTCTCCTGTTGAAGTTGTCTCACCACAGTCCAGAGTGCAGATATGTCTCTCTCCACCTCCAGCTCTCCGGGTCTGGTTAAGGGGGTGTTGTTGTGCTGGACTGTTGTCTGGGTCTGTGCTGACTGGAGTGTAATCACCTGCTGTTCCAGCTCCACCTGCCTTACCTCCAGCTGGGTGAATTAATCCTTCATTTCAATGAGGGAGTAGTATGTGCTGGGAGGTTGGCTTTCCACTTGGGGTTTCTCATCTGTGGGGTTATATAATGAAGAGGTCTGGTCTGATCCGCTCGGGGTGAGGGTATCTTTCTCAAGGGAGAGCTTCTCCTGCTGAGCTAATTCTCTGATTCGGTGAAAATCCAGCTGAAACGTTTTTTTTTTTTCCACCTTTATTTAACCAGGTAGGCTAGTTGAGAACAAGTTCTCATTTACAACTGCGACCTGGCCAAGATAAAGCAAACACAGAGTTACACATGGAATAAACAAGCGTACAGTCAATAACACAATAGAAAAAAAGAAAGTCTATATACAGTATGTGCAAATGGCATGATGAGGTAAGGCAATAAATAGGCCATAGTAGCGAAGTAATTACAATTTAGCAGATTAACACTGGAGTTATAGATGAGCAGATGATGATGTGCAAGTAGTGATACTGGTGTGTAAAAGAGCAGAAAAGTAAATACAAACAATATGGGGATGAGGTAGGTAGATTGGGTGGGCTATTTACAGATGGACTATGTACAGCTGCAGCGATCGGTTAGCTGCTCAGATAGCTGATGTTTAAAGTTAGTGAGGGAAAGGAAAGTCTCCAGCTTCAGCAATTTTTGCAAATCGTTCCAGTCACCGGCAGCAGAGAACTGGAAGGAAAGGCGTCCATAGAAGGTGCTGGCTTTGGGGATGACCAGTGAGATATACCTGCTGGAGCCCGTGCTACGGGTGGGTGTTGTTATCGTGACCAGTGAGCTGAGGTAAGGCAGAGCTTTACCTAGCATAGACTTATAGATGACCTGGAGCCAGTGGGTCTGGCGACGAATATGTAGTGAGGGCCAGCCTGACTAGAGCATACAGGTTGCAGTGGTGGGTGGTATAAGGGGCTTTGGTAACAAAACGGATGGCACTGTGATAGACTGCATCCAGTTTGCTGAGTAGTGTATTGGAAGTAATTTTGTAGATGACTTTGCCGAAGTCCAGGATCGGTAGGATAGTCAGTTTTACTAGGGTAAGTTTGGCGGCGTGAGTGAAGGAGGTTTTGTTACGAAATAGAAAGCAGATTCTAAATTTGATTTTGGATTGGAGATGTTTGATATGAGTCTGGAAGGAGAGTTTACAGTTTAGCCAGACACCTAGGTATTTGTAGTTGTCCACATATTCTAGGTAAGAACCATCAGGGTAGTGCTGCTAGTTGGGCGAGTGGTTGCGGGCAGCGAACGGAAAGAAGGGCCAGATGTATACAGAATGGTGTCATCTGCGTAGAGGTGGATCAGGGAATCACCCACAGCAAGAGCGACATTGTTGATATATACAGAGAAAAGAGTCGGCCCGAGAATTGAACCCTGTGGTACCCCCATGGAGACTGCAAGAGGTCCTACAACAGGCCCTCCGATTTGACACACTGAACTCTGTCTGCGAAGTAGTTGGTGAACCAGGTGAGGCAGTCATTTGAGAAACCAAGGCTATTGAGTCTGCCGATAAGAGTACGGTGATTGACAGAGTCGAAAGCCTTGGCCAGGTCGATGAAGACCGCTGCACAGTACTGTCTTTTATCGATGGCGGTTATGATGTCGTTTAGTACCTTGAGCGTGGCTGAGGTGCACCCATGACTAGCTCGGAAACCGGATTGCACAGCGGAGAAGGTACAATGGGATTCGAAATGGTCAGTGATCTGTTTATTATCTTGGCTTTCGAAGACTTTAGAAAGGCAGGGCAGGATGGATATAGGTCTATCACAGTTTGGGTCTAGAGTGTCACCCCCTTTGAAGAGGGGGATGACCGCGGCAGCTTTCCAATCTTTAGGGATCTCGGACGATACGAAAGAGAGGTTGAACAGACTGGTAATAGGGGTTGCAACAATGGCGGCGGATAGTTTTAGAAAGAGAGGGCCCAGATTGTCTAGCCCAGCTGATTTGTACGGGTCTAGGTTTGCAGCTCTTTCAGAGCATCTGCTATCTGGATTTGGATGAAGGAGAAGCTGGGGAGGCTCAGGCAAGTAGCGGGGGGTGCAGAGCTGTTGGCCGGGGTTGGGGTAGCCAGGAGGAAAGCATGGCCACCCGAAGAGAGATGCTTATTGAAATTTTCGATTATCATGGGTTTATCGGTGGTGACCGTGTTACCTAGCCTCAGTGCAGTGGGCAGCTGGGAGGAGGTGCTCTTGTTCTCCATGGACTTTACAGTGTCCCAAAACATTTTGGAGTTAGAGCTACAGGATGCACATTTCTGTTTGAAAAAGCTAGCCTTTGCTTTCCTGACTGACTGCGTGTATTGGTTCCTGACTTCCCTGAACAGTTGCATATCGCGGGGACTATTCGATGCTATTGCAGTCTACCACAGGATGTTTTTGTGCTGGTCAAGGGCAGTCAGGTCTGGAGTGAAGCAAGGGCTATATCTGTTCTTAGTTCTACATTTTTTGAAAGGGGCATGCTTATTTAAGATTGTGAGGAAATTACTTTTAAAGAACGACCAGGCATCCTCGACTGACGGGATGAGTTCAATGTCCTTCCAGGATACCCGGGCCAGGTCGATTAGAAAGGCCTGCTTGCAGAAGTGTTTTAGGGAACGTTTGACAGTGATGAGGGGTGGTCGTTTGACCGCGGACCCATAGTGGATGCAGGCAATGAGGCAGTGATCGCTGAGATCCTGATTTGAAAACAGCAGAGGTGTATTTGGAGGGCAAGTTGGTCAGGATAATATCTATGAGGGTGCCCATGTTTACGGATTTAGGGTTGTAACTGGTGGTTTCCTTGATAGTTTGTGTGAGATTGAGGGCATCTAGCTTAGTTTAGGTCACCTAACAGAACGAACTCTGAAGATAGATGGGGGGCAATCAATTTACATATGGTGTCCAGGGCACAGCTGGGAGCTGAGGGGGGTCTATACCAGGTGGAAACAGTAAGAGACTTATTTCTGAAGAGGTACATTTTTTTAATTAGAAGCTCGAACTGTTTGGGCGTAGACCTGGAAAGTATGACAGAACTTTGCAAGCTATCTCTGCAGTAGATTGCAAATCTTCCCCCTTTGGCAGTTCTATCTTGATGGAAAATGTTGTAATTGGGTATGGAAATCTCAGAATTTTTGGTGGCCTTCCTAAGCCAGGATTCAGACACGGCAAGGACATCAGGGATGGCGGAGTGTGCTAATGCAGTGAGTAAAACATACTTGTTGCCCTGTACCAATACTGTTGCAGACTTATAGAGATGTATATTAGCTGACTCAGAGTCCTCGTTGTCTAGTATCCTGAGTTTCCACCCCGAGGTAACAACCCCCCTCTTAACAGAGGGGTAGTGTGTTAATATAGCGCCATGCCAGGGGATGGTCTGTGTGGAAGATGAGGTTGCTGATGCTCACATTATTATAATAGTCAACAAAAAGTGTCTCTTGATTTTCCATAAGGAGCTTCATTTTGTACTCTTTTCATGCCTTATCATTCTTTACATCAACAGGGTACTGTATTTTAATTACGTCTGAACAGCGGGAGGCAGCTTATACGGCCTCTCCATTTGGTTGGAGTAGACTGTGTGACTCTGCTGCCATTGTTGGGCTCAAGGGCTTTGACACCTCTCACTTGGCTCGTCAGTGCTAATTCAAGTTGTATCAAGCTTGGTAGCCTTAACTTAGCATTCAGTCCTTAAAAAGTACAATATATTATTGTAATGTCTTTTTCTTCTTGGCTTTTGGAAATAAAATATAGTTTCAGACTGAACATTACTCACTCAGTTCCAGGTTGGATGGTGTTTTCAGGTTTATGTTGTTTTCCAGAGCATTTGCTGTATAGCTTTGAAATAATAATCTCCTTCTCTCTTCTGCGCTCCCCCTCTCTCTCCCCTCCCCCTCTCTCCCCTCCCCCCCTCTCTCTCCTCTCCCCCTCCTCTCTCTCCCCTTCCCCTCCCTCACCCCCCTCCCTCCACCCCCTTCCCCTCTCTCCCCCACCTCTCTCTCTTTCTCTCTTCCCCACCCCTCTCTCTCCCCCACCTTTCTCTCTCTCTCTCTCTCTCTCTCTCTCTCTCTCTCTCTCACCCTGTCTCTCTCTCACCCTGTCTCTCTGACAGTAAGTTCTATGGGGCCTTTGCCAGACCTAATCAATCAGGGCTGTCTGTTCAATTTATTCTGGAGAGCTTTAGAGAAAGATGTGATGGAAAAAGAGGAGTGGGCGAACAGTCTCCGGACAGAGATTTGGCCCTAAAACAGCTCATTTTTAAAACATAATGGAATGCATTCTCTCTTATACACTCTCGCTGCCCCCTCTCTTTGCTAGTATACCAGTAGAGATTGAGACAAATCATGAGTTGAACAAATATTTACAATGAAAGCATCTGTGAAAGTTGTCATATTGATAACAAAGCACATGACAGAATTATTATGCCAAGTTTTCAAATTACCGGTTGTTTCTTTGGTAAGATATATAAAGTGATCTGTGCATTTGAACAACAGCATAAATATTCCTATTTCATTTTGGCATGTAAACCGAATCAACACTGCTGCCCACGCTGCCAATGTGTTTTAGAACGAGGCAAGAACAGTGCAGCCAGCTCAAAAGTGCATTGGACGGTGACACAACATTAGCACAAGGAAAATGCACAGATGCGACAAGTGAAAACAAATGATCTCAACTGGGGATAGATAGCTAGTGTATTGTCACAAGGATGATGAGTTCTCCAGTAATTTTTTTTTTTTGCAAACCAAAATCCGTGACTTTCAATCTTTGTCATTCTCCTCCTTCTTCTTCTTCTTCTTCTTCTTCTTCTTCTTCTTCTTCTTCTTCTTCTTCTTCTTCTTATTCTGAACACTGTGTAACCTCTATGGGCTAGCGTTCCACCTACTCAACAGCCAGTGTAATCCCGTGGCGCGATATTCAAATACCTCAAAAATGCAAATACTTCAATTTTTCAAACATATGACTATTTTACACCATTTTAAAGACAAGACTCTCGTTAATCTAACCACACTGTCCGATTTCAAAAAGGCTTTACAACGAAAGCAAAACATTAGATTATGTCAGCAGAGTACCCAGCCAGAAATAATCAGACACCCATTTTTCAAGCTAGCATATAATGTCACATAAACCCAAACCACAGCTAAATGCAGCACTAACCTTTGATGATCTTCATCAGATGACAACCCTAGGACATTATGTTATACAATACATGCATGTTTTGTTCAATCAAGTTCATATTTATATCAAAAACCAGCTTTTTTTACATTAGCATGTGACTAGCATGTGACTAGCATTCCGACCGAACACTGTCGGTGAATTTACAAAATTTCTCACGATAAACGTTCACAAAAAACACAACAATTATTTTAAGAATTATAGATACAGAACTCCTCTATGCACTCGATATGTCCGATTTTAAAATAGCTTTTCAGGTGAAAGCACATTTTGCAATATTCTAAGTAGATAGCCCGGCATCACAGGGCTAGCTATTTAGACACCCAGCAAGTTTAGCACTCACCAAAGTCAGATTTACTATAAGAAAAATGTTATTACCTTTGGTGTTCTTCGTCAGAATGCACTCCCAGGACTTCTACTTCAATAACAAATGTTGGTTTGGTCCCAAATAATCCATTGTTATATCCAAATAGCGGCGTTTTGTTCGTGCGTTCAAGACACTATCCGAAAGGGTAAATAAGGGTGACGAGCATGGCGCATTTCGTGACAAAAAAATTCTAAATATTCCATTACCGTACTTCGAAGCATGTCAACCGCTGTTTAAAATCAATTTTTATGCCATTTTTCTCGTAAAAAAGCGATAATATTCCGACCGGGAAAGCGTGTATACGTACAAAGAGAGAGAAAATAAAAACATCTCGTGCACGAGCCTGAGTCTCAGAGTACTCTGACCAGCCACTATCCAAACGCGATAATGTGTTTCAGCCTGGGGCTGCCTCGATATCATTCAGCTTTTTCCCGGGCTCTGAGAGCCTATGGGAGCCGTAGGAAGTGTCATGTTACAGCAAAGATCCTCAGTCTTCAATAAAAAGAGCCAAGATGAACAACAACTTGTCAGACAGGCCACTTCCTGTTCAGAATCTTCTCAGGTTTTTGCCTGCCATATGAGTTCTGTTATACTCACAGACACCATTCAAACAGTTTTAGAAACTTTAGGGTGTTTTCTATCCAAAGCCAATAATTATATGCATATTCTAGTTACTGGGCAGGAGTAGTAACCAGATTAAATCGGGTACGTTTTTTATCCGGCCGTGTCAATACTGCCCCCTAGCCCTAACAGGTTAAGCTGGAAATGCCTTTCAAACCTTAAAACGTGTAGACTGGTCGGGAATAGTGTGCTTCCGTACAACTTTTTTATATATTTTATACTTTTTAAACTACACTGAACGAAAATATAAACACAAGGACATCAGTCAATTGAAATGAATTCATTAGGCTGTAATCTATGGATTTCACATGACTGGGAATACAGAAATGCATCTTGTTGTTCACAGATATCTTTAAAAAAAGTACTTTTTCCAACTTTTTCCAACAATTGTTTACAGACATATTATTTCTGTCACAATTCCAGTGGGTCAGAAGTTTACATACACTAAGTTGACTGTGCCTTTAAAGAGCTTGGAAAATTCCAGAAAAGTATGTCATGGCTTTAGAAGCTTCTGATAGGCTAATTGACATCATTTGAGTAAATTGGAGGTGTACCTGTGGATGTATTTCAAGGCTTACCTTCAAACTCAGTGCCTCTTTGCTTGACATCATTGGAAAATCAAAAGAAATCAGCCAAGACCTCAGAATAAAATTGTAGACCTCCACAAGTCTGGTTCATCCTTGGGAGCAATTTCCAAATGCCTGAAGGTACCACGTTCATCTGTACAAACAATAGTACGCAAGTATAAACACCATGGGACCGCGCAGCCGTCATACCGCTCAGGAAGGAGACACGTTCTATGTCTTAGAGATTAACGTACTTTGGTGCGAAAAGTGCAAATCAATCCCAGAACAACAGCAAAGGACCTTGTGAAGATGCTGGAGGAAACATGTACAAAAGTATCTATATCCACAGTAAAACGAGTCCTATATCGACATAACCTGAAAGGCCGCTCAGCAAGGAAGAAGCCACTGCTCCAAAACCGCCATTAAAAAGCCAGACTACGGTTTGCAACTGCACATGGGGACAAAGATCGTACTTTTTGGAGAAATGTCCTCTGGTCTGATTTATCAAAAATAGAACTGTTTGGCCGTAATGACCATTATTATTTTTGGAGGAAAAAGGGGGAGGCTTCCAAGCCGAAGAACACCATCCCAACCATGAAGCACGGGGGTGGCAGCATCATGTTGTGGGGGTGCTTTTCTGCAGGAGGGACTGGTGCACTTCACAAAATAGATGGCATCATGAGGTAGGAATAGCATGTGGATATATTGAAGCAACATCTCAAGACATCAGTCAGGAAGTTAAAGCTTGGTTGCAAATGGGTCTTCCATATGGTCAATGACCACAAGCATGCTTCCAAAGTTATGGCAAAATGGCTTAAGGACAACAAAGTCAAGGTATTGGAGTGGCCATTACAAAGCCCTGCCCTCAATCCTATAGAAAATTTGTGGACAGAACTGAGAAAGTGTGTGCGAGGAAGGAGGCCTACAAACCTGACTCAGTTACACAAGCTCTGTCAGGAGGAATGGGCCAAAATTCACCCATATTATTGTGGGAAGCTTGTGGAGGGCTACCCGAAACGTTTGACCCAAGTTAAACTATTTAAAGGCAATGCTACCAAATACTAATTGAGTGTATGTAAACTTCTGACCCACTGGGAATGTGATGAAAGAAATTAAAGCTGAATTAAATCATTCTCTCTGCTATTATTCTGACATTTCACATTCTTAAAATAAAGTGGTGATCCTAACTGACCTAAGATAGGGAATTTTTACTAGGATTAAATGTCAGGAATTGTGAAAACTGAGTTGAAATGTATTTGGCTCAGGTGTATATAAACTTCCTACTTCAACTGTATATACTACACGGTGTCAGATGAAAGCCCAAAAAGTTGTCATCGATTCCAGTCACCCAAGTCATAGACCGTTCTCTCTGCTACCACACGGCAAGCAGTACGGGACCGCCAAGTCTAGGACCAAAAGGCCCCTTAACAGCTTCTACCCCCAAGCCATAAGACTGCTGAACAATTAAACAAATGGCCACTCAGACTATTTACATTTGATTATCTATGCATAGTCACTTTACAAATTACCTCGACTAACCTGTACCCCCGCACATTGACTCGGTACCGGTATCACCTGTATACAGCCTCGTTATTGTTATGTCATTTTCAAAAAAATTCACTTTACTTTATTTGGTAAATATTTTCTTAACTCTATTTCTTGAACTGCGTTGTTGGTTAAGGGCTTGTAAGTAAGCATTTCACGGTAAGGTCTACACCTGTTGTATTCGGCGCACGTGACAAATACATTTTTATATATTTTTTATTTAGTTGCATGTGTGCTTCCATTCTTGCTCAAAAGGCATATGTGTGCAGATGTGTGTGTCATAGGAACGTGCCATAGCTCTGGCACAGGACTCCACGGTCTGTGCCAGATGTATGGTCTGCAGCTGTGGGGAAATAGCAGAGGTGGGACCAAGTCACTATTATTCAATTCACAAGGTCTGAGTCTCACGTAGAACGGGTCCAAGACTCGAGTCCAAGTTGTGCATTCTAAGAGCATGTCAAGTCGACTCCCAAGTCAAGTAAAAATCTCTACATGTAGATTGACCAAATATATGTAGGCAATAGCCCTAAAGAAATAGCCTCTGTATCAGGCTGAACTGGTCCTATCTGAATAAACACAGGTAGAGAAACCAAATGGAATCTGTCTAACAGGAGCTCAAACTGGTAGAGGGCAGGACTGTACAGCCTCCCCTTGAGAAACCAAATGGAATCAGTCTAACAGGAGCTCAAACAGGTAGGCCTAGATAATATAAGCACTTGGCCCCTGGGACCATACAGTTACCCAATTGGCAATTACAACCAATAAACTGGTTCTACAATGTAAAAGGCAATTTCCACATCCATTGTTACATTGATACATTTGTCTTAATCAGACTATTTCAACAGCATGCATGGAACAATGATTTTCTCTTATTCAATGTTCGGACTCAAAGCGTGACATGCGCAGGCCACATGGCCTATTTCAATGCTCCGCTGAGGCTTTGCACGCTCCTATTATGCACAACAAAAAATGACCGAGACATAGGACATGGAACTCCGACCATAACCAGGAAAAAAAATATATATAAAAGAAAACACACAACTTCTACCTCATGAGTCTTGTGAATGTTCTATAAACATTGCGCTAACTCAGAGCAGGGTAATAAATAGTTGGCTAAATGAAAATGTATTGTAGGCCTATCAAACATAACACAGAAATGTCTACATGTTGCAATAAACGGTACGGGGATGGAAGGATGAAAATCGCTATCAATTATTGTCGTATTAGATAGAAGGTAGATTTACAGCATGGGGCCTATGCATATAAACGTGTGAAACCAACAGCAAACGTTTAAGCAAAAGAAAAAAAGCACTCCAATTGTTAAATACCAGTAGGCCTATGATAGTCATTCTTACCCCGCTTCTGGTGAGCTTGCAAAGTCAACAATGAATATTCTTGATCACCAAACATTTTTTTATTATGGCAATCCTTTCTTCCTACAATTTGACGTGTGTGTTGCACCCGATCCTATCGCTGTACAGCAAATCAGCAATCTGTTCTCTAGCTCACCCGACCTGTGTTGATTGACAGTTTGCTTGTCCAATCAGAGTGCCGAGTGTGCGTTTCACTAGACAATCTTATGCAGGTTTTTTTGTTGCAAGGGCGATGCTGCGGGCGATGCTGCAGTCTCTAGCTTCCTGTAAAGTAATCCGCGTGGACTCTGTGACACAAAATGAGTGACGAAACATTACCTGTCCAAATAATTTCAAGTCGTCAGTCTCAAAGTCAAAGTCGAGTCCTGAGACTTGAGGCTCCAAGTTCAAGTCAAGTCTCAAGTTATCTTATTTTCTATCAAGTCGGGTCTCAAGTCATAAAATGTGTGACTGGAATCAGATCGGGGTCCAAAGTCATGTGACTTGAGTCCACAATTCTGGGAAATAGGTCAAAGGTCATTGCTGATGTAAGGCTGCAGCCCTGGCCTTGAGGATGCAAGTGAGGTGGGGTCAAAGCAATCATAGTGCCTCTGTGGTTCTGGGTCATACAGACAGGAAATGAGGGGCATTTGAAATCAGAGCTTGACGATATACAATAGCTGGCCACTGCAGACCACACGGAGCAGACCACACGGAGCAGACCACACACAGGTCTAACCCCAGTCTGAAAACCAATCCCTATGCTTTTTAGATGAGTAGATTAGTACTTAGTATAACTGAACGAAGGTCATAGTTTTAAGAAATATGGTGGAAGCTTGACTAAGTCCTTCGAAAAACCATGTGGAACCTACATCATGTTGCTTACATCTTTCCCATTCTATCAGATCTACAGACACAGGAGGAGTAGAGACATGGGGTTGTTTTGGACTGAGCAATAGACATGGCCCATCGTTGCTCACACAAAGACACAAAGCACAGTCTGGGAATGTGTTTGGGAATCTGTTAATGAATCTGCACAATGCCAAAGTTGGTCAATAAAGCAAGACACAGTTTATCATGCTATTGTTTTGACATTAGAAAGGGTTGTTGTTGTCAGAGCCAAGATGGCTGCCACCACTGGGGCAGTTTCACAAGATGAGTTTCACAAGATGATTAACACTGATTGTTGTGACACTGAGTCAAGCATACTCTGCCACAGGGTACGCATTTAGTGGTCTGAGTGAGAGCATGCTGTGGTGCAGAGAAAGACAAGCAGGAAAAAAAGAGAAAGATAGAGGGGTGGTTTTGGGAGGATATTACATCATTGCCAAGTGTTTATAATTTTAAAATATACACTCCAAACCGTTTGTCCTGGTGTCCATAAGAACAGCATGGAAGAATGCTGCTGCTCGCAGAAAAAGTCAATCAAGAGCCATGCCGGATGGTTAGGCCTGGTTCCAACCCTCTGTGTCTCTGTGCAGCTGCTTATCCGTTCAAACACAGGACACATGTCAGAAACAGGACTTCTCACTGGTACTAGAAAGCAGTGAGCTCAAGCTTCAGGCGTGGAGGAATACAGTATAGACCTGGCCTGGTTAGTTTGGTATGCTGACAAATGTATCGCATGCATCACGTGGCTTCAAGCCACGACTTTGAAAAGGGGATGATGAATCCAGAATGTAAAGCCTCAGTGGCAGAGAGACCACAGCCTATATTCTGATGGATGATTACGGTGTCAGGCCAGCCACAGACAGCTGATCCTCCTCTCCTATCCTCTCCTCTCCTGTTCTCTCCTCTCTTCCCCTCTCCTCTACTCCTCTGCTCTCAAATCAAATCAAATTCATTTTTATATAGCCCTTCGTACATCAGCTGATATCTCAAAGTGCTGTACAGAAACCCAGCCTAAAACCCCAAACAGCAAGCAAAGCATGTGAAAGAAGCACGGTGGCAAGGAAAAACTCCCTAGGAAAAACTCCCTAGAAAGGCCAAAAACCTAGGAAGAAACCTAGAGAGGAACCAGGCTATGAGGGGTGGCCAGTCCTCTTCTGGCTGTGCAGGGTGGATATTATAACAGAACATGGTCAAGATGTTAAAATGTTAAAATATTCATAAATGACCAGCATGGTCAAATAATAATAATCATAGTAGTTGTCGAGGGTGCAACAAGCACGTCCGGTGAACAGGTCAGGGTTCCATAGCCGCAGGCAGAACAGTTGAAACTGGAGCAGCAGCACGGCCAGGTGGACTGGGGACAGCAAGGAGACATCATACCAGGTAGTCCTGAGGCATGGTCCTAGGGCTCAGGTCCTCCGAGAGAAAGACAGAAAGAGAGAAAGAGAGAATTAGAGAGAACATATTTAAATTCACACAGGACACCGGATAAGACAAGAGAAATACTCCAGATGTAACAGACTGACCCTAGCCCCCCGACACATAAACTACTGCAGCATAAATACTGGAGGCTGAGACAGGAGGGATCAGAAGACACTGTGGCCCCATCCGATGATACCCCTGGACAGGGCCAAACAGGCAGGATATAACCCCACCCACTTTGCCAAAGCACAGCCCCCACACCACTAGAGGGATGTCTCCAACCACCAACTTACCGTCCTAAGACAAGGCCGAGTATAGCCCACAATGATCTCCGCCATGGCACAACCCAAGGGGGGGGCGCCAACCCAGACAGGAAGACCACGTCAGTAACTCAACCCACTCAAGTGACGCACCCCTCCCATGGACGGCATGGAAGAACACCAGTAAGCCAGTGACTCAGCCCCTGTAAAAGGGTTAGAGGCAGAGAATCCCAGTGGAAAGAGGGGAACCGGCAAGGCAGAGACAGCAAGGGCGGTTCGTTGCTCCAGCCTTTCCGTTCACCTTCACACTCCTGGGCCAGACTATACTTAATCATAGGACCTAATGAAGAGATAAGTCTTCAGTAAAGACTTAAAGGTTGAGACTGAGTCTGCGTCTCTCACATTGGTAGGCAGACCATTCCATAAAAATGGAGCTCTATAGGAGAAAGCCCTACCTCCAGCCGTTTGCTTAGAAATTCTAGGGACAATTAGGAGGCCTGCGTCTTGTGACCGTAGCATACGTGTAGGTATGTACGGCAGGACCAAATCGGAAAGATAGGTAGGAGCAAGCCCATGTAATGCTTTGTAGGTTAGCAGTAAAACCTTGAAATCAGCCCTTGCCTTAACAGGAAGCCAGTGTAGGGAGGCTAGCACTGGAGTAATATGATCAAATTTTTTGGTTCTAGTCAGGATTCTAGCAGCCGTATTTAGCACTAACTGAAGTTTATTTAGTGCTTTATCCGGGTAGCCGGAAAGTAGAGCATTGCAGTAGTCCAGCCTAGAAGTAACAAAAGCATGAATTAATTTTTCTGCGTCATTTTTGGACAGAAAGCTTCTGATTTTTGCAATGTTACGTAGATGGAAAAAAGCTGTCCTTGAAACAGTCTTGATATGTTCTTCAAAAGAGAGATCAGGGTCCAGAGTAACGCCGAGGTCCTTCACAGTTTTATTTGAGACGACTGTACAACCATCCAGATTAATTGTCAGATTCAACAGAAGATCTCTTTGTTTCTTGGGACCTAGAACAAGCATCTCTGTTTTGTCCGAGTTTAAAAGTAGAAAGTTTGCAGCCATCCACTTCTTTATGTCTGAAACACAGGCTTCTAGCGAGGGCAATTTTGGGGCTTCACCATGTTTCATTGAAATGTACAGCTGTGTGTCGTCCCCATAGCAGTGAAATTTAACATTATGTTTTCGAATGACATCCCCAAGAGGTAAAATATATAGTGAAAACAATAGTGGTCCTAAAACGGAACCTTGAGGAACACCGAAATGTACAATTGATTTGTCAGAGGACAAACCATTCACAGAGACAAACTGATATCTTTCCGACAGATAAGATCTAAACCAGGCCAGAACTTGTCCATGTAGACCAATTTGCGTTTCCAATCTCTCCAAAAGAATGTGGTGATCGATGGTATCAAAAGCGGCACTAAGATCTAGGAGCACGAGGACAGATGCAGAGCCTCGGTCTGACGTCATTAAAAGGTAATTTACCACCTTCACAAGTGCAGTCTCAGTGCTATGATGGGGTCTAAAACCAGACTGAAGCGTTTCGTATACATTGTTTGTCTTCAGGAAGGCAGTGAGTTGCTGTGCAACAGCTTTTTCTACAATTTTTGAGAGGAATGGAAGATTCGATATAGGCCGATAGTTATTTATAATTTCTGGGTCAAGATTCGGCTTTTTCAAGAGAGGCTTTATTACTGCCACTTTTAGTGAGCTTGGTACACATCCGGTGGATAGAGAGCCATTTATTATGTTAAACATAGGAGGGCCAAGCACAGGAAGCAGCTCTTTCAGTAGTTTAGTTGGAATAGGGTCCAGTATGCAGCTTGAGGGTTTGGAGGCCATGATTATTTTCATCATTGTGTCAAGAGATATAGTACTAAAACACTTTAGTATCTCCCTTGATCCTAGGTCCTGGCAGAGTTGTGTAGACTCAGGACAATGGAGCTTTGGAGGAAAACCCAGATTTAAAGAGGAGTCTGTAATTTGCTTTCTAATGATCATGATCTTTTCCTCAAAGAAGTTCATAAATTTATTACTGCTGAAGTGAAAGCCATCCTCCATTTGCGAAGGCTGCTTTTTAGTTAGCTTTGCGACAGTATCAAAAAGAAACTTCGGATTGTTCTTATTTTCCTCAATTAAGTTGGAAAAATAGGATGATCGAGCAGCAGTGAGGGCTCTTCGATACTGCACGGTACTGTCTTTCCAAGCTAGTCGGAAGACTTCCAGTTTGGTGTGGCGCCATTTCCGTTCCAATTTTCTGGAAGCTTGCTTCAGAGCTCGTGTATTTTCTGTATACCAGGGAGCTAGTTTCTTATGACAGATGTTTTTCGTTTTTAGGGGTGCAACTGCATCTAGGGTATTGCGCAAGGTTAAATTGAGTTCCTCGGTTAGGTGGTTAACTGATTTTTGTCCTCTGACGTCCTTGGGTAGGCAGAGGCAGTCTGGAAGGGCATCAAGGAATCTTTGGGTTGTCTGAGAATTTATAGCACGACTTTTAATGCTCCTTGGTTGGGGTCTGAGCAGATTATTTGTTGCAATTGCAAACGTAATAAAATGGTGCTCCAATAGTCCAGGATTATGAGGAAAAACATTAAGATCCACAACATTTATTCCATGGGACAAAACTAGGTCCAGAGTATGACTGTGGCAGTGAGTAGGTCCAGAGACATGTTGGACAAAACCCACTGAGTCGATGATGGCTCCGAAAGCCTTTTGGAGTAGGTCTGTGGACTTTTCCATGTGAATGTTAAAGTCACCAAAAATTAGAATATTATCTGCTATGACTACAAGATCCGATAGGAATTCAGGGAACTCAGTGAGGAACACTGCATATGGCCCAGGAGGCCTGTAAACAGTAGCTATAAAAAGTGAGTGAGTAGGCTGCATAGATTTCATGACTAGAAGCTCAAAAGACAAAAACGTCATTGTTTTATTTTTTGTAAATTTTAATTTGCTATCGTAAATGTTAGCAACACCTCCGCCTTTGCCGGATGCACGGGGGGTATGGTCACTAGTGTAACCAGGGGGTGAGGCCTCATTTAACACAGTAAATTCATCAGGCTTAAGCCATGTTTCAGTCAGGCCAATCACATCAAGATTATTATCAGTGATTAGTTCATTGACTATAACTGCCTTGGAAGTGAGGGATCTAACATTAAGTAACCCAATTTTGAGATGTGAGGTATCACAATCTCTTTCAATAATGGCAGGAATGGAGGAGGTCTTTATACTAGTGAGATTGCTAAAGCGAACACCGCCATTTTTAATTTTGTCCAACCTAGATCGAGGCACAGACACGGTCTCAATGGGGAAAGCTGAGCTGACTACGCTGACTGTGCTAGTGGCAGACTCCACTAAGCTGGCAGGCTGGCTAACAGCCTGCTGCCTGGCCTGCACCGTATTTCATTGTGGAGCTAGAGGAGTTAGAGCCCTGTCTATATTCGTAGATAAGATGAGAGCACCCCTCCAGCTAGGATGGAGTCCGTCACTCCTCAGCAGGCCAGGCTTGGTCCTGTTTGTGGGTGAGTCCCAGAAAGAGGGCCAATTATCTACAAATTCTATCTTTTGGGAGGGGCAGAAAACAGTTTTCAACCAGCGATTGAGTTGTGAGACTCTGCTGTAGAGCTCATCACTCCCCCTAACTGGGAGGGGGCCAGAGACAATTAATCGATGCCGACACATCTTTCTAGCTGATTTACACGCTGAAGCTATGTTGCGCTTGGTGACCTCTGACTGTTTCATCCTAACATCGTTGGTGCCGACGTGGATAACAATATCTCTATACTCTCTACACTCACCAGTTTTAGCTTTAGCCAGCACCGTCTTTAGATTAGCCTTAACGTCGGTAGCCCTGCCCCCTGGTAAACAGTGTATGATCGCTGGATGATTAGTTTTAAGTCTAATACTGCGGGTAATGGAGTCGCCAATGACTAGGGTTTTCAATTTGTCAGAGCTAATGGTGGGAGCCGTCGGCGTCTCAAACCCCACAACGGGAGGAGTAGAGACCAGAGAAGTCTCGGCCTCCGACTCCGACTCGCTTAATGGGGAGAACCGGTTGAAAGTTTCTGTCGGCTGAATAAGCGACACCGGTTGAGCATTCCTACAGCGTTTCCCTCCAGAAGCCATGAGAAAGTTGTCCGGCTTCGGGGACCGTGCGAGGGGGTTTATACTAACGTTACTATCTGTACTTACTGGTGGCACAGACGCTGTTTCATCCTTTCCTACACTGAAATTACCCTTGCCTAACGATTGCGTCTGAAGCTGGGCTTGCAGCACAGCTATCCTTGCCGTAAGGCGATCGTTCTCCTGTATATTATAAGTACAACGACTGCAATTAGAAGGCATCATGTTAATGTTACTTAGCTTCGGCTGTTTGAAGTCCTGACGAACCATGTCCAGATAAAACCTCCGGGGTGAAAAAGTTCAATGAAAAAAGTTGAGTGAGGGAAAAAATAAAAGTATGAATGAAAAAAGTAGAGTGAGGGAAAAAGTAAAAATATACGGTAATGAAAAAGTAAAAAACCGTCAGGTAGCAAAGTAAGATCGGCAACAAAACGCACAGCAGCGTAAACAAGTCTGCAAGTTTCTCCTGCTTTCCTCTCCTGTTCTCTTATCCTATCCTATCCTCCTATGCTCATCTTCTATCCGTATCTCTCCTTCTCTCCTCCTCTTCTATCCTTTCCTCTCTCCCTCTCCTCCTCTTCTCCTCTCCTGTCCCACACAGTGTGGTCTGCTTGTTGATCTTACCTGACAGACTTCAACCAAACAGGGGGGAAACCTGAGATGCTGTATTTGCCTGGGAGTTAATGGTGTGATGTTGGCTTCCTGAGATTGGTCTGGTGTTCTAGTGTCCCAGTGTGTTCTAGTGTCCCAGTGTCTTCTGGTGTCCCAGTGTCTTCTGGTGTCCCAGTGTCTTTGGGTGTCCCAGTGTGTTCTAGTGTCCCAGTGTGTTCTAGTGTCCCAGTGTCTTCTAGTTTCCCAGTGTGCCAGTGTCTGTCTTCTAGTGTCCCAGTGTGTTCTAGTACCCCAGTGTGTTCTAGTGTCCCAGTGTGTTCTAGTGGCCCAGTGTGTTCTGGTGTCCCAGTGTGTTCTAGTGTCCCAGTGTGTTATAGTGTCCCAGTGTGTTCTAGTGCCCCAGTGTGTTCTAGTGTCCCAGTGTGTTCTAGTACCCCAGTGTGTTCTAGTGTCCCAGTGTGTTCTAGTGGCCCAGTGTGTTCTGGTGTCCCAGTGTGTTCTAGTGTCCCAGTGTGTTCTAGTGTCCCAGTGTGTTCTAGTGCCCCAGTGTGTTCTAGTGCCCCAGTGTGTTCTAGTGCCCCAGTGTGTTCTAGTGTCCCAGTGTGTTCTAGTGTCCCAGTGTGTTCTAGTGTCCCAGTGTGTTCTAGTGCCCCAGTGTGTTCTAGTGTCCCAGTGTGTTCTAGTGTCCCAGTGTCTTCTAGTTTCCCAGTGTCCTAGTGTCTTCTAGTTTCCCAGTGTCCTAGTGTCTTCTAGTTTCCCAGTGTCCCAGTGTGTCCCAGTGTCTTCTAGTGTCCCATTGTCTTCTAGTGTCCCAGTGTCGTCTAGTGTCCCAGTGTCGTCTAGTGTCCCAGTGTCTTCTAGTTTCCCAGTGTCCCAGTGTGTTCTAGTGTCCCAGTGTGTTCTAGTGGCCCAGTGTCTTCGAGTGTCCCACTGTGTTCTGGTGTCCCAGTGTGTTCTGGTGTCCCATTGTCTTCTGGTGTCCCAGTGTGTTCTGGTGTCCCAGTGTGTTCTGGTGTCCCAGTGTCTTCTGGTGTCCCAGTGTCTTCTAGTGTCCCAGTGTGTTCTAGTGTCCAAGTGTCTTCTAGTTTCCCAGTGTCCCAGTGTCTTCTGGTGTCCCAGTGTCTTCTGGTGTCCCAGTGTCTTCTGGTGTCCCAGTGTCTTCTGCTGTCCCAGTGTGTTCTAGTGTCCCAGTGTGTTCTAGTGTCCCAGTGTGTTCTAGTACCCCAGTGTATTCTAGTGTCCCAGTGTATTCTAGTGTCCCAGTGTGTTCTAGTGTCCCACTGTGTTCTAGTGTCCCAGTGTGTTCTAGTGTCCCAGTGCCCCAGTGTGTTCTAGTGTCCCAGTGTGTTCTAGTGTCCCAGTGTGTTCTAGTGTCCCAGTGTGTTCTAGTGTCCCAGTGTGTTCTAGTGTCCCAGTTTGTTCTAGTGCCCCTGTGTCTTCTAGTGCCCCAGTGTCTTCTAGTGTCCCTGTGTCTTCTAGTGTCCCAGTGTCTGTGTCTTCTAGTGTCCCAGTGTGTTCTAGTGTCCCAGTGTGTTCTAGTGGCCCAGTGTGGTCTAGTGTCCCAGTGTGTTCTAGTGTCTTCTAGTGGCCCAGTGTCTTCTAGTGGCCCAGTGTCCCAGTGTGTTCTGGTGTCCCTGTGTCTTCTGGTGTCCCAGTGTCTTCTAGTTTCCCAGTGTCCCAGTGTGTTCTGGTGTCCCAGTGTGTTCTGGTGTCCCAGTGTGTTCTAGTGGCCCAGTGTCGTCTAGTGGCCCAGTGTCGTCTAGTGGCCCAGTGTGTTCTAGTGTCCCGGTGTGTTTTAGTGTCCCAGTGTCGTCTAGTGGCCCAGTGTCGTCTAGTGGCCCAGTGTCGTCTAGTGGCCCAGTGTCGTCTAGTGGCCCAGTGTGTTCTACTGGCCCAGTGTGTTCTAGTGTCCCAGTGTCTTCTAGTTTCCCAGTGTCCCAGTGTGTTCCAGTGTCCCAGTGTGTTCCAGTGTCCCAGTGTCTTCTAGTGTCCCAGGGTGTTCTAGTGTCCCAGTGTCTTCTAGTGTCCCAGTGTCTTCTAGTGTCCCAGTGTCTTCTAGTGTCCCAGTGTGTTTTAGTGTCCCAGTGTTGTCTAGTGTCCCAGTGTGTTTTAGTGTCCCAGTGTGTTTTAGTGTCCCAGTGTGTTCTAGTGGCCCAGTGTCGTCTAGTGGCCCAGTGTCTTCTAGTTTCCCAGTGTCCCAGTGTCTTGTGGTGTCCCAGTGTCTTGTGGTGTCCCAGTGTCTTGTGGTGTCCCAGTGTGTTCTAGTGTCCCAGTGTGTTCTAGTGTTCTAGTGTCCCAGTGTATTCTAGTTTCCCAGTGTCCCAGTGTCCCAGTGTGTTCCAGTGTCCCAGTGTCTTTTAGTGTCCCAATGTGTTCTAGTGTCCGAGTGTCTTCTAGTTTCCCAGTGTCCCAGTGTCTTGTGGTGTCCCAGTGTCTTGTGGTGTCCCAGTGTCTTGTGGTGTCCCAGTGTGTTCTAGTGTCCCAGTGTGTTCTAGTGTTCTAGTGTCCCAGTGTGTTCTAGTGTCCCAGTGTCTTCTAGTGTCCCAGTGTGTTCTAGTGTCCCAGTGTGTTCTAGTGTCCCAGTGTGTTCTAGTTTCCCAGTGTGTTCTAGTGTCCCAGTGTGTTCTAGTGTCCCAGTGTGTTCTAGCGTCCCAGTGTGTTCTAGCGTCCCAGTGTGTTCTAGTGTCCCAGTGTGTTCTAGTGTCCCAGTGTGTTCTAGTGTCCCAGTGTGTTCTAGTGGCCCAGTGTCTTCTAGTGTCCCTGTGTCTTCTAGTGGCCCAGTGTCCCCCAGTGTCCCAGTGTGTTCTAGTGGCCCAGTGTGTCTAGTGTTCTAGTGTCCCAGTGTGTTCTAGTGTCCCAGTGTGTTCTAGTGTTCTAGTGTCCCAGTGTCTTCTAGTTTCCCAGTGTCCCAGTGTCCCAGTGTGTTCCAGTCTCCCAGTGTCTTCTAGTGTCCCAATGTGTTCTAGTGTCCCAGTGTCTTCTAGTTTCCCAGTGTCCCAGTGTCTTGTGGTGTCCCAGTGTGTTCTAGTGTCCCAGTGTGTTCTAGTGTTCTAGTGTCCCAGTGTGTTCTAGTGTCCCAGTGTGTTCTAGTGCCCCAGTGTCTTCTAGTGTCCCAGTGTGTTCTAGCGTCCCAGTGTGTTCTAGTGTCCCAGTGTGTTCTAGGGTCCCAGTGTGTTCTAGGGTCCCAGTGTCTTCTAGTGTCCCAGTGTCTTCCAGTGTCCCAGTGTGTTCTAGTGTCCCAGTGTGTTCTAGTGTCCCAGTGTGTTCTAGTGTTCTAGTGTCCCAGTGTGTTCTAGTGTCCCAGTGTGTTCTAGTGCCCCAGTGTCTTCTAGTGTCCCAGTGTGTTCTAGCGTCCCAGTGTGTTCTAGTGTCCCAGTGTGTTCTAGGGTCCCAGTGTCTTCTAGTGTCCCAGTGTCTTCTAGTGTCCCAGTGTGTTCTAGCATCCCAGTGTGTTCTAGTGTCCCAGTGTCTTCTAGTGTCCCAGTGTGTTCTAGTGTCCCAGTGTGTTCTAGCGTCCCAGTGTGTTCTAGTGTCCCAGTGTGTTCTAGTGTCCCAGTGTCTTCTAGTGTCCCAGTGTCTTCTAGTGTCCCAGTGTGTTCTAGCATCCCAGTGTGTTCTAGTGTCCCAGTGTGTTCTAGTGCCCCAGTGTGTTCTAGTGTCCCAGTGTGTTCTAGTGTCCCAGTTTGTTCTAGTGCCCCTGTGTCTTCTAGTGCCCCAGTGTCTTCTAGTGTCCCAGTGTCTTCTAGTGTCCCAGTGTCTGTGTCTTCTAGTGTCCCAGTGTGTTCTAGTGTCCCAGTGTGTTCTAGTGGCCCAGTGTGGTCTAGTGTCCCAGTGTGTTCTAGTGTCTTCTAGTGGCCCAGTGTCTTCTAGTGGCCCAGTGTCCCAGTGTGTTCTGGTGTCCCTGTGTCTTCTGGTGTCCCAGTGTCTTCTAGTTTCCCAGTGTCCCAGTGTGTTCTGGTGTCCCAGTGTGTTCTGGTGTCCCAGTGTGTTCTAGTGGCCCAGTGTCGTCTAGTGGCCCAGTGTCGTCTAGTGGCCCAGTGTGTTCTAGTGTCCCGGTGTGTTTTAGTGTCCCAGTGTCGTCTAGTGGCCCAGTGTCGTCTAGTGGCCCAGTGTCGTCTAGTGGCCCAGTGTCGTCTAGTGGCCCAGTGTGTTCTACTGGCCCAGTGTGTTCTAGTGTCCCAGTGTCTTCTAGTTTCCCAGTGTCCCAGTGTGTTCCAGTGTCCCAGTGTGTTCCAGTGTCCCAGTGTCTTCTAGTGTCCCAGTGTGTTCTAGTGTCCCAGTGTCTTCTAGTGTCCCAGTGTCTTCTAGTGTCCCAGTGTCTTCTAGTGTCCCAGTGTGTTTTAGTGTCCCAGTGTTGTCTAGTGTCCCAGTGTGTTTTAGTGTCCCAGTGTGTTTTAGTGTCCCAGTGTGTTCTAGTGGCCCAGTGTCGTCTAGTGGCCCAGTGTCTTCTAGTTTCCCAGTGTCCCAGTGTCTTGTGGTGTCCCAGTGTCTTGTGGTGTCCCAGTGTCTTGTGGTGTCCCAGTGTGTTCTAGTGTCCCAGTGTGTTCTAGTGTTCTAGTGTCCCAGTGTCTTCTAGTTTCCCAGTGTCCCAGTGTCCCAGTGTGTTCCAGTGTCCCAGTGTCTTTTAGTGTCCCAATGTGTTCTAGTGTCCGAGTGTCTTCTAGTTTCCCAGTGTCCCAGTGTCTTGTGGTGTCCCAGTGTCTTGTGGTGTCCCAGTGTCTTGTGGTGTCAAAGTGTGTTCTAGTGTCCCAGTGTGTTCTAGTGTTCTAGTGTCCCAGTGTGTTCTAGTGTCCCAGTGTCTTCTAGTGTCCCAGTGTCTTCTAGTGTCCCAGTGTGTTCTAGTGTCCCAGTGTGTTCTAGTGTCCCAGTGTGTTCTAGTTTCCCAGTGTGTTCTAGTGTCCCAGTGTGTTCTAGTGTCCCAGTGTGTTCTAGCGTCCCAGTGTGTTCTAGCGTCCCAGTGTGTTCTAGTGTCCCAGTGTGTTCTAGTGTCCCAGTGTGTTCTAGTGTCCCAGTGTGTTCTAGTGGCCCAGTGTCTTCTAGTGTCCCTGTGTCTTCTAGTGGCCCAGTGTCCCCCAGTGTCCCAGTGTGTTCTAGTGGCCCAGTGTGTCTAGTGTTCTAGTGTCCCAGTGTGTTCTAGTGTCCCAGTGTGTTCTAGTGTTCTAGTGTCCCAGTGTCTTCTAGTTTCCCAGTGTCCCAGTGTCCCAGTGTGTTCCAGTGTCCCAGTGTCTTCTAGTGTCCCAATGTGTTCTAGTGTCCCAGTGTCTTCTAGTTTCCCAGTGTCCCAGTGTCTTGTGGTGTCCCAGTGTCTTGTGGTGTCCCAGTGTCTTGTGGTGTCCCAGTGTGTTCTAGTGTCCCAGTGTGTTCTAGTGTCCCAGTGTGTTCTAGTGTCCTAGTGTCCCAGTGTGTTCTAGTGTCCCAGTGTGTTCTAGTGTCCCAGTGTCTTCTAGTGTCCCAGTGTGTTCTAGCGTCCCAGTGTGTTCTAGTGTCCCAGTGTGTTCTAGTGTCCCAGTGTCTTCTAGTGTCCCAGTGTCTTCTAGTGTCCCAGTGTGTTCTAGCATCCCATTGTGTTCTAGTGTCCCAGTGTCCCAGTGTCTTGTGGTGTCCCAGTGTCTTGTGGTGTCCCAGTGTCTTGTGGTGTCCCAGTGTGTTCTAGTGTCCCAGTGTGTTCTAGTGTCCCAGTGTGTTCTAGTGTTCTAGTGTCCCAGTGTGTTCTAGTGTCCCAGTGTGTTCTAGTGCCCCAGTGTCTTCTAGTGTCCCAGTGTGTTCTAGCGTCCCAGTGTGTTCTAGTGTCCCAGTGTGTTCTAGGGTCCCAGTGTCTTCTAGTGTCCCAGTGTCTTCTAGTGTCCCAGTGTGTTCTAGCATCCCAGTGTGTTCTAGTGTCCCAGTGTCTTCTAGTGTCCCAGTGTGTTCTAGTGTCCCAGTGTGTTCTAGCGTCCCAGTGTGTTCTAGTGTCCCAGTGTGTTCTAGTGTCCCAGTGTCTTCTAGTGTCCCAGTGTCTTCTAGTGTCCCAGTGTGTTCTAGCATCCCAGTGTGTTCTAGTGTCCCAGTGTGTTCTAGTGCCCCAGTGTGTTCTAGTGTCCCAGTGTGTTCTAGTGTCCCAGTTTGTTCTAGTGCCCCTGTGTCTTCTAGTGCCCCAGTGTCTTCTAGTGTCCCAGTGTCTTCTAGTGTCCCAGTGTCTGTGTCTTCTAGTGTCCCAGTGTGTTCTAGTGTCCCAGTGTGTTCTAGTGGCCCAGTGTGGTCTAGTGTCCCAGTGTGTTCTAGTGTCTTCTAGTGGCCCAGTGTCTTCTAGTGGCCCAGTGTCCCAGTGTGTTCTGGTGTCCCTGTGTCTTCTGGTGTCCCAGTGTCTTCTAGTTTCCCAGTGTCCCAGTGTGTTCTGGTGTCCCAGTGTGTTCTGGTGTCCCAGTGTGTTCTAGTGGCCCAGTGTCGTCTAGTGGCCCAGTGTCGTCTAGTGGCCCAGTGTGTTCTAGTGTCCCGGTGTGTTTTAGTGTCCCAGTGTCGTCTAGTGGCCCAGTGTCGTCTAGTGGCCCAGTGTCGTCTAGTGGCCCAGTGTCGTCTAGTGGCCCAGTGTGTTCTACTGGCCCAGTGTGTTCTAGTGTCCCAGTGTCTTCTAGTTTCCCAGTGTCCCAGTGTGTTCCAGTGTCCCAGTGTGTTCCAGTGTCCCAGTGTCTTCTAGTGTCCCAGTGTGTTCTAGTGTCCCAGTGTCTTCTAGTGTCCCAGTGTCTTCTAGTGTCCCAGTGTCTTCTAGTGTCCCAGTGTGTTTTAGTGTCCCAGTGTTGTCTAGTGTCCCAGTGTGTTTTAGTGTCCCAGTGTGTTTTAGTGTCCCAGTGTGTTCTAGTGGCCCAGTGTCGTCTAGTGGCCCAGTGTCTTCTAGTTTCCCAGTGTCCCAGTGTCTTGTGGTGTCCCAGTGTCTTGTGGTGTCCCAGTGTCTTGTGGTGTCCCAGTGTGTTCTAGTGTCCCAGTGTGTTCTAGTGTTCTAGTGTCCCAGTGTCTTCTAGTTTCCCAGTGTCCCAGTGTCCCAGTGTGTTCCAGTGTCCCAGTGTCTTTTAGTGTCCCAATGTGTTCTAGTGTCCGAGTGTCTTCTAGTTTCCCAGTGTCCCAGTGTCTTGTGGTGTCCCAGTGTCTTGTGGTGTCCCAGTGTCTTGTGGTGTCCCAGTGTGTTCTAGTGTCCCAGTGTGTTCTAGTGTTCTAGTGTCCCAGTGTGTTCTAGTGTCCCAGTGTCTTCTAGTGTCCCAGTGTCTTCTAGTGTCCCATTGTGTTCTAGTGTCCCAGTGTGTTCTAGTGTCCCAGTGTGTTCTAGTTTCCCAGTGTGTTCTAGTGTCCCAGTGTGTTCTAGTGTCCCAGTGTGTTCTAGCATCCCAGTGTGTTCTAGCGTCCCAGTGTGTTCTAGTGTCCCAGTGTGTTCTAGTGTCCCAGTGTGTTCTAGTGTCCCAGTGTGTTCTAGTGGCCCAGTGTCTTCTAGTGTCCCTGTGTCTTCTAGTGGCCCAGTGTCCCCCAGTGTCCCAGTGTGTTCTAGTGGCCCAGTGTGTCTAGTGTTCTAGTGTCCCAGTGTGTTCTAGTGTCCCAGTGTGTTCTAGTGTTCTAGTGTCCCAGTGTCTTCTAGTTTCCCAGTGTCCCAGTGTCCCAGTGTGTTCCAGTGTCCCAGTGTCTTCTAGTGTCCCAATGTGTTCTAGTGTCCCAGTGTCTTCTAGTTTCCCAGTGTCCCAGTGTCTTGTGGTGTCCCAGTGTCTTGTGGTGTCCCAGTGTCTTGTGGTGTCCCAGTGTGTTCTAGTGTCCCAGTGTGTTCTAGTGTCCCAGTGTGTTCTAGTGTCCTAGTGTCCCAGTGTGTTCTAGTGTCCCAGTGTGTTCTAGTGTCCCAGTGTCTTCTAGTGTCCCAGTGTGTTCTAGCGTCCCAGTGTGTTCTAGTGTCCCAGTGTGTTCTAGTGTCCCAGTGTCTTCTAGTGTCCCAGTGTCTTCTAGTGTCCCAGTGTGTTCTAGCATCCCATTGTGTTCTAGTGTCCCAGTGTCTTCTAGTGTCCCAGTGTGTTCTAGTGTCCCAGTGTGTTCTAGTGTCCCAGTGTGTTCTAGTGTCCCAGTGTCTTCTAGTGTCCCAGTGTCTTCTAGTGTCCCAGTGTGTTCTAGCATCCCAGTGTGTTCTAGTGTCCCAGTGTGTTCTAGTGCCCCAGTGTGTTCTAGTGTCCCAGTGTGTTCTAGTGTCCCAGTGTGTTCTAGTTTCCCAGTGTGTTCTAGTGTCCCAGTGTGTTCTAGTGTCCCAGTGTGTTCTAGCGTCCCAGTGTGTTCTAGCGTCCCAGTGTGTTCTAGTGTCCCAGTGTGTTCTAGTGGCCCAGTGTCTTCTAGTGGCCCAGTGTCTTCTAGTGTCCCTGTGTCTTCTAGTGGCCCAGTGTCCCCCAGTGTCCCAGTGTGTTCTAGTGTCCCAGTGTGTTCTAGTGGCCCAGTGTCTTCTAGTGGCCCAGTGTGTTCTAGTGTCCCAGTGTCGTCTAGTGTCCCAGTGTGTTCTAGTGGCCCAGTGTCGTCTAGTGGCCCAGTGTCTTCTAGTGTCCTAGTGTCTTCTAGTGGCCCAGTGATGTCTAGTGTCCCAGTGTCGTCTAGTGGCCCAGTGTGTTCTAGTGGCCCAGTGTCGTCTAGTGTGCCAGTGTGTTCTAGTGTCCCGGTGTGTTCTAGTGTCCCGGTGTGTTCTAGTGTCCCGGTGTGTTCTAGTGTCCCAGTGTGTTCTAGTGGCCCAGTGTCGTCTAGTGTCCCAGTGTGTTCTAGTGGCCCAGTGTGTTCTAGTGGCCCAATGTCCCAGTGTTTTCTAGTGGCCCAGTGTGTTCTACTGGCCCAGTGTGTTCTAGTGACCCAGTGTCGTCTAGTGGCCCAGTGTCGTCTAGTGGCCCAGTGTGCTTTAGTGTCCCATTGTTTGCATAAAGTTACGGAACGGGTTGGTTTCAGTGGGCCCACTCTCACCATTGAATGTCTGAGCATTTTTGTTTGTTTCAGAACAGTTCCTAGTGTGTTCCTGGTGTTGTCTTCTCTGTCAGTGTTCTGGTTCAGTGTTCTGTCCCAGTCAGTTGTGTGTACTAAAAAGTACAGCGGTAAAGATGCACCACAACCTATCACTGAGAGATGATAGAGAGCTATGTTGCACAACAGATCACAACAATCAACTTTTTACTGCCTGGCTGCAACTGTATCTCAGTGTTATATTGGTTCCATCCTGGCGTTTCGTTCCAGTGTTCTGTCCCACGGTTCTGTCCCGGTGTTCCGTCCCGGCGTTCCATCTCGGTGTTCCATCCCGGCGTTCCGTCCCGGCGTTCCATCTCGGTGTTCCATCCCAGCGTTCCATCTCGGTGTTCCATCCCAGCGTTCCATCTCGGTGTTCCATCCCGGCGTTCCGTCCCGGCGTTCCATCTCGGTGTTCCATCCCGGCGTTCCGTCCCGGCGTTCCATCTCGGTGTTCCATCCCAGCGTTCCATCTCGGTGTTCCATCCCAGCGTTCCATCTCTGTGTTCCATCCCGGCGTTCCATCCCGGCGTTCCGTCTCGGTGTTCCATCTCGGCGTTCCGTCCCGGCGCCCCCGCTTCCATCCCAGTGTTCCATCCCAGTGTCTATCTGTGTGAAGCTCTGCCAGATGCATGTGTCTGAGCGCCCAGAGCCCTGCTCCTGATAGTGTGACCACAGAGTTGGTTCACTCTGCAGGGGACAGTGACTGCAGCAAACTGACCCTACACTGACTACACACTGACTACACAGCTCATTTCTCTGTTGCACCCAGTTTTTTACAAGGCCATAGCGGCCCCAGCCACAACCAGCCCTGGGGCTGCTATGGAAAGTAGTGCATTTTGGGATGCAGTGCTTTTTACTGTAGTGCAATATGTCCCTCTCTGCACAGTGCTGCAACCCCTATGTTAGTTATGACAGGAGATATTAGCTCTCTTTTGTTGTGAGAGGAACCAGTACTTGATATCCTGGTCAAATATTAGAGTGCAATACTGTATTTGCCTTTCCATGTATTTGTATTCCTACATATGACAAGACTATGAACTTGACTCATCCTGCAGGCATAAATGGAGTTTTACACCCCATCTCTCTCTCCATTTCTCATCCCAAACTGTCATTGAAATTATTTGTTTGTATGCAATATCTGACCTCTGAGCGTATGGATGTACAGTTGAAGTCGGAAGTTTACATACACCTGAGCCAACTACATATAAACTCAGTTTTTCACATTTCCTGACATTTAATCCTCGTAGAAATTTGCTATTTTAGGTCAGTTAGGATCACCACTTTATTTTAAGAATGTGAAATGTCAGAATAATAGTAGAGAGAATGATTTAATTCAGCTTTTATTTCTTTCATCACATTCCCAGTGGGTCAGAAGTGTACAATCACTCAATTAGTATTTGGTAGCATTGCCTTTAAATTGTTTAACTTGGGTCAAACGTTTCGGGTAGCCTTCCACAAGCTTCCCACAATAAGTTGGGTGAATTTTGGCCCATTCCTCCTGACAGAGCTTGTGTAACTGAGTCAGGTTTGTAGGCCTCCTTCCTCGCACACACTTTTTCAATTCTGCCCACATATTTTCCATAGGATTGAAGGCAGGGCTTTGTGATGGCCACTCCAAACCTTGACTTTGTTGTCCTTAAAACATTTTGCCACATCTTTGGAAGTATGCCTGGGGTCATTGTCCTTTTGGTAGACCCATTTGCGTCCAAGCTTTAACTTCCTGACTGACGTCTTGAGATGTTGCTTCAATATATCCACATACTTTTCCTCCCTCATGAAGCCATATATTTTGTGAAGTGCACCAGTCCTTCCTGCAGCAAAGCACCCCCACAACATGATTCTGCCACCCCCGTGCTTCACGGATAGGATTGTGTTCTTCGGCTTGCAAGCATCCCCCTTTTTCCTCTAAACATAAAGATGGTCATTATGGCCAAACAGTTATATTTTTGTTTCATCAGACCAGAGGACATTTCTCCAAAAAGTACGATCCTTGTCCCCATGTGCAGTTGCAGACTGTAGTCTGGCTTTTTTATGGCGGTTTTGGAGCAGTAGCTTCTTCCTTGCTGAGCAGCCTTTCAGGTTATGTCGATATAGGACTTGTTTTACTGTGGATATAGATACTTTTGTACCTGTTTCCTCCAGCATCTTCACAAAGTAATTTGCTGTTGTTCTGGGATTGATTTGCACTTCTCGCACCAAAGTACGTTCATCTCTAGGAGACAGAACGCGTCTCCTTCCTGAGCGGTATGACGGCTTCGTGGTGGAAATAATCTGTCTGTAAACCATTGTTGGAAAAATTACTTGTGTCATGCACAAAGTAGATGTCCTAATCGACTTGCCAAAACTATAGTTTGTTAACAAGAAATTTGTGGAGTGGTTGAAAAAACAAGTTTTAATGACTCCAACCTAAGTGTATGTAAACTTCTGAATTCAACTGTATTTGACTGACCCTCAAACCTCTCTCTCCGTCCCTGTAGAAACTGGTGTGCGTATGTACAGTATGAATGTAAATGACTGACCCTCTCTCTCTCCCTCCCTGTAGAAACTGGTGTGCGTATGTACAGAATGAATGTATATGACTGACCCTCTCTCTCTCCCTCCCTGTAGAAACTGGTGTGCGTATGTACAGTATGAATGTATATGACTGACCCTCTCTCTCTCTCTCCCTCCCTGTAGAAACTGGTGTGCGTATGTACAGTTTGAATGTATATGACTGACCCTCTCTCCCTCCCTCCCTGTAGAAACTGGTGTGTGTATGTACAGAATGAATGTATATGACTGACCCTCTCTCTCTCTCTCTCTCTCCCTGTAGAAACTGGTGTGTGTATGTACAGTATGAATGTATATGACTGACCCTCTCTCTCTCCCTCCCTGTAGAAACTGGTGTGCGTATGTACAGTATGAATGTATATGACTGACCCTCTCTCTCTCTCTCCCTCCCTGTAGAAACTGGTGTGCGTATGTACAGTATGAATGTATATGACTGACCCTCTCTCCCTCCCTCCCTGTAGAAACTGGTGTGTGTATGTACAGAATGAATGTATATGACTGACCCTCTCTCTCTCTCTCTCTCCCTGTAGAAACTGGTGTGTGTATGTACAGTATGAATGTATATGACTGACCCTCTCTCTCTCCCTCCCTGTAGAAACTGGTGTGTGTATGTACAGTATGAATGTATATGACTGACCCTCTCTCTCTCTCTCCCTGTAGAAACTGGTGTGCGTATGTACAGTATGAATGTATATGACTGACCCTCTCTCTCCCTCCCTGTAGAAACTGGTGTGTGTATGTACACTATGAATGTATATGATCGACCCTCTCTCTCTCTCTCTCTCTCTCTCTCCCTGTAGAAACTGGTGTGTATGTACAGTATGAATGTATATGATTGACCCTCTCTCCCTCCCTCCCTGTAGAAACTGGTGTGTATGTACAGTATGAATGTATATGATTGACCCTCTCTCTCTCCCTCCCTGTAGAAACTGGTGCGCGTATGTACAGTATGAATGTATATGACTGACCCTCTCTCTCTCCCTCCCTGTAGAAACTGGTGTGCGTATGTAGTGAAGAAGACCGTGAGCTGTGTGGTGGAGGATGGAGTGGAGACCTACGTGAAGCCTGACTACCACCCCTGCTCCTGGGGCACGCAGTGTTCCCGTATGGTGACGTGAGTATGCTTCCCTCCCCCCACACACACACACACACACACACACACACACACACACACACACACACACACACACACACACACACACACACACATCTACTCACACACACATCTACTCACACACACATCTACTCACACACACACACATCTACACACACACACACACACACACACACACATATACTCACACACACATATACAAACACGCACACACACATATACTCACACAAACACGCACACACACATATAGTCACACACACACACAAACACGCACACACACATATACTCACACACACACACATTTTCACACACACAAACACACACTCATATTCCCACACAAACATCAAATACACACACACGCGCACACACACACACATACACACACACATATACTCACACACACACACACACACATTTAACTCCAGCTGGTAAAGCTTAAGCCGACACCTTCAAACAACACACACACACACACACACACACACACCACACACACACACACACACACACACACACACACACACACACACACACACACACACACACACACACACACACACACGGGCGCTCCATTCCAGTCATCACAACCAGAACAACACACTGCTGACTTACCACTCCGACTATTTTTCCATTCTCACTCGTCACTGGGAGAGAAAGTAACCTAGTTTGTCATGCTGCTTATGGAACGAACTGAACGGGGAGACAGTTGTGTGAGAGAGCGAGACAGACAGACAGGGAGAGAAAGAGAAAGACAGACCGAGAGAGAGAGGGGGAGATAGAGAGAGGACATAGAACTTAGAACACTATCCAACCAAAAGCACAGAGACCCAAATAATGGTGAATTATGCCTTCATTACTGTGAGACTTTAAAACTCAGAACCAAAAAAGGACAGTACAACAGCAAGCAGCTGACACTAATTGATGAGTCCATAAACACAAACAACTTCTGGCAAAATTCTAAAAAAAATCAAAAAATCGAAATGAGGAATTAGTGATATAAAATGGTGACATATGGACAACCCATTTTAAAACACTCTACAACACCGTTCAAATTGACACAAACGCAGAGCAACGACAAATTCATGAGAAGTTGAATGGATTAGAAAAAGCTATAAAGGACAATCAAAATCCATTGGACTCCCCAATTACTGACCAGGAGCTCTATAAGAAACTTCAGGCCCTCAAATTTAAAAAAAGCATGCGGACCTGATAGCATCCTAAATGAGGTGCTCAAATTTACTAGCGCAAAATTTCAATTGGCTATATTAAAACTGTTTAATTTGACCCTGAATGTAGGTTATTTCCCTGACATCTGGAATCAAGGACTCATAACCCCAATCTTTAAGAACGGAGACAAATTTGACCCTAACAATTACAGAGGCATTTGTGTGAACAGTAACCTGGTGAAGGTTTTCTGTAGTATTATAAATGTAAGATTTCTAAACTTTTACTCAAGCACAATGGCTTGAGTAAAAGCCAAATTGGATTTATACCAAATCATCACACGACCCTACACACCCTGATAGATAAACATGTCCACCAAAATAATACCAAAATATACGCTTGCTTTATCACCTTCCAAAAAGCATTTGATTCTATTTGGCATACAGGACTGTTCTACAAAGTTATTGAAAGTGGTGTAGGGGGTAAAACATATGACATAATTAAATCAATGTTCAGTTGAAGTCGGAAGTTTACATACACTTAGATTGGAGTCGTTAAAACTCGTTTTTCAACCACTCCACAGATTTCTTGTTAACAAACTACTTTTGGCAAGTCGGTTAGAACATCTACTTTTTGCATGACACAAGTCATTTTTCCAACAATTGTTTACAGACAGATTATTTAATTTATAATTCACTGTATCACAATTCCAATGGGTCAGAAGTTAACATACACTAAGTTGACTGTGCCTTTAAACAGCTTGGAAAAATCCAGAAAATGATGTCATGGCTTTAGAAGCTTCTGATAGGCTAATTTACATCATTTGAGTCAATTGGAGGTGTACCTGTGGATGTATTTCAAGGCCTACCTTCAAGCTCAGTGCCTCTTTGCTTGACATCATTGGAAAATCAAAAGAAATCAGCCAAGACCTCAGAATAAAATTGTAGACCTCCACAAGTCTGGTTCATCCTTGGGAGCAATTTCCAAATGCCTGAAGGTACCACATTCATCTGTACAAACAATAGTATGCAAGTATAAACACCATGGGACCACGCAGCCATCATACTGCTCAGGAAGGAGACGCGTTTTGTCTCCTAGAGATTAACGTACGTTGGTGCGAAAAGTGCAAATCAATCCCAGAACAACAGCAAAGGACCTTGTGAAGATGCTGGAGGAAACATGCTCAAAAGTATCTATATCCACAGTAAAATGAGTCCTATATCGACATAACCTGAAAGGCCGCTCAGCAAGGAAGAATCCACTGCTCCAAAAAAATAAAAAGCCAGACTACGGTTTGCAACTGTACATGGGGACAAAGATCGTACTTTTTGGAGAAATGTCCTCTGGTCTGATGAAACTGTTTGGCCATAATGACCATCGTTATGTTTGGAGGAAAAAGGGTGAGGCTTGCAAGCCAAAGAACACCATCCCACCCATGAAGCACGGGGGTGGCAGCATCATTTTCAGAGGGTGTTTTGCTGCACGAGGGACTGATGCACTTCACAAAATAGATGGCATCATGAGGACGAAAAATTATGTGGATATATTGAAGCAACATCTCAAGACATCAGTCAGGAAGTTAAAGCTTGGTTGCTAATGGGTCTTCCAAATGGACAATTACCACAAGCATACTTCCAAAGTTGTGGCAAAATGGCTTAAGGGCAACAAAGTCAATGTATTGGAGTGGCCATCACAAAGCCCTGACCTCAGTCCTATAGAACATTTGTGGCAGAACTGAAAAAGTGTGTGCGAGCAAGGAGGCCTACAAACCTGACTCAGTTACACCAGCTCTGTCAGGAGGAATGGGCCAAAATTCGCCCAACTTATTGTGGGAAGCTTGTGGAAGGCTACCTGAAACGTTTGACCCAAGTTAAACAATTTAAAGGCAATGTTACCAAATTCTAATTGAGTGTATCTAAACTTCTGACCCACTGGGAATGTGATGAAAGAAAAAAAAGCTGAAATAAACATTGTACCTACTATTATTTTGACATTTCAGAATCTTAAAATAAAGTGTGTGATTCTAACTGACCTAAGACATGGAATTTTTACTCTGATTAAATATCAGGAGTTGTGAAAAACTGAGTTGAAATGTATTTGGCTAAGGTGTATGTAAACTTCCGACTTCAACTGTATACTGGCATTACGTGCAGCATTAAAATTGGCAAGAAAAGAACAGAATACTTTAACCAGGGGCGGGGCCTTCGCCAGTGTTGCAATCTGAGCCCTGCACTCTTCAATTTTTACGTCAACGAATTGGCATCTATTCTAGAAAAATCCTCAGCCCCTGGTGTTAGTCTCCGCAATTCAGAGGTTAAATGCCTGCTCTTCGCAGATGATCTATGCCTGCTGTCACCCACAGCACATGGCATACAGCAGAGCCTGGACATGCTAGAGCAGTACTGCCAGACCTGGGCCCTGGCAGTAAACCCCCAAAATACTAAAATAATGATTTTCCAGAGAAGATCCAGATCTCAGGGAATTAGACCAAAGTTCTCAATTGGTACAAATTATATAGAGCACTGCACACACTACATTTACTTAGGTTAAAAAATAAGCTCAACTGGGCACCTTAATGAGGCAGTGAATGAACTGAGAGAGAAAGCACACAGGGCATTCTACGCCATTAAAAAGCAAATTCAAATTGAAATACCTATTAAAATTTGGCTAAAATGAATTGAATATGTCGTTGAACCAATTGCACTTAATGGCAGCGAGGTGTGGGGTCCACTTGCAAAACAAGATTTCACCAAATGGGACAAACACCCCATTGAAACCCTGCATGCAGAGTTCTGTAAGATTCTCCTACATGTCCAGAGGAAAACTACAAACAATGCATGCAGGGCAGAATTAGGCCAATATCCACTAATAATAAAACCTCAAAAAAGAGCAATTAAGTTTTGGAAACATCTTAAATACAGTGACCCCCCTCTCATATCATTACCAATTCCTGCAATGCCAAGAGCTGAGCAAAGAAAGAGTCCCCTCATCCAGCTGGTCCTGTTGCTGAGTTCACAAACCTGTTCTACTAACACACTGAAGCCTCAGGACCAGAACATCCAATCAATCAGAATAAAACAAATTACAACACAAACAAAACAAAATTATATTGCTTATTGGGAAACACAAGTACAAAGCAAAATGCAGTGATATCTGGCCCTAAATAGACAGTACATCGTCGTTAACTATTTGACCGTGGTTACTGATCAAAACCTTAGAAAAACCTTGATAAAGTACAGGCTCAGTGAGCACAGCCTTGCCATTGAGAAGGGTAGACACAGGAAAACCTGGCTCCCTGTAGAGGAAAGGCTGTGCAACCACTGCACAACAGCAAAACCTGAGACAGAGCTGCATTTCCTGACAAAATGTAAAAAATATAAACAATTAGAGTGTCATTTCCCAAAATTCGAAACCGTTATTCAAGGGTTCAAAGACCTCTCTGATGAGAATAGGCTACCCGTCCTGTTGGGGGAGGACACAGAGAGCTGTGGGTTGGCAGCGCACTACATTGCTGCCTGCCATAAGATGAGAGACAGTGTCTAACAGACCAATCAACCTGCACATGTCCTCTACTGTATCCTTATTGTTATTGTTCAATGTATGGTTATTTTGACCCTTGGTTATTGTTGTTACTGTTGTCCTGTTGACAATTATATTCTTATTATCTTAATATTGTAAATATCCAAAGTAAGTTTTGGCAATATGTACATTGTTACGTCATGCCAATAAAGCAAATATAATTTAATTTAATTGAGAGAGGTAGAGAGAGGGAGAGAGAGAGAGACAGATGTGACGATTCACTAAATAAATGTAACAAATATTCCTGTGAAATCAGGACCTTTCTGACTAATCTGAAACCCATACTATATCCCTTTCTCTCGCTCTCTTTCTCTGTCTCTCTCTGTCTCTCTCTCTCTTTCTCTCTCTCTCTGTCTATCTCTCTCTGTCTCTCTCTCTCTCTCTCTGTCTCTCTCTGTCTCTCTCTCTCTCTCTCTCTCTCTCTCTCTCTCTGTCTCTCTCTCTCTGTGTCTGTCTCTCTCTGTCTCTCTCTCTCTCTGTCTCTCTCTCTCTCTCTCTCTCTCTCTGTCTGTCTCTCTTTCTGTCTCTCCCTCTCTATGTCTCTGTCTGTCTGTCTGTCTGTCTGTCTGTCTGTCTGTCTGTCTGTCTGTCTGTCTGTCTGTCTGTCTGTCTGTCTGTCTGTCTGTCTGTCTGTCTGTCTGTCTGTCTGTCTGTCTGTCGCTCTCTCTCTGTCTGTCGCTCTCTCTCTGTCTGTCTCTCTCTCTGTCACTGTCGCTGTCTCTGTCTCTGTCTCTCTCTCTCTCTCTCTTGCGCTGTCTCTCTCTCTGTCTGAGTCTGTGTGGAGCGTGTGTTTGTTTGTCTGTTCTAATTGTTTGATAATCAGGATCTCATTTTGGAGTTTGGCTTCCACGCTCCATTGCAGCATACAGTACATTTGCTACAGCCTGAGGACTTCATTCAGGGATTTGCATACAGAGTATTCTCATCCATCAGAGGGGGGGGGGGGGGGGGGGCTATGAACTATGGCTAGCTAACCAATTAAAACACAGCCTGAGTTTCGATAAGGTTAATGTAAATATTGAGAAAGAGAGATAGAGAGACAGACGTGACGACTCACTAAATGTAACAAATATTCCTTTCTGACTAATCTGAAACCCATACTATATCCCTTTCTCTCTGTCTCTCTCTCTCTCTCTCTCTGTTTCTCTCTCTGTCTCTCTCTCTCTGTGTGTCTCTCTCTATCTCTGTCTCTAACTCTCGCTCTCTCTCCCTCTCTGTGTCTCTCTCTCTGTCTCTCTTTCTGTCTGTCTCTCTGCCTCTCGTGCTCTCTGTCTCTCTTTTTCGCGCTCTCTCTCTCTCTCTTTCTCTCTCTCTCTGTCTGTCTGTCTCTCTCTCTCTCTCTCTCTCTCTACTTCACAGCTGGGAAGCAGATGTCTGTGTATGAGCCTGAAGAATACAGTACATACACAGGAAATAGAACAATACATGCCTGTTCATGTGCAGGGGGAGTCATTGTGAAACATTTCTTCAAATTTAAAAGGGTTTCTTCTGAACGCAGTCCAAGCTAAATTTGGAGACTATTTGTTTGTTTGTTTGTCTGTTCTAATTGTTTGACAATCAGGATCTAATTTTGACGTTTGGCTTCCACACTCCATTGCAGCATACAGTACATTTGCTACAGCCTGAGGTCGATGAGGTTAATGTAAACACTGGGCCATTTGACTTGTGTATTGCGTATGTTCGTACAGTAATTCAATATGTTTAGACAGTTATCACAGATGTGCGCAATGAAGTGCAGTGCTCCTTTAGATGACATGATTGGGTAACAGGAGATTGCGATGCATGCCTACCATGCCTAAGTCTTTTACAGTAGAGAGTGACTATAAGGACACAAGGCGAGACCCAGATGCAGACACGGGAGGCAGATGGTTTGAGTCTTGATATTTATTAAACAATCCAAAAGGGGTAGGCAAGAGAATGTTCGTGGACAGGCAAAAGGTCAAAACCAATTCAGAGTCCAGGAGGTACAGAGTGGCAGGCAGAATGGTCAGGCAGGTGGGTACGGAGTCCAGAAACAGGCAAGGGTCAAAAACCGGGAGGACTAGCAAAAGAGAATAGAAGCAGGAGTACGTGAAAAATGCTGGTTGACTTGAAAGGCATACAAGACGAACTGGCACAGAGAGACAGGAAACACAGGGATATATACACCAGGGAACATAAGTGACACCTGGAGGGGGGTGAAGACAGTCACAAGATAGGTGAAACAGATCAGGGTGTGACAGTAACAGATGTTTCTGATACTATGTTAAACACTAGAGTGGAGAAGGAGCTGGTGGATTAATTGCAAACATGTTGAGGTCTGAATAGTTTCCCCAGTAAATGATTTAATTAACGTTGGTATTCAGTGAGGATTAGAGTTACAGCAAACTGCCCGTCAGGGCAGAAACCAGCCTCCGATGTTTACGTTTTGTTTTCATGCCTCCGAGCCTGGGAACGATGTGAAAATCTCAAATGAAATGCAAACGTAATTAGGGAGAAAATGCTTGTTACTTGGCTTTGTGGCCTGTAATGAGTGCGTTTTGGTTTGAGATGCATAAACATTCTCCATAAAGGTCTTTGGCTGAGAGTGCAGTTTCAAGAGTTCAGGCCAACAGAATAGCCAACAGGCCTATTGAAACTCAGTGGTAGGAACTCCAGTTCAACTTGGAAATAACAGATATTAAATAAACAAAATGTGTGAAGTGGTATAAAAAAAAGCCTGTTAAAATTAGAACGAATGTTGAATTCTGCCAATGGCTAGTGGTGTTATAGATTACATTATTATTGATACATTTACGTCCTTTAGCAGACACTCTTATCCAGAGCTACTTACCGTAGTGAATATATACATTTTCGTACTGGTCCCTCGTGGGAATCAAACCCACAACCCTGGCGTTGCTCTACCAACTGAGCCACATTTTTTACAAAACTTTGGTCAACGTGTCAGGGGCCAAAGGCAGATGTACAATAAGTTGACAATTACCACCCCTGACCAATTATAATTACGTAGTGTCAATAACATTTACATTTAGTTAACACTCCTATTCTTATCCACTGCGACCAACAATAAGTGTATTCAACTAAGAAAGGTGAGACAACCTCATTGTAAATCACTTCACCATTGTTGTCGTTGTCTCTGATTCTCAACAGGTATCGAACGTATATGAAGCCGCGGTACAAGGTGGCCTACAAGATGGTGACGGACATGGAGTGGAAGTGTTGCCATGGTTACACCGGAGATGACTGTAGTGAAGGGCCGAGCGGAGGGTCGGGGACCCAGATCGCTACAGCCAGACCCAAACCGTCCCGACCGGGACAGACCGGAACCGACACAGGTCACAGAGGGCAGAGTGGAGGAGACGGTGGGTGGATGTTTATGTTCCTGCTCTCCCTCTTCCTCTTCCTCCTCTTCAGTCCTTGTCTTCTCCATTTTTCATGGGAGCTGTCATCCTCTTATAATATAAGTATAATAATATTCTGTTTGTGTTCCAGGGCGAGGCGACAGCGACAAGACGCGGCAGCTGGAGGACAAGATCCAGAGCCTAACCAAGGACCTCCAGGACCTGCAGTCCACACTGAGGGGCATGAACGAACGCTTCCAGGAGGAGATGCGCAAACCGGGTTTCAGTGGTGGTGGCACCAAGGCCCCAGCGGACGCGGCCCAGCCGGAGATTAAGGACACCATCCACAGCATCCAGACCAAACTAGACCAGCTGGACAACAGGACCCAGGCTCACGACAAGACCTTGGTCAGCATCAACAACCACCTGGTCAACGGGAATGGCGGCGGTGGGAATGATCTTGGTGGTGGCACTGGCGACTCCTCTGGAGGCACCGGTGGGATTAGCGGTGGGAAGCTCAACACGCTGAAAGAGGAGATCCTGAGGGAGCTGGAGAGAAGGGTGTCTCTGTCCTGCTCCTCCTGCCAGTCGGGGGTTGAGGACCTGCGGAGACAGCAGCAGGAGGACAGGGAGCGGATCCGTGCACTGGAGAAGCAGCTGAATGCCGTGGATGGACGATATCGCCAGAGCCTGGATGGCCTGCGCCGCGAGGTGACGCGCTCCCAGGGCTGCTGCGATTCTGTCACCGACCTCAAGTACAGGGTCACAGATGCTGAAAGGAAGATCAGCTCCATATCAGAGAACTACGATGTCATCCAAAACCGCCTGGATAAGGAGCTGGGCAGTGGCGGTGGTAGTAATGGAGGTGGAGGTTTGCCAGGAGGTGGAGGTGGCTTTGGCCCTGGAAGTGGTGGCTTTGGCCCTGGAGGTGGCAGCGGGTTACCCAGGGTGATAGAGGACAGGCTGGACGGTCGTCTGAGGGACCTTGAGAGGTGGGTGAACAGCACAATGCAGCACACAGAGGAGACAGAGAAAGACCTGAAGGACTACTTCAACCGTGAGTTGGGTGACCTCAGGACCGTGTTCCTGGACCGTTTTGACGACCAGGGATACCGCATCGGCGACATAGAGCTAGACGTGGGCATTGTAAAGGACCTCGTGTCGGACCACGACAAGAAGCTGACCCACCTGGAGAACTCCACGGCGCTACTAGACAAGAGTCTGACTGACTGTGGCTGTGGAGGAACAGGAGGAGAAGCTGGAGGAGGAGGAGTTAGAGGAGGTGGAAGAGAAGATGGAGGAGGAAGTAGAGGAACCGAAGGAACAGGGGGAATGGGAGGGAGAGGAGCTGAAGGTGGAGCAGGGGAAGGAGGAAGGGGAGATACAGGAGGAACAGGAACTGAAGGAAGGAGAGATGGAGGAACAGGGGGAATCGGAGGAGGATGGGGAGGAGCTGGAGGTGGAGCAGGGGAAGGAGGAAGGGGAGATACAGGAGGAACAGGAACTGAAGGAAGGAGAGATGGAGGAACAGGGGGAACCGGAGGAGGATGGGGAGGAGCTGGAGGGGACGGAGGAAACGATTACGATGGAGACACTGTGAAGTCTATCACCTGGAGGGTGGTGGCCAATGAGGACGAGATCCGACGCTTCGACACACGGATCAAGGACCTGTCCGTCTCGGGCGACTCCCTCATGGACAAGGTGCTGGACCTCAGCCACGACATCCGCAAGATCAAAGCCCTGACCGGAAACAATGGCGAGCACTTCAACCGCATCGTCACAGAAGTTGAGACGCTCGGGCGTGGCATGGATGACTGCGACGTCTGTGGAAGAGTGGAAGACGAGTTCAAGAAGCTGAAGAACCACACCCTGAACCGCTGGGAGAAGGACATCAACGCCATCCGGAACCGGGTGGATTCGGACCAAAGCTTTTGCTCCCAGGTGTGCTCCACCCTACAGGAAGAGGTGGCGGAACTCCGGGAGGAGGTGGGGAAATGTAGCAACCAGTGTAAGATCCACCTGGAGACCCCAACAACAGGAGGTGGCACTGGAGGACGAGGCCTGGATGAACCTGAGAAGCCCCTGGACGGCCACAGTGTGATCGGAGGCACGTCCAACAACGGCCACCTCAAGTCCCTGCAGGGCGAGCTCTCCGAGGTCATCCTGACCTTTAGCTCCATCAACGACACGCTGAGGGGCCTGGAGCACACAGTGCAGAAACACGGCAGTGTCATCACGGACCTGGGCAACACCAAAGACAAGATCATCTCTGAGCTGGACAAGATACAGCAGGAGGTGACTGAGCACATCGAGAAGAGCCGCGACCGCCTCGACGGGGTGGATCGCGATGTGCGACGCTTCGAGAGCACCCTAGTGGTGGAGGTGGGCGACTGCAAGCGATCTGGCGACGGCCTGGAGAAGAGGCTGTCCAAGATGGAGGGCGTGTGCGGACGGCTGGACGGCGTCTCTGACTCGCTCCAGAGGATCAAGGAGGGGCTGAACAAGCACATGTCGGGCCTGTGGAACTGTGTGAATGGTCTGAACGCCACGGTCATCTCCCATGGAGGGATTATTAAGAGCATCCAGACCACTCAGCTGGACGGGATCCACGGGAAGATCAAGAACCTCAACTCGTCTGTCAGTCACATCCTCACTGAGTTCCAGAATCTTTTGGAACAGGACCTGACCGGTGAGTATGTTGACTTGACACTGTATTCCTTTCAGAGAGATTATGGTCTAGACCAGGGCTCTCCAACCCTGTTCCTGGAGAGATACCCTCCTGTAGGTTTAAACCAGGACTCTCCAACCCTGTTCCTGGAGAGATACCCTCCTGTAGGTTTAAACCAGGACTCTCCAACCCTGTTCCTGGAGATATACCCTCCTGTAGGTTTAAACCAGGACTCTCCAACCCTGTTCCTGGAGATATACCCTCCTGTAGGTTTAAACCAGGACTCTCCAACCCTGTTCCTGGAGAGATACCCTCCTGTAGGTTTTCACTCCAACCCCAGGTGGAACTAACCTGGTTCAGCTTATCAACCAGCTAGTTATTAGAATCAACCCGCTGGGCACAGACATCAGTTCAACGTCTGGTTTTGATTTACATTTGGTTGACTTGTCATTTAACAGGAATTCAATGTTAAAACAACTCACCATGTCATTGGATTTAGATAAAAATGTTGATTATCCAATCAGTTTTCCACATTGATTTTCTTGTTTGAAATTACATGGCAACAACATTGATTCAACCAGTTTTTGCCCAGTGGGAGTGGCACTTGATTAGGTTTGGAGTGAAAACCTAGAGGACGGTAGCTCTCCAGGAACAGGGTTGGAGAGCCCTGATCTAGATCCAACGTAGTAACTACAGAAATTAAACAATGCATGGTTTGAAAATATAAAGCATATTCATTTAGAGAGGATTTACATTGACACAGAGTATTTTCTGAGTTCATGTTGACAAATATATATTGATATTTTTGATTAAACTTATCCTCTCTCTCTCACATGTTCTGCTTTGTAGGTGTGCAGTTGGTTAGAGGTTTGAATGGTACACAGCTTTTGGTAAAACTGAACTAAAACCGTAATGTGTCTTAAACGCTAGACTAACCTTATCCTGTCTATACTTGACCAGTCTACAAGACAGCACATCCAGTGGGTATAAGGACACAATGAACACTGGTGCATATGTAAAGTCTCAAGTAACACATTTGCACCCACGTGTCAACATACAGAACGGTGTTAGCTACAATAAACACAGAGGCCCATCGAACAACACCAAGAAACAGACTGATGATTACAACAACATTAATAATCCACTAATTAAAACTAACAGTGTCTATTTGTGTAATATGTGAGTCTCACGTTAAATGTTGGCCTGCTATTAGTGTGTCTGTCTGTTGTGCAGTCTTTCATAACACTCCTCGAGTCTTCTCGGGTTACACACGTCTCAGTGTTCAAATAATCTGATGCTTCTGTGTCCGGAGGGAACAATGTATTATAATTTCGTAATACCTCATTCAGTGACATATCTGAGTGAGAAAACTCCTCCACTGTATCGTTACAGTAGTTTTGTCTGGAATGGTTTCTATGTTCCCTAACAGGCCGTCTTTGGGTCAACTTTGATTTTTTTCAGTTAAATATAATGTCAATTATTAAAGTTACTTCAATTATTAAATGACTTAAATAACTTAAATAAATACGTAATATTTAAATTATAACGTGTATTGATTATTCAACTATTGAAATGTGAATAAAAAAAAAGGAATATTAAGTTATTAACATTGTTGTCATTGCCTCCCACCACCCTAGGCCTGCCTGGTCCTCCAGGTCCCTCTGGGGAGAGAGGGTTCCAAGGGCTGCCTGGCGCTAAGGGGCCCCAAGGCAGGGACGGATCCCCGGGCAGGCAGGGAGAGAACGGGCCCAGAGGATCACCAGGTTAACAGGAACCATACAAGCCCTTTATAAATCAGTCTTCATGCCTCAGAAAATGTGTTTTTATATGTTGATGTTTGACTGAACGGTTTGAATCAGTCTAACTCGTCTCTTCCTCTCTTTTTTTCCACTGCAGGCCTCAAAGGTGAACGAGGTATGTTCATGTTTCATTATTTGCATTTTGAGTCTGACATGTTAGCAATGTGCTAATGCACTCAACAGTGCTGTGTGTTACATGTCATTACATAACATGAGTATTGCTGAGGGTCATTAACAGTCAGGGTGAATGGAGTTCTGTGTGAGTGTGTGTGGGGATCACTGTATAGGTCAGAGGTCAGCATCTGAGGATTAATGAGAACATCCTCAGAGGTAGCCAGGGAATGTGCACATAGTGCTTACTGGGTCAGCTTGAGGGTTACGTGTGGTGATTGTGAGATACATAGTGTGGCTATTAGTGTGTGTGTGTGTGTGTGTGTGTGCATGTGTTTGTGTGTCTATCTGTGTGTGGTGTGCGTGGATGTGTGTGTCCCTTTTTGTGTGTGTTTTCATGTGAGCTAGAGTTGTTGACCCCTTTTTGTTTTACATAACCGCTCTGTAACATTCCCATCATGATGGCAACTGCATCTGAAAGATACTGAACAAAAATACTGGAAACACAACATGTAAAGTGTTGGTCCCATGTTTCATGAGATGAAATAAAAGATTCCCGAAATTTTCCATACGTAAAAAACCTATTTCTCTCAAATTTTGTGCACATATTTGTTAACATCCTTCTTAGTTAGTATTTCTCCTTTGCCAAGATAATCCATCCACCTGACAGATGTGGCATATCAAGAAGCTGATTAAACAGCATGATCATTATACAGGTGCACCTTGTCCTGGGGATAACGATAACCACTGGCATTCACAGATGAATCCCGGTTTCAACTGTACCGGGCAGATGGCAGACAGCGTGTATGGAGTTGTGTGGGCGAGCGGCTTGCTAATGTCAATGTTGTGAGCAGAGTGGCGGTGGGGTTATGGTATGGGCAGGCATAAGCTATGGATAACGAACACTACTGCACTTTATTGATGGCAATTTGAATGCACAGAGATACCGTGACGATATCCTGATGCCCATTGTCGTGTCATTCACCTGCCGCCATCACCTCATGTTTCAGCGTAAAGTATGGCCGCATGTCGCAAGGATCCGTACACAATTCCTGGAAGCAGAATATGTCCCAGTTCTTCCATGACCTGCATACTCACCAGACATGTCACCCATTGAGCATGTTTGGGATGCTCTGGATCGATGTGTACGACATCATGTTCCAGTTCTCTCAAATATCCAGCATCTTCACACAGCTATTAAAGAGGAGTTTGAAAACATTCCACGGGCTACAATCAACAAATTGATCAACTCGATGCGAAAGAGATGTCACGTTGCATGAGGCAAATGGTGGTCACACCAGATACTGACTAGTTTTCTGATCCACTGCTTTTTAAGGTATCTGGTCACCAAAAAATGCATATCTGTATTCCTAGTCATGTGAAATCCATAGATTAGGGCCTAATGAATTTATTTCAATTGACTGATTTCCTTATATGAACTGTAACTCAGTGAAATCTTCGAAATTGTTGCATATTACATTTATATTTTTATTCAGTGTAGATTAGAGGGCTGTAACCGTCTTGAACAAAAGTCTCTCTCTTGCTATGTTCCTTACACGTTGTTTACTTTGCCATGTTGTCTGTAATGAACCGTGAACATGGATTTCCTCATGTCAGAACAATGAAATATCATATATAGTTGATAATAGCCATGCTCTCTCTAAGATGTTGTTGTAATTTTGCCCTCAGGTATGCCAGGTGCCGATGCCAACGTGCGCAAGCTGTCCTTCTCTGCCGCTCTCACCTACCCCATGCTTAGTGCTGGCACCATCGTCTTCGACAAGATCTTTGTCAACGAGGGAGAGTTCTATGAGCCGCGGACTGGTACTGAATAGATAGGACTTGTTTTGTTTTCGGGTTGAATAAGTATTCACAAACATGAACAGTGCATGCTACTGATACCAACTTGTACTGGGAAGAGACACACACACACACAGGCATAGACACACGCATACAAACACACAATAATATATGCACTATCCACACACATACACATGGATTTTGTGTTGTAGATATGTGGTAGTAGAGTAGTGCCCTGAGGGCACACACTTAATGTGTTGTGAAATCTGTTGTGTAATGTAATGTGTTTAGTTGTACATAACTGCCTTAATTTTGCTGGACCCCAGGAAGAGTAGCTGCTGCCTTGGCAGGAACAAATAGGAATGCATTATAAACCCCAGGAAGAGTAGCTCCTGCTTTGGCAGGAACTAATGGGGAGCCATAATAATCCCCAGGAAGAGTAGCTGCTGCCTTCCCCAGGAACTAATGGGGGATCCATGATAAACTCCAGGAAGAGTAGCTGCTGCCTTGGCAGGAACTAATAGGAATGCATTATAAACCCCAGGAAGAGTAGCTCCTGCTTTGGCAAGAACTAATGGGGATCCATAATAAATACAAATACAAATACTGAGTTCATTTATACTCACAGAGTACAGCAGTTAGTTACAGTGAGGGGAAAAAAGTATTTGATCCCCTGCTGATTTTGTACGTTTGCCCACTGACAAAGAAATTATCAGTCTATAATTTTAATGGTAGGTTTATTTGAACAGTGAGAAACAGAATAACAACAAAAAATCCAGAAAAACGCATGTCAAAAATGCTATAAATTGATTTGCATTTTAATGAGGGAAATAAGTATTTTACCCCCTCTCAATCAGAAAGATTTCTGTCTCCCAGGTGTATTTTATACAGGTAACGAGCTGAGATTAGGAGCACACTCTTAAAGGGAGTGCTCCTAATCTCAGTTTGTTACCTGTATAAAAGACACCTGTCCACAGAAGCAATCAATCAATCAGATTCCAAACTCTCCACCATGGCCAAGACCAAAGAGCTCTCCAAGGATGTCAGGGACAAGATTGTAGACCTACACAAGGCTGGAATGGGCTACAAGACCATCGCCAAGCAGCTTGGTGAGAAGGTGACAACAGTTGGTGCGATTATTTGCAAATGGAAGAAACACAAAAGAACTGTCAATCTCCCTCGGCCTGGGGCTCCATGCAAGATCTCACCTCGTGGAGTTGCAATGATCATGAGAACGGTGAGGAATCAGCCCAGAACTACACGGGAGGATCTTGTCAATGATCTCAAGGCAGCTGGGACCATAGTCACCAAGAAAACAATTGGTAACACACTACGCCGTGAAGGACTAAAATCCTGCAGCGCCCGCAAGGTCCCTGTCACGTCCTGACCAGTATAAGGGTTATTTGTTATTGTAGTTTGGTCAGGATGTGGCAGAGGGTATTTTGTTTATGTGGTTCGGGGTGGTGATTTATGTAGTAGGGTGTTTGATTTATTATTTCCGGGTTTTGGTCTATGTTCTATGTTTTGTATTTCTATGTTCTTTCTGGTTTGTTGTATTTCTATGTTTAGGTTGATGGGGGGTTGGACTCTCAATTGAAGGCAGGTGCTTTCTCGTTGCCTCTGATTGAGAGTCCTATATATGGTATATGTGTTTGGTTAAGTGTTTGTGGGAGATTGTTTCTGGTTTTGCCTGTGTGAGCATGACAAGACTGTTTTGTTGTTCGTGCGTTCTTCGGTTTGTTGTTTTGGTGTTCTCTTTATTTAAAATAAATATCAAGATGAGCATCCACATTCCTGCTGCGTTTTTGTCCTCTATTCGCGACGACAACCGTTACAGTCCCCCTGCTCAAGAAAGCACATATACATGCCCGTCTGAAGTTTGCCAATGAACATCTGAATGATTCAGAGGACCACTGGGTGAAAGTGTTGTGGTCAGATGAGACCAAAATTGAGCTTTTTGGCATCAACTCAACTCGCCGTGTTTGGAGGAGGAGGAATGCTGCCTATGACCCCAAGAACACCATCCCCACCGTCAAACATGGAGGTGGAAACATGCTTTGGGGGTGTTTTTCTGCTAAGGGGACAGGACAACTTCACCGCATCAAAGGGATGATGGACGGGGCCATGTACCGTCAAATCTTGGGTGAGAACCTGTTCCCTCAGTCAGGGCATTGAAAATGGATCGTGGATGGGTAATCCAGCATGACAATGACCCAAAACACACGGCCAAGGAAACCCAGGAGTGGCTCAAGAAAAAGGACATTAAGGTCCTGGAGTGGCCTAGCCAGTCTCCAGACCTTAATCCCTCTAGAAAATCTGTGGAGGGAGCTGAAGGTTCGAGTTGCCTAACGTCAGCCTCGAAACCTTAATGACTTGGAGAAGATCTGCAAAGAGGAGTGGGAGAAAATCCCTCCTGAGATGTGTGCAAACTTGGTGGCCAACAAGAAGAAACGTCTGACCTCTGTGATTGCCAACAAGGGTTTTGCCACCAAGTACTAAGTCATGTTTTGCAGAGGGGTCAAATACTTATTTCCCTTATTAAAATGCAAATCAATTTATAACATTTTTGACATGCGGTTTTCTGGATTTTTTTGCTGTTCTATCTCTCACTGTTCAAATAAACCTACTATTAAAATTATAGACGGATCATTTGTTTGTCAGTGGGCAAACGTACAAAATCAGCAGGGGATTAAATACTTTTTTCCCTCACTGTACATCATCGTTTGAGTTAATGTACAATGAGCCAACTTTCAAACCAAGCCATAAGCCTAAACACGCAACTGTTTGCTGTATTGCTGTGTACAACATCAGTAAGTATGCTAAGCTAATGCTAACCTCACTATCCCTCACTATCTCTGTGTTGCCCAGGCATCTTCACGGCTCCCGTTGATGGCCACTACTTCTTCAGCGCAATCCTGACTGGCCACAAGAACGAGAAGATTGAGGCGGTGCTGTCCAAGTCCAACTACGGCATGGCCCGTGTGGACTCCGGGGGATACCAGCCAGAGGGACTGGAGAACAAGCCGGTAGCCGAGGCCAAGATCACCCCCGGCTCCCTGGCTGTGTTCAACATCATCCTGCCCCTCCAGGCCCGAGACACAGTCTGCATTGACCTGGTCATGGGCAAGCTGGCCCACTCTGTAGAGCCTCTCACCATCTTCAGTGGAATGCTGCTGTATGAACATATGTAAGCCAAAACCCCCTAGCTTGTCCATCTGGAACATAAGAGAGGGAGAGGAAGGAAGAAACGGAAGAAGGACGAGGGAAGAAGAAAGTTAGAGAAGAGAGGGGTTGGGGTTGGTCCCCATTCTGGACTGTTTAGACTCACAGTTTGAATTGACAACCGCTTTTCAAAGCAAAACGACAGGGTCCAGAGATGGAATTACTTTAAATCAACTCGTGAAACACGGGAACGAACGACAACTAGGAGACGACTACGACAGAAAAGTGTTGTGTTTCTCCCTCTGTGTGTCATTCCTGGCCCTCTGATGTTGTGAGACCTGATGAACTGCTTGAACAAATACAGGATGTACTGTAAACTAAGTAGCAGACTGAGAGACTTCGTCCTTCGTTTTTTTTAACCTAGTTCGTCCAGTATTTGGAGAAGTGTTTTTCACACCAAATTTGTTGCTACTACTGCAGGATTTTTCTATGGTTATTCTTATTACTATGTCCCTGTTTCTATATTACTCACTCCAGGCATGGGGCTCAGCGTACAGTAGTCCTCAGTCTGCTTGACATCCCACCTTTGCTGCAAAGGGTTTCCCTGACAAAGAACCAGACCCACTGAAAAGGTCTGAGGTTAACCGGAAGTTAGGAATAGGGGAGAGAACCAGGAATGAGAAATTCCTTGCTTGATTTTCTATAGCTGATTTCTATGGTGATGAATTCACATTTTGTGATTTTAATGTTATCGTGCACCTTTCTGCCTCCTTGTCTCTCTGTTCTGTAATGCCTTTGGATTGGCGATCCAAACCTTGGCCTTGTTGACGATATTGCTACAGCTTAAGTGTGTTATACTGGTGGTTCCCAAAGCCTTTTATGTGCCATACGTGAACTAGCTAAATGTGCCGTCCGTGATCTAACTAAATGTGCCATTCGTGACCTAGCTAAATGTGCCGTCCCTGACCTAGCTAAATGTGCCGTCCGTGACCTAGCTAAACGTGTGGTCCGTGACCTAGCTAACTGTGTTGTCCGTGACCTAGCTAAATGTGCCGTCTGTGATCTAGCTAAGTGTGCCGTTCGTGATCTAGCTAAATGTGCCATCCCTGACCTAGCTAAATGTGCCGTCCCTGACCTAGCTAAACGTGCAGTCCGTGACCTAGCTAAACGTGTGGTCCGTGACCTAGCTAAACGTGTGGTCCGTGACCGAGCTAAATGTGTTGTCCGTGACCTAGCTAAATGTGTTGTCCGTGACCGAGCTAAATGTGCCGTCCGTGACCTAGCTAAATGTGCCGTCCGTGACCTAGCTAAATGTGTTGTCCATGACCTAGCTAAATGTGTTGTCCATGACCTAGCTAAATGTGCCGTCCGTGATCTAGCTAAATGTGCTGTCCTTGACCTAGCTAAATGTGCCGTCCGTGACCTAGCTAAATGCGTTGTCCGTGACCTAGCTAAATGTGTTGTCTGTGACCTAGCTAAATGTGTTGTCTGTGACCTAGCTAAATGTGCTGTCCGTGACCTCGCTAAATTTGCCGTCCATGACCTAAAGCCTTCAGACATGTCTTGCCATGCTCCAGATGAATGAAAACATTTTCGTACCCCAGACCCAGCCTTAACCACAACCAAGTAGGAATTTGCCTCAACCAAACAGAGGGAAACTCTGCCCTATACCCCAGTACAGAAGGAAACTCTGCCCTATACCCCAGTACAGAAGGAAGCCCTGCCTTATACCCCAGTACAGAAGGAAGCCCTGCCTTATACCCCAGTACAGAAGGAAACCCTGCCTTATACCCCAGTACAGAAGGAAACTCTGCCCTATACCCCAGTACAGAAGGAAGCCCTGCCTTATACCCCAGTACAGAAGGACCACATGGCCTATAGATCCTTTATTACATCATTAGAGGGAATCAGATGATGTGACTCAGCAATCTTCAACCTAACAGAGTCACACCCCAAAGAGTGAGAAAGTCAGTCTGAAAGCCTCGGTGACCAGTCAGGAGGGAGTATCACCCCCCCCCCCGAACCCGAACCCCCCGTTTCCCCCTTAGGCACACGATGTGTTGAACGGCTGCCAAGGGCCACAAGGAGTGAGCGGATCATAAACAGAGCGATGTGCTCTCTCTCTCTCTAAGAGGCCCCGATGGACGTCATTAATCTAGGCACAGTGAAGTGTTTACACAGGACGATAAATAAGAAGCTCTCTCTGACAGCAAGGGATGATTACTTGGTCATGTCTGTCGGCTCCCCAATGTCCCAATGATGCAGAGGAATAGTTACAGGCCTTCTAATGAGCCATTGATACAGAGGTCTAGGTTCTCTAATGGCCCAGTGATACAGAAGACTAGGTTCTCTAATGGCCCAGTGATACAGAAGACTAGGTTCTCTAATGGCCCAGTGATACAGAAGACTAGGTTCTCTAATGGCCCAGTGATACAGAGGACTAGGTTCTCTAATGGCCCAGTGATACAGAGGACTAGGTTCTCTAATGGCCCAGTGATATAGAAGTCTAGGTTCTCTAATGGCCCAGTGATACAGAAGACTAGGTTCTCGAATGGCCCAGTGATACAGAAGACTAGGTTCTCTAATGGCCCAGTGATACAGAAGACTAGGTTCTCTAATGGCCCAGTGATACAGAAGACTAGGTTCTCTAATGGCCCAGTGATACAGAGGACTAGGTTTTCTAATGGCCCAGTGATACAGAAGACTAGGTTCTCTAATGGCCCAGTGATACAGAAGACTAGGTTCTCTAATGGCCCAGTGATACAGAAGACTAGGTTCTCTAATGGCCCAGTGATACAGACCGGGGCAGATGCAACAATGAGGTGCTTTCAGAGCAGGGTAGATGCAGCAATGAGGATCTTTCAGAATGGGGCAGATGCAACAATGAGGATCTTTCAGAGCGGGGCAGATGCAGCAATGGGGATCTTTCAGAGCGGGGCAGATGCAGCAATGAGGATCTTTCAGAGCGGGGCAGATGCAGCAATGAGGATCTTTCAGAGCAGGGCAGATGCAACAATGAGGCACTTTCAGTATGGGGCAGATGCAGCAATGAGGATCTTTCAGAGCAGGGCAGAGAAAATAAAAATAAGAAAAGCAGGTTAAATTGTAACAGAAACATCATGTCAGTCAACTCATTTCTTTAGTAAAAAGACAGGTGCTGCTGATAACACTGCCATCGTCATCAAGGATGTTGGAATTATTTTGGGATGAACGTGCAAAAGTAACCTACTTTTTTAAGTGATTTGTTTGACAATGAGATGAAAACATCATGACTGGTTGTGGTCATGGTACATTAAAAGTACATTTTTACAGTTAAATTACATGTCTTTACTATAAAACCCATAGGAGGGGGGGATGGTGTGGAAGCTCAGACTGACCTCTGCCTGGGTCTTCCAAATCACTAAGTCCGCCCCTGTACAGAGGAACAGTTACAGACCCTCTAATGGCCCAGTGATACACAGGAATAGTTACAGGCCCTCTAATGGCCCAGTGATACAGAGGAATAGTTACAGGACCTCTAATGGCCCAGTGATACACAGGAATAGTTACAGACCCTCTAATGGCCCAGTGATACACAGGAATAGTTACAGACCCTCTAATGGCCTATGTGATACTCCGCACCTAGTGTTTTCCCAACCCAGTCCTAGGTTCCCCCTTAACCATTTCACATATTTGATCTATTCCAACACTAGCGCACCAGAACAGGATCAGGATAGATACGTTAGACTATTAGACTATGTGTTATTTACTAGGAAATTGATTCAATTTACAGATCAGCAAATGGATACCAACATATTTGACAGAGAGGTACACCATTATGATCAAATACATGGAGTTGTATTCAAATTATATCACTATTGGAAGACGCTGCATTTAGTTGAGAAGCTGCTATCTTGCTACTCTGTGCCTTTGAGCATTTCTCCACTTGGTCCTATCTGACCTCTATGTTTGTTATTGCTAAAGGAATTCCAAAGGTTTACTCAATCTATGAAGTCACCAACAACTGGTCATTCCACATGCCAACCAAAGCAATGCTATGTATTAAAGGTCCAGTTCCTCTTTGTTTTTGCAGATCCTCCTCCCTACAGTCTAACCTTTTGCCTTGAATGTGTGATTTGGCAACACGTGTAGCTCAAATAAAGGTATTTAATTTTACAGCCATGTCCTCTACGTAGGAGTTTGTTTTGGATTAATTCTCTGCTCGGAGGGTTAGGACTCTAATCTAGCTGCTCAGAGGGTTAGGATTCTAATCCAGCTGCTCAGATGGTTAGGATTCTAATCCAGCTGCTCAGATGGTTAGGATTCTAATCCAGCTGCTCAGAGGGTTAGGATTCTAATCCAGCTGCTCAGATGGTTAGGATTCTAATCCAGCTGCTCAGATGGTTAGGATTCTAATCCAGCTGCTCAGATGGTTAGGATTCTAATCCAGCTGCTCAGAGGGTTAGGATTCTAATCCAGCTGCTCAGAGGGTTAGGATTCTAATCCAGCTGTTCAGAGGGTTAGGATTCTAATCCAGCTGCTCAGAGGGTTAGGATTCTAATCCAGCTGCTCAGAGGGTTAGGATTCTAATCCAGCTGCTCAGATGGTTAGGATTCTAATCCAGCTGCTCAGAGGGTTAGGATTCTAATCCAGCTGCTCAGAGGGTTAGGATTCTAATCCAGCTGCTCAGAGGGTTAGGATTCTAATCCAGCTGCTCAGAGGGTTAGGACTCTAATCCAGCTGCTCAGAGGGTTAGGATTCTAATCCAGCTGTTCAGAGGGTTAGGACTCTAATCCAGCTGCTCAGAGGGTTAGGATTCTAATCCAGCTGCTCAGTGGGTTAGGATTCTAATCCAGCTGCTCAGAGGGTTAGGATTCTAATCCAGCTGCTCAGAGGGTTAGGATTCTAATCCAGCTGCTCAGAGGGTTAGGATTCTAATCCAGCTGCTCAGAGGGTTAGGATTCTAATCCAGCTGCTCAGAGGGTTAGGATTCTAATCCAGCTGCTCAGAGGGTTAGGATTCTAATCCAGCTGCTCAGAGGGTTAGGACTCTAATCCAGCTGCTCAGAGGGTTAGGATTCTAATCCAGCTGCTCAGAGGGTTAGGACTCTAATCCAGCTGCTCAGAGGGTTAGGATTCTAATCCAGCTGCTCAGAGGGTTAGGACTCTAATCTAGTGGGAAAGGATGGTGATGATGTCATGTTTTGAGATATCCTCTGTCAGCGCAGTATGTAGTTTGAGCAGACTTCCCGGGTTCAGTGCTCTTGTGTGATTGCTTAAATGTATATAGGCAGTGATCCAAATGCTGTGATTTATTAATAAATACAGTATATTGTATGGAATCAAGTATTTCCATAAGTGGACCACTATTCCTGTTGATTGACTGAACCATTTGAAACTTTAGTCAAATAATATATAAATGGTTTGATTCATTTTTATTCCTGCACATTAATAAACATGACATTTTGCTTCCCCCCCTCGACCCGTGCTGTAAAGGCTGAGAAAGCGTCGAGCCACGTCATTTTCTTTTCCAGTCTGCAAGCCAAAAAGAGAAAGTCATGCTGGGAGATCTGCCCGTGAGTTCATGGAAAGAATAACATTTCACATCTGTCCATCAACGGAGACACAGAGATCACATTTTTTGACGAACAAAGTCCCATTTTCCCATTTAGTTTCTCCTGAATTGAGCTAGGATAGGACTTTAACAGCCCTGGTCGTCTAAACCAGACTCCCCCCCCCCCCCCCCCCCCCTCCCCAGACGTTTTAACCCTAAACTGGCACAGCTGATTCAATTAGTCAAAAAATCATCAAGCCTTTGACGAATCAAATCAGGTGTTCCAGTAAAAAAACAAAAAAACTTCTGGTAGGGCTGGAGGAGAGGGTTATGGTTAGGGTAACCCTGGTCTAGATGTCCAGGGAGGCTGGAGGAGAGGGTTATGGTTAGGGTAACCCTGGTCTAGATGTCCAGGGAGGCTGGAGGAGAGGGTTATGGTTAGGGTAACCCTGGTCTAGATGTCCAGGGAGGCTGGAGGAGAGGGTTATGGTTAGGGTAACCCTGGTCTAGATGTCCAGGGAGGCTGGAGGAGAGGGTTATGGTTAGGGTAACCCTTGTCTAGATGTCCAGGGGGGCTGGAGGAGAGGGTTATGGTTAGGGTAACCCTGGTCTAGAGAGATCTCCACGAAACACACTCATTCCCCTTTTAAGTTTCTTCTTTATTAGATTTCCACTGTCCTTCGTCTGTGGAATGAACCCAGATCCTGCCCTGTGAAGCCTGGCGCTCAGATGCCGGATTATCTCCTCTGGTTGGAATGGGAGATCCTGAATGGGCCTTAGAGTTGACACTATGTTATGATGTACATGAAGTGTGACTGTGTTCTGCCCTGGGTGTAGGAGTGGGGGGGCTGGAATCTGTACACACCAGCTGTGTGTGGCCGGGACAGGGTGGGATACTGACATATTTCCTGTTTATCTTTCATTTTTACACACACCCACAAACACACAGTTTTGTATTGCTATCCTTGTGGAGACAAAATAATTGATTCCCATCCAAAATCCTATTTTCCCTAACCCCTAACCCTAAATCTAACCTTAACCTAACCATTACCCTAAACCTAACCTTAACCCCTAACCCTAAATCTAAAACTATACCTAAACTTAAACCCTAAACTTAAACCCTAACCCTTATTGTAGCCCTAACCCTAAACCTAACCCTTAAAACAGCATTTTTTCCTCGTGGGGACAGGCAAAATGTCCCCACTTGTCCAAATGTTCCAAACATTGTGACTTTGAATTCTGTAAAGTGAGTGAAATAATTATTGTTGTCTATCAACAATGGCAAGCCACCTGGGTCTGACAGCTTGGATGGAAAATTACTGAGGATAATAGATGACAGTATTGCCACTCCTATTTGCTATCTCGTCAATCTAAGCCTACAGGAAAGCGTGTGCCCTCAGGCCTGGAGGGAATCAAAGTCATTCCGCTACCCAAGGATAGCAAATCACCCTTTACTGGCTCAAACACCTGACCAATCAGCCTGTTATCAATCCTTAGTAAACTTTTGGATAAAATGGTGTTTGACCAGATACAATGCTATTTCACAGTACACAAATTAACAACAAGTTTTCAGCACGGTTATAGGGAAGGGCATTGCACATGTATGGCATAATCAAAAGACTAATGATTGGCTGAGAGAAATTGATGATAAATGATTGTGGGACCTTTTTTGTTAGACTTCAGTGCAGCTTTTGACATTAATGATCATAACCTGCTGCTGGAAAAACGTATGTGTTATGGCTTTACATCCCCTGCTATATTGTGGATTGAGAGTTACCTGTCTAACAGAACACAGAGGGTGTTCTTTAATGGAAGCCTCTCCAACATAATCCAGGTAGTCAGGTATTCCCCAGGGCAGCTGTCTATCTTTACTAATGACCTTCCACTGGCACGAAGTAAAGTCTGTGTGTCTATGTTTGCTGATGACTCAACACTATACACGTCAGCTACCACAGCAAGATAAATCACTGCAACACTTAACAAAAGAGCTGCAGTTAGTTTCAGAATGGCTGTCAAGAAATAAGTTAGTACTGAATATTTCAAAAACTAAAAGCATTGTATTTAGGACAAATCATTCACTAAACCCTAAACCTCAACTAAATCTTGTAATGAATAATGTGGAAGTTGAGCAAGTTGAGGTGACTAAACTGCTTTGGATAACCCTGGATTGTAAACTGTCATGGTCAAAACATATTGATGCAAGAGTAGCTAAAATGGGGGAGAGGTCTGTCCTTAATAAAGCGCTGCTCTGCCTTCTTAACATCAACAAGGCAGGTCCTAGATTTGTTGCACATGGACTACTGTCCAGTCATGTGGTCAGATGCCACAAAGAGGGACTTGGGGAAATTACAACTGGCCCAGAACAGGGCAGCATGGCTGGCCCTTAAATGTACATGAAGCGCTAACATGAGTAATACCCATGTCAACACTATATGCACTTCATCATAAATATTAACATGTTGAATGCACTGAGCTATCTGTTTAAACTACTGGCACACAGCTTGGTCACCCATGCATACCCCACAATAAATGCCATAAGAGATCTCTTCACAGTCCCCAAGCCCAGAACAGACTATGGGAGGCGCACAGTACTACATAGTTCCATCTTCCATGTTAAGTAACAGATGCAAGCAGTAAAATCAGATTTAAAAACGGATACAAATACACCTGATGGAACAGCGGGGACTCTGAAGATAAAAGACCCATATGATAAAATCCGCACCATACACACACGTACACATGGAATTCGTGTTGTATATATGTGGTTGTGGAGTAGTGACCTGAAGGCACACACTTAATGTGTTGTGAAATGTGATGTTTTTAGTTGTATTTAACTGCCTTAATTTTGCTGGACCCCAGGAAGAGTAGCTGCTGCCTTGGCAGGAACTAATGGGGATCCATAATAAACCCCAGGAAGAGTAGCTGCTGCTTTAGCAGGAACTAATCAGGATCCATAATAAACCTCAGGAAGAGTAGCTGCTGCCTTGGCAGGAACTAATGGCGATCCATAATAAACCCCAGGAAGAGTAGCTGCTGCCTTGGCAGGAACTAATGGAGATCCATAATAAACCTCAGGAAGAGTAGCTGCTGCCTTGGCAGGGACTAATGGCGATCCATAATAAATCCCAGGAAGAGTAGCTGCTGCCTTGACAGGAACTAATGAGGATCCATAATAAACCCCAGGAAGAGTAGCTGCTGCCTTGGCAGGGACTAATGGCGATCCATAATAAATCCCAGGAATAGTAGCTGCTGCCTTGATAGGAACTAATGGGTGTTGTATGATAAATACAGTTGAATACAGTTGAAATTGTATATGACGCACATCATTGTCCATTTTTGTCACCCGGAGAGGAGAGTTGCTTCAGGACAGGTACAGGACAGGTACAGGGCAGATAAAGGAGGTTGCTGTGTTTTATAACATTATCAGGTTTGGTAAATCCCTCTCCAATGCCAGCAATGACAGAAGCAGGATTAAAAATGATTCATGTTTAATCTATACGTTATACAAATCATAGAATGCATAGTCGGTTATTGCTTATACTGTGAACGCTCCACCCCTAAATGCAAACTATGAATCTTGAACACGTTGTCGTATAAAAGCCCATGTGGGCTAGACATTCTGAAGATGCACAACACTTATAATAACATGAATCAAAATCCATCTCCAATCCTGTAGAGAATGCTGAACAACATGTTTTGGGAATTAAATGACGTCATAGAACATTCCTACAGAACATTGTCTGTCTAGATGTTGTTTTGGAACATTATCCACGGGTGTTATGGGTAATATTCATGTTATAATTGAGGGTGTGGTACCACATCACCATAGTGAAAAAGCTGGTACAGAGGCTCCCTGGTCTTCTCCGTCTCCACGGATACGGTGATCCTGTGTTGCTGTGGCAACGTGCTGATAGACAGCTCCACCTGCTGGATCATCTTCACCTTCTCCTCAGCATTACGACACAGTTTTTAATTATTTTATTTAACAAGACAAGTCAGTTAAGAACAAATTCTTATTTACAATGACAGCCTACCAAAATGTAAAAGGCCTCCTGTGAAGACAGGGGGCTGGGATTAAAAATAAAGGACAAAACACAGATCACGACAAGAGAGAACACAACACTACATAAAGAGAGACCTAAGACAACAACATAGCACAGCAGAAATACATGACAACACAGCATGGTAGCAACACAACATGACAACAACATTGATAGCAAAATGGTAGCGGCACAACATGGTACAAATATTATTGCGCACAGACAGCAGCACAAAGGCAAGAAGGTAGAGACAACAATACTTCATGCGAAGCAGCCACAACTGTCAGTAAGTGTCCATGATTGAGTCTTTGAATGAAGAGATAAAACTGTCCAGCTTGAGTGTTTTTTGCATCTCGTTCCAGTCGCTAGCTGCAGTGAACTGAAAATAGGAGGTGTTCAGAACAAGGTTTACAAGGTTAACAAACACGTTATAAGCATTACCAAAAATCTAATATTTTAAGTGTTATAAACTGTACATGATACAAAATGGTTGATCATGATTAAATCTAGAGGAGTTGTTCAATAATGTGAATGTTAACCTGTGGGTGAGCTCACCTCCCAGTGATCCATTTGTACAAACTGAGAACTACCTGGGAGTAGTAGGCTTCTGACAGCTCAGGAAGGTTTCTGAGAGAGAGAGAGGGAGGAGAGGAGAGAGAGAGGGGGAGAGAGGAGGAAAGAGAGAGAGACAAAGGGAGGGGGAGACTTAGTTCCTTTTTTAAACACTACTGCAGTGGAGCAGCCACCCCTTATTTGACCCAAACACAGCGGCATCACATGTTCCAGCACCAGATCCTCCATCACGTGTGTCTTACGTGTCAGAGAGAAGGACCTTGAGGGACACACTACCCTCCCGCTGACTGACAACGGCCAAAATGTCCATCCCATGGCACGAGAAGCTGACCAAGCAAGGGGACAGACAGACAGACAGACAGACAGACAGACAGACAGACAGACAGACAGACAGACAGACAGACAGACAGACAGACAGACAGACAGACAGAGCCCTCAATGAACACAATGATAATGATAATACATGCATATTAATATCATAAATAATGAAAACAATTACAAAGATACACAGTGTGGGTACATTTGTTGCAGACTGAGAGGGATGGGTTTCCACCTAGTGGTAGAGACGAGGATAGCAGCACTAAAAGAGTCCAAGTGGAGAAGCGAGTGAGTGAGTGAGTGAGTGAGTGAGTGAGTGAGTGAGTGAGTGAGTGAGTGAGTGAGTGAGTGAGTGAGTGAGTGAGTGAGTGAGTGAGTGAGTGAGTGAGTGAGTGAGTGAGTGAGTGAGTGAAGGAGGAACTGAATTGAACTCAAAGAGCAAACACCTAGACACACCTAGACACACACCTAGACACACACAGACACACACCTAGACACACACACACACATCTAGACACACACCTAAACACAGACACACATCTAGACACAGACACACTTAGACACAGACACACACACAAACTGCTGGTGCGGGTGCCCACGGTCGCATTGGTTATAATCCTAGAGGTAGGGAAGGAAAAGTGGTTATAATCCTAGAGGTAGGGAAGGAACAGTGGTTATAATCCTAGAGGTAGGGAAGGAACAGTGGTTATAATCCTAGAGGTAGGGAAGGAACAGTGGTTATAATCCTAGAGGTAGGGAAGGAACAGTGGTTATAATCCTAGAGGTAGGGAAGGAACAGTGGTTATAATCCTAGAGGTAGGGAAGGAACAGTGGTTATAATCCTAGAGGTAGGGAAGGAACAGTGGTTATAATCATAGAGGTAGGGAAGGAACAGTGGTTATAATCCTAGAGGTAGGGAAGGAACAGTGGTTATAATCATAGAGGTAGCGAAGGAACAGTGGTTATAATCATAGAGGTAGGGAAGGAACATTGAGCGTGATAGAAGAGAGATGTCAATCTAGCACTTCTAAAAGTCATCTAGTACAAAGCTGTTGTTCACTGCAAACATCAAAGCAGTGACTCACTCCTGCAGGTTTATGCTCTACAACATCCGTAGAGAACGACTCTACCTCACACAGGAAGAGGTTCAGGTCCTTATCCAGGCACTTATCAATGCCTGTCTAGACTACTGTAACTCGCTGTTGGCTGGGCTCCCACTTTGTGCCATCAAAACCCCTGAAACCTATCCAGAATGCTGCAGTCTGGCTGGTGTTCAACCTTCCCAGGCTTCCAGTCGAAGCTTACATCAGCTACAAAGACCATGGTACTTAGCAGCAAGAGGAACTTCCCCCTCCCTACCTTTAAGCTATGCTCAAACAATACACCCCAACCCGAGAACTCCGTTATGCCACCTCTGGTCTCTTGGCCCTCTCTCAGCCCAGTCTAAGCTCTTCTCTGTCGTGGTACCCCAATGGTGGATCCAGCTTCCACCTGAAGCTAGGAGAGCAGAATCCCTGTCCCATCTTCCGAAAACGTCTGAAACCCTAAAATGTAAATACACATTTTTAGTTGATTCAAATAATTGTTATTAAAATAACTGGCTCCATAGCCTTTTTAGTTTACTAAACTTTTCAATCAAAGTGTTACGCTTAACATTTTAATTGGCACAAATTTAGCTCCAACAAAAAAAAGAGTAATATGCCCGACCAACATTAGAAAACAATACAGAAAACCCCTCAAATTGCTTAAATAAGTACATTAAAACCACGATGACAGAATAATCAGATTAACTGATCATTTACACAGCCATGGTGGTGTAGCAGGAACATCAGAATGCTGTGAACCAAAAGGTTGTGAGTTCAAATCCCAGGTGAGGAGGATATGTTGAATAATAATTACTGCACGATGTCATCAACGTTTGTCAAATACGTTGATAACTGAAGCACCGTGTGTAATTAGTTCCAAAGCCATTTTTAAAAACACAAATCATTTCTAGTTGAATGAACATATAAATTGAGCAAGCACATCATTTAAATTGACCGAATATTTTGAGTAAAGTTTGAATAAACTAAAAACGGCTGGGGAACCAGTTACATAATACCTGGTTCGTGGTGTGATGGAAAATATTATTGTGTGAAGAGACAGCCTTGAAAATGTTGAACTTGTCTTTCGTGTCATAAATAATCCTTGGTTTCTGCCTTTGCTTGGTAAAGACATGAGGGTGGGCGACACGACTTTCTCCTTAGGACCATCTGGCAGAACGCCCAGAATATGTTCTATAAATTAAGATAGGAGACGGTGCCAGACACATGCAGGAACCAACCCTATGAACCATGCCTATTTAACTTGTCTATGTAAGAAGTATCTACAGTGCATTCGGAAAGTATTCAGACCCTTTGACTTTATCCACATTTTGTTAGGTTACAGCCTTATGCTGAAATTGATTAAATAGTTTATTTCCTTCATCAATCTACACACAATACCCCATAATGACATCACAATATACCATAATGACATCACAATACCCCATACTGACAAAGCAAAAACAAGTTTTTTGATTTTTTTGCAAACTTATATATTTTTAAAAACTGAAATATTACATTTACATAAGTTTTCAAACCTTTTACTCAATACTTTTATAAAGCACCGTTGGCAGCGATTACAGCCTTGAATCTTTTTGGGTATGACGCTACAAGCTTGGCACACCTGTATTTGGGGAGCTTCTCCCACTCTTCTCTGCAGATCCTTTCAAGCTCTGTCAGGTTGGATGGGGAGTGTCGCTGTACAGCTATTTTCAGGTCTCTCCAGAGATGTTAGATCAGGTTCATGTCCGGGCTCTGGCTTGGCCACTCAAGGAGATTCAGAGACTTGTCCCGAAGCCACTCCTGTGTTGTCTTGGCTGTGTGCTTAGGGTCATTATTCTGTTGGAAGGCAAACCTTCACCCCAGTCTGAGGTCCTGAGCTTTCTAGAGCAGGTTTTCTTCAGGGATCTCTCTGTACTTTGCTCCGTTAATCTTTCCCTCGATGCTGACTAGTCTCCCAGTCCCTGCCGCTGAAAAACATCCACACAGCATGATCCTGCACCACCATGCTTCACCGTAGGGATGGTGCCAGGTTTCCTCCAGATGTGACACTTGGCATTCAGGCCAAAGAGTTCAATATTGGTGTCATCAGACTAGATAATCTTGTTTCTCATGGTCTGAGTCTTTAGGTGCCTTTTGGCAAACTCCAATGGGGCTGTCATGTGCCTTTTACTGAGGAGTGGCTTCTGTCTGGCCACTCTACCATAAATGCCTGATTGGTGGAGTGTTGCAGAGATGGTTGTCCTTCTGGAAGGTTCTCCCATCTCCACAGAGGAACTCTGGAGCTCTGTTAGAGTGACCATCGGGTTCTTGGTCACCTCCCTGACCATGGCCCTTCTTCCCCGATTACTCAGTTTGGCCGGGCAGCCAGCTCTAGGCAGAGCCTTGTTGGTTCCAAACTTCTTTCATTTAAGAATGATGGAGGCCAATGTGATCTTGGGAACCGTCAATACTGTTGACATTTTGGTACCCTTCCCCAGATCTGTGCCTCAACACAATCTTGTCTTGGAGCTCTACAGACAACTCCTTCAAACCCATGGCTTGGTTTTTGCTCTGACATGCACTTTCAACTCAAGTCTGGGATCTTATATAGACAGGTGTGTGCCTTTCCAAATCATGTCAACTCAATTTAACCTCTTAGGGATCCCTTAAAAAAAATAAAAAAAAATAAAATAGTAAATAACACAGGAGGAATCACATAAAATACACAAGAATGGAGCTATATAGTGCCTTGCAAAAGTATTCATCTCACTTGGTGTTTTTCCTATTTTGTTGCATTACAACCTGTATTTTAAATTGAGTTTTATTTGGATTTCATTTAATGGACATACACAAATAGTCCAAATTGGTGAAGTGAAATGAAAAAAATTAAAAGTGGTGCGTACATATGTATTCACACCCTTTGATATGAAGCCCCTAAATAAGATCTGGTGCAACCAATTAGCTTCAGAAGTCACATAATGAGTTAAATAAAGTCCACCTGTGTGCAATCTAAGTGTCACATTATCTGTCACATGATCTCAGTATATATACACCTGTTCTGAAAGGCCCCAGAGTCTGCAACACCACTAAGCAAGGGGCACCACCAAGCAAGCGGCACCATGAAGACCAAGGAGCGCTCCAAACAGGTCAGGGACAAAGTTGTGGAGAAGTACAGATCAGGGTTGGGTTATAAATAAATATAAGAAACTTTGAACATCCCACGGAGCACCATTAAATCCATTATAAAAAAATATGAAAGAATATGGCACCACAACAATCCTGCCAAGAGAGGGCCGCCCACCAAAACTCATGGACCAGGCAAGGAGGGCATTAATCAGAGAGGCTACAGAGACCAAAGATAACCCTGAAGGAGCTAGAGTATCTGTCCATAGGACCACTTTAAGTCGTACACTCCACAGAGCTTGGCTTTATGGAAATGTCCTGAAAAAAGCCATTGCTTATAGAAAAAAATAAGCAAACACGTTTGGTGTTCACCAAAAGGCATGTGGGAGACTCCCCAAACATATGGAATTAGGTGCTCTGGTCAGATGAGACTAACATTTATATTTTTGGCCATCAAGGAAAAAGCTATGTCTGGTGCAAACCCAACACCTCATCACCCCGAGAACACCATCCCCACAGTGAAGCATGGTGGTGGCAGCATCATGCTGTGAGGATGTTTTTCATCGGCAGGGATTGGGAAACTGGTCAGAATTGAAGGAATGATCAATGGCACTAAATACAGGGAAATTCTTGAAACCTGTTTCAGTATTTCAGAGATTTGAGACTGGGATGGAGGTTCACCTTCCAGCAGGACAATGGCCATAAGCATACTGCTAAAGCAACACTCGAGTGGTTTAAGAGGAAATGTTTAAAAGTCTTGGAATGGCATAGTCAAAGCCCAGACCTCAATCCAATTGAGAATCTGTGGTATGACTTAAAATTGCTGTACACCAGCTGAACCCATCCAACTTGAAGAAGCTGGAGCAGTTTTGCCTTGAAGAATGGGCAAAAATCCCAGTGGCTAGATGTGCCAAGCTTATAGAGACATACCCCAAGAGACTTGCAGCTGTAATTGCTGCAAAAGGTGGCTCTACAAAGTATTGACTTGGGGGGGGATAGTTACGCAAGTTGAAGTTTTCAGTTTTTTTGTCTTATTTCTTGTTTCTTTCACAATAAAACATATTTAGCATCTTCAAAGTGGTAGGCATGTTGTGTAAATCAAATGATGCAAACCCCCCAAAAATCTATTTGAATTCCCGGTTGTAAGGCAACAAAATAGGAAAAATGCAAAGGGGGTGAATACTTTTGCAATCCACGGAATACAGGGAGTACCAATACCAGATAAATGTGCAGAGGAATAACATACTTGAGGTAGATATTTACATGAAGGCAGGGTAAAGTGATTACGCATCCAGATAGATTATAATCAGAGTAAATACATTTATGATGTGTGTAAAACTGTGTGTGTGTATGTATGTGTTTTATTTGTGTGTGTGTGCATATGTAGTGCTTGAATGTGTGAGGGATTTGTGTGGGGGTGACAGTGTAGTGTGTGTGAGTGAGTGTGTATATGTGGTGTGTATATAAAGTCTAGTGAGTGTGAGTAGGGTCAGTGCAGATAGCTTGTGTACCATTAATTGACTATTTAGCAGTCTGGCTATTTAGCAGTCTGGTTATTTAGCCGTCTTATGGCTTGGGGGTAGAAACTGTCTCAGAGCCTGTTGGTCCGAGAGCCGATGCTCCAGTACCGTTTACCGGACTGTAGTAGAGTGAACAGTCTATGGCTTGGGTGGCTGGAGTCTTTGGCAATTTTTTGGGCCTTCCTCTGACACCGCCTGGTATAGGTCCTGGAGGGCAGGGAGCTTGGCCCCTATAATGTACTGGGCTGTCCGCACCACCCTTTGTAGTGCTTTTCTGTCAACGGCGGTACAATTGCATACCAAGCTGTGATGCAGCCAATCAAGATGTTCTCGATGGTGCAGCTGTAGAACGTTTTGAGGATCTGAGGGCCTATGCCCAATCTTTTCAGCCTCCTGAGGGGGAAGAGGCGCTGCCGTGCCCTCTTCACGACTGTGCGGGTGTGTGTGGACCATGTTAAGTCCTTAGTGATGTGGACACCAAGAAACTTAAAGCTCTCGACCCACTCCACTACAGCCTTGCCGATGCTCTCCCCTCTTTCTCCTGTAGTCCATGATCAGCTCCTTGGTCTTACTGACATTGAGGGAGAGGTTGTTGTCCTGGCACCATACCGTCTTTGACCTCCTCCCTGTAGGCTGACTCATCACCGTTAGTGATCAGGCCTACCACCGTCGTGTCGTCAGAAAACTTGATGATGGTGTTGGAGTTGTGCATGACCATGCAGTCCTGGGTGAACAAGAAGTACAGGACAGGACTAAGCACACACCCCTGAGGGGCCCCGTGTTGAGTGTCAGTGTGGCAGAGTTGTTGTTGCCTACCCTGATCACCTGGAGCCAACCCATCAGGAAGTCCAGGATCCAGTTGCAGAGGGAGGGGTTCAGTCCCAGGGTCCCTAGCTTGGTGATGAGCTGTGAGGGGACTATGGTGTTGAATGCTGAGCTGTAGTCAATGAACAGCATTCTCAAATACTGTAGTTAATTTCCTTGTCCAGGTGGGAGAGGGCAGTGTGAAGTGCAATTGAGATTGCGTCATCTGTGGATCTGTTGAGGCGGTATGTGAATTGGAGTGGGTCTAGGGTTTCTGCGATAGGGTGTCAGGGATGATGGTGTTGATGTGTGTCATTACAAGCCTTTCAAAGCACTTAATACTTACCGATGTAAGCGCTACAGGGAAAAAGTAATTTACTTCACTTATTTAATTGCTTTTCTATGTTACTTATTTGATATGTGACTTTTGTAGCCATTGCACTGAGTGATACGCCTGCAAGTACATGACAATAACATTTACAGGACTTTTCAACAAATCTTTTTTAAATGGAAATTGCATGCAATGTACCTTAAATAACAAAAATGTCAAGAAATATTAAATGCTGTTGTCGTGGAAATTCTGCACATGGGACACTCAAAGTCAATCTTAAATGAATCATTGTTTATTAACAGCAAGCTGGAGAGGTCACTGTCAAACGTAGATTAATCATTGTTTATTAACAGCAAGCTGGAGAGGTCACTGTCAAATGTAGATTAATCATTGTTTATTAACAGCAAGCTGGAGAGGTCACAGTCAAACGTAGATGCATAAAGTACCTGTCTGAAGTGAGCTCCGCCAAGGCAGTCCCATTAGATCTCTTACAGTGCATTCAGAAAGTATTCAGACCCCATTACTTTTTCCACATTTTGTTAACTTTACAATCTACACACAATATCCCATAGTGACAAATCAAAAACTGGTTTTTAGAATTGTTTGCAAATGTATAATTTTTTTTCACTGAAATGTCTTATTTACATAAGTATTCAGCCTCTTTGCTATGAGACTTAAAATGTAGCTCAGGTTCATCCTGTTTCCATTGATCACCCTTGAGATGTTTCTACAACTTGATTGGAGTCCACCTGTGATGAATTAACTGCATCATTGAAAAAGGTTTGTGAGCAAGAGTTCCACTGTAAAGTCTACTCCAGTTGTATTTGGCGCATTTGATGAATAACATTTCATTGTATTTGGCGCATGTGATGAATAACATTTCATTGTATTTGGCGTATGTGATGAATAACATTTCATTGTATTTGGCGCATGTGCTAAATAGCATTTTATGGTGTTTGCTCAGATTTGAACCAAACTGTTTTAACGGGCGACCCCCCAAAATAGAGTGGTTCAAAACTCCGCCGCCACCCCGCTGCACAAATGTAGCCTATCGTTACAGATGAATTGTCAAAATTCAAGAAACAGAAATCAACTTTGTTTCACACTTGCATTTTTGAGCTGAAAGTCATTCATTTCAGAAGCCAATATCAACTCAGCTATAACGTCACATCTCTTTGAGTCCAGAGAAAGCGTATCCAGCGAGGTTGGAACGCATGATCTGTCTGTAGCCTTTTTCTTCCTCACAAAATATCATAATAAATTTGCTAGAATATGTTACATCTTTATCCCATAAGCATTGAAGCCAATGCAATGTTACAGCTATCTTTAATCATATCGCCAATGAGCAGAACTGAAGTATAAAGCCTAATTAACTCACCCAAACTAGGCCTATCTAAAATATGAAAATGATCAATGAAATCGGCAGATAGCCTATTGTTCTGGTAAAGAAGCGTCCGTAGCAGATGGCTAAACTGTATTTTATATGGATAATATAAACGTACACTACTCTTGTTTTCTCCAGGCAAACCGGATAAAATTAAATATATTCTCTCTGGTTACTAATATGGACATGTGTGCCTGTCTTTGCGTGCCAACGCTGATGACTGGTCATTGGTGAACCTTAGGACAACTTTTTGGTTCTGAAGCAAGAATTTGCTGTAATGCCAAAGGCCTATGTTATTGACCAGATCGAATAGACAAAGGTAGAAATATAAAATGAAAATGGTAGGCTATACCTGTTTATTAAAATATGTATTTGTCCCACTCAGTTTCACACTCGCGACCTCCCAAAACCTTCTCGCCACTGACCCCCACTTTGACAACAACTAGCTCATGCTACCTGTGTTGGTTGACAGTTTGCTGCTGCATTCAGAGAGCCTTGTGCATTTCACTAGCCAATCTGTTGCACATTTTTTTGTGCAAGCAACTGTCTCTGGCTGTGTGGAGAGTGTCAAAACATTACAAAACCTGGCCAGACAATTTCAAGTCATCAATCTCAAGGCAAAGCCGAGTCCCACTTCTTGAGACTCCAAGTCTCAAGTTATTTTATTTGCTATCAAGTCGAGTCTCAAGTCATCAAATTTGTGACTGAGTCAGACTCGAGTCCAAGTCATTTACTCAAGTCCACACCTCTGGCTAGCAAACCAACTAATGTGTACAAGCTAGCTAGCTAAGTAACTTCGCTAACAAGGACACAATCAGATAGCAAACTAGCCAATTTAACAGCATACAGTATATCGTAATTTAGCTAGCTAACATTCGCAAGCCATTGAACGTTAGCAAACTGCGTAGGTAACATCTCCGGGGAAGCCAGGAGGAAAAAAAACATATTACAACCTATGTGTTGTGATAATTGTGTTGTTTGCTCTATAACCTGTTAGTGCATTTGCCTTGTCACCGTGATATACTGTATGGGTCTAAGGTCAAGACAACATCTGTCCGGTGAAGTCCACAAAGCACATTGCATGTAAAAAACAATTACATGGTCAAGCAAGTTAATGTTTCCAACATTTTCAGACTAATAAACAACTATTGATTTAGAACCATGGGGAGTTACAGCAAATCGCAAAGAAAACCGGAGCTGCCTGCACTATTCCAGCACTATTTCAAATTCAACATTTTACCATCTTCAAATCACCTATGCTTAGTCTCATACAGTGACAACTAAAAGATACCAAAAACAATTTAGTCCACAAGCTAAATATGATGTGGCTATCTATGGTACTGATTTCTGTGTGTATGTGTACACTCTTTTAGTTTTTGTTGTCCTATGCTCCCTGGCTATAAAGCTTGCTCGCTAGCCAAACTTCCTTTCCTGCTAGTTAACATTAGCCTACTACATCTACTACAAAGCTAACTAAAAAGCAGCATTCCCCAAGAGAGGATGGTTTTCACTTCAGCAGTAATAAATTCATGAACTTCTTTGAGGAAAAGATCATGATCGTTAGAAAGCAAATTATGGACTTTAAATCTGCGTATTCCTCCAAAGCTCAGTTGTCCTGAGTCTGCACAACTCTGCCAGGACCTAGGATCAAGGGAGACACTAAAGTGTTTTAGTACTATATCTCTTGACACAATGATGAAAATAATCATGGCCTCAAAACCTTCAAGCTCCATACTGGACCCTATTCCAACTAAACTACTGAAAGAGCTGCTTCCTGTGCTTGGACCTCCTATGTTGAACATAAAAGCCTCTCTTGAAAAAGCCAAACCTTGACCCAGAAAATATAAAAAACTATCGGCCTATATCGAATCTCCCATTCCTCTCAAAACATTTTAAAAAGCTGTTGCGCAGCAACTCACTGCCTTCCTGAAGACAAACAATGTATTCAAAATGCTTCAGTCTGGTTTTAGACCCCATCATAGCACTGAGACTGCACTTGTGAAGGTGGTAAATTACCTTTTAATGGCGTCAGACCGAGGCTCTGCATCTGTCCTCGTGCTCCTAGACCTTAGTGCTGCTTTTGATATCATCGATCACCACATTCTTTTGGAAAGATTGGAAACCCAAATTGGTCTACACTGACAAGTTCTGGCATGATTTAGATCTTATCTGTCGGAAAGATATCAGTTTGTCTCTGTGAATGGTTTGTCCTCTGACAAATCAACTGTAAATTTCAGTGTTCCTCAAGGTTCCGTTTTATGACCACTATTGTTTTCACTATATATTTTACATCTTGGGGATATCATTTGAAAACATAATGTTAACTTTCACTGCTATGCGGATGACACACAGCTGTACATTTCAATGAAACATGGTGAAGCCCCAAAATTGCCCTTGCTGGAAGTCCGTGTGTCAGACATAAAGAAGTGGATGGCTGCAAACTTTCTACTTTTAAACTCGGACAAAACAGAGATGCTTGTTCTAGGTCCCAAGAAACAAAGAGATCTTCTGTTGAATCTGACAATTAATCTTGATGGTTGTACAGTCGTCTCAAATAAAACTGTGAAGGACCTCGGCATTATTCTGGACCCTGATCTCTCTTTTGACGAACATATCAAGATTGTTTCAAGGACAGCATTTTTCATCTGCGGAACATTGCAAAGATCAGACATTTTCTGTCCAAAATTGATGCAGAAAAATTCATCCATGCTTTTGTTACTTCTAGGTTAGACTACTGCAATGCTCTACTTTCCGGCTACCCGGATAAAGCACTAAATACACTTCAGTTAGTGCTAAATACGGCTGCTAAAATCCTGACTAGAACCAGAAAATTTGATCATATTACTCCAGTGCTAGCCTCCCTACACTGGCTTCCTGTTAAGGCAAGGGCTGATTTCAAGGTTTTACTGCTAACCTACAAAGCATTACATGGGCTTGCTCCTACCTATCTTTCTGATTTGGTCCTGCCGTACATACCTACACGTACGCTATGGTCACAAGACGCGGGCCTCCTAATTGTTCCTAGAATTTCTAAGCAAACAGCTGGAGGCAGGGCTTTCTCCTATAGAGCTCCATTTTTATGGAATAGTCTGCCTACCCATGTGAGAGACGCAGACTCAGTCTCAACCTTTAAGTCTTTACTGAAGACATATCTCTTCAGTAGGTCCTATGATTAAGTGTAGTCTGGCCCAGGGGTGTGAAGGTGAACGGAAAGGCTGGAGCAACGAACCGCCCTTGCTGTCTCTGCCTGGCCGGTTTCCCCTCTTTCCACTGGGATTCTCTGACTCTACCCCTATTACGGGGGCTGAGTCACTGGCTTACTGGTGTTCTTCCTTGCCGTCCCTGGGAGGGGTGCGTCGCTTGAGTGGGTTGAGTCACTGACGTGGTCTTCTTGTCTGGGTTGGCGCCCCCCCTTGGGCTGTGCCGTGGCGGAGATCTTTGTGGGCTATACTCGGCCTTTTCCCGGGATGGTATGTTGGTGGTTGGAGATAGCCCTCCAGTGGTGTGGAGGCTGTGCTTTGGCAAAGTGGGTGGGGTTATATCCTACCTGTTTGGCCCTGTCCGGGGGTTTCATCGGATGGGGCCACAGTGTCTCCTGACCCCTCCTGTCTCAGCCCCAGTATTTATGCTGCAGTAGTTTATGTGTTGGGGGGCTAGGGTCAGTCTGTCACATCTGGAGTATTTCTCTTGTCTTTTCCGGTGTCCTGTGTGAATTTAAATATGCTCTCTCTAATTTTCGCTTTTTCTTTCTTTCTCTCTCTCGGAGGACCTGAGCCCTAGGACCATTCCTCAGGACTACCTGGCTTGATGACTCCTTGCTGTCCCCAGTTCACCTGGCCGCGCTGCTGCTCCAGTTCCAACTGTTCTGCCTGCAGCTATGGAACCCTGACCTGTTCACCGGACGTGCTACCTGTCCCAGACCTGTTGTCCCAGACCTGCTGGAACCCTGACCTATTCACCGGATGTGCTACCTGTCCCAGACCTGCTGTTTTCAACTCTCTAGAGACAGCAGGAGTGGTAGAGATACTCTCAAAGATCGGCTATGAAAAAGCCAACTGACACTTACTCTTGTGTTACTGACTTGTTGCACCCTCGACAACTACTATGATTATTATTATTTGACAATGCTGGTCATTTATGAACATTTGAACATCTAGCCCATGTGCTGTTATAATCTCCACCCGGCACAGCCAGAAGAGGACTGGCCACCACTCATAGCCTGGTTCCTCTCTAGGTTTCTTCCTAGGTTTTGGCCTTTCTAGGGAGTTTTTCCTAGCCACCGTGCTTCTACACCTGCATTGCTTGCTGTTTGGGGATTTAGGCTGGGTTTCTGTACAGCACTTTGTATCAGCTGATGTAAGAAGAGTTCTATAAATACATTTGATTTCATTTCATTTGATCTAGCTACATATTGAACTTCCATCCTCTCATGCCAGGAGAACAATGTATGAATTTATGGTTGGTTGGATCAGAATTGCTGTTATATAATCATTGGCCAGAACAGATAATTAAGTAAAACCACATGTCCAAATCCCTATCTCCATTCATGTCTAATTTAGGAGAGAGATCATTTTAGCTAGCTAGCTAGCCACCGGAAGACAATGACACAACGAGATGCAACAATTCTAGTTTTTTTCTGTCAATTACATTTTGCTTTTGATGTGATTGGTGTGAAACCAAATCCAAACTGGCTTCCCTTGACACTTTTTTTTGGTGCGCCAGGACCATTCACAGTTGAGCTCGCTCAGATTAGATCAACGCTGATTGGATATTATTTTATACTTTTTTTTATTGCTGGCTTCCCTTGCATTCAATGCTATGAGCGGCAACAATGTCATACTCTTTTCGAACAGACAACATCAGAAAGATGGTCTACACATACAAAGGGGCACTGTTTCACTCGCTCGGATGCTTTTTCCAGTGAGATACACTGAATAAACATTTAGGAGCAACAACAGCTCAATCGCAAAGTGGTAGGCCACACAAACTCACAGAACTGGACCGCCGAGTGCTGAAGCGCGTAGTGCGTAAAAATCATCTACCGAGTTCCAAACTGCCTCTGGAATCAACATCAGCATAATAACTGTTTGTCCGGAGCTTCATGAAATGGGTTTCCATGGCTGAGCAGCCGCACACAAGGCTATGATCACCATGCGCAATGCCAAGTGTCAGCTGGAGAGGTGTAAAGCTCTCCACCATTAGACTCTGGAGCAGTGGAAACGCATTCTCTGGAGTGATAAATCACGCTTCACCATCTGGCAGTCCGACGGACGAATCTGGGTTTGGCGGATGCCAGTTGAACGCTATCTACCCGAATGCATAGTGCCAACTGTAAAGTTTGGTGGAAGAGGAATAATGCAATAATGGTCTGGGGCTGTTTTTCATGGTTTGTGTTAGGCCCCTTCGGTCCAATGAAGGGAAATCTTAATGCTACAGTATTCACTATATTTCGAATGTACTGTTTAGTAAAAACAAATGCAGTAAGCAACAAATATCAGAATATTAGGCTCATCTTACTGAGAATGCACACGAAACCCGCTGTAGCCTACACATAGCCTACATAGGGTACTTGGACTGGCGCCCAGTGTACCTGCAGTCTAAGTACAATGTAGGTACACTACTATTGTGTAGGCCTGTACAAACACAGCTTCCAGCTGCCCCCTGGCGGCCATTCTAAATATTTCTTTAGACAGTCAAATCCTCCTGTTGCAGAATTATTTAACTTCTGCGATGAAAGGGGTTGAATTAAGATCCGACATCTGTTGCCGTAACTATTTTATGAAACCAGCATGCCATAATATTGTTACTGACATACAGTACACATATGGGGCTGCAGGTATTCTAGTGGTTAGAGTGTTGGACTTGTAACTGAAAGGTTGCAAGATCGAATCCCTGAACTGACAAGGTATAAATCTGTCGTTCTGTCCAGTCAACCCACTGTTCCTAGGCTGTCATTGTAAATAAGAATTTGTTCTTAACTGCCTTGCCTACCGTAAATTCCGGACTATAAGCCGCAACGTTTTTCCCAGGCTTTGAACCTCGCGGCTTAAACAATGACGCGGCTAATATATGGATTTTTCCCGCTTTCAATTTTTTTTTCCCAAAAAAACACATTCTGTGACGTGCTCAGTTCTTTGGCGGCATGAAGCTTTCATTAGACCAATGAAATTGACGAACGGGTTAAGGTCAAACAACTTTTTTGTTTACTGTTTAGATTAAATCGAGCGCTCTCAAACTTCCCATCATTCTGATTACAGTAGTCATTTTGTCACCCTCATCATGGCAAAGACTCGGAGAAATGCATATGATGCAGCTTTCAAGTTGAAGGCGATTGATCTGGCTGTTGAAAAAGGAAATAGAGCTGCTGCACGAGAGCTTGGTCTTAATGAGTCCATGATAAGACGTTGGAAACAGCAGCGTGAGGAATTGACTCAGTACAAAAAAACAACTAAAGCTTACTGCTAATTTTGTCTTTTTTGTTACAAGCTGTGTTTCGTTAAAGCCTATTTATTTTTGTTACAAGCCGTGTTTCGTTAAAGCCTATTTATTTTTGTTACAAGCCGTGTTTCGTTAAAGCCTATGTAAAGTTCATTTGTTTCAATGTACCGGTAGGCACCTGCGGCTTATAGACATGTGCGGCTTATTTATGTTCAAATTTTTTTTTTTTTTTAATTCAGTGGGTGCGGCTTATATTCAGGTGCGCTTAATAGTCCGGAAATTACGGTAGTTTAAAAAATATGCCATATTGTATTTGCAGTTCAACCGGTCAGAAATATGGTCATACTGTCTGCTTGAATGGAAATAGCTCAGGAAAACATGAAATGACCCAGTGAATTGATAGAACATCACTCAGTGATGCACAAAAACAATATAACAAAAAATAAATCTGTCCATCTTTCCTTTAATGATAGATGCCACAGTCCTCAGTTGCTGATAATGTACAATACCACATAGTTCCTTTATTGCTTGTTTTATTCAGCTATTCAGTAGATGAAAACATGACGATTAGGACTTGGTTCTTTCATGCTGTTCCTCTACACTTCCTGTTTTATTGCATTCAGTCATACATTCAGCTTATAACTGACACCGTACATGTCTATTGTTTCAGTAAACAGAAAGACTAACAAGCTAAGCAAACACATCTCTAGGACCGGGGTTCATTGGCAATATGTGTACCTCCTTACCCCCCCCCCCCCCCCCCCCCCTCCCCCCCCGCACTCATGTCCTTATACAACCTGTCCTCTCCCTCTCGCTGTGAGCACCACCTGTCACACACATATACACACACACACACCCACACACACATATACACACACACACACACACACACACACACACACACACACACACACCCACACACACATATACACACACACACACACACACACACACACACACACACACACACACACACACACACACACACATACACATACACACACATACACACTCTTCCAATAGTGTTCTCTCTCTCTCCAAAATGATAGTCTGCTCTCCAGTTCTCTTCTAGTCTGCTGCTGTGCCCACTGATGGGCTAAAAAGAATTGAGGTGAAAAAGCAGGTACCAGGTTTCGTTGTCACCCTCGTCCTGTGTTTTCTGGTCAGTGTTATTTGAAGGAGAGGAGACCTGACACTGTAAGTGTCTCAGAGTAATAGCGTAATCCATGTAATCTTATATACACTTTGATCTAAAATGTGAAACAGATCCCAGATCAGCATTCCTACTTTGGGATGCTTGATACATGGTTCAGATGGTTCCTCACACTGAAAGTAGTCTATGGACCAAAATAAACTGTCTATCCATCAAATACTCTACAAACTTCAACTCACCTTGGCCACCACAAACTAACAATCAATGGAAGTGATGGGGTCATGTGGGTTCGATTCCCACTGGGGTCACCCATACATAAAATGTACACACGCATGATTGTAATTCGCTTTAGATAAAAGTGTCTGCTAAATGGCATATATTATACTGAATCAGTCACAGTATTATTTTCCAGTCAGACCAGGAGGGGGCAGAATGTGGTTGCCAGGACAGATCACCTCTCCTGCCAGGAGAGGAAGGCTACGTTCCAAATGGTTCCCTATTCCCTTCAAAGGACCCATAGTGCTATGGTCAAAGGTAGTGCACTTATATTTGGAAAAGTGTACCATTTGGAGCATTGGATGAAGCAAAAATGTCAGTACCACCGAGAGGGCAGTGAAAACAATGGGAGTCTGCTTGGCATGCGAACTCATCTCAGTGTGTGAAAGGGCAAGGTTTGAAGGTAGACTGTTTGAATGGGACACATTGTCCTCACATGCCCTTCTAATCATGTTGTCCTGGTTTCTGTCTTTGTTCTTGGCCGCTTGTATGATTTTCGAGTCATCATGATTCTTTACCTCTCAGAACACTTCACTGGTTCAAAAACTAGTAGGAGAGAGAGAGAGAGAGAGAGAGAGAGAGAGAGAGAGAGAGAGAGAGAGAGAGAGATGGAGGAAAAGAGAGAGTAGGAGAGTTAGTCAGGGATAGAGGAGAGGGACAGGGGCCCGGCCAGCTCCATTCCTTGAATTCATAGCAGGTAGCAGGGATGGATTGGGACCAGAAATTGGCCCTAACATTTCTAACACACCGGCCCATTTTTTTTTCATTGAAGCCTCCATTTTTTAGCCAAGTAATGATCATTGTGCACTAAGCCCACAATTTAGACAGGCACAATTGGCTTAAAATGAGCCCATCTGGTATTTGCACGAATTGCCCTTTATTTAGCCAGTCCATTTCTGACTATGAGCACTGAACACATCCCCTCTGCACCTGTTAGGAGATTATGCTCTCTGTCTCTCTACCCTGAGGGACTATCAGCTCTCTGCTGACTGGACAGAGACAGGAGGAGAGGACACTCGCCATAGGTCTATTACACATACCCTGAATAACATGAGGATCTTTCCAACATTCTTATCTTGAATTAAGACAATGGTGTTAAATATACTTTCAGTTTTAGAGTTGATTTCCTGTAACAGTTTCCTCTCACCATCAACTTCTGATAATGCCCTACTTATAGTTCTAATTATTATTTAAGCAATAAGGCCAGTGGATGTGTGGTATATGGCCAATATACCACGGCGAAGGGCTGTTCTTAGGGACGACGCAACGCGGAGTGCCAGGACATAGCCCTTAGCTGTGGTATATTGGCCATATATCACAAACCCTTGAGGAGCCTTATTGCTATTATAAACTGGTTAGCAACGTCATTAGAGCAATAAAAATAAATGTTTTGTCATACCCATGGTTTACGGTCTGATATACCACGTCTGTCAGTCAATCAACATTCAGGGCTCGAACCACCCAGTTTATAATCTGTATTATAGAATAGAGCTAAATCTCCTGGTCACCAGCCTGTCTATTCTAATCACAGGAACCCATCTTCGGTTTGATGTGATCACACACCGCAGCCCATGCACCTGCTCACCTCGCTCGGGTGACAGGATAAGTCATTTCCTGTGATATGAATCATGGGGAGAGGTAGAGGTGTGGGGGATTCTAATTAAAAAGAGACTCAATAAAATATCTAATCTCTCTCTCTCTCTCTCTGTCCATCTCTCTCTCTCTCGCTCTCTCACACTTTCTTTCTCCCCCCTCTCTCTCTAGGCCATCACTCTCTATACTCCCAACATCTCTCTCTAGGCCATCACTCTCTATACTCCCCCCATCTCTCTCTAGGCCATCACTCTCTATACTCCCCCCCTCTCTCTCTAGGCCATCACTCTCTCCACCTCCTCTCTTCACATTGAAAATGGATGTGATTTATATATTTCTGTGTCCTTGCTCATGATGCCAATGTGTTGGTGTGTGTAATGTATGTGTATGTTCAGTTGAAGTCAGAAGTTTACATACACCTGAGCCAAATACATTTAAACTCAGTTTTCACAATTCCTGACATTTAGTCTTCGTAAAAATTCGCTGTTTTAGGTCAGTTAGGATCACCACTTTATTTTAAGAATGTGAAATGTCAGAATAATAGCAGAGAGAATTATTTATTTCAGCTTTTATTTCTTTCATCACATTCGAGGTGGGTCAGAAGTTTACATATACTCAATTAGTATTTGGTAGCATTGCCTTTAAATTATTTAACTTGGGTCAAACATTTTGGGTAGCCTTCCACAAGCTTCCCACAATAAGTTGGGTGCATTTTGGCCCATTCCTCCTGACAGAGCTGGTGTAACTGAGTCAGGTTTGTGAGCCTCCTTGCTCGCACACGCTTTTTCAGTTCTGCCCACAAATTTTCTATGGGATTGAGGTCAGGGCTTTGTGATGGCCACTCCAATACCTTGACTTTGTTGTCCTTAAGCCATTTTGCCACAACTTTGAAAGTATGCTTGTCCATTTGGAAGACCCATTTGCGACCAAGCTTTAACTTCCTGACTGATGTCTTGCGATGGTGCTTCAATATATTTTGTGATGTGCACCAGTCCTTCCTGCATCAAAGCACCCCCACAACATGATGATGCCACCCCCATGCTTCACGGTTGGGATGGTGTTCTTCGGCTTGCAAGCCTCCCCTTTTTTTCTACAAACATAATGATGGTCATCATGGCCAAACAGTTCTATTTTTGTTTCATCAGACCAGAGGTCCTTTCTCCAAAAAGTACGATCTTTGTCCCCATGTGCAGTTGCAAACTGTAGTCTGGCTTTTTTATGGCGGTTTTGGAGCAGTGGCTTCTTCCTTGCTGAGTGGCCTTTCAGGTTATGTCGATATAGGACTCGTTTTACTGTGGATATAGGGACGTTTGTACCTGTTTCCTCCAGCATCTTCACAAAGTCCTTTGCTGTTGTTCTGGGATTGATTTGCACTTTTCGCATCAAAGTACGTTCATCTCTAGGAGACAGAAGGCGTCTCCTTCTTGAGCGGTATGATGGCTGTGTGGTCCCATGGTGTTTATTCTTGCGTACTATTGTTTATACAGATGAACGTGGTACCTTCAGGCATTTGGAAATTGCTCCCAAGGATGAACCAGACTTGTGGAGGTCTACAATTTCTTTTCTGAGGTCTTGGCTGATTTCTTTTGATTTTCCAATGATGTCAAGCAAAGATGCACTGAGTTTGAAGGTAGGCCTTGAAATACATCCACATGTACACCTCCAATTGGCTCAAATTATGTCAATTAGCCTATCAAAAGCTTCTAAAGCCATGACATCATTTTCTGGAATTTTCCAAGCTGTTTAAAGGCACAGTCAACTTAGTGTATGTAAACAGTGAATTATAAGTGAAATAATTTGTCTGTAAACAATTGGTGGAAAAATTACTTGTGTCATGCACAAAGTTGATGTCCTAACCGACTTGCCTAAACTATAGTTTGTTAACAAGAAATTTGTGGAGTGGTTGAAAAACAAGTTTTAATGTCTCCAACCTAATTGTATAAACTTCCGACTTCAACTGTAGCTATTTAATTCATGCAAAAATTATCACCTAGTCTAGATAGATCAATGTAGAATTCTACATTCTACATTAAAATCTGAGTTAATTTAACATTCTTAATTAGCATAGATGTTTAAGTTCTAATTCTGTGTTCCCCCCAGTCTGGCAGTGAGGTACTGTCCCCAGAGAGTGATGGTGTGTTCAGGATGTGGAGAATCCCTTGTTCTCCTGTATGTCTGGATATGACATGATACTCCCTCTGTCTCCAGGGTGCATGTGCGTGTGTGTGTTCATGTGTGTGTGTGTGTGTGTGTGTGTGTGTGTGTGTGTGTGTGTGTGTGTGTGTGTGTGTGTGTGTGTGTGTGTGTGTGTGTGTGTGTGTGTGTGTGTATTCATGTGCGTGTATGTTCATGCGTGTGTGTGTGTTCATTTGTGTGTGTTCATGTGTGTGTTCATGTGTGTGTTCATGTGTGTGTGTGTGTGTGTGTTCATGTGTGTGTGTGTGTTCATGTGTGTGTTCATGTGTGTGTGTGTGTGTGTTCATGTGTGTGTTCGTGTGTGTGTCCATGTGTGTGTGTGTGTGTGTGTGTGTGTGTGTTCATGTGTGTGTGTTTGTGTGTTCGTGTGTTCGTGTGTGTGTGTGTGTGTGTGTGTGTGTGTGTGTGTGTGTGTGTGTGTGTGTGTGTGTGTGTGTGTGTGTGTGTGTGTGTGTTCATGTGTGTGTGATCATGTGTGTGTGTGTGTGTATTCATGTGTGTGTGTGTTCATGTGTGTGTGTGTGTGTGTGTTTGTGTGTGTGTGTGTGTGTGTAGTCATGTATGTGTGTTCATGTGTGTGTGTGATCGTGTGTGTGTGGTGTTCATGTGTGTGTGTGATCGTGTGTGTGTGTGTTCGTGTGTGTGTGTGTGTGTGTGGTGTGTGTGTGTGTGTGTGTGTGTGTGTGTGTGTGTGTGTGTGTGTGGAAGAGCTAACCAAACCATATGCTGTTCACAAGCAATATTCTGTATATTTCACCATTGGCCCCATGGCCAATCGTTGTAGAGATTGTACTAAGTGTAAGTGTACTGACACGTTTGTTTGAAATGTAAACGCTATAATGCTATAACGCTATAATGCTATAACGCTTTAATGCTATAACGCTATATTGCTATATTGCTATAATTCTATAACCTTCCTAATAATAGCATAACGCTATAACACTATAATGATATCATGCTATAACGCTATAATGATATAACGCTATAATGTTATAATTCTATAACCTTCCTAACAATTGCATAATGCTATAATGTTATAGTGCTATAACGCTTTAATGCTATAATTATATAACTTTCCTAATAATACCATCATGCTATAACGCTATAACGCTATAATGATATAATGCTATAATGCTATAATTCTATAACCTTCCTAATAATAGCATGACGATATAATGCTATAGTGCTATATTGCTATAACGCTATAACGCTATAATGCTATAATTCTATAACCTTCCTAATAATAGCATAATGCGCCAGTGCTATAACGCTATACTGCTATAATGCTATAATTCTATAACCTTCCTAATAATAGCATAATGCTATAGTGCTATAATGCTATAACGCTATAATGCTATAACCTTCCTAATAATAGCATAATGCTATAACGCTATAACACTATAATGATATAATGCTACAATGCTATGATGCTATAATGCTATAACGCTATAACGGTATAATGCTAGCACAAGTAGCCATTCCTGACAACAACCTCTCATGAATGTAAAACAACAAGCTAGTTAATATTCCACCGTTTTTCAGTTGCAGATGGCTGCTTCCTCCAGATCTCCTAGATAAACCAGGGCCGTCTCTATCTGATGGTGACTGACTCACACCCCAGATCTCCTAGATAAATCTGTGTTGTCTCTATCCAGTGGCGACTGACTCGCAACCCAGATCTCCTATATAAACCCGAGTCATCTCTATCCAGTGGCGACTGACTCACACCCCAGATCTCCTAGATAAACCAGTCACCACTATCCTATGGTGACTGACTCACACCCCAGATCTCCTAGATAAACCAGGGCCGTCTCTATCCAGTGGTGACTGACTCACATCGCAGGTAAGGGAACCTAAATCAATACAGAGAAAACCCATCTGACAAGACAACAAACCCAAACTACCAGCCCCATATCAATACATGTTGAACCACGACTCAAAGACTGGGGCATAGGAAGAAGGAGATGACCAAATAGATAAAGTGAGTTTATATAAGATTGAGAGAAAAAGAGCGAGATGAACAGATAGAGGGAGAAAAGAGACAGAGAGGGAAAGAGAGAGGGAGAGAAAAGGGAGAGAGGGAGAGAAGAGAGAAAGATGGAGAGGAGAGAGAGAGGGAGAGAAGAGGGAGAGAGGTAGAGAAGAGAGAGAGGGAGAGAAGAGAGAGAGGGGGCGAGAGAGAGAAGAGAAGAGAAGCGAGAGAGAGGGAGGGAGAGAGAGAGAAGAGAGAGAGAGGGAGGTGAGTGAAGAGTTAGAGAAGGAGAGAAGAGAGAGAAATAGAGACAGAAAGAGAGGAAGAGAAGAGAGATAGAAGAGAGAGGGGGAGAAGAGAGAGAGAGCGAGAGAAGAGAGAGAGGGAGAGAAGAGAGAGAGATGGAGAGAGTGATTGAGAGAGAGGGAGAGAAGAGAGAGAGAGGTAGAGAAGAGAGCGGGAGCGAGAGAAAGAGAAGAGAGAGAGAGACTGCTGGGTTCAGGGTACATCTATGCATCCTGCTGTGAGTGACTCAGTGAGCCTCTCTGAAATGGATGAGTAGGTTCATCAGACAGACACAGAAGTTCACCATACCAGGGCACAGTAGAACAGGTGGTTAACAAGTATTAAGAGACTGATATCATACACTGAGACAGTGAATTCTTTGGGTTTAGGCTGTTTATTCAAGTATTGGTTATTGGGCTTCCTCAATATTATTTATAGCGTCCTTTTCTCATCTCCTCTTAGTGTTCTCCTCTTAGAGTTTCCTTTCCTCTTAGCTCTTAGTGTCTCCCATGCTCCATCCTTAAACTAGAATACCGGCTGTCTACGATTAGCCTGATTGATCCCATCGAAACACAGCACACATCAACATTACAAGTCCATCACACACACACATAAATATATACTAATGTACAATATAACTGTCCTGCTAATTGGCAGAGTGATGGAAAACTGAACATCATCAATCAACTGTCATGAGGGAGAGAGAGAGAAAGAGAGAAAGTATGAGAGAGAGAAAGAACGAGAAAGAGAGAGAGAGTATGAGAGAGAGAGAAGAACGAGAAAGAGAGAGAGAGTATGAGAGAGAGAGAACGAGAAAGAGAGAGAGAGAGAATGAGAGAGAGAGAGAGAGAGAGAGAGAGAGAACGAGAAAGAGAGAGAGAGTATGAGAGAGAGAATGAGAAAGAGAGAGAGAATGAGAAAGAGAGAGAGAGAGCGAGACAGAGAAAAAGAGAAAGAGAAGGAGAGAGAGAGTATGAGAGAGAGAAAGGGAAAGAGAGAAAGAGTATGAGAGAGTATGAGAGAAAGAGAGAATGAGAAAGAGAGAGAGCGAGAAAGAGAGAAAGAGAAGGAGAGAGAGAGAGTATGAAAGAGAAAGACAAAGAGAAGGAGAGAGAGAGTATGAGAGAGTATGAGAGAGAATAAGAAAGAGAGATTTTTGACTTTTGGTCTTTCTTTACTGAAACTTTCTCATTTCATTTAAAAAAACTCACCCCCCCTTAAAAATAAAACACCAAAATATATGTACTGCATATATGTACCATACTCACCTTTCCATCTACCACATGATACAAACCAACATCACAATACCCAAAACAATACCCACTTCTACAACCGTATATCCAAAACATCTTCCTCATCTATTCAGACAGCCCCCCCCCAACACACCATATCTCCTGAAACATCTCCACACTTTTTATCATTTTATAGAACTCAAACTCAACCCTAAGGCGCGCAGAGACCATCCCATTAAACACTAGTAAAGGGTCTGTTATCCCCCCACCTTTGACCCTGTTCTTCCTTGTTAGACAAATAGACAACTTTGCATGAGCAAACAGAAAATTCAACAACACACATTTGGCCTTCTCCTTATTTGAATACCTGTACCCCATTACAAACATTCCAACAGTAAAAACCACCCCCAACCTCTCACACAGACATTCCAACAGAGACAGTAATGGCATTAACCTGGTGCACACAGAAAACACATGAATCACAGTTTCTCTCATAACACAGAAAGGACACCCCTGCCCGACTCCCGGTTCAACCCGTGCCAACCAGCTGTTAGTGGCCAGGGCTCCATGTAGAACCCTCCACTGGAGGTCCCCTGACCTCTTTGGTACTGGGGGTTTGTAGAGCCCCCTCCATCTAAAACCCACCATACTCTCCGTCCCACATACCCCCTGCCACTGATGTGCCTTCACTCCTGTTAGGCTCCTAATGTTCCTAACCTTAACGCAGAGGTTATAGAGGGCTTTACCTCCCACCCCTTCAAACTCCCCCAGGCTCGGAGTGTTCAAATCTAACAAGTCCTCCAGACCCCCTTGCCAGTCTCCAGTCTCTGCCGTCACCTGCAGTGGCGGAAACATTGGTGGCCCCTCCCCCTTTGGCCCCTCAAACACCCCCCCCTTACTGGCTCAGACAGTGCCTCCTGGACCTCCTCCAGGAATCTCTCCAGCAGCCTAAGAGACGTTATTCCTGTTTGTTGTGCCAAGACTTCCAGGGTTTTCCACCCCTCCTCTCCCAGCAGTCGCAGGTCACCCAGCCTTTGTAAACCTGCTGCCATCAGTTGCCTCTGCAGGGTGGTCGACTGAACCGATCTCAATGGGATGGCTGGGTTGTGGAAGATAGGCTCCTCCCACACCCACAGCCCAGGCTCCACACCCCCTTCTAGTGTGGGCCTTAGCAGCTGCCAGGCCCTCAGCACTGCAGAGTAAAAATCTGAGACACCTGCTGTACTCAGCCTCTCCAGCTTCATGAGGAAAAGCTGCCGGTCCAACTCAAATCCGCCAGCTCTCCTCAGCAGCGCGCATGCTGGTTCCCTCCAGCCAACATCAGTATGGTACAGCAGTCTCATAACCACCTTTAGCCGGAAAGCAGCCATCCTGCTCTCCAGTTCCACCAGGCCCTGTCCTCCTTCGTGGACGGTCATGTACAACACTGCCGCCCTCAGCCAGTAACGGCCCGACCAGAAAAAGTCCACCAGCTTGCGTTGCAGGTCTGCGAGCAGACCGGCTGGGGGGTTGAGGACAGCCAGTTTATGCCAAAGGGAAGATGCCACGAGGTTGTTGATTATCAGCACCCTCCCTCTATATGACACAGGATCCACCTCCACCGGGCCAGTCTTGACACCACTGCCTGTGACAGCCCCTCCCAGTTCTTCCTGACCCACCTCTCTGAGCCCAGGTACACACCCAACATTTTAAGCCCTTCACAACCCCACTGCAAACCCCCTGGAAGCAGAGGGGCCCTATCCCCCCACGCCCCACATAACAGAGCTTTGCTCTTGCCCCAGTTTACCTTAGCTGAAGAAGCTCCCTCGTACACCTTCAGACTGGTCTCTAGTGCCTGCATATCCTGACCATCCCTGACCATCACAGAAACGTCATCTGCATATGCTGACACTGCTATGCCTGTCACCACATCCATGCCTGTCCGGCACACTCCCTACAGTCTCCTGCGTAGCAGGCCCCAAAAAGGCTCAATGGCTAATGTGTCTAACTGCTCAGATAGAGGGCATCCTTGTCTAATGCCCGTCTCACCCAGACTGGCCTACTGAGCCCCCCTCCCACCTTGACCATACATGACGCCCCAGCATACAACAGCTTCACACAGGTCAAAAAACTCTTCCCAAACCCAAACACAGACCACATTAAACAGATACTCATGATCCACTCTATCAAAAGCCTTCTCTTGATCTCAAGAGACCAGTCCAAAGTTCACATTAGAACCTATCGACAAGTCCAACATGTCTCTGATTAAGAACAAGTTGTCCGTGATTGAGCGTCCCGGTACACAATATGTTTGGTCCTTATGTACTATCGAGTCCAAATTGGACTTCAGTCTGTTAGAGAGGACCTTGGAAAATATCTTGTAGTCTGCACAGAGTAATGCCACAGGCCTCCAGTTCTTAAGTTCACACAAGTCCCCTTTTTTGGGCAGGAGAGTCAGAGCCGCCCCATGGTAGCTCATCGGCAACTCTCCTACCCCGACACATTCACACAACACGCAAAAGAAATCCTGACCAATAATTCTCCAGAATTTTTTATAAAACTCCACTGGGAGTCCATCGACCCCCGGTGCACGACCGGGGGACATCTGGGTTACGGCCTCTGCCAGTTCATGGGACAACAGAGGAATGTCCATTTCATCCCTCTGTGCCAGAGAGATATTAGGGAGTCCTGCGAACAAGACCTGAGCACACATAGGATCACACACTTCTGCCCTATACAACTCAGTATAAAACTCCACAGTCCGCTCCCGCATCTCACCCACCACAGAGGTCACCCGCCCATCAGACAGCCGTAGACAATGCATACCCTTGGCTTCACTGCTCTGTCTTTCCAAACCAAATAAGAAGGAGCTGGGAGCATCCATCTCCTTGAGCATGGAGAACCTAGCACTTACAAGTGCTCCCTTTGCTTTACCCTGGAAAAAACAGCCCAGGTACTTACGTAATTCAGCTAAATTAACCTGGAGGCCTATATTGCCTTGCCCCACCATCTCTACCTCCATCTCACTAATACTACGCTTGAGTTCCCCCAATACTCTCCTAGCCTCTGAGGATGAGAGAGCTGTGTACTGTTGACAGAAAAGCCGAATTTAGACTTTCCCCACATCCAACCATTGACTGAGAGACTCATACTCCTCTCTTCGCTGCCCCCACCTTTCCCAAAAGGTCTGGAAACCTGAGCAAAAAGTGGCATCTTGCAAGAGCTTTACATTGAACTTCCAATAGGATTCCTGCCGGGGCCCTGGTGAAATAGACAGCCAAGCCATGGTTATGTTGTGATCCGAAAACCCCACCGGGAGAATGGTAGCGCCCAACAGCCTATTGCTCCGATTTATGGACATGTAAAAACTATCAAGTCGGGCTGCACTCACCCTAGCCCCAAAAACCTTCACCCATGTATACTGTCTTGTGTTGGGATGTTTAGTTCTCCAAACATCCACTAGGTCGAACTGATTAATGATGTCCCTTAACACTCCCACTGACACTGAATGAGGCTCTTCCCCATTTCTGTCTTTTGTAAAATCCATTGTACAGTTCCAGTCCCCTCCGACCACCAGCGTCTCCTCAGGCGCTACCTGTGAGAGTTCCTGTCTAAGACTCCCAAATAGAACCCCTCTTTCTCCCTGTATTAGGCGCATACATATTTATAAAGACAAAACCCATGTTGTTAATTTCTGCTTTTACAACAAGCAGCCTCCCCTACACACCTCCTTTGAGGAGCACATTTTTACAGACAGACCTGGTGAAAAAAGGACTGCCACCCCTGCAGTAAGATTTGTCCCATGGCTCAACATACTTGCCCCTTTCCACCAGAGCCCCCAATCGACTTCATTCAACACATCACTATGCGTCTCCTGCAGAAACAACACCTGTAATTCTTTTTGTTTTACATATTCACCCAACACACTCCTCTTTCCCGCACCTCTGGCGCCATTTATATTGAGCGAGCCTACCCGAAGAGTCTCCATAAGAAGTGGGAGAAAAGCCAGCAAAGAAAGAGACCAATAGCAAAGCTCAAAAAGCCCCAGTGCCAGAAAAAACTATTAATCTAAACAGTGTCTGAAGGTAGACCCATACGCACTGTTGTGACCCACTTCCTCAACCTAAACTGTTTCCTGGGTGAGAGGACACCATGCCCCTCATTTTTCATAGCTGAGGGGCATGGTTCATAGCTTCATACATCATTCATAGCTTCATACTGATCTTACAAACTTTCTCGGATCAGAAAAAAAAGCCTCAAGATGAACTTTCTTCCCCTTGGTCTCATTCAGGAACCTTGTCAGTTCTCTCAACGTGTACTTAGACCCCTCTGCTTGACAGGCTGTCAGCTGCGGGCCCATTGAAGAGGAGTCTGAAAAAAATATCTCCTCATCCTCTTCCTCAGACTCACTTTCCTCCTCATCTCTATCTCCCACCCTGACCACCTGCCCTTCCTCTCTGGTCAGGGCATCCCCCACAGCAACAGGCAAAGTTTCCATGGTGCCTTTGACCACACCCTTTTTCCTTTTCCGCTTGACACCCTCCTCCTCCGCCCTAGTATTACACTTCCCCACTATACTCTCCTCATCCACTAGCATAACCTGACTAGACCCAGCCTCATCTACACCACCCTCCATAGCATGACTAGACCCAGCCTTAGCTACACCACCATCCATAGCATGACTAGACCCAGCCTTAGCTACACCACCATCCATAGCATGACTAGACTCAGCTACACCACCATCCATAGCATGACTAGACCCAGCCTCCGCTACCCCACCATCTCTAGCCTGACTAGACCCAGCCTCCGCTACACCATCATCCCTTGCATGACTAGACCCAGCCCTGTTGTCCGCATCTCATTACCCCCTGCACGTTGACCTCGATTTCCCCCACTGGCGCTTGTACCCTCACCTTGTCTATGGCCTTTATGTGGGCACGCAAATCTCTTATGCCCCAAATCCCCACACTCAAAACACAGTAGACTATCTGTGCTGGCAAACCCTGCATAGAGCCCCTCCCCATGCCTCACTTTAAAATGCACATTTAGCTGTTGCTCATTGTTAATCAGAAACATAAAGACTTGCCTCCGGAACGAAACAACGTGCTTAACGGCATCTGCCTGAAAATCTGCCAACAGTACACAAAAACCGCTAGCAAACTTACCAAAATGACTCAGCTCTTTCCTGATTTGATCATCCGTAATAAACGGAGGCAAATTTGCGACTACCACCCTGGTCGAAGGGGTAGAGAGGTGAAATTTGCACCAACACACCCCTTACAAATATTCCACTAGCAATTAGCCTACCGACCAAATTTGCTCTTTTCATGAACACAACCACAGCTTTGTTCATTCTAGAAGCAGAATGTATAAATTCAGCTCCTACCTGTTCACCGACCGTGAAGAAGAACCTCCTCCACCTTAACTCCATTCTCAGGAACACACCTGAATCCATGCCGTGTCGACAGCGTCTCCTCCACGCTACGCTGAGAAGCCATCGCACACACCACACCTTCAAAACCCCAGGAAACTTACTCTGTCTTCTTCCACCCTAACTTTGAAAAAACTGTGGATACCGCTAAAACAAATATTGCATTAACCCTCCACCATAGAAAATTTTAATTGAAAGAAAAGACCAAGAAAATAATCAGCATGCACTGAGAGAGTGAGAGAGAGAGAGAGAGAGAGAGAGAAAGGGAATGATATAGTTTAGAGAGTATGAGATATAGATGATATAGTTTAGAGAGTATGAGAGAGAGAGAGAGAGAGAGAGAGAGAGAGAGAGAGAGAGAGAAAGGGAAAGAGAGAGAGAGTACGAGAGAGAGAGAGAACGAGAAAGAGAGAGAGAGAGAGGGAGAGAAAGAAAAAGAGAACGAGAGAGAGAGCGAGAGAGAGAGAGAGAGAGCGAGAGAGAGAGAAAGAAAGAGAGAAAGAGGAAGAGAAAGAGAAAGAGAGAGAGTATGAGAGAGAGAGAGAGAGAGAGAGAGAGAGCGTGAGAGAGAGAGAAAGGGAAAGAGAGAGTATGAGAGAGAGAAAACGAGAAAAAGAGAGAGAGAGAGAATGAGAGCGAGAGAGGGAGAGAGAGAGAGAACGAGAGCAAGAGAGGGAGAGAAAGAGAGAGAGTATGAGAGAGAGAGAACGATAAAGAGAGAGAGAGAGTATGAGAGAGAGTATGAGAGAGAGAGAACGAGAAAGAGAGAGATAGTATGAGAGTGAGAGAATGAGAAAAAGAGAGAGAGCAAGAAAGCGAGAAAGAGAAGGAGAGAGAGAGAGTATGAGAGAGAGAAAGGGAAAGAGAGAGAGAGTATGAGAGAGAGTATGAGAGAGAGAGAATGAGAAAGAGAGAGAGCGAGAAAGAGAAGGAGAGAGAGAGTATGAGAGAGAAAGAGAAGGAGAGAGAGAGTATGAGAGAGAGTATGAGAGAGAGAGAATGAGAAAGAGAGAGAGCGAGAAAGAGAGAAAGAGAAGGAGAGAGAGAGTATGAGAGAGAAAGAGAAGGAGAGAGAGAGTATGAGAGAGAGAGAGAATGAGAAAGCGAGAGAGAGAGAGAGAGAGAGAGAGAGAGAGAGAGAGAGAGAGAAAGAAAGAGAGAGTATGAGCGAGAGAGAGAAAGGGAAACAGAGAGAGAGTATGAGAGAGAGAGAGAGACCTATCCATTTCTCCATCGCTTTGCTCTCTAACTCTACAGCACAGGGCTACAGAGACCTGCTTCTCTTCATGGAGACCAATAACACCTGTCTAGAATATGACAGAATCACAGAGCCAATCTCTAGCCGGTGGTTAACATGATGGTTCACAGGTACTCAAAAAAGGAAGTAGCTTCTTTTGGACATGGCTTTTATCGTGAGCTGTCTGTATTATTTGGTATCTGTTACAAGTTCTCAACATCCCTACTAGTCAGACTAGCTCCTCCACAAACATCAGGGCAGTGTATATCAGTCACCTACCATATAACTTTTTACCTGGTTATACTTTATTATCAGTAACCACTAATGCCTAAACATCAAGCTGTGAGCCTCATCTTCATTATGGGCTTGTGACGTCAGAGAGCGCAACCATCTTTGTTGAGGGTGCAGGCTGTCGCTTGCAGGCGGGGCGGAGTTTCCTCCGAGGGCAATCCTTTTGAAGCGAGGCAGCAGTAGGAATTAGAAGGTGGGGGTAGCACCAAGGAGACATTTTCCAGTCCTGAACTGACGACGGTCCACTGAAAACAACTTCAGGTAGGTTGCTGAACGATTCAGTTCAGTTGAGATAAATAAAAACAATAGGTTATTTAATTAAAGAAAATAAAGAGTTTATTTCTAACGACTGAGCAAAAACAAGCAGTGTTGTGTCGCCGATTATTTTGTAAATCATGGTTTGTAAAGTCTATCTCAACCACTTTCAATGTAGTATTCTTTAGTTTCGTCAAAATAAATTACTTTTACATCGGTATCAAATCAGATTATATTGTTGTTAAAACAGAGTAAGGATTTAGCTTCGAGTAACGTCCCATTTTAATTCCCCGTGATAAAGCTGCTTATCAACGGTGTTGCATGTTGCAAAGAGCGCGCGGTACGAGTGTGGTCAATTTCAGAACCACGGACAGCGCTTGAGCGCTCATTCCAGAAACAGCCCGGTAAACCACAGGCTACGCTACAGAAACGTTGAGAGCATTAGTAAAGGTTTGTTTGTAGAAAAGCTGCACGGCACACCAATTTGTTTGGGAGAAAAAAACATTTTGCATGCTAGACCTGTTTTTTGTCGTTTATCTCACAGAAATTGGTCATTCAGCCTTTACCTCCTTTAGGTTGTTCTCTGAAAACAAATATCAAGATGCTGTTCAAACTTAATTGCTAAGATGGTGTGATTTTTCTATTGCCCTTTCTTTGTAATAATTTAGGTTCAAATGTTAGGTTATATGGAGATCAAGAATTAGTCTGTTTTGTTTAGTGCATGTGGCTGTGTAATGTCAAGCAGATCTCAAGCCAAAGTGAATGTGACAATATAACATGAGTTATATGACATTTGCACCTAATCCACCCACGCCTGCTGCCAGAAGATCACTCATGTCACTGGACGAGAACATGTGTATGTTTATAAGGTTCAAAGTGGTGTCGCCATCCAAAACCACACCTTAAAATAGTGAAAGTTCGGTCCGCCAACACAGGGACAGGAAGTGATGATGATATAGTCTGGTCCGCCAACACAGGGACAGGAAGTGATGATGATATAGTCTGGTCCGCCAACACAGGGACAGGAAGTGATGATGATATAGTTTACTCCGCCAACACAGGGAAAGGAAGTGATGATGATATAGTTGGGTTCGCCAACACAGGGACAGAAAATGATGATGATATAGTTGGGTCCGCCAACACAGGGACAGGAAGTGATGATGATATAGTTGGGTCCGCCAACACAGGGTCAGGAAGTGATGATGATATAGTTGGGTCCGCCAACACAGGGACAGGAAGTGATGATGATATAGTTGGGTCCGCCAACACAGGGATAGGACGTGATGATGATATAGTTTAGTCCGCCAACACAGGGACAGGAAGTGATGATGATATAGTTTGGTCTGCCAACACAGGGACAGGAAGTGATGATGATATAGTTTGGTCCGCCAACACAGGCACAGGAAGTGATGATGATATAGTTCGGTCCACCAATAGAGGGACAGGAAGTGATGATGATATAGTTTGGTCCACCAACACAGGGACAGGAAGTGATGATGATATAGTTTGGTCCGCCAACACAGGTACAGGAAGTGATGATGATATAGTTTGGTCCACCAACACAGGGACAGGACGTGATGATGATATAGTTTGGTCTGCCAACACAGGGACAGGAAGTGATGATGATATAGTTTGGTCCACCAACCCAGGGGCAGGAAGTGATGATGATATAGTTTGGTCCGCCAACACAGGGACAGGAAGTGATGATGATATAGTTTAGTCCGCCAACACAGGGACAGGAAGTGATGATGATATAGCCTATCTAATACAGAATATGTAATCGGAAACCCCGGTGGAAGAGGAGCTGGAAGGTTGCCAGATTCCCTGTGCCGTCTCCCTCTGCCAAGGGGATATCCTTCACACGTCTTAATAGTTTACACTGAGCAAAAAGCCCCAGAGCATTAACCCTGGGAGTCCTGTGTATTTCTGTATATGTGTGTCAGAGGAGACAACCTTCTCAGTCTGAGCTATCCACATTGAGGTAGAATACAATACAACATTTTCTTTATTAGTCCAGTTACACAGATATTCTTTATTTATTGTTGTCATAGTACCCAACCTGACACGCAACACACACATCACAGGCTGAGATCAGCTGCTGCCGAGCAGCGCCCCTGGATCAAAGTGCCTTGCTCAAGGGCACAGCGGCGGTAGGTAGTATACGGGATATGTAGGTAGAGAGATCAAAATGTGTTTGTTTCTGTATCAGTGACTGTGTGCCCTACGATAGGCCTGTATAGTGTTGTTGCTTGAATACGCAGGATTCTATGTTATTTTCCAGGGTTTTGTCCTATGAAGAGGAAGCCTGCACTCTTCAACTCAGTCACACAAACAACGGGGAAGGAAAGCTGCTCGTAGAAAGCCTCAGACTCACCCGGATCACATCCATTCATTGGGATGATGATACTGAGGCACTTGATTATCTTTGCTTTGCACTATAGGCCTAGTTTTAATGGAAGCAGGGTCTAGCAGGGACTGGCAGACTGACTGACGTTTCAGTATGACCCCTGACCTCTTCCTGAGATACAGTGTGTAGGTAGAACTCCAGCAGCTTGACATCCAAACTGATTTCACAGTTGATTCACTTCGTATTCAGTCTGGTTTAACCACACTGATCTCTCCCATTCATTGTTCTAACTCAGGATAATGAGACATGAGCACTAGATTATCTCTGCTCCAGTTTTAATGGGAAGCAGGGAAGGTCTGACACACAGACATCTTTCTGAGACGGTGTGTATTTTAAATGACAGTACGTTGAAGTTGTTCACGAGTGTGTATTTACAGGTAGAGAATTGACACATTCCTTGTTGTCCATGGCCTTAATGCGGCTTATGGAGCCAGGGTTTGGTCAAGCAGGGTGAGAACAGAACATAACAGCAGGTGGTGACCTAGTGGCTGAGTTAGGCTGTGAGGATCACTCACTAACACAGAGAATGGGGACGGGGAGGGGGGGGGTCCAAAGTGGTAGCCTAAAGGCTAGCTCAGTGTAAAAGATGCCCTTGTACTGATCTAGGATCAGTTTTACTGTCCCTAAATCCCAAACCCCCTAACCATTTGGGGGAGAAACATTCTTCATTGCAAGATTGTTAGTGTGAGTGTGTGAAACTAATTCTAAGTGTGTGGGTGTTAGTGTGAGTGTGTGTATCTATTTCTAAGTGTGTGGGTGTTAGTGTGTGTGTGTGTGTGTGTGTGTGTGTGTGTGTGTGTGTGTGTGTGTGTGTGTGTGTGTGTGTGTGTGTGTGTAAGAGTGTAAGAGTGTAAGAGTGTCAGTATAGGCATGATAGGTGGATATACAGAATAGGACTATATAAATACTGATGGTAATATACTAATGGTAATATATACATGTAAACAGCAATAATAGTGGCCAGTAGCAGGATAAATATATACTAATGGTAATAATCAATGAACAACAGCAAAGTGGTAGTAATACATCTAATCAATAATCATTTTAGCAGCAGGGTAGGTGTGAGGGTGTGTGTGAGTGTGTGGTGTCAGTAATGAGTGTGTAAGTGAGTGTATGTGTGTTTGTTTGGTGTGAGTAAGGGTGACAGTGAGGGTGTGTGTGTCTGAGTGGGTAGTGACCTGTGGATGTACAAAGAGTCAGTGTAGCTAGTCTGTGGGAGAGGGAGAGTGGTCTAAGCCATTTAACAGTCTTATGGCCAGGAGATAGAAGCTGTTTAGGACTCTGTTGCTCTGTGCGTTGATGCACCGGTACCGCCTGCCAAACGGGAGCATGGAGAACAATCCATGTTTTGGGTGGCTGGAGCCTTTGAACTTTCTCAAACATTGCTTGGCATATATGTCCTGGATGGATGGGAGCTCACCTCCAGTGAAGCACTGGGCCGTCCACACCACCCTCTGTAGGGCCTTCCGGTCAAGGGCGGTGCAGTTTCCATACCAGACAACCAGTCAGGAGGCTCTCGATGGTGCAGCCGTAAAAGTTCCTTATGATCTGAGGGGCCATGCCAAATCGTTTCAGCCTCCTAAGGGAGAAGAGGTACTGCCGTGCCTTCTTTATGACTGTGTTGGTGTGAGAGGACCATGGTAAGTCCTCATTGATGTGGACACAGAGGAACTAGAAGCTCTTGACCCTCTTCACTGCGGCCCCATAGATGGGGATGTGCACCGCTCCCCTACTTCCTGTAGTTCACCATCAGCTGCTTGGTCTTGCTGATGTTGAGGTAGAGGTTGTTGTCTTGGCACCACACTGCCAGGTCTATGACCTCCTCCCTGTAGGGCTGACTCATCGCTGTTGGTGATCAGGCCTACCACCATCAGTTTGTCAACCAACTTGATGATGGAGTTGCAGTTGCCCACAGTCGTACGGGAGGGTGCTCAGCACACTGTTGAGAGTCAGCATGGTGGAGTTGTTGTTGCCCGACCTCTCCACCTGGGGTAGTAAGAAAAGACAAGCGTGAACGTAAGTGCAAGAAAAATAATGTAATATCTTGATCATGTCTGTGGGGGTGTAGTTCAGGGGGAAGAGTCATTCATGATTTATTGTATTTAAAAATATATATATATTTAACCTTTACTTAACTAGGCAAGTCAGTTAAGAACAAATTCTTATTTTACAATGACGGCCTACCCAGGCCAAACCCTCTGTCATGATCGTGAGGAAAGACGGACCAAGGTGCAGCGTGATTAGAGTTCCACATACTTTTAATCCAAAGTGAAACTACAACAAACAATAAACAAACACCGACTGTGAACAAACAGAGCGCACATCAGCACTCAACAAAACAATATCCCACAAAGCAGGTGGGAGAAAGGGCTTCCTAAATATGATCCCCAATTAGAGGCAACGATTACCAGCTGCCTCCAATTGGGAACCATACAACTCACCAACATAGAAATAGAATGACTATAATACCCCCCTAGTCACACTCTGACCTAAACACCAGGGCGTCAGGGCGTGACAGTACCCCCCCAAAGGTGCGAACTCTGGCCGCAAAACCTGAAACCAGACGGGGAGGCTAGGGGGGTGACTAGTGTCGGTGGCGGCTCCGGTGCGGGTCGTAGCCCACCGACACTAGTCACCCCCCCTACGCTCCGCGTCTGGTTTCAGGTTTTGCGGCCGGAGTCCGCACCTTTGGGAGGGGGTACTGTCATGCCCTGACGCCCTGGTGTTTAGGTCAGAGCGTGACTAGGGGGGTGTTCTAGTCATTCTATTTCTATGTTGGTGAACCCGGATCCGGCCATGGCGCCGGGCTGAACACCGTGCCTGGACTAGGCATCGGCGCAGAGGAAGGCTCCGGCCTTGGAGCGGTACTGGATGCTGTGCCTGGACTTGGCACCGGCGCAGAGGAAGGCTCCTGCAATGGAGCTGGGTTGGCCGCCGTGCCTGGACTGAGCACCGGTGCAGAGGAAGGCTCCGGCCTTGGAGCGGGACTGGATGCCGAGCCTGGGCTGGGCACCGGCGCAGAGGAGGGCTCCGGCCATGGACATGGGTTGGACGCCATACCTGGACTGGGCACCGGTGCAGAGGAAGGCTCCGGCCTTGGAGCTGGACAGGACGCCGTGCCTGGACTGGGCACCGGCGCAGAGGAAGGCTCCTGCCAGGGAGCGGGACTGGACACCGTGCCTGGACTGGGCATCGGCGCAGGTTGCACCGGACTGATGACACGCTCCTCAGGTCGAGTGCATGGAGCCGGCACAGGACGTACCGGACTGGGGATTCGCACTGGAGGCCTGGTGCGTGGAGCCGGCACAGGTGGCACCGGACTGGTGACACGCACTTCAGGTCGAATGTTGTGCAGAACACACCTGCACAACATCTCCTCTCTCTCTCTCCCAACTTCTCCATCGCCTCCCTGACGGTCTCTGGTTCTTCAGAACGAGTGCGGGGAGCTGGCACAGGATGTACCGGGCTGGGGAGGCGCACTGGAGGCCTGGTGCGTGGAGCCTGCACAGGTGGCACCGGACTAATAACATGCTCCTCAAAACGCCTGCGCTACAGCATACTCCTAGCCAACATCATTCTCCGATATCCCTCCTCACACTGCTCCATCGACTCCCAGGTGGGCTCTGGCTCTCTCCTTGGCTCGACCGACCATCCCTCGTGCCAACCCCCCAAAGAAAGTACAGCGCGCACATAGGCACTAACTGAAACAATATCCCCACAAAGCAGGTGGGAGAAAGGGCTTCCTAAATATGATCCCCAATTAGAGGCAACGATTACCAGCTGCCTCTAATTGGGAACCATACAACTTACCAACATAGAAATAGAATGTCTAGAACACACCCCTAGTCACGCTCTGACCTAAACACCATAGAGAACCAAGGGCTCTCTATGGTCAGGGTGTGACACCCTCCCCTAACCCGGACGACGCTGGACCAATTGTGCACAACCCTATGGGACTCTCGATCACGGCCAGTTGTGATACAGCCCGGGATCGAACCAGGGTCTGTAGTGATGCCTCAAGCACTGAGATGCAGTGCCTCAGACCACTGCTCCACTCGGGAGCACTTGTATGGTAGAAGAGAGAAGAAAGAAGAAAGAGATGTTATTGACTTCCTGCATGACGACTGACAGTATACCAGAGTCAACAGAATTCTATCTATCTGTACTACTGTGCTGATCATGTCTCTATACACTCTTACGTTCAGCTGTCACCATAGGAGAACCCTTTGAATAATCCTTTTTGGTTCCAGGTAGAACCTTTTTGGCTCCAGGTAGAACCCTGGGTTCTACATTGAACCCAAAATAGTTCTACTTGGAAGCAAAAAGGGTTCTACCTGGAACCAAAGTGGGTTCTGCTATGTGGACAGCAGAATAACTATTTTAGAAAAAAATTCTAAGAGTCTAGGAAAGGAGTATTTCCGATCTTACCCCTGGAGGTCCAGAGTACTGCTGGTTTTCTGTTCTACCTGATAATTAATTGCAACCACCTGGTGTCCCAGGTCTAAATCAGTCCTTGATTAGAAGGGAACAATTTTAAAAAGCAGTGGAACTAGCTTTGAGGTCCAGATTTGAATTTGAATGCTCTGTAGTCTGTTTTAATCAGTAAGAAATAGGTGAGATTATATACACATCGCCAAAGCTTTGTGCAGACCTATATGAAAGTATGCTCTGTAGGATTTAAAAAAAAAATCGCAATATATTTTTTTGCTGATGATTATTCATTTAGAAATTATATGGGCAGGTTAAACTTCTAGCAGTTTCATCATCTTGGAGGTGGGTCTCGCCAGTCATCCTATTAAGACTTAACATTCCCCATACTGGTCAATTAAGCATTATCTATTGATTATGATGGACGCAAGTGTCCTGAAGCAGACACCAAGCTATGATGCCTCTTCCACAACAACGGATATGTAGCGTTCCATTTCCTCTGGCTTCTGTTCCCCCGTGACAGATCGTTTCTGAAACCCTTTAGAATCTGAGACTGCGACTGCCTCATTGATTTGAATGAGACTGCGACTGCCTCATTGATTTGAATGAGACTGTGACTGCCTCATTGATTTGAATGAGACTGCGACTGCCTCATTGATTTGAATGAGACTGTGACTGCCTCATTGATTTGAATGAGACTGTGACTGCCTCATTGATTTGAATGAGACTGTGACTGCCTCATTGATTTGAATGAGACTGCGACTGCCTCATTGATTTGAATGAGACTGTGACTGCCTCATTGATTTGAATGAGACAGCAGATCCGCAGAAACCCGTAATGCACACACACACACACACTCAGAAGAATCCCCAAAGCAAGGGCATGCTGGGAGATACAGTCATCCACCAGAGCTATGGAGCCTGTCAGACTATTTAACTAACAGAGAGGCACAACTGGCCCAGACCAGAGAGACAGTGTTCCTCATGAATCCAACATCTGTGTGAGTGGGAATTGGAAGTGAAGTGGAAGAGTAGAGTAGAGTAGAGGAGAGGAGAGGAGAGGAGAGGAGAGGAGAGGAGAGGAGAGGAGAGGAGAGGAGAGGAGAGGAGAGGAGAGGAGAGGAGAGGAGAGGAGAGGAGAGGAGAGGAGAGGAGAGGAGAGGAGAGGAGGAGAGGAGAGGAGCGTGTCACATCTGGCTACAGGAGTGCAGCCCTGGCACTTTGAAGTCACCACAGAGCAAGGAATCTTTACAGCTCTGTGGAGGATGGCTATTAACATACAGCTCTGTGGAGGATGGCTATTAACATACAGCTCTGTGGAGGATGGCTATTAACATACAGCTCTGTGGAGGATGGCTATTAACATACAGCTCTGTGGAGGATGGGTATAAACATACAGCTCTGTGGTTGATGGCTATTAACATACAGCTCTGTGGAGGATGGCTATTAACATACAGCTCTGTGGAGGATGGGTATAAACATACAGCTCTGTGGAGGATGGGTATAAACATACAGCTCTGTGGAGGATGGCTATTAACATACATATAGTAGCATACTGGCTAATGGCTTGGCATGTGTCAGGTTCTATATATACATGTGTGAGGGAGGGAGATAAAGGTGTGAGCATGTATGTCTGTGTGTGCGTGCATGAGGGTGTATGTGTGTGTTTGTGTGTCTACTGTGTACGTGAGCGTATGCATGAGAGCGTTTGTGTGTGTTTGTGCATGCGGGGGTGTGTTCGTGTCGCCTCGTTAGGGAAAGAAACATCAAGTGAGGGGGTTGGGGGTTAAGAGAGAGATAAAGCGTGGAAGATAAATGGAGAGAGAGAAAGTGAAAGAGGGACTGTGTTATGCAAGTGTATGTGATTGGTGCTCTGCCTGAGGGGAGAGGGGAGAGGGGGGATGAGGGGCGAGAGGGAGAGGGGAAAGAGAGGGAGAGGGAGGGGGAGGGGGGATGAGGGGAGAGGGCGGGAAAGGGGGAAGAAGGTGGAGAGGGGGGTGGGGGTGTGAGGGGAGAAAAACAACCTATAACTAAATTCCCCAAAATATTTAGCTCCAGATATATAGCAAAGGGCACGTATGAGGTGGGTGGGAGAGGGGGGATGAGGGGGAGAGGGAATGAGGGGGGATGAGGGGGGAGGGGGTGGGGTTAGAGGAGAGGGGCCGGTGGGTGGGTGGGTGGGTGGAGGGGCTGTGAACAGGCCTACTCCACTAGATTAATACTGTGGGCTTTATCCTCTCTGAATGGGACACTGGCTTTAGTCCCATAATCCCCTCTGGGAAAGATGATTGCTTTGAATATCCTGAATACTGCATTGACATCATAGGCCTTACCACAACACACACACACACACACACACACACACACACACACACACACACACACACACACACACACACACACACACACACACACACACACACACACACACACACACCGCCTCGCTCTTTGAAAGTTATATAATGAGGAGATGAGATCTGTCCATTTTGACATCACATTTTAATGACTGTATTTAGTTGGTGCACAAGACAGTAGCGTCTCATGTCACCGTGGTTAATTGATTCTTTGTGGAGCACATGCTTGAAGGCAAATTATATTTACGCAATAATGCACAAAGGGGTGTGGTATAAGGCCAATATACCACGGCGAGGGGATGCTCTTTAGCACGACGCAACGAGGAATGCCTGGAGACAGACTTTAGACGTGGTATGTTGGTCATATACCACAAACCCCCGAGGTGCCTTATTGATATTATAAACTGGTTACCAACGTAATTAGAGCAGTAAAAATACATGTTTTGTCATACCCGTGGTATACGGTCTGATATACTACGTCTGTCAGCCAATCAGCATTCAGGGCTCAAACCTTCCAGTTTATAATTGTAGTTCTTCCCAGCTCACCAGACTTTCTATTTGTTTTTTCTTCAGTGTCTCAACAAGGATCCATAATATTCCATAACGCCATATTGTCACAGTGTGTTAGCACTAGCAGTGTGTGTGTGTGTGGTGTTTGCTTTGTGTTGTTTGTCGTGTTGTGTTGTGTTATGTGTCACTTGTGCACAGATGCACTGTCAGGGTTACAGGTAAAATGGCGATGCACAAACAGACTGTGTGTACATACACATTCTCAACTGTGCATGATAATGTACACTTGTAATGTGGCCAATAATGACAAACGTGCCTAAACACACACACACACACACACACACACACACACACACACACACACACACACACACACACACACACACACACACACACACGCAATGTGTATTTTTTTATAAAGTGTGGAATAAATGAAAAAAAAAACAACCTATAATTAATAAATTATAAAAATATTTAGCTCCAGATACATAGCAAAGGGCACGTATGTATATTGATCTTGTGTAGGCCTGTCTCACATTTGAATCTTCTCTGTTTGCCGGACCGGGTTCAAACACATTTCGTTTTCTGTATCTTTCTATCTGTATTTTGACTGCTCCAGGGTTATTATTATTACTGCTGCTCTAGGGTTATTACTGCTGCTCTAGGGTTACTATTATTGCTGCTGCTCTAGGGTTATTACTGCTGCTCCAGGGTTATTACTGCTGCTCTAGGGTTATTATTACTGCTCTTGGGTTATTATTACTGCTCTAGGGTTATTATTACTGCTCTAGGGCTATTATTACTGCTCAAGGGTTATCACTGCTGCTCCAGGGTTATTACTGTCGCTCTAGGGTTATTATTACTGCTCTAGGGTTATTATTACCGCTCCAGAGTTATTATTACTGCTCTGGGGTTATTACTGCTGCTCCAGGGATATTACTGCCCGCTCTAGGGTTATTACTGCTGCTCTAGGGTTATTATTGCTGCTCTAGGGTTATTATTACTGCTCTAGGTTTGTTATTACGGCTCTAGGGTTATTACTGCTGCTCCAGGGTTATTATTACAGCTCTGGGGTTATTATTATTGTTCCAGGGTTATTATTAATGCTATAGGGTTATTATTAATACTCTAGGGTTAGTATAATTGCTGCTCTGGGGTTATTATTATTGTTGGTCGGGGGGTTATTATTGCTGCTCTGGGGTCATTATTAATGCTCTAGGGTTATTATTTTTGCTCTAGGGGGTATTATTACTGCTGTTATAGGGTTATTATTACTGCTCTGGGGTTATTATTACTGCTCTTGGGTTATTATTACTGCTCTGGGGTTAGTATTACTGTTTGACCACCCCTCATCACTGTCAAGCGCTCCCTAAAACACTTCAGCGAGCAGGCAATCCTAATCGACCTGGCCCGGGTATCCTGGAAGGATATTGACCTCATTCCATCAGTAGAAGATGGCTGGTTATTCTTTATAAGTGCTTTCCTCACAATCTTAAATAAGCATGCCCCATTCAAAAAAAAATTAGAACTAGGAACAGATATAGCCCGTGGTTCACTCCAGACCTGACTGCCCTTGACCAGCACAAAAACATCCTGTGGCGTACGGCATTAGCATCAAATAGCCCCCGCGATATGCACATTTTCAGGGAAGTTAGGAAACAATATACACAGGCAGTTAGGAAAGCAAAGGCTAGCTTTTTCAAACAGAAATGTGCATCCTGCAGCACAAACTCCAAAAAGTTCTGGGACACTGCAAAGTCCATGGAGATAAAGAGCACCTCCTCCCAGCTCCCCACTGCACTGAGGCTAGGAAACACTGTCACCACCGATAAATCCACAATAATTGAGAATTTCAATAAGTATTTTTCTACGGCTGGCCATGCTTTCCACCTTGCCACCCCTACCCTGGTCAACACCCCTGCACCCCCCAAAGCAACTTGCCCAAGCCTCCCCCATTTCTCCTTCACCGAAATTCAGATAGCTGATGTTCTGAAAGAGCTGCAAAGTCTGGACCCCTACAAATCAGCAGGGTTAGACAATCTGGACCCTCTCTTTCTAAAATGATCAGCCGAAATTGTTGCAACCCCTATTGCTAGCCTGTTCAACCTCTCTTTCGCATCGTCTGAGATCCCCAAAGATTGGAAAGCTGCCGCGGTCATCCCGATCTTCAAAGGGGGAGACACTCTAGACCCAAACTGCTACAGACCTATATCTATCCTACCCTGCCTTTCTAAGGTCTTCGAAAGCCAAGATAACAAACCGATCACAGACCATTTCGAAACCCACCGTACCTTCTCCACTATGCAATCTGGTTTCCGAGCTGGTCATGGGTGCACCTCAGCCACGCTCAAGGTCCTAAATGATATCATAACCGCCATCGATAAGAGACAATACTGTGCAGCTGTATTCATCGACCTGGCCAAGGCCTTCGACTCTGTCAATCACCACATTCTTATCGGCAGACTCAACAGCCTTGGTTTCTCAAATGACTGCGTCGCCTGGTTCACCAACTACTTCTCAGACAGAGTTCAGTGTATCAAATTGGAGGGCCTGTTGTCCGGACCTCTGGCAGTCTCTATGGGGGTGCCACAGGGTTCAATTCTCGGGCCGACTCTTTTCTCTGTATACATCAATGATGTTGCTCTTGCTACTGGTGATTCTCTGATCCACGCAGACAACACCATTCTGTATATTTCTGGCCCTTCTTAGGACACTGTGTTAACTAACCTCCAGACGAGCTTCAAAGCCATTACAACTCTCCTTCCATTGCCTCTAAGTGCTCTAAAATGCAAGTAAAACAAAATGCATGCTCTTCAACCAATCGCTGCCCACACCTGCCCGCCCGTCCAGCATCACTACTCTGGACGGTTCTGACTTAGAATATGTGGACAACTACAAATACCTAGGTGTCTGGTTAGACTGTAAACTCTCCTTCCAGACTCACATTAAGCATCTCCAATCCAAAATGAAATCTAGAATCGGCTTCCTATTTCTCAACAAAGCATCCTTCACTCATGCTGCCAAACATACCCTCGTAAAACTGACTATCCTGCCGATCCTTGACTTCGGCGATGTCATTTACAAAATAGCCTCCAACACTCTACTCAGCAAATTGGATGCAGTCTATCACAGTGCCATCCGTTTTGTCACCAAAGTCCCATATACTACCCACCACTGCGACCTGTATGCTCTTGTTGGCTGGCCCTCGCTTCATATTCGTCGCCAACTTCCTCATCCCCATACTGTTATTTTGTATTTTATTTTGTTTTGCTCTTTTGCACCCCAGTATCTCTACTTGCACATTCATCTTTTGCACATTCATCTGTCACTCCAGTGTTTAATTGCTATATTGTAATTATTTCGCCACTATGGCCTATTTATTGCCTACCTCCCTTATCTTACCTAATTTGCACACACTGTATTTAGACTTTTTCTCTATTGTGTATTGACTGTATGTTTGTTTATTCCATGTGTAACTGTAAATGAGAACTTGTTCTCAACTGGCCTACCTGGTTAAATAAAGGCGAAATTAAAAAAAAATACCACAATGTGCCATCACAGCAGCAAGATTTGTGACCTGTTGCCACATGAAAAGGGCAACCAGTGAAGAATAAACACCATTGTATTTATTTTCCCTTTTGTACTTTAACTATTTGGACATGGTTACAACAATGTATATAGACATAATATGACATTTGAAATGTCTTTATTATTTGGGAACTTCTGTGAGAGTAATGTTTACTGTTAATTCTTATTGTTTATTTCACTTTTATGTATTATCTACTTCACTTGCTTTGGCAATGTTAACATGTTTCCCATGCCAATAAAGCCCCTTAAATTTAATTGAGAGAGCGAAAGGGATATAGAATGCTTTGATAGTGTGGAAGCTGGCTGCACCTATTTCCCCTTCTTAGAGCCTCTAATGGGTTCCTGTCCTCCATCTTTGTCAGATTGCTTCAAATATTTAGCAGGCGAGTGCAGGCTAGGGGAGGGAGGGGTATGGCTGGCTAGCGTTGTGATGTTCTCTCCTGTACTATGTGTCTGGATGCCCAGAAACAGGACCGTCTGGGGGTGAGGGGCAAAATCAAACATGGAAGGATATCAGAGTTGACGAGCAACAAGGCATGGTGGCCTACATACAGTACTCACTGAGAAATAACTTCAAGTTTGGACTGCCAAGCAGTGGATACACACACACACACATGTTGGATGTCCTGTTTCCCTACAGCAGGTCTCTGTGCGTTGACTTCCTGTTTCACTACAGCAGGTCTCTGTGGGCTGACTTCCTGTTTCCCTACAGCAGGTCTCTGTGGGTTGACTTCCTGTTTCCCTACAGCAGGTCTCTGTGGGTTGACGTCCTGTTTCCCTACAGCAGGTCTCTGTGGGTTGACTTCCTGTTTCCCTACAGCAGGTCTCTGTGGGTTGACTTCCTGTTTCCCTACAGCAGGTCTCTGTGGGTTGACTTCCTGTTTCCCTACAGCAGGTCTCTGTGGGTTGACGTCCTGTTTCCCTACAGTAGGTCTCTGCGGGTTGACTTCCTGTTTCCCTACAGCAGGTCTCTGTGGGTTGACTTCCTGTTTCCCTACAGTAGGTCTCTGTGGGTTGATGTCCTGTTTCCCTACAGTAGGTCTCTGCGGGTTGACTTCCTGTTTCCCTACAGCAGGTCTCTATGGGTTGACTTCCTGTTTCCCTACAGCAGGTCTCTGTGGGTTGACTTCCTGTTTCCCTACAGCAGGTCTCTGCGGGTTGACTTCCTGTTTCCCTACAGCAGGTCTCTGTGGGTTGACGTCCTGTTTCCCTACAGCAGGTCTCTGTGGGTTGACTTCCTGTTACCCTACAGTAGGTCTCTGTGGGTTGATGTCCTGTTTCCCTACAGTAGGTCTCTGTGGGGTGAAGACCTGTTTCCCTACAGTAGGTCTCTGTGGGTTGACTTCCTGTTTCCCAACAGCAGGTCTCTGTGGGTTGACTTCCTGTTTCTCTACAGCAGGTCTCTGTGGGTTGACGTCCTGTTTCCCTACAGCAGGTCTCTGTGGGTTGACTTCCTGTCTCCCTACAGCAGGTCTCTGTGGGTTGACGTCCTGTTTCCCTACAGCAGGTCTCTGTGGGTTGACTTCCTGTTTCCCTACAGCAGGTCTCTATGGGTTGACTTCCTGTTTCCCTACAGCAGGTCTCTGTGGGTTGACTTCCTGTTTCCCTACAGCAGGTCTCTGCGGGTTGACTTCCTGTTTCCCTACAGCAGGTCTCTGTGGGTTGACGTCCTGTTTCCCTACAGCAGGTCTCTGTGGGTTGACTTCCTGTTTCCCTACAGTAGGTCTCTGTGGGTTGATGTCCTGTTTCCCTACAGTAGGTCTCTGTGGGGTGAAGACCTGTTTCCCTACAGTAGGTCTCTGTGGGTTGACTTCCTGTTTCCCAACAGCAGGTCTCTGTGGGTTGACTTCCTGTTTCTCTACAGCAGGTCTCTGTGGGTTGACGTCCTGTTTCCCTACAGCAGGTCTCTGTGCGTTGACTTCCTGTCTCCCTACAGCAGGTCTCTGTGGGTTGACGTCCTGTTTCCCTACAGCAGGTCTCTGTGGGTTGACTTCCTGTTTCCCTACAGCAGGTCTCTGTGGGTTGACTTCCTGTTTCCCTACAGCAGGTCTCTGTGGGTTTATGGGTGTATTTATGCCCTGGGTAATGCTTCTTTAATATAGTGTAGATGATGTAAACCTCCAGGACCAGAGGCCAGAGTGAACAGGTAATTTACCCAGCATTGTCATGCTAAAACAGGGAATGGGCCTTCTCCAAACTTTGCCACAAAGATGGAAGCACAGAATCATCTAGAATGTCATTGTATGCTGTAGCATTAACACTTCCCTTCACTGGAACTAAGGGGCCTAGCCCAAACCATAAAAAACAGCCCCAAACCATTATTCCTCCTCCATCAAAAATTACAGTTGGCAATATGCATTCGGGCAGTTTGCGTTCTCCTGACATCCGCCAAACCCACGTTTCCACTCCCCCAGAATCCAATGGCGGCACGCATTATGTCACTCCAGCTGATGCTTGGCATTGCACATGGTGATCTTAGGCTGCTTGGCCATGGAAACCCATTTCATGAAGCTCCCATTGAACAGCTATTGTGCTGATGTTGCTTCCAGTGGCAGTTTGGAACTCGGTAGTGAGTGTTGCAACCGAGGACAGACGATTTTTATGCACTACGCAGATCAGCAATGGGCGGTCCCATTCTGTGAGCTTGTGTGGCCTACCACTTCACGGCTGAGCTGTTGTTAATCCTAGATGTTTCCACTTCACAATAACAGCACTTAGAGTTGACCGGGGCAGTTCTAGCAGGACGACATTTGATGAACTGACTTCTTGGGAAGGTGGTATCCTATGACGTTGTCATGTTGAAAGTCATTGAGCTCTTCAGTAAGGTCATTCTACTGCCAATGTTTGTCTATGGAGAATGCATGGCTGTGTGCTCGATTTTATACACCTGTCAGCAACGGGCGTGGGTGAAATAGCCAAATCCACTTATTTGAACGGGTGCCCACATACATGTGTATACAGACATATACATATATATATACAGTGCCAGTCAAAAGTTTGGACACACCTACTCATTCCAGGGTTTTTCTTTATTTTTACTATTTTCTACATTGTAGAATAATAGTGAAGACACCAAAACTATAAAATAACACATATGGAATCATGAAGTAACCAAAAAGGTGTTAAACAAATCAAAATATATTTTAGATTTTAGATTATTCAAAGTAGCCACCCTTTGCCTTGATGACAGCTTTGCACACTCTTGGCATTCTCTCAACCAGCTTCACCTGGAATGCTTCTCCAACAGTCTTGAAGGAGTTCCCACATATGCTGAGCACTTGTTGGCTGCTTTTCCTTCACTCTGCGGTCCAACTCATCCCAAACAATCTCAACTGGGATGAGGTCAGGTGGTTGTGGAGGCCAGGTCATCTGATGCAGCACTCAATCACTCTCCTTGGTCAAATATCCCTTGCACAGTCTGGAGGTGTGTTGGGTCATTGTCCTGTTGAAAAACAAATGATAGTCCCGCTAAGCGCAAACCAGATGGGATAGGGTATCGCTGCAGAATGCTTTGGTTGCCATGCTGGTTAAGTGTGCCTTAAATTTAAAAAAAATCACAGACAGTGTCACCAGCAAAGCACCCCCACACCATCACACCTCCTCCTCCATGCTTCACGGTGGGAACCACACATGCGGAGATCATCCGTTCACCTACTCCAAAAATCTCAAATTTGGACTCATCAGACCAAAGGACAGATTTCTACTGGTCTAATGTCCATTGGTCGTGTTTCTTGGCCCAAGCAAGTCTCTTCTTATTATTGGTGTCCTTTAGTAGTCGTTTCATTGCAGCAATTCGACCATGAAGGTCTGATTTACGCAGTCTCCTCTGAACAATTAATGTTGAGATGTGTCTGTTACTTGAACTCTGTGAAGCATTTATTTGGGCCGCAATTTCTGAGGCTGGTAACTCTAATGAACTTATCCTCTGCAGCAGATGTAACTCTGGGTCTTCCTTTCCCGTGGCGGTCCTCACACGAGCCAGTTTCATCATTGCACTTAATGTTTTTTGCGACTGAACTTGAAGAAACGTTCAAAGTTCTTGAAATTATCAGAATTGACTGACCGTCATGTCTTAAAGTAATGATGGATTGTCTTTTCTCTTTGATTATTTGAGCTGTTCTTGATAGAATATGGACTTGGTATTTTACCAAATAGGGTTATCTTCTGTACACCCCCCTGGTTGAGAGAATGCCAAGAGTGTGCATAGCTGTCATCAAGGCAAAGGGTCGCTCCTTCGAAGAATCTCAAATATAAAATATATTTTGATTTGTTGAACAATTCTTGGGTTATTACATGATTACATATGTGTTATTTCATAGTTTTGATGTCTTCACTATTATTCTACAATGTAGAAAATAGTACAAATAAAAAAGACAAACCCTTGAATAAGCAGGTGTGTCCAAACTTTTGACTGGTGCTGTACACATCATCGGCTACAGTAGGCTACTAAATACCATTTCCAGTGGCACACTGACTCACCTAATGATGAAGATGAAGTCACGGTGATGGTCGACACGCTTGTCTTGGCAATAGCCTATCTCAAGATGCGGGGGTGCTTATTCGTCAACAGTAAATTTACCACGCATGGAACTGCATCTTGGTCCTATGATTTCTTAATCCGGCCCTGTGTGTACAACGTTTACTGGGAGCATGCATGTGAGCAAGCGTTTGTCAGAGTATATGAGTGCATGTGAGTGTACCGCTGTCTGTACATCCAGGATACGTTGGACCACAGCGACAGATCCAGGACAGTGGCTAGCATGTGCAGAGGCTAGGTCATGTCTCAGTGAACACGTGTGTTGGAACGTGTCTGTGTGTAGGTCACATCTTCACGGCTGAGAATTTGAGTGTTTCTATCGAGACATGTCACCACACACACACTCGCACAGACACACACACACATGAATTCAATGAAAACCAACACTAACACATGGTTATATTAAGAATATGGTACTTTTAATGTTGCCTAATTCTGGTCAGCTAATAGCCCAACCACGGAACATTATGGACTAAACGTTTACATCCTGTTGCTACGACAATACTGGTCAAATGAAGAACCTATATATGCAATGTGTGTGCTTGTCAAGGGAACTTAGTTTGTGTACAGTACAGGATGTGTGAGCGTGTGTGTGTTTGTGTGTGTATGTTTGTGTGTGTGTGTGTGTGTGTGTGTGTGTGTGTGTGTGTGTTTGCGTGTGTGTGTGTGTGTTTGCGTGTGGGTGTGTATGTTTGCGTGTGTGTGTGTATGTTGTGTGTGTGTGTATGTTGTGTGTGTGTGTATGTTGTGTGTGTGTGTGTGTGTGTGTGTGTGTGTGTGTGTGTGTGTGTGTGTGTGTGTGTGTGTGTGTGTGTGTGTGTGTGTGTGTGTGTGTGTGTGTGTGTGTGTGTGTGTGTGTGTGTGTGTGTGTGTGGACAGATAAGAAGTAGGTGGAGGAGCAGATCTATAGAAGGTAACGCTGTAGTAAACACCCAAATTCAATCGCCAGGACAACGCCATACCTCTGCTACTGACAGATGATTTAACACACACACCACAGCTACACGTCCACTGGGTTGAAATGTACAGTAAATACATGTAACCAAAGGTGATTTATGTTAAGCATGATTTATATTTATCACTGGGTAAAGCAACATTAATGAGAACATTCTCATTTAGGGACATGTTCAGTTTTGTTGGTTTCATATAAAGTCATTGCTGTGTGTATTGTCACACACACACACACACACCATACCCATACCATACACACACCACACTCCACACACCACACACCACAAACCACACACCACACACCACACACCACACACAGATAGAGAGAGAACCTCCTGCATTAATAATGTTGACCTGGTAGCAACCTGTGAATAATGAAACACATCTTGCCTTTGATGTGAAGGAGACAGATGTGACATGGTAAAATGGCGGCAGACCCCCCCTCCCCCTCTCCCCTCCTTGTCCTTGACACAGCTGTTCATTGTGGCTGTGTTTTAGTTATCCAGCCTATGTAAACCTTTACGTCCTAAAGGCTGGGTAGAGGGCAACGTCTGGGCACTGGGCCCCTCCATGGCTCATAATGAAATACACTCAGAAAAACAGTTAGGGTACCAGTATTGTTTCCCTGTTGTTTATTTAACCTTTATTTAACTAGGCAAGACAGTTAAGAACAAATTCTTATTTACAATGACAGCCTACCCCGACCAAACCCAAACCCGGACGACGCTGGGCCAATTATGCGTTGCCCTATGGGACTCCCAATCACGGCTGGTTGTGATACAGCCTGGAATCAAACCAGGGTCTGTAGTGACGCCTCTAGCGCTGAGATGCAGTGCCTCAGACCGCTGCGCCACTCGGGAGCCCTAGAGCTCTATTGCAGGTAGATTTTTAGAACAGTTTCAATATGTGTGTTTTTGCACATTGATTGATTAATTTTATGCTAAGACAAATAACTTACAAAACAAAATGAATCCATTCTGTTAGTAGTTACTAAGATTGGTTTATACCGTTTAGATGTATTGTCATAAAGAGTTTAATTTCAATTATAAAATATTGAGTCAGGCACTCGCGTGCAGTCTAACCAGATGTTGTCTCTGGAAGTACCCTAGACTAGCTAGCAAGCTAGTCAACTTCTTTCGGCCAATTAGCTTCAGCCAGATAGCTAGGTGGGACAACCACACATCACAGGCATGTAGTAGTAAGTACACATTCCTTTTCAAAGGGATGAGTTTTTTTATAAAATGACTTCATAACAAAAGTGATCCTATTTACATTGTGTAGTCATATTTGGACACTAGAATACATGTTTCTGACTAATATTGATGCCGTTTTTCTACCAGAGAAGTAGTTTTTTTTTTTGCTTTCAGTTGCTCTTTGAAGGCCTAGTGCAGTCAAAAATGCGATTTCCCTGTATTTTATATATATATCCACATTATAAGGTTGGAATAATACTGTGAAATAGTGAAAAAAATGTTAATGACCTTTTAGTGTAAGAGCTGTTTGAAAAGACCACCTGAAATTTCAGCCTGTTTTGGTAGGATGGAGTTTTGGCCTTCCTGGTGATATCACCATGCAGTAAATTAGTTAATAGACCAATAATAAAGAGAGTTCCAAATCTCTCTGCCAATAACAGCTAGTTTTCAGTTTTCCCCTCTTTAAGAATATGTCTAAGAGTGTACTGGGAGTCAGTTGTATGGGAAACAGTGAGGTCAGCATTGTGCAGTTGCATGTAGGTTGTTTAGGCTGTTGCTTATCAACACAATGGAGCTTAGAAGTTTCAAAATCAAACCCTAACGTGAGAGTTAAATTAGTAAGATAGAGAAGAAAACCTAAAATACACACAAGTACATACGCATCTACTGTGCATCTCTGTGCTTTAGTCCCGCTTTCAATAGTTACATTGTTTTATTAGATTTATTTAAGATTTATTTATCCCAGGAGAACAAATTCTTATTTACAATGACAGCCTGAAAGTACTTCAGAACCAGAATCAGGCAACTATAAGGTTACGGGTGAGGCTGACAGAGGTCAAGTGAATGAACGAGAGAAAGAGATCGACCGAGAGATTTAAGTCGCTGGACTAGCTAAAGCTCTTGTATTTTAATAATACCTTTTCAGGGAGTCGGCAGAGGTAGTTGTCATTGAGAGCGTGCTGTGCTGTATTGTAGGTCACTGCTGTGAGCAAGGAGAGGGCAGAGAGGGCAGAGACACACAGACCGACTTGATCCTAAGGATAGGGGCTTTGGCACACATGGTAGAATATCAACTACAGAGTGCACCATTAACATGAACGCTAATCCTAGCAGAGTGACACTGAGACTCAATTTACCCAGAAAATGTACACTGAAAATGTACTTTGAATAACACATTTACTCGAAAAACAGTGCAGAAACCGTAATTCCGTTACCAAACCTTGCATCTGCACTGTTCTTCAAGTAAATATGTTTTTATACAGTTTTCTGTGGGAATTATTAAAAGTTGTCCTTGTGCATAGAGTTTTGTGGTTTGTTTATCTTTGCTATCATTGGTTGTTGTCTTCATGCTGTGTTCTGGAAGTTTTGCATTTTGGGTTCTCCAAGGACTGAGTGTCAAAAAGACAAGGGCAGGGTGGTCCAAAACCACACTTAATTACAGGACAGTTCACATAAACGTACATTATAGACATTCACTGTTAGTGGTTTATGGTCCTCAGAATGGAATTTTCCGTTCCTGGGATCTTAAAATAGCTGCCAGTTGGATGCCTGGTCTATGGGGAGAATGGTACTGTGTTAATCATGTCAGACGAGGACAAGCATAATCCATATCCCATCCACCCCCCTACCTCCCTCCCTGCCCCATTCTACCTCTATGGGCTGCCACTGCACTTCCTACTTTCTTCAATACAGTCTGCCCCCTTATTGTGAATGCCAGGTAATTTTCCCTATCATGGCTTTATCTCTTGCAGAGGGTTTGTGATTAGCATAAAATAAAGAGGAGGAAAAGTGAGGGGAGAGAGAAAGAGAGAGATTGAGAGAAACATATGGAAATATGGATATAAATAAGAAGAGGGGGAGAACAATGAAGGGAAATAAATAAAAGGAAAGAGAGAGTGTGCAGGTTGCAGTAAATAATATGGAGAGAGAGCGAGAGACAGAGAGAGAGACAGAGAGAGAGACAGAGAGAGAGAGCGAGAGAGAGAGTCAGACAAATGGAGACAGACAGAGAGAGCGAGACACAGAGAGAGACAGACAGAGAGGGAGAGACAGAGAGGGAGAGAGAGAGATGGATAGAGAGAGAGAGATGGAGAGAGACGAAGAGAGAGAGACAGAGAGAGAGAGAGAGAGAGAGAGAGAAAGAACACTAAACAAACAACAACACGAAGAATTATCTATCCAAAATGTAGATGTATGGGTAAACCACTTCTCCAATCTTTTTGGCTCTATAACAAAGAACAAACAGCAAAAACATACTGATGATCAAATACAAATCTTAGAATCAACTATTAAAGACTATCAGAACCCACTGGATTCTCCAATTACCTTGAATGAACTACAGGACAAAATACAAACCCTCCAACCAAAAAAGGCCTGTGGTGTTGATGGTATCCTCAATGAAATGATCAAATATAGAGACAACAAATTCCAATTGGCTATACTAAAACTATTTAACATCATCCTTAGCTCTGGCATCTTCCCCAATACTTGGAACCATGGACTGATAACCCCAATCCACAAAAGTGGAGACAAGTTTAACCCCAATAACTACCGTGGGATATGCATCAACAGCAACCTTGGGAAAATCCTCTGCATTATCATTAACAGCAGACTCATACATTTCCTCAGTGAAAACAATGTACTGAGCAAATGTCAAATTGGCTTTTAACCAAATTATCGTACGACAGACCACGTATTCACCCTGCACACCCTAATTGACAAACAAACAAACCATAACAAAGGCAAAGTCTTCTCATGCTTTGTTGATTTCAAAAAAGCCTTTGACTCAATTTGGCATGAGGGTCTGCTATATAAATTGATTGAAAGTGGTGTTGGGAGAAAAACATACAACATTATAAAATCCGTGTACACAAACAACAAGTGTGCGGTTAAAATAGGCAAATAATTCACACATTTCTTCCCACAGGGCCGTGGCGTGAGACAGGGATGCAGCTTAGACCCACCCTCTTCAACATAAATATCAACAAATTGGCGAGGGAACTAGAACAGTCTGCAGCACCCGGCCTCACCCTACTAGAATCTGAAGTCAAATGTCTACTGTTTGCTGATGATCTGGTGCTTCTGTCACCAACCAAGTAACATTTGTAATATCTTTATTATTTTGGAACTTCTGTGAGTGTAATGTTTACTGTTCATTTTTATTGTTTATTTCTCATTTAATTAATGATCTACTTCACAGACAGACAGACAGACAGACAGACAGACAGACAGACAGACAGACAGACAGACAGACAGACAGACAGACAGACAGACAGACAGACAGACAGACAGACAGACAGACAGACAGACAGACAGACAGACAGACAGACAGACAGACAGACAGACAGACAGACAGACAGACAGACAGACATTGGCTCAGCCCTCACCGGGGTCCTACGACTGCCCTCCAATCAAACGGAGTGACAGAGGCATGTCCTGTGGAGGGGAATGGCGGCACTTTGCACGAGATGTCACATGGTAACAGAGAGAGGGGTTGTATTTGCGGTCTCAATTCATCTTTCCACAATCTCCTCCTTCTCAACAGGATCCCTCCTCTCTGACCTTCTTTCCATTTGAGAGGGGGGTAAGGAGAGAGGATGTGGGGAATCAAGGAAAGACAAATTGAGACAGAGCTATGGAATCTGAATTGAGAAAGAGCATGTACCATACACATGTTTTGAAGGTTTCCCTGCAGTAGCCAGTTACAGGTTTTGACCCTTACCAGGTCTATGTGTTGGGAAAGAGACAACAAAGGAGGGCCTACAGCAGCACCTAGATCTTCTGCACAGATTCTGCCAGACCTGGGCCCTGACAGTAAATCTCAGTAAGACAGAAATAATGGTGTTCCAAAAAAGGTCCAGTCGCCAGGACCACAAATACAAATTCCATCTAGACACCGTTGCTCTAGAGCACACAAAAAACTATACATACCTCTGCCTAAACATCAGTGCCACAGGTGACTTCCACAGAGCTGTGAACGAGCTGAGAGACAAGGCAACAAGGGCCTTGTTGGGCCTATGAAAAGGAAAATCAAAAGGAACATCCAATTCAACATACCAATTAGGATATGGCTAAAATACTGGAATCAGTTAATAAACCCATTGCCTTTTATGGTTGTGAGGTCTGGGGTCTGTTCACCAACCAAGAATTCACAAAATCGGACAAACACCCAATTCTGCTAAAATATCCTCCGTGTACAACATAAAACACCAAATAATGCATACAGAGCAGAATTAGGCCGATACCCACTAATTATCAAAATCCAGAAAAGAGCTGTTCAATTCTACAACCACCTAAAAGGAAGCGATTCCCAACCTTCAGTAACAAAGCCATCACATACAGAGAGATGAACCTGGAGAAGAGTCCCCTAAGCAAGCTGGTCCTGGGGCTCTGTTCACAAACACAAACAGACCCCACAGAGCCCCAGGAAAACAACACAATTAGACCCAACCAAATCATGAGAAAACAAAAAGATAAATCCTTGACATATTGGAAAGAATTAACAAAAGAACTGAGCAAACTAGAATGCTATTTGGACATAAACAGAGAGTACACTGTGGCAGAATACCTGACCTCTGTGACTGACCCAAATTTAAGGACAGCTTTGACTATGTACAGACTCAGTGAGCATAGCTTTGCTATTGAGAAAGGCAGACCTGGCTCTCAAGAGAAGGCAGGCTATGTGCACACTGCCCACAAAATGAGGTGGAAACTGAGCTGCACTTCCTAACCTCGTACAAAATGTATGACCATATTAGAGACACATATTTCCCTCAGATTACACAGACTCACAAAGAATTCAAAAACAAGCCCAATTTTGATAAACTCCCATATCTACTGGGTGAAATACCACAGTGTGCCATCACAGCATCAAGATGTGTGACCTGTTGTCACAAAGAAAAGGGCAACCAGTGAAGAACAAACACCATTGTAAATACAAACCATATTTATGTTGATTTATTTTCCCTTTTGTACTTTAACTATTTGCACAATCGCTACGGCACGGTATATAGACATAATATGACATTTGAAATTTCTTTATTCTTTTGGAACTTCTGTGAGTGTAATGTTTACTGTTATTTTGTACATTGTTTATTTCATTTTTGTTTGTTTATTAGCTATTTCACTTGCTTTGGCAATGTAAACATATGTTTCCCATGCCAATAAAGCCCCTTAAATTGAAAGTGACTTGAGAGAGAAGACCACTCAGTGCATTCAATTTCTCTCAAGTCACTCAGAGGTCACTGTCAGAGAGTCATCTCTGTCTTAAGAGTTCTCTGCTTATTCTATTCTGTCTAATAACAGGATAGTGTGTGCGTGTGTGCACATGCGTTAGTGTGTGTGTGCGTGTGTGTGTCTGTATGTGTGTGTGTGTGTGTGTGTGTGTGTGTGTGTGTGTGTGTGTGTGTGTGTGTGTGTGTGTGTGTGTGTGTGTGTGTGTGTGTGTGTGTGTGTGTGTGTGTGTGTGTGTGTGCCTATTCCATTTTGTGTAATGTCAGGCGAGTGGTGTCATCGTTGTCAACAGCAGCCCAGCTCAGTGCAGCCGGGGTGATCACAAATTGCAGGATGATCGCCTGCTGCCTGCCTGTCTGCCTGCTGTACCCCATGCTAAAGGTCAACTCTAAATGCCACAAAAAGGCAGAGATTTTTAGTAACATAACAGAAAACGACCATGGCCTATTCACTCACTGCAGTATTGTTTCTGAGGCTAGTCTGTTGTGATCAGACTGATATGATTAAAAAGGTACGGCATGATAACAGTTGGGCATTTGATCTCTGTTTAGTAGTTTGTCAGTGCAGAAAGGGGACTGAAAGGTTCTGTTAGACTGTTCACCAAGTAAACTGAGTGCTTTAGCAGTGAGGGGAGGAGTTTGTTGTCTAAGCGTGCTTATAAGTCTGACTCACTTGTGCTCTTTCTCTCTCTCTCTCTCTCTCTCTCTCTCGCTCTCTGTGAGGCGATCATTTATAATATGCTGACCTAATATTTGACCTATGAAGATGGTTATGTCATCCCAGCTAGCACATAATGTTCTGAGAACCATCCCAACTAGCACATAATGTTCTGAGAACCATCCCAGCTAGCACATAATGTTCTGAGAACCATCCCAACTAGCACATAATGTTCTGAGAACCATCCCAGCTAGCACATAACGTTCTGAGAACCAACCCAGCTAGCACATAACGTTCTGAGAACCAACCCAGTTAGCACATAACGTTCTGAGAACCATATGTTTCTTAGAGCTTGGTGAGAGCGTGGTTGTTCTATGGTTATTTTGCATACAACCTTCCCACAACTTTTTGGGAATGGTGCAGGATAGTTGCTTGGCTCTGGAACATTCTCAGCACATTAAAGGAGCTTGACAAGAAAATGTCATTACTTTAACAGAACGTTTCCTAAAAGTTCAAACATGGTTACATTTAATTTTGGTAGTGTTCTAGGAACATTCTCCAAATGCTTCGACATTGGGAATGTTCTCAAATATTTTAGAGAACGTTAAGAAACAACATTCTGTGGGATTTTCATTACTTCAGCATGACGTTTTCTACAGGTTTCCTCGTGGTTCTATTTAAAGCCATGTTCTCAGAACATTCAGAGAATTCCAACAGAAGAACCTTGTTTCTTAACGTTCTCGTGAACAATGTGAGAACCTGTAGGAAACGTTATGCTGAAGTACTGAAATTCCCACAGAAAAACTTTGTTTGTTAACGTTCTCTGAACTATTTGAGAATATTCCCAATGTCAAAGCAGTTGGAAAATATTCATAGAACACTACCAAAATTGATGTTAAATATAACCATGTTTGAACTTTTAGGTACCATTCTGTGGTATTGAGTTGAAAGGGGCAATTATGATGATGTCTTAGTGTTCATCTGAATGACAACTGGAGAGTAGTCAACACATAGAAGCCTATCAGCTGTCTCTGTCTTTGACCTGGGAAAGGGTGTGAGTGTGAGAGAAGAGGAAGAAAAGGAGAGGAGGAGGAGGAGGAGAAGAAAGAGGACAGGGGGAAAATAATGGATAGATGATGGATAGATGTAATAGAGGGAAGGGTAATCAACTGGAAAGGAGAGAAATTACTTATGAGAGGAGGAAAGAGCAGGAGGGAAAATCTGACAACAGACAACTGAAAACAAACAATGAGGAGATCAACATTTCCCTCACAGTGAAATGAAATGGTAAAGAAGTAAAAAGAGATTGAGCGAGAGAGAATGAGAGATAGAGAAATAGACAGAGAGGGAAAAAGAGAGAGAGAAAGACAGAGAGAGAGACATAATAAAGAAAGAGAGAGAAATAAAGTGTAGAAGAGAGTGGCAGAGAAAAGGAAAGGGACATTCACGTGAGAAAGTGAGATGATGGAGGACAGAAGCCAGCTGAAAGAGAGAGATCGAATGATGGAGAAGAGGAGGAATGTGCTCTGAAATAAATTAATTGGCAGAGGAGAGGAGGAAATGAACAAGGAAGAAGGAATGATAAGCGAGAGAGGGGGAGAGCAGAAGAAGGGGGGAAGAAGGAGAGAAAGAGACAGACAGAGAGAGAGAGAGAGAGAGAGAGACAGAGAGAGAGAGAGAGAGAGACAGAGAGAGAGAGAGAGAGAGAACAGAAGAGAGAAAGGAGGGAGAGGCTTTTAAGTCTGACTATCCTGTACTGTGGGCTACTGTTCCTTTCAGATCCAATACTAAATTATTAAAGATCTACGGACGACTCAGGAGACGCAGAGGGAGAGAGAGGGAAGGAAAGAGGGGGGAAATGGGGTAGAAAGAGAGAGGGAGTGGAAAGACATTATCTGACATTAAATCATAGGATCACCTGACCCTGCCTACCCCCACACCTGAAAATAACTTGATTTGGTTGAATTGGACTCTGATTCAATTGGTAATCACTCTCTTTCACTTGTTCTTTCTCTCTCGCTCTCGCTCTCTCTCTCTCATGATTTTCCCTATGTATGTATGTAGTATCTTCATTTTACCAGTTTCTCACAGAAGAAAAACAATCCTGCAGCAACAGGGTGATCATAATAAGATCCTACACATTGTACATCCTCCAATGAGGAATAACAACCAAACTCATTTTTCATAAATAACGTTTCCACGTCTTTGAAACATTGAGTGTCTGGCCGCCTGCCTCCAAGTGCATGGAAATAGAAACGTTATCGTTGACCTCAAACAAACGCTGGTTCTTACCGTGTTCCGATGCTGTGTACTTGACAGCAGTCACATGTTATGGTTTTCCGTCTGTCCCGACATCAAAGCATCTCAGAGAAAGAAAGATATACATCACTCAGCAGATAAATTGGCTATTTGTTGAGTTCAGATCATCGTCTTCCAAACAGGTTTTCAAAAAAGACATGTCATTATGACAACTGAACTTAGAATTACAAAGTGTAGTGTTGTTTATGTTTTTATGTTAATGGAATAACGTATAGTATAATGTATTTAAACTACATCATGTATAGACCTAGATATTATTTAAAGTAAATCTGTATAGTGCTAGATGTTATTTAAAGTAAAGCTGTGTAGGCCTAGATGTTATTTGAAGTACATCATCTATAGGCCTAGATGTTACTTAAAGTAAATCTGTATAGGCCTAGATGTTATTTAAAGTACAGCTGTATAGGCCTAGATGTTACTTAAAGTAAAGCTGTATAGGCATAGATGTTATTTAAAGTAAAGCTGTATAGGCCTAGATGTTTTAAAATAAAGCTGTATAGACCTAGATGTTATTTAAAGTAAAGCTGTATAGGCCTAGATGTTATTTAAAGTAAAGCTGTATAGGACTAGATGTTATTTAAAGTAAAGCTGTATAGGCCTAGATGTTATTTAAAGTAAAGCTGTATAGGCCTAGGTGTTAGTTAAAGTAAAACTGTATAGGCCTAGATGTTATTTAAAGTAAAGCTGTATAGGCCTAGATGTTATTTAAAGTAATGATGTATATGCCTAGATGTTATTTTAAGTAAAGATGTATAGGCCTAGATGTTTTCATTTTACATTTTAATTTAACCTTTGTTTAAACAGATTTTTCTCATAGAGATCAAGTCTATTTTTCAAGACAGACCTGGTCCAACAGCAGCAGGGGGAAGAAAATGTCAGACAAAACAACTTACATATACTGACAATACATTGAACAAAACTATAGACACTTATAGTACAACAATTACATATTATGTAAAGAAATACAAATGTCAGAACTAAAAACCAGCTGTCCTAAAGACAATTACACTATTCTATTCTATATACTTACATCGACCAAGTGTTTAAACACCACCAACATGACTAAATCGGTACATTTTTAAATGTTCAGGAGAGAATTCCAGGACCACGGAGCTGAGTAACTAAAACTATTTCTTCCATGACCTGTTCTAATTCTTGGTATTGTTAAAAGCAAATCAGAATGGGACCGTAAATTATATTTATTTTTCTGACCTGATTAAAAAATAACAGCGATAAAGTGGCATTTTACCCAATATGGCCTATACAAGGTCAATGATGACCAGCCAACGGTGCTCTAGAGATCACAATGATGTGTTAGATGTGTTTGATTGGTAATGAACTTGAGGGCCTCATGATATACTGAATCAAGTGCTCTCAGGGTAGTGGTTGAGGCCTCCATATATAAACTCAGCAAAAAAAAGAAATGTCCTCTCACTGTCAACTGCGTTTATTTTCAGAAAACTTAACATGTGTAAATATTTGTATGATCATAACAACATTCAACAACTGAGACATAAACTGAAGAAGTTCCACAGACATGTGACTCATAGAAATGGAATAATGCGTCCCTGAACAAAGGGGGGTCAAAATCAAAAGTAACAGTCAGTATCTGGTGTGGCCACCAGCTGCATTAAGCACTGCAGTGCATCTCCTCCTCATGGACTGCACCAGATTAGCAAGTTCTTGCTGTGAGATGTTATGCAACTCTTCCACCAAGGCACCTGCAAGTTCCAGGACATTTCTGGGGGGAATGGCCCTAGCCCTCACCCTCCGATCCAACAGGTCCCAGATGTGCTCAATGGGATTGAGATCGGGCTCTTCGCTGGCCATGGCAGAACACTGACATTCCTGTCTTGCAGGAAATCACGCACAGAACGAGCAGTATGACTGGTGGCATTGTCATACTGGAGGGGCATGTCAGGATGAACCTGCAGGAAGGGTACCACATAAGGGAGGAGGATGTCTTCCCTGTAACACACAGCGTTGAGATTGCCTGCAGTGACAACAAGCTCAGTCCGATGATGCTGTGACACGCCGCCCCAGACCATGACGGACCCTCCACCTCCAAATGTATCCCGCTGCAGAGTACAGGCCTCAGTGTAACGCTCATTCCTTCGACGATAAACACGAATCTGACCATCACCCCTGGTGAGACAAAACTGCGACTCGTCAGTGAAGAGCACTTTTTGCCAGTCCTGTCTGGTCCAGCGACGGTGGGTTTGTGCACATAGGCAACGTTGTTGCCGGTGATGTCTGGTGAGGACCTGCCTTACAACAGGCAGGTCCTCACCAGTGAGGACTCTATGGATTTACAACCATCCGCCATTACACATTGTGTACAATTTGATAGGTAATTTATAAACCAATCTAGAGCATGACCAGTAATTCCACAGCATTTTAACCTTTACACCAACACACTGTCGTCCGGGTTAGGGGAGGGTTTGGCTGTTGGGGGTTGCAACGATGAGACAATATCGTAATCACGAAATTGGGGGAAAAAAGGGCGTAAAAATTACCTGAAATATATATATGCTTTTTGGATAAGGAGTAGGCTCCGGAAAACCGGGAAACCAGGCTCCGCTTATGTAAATATAAATCATAAATAACAGATTGAAGTGAACTGAAATAAAACCTGTATTACAAACAAAAATCTGCCAACTCCTCTCAGTTTAAAATCTACCTCCCCCTCTCCCGCTCTCCTATGGAAACACTTGAGATAAGTTTCTAATTTCCCTGGAGAAAGGTAGCCAGGGATGGATATGGATTTCCAATGCTCTCAAAGAGAAGTGGGAGCTAAAGCCATCTGTCTGGGAGGCAGAGAGGAGACCCTTGACAGGAGCATTACCATTACACAGTGACAATAACACTTAATCCTACCAGGGGTGCTGGTTTTAGTGTAAAGGCCTGACTGAACCCATCTCAACTATTATATGCATCTCTCAGAGCAGTGAGGGAGACCAGACTGGGATACCACAGGAAGGATAAGAGAGAGGGAAGGACTCTTCCTTGCGGGATTTGGCTGCTGTGTCTGTCTGATCTTAATCTCAGGTTAACCCATAACTGAAATCTTACGTAATTTGGTCAGCTGTGTGATTAAATTCTAGCTCTATACATGTTTTAAAAAAATGGAGAGTTCCAGTATGCAAAGTCTCCACCCTCACAAAAGGAAACTCTCTGCCAAAGCCCCATCCTGTTAAGTCCAACTAACCAGTGACAAAAACCCAAACACTGGAATTACTGCTACTTGTTATCCCACGCATCCCATTCATTCCCGACAGATCCTACGTTTTACGCAAATATATCTGTCCACGAGAGATGAGACTAGACCAGGGAGGGGCAACTCCAGTCCTAAGGGGGGCCGGAGCAGTGTCACACTTTCCCCCCATCCCTAGTAAACACAGCTAATTAAACTAATTGCATTCTTAACTGAAAATCATGATTAGTTAATTATTGGATTCAGTGTTAGCTGGGGCAACAGTGTGACATCAATCAGGCCCCCGAGGACTGGGGTTGCCCATCCCTGGTCTAAACGATGCTTCAGTTAAGGTGGTCGCAAATGTTTTACTTGTTTGACTCAAAACTTTGAGAACTGGGATAACTGTGAGCCATCCACAATGCTTAATGGTAGACTAGATTCATTATCAAAGAAACGTCCTATCCTACAGTATCTGAAATGCAGCTTGACGTGTGTGATCTCTCTGCATATATATAATCTCTAAGCAACTCTAAGTGAACATTTTTTTCTGTTAATCGCCATCAAACACTAATGTGATGATACTTACCGTGGTTGTTATTTTCTCTTTCCCTCTCTGCTTCTCTCTCTACCTCCGCTCTTTCTTCTCTCTCTCTCTCTACCTCTCTACCTCCGCTCTTTCTTCTCTCTCTCTCTACCTCTCTACCTCCGCTCTTTCTTCTCTCTCTCTCTCTACCTCTCTACCTCCGCTCTTTCTTCTCTCTCTCTCTCTACCTCTCTACCTCCGCTCTTTCTTCTCTCTCTCTACCTCTCTACCTCCGCTCTTTCTTCTCTCTCTCTCTCTACCTCTCTCTCTACCTCTCTCTCTACCTCTCTCTCTCTCTCTCTCTCTCTCTCTCTCTCTCTCTCTCTCTCTCTCTCTCTCAGTTTTTACAATAGCAGCCACTTTTCTCATTGTTTGGAGGCCGACGCCCATCTCACAACCCAAAAGCCATGGCAGATGAAGCGGACATGCGCAATGAGCTGGAAAACCTGCAGACGAAGGCGGACCAGATAGCTGATGAGGTAAAAACACACACAAAGACACCTACCACACACACCTCACACACACACCTCACACACATTTCCAACCTGAGTGACGGCTCACAGTAGACCTTCATTGTTTCATGAACACAAATGAGATCCACATCATATTTGAAAGCGTCTCAGAGTACGAGTGCTGATTTTAGGATTTAATTTGCCTTTTAGATCATAATGATGGTTGAATACGGACAGGGGGATCAGCACTTGTACTCTGAGATGTTTTTCTGAACATGGGCCTTGAGCTCCACACCTGAGACAGAAGGAGACAATTAAGCATCTTTATTGCATATCAGAGCTCTGTCAACTTTTTCGTCCCACTTTAGCTACGCTGTAAAACAAACTGTACTTGAGGGAAGAGAGGCTATGTGGGGTTATGCAAGTCATGAATTAGAAAGATGTTTGAGTGCTGTTTGACTATAAATAGACTGTATTGCTCTAAGCTAAGCTGAGTCAACCAGACCCTGCCTGAAACAGACCATTTTGTTTTTGGTCTGATACATTGTACGTGTGTACATTTGTGCGTGTGTGTTTATTTAATGAAGAATGTACAGCACATTGCTATCTCTAGCCTACTATTTACCTTGTATTTTACAATCTGTATAAGTTAACAGATTGTGTTTTACTTTGACAATGAGCTTTGTTAATATTTATCTAGCTACACTTACCCTTTTAGTCCTGCTTACATGGATAGAAAGAGATCAAATCTGTGTATGCAAATCATGATAGATCCTGTATTTATGCTTTGAGGCAGCCATATTGGGATGACTCATGTAGCCTACTAGAGACAGAGTGGTCACTAGCTGGTACAACCACAAAGTTATCAAATTTTAAACCTAACCCTAACCTTAAACCTAACCCTAACGCCTTACCCTAACTCTAAATTAAGACCAAAGAGCTAATATTTGTTTACATACATTTTTAGGATATACAGTGCCATACAAAAGTATTCATCTCCCTTGGTGCTTTTCCTATTTTGTTGCATTACAACCTGTAATTTAAATGGATTTTTATTTAGATTTTATGTAATGGACATACACAAAATAATCCTAATTGGTGAAGTGAAATTTAAAAAATAACCTTTTTTTTTAAATTCTAAAAAATAAAACACGGAAAAGTGGTGCGTGCATATGTATTCACCCCCTTTGCTATGAAGCCCCTAAATAAGATCTGGTCCAACCAATTACCTTCAGAAGTCACATAATTAGTTAAATAAAGTCCACCTGTGTGCAATCTAAGTGTCACATGATTTCAGTATATATACATCTGTTCTGAAAGGCCCCAGAGTCTCCAACACCACTAAGCAAGGGGCACCACCAAGCAAGCGGCACCATGAAAACCAAGGAGCTCTCCAAACAGGTCAGGGACAAAGTTGTGGAGAAGTACCAATCAGGGTTGGGTTATAAAAAAATATCCAAAACTTTGAACATCCCACGGTGCACCATTAAATCCATTATAAAAAAAATGGAAAGAATATGGCACCACAACAAACCTGCCAAGAGAGGGCTGCCCACCAAAACTCACGGACCAGGCAAGGAGGGAATTAATCAGAGCGGCAACAAGAAGACCAAAGAAAACCCTGAAGGAGCTGCAAAGCTCCACAGCGGAGATTGGAGTATCTGTCCATAGAACCACTTTAAGCAATACAATCCACAGAACTGGGCTTTATGAAAGAGTGGCCAGAAAAAGCCATTGCTTAAAGAAAAAAAATAAGCAAACACATTTGGTGTTCACCAAAAGGCACGTGGGAGACTCCCCAAACTTATGGAAGAAGGTACTCTGGTCAGATGAGACTAAAATTGAGCTTTTTGGCCATCACGAAAAACGCTATGTCTGGTGCAAACCCAACACCTCTCATCGCCCAGAGAACACCATCCCCACAGTGAAGCATGATGGTGGCAGCATCATGTTGTGGGGATGTTTTTAATCGGCAGGGACTGGGAAACTGGTCAGAATTGAAGGAATGATGGATGGCGCTAAATACAGGGAAATTCTTGAGGGAAACCTGTTTCAGTCTTCCAGAGACTGAGACTGGGATGGAGGTTCACTTTCCAGCAGGACAATGACCATAAGCATACTGCTAAAGCAACACTCGAGTAATTTAAGGGGAAACATTTAAATGTGTTGGAATGGCCTAGTCAAAGCACAAACCTCAATCCAATTGAGAATCTGTGGTATGACTTAAAGATTGCTGTACACCAGCGGAACCTCTCAACTTGAAAGAGCTGGAGCAGTTTTGCCTTGAAGAACGGGCAAAAATCCCAGTGGCTAGATGTGCCAAGCTTATAGAGACATAACCCAAGAGACTTACAGCTGTAATTGCTGCAAAAGGTGGCTCTACAAAGTATTGACTTTGCGAGTGAATAGTTATGCACGCTGAAGTTTTCATTTTTTTGTATTATTTCTTGTTTGTTTCACAAGAAAAAATATTTTGCATCTTCAAAGTGGTAGGCATGTTGTGTAAATCAAATGACACAAACCCCCCCAAAAAATATATTTTAATTCCAGGTTGTAAGGCAACAAAATAGGAAAAATGCCAAGGGGGGTGAATACTTTCGCAAGCCACTGTAGCCAATTTTGACTTTGCAGCTGGCCCATTTAGCAGAAACCACTCAGTTCTACCTCCAGGACAAGACACATGACAATAAACGTCAATCTGTTGCATGACAGGACCTTTGTTGACTCTTTGAGGTAGTGCCAGCCCTAGGACTGCCTGCTTGGTGTCAATAATAACAGACATTCAGATATTTGCCCATTATCAGCCAAATCCAACTTCGTGTCAAGATCACTTGAGTATTTGACTCGGTTGGTGGACCAAAACCTTGCATGGCACAGGTAGTAATTTTTCTAAAATGGCCCTCAGTCTGGTCTGGGTTGATAATCAAAGGGATGACAACATTTGATATAATCACACATCGACACAGATACATCTCTTGTCTTGTGAACTTTCCTGCATCTTTGGGAAAAGTGTAATATGATGCATTATTATGATCCCCCCGTCTGTCGCCCCGCAGGGTGAACGTGTGGCATCTGAGGTCGGTAACAGAATGCATTGTCTAATATCTCACCCTAACATACTGTCGCATGTAGCCTACTGTCCTTGGGTTCATTTGATCACAGATTGACAATGCGTTATAATCTCACATTAATTATCTCACATTAATCCCTGGTTCACTTGTCTTGTTATCCACGTCACTGTTATTCTCTCACTATTCTCCTCTCTCTGTTATCAAGCCCTGCGTGTCAACTACCTTTAGTCAGACATAAACTATATTTGTCATAAACTAAGTGTCATGGTTATGGGTTATTTATCCTACTGTGTACATGTTCCCATGGTGTTTTAGACAGTGTTAACTGTACATCTCTCTAGCCTGTACTTTCTGAGTGGGGCACAGCCTTAATTCAGATGGCCAGAATATACACTAGCTCAAACGGACCTATTAAACTTTCAGGAAGGGATAATGTAATCCAGCCGGCTCTGGAGAGACAGGGAGATGAGAGAGAGAGAGATTGGATAAGTAAAGGAATGGGAGGGAGGGAGGGAGGGAGGGAGGGAGGGAGGGAGGGAGGGAGGGAGGGAGGGAGGGAGGGAGGGAGGGAGGGAGATTGAGGAGGGGAAGGGAGAAGTAGAGCAGAGGAGAGGGAGATCGAGTGAGATAAATAAACACATTTAGAGGGAAATATATGTATGGAAAGGGGGATAGATGGAAAAGGAGGGAAAGAGTGAGGAGAACTGGTCAAAAATCCAGTGGGAATGTGAAGACTTGGTAGATCACCGTGGGTCAATGTTAATATGTTAATGATATGGTAATGATATAGCTCACTGTGTGTCAATGTTAATGCTATGTTAATGGTATAGCTCACTGAGTGTCAATGCTAATATGTTAATGCTTTGTTAATGATATAGCTGACTGTTTGTCAATGTTAATCATATGGTATACCAGGTGTATGCCCCAGCAGGAGTATGCCCCACCAGGTGTATGCCCCACCAGGTGTATGCCCCAGCAGGTATATGCCCCAGCAGGTGTATGCCCCACCAGGTGTGTGGTACAGTTCAGTAGTAGAGAAGAGATTCACCACCAGGTGTATTCATCACCAGGTGTATTCATCACCAGGTGTGTGGTACAGTTCAGTAGTAGAGAAGAGATTCACCACCAGGTGTATTCATCACTAGGTGTATTCATCACCAGGTGTGTGGTACAGTACAGTAGTAGAGAAGAGATTCATATGACAACTCTCTAATATGGGTGTTTTCTCTCCACAGTCGCTGGAGAGCACTCGGCGTATGCTGGCCATGGTTGAGGAGGTAAGGTCAACATTACACACACACACACACACACACACACACACACACACACACACACACACACACACACACACACACACACACACACACACGCACACACACACGCACACATGCACGCACGCATACACACACGCACATACAAAGTTCTCTTATTCTAATAGAGAGACAAATTAAACTTCCTAATTTCCGAGTGGAATATAAGCACTTGTACTTCCTTTGTAGTAAAGTTGAATTTTTGGTTCAGTATTACATTATTTGTTTTAGAAAAAAAGCACATCTCCTTACGTTTTAGAGATAGACTCCTCCCAGTCAAGGGACTAGCCTCAGTTCTACAACACTCCTACTTCCTTGAAGACAATGGCTGAATAGTGCTTTAAATGTACCGTCAATCTGTGACTGTGTCTGTTTCCTGAGTGCTTTAAATTGTATAAACAGACAGAGGATGAAGGGTCAATATTCCAGCATGTATTATACATGAGTAGGTCCACAGGAGGTTGGTGGCACCTTAATTGAGGAGAACATGCTCGTGGTAATGGCTGGAGAGGAATAGGTGAAATGGTATCAAATACATCTAACACGTTATCCATGTGTTTGATGCCGTTCCATTTGCTCCGTTCCGGCCATTATTATGAGCCGTCCTCCCCTCAGCAGCCTCCTGGAAGTAGGTAGCTTCACATACATAACCATGGACCATGTGACGCCAACACTGTCTATAATCCTAGACCACAACATGTATTTAATATGTATGGCTGTTATAAACATACCTTCTATAGTCTAGTATGCTCCTGAGTGGCACAGTGGTCTAAGATACTGCATCTCAGTGCAAGAGGTGTCACTGCAGTACCTGGTTTGAATACAGGCTGCATCACATCTGGCCTTGATTGGGAGTTCCATAGGGTGGTGCACAATTGGCCCAGCGTCGTCCGGGTTTGGCCGGGGTAGACTGTCATTGTAAATAAGAATTTGTTCTTATTAACTGACCTGCCTAGTTAAATAAAGGTTAAATAAAAAAAATGTAAACGTTGAGCTTCAGCAATACCACGTGTGTCTGTAGGCTAGCACTCCACCAGTTAAAGCACTGAAGAAGAAGTGGGTGGGGGTTCAGTGCTTGGTTGTAGTACTGTGCTTTCGGAAAGTATTCAAACCCCTTGACTTTTTCCACATTTTGTTACGTTACAGCCTTATTCTAAAATTGATTAAATTATTTTTTTCCCCTCATCAATCTAGACACAATACCCCATAATAATAAAACGAAAACCTGTTTTTAGAAATGTTTTGCACATGTATTTAAAATGTAAAACTGAAATATTCACATTTACATAAGTATTCAGACCCTTTCTCAAAGTACTGTGTGCATAAGTACAATGTTATTGTTTACCTAGGCTCGCGCCACTCCTAAGATAATACCTTCTTTATTTCACTAATGTTGTTCGTTCAAACGTAGGATATTGACCTGTCAAACATCACTTTTATAGTTGTAACTCTTTCACGGCTATGAGGCTTGGTTGTGAAGACTAATACCGTAGTTCTTTAGCTACCAAGACTTTGAGAAACCCTCCCACCCAGGTCAATACTTTTCCAAATATCCAATTACAGACTTCTTCTCTCAAGCACAGGGTGGTAGCCGTTGAGTGGGCTTTGAACTAGCGACACTAGGCTAATAGAATCAGCTAAGAGTGCGTATTGGTGCATGGAGCGTATCCGTTCAGCGCAGTGAAGCCCTCTCTTTGACTGAAGGGGTGTTGTTAAGTTTTGTGGAGGTTGTGAATATGTTGACTGACGGTTTCCTGATCTATCCATCTCCTTGATTTAATGTTGTTCGCTCTGCCTCTGTCCTCTAGTCTGTCTTTAATCAGCCCCACAAACTGAGTTATCCGCTGAGCCGCCCTGTTATGAAGCATTATAGCGCTACGTAAGGTTGTCATTGCCTGAGATGTCATAGACTTGATTGGGCTTTATGAATTTAGCAATGGAGCATCAGGCACATATTCCAGTTGACTATTTCAATGCAAAGATTTGAACCAACTAGTGACAGAGCGGTTAAATCTACCTGTCTGTCCCCCATGTACGCTTTGAGCCGTTCAGGATGAGAAGAGAGAGAGACAGTATGATAGTCTGTTATTATCAGGACTCTGTTGAAATGGTGGAGGGAGGGAGAGAGAGACAGTATTATAGTCTGTTATTATCAGGACTCTGTTGAAATGGTGGAGGGAGGGAGAGAGAGACAGTATTATAGTCTGTTATTATCAGGACTCTGTTGAAATGGTGGAGGGAGGGAGAGAGAGACAGTATTATAGTCTGTTATTATCAGGACTCTGTTGAAATGGTGGAGGGAGAGAGAGAGAGACAGTATGATAGTCTGTTATTATCAGGACTCTGTTGAAATGGTGGAGAGAGAGAGAGAGACAGTATTATAGTCTGTTATTATCAGGACTCTGTTGAAATGGTGGAGGGAGAGAGAGAGAGACAGTATTAGAGTCTGTTATTATCAGGACTCTGTTGAAATGGTGGAGAGAGAGAGAGAGAGAGAGAGAGAGAGACAGTATTATAGTCTGTTATTATCAGGACTCTGTTGAAATGGTGGAGGAAGAGAGAGAGAGACAGTATTATAGTCTGTTATTATCAGGACTCTGTTGAAATGGTGGAGGGAGGGAGAGAGAGACAGTATTATAGTCTGTTATTATCTGGACTCTGTTGAAATGGTGGAGAGAGAGAGAGACAGTATGATAGTCTGTTATTATCTGGACTCTGTTGAAATGGTGGAGAGAGAGAGAGAGAGAGAGAGAGAGACAGTATTATAGTCTGTTATTATCAGGACTCTGTTGAAATGGTGAAGGGAGAGAGAGAGACAGTATTATAGTCTGTTATTATCAGGACTCTGTTGAAATGGTGGAGGGAGAGAGAGAGAGACAGTATTAGAGTCTGTTATTATCAGGACTCTGTGGAAATTGTGGAGGGAGAGAGAGAGAGACAGTATTATAGTCTGTTATTATCAGGACTCTGTTAAAATGGTGGAGGGAGGGAGAGAGAGACAGTATTATAGTCTGTTATATCAGGACTCTGTTGAAATGGTGGAGGGAGGGAGCGAGAGGAAAATAATCAATGCTGCTAGTCGGTGGCTATCTCCAGAGAGACGGGATCTGAAGAACATATGTAAATCCCTCATCTCTGACAGACAGACAGACAGACAGACAGACAGACAGACAGACAGACAGACAGACAGACAGACAGACAGACAGACAGACAGACAGACAGACAGACAGACAGACAGACAGACAGACAGACAGACAGACAGACAGACAGACAGACAGACAGACAGACAGACAGACAGACAGACAGACAGACAGACAGACAGACAGACAGACAGACAGAGACAGACAGAGATTCTAGAATGTAGAAAGAGATGGAAAAGATTCTAGAACATAAACAAGATGACACTTACAGAAGGTGAAAATCATAGATAATATATGTATGGAAACACTTTTAAAATCTGTCCTACTCCTACTGAATGTTTGGTGGGAAAGTGGCAGTTGAAATCTGTCCTGCTCCTACTGAATGTTTGGTGGGAAAGTGGCAGTTGAAATCTGTTCTGCTCCTACTGAATGTTTGGTGGGAAAGTGGCAGTTGAAATCTGTCCTGCTCCTACTGACTGTTTGGTGGGAAAGTGGCAGTTGAAATCTGTCCTGCTCCTACTGACTGTTTGGTGGGAAAGTGGCAGTTGAAATCTGTCCTGCTCCTACTGAATGTTTGGTGGGAAAGTGGCAGTTGAAATCTGTCCTGCTCCTACTGAATGTTTGGTGGGAAAGTGGCAGTTGAAATCTGTCCTGCTCCTACCTAATGTTTGGTGGGAAAGTGGCAGTTGAAATCTGTCCTGCTCCTACCTAATGTTTGGTGGGAAAGTGGCAGTTTCAAATACACAGTAATACCGGTGTCATATGTCTCCATGTAATTGGGTCATTATGTGAAATTGAACCATAAATAATGCATGTTGAAGAGAAGCATCTGGTGCTATCAGGTCTATTTCCATGCCTCGTACTTTCTCTACATTTCTCAAACCTATATGTAGGTATGCTAGCTGTATTAAAATTACATGCACTAAATAATACATGGTATGAACAGGGCCAGATTAATGCAGGGGCTTACAGGGGTTGAAGCCCCTGGGCCCAGGCCCGTGGGAGGCCCAAGAGGCAGCAAACATTTTTATTATAATAATACATATATACAGTTTATATTGTACAGTATATATTAGATACAGTGCCTTCAGGAAGTATTCACACCCCTTGATTTTTCCACATTTTGTTATGTTATAACCTGAATCAAAAATGTATTCAATTGCGATTTTTTTTTTGTCACTGGTCTACACTGGTCGTGTAATGTCAAAGTGGAATTAAGTTTTTGGAAATGTTTACAAATGAATAAAAAAAAGTAAAGCTGAAATGTCTTAAGTCAATAAGTATTCAACCCCTTCGTTATGGCAGGTCTAAATAAGCTCAAGAGTAAAAATGTGTTTAACAAAGTCATATAATAAGTTACATGGACTCTGTCATATAATAAGTTACTCAATGGACTCAATCTGTGTGCAATAATACTGTTTAACATGATTTTTGAATGAGTACCTCATCTCTATACCCCACACATAACATTATCTGTAAGGTCCCCCAGTCGAGCAGTGAATTTCAAACACAGATTCAACAACAAAGACCAGGGAGGTTTTCAAATGCCTTGCAAAGAAGGGGACTTATTGGTAGACTGGTAAAAATAAAAAGCAGACATTGAATATCCCTTTGAGTATGTTTTTTTACCCCTTTCATTCTCCCCAATTGGTAGTTACAGTCTTGTCTCTTTGCCACAACTCCTGTGCGGACTCGGGAGAGACGAAGGTTGAGAGCCGTGCGTCCTCTGAAACACAACCCAACAAAGCCGCACTGCTTCTTGACACAACACCCACTTAACCTGGAAGCCAGCCGCACCAATGTGTCGGAGGAAACACCGTACACCTGGCAACCGTGTCAGAGTGCACTGCGCCCGGCCCTCCACAGAAATCGCTGATGCGCGATGGGACAAGGACATCCCTGCCTGCCAAGCCCTCCCCTAACCCGGACAATGCTGGGCCAATTGTGCGCCACCCCATAGGTCTCCCGGTCACGGCCAGCTGCGACAGAGAATGGACTCGAACCCAGAATCTCTAGTGGCACAGCTAGCACTACGATGTAGTGCTTTAGACAACTGCGCCACTCGGGAGGCCCCTGTGAAGTTATTAATTACACTTTGGATGGTGTACCAATACATCCAGTCACTGCAAAGATACAGGTGTCCTTCCTAACTCAGTTGCTGGAGAGGAAGGAAACTGATCAGGGATTTCCAATGAGGCCAATGGTGACTTTAAAACAGTTACAAAGTTTAATGGCAGTGATAGGAGAAAACTGAGGATGGATCAGCAACATTGTAGGTACTCCACAATACTAACCTAATTGACAGAGGGAAAAGAAGGAAGCCTGTACAGAATAAAAAATATTCCAAAACATGCATCCTGCTTGCAACAAGGCACCAAAGTAATACTGCAAAAAAATTGGCAAAGCAATTCACTTTTTGTCCTGGATACAAAATGTTATGTTTGGGACAAATCCAATACAACACTACTGAGTATCACTCTCCATTTTTCCAGCATAGTGGTGGCTGCATCATGTTATTGGTATAAACTTGAGAATAAACTGGATGATCTCCATTCGAGACTATCCTACCAACGAGATATTAAAAACTGTAATATCTTATGTTTCACCGAGTCGTGGCTGAACGACGACACATATAATATGTATACAGTTGGCTGGGTTTTCAGTGCAGGCAGGACAGGACAGGACAGGACAGAACAGCTACTTCTGGTAAGAAGAGGGTTGGGGGTGTGTGTCTATTTGTCAATAACATGTGGTGCTCGAGGTGATAAGCTGCAGACCACACTATCTACCAAGAGAGTTTTCATCTATATTTTTTGTAGCCATCTAGTTACCACCACAAACTGATGCTGGCACTAAGACCGCACTCAACGAGCTGTATAAGTAAACAAGAAAATGCTCATCCAGAAGTGGCACTCCTATTGGCCGGGAACATTAATGCAGGCAAACTTAAATCCATGTTAATCTAATTTCTACCAACATGTCACATGTGTAACCAGAGGGGGGAAAAAAACTCTAGACCACCTTTACTCCACACACAGAGATGCATACAAAGCTCTCCCTTGCCCTCCAGTTGGCAAATCTGACCATAATTATATCCTCCTGATTCCTGCTTACAAGCAAAAACTAAAGCAGGAAGTACCAGTGACTCGCTCTATACGGCAGTGGTCAGATTATGCGGATGCTACACTACAGGACTGTTTTGCTAGCACAGACTGGAATATGTTCCGGGATTCATGCAATGGCATTGAGGAGTGTAACACCTCAGTCACCAGCTTCATCAATAAGTGCATCGACAACATCGTCTCCACAGGGAACGTTCATACATATCCCAATCAGAAGCCATGCAGTACAGGCAAAATCCACACCGAGCAAAAGGCTAGAGCAGCCACTTTCAAGGAGCGGGACACAAATCTGGACGCATATAAGAAATCCCGCTATACCTTCAGATGAACCATCAAACAAGCAAAGCATCAATAGAGGACTAAGATTGAATACTACTACACCGGCTCTGATGCTCGTTAGATGTGTCAGGGCTTGCAAATAATTTCGTACTACAAAGGGAAACCCAGCCATGAGCTGCCCAGTGACGCAAGCCTACCAGATGAGCTAAATCTATTTTATGCTCGCTCCAAAGCAAGCAACACTGAAGAATGCATGAGAGTACCAGCTGTTCCGGACGACTGTGTGATCATGCACTCCATACCCGATGTGAGCAAGACCTTTAAACAGGTCAACATTCACAAGGCAGCGGGGCCAGAAGGATTACCAAGACGTAAACTCAGAGCATGTGCAGACCAACTGGCAAGTGTATTCACTGACATTTTCAACCTCTCCCTGACCGAGTCTGTAATACCTACATGTTTCAAGCAGACCACCATAGTCTCTGTGCCCAAGAAAGCGAAGGTAACATGCCTAAATGACTACTGCCCTGTAGCACTCACGTCTGTAGCCATGGCTTTGAAAGGCTGGCCATGGCTCACGTCAACACCATCATCCCGGAAACCCTAGACCCAGTCCAATTCACATACCGCCCCAACAGATCCACAGATGAAGCAATCTCAATCGCACTCCACACTGCCCTTTCCCACCTGGGAAATGTGAAAATGCTATTCATTGACTACAGGTCAGCGTTCAACACCATAGTGCCCACAAAGCTCATCACTAATCTAAGGACCCTGGGACTAAAAACCTCCCTCTGCAACTGGATCCTAGACTTCCTGACGGGCCGCCCCCAGGTGGTAAGGATAGGCAACAACACATCTGCCATGCTGATCCTCAACACGGGGGCTCCTCAGAGATGCGTGCTCAGTCCCCTTCTGTACTCCCTGTCCACTCATGATTGCACGGCCAGGCACGACTCCAACACCATCATTAAGTTTGCTGATGACACAACAGTGGGAGGCCTGATCGACAATGATGAGACAGCCTACAGGGAGGAGGTCAGAGTCCTGATCGTGTGGTGCAAGGACAACAACCTCTCCCTCAACGTTTTATTTTTTTATTTTTTTATTTTATTTCACCTTTATTTAACCAGGTAGGCAAGTTGAGAACAAGTTCTCATTTACAATTGCGACCTGGCCAAGACAAAGCAAAGCAGTTCGACACATACAACAACACAGAGTTACACATGGAGTAAAACAAACATACAGTCAATAATACAGTAGAAAAATAAGTCTATATACAATGTGAGCAAATGAGGTGAGATAAGGGAGGTAAAGGCAAAAAAAGATCATGGTGGCAAAGTAAATATAATATAGCAAGTAAAACACTGGAATGGTAGATTTGTAGTGGAAGAAAGTGCAAAGTAGAAAGAAATAATGGGGTGCAAAGGAGCAAAATAAATAAATAAATACAGTAGGGGAAGAGGTAGTTGTTTGGGCTAAATTATAGATGGGCTATGTACAGGTGTAGTAATCTGTGAGCTGCTCTGACAGCTGGTGCTTAAAGCTAGTGAGGGAGATAAGTGTTTCCAGTTTCAGAGATTTTTGTAGTTCGTTCCAGTCATTGGCAGCAGAGAACTGGGAGGAGAGACGGCCAAAGGAGGAATTGGCTTTGGGGGTGACCAGAGAGATATACCTGCTGGAGCGCGTGCTACAGGTGGGTGTTGCTATGGTGACCAGTGAGCTGAGATAAGGGGGGACTTTACCTAGCAGGGTCTTGTAGATGACCTGGAGCCAGTGGGTTTGGCGAGTATGAAGCGAGGGCCAGCCAACGAGAGCGTACAGGTCACAGTGGTGGGTAGTATATGGGGCTTTGGTGACAAAACGGATGGCACTGTGATAGACTGCATCCTGTTTATTGAGTAGAGTATTGGAGGCTATTTTGTAAATGACATCGCCGAAGTCGAGGATCGGTAGGATGGTCAGTTTTACGAGGGTATGTTTGGCAGAATGAGTGAAGGATGCTTTGTTGCGAAATAAGAAGCATATTCTAGATTTAACTTTGGATTGGAGATGTTTGATGTGAGTCTGGAAGGAGAGCTTACAGTCTAACCAGACACCTAGGTATTTGTAGTTGTCCTTATATTCTAAGTAAGAACCGTCCAGAGTAGTGATGCTGGACAGGCGGGCAGGTGGGCGCAGCGATCGGTTGAAGAGCATGCATTTAGTTTTACTTGTATTTAAGAGCAGTTGGAGGCCACAGAAGGAGAGTTGTCTGGCATTGAATGTGAGCAAGACATAGGAGATGATTGTGGACTACAGGAAAAGGAGGACTGAGCACACCCCCATTCTCATCGATGGGGCTGTAGTGGAGCAGGTGGAGAGCTTCAAGTTCCTTGGCGTCCACATCACCAACAAACTAACATTGTCCAAGCACACCAAGACGGTTGTGCAGGGGCAATCAAAGCCAATTCTCCCTCAGGAGACTGAAAAGATTTGGCATGAGTCCTCAGATCCTCAAAAGGTTTTACAGCTGCACCATCGAGAGCATCCTGATGGATTGCATCACTACCTGGTATAGCAACTGCTCGGCCTCCGACCGCAAAGCACAGCAGAGGGTAGTGCGTACGGCCTACATCACCAGGACCAGGCTTCCCGCCATCCAGGACCTCTATACCAGGCGGTGTCAGAGGAAGGCCCTAAAAATTGTCAAAGACTCCAGCCACCCTAGTCATAGACTGTTCTCTCTGCTACTGCACAGCAAGCGGTACCGGAGCACCAAGTCTAGGTCCAAGAGGCTCCTAAATAGCTACTACCTCCTAGCCATAAGACTCCTGAACAGCTAATCAAATGGCTACCCAGACTATTTAGCCCCGCTATTGTGATTTACTGCTGCTCTTTAATCATTTGACGTTCTTATCTCTTACTTTTAAAAAATATTTTCTTAAAACTGCATTGTTGGTTAAGGGCTTGTAAGTAAGCTTTTCACTTGTTGTATCCGGCGCATGTGACAAATAAAATTTGATTTGATGAAAACCTGCTCCAGAGCACTCAGGACCTCAGACTGGGGTAAAGGTTTACCTTCCAACAGGACAACGACCCTAAGCACACAGCCAAGACAACGCGGGAGTGGCTTCGGGACAAGTCTCTGAATGTCCTTGAGTGGCCCAGCCAGAGCCCGGACTTGAACCTGATCGAACATCTCTGGAGAGACCTGTAAATAGCTGTGCAGTGACGCTCCCCATCCAATCTGGCAGAGCTTGAGAGGATCTGCTGAGATGAATGGGAGAAACACCCCAAATACAGGTGTGTGCGCCAAGCTTGTAGCGTTATACACAAGAAGACTTAAAGGGTCTGAATACTTATGTAAATGTGATATTTCATTCTTTTTAATTTTGTATAAATTTGCAAACATTTCTAAAAAAAAACTGTTTTTACTTTTCATTATGGGTGTAGATTGATGAGGGAAAAACGATGTAATCATTTTTAGAATATGGCTATAACGTAACAAAATGTGGAAGAAGTCAAGGGGTCTGAATACTTTCTGTATTTAAAGTGTCTTAAAACCTTTCTGGTATCACTGGGACGCTAGCGTCCCACCTCGACAACAGCCAGTGAAATTGCAGGGCGCCAAATTCAAACAACAGAAATCCCATAATTAAAATTGCTCAAACATACAAGTATTATACACCATCTTAAAGATAAACTTCTTGTTAATCCAACCACAGTGTCCGATTTCAAGAAGGCTTTACGGCGAAAGCACACCATGCGATTATGTTAGGACAGCGCCTAGCCACAAGAGAGGACTCACAAAAGTCAGAAATAGCGATTAAATGAATCCCTAACCTTTGATGATCTTCATCTGCTGGCACTCCCAGGACTCCATGTTACACAATAAATGTTCATTTTGTTCGATAATGTCCCTCTTTATGTCCAAAAACCTTCGTTTTGTTGGTGTGTTTAGTTCAGTAATCCAAAGGCACAAAGGGAGCTCTCAACATCCAGACGAAAAGTCAAAATAGTACAATAAAGGTTCGTAGAAACATGTCAAACGATGTTTAAAATCAATCCTCAGGTTGTTTTTGTCATAAATAATCAATAATATTTCAACCGGACAAAAGCTTCATCAATAGAAAAGGAGAAACAAGAAAGGCGCGCTCCCGATCATGCGCTGGACTCATGTCTGGAAATTTCCACTGTCCTCTCATTGAAAGTGCTGTATCTCCCTCATTTTTCAGAGTAAAAGTCTGAAACAATCCCTAAAGACTGGCCACATATAGAAGAAGCCATAGATATAGTGAACTGGGTCCTAAGTCTTTGTATGGTGGATAGGCTTTCAATGGAAAAACAGCCTTTCAAAATAAAAGTACTTCCTGGATGGATTTTCCTCAGGTTTTTGCCTGCCATATCAGTTCTGATTTACTCACAGACATTATTCTAACAATTTTGGAAACTTTGGAGTGTTTTCTATCCAAATCTACTAATTATATGCATATCCTAGCTTCTGGGCCTGCGTACCAGGCAGTTTAATTTGGGCACGCTTTCCATCCAAAATTCCAAATGCTGCCCCCTACCCTAGTGAAGTTAAACGGATGTTGGGTCACCTTGAGCTGCCAGAACAGTTTCAATGCTCCTTGGCATAGATTCTACAGGTAGACCTAAACCATGCCAGGAAAATGCACCCCACACCATAACATCCATTTTATATCTCTCATTTACTCAAGTGTTTCCTTTCTTTTGTTAGTTACCAGTTGCCTACAGTTGGGAAAGCAGCCATTTGGGCAGCATGCGGATCAAATATACAGCTTGTTGAGTTGTGGCCATAGACATTTAATCCATAGAAGCATTTTTGAACCTCTTACCCTGGCAATTTGAGTGTGAAACTCATGGGTACACTAGCAATGGCTGCAAGTGCTTACTTGAATGGGAACTGCCATCTATGGATTATATTTCTATGGTTGTTTGCAGCTGTCTGTTTGCCTTTTGCGAATTTCAAAATACATTTGCGGGAAAAACGTACAGTTTGGAAAGCAAATGCCTACCTTTGAAAAGAGAAGACAAATCTGTCTGTTGAACCAATAGAAACAACAACAAAAAAACAAGTCCCAAGTGCATCTGCCATCACCATGACTAGTAGCCTATGGCTTCATCTTCATCATTAGGTGAGTCAGTGTGCTACTGGAAATGTTATTTAGTAGCCTGCTGTAATCCAGGCAAAGGTATGAATATCATATGTCATGCAACCAACTCTGGCCATCCAATGGCTCGGCAGCAATGGGATACATGGGTGGGGGGGGCTGGGGGAGGTCGTTGTCATATCGATTGCAGATCAGTACAGGAGACATCGATGAAATCAATGATAATCTCCATCTTACGGTCAGTAACACACCTCTCTCTCTATCTCGCTCTCTCTCTCTCGCTCTCTCTCTCTCACTCTCTCTCTCTCTCTTTCTCTCTCTCTCTTTCTCTCTCTCTCTCTCGGCTGGGCTGCGTACACAATAGTGCCCTGTATACTAGGCTACTATATGGGCTACTATATAGTGCACTAGGGAGCCATATGATGGAGCACTCTCGCCCACCACAGGTGTTGTGATTCACTCGGTCATGAACCTGAGGCCTGGTAGTCATAGCAACAGAGTAAGTCGTTAGAGCCCTACTACTGTATCGGTGAGGAGGAGACTTCACAGAATGAATCAGGGTGTGCTACGTCAAACATGCCCCTGTCAGATTCAAAGAGAGGACATGGACGTCAACCTTTTTAAAAGACATGCACTTAGTGTATGAAACTAGTACCACTGGTCACCAATGTGTTTTGCCTCTATTTTAAGATTCCTTTCTGTTGGTTCCAGAAGCACTTTGAACAAAACCTATGCAAGTCATAATGCAAACCCAGGCGATGTAATTCCCCCCGCCACATATCTTCTATCTTAACTGTTTCATAGCTCAGTTATTGATGTGTGAGTACTGACAGGAAAAAAGAAGTCTGATAGATGTGATCAGTCATGACATTAGGCCTGTCTCTCTACATTTAAATATTAACATTTTAGTGAATTAGCAGACGCTCTTACAGTCAGTGCATTCCAGTGGCTGTCAGTGCCGTTTCAGATCAGGGAGGACTATTTTTTCTTTTCATCATCGTGGACTTATTTCTATTACAGCATATTGGATGCTTCTCATTCATATTCCATTCACCCAGCTCAATGTAACATCGATAGGTTTAGGCTACTACGTAATACTCTAATGTTCCCTATAACCATCATGAGGTTGCTACAACCTAGCCTATGAATGAAAGTTTACAATGTAGGTGCACACAGGTCAAGAGAAACAATTTAGATGAAAGACAGTGACATATGGACAGACAGTGACACATTCAATATTGCCTTGCACACTCTTGCCTGCATCTAGCTAATCTAGGGTGTAATTGGACAAATTCAGCTATTTTCATCCCCGTTTCGTTTGCTTCCATTTAAGAAACCTTTTTCAACAGAATCTGTGGAATGAATACACACCTGATCACGCATAAACACAATTCAATTTCATAGCAGCCACGTTGTATTCATTCTAGCCTCTATGTACTCTCCTCCTCTCACCTTTTCCATTCATTTGAGACATTACTGTGCAGCCGTATTCATCGACCTGGCCAAGGCTTTCGACTCTGTCAATCACCACATTCTTATCGGCAGACTAAACAGCCTTGGTTTCTCAAATGACTGCCTCGCCTGGTTCACCAACTACTTCTCTGATAGAGTTCAGTGTGTCAAATCAGAGGGCCTGGACCTCTGGCAGTCTCTATGGGGGTGCCACAGGGTTCAATTCTCGGGCCGACTCTTTTCTCTGTATACATCAATGATGTCGCTCTTGCTGCTGGTGATTCTCTAATCAACCTCTACACAGACGACACCATTCTGTATACTTCTTGCCCTTCTTAGGACACTGTGTTAACTAACCTCCAGACGAGCTTCAACGCCATACAACTCTCCTTCCGTTGCCTCCAACTGCTCTAAAATGCAAGCAAAACTAAATGCATGCTCTTCAACCGATCACTACCCGCACCTGCCTGCCTGTCCAGCATCACTACTCTGGACGGTTCTGACTTAGAATATGTGGACAACTACAAATACCTAGGTGTCTAGTTAGACTGTAAACTCTCCTTCCAGACTCACATTAAGCATCTCCAATCCAAAATTAAATCTAGAATCGGCTTCCTATTTTGCATCAAAGCATCCTTCACTCATGCTGCCAAACATACCCTTGTAAAACTGACCATCCTACCGATCCTCGACTTCGGTGATGTAATTGACAAAATAGCCTCCAACACTCTACTCAACAAATGGGATGCAGTCTATCACAGTGCCATCCGTTTTGTCACCAAAGCCCCATATACTACCCACCATTGCGACCTGTACGCTCTTGTTGGCTGGCCCTCGCTTCATACTCGTCGCCAAACCCACTGGCTCCAGGTCATCTACAAGTCTCTGCTAAGTAAAGCCCCACCTTATCTCAGCTCACTGGTCACCATAGCAGCACCCACCCGTAGCAGCAGGTATATCTCACTGGTCAGCCCCAAAGCCAATTCCTTTGGCTGCCTTTCCTTTCAGTTCTCTGCTGCCAATGACTGGAATGAATTGCAAAAATCACTGAAGCTGGAGACTCATATCTCCCTCACTAGATTTAAGCATCAGCTGTCAGAGCAGCTCACAGAACACTGCTCCTGTACGTAGGCCATCTTTAAACAGCCCATCCAACTACCTCATCCCCATACTGTATATATTTATTTATCTTGCTCCTTTGCACCCCAGTATCTCTACTTGCACATTCATCTTCTGCACATCAATCACTCCAGTGTTTAATTGGTATATTGTAAATACTTCGCCACCATGGCCTATTTATTGCCTTACCTCCCTTATCTTACCTCATTTGCACACACTGTATATATACTTTTTCTACTGTTTTATTGACTGTATGTTTGTTTATTCCATGTGTAACTCTGTGTTGTTGTATGTGTCAAACTGCTTTGCTTTATTCTTGGCCAGGTCGCAGTTGTAAATGAGATCTTGTTCTCAACTAGTCTACCTGGTTAAATAAAGGTGAAAAAAAAACACATCAGCTGTATTTGACCAGGCAAAAAACCTTTCCAAGCCAAACCATGTCATAACCACTACACACAAACTACATTGTTGTCCCAATATTAGCTGAAGTAACGTCCAAGTCAACATGGCTAATATAACTAATGCGTTAGTAAACCCAGTACAATCATATGTTACAGTACATAGTCAGTAAACAGTTACACCGGCGGACCCGGTGGCAATAAATTAATAAACCCCAAATCTTACCTTGACTTGGAAGAGTTCCTGTGTTGCCGGTCTGTCTGCTGGACTGTCAGTCGACAGAAAGTCTCTGGTTGTGTTCCAGAGACTTTGTGTTGACTTTGTGCTGACTGTATTTAAATTTCCAACCGTTTCAACATGTAGCCACAGCGCCATGCTTCCTAGTCTAATGTGCATTTTGTCAGAAGTGATTTTTATGCACTCTGGGAAAAGGGAGCGTTCCGTGACGCCGACGTAATATCTGTGTTCACGTGGGCATGGCCACTGACTTGGTTAAGACTTTATATGAAAGACTATTATCTCATTTAGAAGGCTAACATCACTTTACATCTTTAATCATATTCATTCACCACATTTGGATGTGAATCTGATCACTGGGAAATATACACATTCAGAGATAAAGTTATGATGTTCTACTGTCCTTCATGAGATCCCAAAACACAACTGATATGACATAATTGTTCTTCGAGTACCCACGGATCACTCCAACCGCTTGGATTTACAGAGATATTGTTTAATTCCCAACTTTTGGATGATGGTGTTTTGGGCGGGAAGAATGTCTTTGTTCTCTATAGGTTTCTTTCCCCTCAATCCTGCCAAACTCAAAGTTTCTACACAGTACTTACGACCGGTCATAAAACTGGTGGGGGAGAGAGACAGAGAAAATGTGGGAGGAAAATCTGGCGCCTATGATCCTCACACAACAGGGCAAGTCATGACACTATAATGTGCTCCTTTCTGCAAGTTTCCACACAGCTGAGTTCCTGCAGATAGTAAAAACACGGGATGTGTCACATGCTGCGGTCGCACCCAAACGGCTCTTAGTTATACGTTTCAGTCTTATGACTAAGTCACACAAAGACAAGTTTATATCAGGTTAGAAAAAAAACTAGCCTATAACAAGAGACAATTCTATAACAAGAGACAAGTAAAAAAACAGCAAAGCATTTCTGAATGTAATTTTTCCCCTCAAAGGGTTCTACCCGGAACCAAAAAAAAGGTTATTCAAAGGGTTCTCCTATGGGGACAGCCAGAGTGTAGTAAGAAAAGACAGGTGCAAGGTGAATTGTCCTCGCTGTTGTCTCTATGGTTCTCAGTTCATCTTTCCTTGATTCCTCACATCCTCTTTACTCGCCTCCTTTTCCAAACACATTGAAGAAGAAGGTCCTAGGGAAGGAACCTAAGACCTTCTACAGTCGGTTGAAATGGGGGTAAGGAGATAGGATGCTAGGAATCAAGGAAAGGCGAATTTTGTGTGTGAGCGTGCGTGCGTGCGTGAATGTGTCAAGGAATATCTCGTTACATTCCTTGGTATGTGTGCCCGCGAGCGTGTGTGCAACAGTCATTTCAAACACAAAGGTCAGGTTGTTGGAACCTCTCTGAGTAAGTGCAGTTTTATCACTGGACAGTCGGGGAGGGGGAGTTCAAACCCTGGAGGGATCAGCAAAATAGCATATTCCTTAGATTAGTAGAAGCTTCTGATGGAATCAGTAACATAACATATTAATTCGTTTTGTAGGAGCTTCTTTGTCATCCTTATATATATTGTGTTCTGAGTCGGTCTAATAGCTCACAATCATACATCCTCTAAAAGCAGTTGTGATCAGACCCACTTTGGGCCAAATAGGATAATTTTTTGTATTGTTTACCAATAGAGTCTTGTTTTGCTCAGAGGTAGTCATGTTGCATCTATCACCATAGCTCTGAGTATTTAGTTGTTTTTTATTAGGATGCAAACAGGAAACAAAACACAACAAATAGAATACATATAATACATAATATACATAATACAATACATAACACAATACATAATACAATACATAATACAATACACAATACATAACACAATACATAACACAATACATAATACAATACAAAATGCATAATACAATAGATAATACAATACATAATACATAACACAATACATAACACAATACATACTACAATACAAAATAAATAATACAATAGATAACACAATACAAAATACATAACACAATACATAATTCCATACATAATACATAATACAATACATAACACAAAACAAAACATAACACGGCCTTCCCTGTGGCTCAGTTGGTAGAGCATGGTGTTTGCAACGCCAGCATGGTGTGTGCAACGCCAGGGTTGTGGGTTCGATTCCCACGGGGGGACAGTACAAAAAATTAAATAAATGCATGAAATGAGATGTATGAAATGTATGCATTCACTACTGTAAGTTGCTCTGGATAAGAGTGTCTACTAAAATGTAACTGTAACATAAAATACAAAATGCAATACATAATAAAATACAACACAAAGTACAATGCGTAATACAATATGAAATACAATACATAACATAACACAATCAGTAATACATAATACACTACATAACAAAATACAGTAAAAAAATACATATATAGCAATACCTCCTATATTTCCTGTACATGCTATAACCATGTATAGATACTACTGCATCATCAAAGGAATTATCTAAGTGTGTTTCAGAGATGGACAGAATATGAATGTTTTCTGATGTTAGTAAAGTTGTCAATTTCATTAACCTTTTTTTCAGGCTACAAATATTAATATGAGCTATTTTTATTTGCTTGTTTGATTTTAGTGCTATTCTGAGAGGCTGATCCGAGGTAGACATGTCAGTGGCATTTACATTTGAGCCAATGGTACTGAGTGGGCTGCCAACAGTGGATTTCTTCCTAAGACCGACAGTTTCATTGCAAATGGTGGAATTCAATTCTATGGGCATATGATTACTGCTGACAATACCCTCAGAGCTAACAGTTAAAGGAACATAGACGAAGTTACTATCAGATCTATAACATTATATCCATTCATCAGAGAGAGACATCAGAGTTTGGCAAAGACTTTTTAAACCATATTTCAGGCAATTCTCAAAAATTACCTGTTGGTTTGAGAAGCCAGAATTACAATAAGATCCATTTTTATGAAATCAAATACTTCTGACATTTACATGAGTTACTCTCTACTTCAGCACTGGTAACATACACTGCGTCACCACGGAACACCTCATGGATAAAATGTACATTGACTCTATCTATAACCCATGTCCCATACGATGATCCATCCCAAATGGTTCCCTATTGTCTATAGCAGGGATCATCAACTCCATTCAGCCGAGGGACGATTTCTTTTTCTTGAGTGGATGGTCAGGGGGCCGGAACATAATTACAAATCATTTGTAGACTGCAAATTGACCGCAAGAAGCCCAAACAGATATAATATTTGATTAAAATATAATCATTTCAAACCTTGCTTACATTTATATATGATCAGATATACACTGAGTGTACAAAATATTAAGAACACCTTCCTAATATTGAGTTGCAACCCCCGCCCTCAGAACAGCCTTAATTCATTGGGGCATGGACTCTACAAGGTGTCGAAAGAGTTCCACAGGGATGCTGGCCCATGTTTACACCAATGCTTCCCACAGTTGTGTCAAGTTGGCTGGATGTCCTTTGTGGTGAATGATCATTTGTGATAAACACAGGAAACTGTTGAGTGTCACCCTTCTGAATGGCACACATAAACAATCCATGTCTCAATTGTCTCAAGGCTTAAAAATCATTCTCCCCTTCATCGACACTGATTGAAATGGACATCAGTAAGGGACATCAGTAAGGGATCATAACTTTCATCTGGAGTCACCTGGTCAGTCTATGTCATGGAAAGAGCAGGTGCTCTTGTGGGAATATGCGTGGGAATAATTTGGAACAGATTTCCAAAATTAAAATCAATTGGATCCGATTTGCTGGTGTTTTTACTGTATGTCCAATAATAAAAAATAATAATCACTTAAGGGGCCAATAAAATGACCTGGGGGCCAAATTCAGCCCGCGGGCCACTAGTTTGGGAACCCTGCCCTGTATAGTGCACCATATATAGAATAGGGTGCCATTTGGGAACGATCCACGATGTCATGTTTGGATCAATATGTGTTGAGGAAGTGAACTTATTAACTGTCAGTATTCCTCCATTTCTCTACTGCCGTGTTCTGTTCACACTGAACTGTTTGATCTCCACTGCCGTGTTCTGTTCACACTGAACTGTTTAATCTCACTGCCGTGTTCTGTTCACACTGAACTGTTTGATCTCCACTGCTGTGTTCTGTTCACACTGAACTGTTTAATCTCACTGCTGTGTTCTGTTCACACTGAACTGTTTAATCTCACTGCTGTGTTCTGTTCACACTGAACTGTTTAATCTCACTGCTGTGTTCTGTTCACACTGAACTGTTTAATCTCACTGCTGTGTTCTGTTCACACTGAACTGTTTAATCTCACTGCTGTGTTCTGTTCACACTGAACTGTTTAATCTCACTGCTGTGTTCTGTTCACACTGAACTGTTTGATCTCCACTGCCGTGTTCTGTTCACACTGAACTGTTTGATCTCCACTGCCGTGTTCTGTTCACACTGAACTGCTTGATATCACTGCCGTGTTCTGTTCAGACTGAACTGTTTGATATCACTGCTGTGTTCTGTTCACACTGAACTGTTTGATCTCCACTGCCGTGTTCTGTTCACACTGAACTGTTTGATCTCCACTGCCGTGTTCTGTTCACACTGAACTGTTTAATCTCACTGCTGTGTTCTGTTCACACTGAACTGTTTGATCTCCACTGCTGTGTTCTGTTCACACTGAACTGTTTAATCTCACTGCTGTGTTCTGTTCACACTGAACTGTTTGATCTCCACTGCCGTGTTCTGTTCACACTGAACGGTTTGATCTCACTGCTGTGTTCTGTTCACACTGAACTGTTTGATCTCCACTGCCGTGTTCTGTTCACACTGAACTGTTTGATCTCCACTGCCGTGTTCTGTTCACACTGAACTGTTTAATCTCACTGCTGTGTTCTGTTCACACTGAACTGTTTGATCTCCACTGCTGTGTTCTGTTCACACTGAACGGTTTGATCTCACTGCTGTGTTCTGTTCACACTGAACTGTTTGATCTCTACTGCCGTGTTCTGTTCACACTGAACTGCTTGATATCACTGCTGACCTATCTTATACACCCCCCTCTTTTCTTCTGACCCGGGGTGTGTAGAGTAAAGATGCCGGTATCAGGACTCTGGTTATGCTGGATGAGCAGGGAGGTAAGTCCCTATAGAGACACAATAGTACACTCTAATATTGGACAACTGTACATGACTATATACACTAAATATAATGTACTACACTGTACACTGTACTGTACTGAACTCTATTTTCATAGTACTAGTATACTATGTACAGTTAGAAAGTTAAAAGCACCAGGGATTTTAAATTCAGTTATTTCTGTAATGTATAATGTCTAAACTGTTTGCTGTCTTGCTTGTATCTTTGTCTTATAAGAGGTATAGTACATTTCCTCAGTAGACAGTAACAATGAGCTGTAGTATTGAGGTTAACTGCTTGTTGACTCAATAGTGTATCTGAGAAAAAGCACGGCTACAAGAAACATGTGGCCTTGCGGTTCAGAGGTGAAGTTGTTAGTTGATAGCACATCCTCTTTACTGAGAGGACACACTGATCAGTTATACTGGTAATGACAAAACATCTCATTCACATGCACTCAAACAGGACACCTTTGTAGAATCCCTGGGTTAAGGCTTTGGTTAAGGAAATGGAACCTTGTGGAAGTGGATCAGATGGATAAGGTTGGTTAGGCAGGAGAAACAGCTTGATAGTACTGATTCCTAGTGGCTGGTGATTTTAATGCAGGGAAACTGAAATCTGTCTTACCTAATTTCTACCAGCATGTTACCTGTGAAACTAGAGGCGAAAAATCTCTAGATCACCTTTACTCCACACACAGACACATACAATGCTCTCCCTTGCCCTCTATTTCACAAATCTGACCATAGCTCTATCCTCCTGATTCCTGCTTAGAAGCAAAAACTAAATCAGGAAGTACCAGTGACGTGTTCAATACGGAAGTGGTCAGATGACGCAGATGCTAAGCTACAGAACTGTTTTGCTAGCACAGACTGGAATATGTTCCGGGACTCATACAATGGCATTGAGGAGTATACCACATAAGTCACCAGCTTCATAAATAAGTGCATTGACGAAGTTGTACACACGGTGACCGTGCGTACATATCCCAACCAGAAGCAATGGATTACAGGAAACACCCACACTGAGCTAAAGGCTAGAGCTGCCGCTTTCAAGGAGCGGGATACTAATCCTGATGCTCATAAGAAATCCTGCAACGCCCTCCGACGAACCATCAAACAGGCAAATTGTCAAAACAGGACCAAGATCGAATCCTACTACACCGGCTATAATGCTTGTTAGATGTGGCAGGGCTTGCAAACGATCATAGATTACAAAGGGAAACCCAGCTACGAGCTGCCCATTGACGTGAGCCTGCTAGAAGAGCTAAATGCCTTCTATGCTCGCTTCGAGGCTAGCAACACTGAACCATGCATGAGAGCACCAGCTGTTACGGACAACTGTGCGACCACGCTCACCATAACCGATGTGAGGAAGACCTTTAAACAGGTTAACATTCAGACAGATTACCAGGATGCATATTCAGAGCATGCGCTGACTAGCTGGCAAGTGTCTTCACTGACATTTTCAACCTCTCCCTGACTCAATCTGTAATACTTACATGTTTCAAGCCAAACACCTTAGTCCCTGTGCCCAAGAATGCCAAGATACCGGTCTAAATTACTTTGAAAGGCTGGTCATGGCTCACATCAACACTATCATCCCAGACACCCTGGGTCCACTCCAATTTCCATACCACCCCAACAGATCCCCAGATGATGCAATCGCTATTGCACAATGCCCTTTCCCACCTGCACGAAAGACACATATGAGAGAATGCTGTTCATTGACTAAAGCTCAGCATTCAACACCATCATGCCCTTCAAGCTCATCACTAAGCTAAGGACCCTGGGACAATAACACCTCCCTCTGCTCCTGGATCCTGGACATCCTGACGGGCCGCCCCCAGGTGATGAGGGTAGGCAACAGCACATCCACCACGCTGACTTTCAATGCAGGGGCCCCTCAGGGGTGTATGCTTAGTCCGCTTCTGTACTCCCTGTTCACCAATGTCTACATGACTCCAACACCAGCTTGATAGTACTGGTTGGTTATGCAGGAGAAGCAGCTTGATAGTACTGGTTGGTTAGGCAGGAGAAGCAGCTTGATAGTACTGGTTGGTTAGGCAGGAGAAGCAGCTTGATAGTACTGGTTGGTTATGCAGGAGAAGCAGCTTGATAGTACTGGTTGGTTATGCAGGAAAAGCAGCTTGATAGTACTGGTTGGTTAGGGAGGAGAAGCAGCTTGATAGTACTGGTTGGTTATGCAGGAGAAGCAGCTTGATAGTACTGGTTGGTTATGCAGGAAAAGCAGCTTGATAGTACTGGTTGGTGAGGCAGGAGAAACAGCTTCATAGTACTGGTTGGTTATGCAGGAGAAGCAGCTTGATAGTACTGGTTGGTTATGCGGGAGAAGCAGTTTGTTAGTACTGGTTGGTTAGGGAGGAGAAGCAGCTTGATAGTACTGGTTGGTTAGCCAGAAGGAGCTTGATAGTACTGGTTGGTTATGCGGGAGAAGCAGTTTGTTAGTACTGGTTGGTTAGGGAGGAGAAGCAGCTTGATAGTACTGGTTGGTTAGCCAGGAGAAGGAGCTTGATAGTACTGGTTGGTTATGCAGGAGAAGCAGCGTGATAGTAGTGGTTGGTTATGCAGGAGAAACAGCTTGATTGTACGGGTTGGTTAGGCAGGAGAAGCAGCTTGATAGTAATGGTTGGTTATGCAGGAGAAGCAGTTTGTAGTACTGGTTGGTTATGCAGGAGAAGCAGCTTGATAGTACTGGTTGGTTATGCAGGAGAAGCAGTTTGTAGTACTGGTTGGTTAGGCAGGAGAAACAGCTTGATAGTTCTGGTTGGTTAAGGAGGAGAAACAGCTTGATAGTACTGGTTGGTTAGGCAGGAGAAGCAGCTTGATAGTACTGGTTGGTTAGGCAGGAGAATCAGCTTGATAGTACTGGTTGGTTATGCAGGAGAAGCAGCTTGATAGTACTGGTTGGTTAGGTAGGAGAAACAGCTTGATAGTACTGGTTGGTTATGCAGGAGAAGCAGCTTGATAGTACTGGTTGGTTAGGGAGGAGAAACAGCTTGATAGTACTGGTTGGTTAGGCAGGAGAAGCAGCTTGATAGTACTGGTTGGTTAGGGAGGAGAAACAGCTTGATAGTACTGGTTGGTTATGCAGGAGAAGCAGTTTGTGGTACTGGTTGGTTAAGGAGGAGAAACAGCTTGATAGTACTGGTTGGTTAGCCAGGAGAAGGAGTTTTATAGTACTGGTTGGTTAGGCAGGAGAAGCAGCTTGATAGTACTGGTTGGTTAAGGAGGAGAAACAGCTTGATAGTACTGGTTGGTTAAGGAGGAGAATCAGCTTGATAGTACTGGTTGGTTAGGCAGGAGAAGCAGCTTGATAGTACTGGTTGGTTATGCAGGAGAAGCAGTGTGATAGTAGTGGTTGGTTATGCAGGAGAAACAGCTTGATTGTTTGATTGTACTGGTTGGTTAGGCAGGAGAAGCAGCTTGATAGTACTGGTTGGTTATGCAGGAGAAGCAGTTTGTAGTACTGGTTGGTTATGCAGGAGAAGCAGCTTGATAGTACTGGTTGGTTATGCAGGAGAAGCAGTTGGTAGTACTGGTTGGTTAGGCAGGAGAAACAGCTTGATAGTTCTGGTTGGTTAAGGAGGAGAAACAGCTTGATAGTACTGGTTGGTTAGGCAGGAGAAGCAGATTGATAGTACTGGTTGGTTATGCAGGAGAAGCAGCTTGATAGTACTGGTTGGTTAGGGAGGAGAAACAGCTTGATAGTACTGGTTCGTTAGGCAGGAGAAGCAGCTTGATAGTACTGGTTGGTTAGGGAGGAGAAACAGCTTGATAGTACTGGTTGGTTATGCAGGAGAAGCAGTTTGATAGTACTGGTTGGTTAGGCAGGAGAAGCAGCTTGATAGTACTGGTTGGTTATGCAGGAAAAGCAGCTTGATAGTACTGGTTGGTTAGGCAGGAGAAACAGCTTGATAGTACTGGTTGGTTATGCAGGAGAAGCAGCTTGATAGTACTGGTTGGTTATGCAGGAGACGCAGTTTGTAGTACTGGTTGGTTATGCAGGAGAAGCAGTTTGTAGTACTGGTTGGTTATGCAGGAGAAGCAGTTTGTAGTACTGGTTGGTTATGCAGGAAAAGCAGCGTGATAGTAGTGGTTGGTTATGCAGGAGAAACAGCTTGATTGTACTGGTTGGTTAGGCAGGAGAAGCAGCTTGATAGTACTGGTTGGTTATGCAGGAGAAGCAGTTTGTAGTACTGGTTGGTTATGCAGGAGAAGCAGCTTGATAGTACTGGTTGGTTATGCAGGAGAAGCAGTTTGTAGTACTGGTTGGTTAGGCAGGAGAAACAGCTTGATAGTTCTGGTTGGTTAAGGAGGAGAAACAGCTTGATAGTACTGGTTGGTTAGGCAGGAGAAGCAGCTTGATAGTACTGGTTGGTTAGGCAGGAGAATCAGCTTGATAGTACTGGTTGGTTATGCAGGAGAAGCAGCTTGATAGTACTGGTTGGTTAGGTAGGAGAAACAGCTTGATAGTACTGGTTGGTTATGCAGGAGAAGCAGCTTGATAGTACTGGTTGGTTAGGGAGGAGAAACAGCTTGATAGTACTGGTTGGTTAGGCAGGAGAAGCAGCTTGATAGTACTGGTTGGTTAGGGAGGAGAAACAGCTTGATAGTACTGGTTGGTTATGCAGGAGAAGCAGTTTGTGGTACTGGTTGGTTAAGGAGGAGAAACAGCTTGATAGTACTGGTTGGTTAGCCAGGAGAAGGAGTTTTATAGTACTGGTTGGTTAGGCAGGAGAAGCAGCTTGATAGTACTGGTTGGTTAAGGAGGAGAAACAGCTTGATAGTACTGGTTGGTTAAGGAGGAGAAACAGCTTGATAGTACTGGTTGGTTAGGCAGGAGAAGCAGCTTGATAGTACTGGTTGGTTATGCAGGAGAAGCAGCGTGATAGTAGTGGTTGGTTATGCAGGAGAAACAGCTTGATTGTTTGATTGTACTGGTTGGTTAGGCAGGAGAAGCAGCTTGATAGTACTGGTTGGTTATGCAGGAGAAGCAGTTTGTAGTACTGGTTGGTTATGCAGGAGAAGCAGCTTGATAGTACTGGTTGGTTATGCAGGAGAAGCAGTTGATAGTACTGGTTGGTTAGGCAGGAGAAACAGCTTGATAGTTCTGGTTGGTTAAGGAGGAGAAACAGCTTGATAGTACTGGTTGGTTAGGCAGGAGAAGCAGCTTGATAGTACTGGTTGGTTAGACAGGAGAATCAGCTTTATAGTACTGGTTGGTTATGCAGGAAAAGCAGCTTGATAGTACTGGTTGGTTAGGGAGGAGAAACAGCTTGATAGTACTGGTTGGTTATGCAGGAGAAGCAGCTTGATAGTACTGGTTGGTTAGGGAGGAGAAACAGCTTGATAGTACTGGTTGGTTAGGCAGGAGAAGCAGCTTGATAGTACTGGTTGGTTAGGGAGGAGAAACAGCTTGATAGTACTGGTTGGTTATGCAGGAGAAGCAGTTTGTGGTACTGGTTGGTTAAGGAGGAGAAACAGCTTGATAGTACTGGTTGGTTATGCAGGAGAAGCAGGTTGATAGTACTGGTTGGTTAGGGAGGAGAAACAGCTTGATAGTACTGGTTGGTTATGCAGGAGAAGCAGCTTGATAGTACTGGTTGGTTAGGGAGGAGAAACAGCTTGATAGTACTGGTTGGTTATGCAGGAGAAACAGCTTGATAGTACTGGTTGGTTAGGCAGGAGAAGCAGCTTGATAGTACTGGTTGGTTATGCAGGAGAAGCAGCTTGATAGTACTGGTTGGTTAGGGAGGAGAAACAGCTTGATAGTACTGGTTCGTTAGGCAGGAGAAGCAGCTTGATAGTACTGGTTGGTTAGGGAGGAGAAACAGCTTGATAGTACTGGTTGGTTATGCAGGAGAAGCAGTTTGATAGTACTGGTTGGTTAGGCAGGAGAAGCAGCTTGATAGTACTGGTTGGTTATGCAGGAAAAGCAGCTTGATAGTACTGGTTGGTTAGGCAGGAGAAACAGCTTGATAGTACTGGTTGGTTATGCAGGAGAAGCAGCTTGATAGTACTGGTTGGTTATGCAGGAGACGCAGTTTGTAGTACTGGTTGGTTATGCAGGAGAAGCAGTTTGTAGTACTGGTTGGTTATGCATGAGAAGCAGTTTGTAGTACTGGTTGGTTATGCAGGAAAAGCAGCTTGATAGTACTGGTTGGTTAGGGAGGAGAAGCAGTGTGATAGTACTGATTGTTTAGCCAGGAGAAGCAGCTTGATTGTACTGGTTGGTGATGCAGGAGAAGCAGCTTGATAGTACTGGTTGGTTAGGGAGGAGAAGCAGCTTGATAGTACTGGTTGGTTATGCAGGAGAAGCAGCTTGATAGTACTGGTTGGTTAGGTAGGAGAAACAGCTTCATAGTACTGGTTGGTTATGGAGGAGAAACAGCTTGATAGTACTGGTTGGTTAGGCAGGAGAAACAGCTTGATAGTACTGGTTGGTTATGCAGGAGAAACAGCTTGATAGTACTGGTTGGTAATGGAGGAGAAACAGCTTGATAGTACTGGTTGGTTATGCAGGAGAAACAGCTTGATAGTACTGGTTGGTTATGGAGGAGAAACAGCTTGATAGTACTGGTTGGTTATGCAGGAGAAGCAGCTTGATAGTACTGGTTGGTTAGGCAGGAGAAACAGCTTGATAGTACTGGTTGGTTATGCAGGAGAAGCAGCTTGATAGTGCTGGTTGGTTAGGCAGGAGAAACAGCTTCATAGTACTGGTTGGTTAGGGAGGAGAAACAGCTTGATAGTACTGGTTGGTTAGGGAGGAGAAACAGCTTGATAGTACTGGTTGGTTAGGGAGGAGAAACAGCTTGATAGTACTGGTTGGTTGTATTAGGTCATTTCTCTTTTCAGGTTCTTACCTTTATGTTGACCTCAATTGCTTCCATTCAGAATATAAAGCAGACTGAGAATTTTAACTAAATAGACCTCCTTCTTCAGTTGTACGGACATCAGCTCTTCAGTCATGGTTGTCTCATGGCAGTAAGAAAGACAGTCCCAGCTCTTCATTAGACCACTGAATAATGTTATAGTGGTATAGAACTAGGCAGTTACATTGTAACAGAAGCACAGTCTTTCTAAACTAAGCATTCACAGCCCCTTCTGCATTCATTTGGACACAATGCAGTGTTTCAACATAAATATATTTTGTAGAACACATGTTATGCCTCTCTGACATGTGGAGAAAGCAATCATATCAGCTCTATTCGTGGTATTTTCATCTCCAACGTTCAGTGTGTTGCTCCCTCCCAGGTTCCAGCATGGCAGGGGTTTAATTTGTGTGTTCAACTCCATGGGATGTCTTCCTGCCCCCGGCTCAGTTCCACATGTCACTGAGGTACCTAATAGGCCTTTCAGTGGAACATATAGCCTTTCTCTCTGGCTTCCTGAGTAATGGTACTAACGTCCCGCTCGCTGCAACCGCCACCACCACAGAGCAATCAATTCCCAGATTTAAATTACCTCAGCACCAGAGAGTCTAGAACCAGGTGCCAGTGTTGGAGAGATTCCACCTCCAGAGAGTCTAGAACCAGGTGCCAGTGTTGGAGAGATTCCACCTCTAGAGAGTCTAGAACCAGGTGCCAGTGTTGGAGAGATTCCACTTCCAGAGAGTCTAGAACCAGGTGTCAGAGCTTTTTGTAAAAAGCACCTGTGGAGTGACTTCAGAATTGATCTGATTGGCTATCCCAATTGTTACCATTGATTAGTTTAGGGCAGTCTTCCACCCTCTGATTGGTCGAGTGGTGTTGTGTAAAGATGCCCCTCTCTTTCTCTCTCTCTCACATTCCCCCTCTTCTCTAATCCCTCACTTTCCATGGGATTACCTGGGGAGGCTACTTATTTGTGTGGTAGTGTTGTTGGGGGCGACAGAGACGCCAGAGAGGATAACAATACTGTTCCCACTATCTGTCTGACTGGCAGACTGCAGATGGTCACACTACAGAGAGGGAGAGAGTGAGAGAGTGAGAGGGAGAGAGAGAGAGAGAGTGAGAGAGAGAGAGAGAGAGAGAGAGAGGGAGAGAGTGAGTGAGAGTGAGTGAGAGTGAGAGTGAGAGTGAGAGTGAGAGAGAGAGAGAGAGAGAGAGAGAGAGAGAGAGAGAGAGAGAGAGAGAAAGAAAGAAAGAAAGACACTGAAAATGTAGAAGGGAGAAAGAGAAGGAGTCAGAAAGAACAGAAGCAGTCTAGAAGTCTAGTTCACTGCTCCACATCTAGTTCCCTATTTCATCTTGTGTCTTTGTCCATTCTGTGTCCAGTGACCAGAGACATGTGTATCTGTCTCAAACATTGTGAGTTGTTTCCGCATCGCCACAACCCAGGGATTGTTTACAAATGTTCACACATCAACAAGCAAGCCACCCCAGCCATGAATTCCCTTACCCTGCCTTGCCTATGCTACAGACCACTCCCCTCTCCCCCTGGACCCACTCCAGGTAGATCTTGACCCTAACTACAGGTCTAGGATCAGAGTACCCACAATGCTAACCAAACACACCATTTAAGGAATCAACCAATACTTGACCCTGTATCAGTGGTTTAGGGAATGAACCAATATCTGACCCTGTATCAGTGGTTTAGGGAATGAACCAATATCTGACCCTGTATCAGTGGTTTAGGGAATGAACCATTATCTGACCCTGTATAAGTGGTTTAGGGAATGAACCAATATTTGACCCTGTATCAGTGGTTAGGGCAAGCTCTTGGGGTGAGGTCATTACTGTTGCTACCCAACTTACATATTATTCAAACATTCTGCTTGCATCCCCCATAATGCTTTTCACCTCATCCACTGCTTCACAACACTTGTTCAGTTCATCTACACCCCTCCTTCACTCATCCTGTTTATCTCATCTGTCTGTTTATCACTTGCTCTCTCTCTCTCTCTCTCTCTCTCTCTCTCTCTCTCTCTCTCTCTCTCTCTCTCTCTCTATCTCTCTGTCCCTCCCTCTCCCTGGCTGGTTTTCAATACACTGTCCCCAGTAACATAAATTGGTTAAAATAAGTATTTTCAACGTTTTGTCAAGGTCTTTTCAAACCAAAAAATACATATTTTCTACCCTAAACACGTCTTGTCAACATCTTGTGCTCATAGGGGTGCTCTCTTTCCTAGGCCCTAGCAGTTTGAGAATGAGAGAGGCTATTTTGTATTGGAATCCAGCCTTTATGTGTCCTTTACTGTCTGTCTGTCTATCACTCTCTCTTGTTCTCTGTCACCTGTTCTCGTTCTCGCTCTATCTCTGTATCATGCACCCTCTCTCTCTCGGTCTCTCTCTCTCTGTCACCTGTTCTCGTTCTCGCTCTCTCTCTGTCTCTCTTTATCATGCACCCTCTCTCTCTCGGTCTCTCTCTCAAACACTAGTATAAGTTGTTTAAATGCACTGGCTTTAATGCTGTGAGTCTGAAAGTGTGGCCCAGAGGCAGTGTTCGGGAGCATCAGACCTGCCTTATTCTCACTTGTTGAATAGGCTAAATTCCACATTCTCTTAACATCTGACCCCAGATTGATCTATTCTTGCAATTGTAGTATATGACATTTCAAATTTAGCTCACAAAGTAGTTTGTGAGCTAAAAAAAAAAAAAAATGTAAGCTCTACTTTTTTTTATAAGGGTAGCTTTTGTGTAGCTTACCTTCTTCCAGTGTGAAGTAATTGGTAGCTTGGTAAACTATATATTTCAGAGTAGCTTCCTCAACACTGCCCAGAGGTAAGGGAAGTAGGCTAATCATTGAACGGATACTGGTTCAAATCATCGCTGAAGCAAACTGCTGTTAATTAGCTGAATGATTCCATGTGTTAAACTAAATAGAAAGCAATGGAAATTCAGATGGAAGTGTCTGTCTAGTAAATATGTATAGAAATACATCTACAGTACACTGTCTTTATTGACAAAAGAATCAGGTGAGTATAGCCTATTAATGTGATAATACAGTTTAAACCTACGTCTATTGTTCACCAGGGACCTCCTCTATTAGCCTCTGGTGTGATGACAGAAACCCTGCTTTCCTGGTACATCTTTCCAATACATCTTACTTCTTGCATTGCATTATGGTTGTGTTTGATAGGCTGTACCTTAGAGCGCAATCATCAATCCGATTCATTTCACTGCTCTCATTACCTTTGTCCTCACCAGAACAACTGGATCGTTTTGAAGATGGCATGAACAAGGTCAACCAAGACTTGAAGGAGGCCGAGAAAGATATGAAGGGTTTAGGGCAATGCTGTGTCCAATTATGTCCATGTGTTGCCAAGTAGGTACCGGTGGCGACGGGCCTGTGTGGTGTTGGTAGTGCTGTCCAATGTCTGTCTCTCTTGTCACAGTCAATGTCTCTTTTTGTCTCCTCTCCTTTGTCCTCCCGCTCTCCTCTTCTTCTTTTTTTCCTTTCTTTTTGTTTTTTTTCAACGTGCTCTCGTTCTTTGTGGGGGAAAATTGACTTGTGTTGATAATCAGAGCAACTGGAGCGGATCGAGGAGGGGATGGACCAGATCAATAAGGACATGAAGGATGCAGAAAAGAATTTGAACAATCTAGGGTCTCTCTGTGGTCTTTGTTCATGTCCCTGTAACAAGTAGGTGCAGCCTGCATTGCCTGACTGTCTGCCCACCTGCCTGCTTGCCTGCCTGCTTTAATGTCTTAACTAGTGTGCATGCTGCTTCCACCTGCACTTTGACCTAGAGAGAGAGAGAGAGAGAGAGAGAGAGAGAGAGAGAGAGAGAGAGAGTTTATGAGTGTGCGTGTGAGCTTGATGCATGCTAGTCCACTGTAACATTTTCTCCTTAAAAAAACTCACCCATACATACAGTACATACATCCACACGTTCCATAATATTCTTACGAGGCAGTAGGCCTAGAGTACGATTTAGCATGACCTGATTACTGCTGTTGTTTGTACATCAGTCATGTGCATGAACATGCTGCCCAACGCTTTCTATGCGAATACATGACAGTCACATAAACACACACAGATACACACAAACAGACACAGAGTTTTTGCTTTTAGCTTGTATCCAAGTCTCTTGCTGTTGCATTCACCATATAGTGGTACATGCTGTTTGGTAGACATATACAAACCTTGGACAGGGGAACACAATGCAATAGATAAAGACCACTCATTTGACTCATTCCTACCAAAAGAACAATGACGATTGTTTATATTCGATGAGGTATTGAAACAAACTGCTTAGTGGGAAGCTAATGGTCTTATGTCTGTTTTGAGATTTATGCATCTAACTTTGAATTTTACATTGAAAAATATATCTTCTGAAGCTCAAGTTAATTGTTCAAATCTCAAGTCAGAATTCGGGTCCTGAGATGATAGACCTAGGAGGTTCATGTGTGTTGAAACAGGAGGAACAGAAACATTTCAGGAAGTTCAGTTTACGTTCACAATGTTGTGTGAAATTTGATTTAGTATTTAGAAGTCACATACACTACATGGCCAAAAGTATGTGGACACCTGCTCGTCAAACATTCTTATTCCAAAATCATGGGCATTAATATTGAGTTGGTCCCCCCCTTTGCTGCTATAACAGCCTCCACTCTTCTGGGAAGGCTTTCCACTAGATGTTGGAACATTGCTGCGGGGACTTGAATCCATTCAGCCACCAGAGCATTAGCGAGGTCAGGCATTGATGTTGGGTGATTAGGCCTGGCTCGCAGTCTGCGTTGCAATTCATCCCAAAGGTGTTCGATGGGGTTGAGGTCAGAGCTCTGTCAAGTTCTTCCACACCAATCTCGACAAATAATTTTGTGCACATTTTTCTTTTCTTTTTTGGGTACTTTTTACCCCTTTTTCTCCCCAATTTCATGATATCCAATTGGTAGTTACAGTCTTGTCCCATCGCTGCAACTCCCGTACGGACTCGGGAGAGGCAAAGGTTGAGGGCCATACCTCCTCCGAAACACGACCCCGCCAAGGTGGACTGCTTCTTGACACACTGCTTGCTTAACTCGGAAGCCAGCCGCTTCCAATGTGTCAGAGGAAACACCGTACAGCATGCGACTGAAGTCATTGTCCATGCGCCCGGCCCGCCACAAGGAGTCGCTAGAGAGAAATGGGACAAGGACATCACAGCCAGCCAAACCCTCCCCTAACCCGGATGACGCTGGGCCAATTGCGCGACGCCTCATGGGTCTACTGGTCACGGCCGGCTGCAACACAGCCCAGGATCAAACCCGGATCTGTAGTGACGCCTCTAGCACTGCGATGCAGTGCCTTAGACAGCTGCACTTTGGAGGTGACAAACCATTTCTGGATGGACCTTGTTTTGTGCATGCGGGCATTGTCATGCTGAAATGGGAAAGGGCCTTCCCCAAACTGTTGCCACAAAGTTGGAAGCACAGAATTGTCTAGAAAGTAATTGTATGCTGTAGCGTTAAGATTTCCCTTCCCTGGAACTAAGGGTCTTTCCCTGAACCATGAAAAACTAAGGGGCTTTCCCTGAACCATGAAAAACTAAGGGGCTTTCCCTGAACCATGAAAAACAGCCCCAGACCATTTAGCGTTCTCCTGGCATCCGCCAAACCCAGATTCATCTGTTGGACTGCCAGATGGTGAAGCGTGATTCATCACTCCAGAGAACGTGTTTATACTGCTCCAGAGACCAATGGTGGCGAGCTTAACACCACTCCAGCCGACGCTTGGTATTGCGCATGATCTTAGGCTTGTGTGTGGCTGCTCGGCCATAGAAACGCATTTCATGAACCTCCCGACGAACATGCTGACGTTGCTTCCAGAGGTCAGTTTGGAACTCGGTAGTGAGTGTTGCAACTGAGGACAGACGATTTTTACGAGCTGCACGCTTCAGCACTCGGCGGTCTCGTTCTATGAGCTTGTGTGGTCTACCACTTCGTAGCTGAGCCGTTGTTACCCCTAGGCATTTACACTTACATAAACAGCACTTACAGTTGACCGAGGCAGCTCTAGCAGGGCAGAAATTTGACAAACTGAATTGTTGGATAGGTGGCATCCTATGATGGTGCCACATTGAAAGTCACTGAGCTCTGCAGTAAGGCCATTTTACTGCCAATATTTGTCTATGGAGATTGCATGGCTGTGTGCTCGATTTTATACACCTGTCAGAACGGGTGTGGCTGACGTAGCCGAATCCACTAAGTTGAAGGTGTGTCCACATACTTTTGTATATATAGTGTACCTCTTCTCAAGACAATTTGCCATCATAGGAATAGTTTATATTTCAAAGCTATTGTTTTATGCACATTTAACTGCTGTAGTGAGCGACAATGAAAAATGTCTATAAAGTCCAAGTGATTTTAAACCGAACTTGACTTCCTAGAATGTTTTTCTTTCTCTATATTGTACAGGTGTGTGTGTGTACATTATGTGCACGTGTTTGTGTGTGTGTGTGTGTGTGTGTGTGTGTGTGTGTGTGTGTGTGTGTGTGTGTGTGTGTGTGTGTGTGTGTATGGTTATGGGGTGTGAATGGATAGTACCTAAGGAGCCACTGCAAATCCAAACTATGGCTTCAGTCATGTTCTGAGAGTCAAGCCTTTTCTGTGTTCATAACATAATGTCCATATCATTATGTTCATTAGTGTTGTCTATGTATTTTCCTTTACTTACAGTTGCGGGCACCAAAAAGCTATATTTTTTTGATTTTTGATTTTTGATTTTTTTTTACAAATGATCACTTGCACCGTGTTACACACACATTGCAGCAAAGATTCTGCTAGCACCATGGCATGACCTACCTTTTTAGTGTCCCACATCTGAAAAAAATTTATAAATAAACTTTACTTTTATCATATGTATTTATTTATCTATTTCCATGTCGTTCTGTAATTCAGTATCATTAACTATCATGTTCTGGTTTATTCCTGATTGTGATCTAAACAGTTTTCCTCCAGTAACCAGAGGGTGTGGATATGATGTCTCCCTGTCTGTCTTCCTGTCTGTCTTCCTGTCTCCATGTCTGTCTTCCTGTCCCCTGTCTATCTTCCTGTCTCCCTGTCTATCTTCCTGTCTCCCTGTCTGTCTTCCTGTCGCCCTGTCTGTCTTCCTGTCTCCCTGTCTGTCTTCCTGTCTCCCTGTCTGTCTTCCTGTCTCCCTGTCTGTCTTCCTGTCTCCCTGTCTGTCTTCCTGTCTCCCTGTCTGTCCTCCTGTCTCCCTGTCTGTCCTCCTGTCTCCCTGTCTGTCCTCCTGTCTCCCTGTCTGTCTGTCCGTTGGTGTCGGTCTGTGGTGTCTTCTGCTCGGTGTTCTGTGTGTTTAATGTGTCTGTGTTGGTGGGAGGGTTTATGTCTCTTCTATCTACAAGTCTATAAAGGACCCCTTTTCTATCAACCACATAGACACAGTAAATACACTAGAATTCAATTGATCAGTAGGCCTACTCGGATCCGTTATTCATTGATAGACCTAACATATATAATATATATATATATGTCCCGAATATACCATTGGTATGCTGTGTTGGTGGGCTGCCTAAGATATCATTGGTATGCTGTGTTGGTGGGCTGCCTTAGATATCATTGGTATGCTGTGTTGGTGGGCTGCCTTAGATATCATTCGTATGCTGTGTTAGTGGGCCGCCTTGCTGTTACTATGCATGGCTTTTGTCATATTTATATTACATCAAATTACAGTTTACATGCACACAAGCACACACACTTACTCACCTACACAGACCCTGACTGGTACGTGTCCCTGCAGGATAAAGGGTGGGGGTCAGGCATGGGGGGCCAACCAGGATGGAGTGGTGAACAGTCAGCCAGGGGCTCGTGTGGTGGACGAACGTGAACAGATGGCAATCAGTGGGGGCTTCATCCGCAGGTGAGAGTGTGTGTGTGTGTGTGTGTGTGTGTGTGTGTGTGTGTGTGTGTGTGTGTGTGTGTGTGTGTGTGTGTGTGTGTGTGTGTGTGTGTGTGTGTGTGTGTGTGTGTGTGTGTGTGTGTGAAGCTACCGTTAGTTTCATGGAATATCCAATGTGTGTTTCCAGGGTAACAGACGATGCCCGAGAGAATGAGATGGATGAGAACCTGGAGCAGGTGGGCGGGATCATCGGTAACCTGCGTCACATGGCCCTGGACATGGGCAACGAGATCGACACCCAGAACCGCCAGATCGACAGGATCATGGACAAGGTACTGTCCATTATGTCAATCATTATGACAAATCAATCAATACATTTTCAGTGTTAGCGATTGGCAGCCCATCCTTGAGTTGACAATCCAAAGATTTATTGATTGGTAGTTGATTGCTTGAATGATTTCATATAATCTCAATTCTCTCTTTCTCCTCAGGCTGATTCCAACAAGACCAGGATTGATGAAGCCAACCAGCGCGCCACAAAGATGTTAGGCTAAGCTGCAGCAACAAGTGCTTTAAACCCCCGACTCCAAAACCCCCACCGTCACCCCTGCACCCCTCTCAAGCATGTCATGGGGTGGTGCAAACATGCTTTTATCATGGGACTTTTGCTTCGTTCATAACCAAGTTGGAAGGTGGTATTTACCACATACGACTGGACAAAAATCCATTTGAACGCCCCTCCAACTGGTAATTACTAGTGGGAAACATGGCTATCACCCCTGAGTTCCCACTTCTCCCATATGGTGACCTCAAGAGGTCACCTACTAAGGAAATTGCATCTATTACAGCATTTTCGGTAGTTAAATGTAACAAAAAAAACATTATTTATAAAAAGCCATATATCAATTTGATTTTTGAACACTTTACAAGCATGATGGCTGTGGTTTTAGTTCATGGTTGACTCAGCTTGTTGGCGATTAGCCAATCTGCGTTTCTCAACGTGGTCAAAGCATGTGAACCAACTAGTATTGACAACTTCACAAATGGTAATTGCCAGCTTCTCACTTGATAATGAATGTAGCATTACTCAGTAGGTTTGCACACATGCACATATCAGCCCCCCCCCCCCCCCCCCCCCCCCCTCTTCCTGTTGTAAATGTTGTTCTGTGTCATCGGTCTTTGGCTTTTATTAAAATGAGTCCTGGTTAATCGTCTCATCCTCTACCTTCCACTCTCTCTCCTACTAAAGTTGTTCCTCTACCCTCCACTCTCTCTCCTACTAAAGTTGTTCCTCTACCCTCCACTCTCTGTCCTCCTAAAGTTGTTCCTCTACCCTCCACTCTCGCTCCTCCTAAAGTTGTTCCTCTACCCTCCACTCTCTCTCCTCCTAAAGTACATAGTGCTTCTTTGATGGCTTTAGGTCACTTGTGAAGATCTGTTTCTGTCTCACTTGTTTCCGTTTCTTTTTTATATATATACAGTAGGTATGTATTATATAAACTGTATTTACATCATTACTCTGATACGACGACTACTATTGCTTTACATGAGCCGGACACTGCGTCACTACATGTGGTTCCTTCAATGAGTCAGTGTTATGTCCATGTCAGACGCTGGTGCTCTGTTGTTGTTGTTGTTGTAATGCTAAAGGAGAAAAACTATCCATACAAGTCCCTTTTCATAAAACATTGTCAACTTCCTCCCAGACTCTCCTCCCAGACTCTCCCATTTAAAAAAAATAGCCATCTGGATAATGTGCAACTGTACTGGGAACATGACCAGTGGTGCATCTCTTTTTTCAGCCAGGCCCTTCCCTCAATGCAAGTGATTTAGCATTATCATTGACAAAGATGAGCAGCAGTAGACCATAGATAGTTTATCTAAAGTGACTATACACATTGTGTAGGTGAGCCCAGGTCTCCCAGGTGGAAAATGTAACCCAACACCTAGGGTTTGGCAGCACCATGCTCCAACCAACTGGACCACATCAACTCATTGTCAGGGGAAGACAGTATCTAAATACCCCCAGCCCCCCTCCAGACAGACCTGGAGATGGGATGAGCTGGGAGGGGCTGGGAGGAGCTGGGAGGGGCTGGGAGGAAGTGAGTGTCTGGGAGGAGGTGGGAATAGCTGGAAGGGGCTGGAAGGTGGGAGGAGATAGAAGGAGCTGGGAGGGGCTGGAAAGAGATGGGAGGGGATGAAAGGAGCTGGGAGGGGCTGGGAGGAAATGGGAGGGGATGAAAGGAGCTGGGAGGGGCTGGGAGGAGATGGGAGGGGATGAAAGGAGCTGGGAGGGGCTGGGAGGAGATGGGAGGGGATGAAAGGAGCTGGGAGGGGCTGGGAGGAGGTGAGTGTCTGGGAGGAGGTGGGAATAGCTGGAAGGGGCTGGAAGGGGCTGGAAGGTGGGAGGAGATGGAAGGAGCTGGGAGGGGCTGGAAAGAGATGGGAGGGGACGAAAGGAGATGGGTGGGGCTGGAAGGAGATGGAGGGGCTGGAAGGTGGGAGGAGATGGAAGGAGCTGGGAGGGGCGGGAAAGTAGGAGGAGGTGGGAGGGGCAGGAAGGAGTTGGGGGTGGCTGGGAGGAGATGTGAGGGGCTGGAAGGAGATGGGAGGGGATGGAAGGAGATGGGAGGGGCTGGAAGGAAAGGAAGTGAAAGAGGGAGAGAACAACAACAACCGGTCTTTGATTACTTAACCCAGGTGGGCTCCAATGCAGTAGCAGCCATTCATGGTTGGCCCATCAGTCTCTGGTTGTCTGGCTCAACCTCTCTGTCTTACTCCCATTGATGTACAGTAGCCCCGTGTGTGTTATGCATGTCCGTCAGCAGATAGAACTCAACATCTTATGAATAAGACTAAAGACTAAAATCTGTAAGTAACATCTGTAGGTAACACAGCATGCCCAGCAGTGTGTAGAACACTCCCATGCTGAGAGAATACCCTGCTTCCTGCCACTCTGCAATAGTGCCACTCATTCTGTTCACACATATCTTTCCAGATTGTGACCATCGTTGTAAAATAATATGGAAAAATGCCAATAAAAACAACATAACTGTAGAAGAAAAATGTATGTATTTTTTTAATTATTTCAAATGTATTCACTATTGTGTACTGCTAAACTTGGGGTGGCAGGTAGCCTAGTGGTTAGAGCGTTAGGCTATTAACTGGAAGGTTGCAGGATCAAATCCCCGTAGCTGACAAGGTAAAAATCTGCCACTGAACAAGGCTAGGCTGTCATTGTAAATAAGAATTTGTTCTTAAGTGACTTGCCTGGTTAAATAAATAAACTAGACTGGAGAAGCTAAAGGGTAAAGACTGATACTACACACAGGCAACACTCCACATGGAAGGAAAGGACTGTCATTACACTAATGGATACCCTCTTTAGGCCTTGTCCTTAAAGTGGATTAGAGCTTGCCCTCACTAAGAACACACACTCCCCCCTCTCTTGCTAAAACAGCTCATCCCTGAATGTTATGAGACAGGCTGATACAAACAGTCATTTAAAAGTGGGGTCATTTAAAACAGACATTATAATTGACCTTGAGCCTAGACTCAAATATTGAGCCTAAACTCAAATATTGAGTCTAGGCTCACATAACCGCCAACATATTTCAGACAGGGTTAGCTGACCAGTACATTAGCCCCAACATGTTTCAGACAGGGTTAGCTGACCAGTATATAACCCCCAACATGTTTGGTACAGGGTTAGCTGACCAGTACATAACCCCCAACATGTTTGGTAGAGGGTTAGCTGACCAGTACATATCCTCCACCCTGGAGCACCTAGAAATGTGTCATTATTAGGGTGAGGGGTCAACGGGGTCATCTAACTGCAGATGAAGAGACTACTAGTTCTGGTTTGAGATGGATGGTTGGGTTTGTGGTTCTGGTATGAGATGGATGGTTGAGTGTGTGGTTCTTCATCCTGCAACAAGGGAAGCTTTTGGGGATGAGATAACTTGAGATAACAACATGCACCAACAACATCTATTGGAATAACAAACAACGACAAATGTAGCTTTTGATCAGAATTCACATCTCTGAAAGAGACAGTTATTTTAGTGTTACTGTGAATTTAAGTCATTGATTTGCTATTGGTTTCAACCTCAAAAATCAACATAGAAAAGTCTGAATACAAGAAGTCTATTTTCAGTCTCTATACATGTCCTGTACCTTTAGTTATACCACATCATTGTTGAATACTTGTTTCTGATTGGCTAGAAGGTCATTCTAGAACTTACATTAAGCCTCAAAGTCTAAGCCACTGGGAGGAACTGTTAAGATATGGAACTGTTTTACAGTTTTTCCCAATTGCTAAAACACAATTTTGCAAACTAGGCTGGTTTTATCAAAATAACTAATACAATTCACAAAACCACACACCCAAACTGCAAAATACCTCATATATCCTGCAAAATGAAGCACTGCAACCAAAACTACATATAGCATTATCAAAATCAAACGTTTGCACGAAATGGCACGCACTTCATTCATATTACCAGATTTTTGTCTAACCAACTATACACTGTTTGGGCATAATGAAAGGCACTCTCATCTTTAGTATGCTTTGCCATAATACTAAAATAGTTCAAATTGTAGAAAATTCTTCAGATGCACAGATATATTTGCAGATACACACACATGCTGTTGAAACCTTTTATTTGTCACCAAACAAGTCAGTGCAACATATGCACAACAGATGTATTTACATTGGACTGAACAAAAATATGAAAAAGAAAATTGCAGAAAAAATGTGCAGAAAAAATATATTGAAAAAAGATGAGGCAAGAAAAATAATTAGGCAGCATCTTGCCACACAGCTGGGTCTGGCCACAACGCCTCGTCCACATCACAGGCAATATCTTCCCTTGCCAGACATCGAGGGAAGAAGCGCCTTGAGTGCCTTATCCATCCCTGAATCGCACCCACATCAATCTCATCACATGCCTCTTCCATAGCCTGCACAAGAGGCATGCGCACAGAGGGCTGCCGGTCGTATACCTTCCACCGCCATGCCGAAAATAACTCTTCTATGGGGTTCAGAAATGGTGAGTATGGTGGGAGGTATTGCACGAGAAATGGTGGGTGGTCAGCAAACCAGTTTTGGACTGGGGCTGCACGATGAAAGCTCACGTTGTCCCATACTACAACGTGCTGGGTTCTTTGATGGTCTGCATCATTCATACGCTCTGGTGGTATGAGAATGTTGTGGAGTCTGTCAAGAAATGTGAGAATATGGGCTGTGTTGTATGGTCCAAGGTTGGCATGACGGTGGAGGACACCATGCGTATTGGAGATGGCAGCGCACATTGTGATGTTCCCACCATGTTGGCCAGGAACATCTATAATGGCTCTGTGGCCAATGACGTTTCTCCCCCTTCTGGTCTTTGCTAGGTTGAACCCAGCCTCATCTATAAAGATGAACTCATGTGGGATTGCATGAGCATCCATTTCCAGTGCTCCCTGAAAACAAAGAACAAAAGCAGTCAATATGGTGTTATCCAGTACACTGGGAAACAATGTTGCGTGTAGTGTACTGCAGTCAATATTGTACTTACATCCACATATGCTCGTCTGACCTCTTTGTTTCTTTGAGAGTTTCTCTCAAACGGCACCTTATAAAGTTGTTTCATTCTGATTTGGTTTCGCTTGAGAATGCGGGCCAATGTGGACAGACTGACTCGTTGAATGTTGTTGAATATGGTGTTGTCTTGGATGATGTAGCTTTGAATTTCTCGTAATCTGATTTCATTATTTTCCAAAACCAAGTGTACAATGGCAGCTTCCTGTACCCCGGTGAACATTTGGCCCCTTCCTCCACCATGGTTGCGTCTCTCAGTCCTTTAGAAAAACAAAAAAACTAAAATATAGGGCTTGGACAATGCAGCCTAAAGATATTTCCCCCACAATAGAGTAAATTCTACAGGAAATTTGTGCAGTTAGTGTATGACATCAGCCATTCATGAAGTAAACAGGTGTCACCCAACTGATACACTATGACATCGGGTGTACTACATAGTGTGAAAGAAATGTTGGTTACATACCTGTACTCCAGTCTAAATGTCCGGATGACACAGGCGACAGTAAAACGGCTCAAGTTAGGCTGCACACTCTGTCCAGCCTCTCGCATTGTCAGCCCATGGTTGATGACATGATCAACTAAGGTTGCTCTGATTTCATCTGAAAGTTTTCTTCTTTGGCCATAATCTTGTCTACCAGCTCTACCCCTACCTCTCACTCTTCCTCCCCCTCTCATTCTCACCCTTCTTCTCTCTGCAACGGCTTCCATTGTTGTTGTAAAACAAAAGGTGCTCACCTGTGGTCTTTTCATAGTGCTTACTTCCTGATTGAAGTGGTAACATTTAACCATTGAGGTGTTTGGCCAGGTGGCACATGCATTGGCCAATTAGCTCATGTCGTGTCATTTTGAATGGCAGTATTTTGAAATGGCAAACATGTGACTTTATGTCAGATTGTTGTGTCTTATGCAGAGAACCGTGTGCAGTGCATTTAAAAAGTGCCATTTTGAATTGCAAAATGTGTGTAAAGCAGAAAATGTGTTTAGACTTTTGGAGACTTGAGAAGAGGTTTTGCTCTCTGTGTGTCAGTTTAAATAATTGTGCTGTGCATGTCATTTTAGTGTGTTAGCATTTGGAAAATACCATCGATCATTCAGCTAATTGATTTTGAATTTTAGTACCCCTTTAGATATCCCAAAATTATATTAAACAATTATTTGAGAAAATATTGAATTTGGACTTTACTACTACAGCCCATAGAAACACATTGAATGACACATTAATAAATGGCAAAAAAAAAACAGTACAAAAATAAATCATAAGGAATAAGGTTTTGAAGTGTCTAAGAAAGCTCAGGAAATACAGTGGCTTGCGAAAGTACTCACCCCCCTTGGCATTTTTCCTATTTTGTTGTCTTACAAACTGGAATTACAATTGATTTTTTGGGGGTTTGTATCATTTGCTTTACACAACATGCCTACCACTTTGAAGATGCCAAATCTTTTTTTCTTGTGAAAGAAACAATAAGACAAAAAAATTAGATATCTTGAGCGTGCATAACTATTTACCCCCCAAAGTCAATACTTTGTAGAGCCACCTTTTGCAGCAATTTTTGCTGCTCCAGCTCCTTCAAGTAGGATGGGTTCCGCTGGTGTACAGCAATCTTTAAGTCATGCCACAGATTCTCAATTGGATTGTGGTCTGGGCTTCGACTAGGCCATTCCAAGACATTTAAATGTTTCCCCTTAAACCACTCGAGTGTTGCTTTAGCAGTATGCTTAGGGTCATTGTCATGTAGGAAGGTGAACCTCCGACCCAGTCTTAAATCTCTGAAAGACAAATAGGTTTCCCTCAAGAATTTCCCAGTATTTAGCGCCATCCATCATTTCTTCAATTCGGACCAGTTTCCCAGTCCCTGCTGATGAAAAACATCCCCACAGCATGATGCTGCCACCGCCATGCTTCAGTGTGGAGATGGTGTTCTCGGGGTGATGAGTGTTGGATTTGCGCCAGAAATAGCATTTTCCTTGATGGCCAAAAAGTTCATTTTAAACAAGTCAGTTAAGAAGAAATTCTTACTTACAATGACGGCCTACACCAGCCAGACCAGGACGACGCTGGGCCAATTGTGCGCAGCCCTATGGGACTCCCAATCACGGCCGGTTGTGATACAGCCTGGAATTAAACCAGTGTCTGTAGTTTCACCTCAAGCACTGAGATGTAGCGCTGCGCTACTCTTCTCACAGATGGGGCACTGGGGACACCTTTCCCTATTGTGTGCACACTTGTGGGCTGTAAGGTCAGATTTTAGACCAAAGCGCTCTCCACAGTCAGAAGAAATAAGGTCTTTCTCCTTGATGTGCCATTATCTGGTGAGCTTTTAATTCTCTGGAACGTGAAAATCTTTTCTCACAAATAGGACATTGTTGAGGTGTCTTTCCAGTGTGTGTGTGTGTATACAGATGTTGAGTAAGGTCTGATGCTCTGTTGAACGTCTTCTGACAGTGAGATCAGTGGTAAGCTCTCTCACCAATATGTAAATGCAAGTGTTCTTTAAGATGCCCTTCCTGTGAGTACCTCTTCTTACAGTTAGGGCACTGATAGAATGTACTAGCAAGTGTTGATTAAGATCTAATGTCACCATGCGATATTTCCTGACATTGTAACTGCCTGTGTTTCTTTAAAGCCTGCACTGTCGAAAATGTTAGCCCACAGTCAGAGCAGTGGTGAGGCTTCTCTCCAGAGTGTACTCGCAGTAAGAACTGAACACTCTTTGTATGTCTTCTCACACTGTGAGCAGCGGAAAGGCCTGTCAGCACTGAGTTCACAACTGCTTTTTAAGACATTTATTGTCAGAGAATCTCTTCTCACATTCAGGACATTGGTAAGGTTTTACACAAGAATGTATCATCATGTTCTTTCAACTGATCTAATCTAGTGTACTTTTTAGCACACTCTGGGCAGTGGAAAGATTTTTCTCCTGAATGTAACAGCATGTGTTTCCTTAAACTTTGCCCGCACTCAGAGCAGTTTTGACCCTTCTCTTTAGGACGGACTCTCTTGTGTCTCTTTGACAATGTCACAGAAGCAACACTTCCTTTGCTACTTGCACAGTGGGAAGACATCTCTCCAGTGTGGTTGTGATCGTTTTTGTGGATCTCTTCTTATGTTGAGGGCTGTGGTGAGATCTCTTTGCTTCGTCAACTTCCTGGAGTTGCACCACTGATGTAGATAATTTCTCCACTGATGGGTCTGAGGACTCGGGACCCTCTCCTTGCAGGCATGACAACAGAAAAAACATGTAGTAATAAAGCAGAAGATACATTTCCATGATATATGAACTAACAAAGTACATCTTATAAACACAAGAGCACAGTTGGAATTTTTGCCGTAGATGTCTAACCATGACAGTCATTAAACAGTTATTGATTCACACACACATTATATATATATATATATATATATATATATATATATATATACACACACACACGCATATAGATATCCATCCATACATACATACATACATACATACATACATACATATACACATACATACATATATATGAATCAATAACTTTGGGATAGGATATATATATATATATATATATATATATATATATATATATATATATATATATATATATATATATATATATACTGCTCAAAAAAATAAAGGGAACACTAAAATAACACATCCTAGATCTGAATGAATGAAATAATCTTATTAAATACTTTTTTCTTTACATAGTTGAATGTGCTGACAACAAAATCACACAAAAATAATCAATGGAAATCCAATTTATCAACCCATGGTGGTCTGGATTTGGAGTCACACTCAAAAATTAAAGTGGAAAACCACACTACAGGCTGATCCAACTTTGATGTAATGTCCTTAAAACAAGTCAAAATGAGGCTCAGTAGTGTGTGTGGCCTCCACGTGCCTGTATGACCTCCCTACAACGCTTGGGCATGCTCCTGATGAGGTGGCGGATGGTCTCCTGAGGGATCTCCTCCCAGACCTGGACTAAAGCATCCGCCAACTCCTGGACAGTCTGTGGTGCAACGTGGCGTTGGTGGATGGAGCGAGACATGATGTCCCAGATGTGCTCAATTGGATTCAGGTCTGGGGAACGGGCGGGCCAGTCCATAGCATCAATGCCTTCCTCTTGCAGGAACTGCTGACACACTCCAGCCACATGAGGTCTAGCATTGTCTTGCATTAGGAGGAACCCAGGGCCAACCGCACCAGCATATGGTCTCACAAGGGGTCTGAGGATCTCATCTCGGTACCTAATGGCAGTCAGGCTACCTCTGGCGAGCACATGGAGGGCTGTGCGGCCCCCCAAAGAAATGCCACCCCACAACATGACTGACCCACCGCCAAACCGGTCATGCTGGAGGATGTTGCAGGCAGCAGAACGTTCTCCACGGCGTCTCCAGACTCTGTCACGTCTGTCACATGTGCTCAGTGTGAACCTGCTTTCATCTGTGAAGAGCACAGGGCGCCAGTGGCGAATTTGCCAATCTTGGTGTTCTCTGGCAAATGCCAAACGTCCTGCACGGTGTTGGGCTGTAAGCACAACCCCCACCTGTGGACGTCGGGCCCTCATACCACCCTCATGGAGTCTGTTTCTGACCATTTGAGCAGACACATGCACATTTGTGGCCTGCTGGAGGTCATTTTGCAGGGCTCTGGCAGTGCTTCTCCTGCTCCTCCTTGCACAATGACGGAGGTAGCCGTCCTGCTGCTGGGTTTTTGCCCTCCTACGGCCTCCTCCACGTCTCCTGATGTACTGGCCTGTCTCCTGGTAGCGCCTCCATGCTCTGGACACTACGCTGACAGACACAGCAAACCTTCTTGCCACAGCTCGCATTGATGTGCCATCCTGGATGAGCTGCACTACCTGAGCCACTTGTGTGGGTTGTAGACTCCGTCTCATGCTATCACTAGAGTGAAAGCACCGCCAGCATTCAAAAGTGACCAAAACATCAGCCAGGAAGCATAGGAACTGAGAAGTTGTCTGTGGTCACCACCTGCAGAACCACTCCTTTATTGGGGGTGTCTTGCTAATTGCCTATAATTTCCACCTGTTGTCTATTCCATTTGCACAACAGCATGTGAAATGTATTGTCAATCAGTGTTGCTTCCTAAGTGGACAGTTTGATTTCACAGAAGTGTGATTGACTTGGAGTTACATTGTGTTTAAGTGTTCCCTTTATTTTTTGGAGCAGTGTATATATCAATAACTTTGGGATAGGATATGTTATTTCCCAACTCCTCTGTAGTAGTCCAATAAATAAGCTCGACATTTTTTTGAAAAACAGAGGTTGATGACAGCTTTGCACACACTTGGCAATCTCTCAACCAGCTTCATAAGGAATGCTTTTCCAACTGTCTTGGAGCTCCCACATATGCTGAGCACTTGTTACTACCTTGCATGAATTTGCAGGTAGCTAACCAACCAGGTTCAATGTTAGATGGCGAACATTAGGCTATAAGAAGCCAAGCAAATGGCTCTGAGATATGAATAAAAAGATCATACATGTAACGTTAGCTAGGTAGCTAACGTAACTTGAAATTAAAAGATTGTCAAAATTAGAAACGTATAATATCTGAAAATGTAGCTAGCAAGACTATGTTACCCATATGCATCATCAACTGTCTCCTGTCACGTATGCCATGGTTGCCCTTAGTTGGAAGAAGACGTAATCCGGAGACAGGTGTTTTCTCCTTAGCAATCACACTCAAATTCCACTGATTTCAAAACTCGGTCCTCCGGAAAGTGGAGAGCAATACTGACCAGCTCAAATAGACAGAAGCATGCTATATGGCAGACCAATCCCAACTCACCTCTTGGCCTGTCCAGCCCACTCATTATCTCAGCCAATCATGGCTAGCAGGAAGGTTGCTGTTTTTTTCTGTGGCTAAACCAACTAGGCTTGTAATGTAACAATTTTATTTGTATTTACAGATGGCATACAAGTTTGTTATTAAGGCACATGAAAGTTCACATGTTACAGAAGGCATTTCTGCCCCAAAAACAGGCATTTTCATTTAAAAAAAAGGTTACGTTCAAACGGCTCTCCTAGTGACCCACGACATACGCCTAGTTTCCTGAAACGGGTCACATATGGAGAATCTACTCTGCGTTCGCTAGCTTGAGCTGGCTAAAGTCAGCCACTAGCCATGCAGAGTGTTGGCAGTGGCGAGCTACAATCCATCAATCACGAGGTGTGATGTAAACAACTAATTAGATTCCCCACACGTGGGGGCCGCATGATCCTGCTCGGCTACTCCAGTCTAGGCAGCTCTGACTTGGAAAATCCTTCCTGCCTGTGCTAATTGTTTAGTACCTTGTCTGCTCTTCATTTGTTTTTCATCCTCTAATTAACTTCTCGACCTGTTCTGCCTCTGGATTATTGAGTCAAGGATTTATCTATACTGAACAAAACTTGTAAAACGCGTCATGGAATAATTTCTATGATTTTACTGTTTTTACAGTTCATATAAGGAAATCAGTTAATTGAAATAAATTGATTAAGCCCTAACCTATGAATTTCATGACTGGGTGGGCCTGGGATGGATCAAAATGATTGGCCCAGCCAATCAAAATGAGTTTCTACACAAAAGGTCTTTATTAAAGACAAAAATGCTCCTCAGTTTCATCAGCTGTCCGGGTGACTGGTCTCAGACGATTTCGCAGATGAGAAATAGTTTGTCGAGATTGGTGTGGAAAAACTTGACTGGCCTGCACATAGCCTTGACCTCAATCCCATCAAACACCTTTGGGATGAATTGGAACGCCGACTGCAAGCCAGGCCTAATCGCCCAACATCAGTGCTCGACCTCACTAATGCTCATGGCTGAATGGAAGCAAATCCCCACAGCAATGTTCCAACATCTAGTAGAAAGCCTTCCAAGAAGAGTGGAGGTTGATATAGCAGCAAGGGGGGGGGACCAACTACATATTAAGATATTCAACTAGCAGGCGTCACATACTTTTGGTCATGAGGTGAAGTACTAAGTCAGACAAACACCAACTAGACTAGAACAGGCACAAACCCACAGAACACAACATAAAAGCCAGCAGATATAAAGTAAAGAGAGAGTGGAGACTTACCGATTTGACAGCTGAGTTAGCTACCAAAGAGCCAAGGAGTCGAGGGAGAGTCAGCTAATCGAATAGCGATATAGTGAGGTAAAACAAAATAATATTTGTCTGTAATAAAGACCTTTTTGATATTTTAAATGTCAAATTAAATGGGGTAGGGATCCCGGATAGCACGTGTTTCATGTAGTTTTATTGAAGAAGCCAACAGTGCCTTAGCCAGTGTGTAACAACTTCTATATACCGCCTGCTGAAAAATGGCATCCGGTCTATAACCTAACAGTTCAGCACCTTACCAGCAGGTGGCATCCAAGCATTACTTTTTATTTTATTTAATCTTTATTTAACTAGGCAAGTCAGTTAAGAACAAATTATTATTTACAATGACTGCCTACACCGGCCAAACCTGGATGACGCTGGGTCAATCATGGCCGGTTGTGATACAGCCTGGATTCGAACCAGGGTGTCTGTAGTGACGCCTCTAGCACTGAGATGCAGTGCCTTGGACCGCTGCGCCACTCGGGAGCCCGTATAACAACACGGACACTTATTCCACCATGCCTAGATGGAATACAGCTTATGTAAACTAGACGTCAAAACGTTTTAGAAAATGGCACTTTAGCCAAACCTAACTATTTTCCTAACCTGCTACGTTAATTATCACCCGCTACGAAAAGTTAATTTTGACAAAAGCGGCATACCTTCTAGACAAAACGACCCCCCCCCCACAATGGTCTAGTGGGCCAATAAAAACAAACAGATATATGCCACCATGCGGCTGGATTGTTCCCCTCATAGGGGAAAATGACTTCAGAAGGAAACAACCCTTTTTAAGATCTTCTGTTGAGATTTATCCAGCGGGGATGAGATCTGAATTCAGGGTAAAGCCTTTATTATCAGTGATCAGATCGCGTATCGCTGGTAATAAAACCTGCTCGCTTACCTGCTTAATCATCATATTCCCAAAATCTTAAAATTCCTCTTTAGTGACGGACTGTCAGCAGGAATGTAAACTTATTCAATAAACATGTACATAAATACCTTTATGGAATGGCAAAGATCCGGTTTGAGGTACTACAAGGACCTGTTTAGGCTGGGAAGCATGCGAACATCTTAATAGCCGATCACTTATATCATGGTTCATCAGTCTACACCAGTCTCTTGGTAGTTATTGAAAAGGAACTAGTTTCCCCTTATTAGAATGAAAGATGTTCTTTTTCTAGTATAATATGGAATGCATGTTACAGTATACTACAGTTCTATTATCTCTAATGCATATAAGAATTTGAGGAATGTTGAGAAGTGTGTAAATGGTAAAGTTGGTTAATTCAGAACTAAAGTGTTGGGTAATTGGTCAGCTGCACAATTACATTTCTAGGTCCATACGTGTTAAGAAAAAGGGATTAAGAGATTCTAGAAAATGAGGAGCTTCACCCTCTCTCTTTACTAGTGACGAATCGAATGTCCCCTCTCCTTCCCGAAATTCAGAAGACGCTAACATCTGCGAAATCGTGATTTGTCCAAATAACCAGTGACGAAAACGCCAAAACACCAGACCTACTGCCGTTCGTTATCACACGCATCCCATTCCTTCCAGACAGATTCTATGGTACCAGTTATGTTTACATAGTCCATGAGAGAATATCTAGGTGGTAACTGGAAGTGGCATCTCTACACCCCTCTATGGCATAACAAGGCTATTACTTTCAGGTAATAAACCATTTGAGCCAAAAGCCTGGTGTGCAAAAGAGATCAAAAATCTAGGAGATATATTTAACTCAGAGGGTCTCCCTAGTTTTCCAGGAACTTTGTCTCTTTATCTTAGTCGACAGTCTACACTTTGTGCCTATGGTGTACCATTGGGTACAAATGTGGGAACTTGTCCAGAGGTTTGGTGTCTGCTATTTATTTTCATCTTCAATTACTAAAGCAAAAATATCTTCCAAATGGTTAAATCATGGGTAAAGTATTTGTCTGATGATGAGGCTATTGACTGGGAGAATGTTTGGGAGAATATAATTTCACTGATCAAAGAACACAAACCATCAATTCATTCATTGTAAGCTTTGTCATAGGTTGTACTGGACACCACTTATAATATTTCATACAAAACAGGCTTTAAGCCTAAACTGTAACCTGTGCCCCCCCTCAATAGACTTGGCACATATAAAACAGATGATTTGGGATTGATATGTTTTGGAGGAAAGGATAATCTATTCTGACTTCACTCTTTGAACCGATTCCTCTTCTACTTAATGACAATTCCAGTGAACAACAGTGTATGGTTTGGCCGGCTGGGTTGACTGCTGGCCAAAAATGTATTGTTCAGTGCTGGTTGCCACCACATGACCTTCATATAACACAATGGTTAGCATGTTTCCGCAGGTGTCGTTCAAGATATGATGGGAATGGGAAACTCTTCCCACAGTCAGAGCAAGAGTAAGGCTTCTCCCCTGTGTGAACTCGACGATGAGAGGTTAGATGACTTGATGTTGTGAAGCATTTCCCACAGTCAGAGCAGCAGTAAGGCTTCTCTCCAGAATGTTTTCGCAGGTGTCTTTCAAGATATGATGGGAATGGGAAACTCTTCTCACAGTGAGGACAGTGGTGAGGCTTCTCTCCAGTGTGTGTTCGCTGGTGCACATTCAAACCACTCAGTTGAGAGAAACTCATCCCACAGACAGAGCAGGAATAAGGCTTCTCTCCAGAATGTTTTCGTAGGTGTCTTTCAAGATATGATGGGAATGGGAAACTCTCCTCACAGTGAGGACAGCGGTGAGGCTTCTCTCCAGTGTGCGTTCGCTGGTGCACGTTCAAGCCACTCAGTTGAGAGAAACACCTCCCACAGACAGAGCAGGAATAAGGCTTCTCTCCAGAATGTTTTCGAAGGTGTCTTTCAAGATATGATGGGAATGGGAAGCTCTCCTCACAGTGTGGGCAGTTGCGAGACCTCTTAGCTTTGATCCCTTCCTGATGTTTCTTCCCTGATGCAGGAAATGTCTCAACTTGGTCAGAGGAGTTAGAGGTCTCTCCTGGGTGAATGACAACATAAAAACAGGTGAGCAGGTACAGCACACATCCATAATCATTGGATCAAATTAAAAGAAAGAAATGTGCCTGATAAAGCAAAGGAGTTACATACTGTAGGTGTGTCTGCTTGGAATTAATGCTACATCTGCTTTATCTTCTTTTCTAAGTGACAATACTGCTGTTGAGCATCTTTAAAGACCCACTCCAGACTTCCTATCACCTAATGTATCACTTGATGTACTTAACAAAAGGCACATCTCAATGGTTGGTCAAGGTGAGAGCTTAACACAGGAACAGGAATTCAGCGGGTTTTGTGAGATTCTGGCAGGTATGGCAGTGAAATTGGGAGTCTAGTTCGGGACAGGACAGGATCAACAGTCCACAGGAACAGGCAGTACAGGAAGTGTAATATTGCGTTTGCTTTTTAGGTGGAAATATGTCACGTGAGGAGCATTTCATATAAACAACAAATGTGTAGGGTAGGCCTAACATAGTTTACATAATAAAAACGTATACAAAAATGTAAGTCATTTCCACACTTCCCCTTCCGTCAGCTCACTCTTGCACATCTAGGACCCATCACTAACATTAAAGCCAAGGAAAGAAAAAAAATGTTTTACCTAAATTTGATGGAGTTGTCTTTGACAATGAAGGAACCAAGTACACGGCTTGTAAAAAATGCTGCGGTTTAATCAAATAGGCGAGAGCGACACGCAGCCTGAAGCGGCATAGCTGCTCATACTTCCAACAACTTTACCTTCAAACCAAATTGTTTGCACATTTAACTAAACCAATGCCTTCGGAGGTGAAGAGTGAAATAAAAATAGATTGACTTATGCAGTACTGGCCCTCAGGTTTTTTTAAATGTTTTATGTTCATGTTGTAAATGTTAATGTATTGTAAATCTTCATATGTGCTCAAATGTAGGCTGGTGCTGTGCTGAGCTGTAGGCCGGTAGTGTGCTGAGCTGAGCTGTAGGCCGGTAGTGTGCTGAGCTGAGCTGTAGGCCGGTAGTGTGCTGAGCTGAGCTATAGGCCGGTAGTGTGCTGAGCTGAGCTGTAGGCCGGTAGTGTGCTGAGCTGAGCTGTAGGCCGGTAGTGTGCTGAGCTGAGCTGTAGGCCGGTAGTGTGCTGAGCTGAGCTGTAGGCCGGTAGTGTGCTGAGCTGAGCTGTAGGCCGGTAGTGTGCTGAGCTGAGCTGTAGGCCGGTAGTGTGCTGAGCTGAGCTGTAGGCCGGTAGTGTGCTGAGCTGAGCTGTAGGCCGGTAGTGTGCTGAGCTGAGCTGTAGGCCGGTAGTGTGCTGAGCTGAGCTGTAGGCCGGTAGTGTGCTGAGCTGAGCTGTAGGCCGGTAGTGTGCTGAGCTGAGCTGTAGGCCGGTAGTGTGCTGAGATGAGCTGTAGGCCGGTAGTGTGCTGAGATGAGCTGTAGGCCGGTAGTGTGCTGAGATGAGCTGTAGGCCGGTAGTGTGCTGAGCCGAGCTGTAGGCCGGTAGTGTGCTGAGCCGAGCTGTAGGCCGGTAGTTTGCTGAGCCGAGCTGTAGGCCGGTAGTGTGCTGAGCTGAGCTGTAGGCCGGTAGTGTGCTGAGCTGAGCTGTAGGCCGGTAGTGTGCTGAGCTGAGTTGTAGGCTGGTAGTGTGCTGAGCTGTATGCTGGTAGTGTGCTGAGCTGAAGGCTGGTAGTGTGCTGAGCTGTAGGCCGGTAGTGTGCTGAGCTGTAGGCTGGTAGTGTGCTGAGCTGTAGGCCGGTAGTGTGCTGAGCTGTAGGCTGGTAGGCCGGTAGTGTGCTGAGCTGTAGGCCGGTAGTGTGCTGAGCTGTAGGCTGGTAGGCCGGTAGTGTGCTGAGCTGTAGGCCGGTAGGCCGGTAGTGTGCTGAGCTGTAGGCCGGTAGTGTGCTGAGCTGTAGGCCGGTAGTGTGCTGTGTGCTGAGCCGTAGGCCGGTAGTGTGCTGTGTGCTGAGCCGTAGGCCGGTAGTGTGCTGAGCCGTAGGCCGGTAGTGTGCTGAGCCGTAGGCCGGTAGTGTGCTGAGCCGTAGGCCGGTAGTGTGCTGAGCCGTAGGCTGCAGTTTTATGCCGATGCTGTGCTCAGCTGTAGGCTACAGTTTAATGTGCTCAGTGCTGTGCTGAGCAGACGATCCTGCTGGGGTCTCTGTCCTCACCTCCAGCCTTAATCCATCTACATTTAGGTCATTTAGAGTACGCTCTTATCCAGAGAGACTTAGGCAAAACAACCACATAACTGTCACATATTGCATTAATGAAATGTTCAATACTTGGTAAACCATAAACTATTAAAACATTTAGGTAATTTAATAAACTATTTGTATAGTTTATTCGCCATTAGTCAGGAACTCCACACAAAATTATTTTTCTGGGTGTGCGCCAGCTCATGTTTTTAATAATACTTGGTAAACCAACGCAATAGCCTAAATATTTCTGCGGGCAAAAAAAGAGCAAGAGATGGGAGTGATTTTTTATCAGGAAGGGACAGGAATGTTCCGGGGTTACAGAACTGTTGCGGGATCTGGACAGGGAAAAAAATTGCCAGGACAAGAAGGGACAGGAAAGAATTTTCACTCCCGTGTGAACCTCTAGGTGTCCTCTGACATGGTAAAAGTGTGGTTGTGGTGGGGTGCTCTTTTGTCCTCAATTGCTCCTCCATTGTTTCCACATGCAACTCCTTCAATTGCCAAACCTTAATTTCATAATTGTGTCTAAACATATTTCACCCTTGTGTGTGTGTGTGTGTGTGTGTGTGTGTGTACTTTACTGAATTTATACTTGGAATATACTTCAAATCAAATTTTATTGTTCACATACACATGTTTAGCAGATGTTATGCGGGTGTAGCGAAATGCTTGTGCTTTACTTTTTTTAACTGGAAAAGTTCAAAGATAGCTGGAGTGGGAACCGTTAAATCAACTAACGTGTTACTGGATCATCTGACATGCCTAAAAATAGTACATTAAATCTGCTCTTACCATGATCAGCAGATTCCCCAATGTCTTCCTTCTGTTCTTCATTAATGGCGACATTTAGCCCCAGTGTTTGACTGCTGCCTGCCAGCTCTACTGATGCCATGTCTGGACTCTCTCCTGTGTAAATGAGAATAGAAAAAAAAACGTGTCAAAATGTGACATATGCATTAACTAACATGTTGCATTCACTTGAGGAAATAAAATAAATACTAAAACCATGTAACAAAGTGGTTGGCATGCAACTAAATAACCTAACTGTGTACTTGATATCTGCCTGGCTCGATCAACAACAGCCCCAGGTATTACATTTACATTACATTTAGTCATTTAGGTATCTTAAGGTATCTTAAGGAAAAAAAATAAAATTGGCATCTTAAAAATAATATTCTAATAAATCAGTCTCTCACTAAAAGGCAAGTATGAAAACCAGCTGGCACTGTGGCCCTCGAGGACCAGAGAAACAGTGTATCCGCTGTTGATAAAACCTGGGATGTAAATCTTAAGTGAAAACGGTAGCAAACTGTTTGGCCAGTAACCGAAAGAGTCGGATCCCCGAGCCAACTAGATGGGGGGGGGGGGGGGGGGGGGGAGATCTGTCGATGTGCCCTTGAGCAAGGCAGATAAGAGCATCTGTTAAATGACTAAAATGTAAAAATGAATACGCAGTGTGTATAACAGTATCACAATGCAATGTAAAGTGGTAGAAACATTTGAATGAGCCATGTTGAGAATACAGTATTCTATATACATTACAATACCTTATGAACATACACAAGGAACCAAACACAAGCAAAAGGAACGAAACAGGAAGGGACCTACCTGAATGTATCCAATAAAAACTCTTATTTACATTGTAAACGGTTTCTGTTGTAAACGTTTTGCAATAGACCAAGGTTTTGCTACATTCTGCAACTAATGAATACACCCCTGCTCTCTTACCTTGGTTGTAAACGCTGTTGATAAAACCTGCTCTCTTACCTGGGTAATCCTCACATTCCCAAATCTTCACTTCCTCCTCTTTATCTTTCGTGATGATATTCAACAGGAGTGTTTGACTGCTGTCTTTCACTGATGCCATTTCTCCTGCGGTGCCCAGGGGACTCCTTTATCACAATCAGGACCCAGTCAATACAGGCTTGGGCTCCGTTTGGGTGGAGAACGGCAGGCTAGTTATCTTCACTCTCCTTAAGTAAAGACCAGATAGATAAACAACCTGTAAAAGAAAAACCTGTATAAAAAAAAATGCAGGGCTGTTATGTAATTTGGTGACTTGCTATCTAGTTAGCACACACAGCCATTGTTTTCTGATGTAGACAGTGATTTAATCAGTGTTGCTACGCTAATTTAGTGACCCGTACCGGGTCTCGGCTGGCTAAGCTACGAAATAAAGTATCACATTGCAAGATAACCGTAACTAGCAATATGTTATTTGGGGTTTGGGTTTTCGCCACAATGTATTGCTAGCTACATATTAACCTATTTTGATCAAGTATGTGATGGCATTTGTTTTTCAATTGATTAACTTTAGCAAATAGTTGAGTAACATTAGCCAGTCCTTGCGGTTTTGTCTAGTCCTGGCTTTTATTAAAATTCACTTTTATTTCAATTTACTTGACCAGGCCTTGCCTGGCCCCTGCAACAGACTCCTCGACAGGGTGTTCTTACCTGAGGCCTTGCTTCGCTAAAACGGAATCATAAATGCTTTTTGTGTACTGGATTAAGTTATGTGTCCATTGTTTATCGAATACAGTATTACTTATGGCTTAATATCTCCCCCAAAAAAAGATCAAAACAAAGGCGATGGCAATTTTCACATCTTCTTTTTCGACAGACTGGGCTTGTCAAACTACACAACCGTAGGGGTGCGCCACCTGTCTGCGGGAGTGTGCATCGCAGGGCGTAATATAATCATTACTCAGGTTTAGGTTATTGTCCCTCACGATGAAATCGGAGAGGGGTTTCGCCGGTGAAAAGAGCCAATAATGAGCGGAATGAGCTACTATCGCCTACCATTGAAGCACAGATAGAACAATGAGACAGATATTTCACTGGACGTATAAAAGTAAAGCATCCGCTGGTTGTTTTACACTCACTCGAGAACTGACCATATAATTAATCAACTTCATTATGTTGTATTCCTCACCAAACTTAAGAGATAAAACAATTACTCTGTATAATTGACACTGCATATAACATATAATAATAGAATAAACAATTGTATTTAACATTTTAATTAGATCTGTGATCAGCTAGTTTATTTATTGGCCTGTATGTGTCCAATAGAAAAAATACTGGTAAGTCCTGTCTGCACAACCATTACAATTATCAGAGAGAGAAAATAATTTGGGACTTAGTAATTGCTCAGTGAAACATTGTTGACAGTATATTGACATTTTATTCACTCACACAAAAAAAATGCTTTGGGGCACCATTTGTGCCTGTAGGGGAACCCTATCTAACCATTTAAGATCAGATAAAACTCTTGGTGATGGAGGAGGCAGAGAAGGTGACCGTGGTCAACATAGAGGAGGCAGCTGACTAGGGGCCCGTGGTGATGGAGGAGGCAGAGAAGGTGACTGTGGTCACCATAGAGGAGTCAGCTGACTAGGGGCCGTGGTGATGGAGGAGGCAGAGAAGGTGACCGTGGTCACCATAGAGGAGGTGACCGTGGTCACCAAAGGAGGCAGTTGAGGAGGGGCTCGCGGTGATGGATGCTGTGGCAGATGAATCAGAATTAGTTGGGTAACATAGATAATTAAGATGTTTTATTTGCATAATATGCTTATGTGAGATACTAACAGATAATGTATCTGTTAAACCATGTGAAGGGATGGCGTGATTAATGGGGAACCAATTATTTGTCTCCACAATGTCTGTGCACAAATCACTCCCTCCTTTGGCATTGGGGGAAGGTGTAAGGCCGTGTCTGGACCATTGTATGTCCTCTTTGATGTTGCACTTATCCTGGGATAGTGTATAACCTAGAGGCCCACTCCACTCAGTGAGCTTGTCCAGGGGTGGAGTCAAGAGGGGGTTGACTTGAGATGGGAGTATCTAGAGTTGTCAACTGATTTATGCCATTGGATGAGCTAATGGTTCTGTACCAGGGAGAGACGGTTCCAGTTTGGAAAGGAGGACCAGACACTGGTCTATACAATGAAAACTGTTGATACAGCAGTTGCTGTCTGCTATGTTTTATAGATATCTTTCATACAAAACTTAACCTTTGTGTACTGTTCCTAAGATCTGTGGTTCGTCATGTACGTTGAGAAGGGTGGGTCTTGGGTATAAAAGATCTTTGTACTTTTGTGTAGTCACTTTTCAATGGTTCATTAGAGATAGCGCATCAGTGAAAGTCAAGTGCTTTTGCAAAAGCATCTTAATTATTAAAGATGTAGATTTAAGTATAACTCTGACTGGTGTGTGAAGTTTGTAACTCTCCTCATTTGGTAATGCAGAAATTAGCCACCACAATGCAGAGCAGGTGACCGTGGTCACCATGGAGGAGGCCACTGATCCCAATCAGGGCAGGTATGCGAGAAAGCTGAATCTTAAACAGAAATAACACTTGGGACTAAATCAAAGTTTCAAAGTTTCAAAGTTGAAATCAAAGTTTCCTCATTCCTAGAGTTTTCCAGACATAGCCTAGGTTACATGCCCTGAAATAAACAGGAGTAGCTGAGATGGCGCCGAAGAGGATGGCAGATGTTTTACATGCTCCTAACCAACTGTGCTATTTTGTTAGTTTTTTTGCGTTGTTTGTAACTTTTTTTTAAACTTATTTTGTACATAATGTTGCTGCTAGGGTTAGCTACGTCTGGTAAGACGAGGGGTGGGGGTGTGTGTCTATTTGCCAATAACAGCTGGTGCGCGATATCTAATATTAAAGAAGTCTTTAGCTATTGCTCGCCTGAGAGTACCTTATGATAAGCTGCAGACCACACTATCTACCAAGAAAGTTCTCATCTATATTCTTCGTAGCCATCTATTTACCACCACACCCCGATGCTGGCAATAAGATCGCACTCAGGCAACTCTATAAGGCCATAAGCAAACAAGAAAATGCTCATCCAGCAGCGGTGCTCCTAGTGGCCAGGGATTTTAATGCAGGCAAACTTAAATCAGTTTTACTAAATTTTTACCAGCATGTCACATGTGCAACCAGTGGCTCAAGAAGAAGCACATTAAGGTCCTGGAGTGGCCTAGCCAGTCTCCAGACCTTAATCCCATAGAAAATCTGTGGAGGGAGCTGAAGGTTCGAGTTGCCAAACGTCAGCCTCGAAACCTTAATGACTTGGAGAAGATCTGCAAAGAGGAGTGGGACAAAATCCCTACTGAGATGTGTGCAAACCTGGGGGCCAACTACAAGAAACGTCTGATCTCTGTGATTGCCAACAAGGGTTTTGCCACCAAGTACTAAGTCATGTTTTGCGGAGCGGTCAAATACTTACTTCCCTCATTAAAATGCAAATAATTTTATAACATTTTTGACATGCGTATTTTTTGATTTTTTTGTTGTTATTCTGTCTCTCACTGTTCAAATAAACCTACCATTAAAATGAGAGACTGATCATTTCTTTGTCAGTGGACAAACATACAAAATCAGCAGGGGATCAAATACTTTTTTCCCTCACTGTCAGGGGAAAAAAAAAAAAAGGCTGAATTTACCAATTCTGTGGCGACAAAGGGATGCTGGACATGTTTTGCGGAGCGGTCAAATACTTACTTCCCTCATTAAAATGCAAATAATTTTATAACATTTTTGACATGCGTATTTTTTGATTTTTTTGTTGTTATTCTGTCTCTCACTGTTCAAATAAACCTACCATTAAAATGAGAGACTGATCATTTCTTTGTCAGTGGGCAAACATACAAAATCAGCAGGGGATCAAATACTTTTTTCCCTCACTGTCAGGGGAAAAAAAAAAAAAGGCTGAATTTACCAATTCTGTGGCGACAAAGGGATGTCCAGAGTTAAATTAGGATATTAAGATGTGTTTCTGTAACATGAACAATTCTCAGGTCAATAAACTGCAAACATGTGTATAGGGCATACATTCATTAGCTGACAATAAAATTCATACTTAATCGGTATTTTTCTGGATTTTTGTTGTTGTTGTGTTGTTATAGTTTGCTACGCTGACACGATTGCCTCTACACAAAACATTTCTACGTGACCGTTCTGTAACGTTGAGCCCTGCTGAACAGGTCCCGTATTTTTAGTAAAGCTCGCAATTGCTTGTATTACTACTACAATTACAGGAAATAAATTGTACATTTTACCTGTTATGATCATAACAACAACTAAGAATGGTTAACATGCACTTCGAACAGACATCATCTATGTGTTGTCTTCTTTGTCTTTTGGGTCACTGCTGTGTCCTCGCCGTACGGTTACGTCGCGTGACGTCACGTGACGTTGACACTCCTTTGTAGGAAGGGTATCATGATTCGGTTGACTCGGACACTATTATTTTATTATTCGATTTTTTTAAAGCATTTGATACATTTGAACACAAATTACTAATACATTTGTTGTACTGTACACATTTGGTCTCGTGACTAGTTTGTCTCTGTTATCGATATGTTTAATAAAGATGTTGATAGTTCTAATATGATTAATCGTAACACATCTAAAATATTTAATATTCACCGTAGTGTACGCCAGGGTTGCCCTATGTCAGCTTTCTTATTCATTTTAGTTGTAGGATTACTATCTATTTTCATTTTAAACAATGCTGAATTAAAAGGTATTTCAATATTTGGAAAATAACAAACAATATCTAAATTAGCAGACGATACAACTCTGTTTCTAAAAGACAAGGATCAAGTTGCTATTGCACTTAATATTATCAAATAATTCTCTTCTGCTTCTGGTCTGTAACTTAGTTTAAATAAATGGAAAATATTGTCCCTGCTGCATAACTCAAATTAACAATCTGTTGAGAATATTCCAGTGAAAGATCATGTGAAAATTTTAGCGGTGCACATGGTGAAAAACATTATTGCCCGTCAACATCTCAATTTCTCTCAGAGATGAAAGAAAACAAAATCCATCTTTAATAACTGGCTTTAATAAATGTTCAAAGCAGAGGGTCTGTCACGTTGTCTACCCTGCTCTATCCCTATTTGTAGCTGATCAAACTAGCAAGGATATCAACAAAACTTTTCTAGACTGTACATGGAAAAATAAAGAACGCAAACTTAAGAAGCCTGTAATATCAAACCAAAGAGCTGATGGTGGGCTTGAAGTTGTCATGGTTCCACCTGTCACCACAGGGCGGCAGAGACCGTCCTTGAGACAATAATGACAGGTGGTTTCTATCACTTATTATGATTTCCCTTTAAGAAAGGTGTGTTTTCTGTTTCCCTTTGCAGTAGCTTGATTCGTTTGCCGTGTGCGTTTGTCTCCTGAGTTTCTAGCCCTAGTGTTTGTTGGTTTCCTAGTGTTACTGGAATCATTCTGTTACCGTTTCTCAATAAAGTATTTTTGTTTATCTGGTCTCTTCTCTGCTCCTGGGTCCAACCTCATATTGTCACAGAAGTACTAGACCTCATTGATATCAACAATACCTTTAAAGGTAAACTGGATAAAAAATATGTCTGCTTAGCTCTGGAATCTATATGGTACTTCATACTTAATTCTTGAATTTTTGTGGATGTGCAACTATTCTCCAGCAAAATTATCCAATAAACTGTCCAAAGATTCACGAACAAGCCCTTAACGATGTTATGTCCACAACTTCTCCCCATACAAGGCACTTTTGTGGAACAACAAAGATATTGTTGTTAAAAAACTAGTCTTTGTTTTTCCCTAAGTGGTTGAAAGAAATATTATATTTGTGCTTGATTTATTTGATAAAGAAGGAAATATACTCTCTTATAGGAAGTTCTTAGAAGCATATAACTTCTCAATACATTATAAAATAATTTAATTCTATATGCAAACAATACCTTCAGGACTTACTCAATTAATGAAATCTCCTTTGTGTTTTGGAGAACATGTCAAGATAAATGCACAACTTATGTTAGAAGGTTTCCCCCTGCTGGATAAGAAATGTAATAATATATACATTTTTAACTCCAAGAACAAGATCTCTCCTAGAGGAAAATTATTCTGGAATGCATTTTTTACTGAAATTGAATGGAAGAAAGCTTTGTTGCTCCCTCACACATTTTGTAAATCAAATCAAGTAAAATAAAATCTTGCACAAAATAAACCCTTGCAATAAATTAATGGACTAAGAGGACATATGCCTTTTCTGTGATAAAGAAGGGGAAACTATTATACCATTTTTTTAATGAGTTTGACTCTGAAGTTATTTTGAAGCGAGTTAAGTATTAACCTTTTTAATTTCATCAATAAGACCCATGTATTTACAATGAAAGTTGTAATATGTTATTATTCAAATGAAAACAAAACTTACTGAATTTGTCGTTTATTTCTTCTGGTAAATTGTATATACACAAAAACAGATATTTGAAATCTGTCCCCAAAGCAATATATTTTTACTTGAAATCCAATATGAAATTAAATATCTAGAATTAATCAATAACAAACAACACTGTATTCTTACAACTCTACCATAGATTTGTAACTGTAACCCCTGACCTTATTTTATCTATTTTAATTTAGGAACTTTAACTTTTGAATGTCAATTCTTGTGATAAGTTGTTTTTACTTTAATGTTATTTTATGTTTCTTCAGAGAAAATATTCTTGTAGTGATGTCCTATGTTTTTATGTTATTGTATTGTAATTTGTAATTTTATGAAAATAAATAAAAAGGAAGGGTATCATGTGATCCTGTCAGATGTGTATTATTACTTTTTGATAGTGTTCATAAATTATTGTAGTTGCATCTGTCTTTACTTTGAATCACGTTTACGTTTGCTTAAGCAATATCCGTTTTTGTTTTTATCATGTATGCAAAAATGATGACCCGTTTTCTACCCTTAACCGGATAAGATGTGAACTACAAATATGGCGACATTTTGTAGTTTATTTTTCTGACCCTAACCCTAATCGGATTCTTATCAATATATTCGCCAATATCATTAAAATATGCCTGTAAATCGATATTTACCTTCATTAAAACCTACATAATGCTTTGCTGCATGAGCACATGCCAACTCAATGTTCAAATTGGTGCACTTTTTAAAATGTGTTTTTAAGTCCTTAATATTTAACTTTGAAATGTTGTAGCCTAAGGATTTAATTATGTCAAATACTGTTTGGATATACTCATCTGTTCTTGACTTACAAATCATTAAAGTTAGGGAGAAATTGCACCTTTGGGGGGCACTACTGAGCACCTCATGGCCACCGGGAGTATGAGATTTCACAAATATTTCTGATTCCTCCCAAGTATATTTTGTGCTAAGTCACAAGTCTGAGCTACAAAAAACAAAAAACATAATTTTGGGGATTCCATGACTAGACATGGCTTGTTAAAATATAAGGTTTTCTAGAGGTGTATAGAGGTTCATGGCAGAAAACATGTATATCTGTCACGCCCTGACATTAGAGATCACTTGTATTCTCTATTTGGTTAGGTCAGGGTGTGACTAGCATGGGAAATCTATGTTTCTATTTCTTTGTTGGCCTAGTATGGTTCCCAATCAGAGGCAGCTGTTTGTCGTTGTCTCTGATTGGGGATCATACTTAGGCAGCCATTTTTCCCACCTGTGATTGTGGGATCTTGTTTGTGTGTAGTTGCTTTCTGCACTGCATATAGCTTTACGGTCGTTTTTGTATTTTGTGTTTTTTTCCAGTGTCATTTTTAATAAAAGTAAAATGTATGCCTACCACACTGCACCTTGGTCTCATTCCAACAACGTGCGCTCCCTGTGGCTCAGTTGGTAGAGCATGGTGTTTGCAACGCCAGGGTTGTGAGTTCGATTCCCACGGGGGGCCAGTACAAAAAAAACAATTTGAATGCATGAAATGTATGCATTCACTACTGGAAGTCGCTCTGGATAAGAGTGTCTGCTAAAATGTAAATGTAACAATATCTTTGTAAATGTTTATAGAAACATGTTTTATATTGATATTTGAGCCTTGAGCACCTCTGAAAAATACTATTTAAACATTCATCAACCTTTATATGGCCATTCAACCCCTATACCCATTATTCACATAATGTCCATAACCGCACCTCTATTGCAATGGTTTTCAGCACAGCATATTTCTGATAAAAAAGACAGATAGGTACTGATTACTCACTGCCTAACTAAATACAGCAGCTGGGCCACTATTTGGCTTTCATCCATCAAATACATCCCTCTGTTAACCCAAGCAAATAAACGCACATGTCGCAAAACATGTCGCATGTCAGTAGGATGCAGTGGTAGCATACAGAAAGAATTCTCGTAAGGTAATAAACATACTAGCATGGTAGGCTATATATACAGCATATAAGCTATGATGATATACACTTAGGCCTATATGTATTATAATCTATACAGTAGCTACACCTAGCCTATTACAGGCCTATAATAAACTCCTCTATGAAGATGCGCTTCCTATTTGAAAGTCAGTCGGCAATATAATAAGCTATAGCCTAATAAGTTGTTACCTGTTACAAATGGTAACAGGAGCCCTGCACGGCCTAAAAAGTCCAACACTGTATCAGCCCCCTTTCAAAACGCCCTAATTCTTCATGACATCCCTGGCGCAGGTCCACTGATGTCAGGAATTTGCCTACATATTCAATCTAAGTATTTACTTTACAAAATGCTTTATTCCCATCACTTTTGCTGATTGTTTTCTCATTACTCCCAGTAAAATCAATAGGCCTACTAAAGTTGTTTAGACCAATCCACTGCTCGTAACCTGCACTATATCAATCAGCATTGTGCCAGGTTCCTATCTTAGTAGGCTATATTTTTGTTAACTGTATACTATATATTGTTTTATACGATAAATATATCAACTGACATCAATTCATTTTGATAAAACAACTGTCAAATCATGTGCAGCTGTAAATAGTGATACGTTATTGTCCTTCATCAGCCAGTAAGCTTCAGTAGGACACATGGAAAGAGCCCCTATGTCCCACCATTTGAAATGATGGCGTAGGGTACAATGCCCTGCTGAAGTATATGGGTTAGGCAACAGTACATTCCACACAATATCAGATTTTCATTGATACACCGCTAACTGATTTAAAGTCAAACATAAAAAACGAGTGTTAGGCTACTGTTAGATTTGGCGAATGACATTTTTAGAAAGGTATTGTTGTACTTACAGTGTTGAAAGGGGCAGCAATGGCTTACAGCATGCTGCCCCAACACTTTTTATTACAGCAAAATAATTCATTCATACTAATGTATGTAATTGATTGAAACACACAGAGCTGTTACTGCTCAATGCATTGATTTATTGACATGGTTTCAATTCCTGACAAGGTAGGCACGTTGCTAGGAACTAGGACAATGAGGGATGTGGAACTCAACTCCAGATAAGGTCAACAGTTGAAGAGAGAAGACACTGCTGGGAGGGGGGCCATAGGGGCCCACCCTGAAAACCATCTGACTACAGTCCTATTCCATACACACACTGCTGGGAGGGGGGCCATAGGGGCCCACCCTGAAAAACCATCTGACTACAGTCCTATTCCATACACACACTGCTGGGAGGAGGGCCATAGGGGCCCACCCTGAAAAACCATCTGACTACAGTCCTATTCCATACACACACTGCTGGGAGGAGGGCCATAGGGGCCCACCCTGAAAAACCATCTGACTACAGTCCTATCCCATACAGACACAGCTGGGAGGGGGGCAATAGGGGCCCACCCCGAAGACCACCTGACCACAGTCCTATCCCATACAGACATACTGCTGGGAGGGGGGCAATTGGGGCCCACCCCGAAGACCACCTGACCACAGTCCTATCCCATACAGACATACTGCTGGGAGGGGGGCAATTTGGGCCCAACCTGAAGACCACCTGACTACAGTCCTATCCCATACAGACATACTGCTGGGAGGGGGGCAATAGGGGCCCACCCCGAAGACCACCTGACCACTGTCCTATCCCATACAGACATACTGCTGGGAGGGGGGCAATAGGGGCCCACCCCGAAGACCACCTGACCACTGTCCTATCCCATACAGACATACTGCTGGGAGGGGGGCAATAGGGGCCCACCCTGAAGACCACCTGACTACAGTCCTATCCCATACAGACACTGCTGGGAGGGGGGCCACAGTGGCCCATCCTGAAGACCACCTGACTACAGTCCTATCCCATACAGAGACACTTCCATGCCCATAAGGGTCCTGGACTTGGGCAGGCCATGACAATTTAATTTTTATTATTATTTCACCTTTATTTAACCAGGTAAGCTAGTTGAGAACAAGTTCTCATTTACAACTGCGACCTGGCCAAGATAAAGCAAAGCAGTACGACACAAACAACAACACAGAGTTACACATGGAATAAACAAACGTACAGTCAATAACACAATAGAAAAAAAGAAAGTCTATATACAGTGTGTGCAAATGGCATGAGGAGGTAAGGCAATAAATAGGGCATAGTAGCAAAGTAATTTCAATTTAGCAGATTAACACTGGAGTGATAGATGAGCAGATGATGAGCAGATGATGGTGTGTAAGTAGTGATACTGGGGCCTGTTGCACAAAACTAGGATAAGGGATTAAGCCAGGATATCTTGGTGATCCTGGCTCAATTGATCCGTAATCCGGTTGCACTAAAGATGGATAGGGGGCAGGAGGATATGTTATGGTATAAATTACCATGGAGATTTATTCTGTGGAGCTAGCCTGCTCCAGACCAGGCTAAATTCCAGGATCTATTTAATCTCATCCCTAATGTCAGTCAGCAGTCACCACAAATGGAAACCAATAGTTATTTCACTGCTCACTATACATTGTTATCACATAACTAGACCCACTGTCATTATTTAAACGTTTGTGATCATTAATTTCAATGATTTTGGATAAAAAATAATTTTTAGATTATGTTGCTATCATTAGATAATTTACAGTTTCCCATAGACTATAAGGCTATATATAAAATGATAGAATATTAGGGCCACAGAGGGGAAAAAAACACAAGTAATAATATTGTAACCGGTTGTTTTAAAGGAGGACAGTTGTTAAAATGACAGATGTGGGGCATTTCGTGAAATTGTACTTCAGTATGGTTTCATAAACAAAGACATGCTGATGTGCCAGAATATTAAGTATCACATTGTCATAAGTATCAAAACTGTAAAAACAATATGTAGCTTTTCTGCAGAAAGAACCAGCCTCATAAATTTATGACTTTATCCTTTTTCTTCAGTGTGGCCCTAGTACTCTGTCATATAAACAAATACACATTCCATATGAATATAAAAACACAATGTGTAACATTATGTTCCTTTATTGAATAAGGACAAAACAAAGCAGGTAAACCATCAGCTCCTTTCGAAACTGAAGTCACAGTGACTACAAGATGGAAAGCACAGAATCCAAGCATATTATACAAAATGATACATACACATTCAAAGGTCTGTATATAACACACCCTGCATGTCTGCACACTAAAATAAATGCAGGACAAATCCATACACATCAACTGAACAGACAAATGAATGGATGCAGTAGCCTCCCTGCAGCCTTGTATTACACACAGTATACCGCACAAACATCATAAGAGGCCAAATTCGTAAAAAAACGAACCCAAAAAAACCCCAATTCCTCTGCCACCGCAGGACATATTTAACCAAAATTGAAAGCACACATACTAACTAAAATAATTCAACACATATTGGTCCCTCAGCAGCCGACCACTGTCGTCATCAGGGAAGATTGCCGGATTGTCCCAGTCCATGGCTGGTGGCACTCTGGGGGCCCTCTCCTTCCTCAGGCAGGCCACATTGTGGAGGACAGCACAAGCCACAGTAATATCACATGCCCTAACAGGGCTGACCCTTAATTTGTGAAGGCAGTGAAAGCGTGCCTTCAGGAGGCCAAAGGTCATTTCAACTCTGGCCCTGGTCCTGGCATGGGCATGGTTGTAGGCCTGCTGTGCTTCCTGGGGGTCTGTGAAAGGTGTCAGGAGAAAAGGCTGGCAGCCATACCCCCTGTCTCCCAGCAGCACACCAGAGAATTCACCTGTCAACACAAAATCTCATCATTACTACCTCATAAACACAGTGATATTCTTGACACAGCCATGATGGTTATAAATAGGGGTTGTGTGGCTTACCTTGTGATAGGCACTGATAGATTTCAGAGGCCCGAAAGATTCTGGAGTCATGGACTGAGCCAGGCCATTTTGCCACAACATTGCTGATCACACAGTCAGCATTGCAGACCATCTGAAATCATAAGATGAGGAATATTACACCAATCAATGCACATCACTGGCAATGCAGAGTGTTCGTCAATGGACAATATCAAAAAGTTATGTTCACCTGAACATTAATGCTGTGAAAGGATTTCCTATTCACAAAATCGGCCTCATGGGCACCTGAGGGGGCTTTTATCCTTATGTGTGTGCAGTCCACTGCACCAATGACATTGGGGAAATCTGTCACACAAAGTAATGAGTATCCTACTATGTGTTAACAGTTGTCCTGTAATTTGTAGATCCTCTTACCTGCAATCCTATAGAACTCCTCTTTGATGTCACAGAGTCTTCTGTGGCCAGGGAAGGAGATGAAGACATCTGCTAATGCTTTGATAGCCAGACACACACTCCTTATTGTGCGGCAAATTGTGGCCTTGTTCAGCATCCCCCACTGAGTACAGGAAGGCTCCACTAGAAAAAAAGCGCAAGGCCACACAAACCATTTGCTCCACACTCAGTGCATGGCTCCGTGCAGTGCGGTGCTTAATCCTGGGACCCAGTAGTCTGCATAGATACCTGATGCCATCTGCAGAAAACCTGTATCTTTCATATAGATGGTCATCAGGGAAGGCCAGTGGGTCCAACCGGTCCCTGAAGACCCTTTCTCGCCTGAAGGCTCTCCTCAGCACAAGTGCTTCTTCATCCACCACATCTCGCACGAATGGGCATGCCATTGTCAGAGCAGAAAGGAACACACAATTTTGGGCCTTCATATAGGCTAGTGGCCACACCTGGTGCTGGGGGGGGTGGGCAAAAGAGGGCGATGCCTTATAACGATGACTTGGTTGTACTGATTGCTGGGAAAATAAAAAAAACCTTAGAAAGATGCCACCGTCCTGTGTGCTCACAATAAGAGCTCATATGTCATGGCTCACTTGACTTTACGAGAATATACCTAATTTTTATTTTGAGCTGTGTCATCTTCTTGGAGCTGGGGGAGGAAAGAAAAATAATGATTAATACATTTGTGTTACAGTTAGCATACAGTGTACATTGAAGGCATATCTCACCTCCCTCTCAAGTTTTTTTATTTCAAGGTCCAGTTTCCTAATTGTCCTCTTTTTTATTTCGGACTCCAGTGCAAGATTTTCCATCTTTTTCTTCTTGTACTGAATGTCTATGTCTGCCAGTTCTATTTGGCGCCGGAGGTGGTTGCCATACAACTTTCTGATAGCTTGTGAGCTCTGTGAACACAATACAATTAGCGCAGCTGGAATTTGGCAGGATGTGGTGTCCTTTTATTAATACGCACTATGTTGCCAGGCTGGTTTTCCCACTGTATAGCATCTGGGTCCTGTAAAAGAAATTAGATTTTTTGATTTTGATGAGGACTCCTCACCATTGTAGAGTAAATAGTACTTTCACAGTCTTAACATGATACCTCATGCCTTCTGGAATCCAGAGAGATGGTCTCCTCCTCATCATCGTCTCCATCATGTGCTGTTGCTGCTGCACTGGGGCCTTCACCCTATCACATTTAATCGGATTCATATTGAAGCTAGTAGACAAGACATGCCAGGCCTACAGTATGCCTTTGATGGAGTACTTACTGGATCAGCATCGTCTGGTGCTTGTGCTGGTGGCTCTAACAGGAACACAGTGCTGCCAGACACTGCAAGGCAATAGGTAAACCAAAGTCAGACAGTCCAAATTGATTCAATATGAATGTGGTTGTATCCCATGTAGAGATGGAAGGACATACCTTGAATGAAGCGGGTGGCATCTTGGGAGGAACCTATGCTCGTCTCTTTCCCCCCAGGGATCCCCTCTAAGACGGGCCTGCCTTTATTTAGCTCCAAGGCCATGTCCTCTGCTGGGGTAAGGTCAGCCTTTGGTGACCCACCACCCGTGCCTTGTCTGTGGGTATTCTTTTTCACTGCTAAAACAGTACAGACAATGTGTGAGCAGGCACCTTCTGGGTACAATATATGCTTGTGCTTTGTTAAATATTAGTCAGGGACCATACCATTCTGCAGAATGTTCTTGTATTTGATTTTGACCTGCTGCCATGTCCGTTTTGGCCCGTTCATGTTTAATCTACACACACACACACACACACACACACACACATTTAATGGAGTCACACTGCAAAAAATTACTTGGTATTTTTGTCTTGTTTTCAGTAAAAATATCAAAAAATCTATCATAGCTTTATACAGTGTGATGGAGTTACTTTACACAATTTCACTCATATCTGCAGTGCATTTCAATTAAAAATTTAACCGTTTCATAATTACAGTACAACTGCATTTTTGGAGATGTGAATTAAATATTTGAATTGTAATTGTGATGTTTCAGCGGAGCGGTGACTGTGTAATTGTGCACTACTTACGCATTCAGGCGGTCTGCAATACTTTGCCACGCTTTTTCTCTTTGCTTTATCACTGTGGCGGTGTTGCCTTTCTTCTTAATTATATATTTTACCTCCTCGTATGCCTCCATGAGGATTTGTGCTTCCGACGGGGAAAAGTACGCGGCTCTAGTTGCCATGGTAAATCAGTTAATCTGTGATCTGTGGCGGGGTCTATTTGAGTGAGCCGTGAGCGCGCACCTATCCAGGATTGGTTTCACCTGGCTTAATGAATCCGTGTCTGCTCATCCTGGCTTGGTCTTTGTGCAACCAATTAAGCCTGGACGCACATGTTTTGGCTTCATTGAGCTCAGCTGAGTCATTTATCCCGGATGTCTTAATTCTACTTTTGTGCAACAGGCCCCTGGTGTGCAAAAGAGCAGCAAAGTAAATAAAAACAATATGGGGATGAGGCAGGTAGATTGGGTGGGCATTTACAGATGGACTATGTACAGCTGCAGCGATCGGATAGCTGCTCAGATAGCTGATGTTTAAAGTTAGTGAGGGAAATATAAGTCTCCAGCTTCAGCAACTTTTGCAATTCGTTCCAGTCACTGGCAGCAGAGAACTGGAAGGAAAGGCGGCCAAAGGAGGTGTTAGCTTTGGGGATGACCAGTGAGATATACCAGCTGGAGCGCGTGCTACGGGTGGGTGTTGTTATCGTGGCTAGTGAGCTGAGATAAGGCGGAGCTTTACCTAGCATAGACCTATAGATGACCTGGAGCCAGTGGGTCTGGTGACGAATATGTAGCGAGGGCCAGCCGACTAGAGCATACAGGTCACAGTGGTGGGTGGTATATGGGGCTTTGGTAACAAAACGGATGGCACTGTGATAGACTACATCCAATTTGCTGAGTAGAGTATTGGAAGCTATTTTGTAGATGGCATCGCCGAAGTCGAGGATCGGTAGAATAGTCAGTTTTACTAGGGTAAGTTTGGCGGCGTGAGTGAAGGAGGCTTTGTTGCGAAATAGAAAGCCGATTCTAGATTTGATTTTGGATTGGAGATGTTTGATATGAGTCTGGAAGGAGAGTTTACAGTCTAGCCAGACACCTAGGTATTTGTAGTTGTCCATGTATTCTAGGTCAGAAGGGTCCCGATTATTGATGTTAGTCGGGCCAGCGGGTGCGGGCAGCGAACGGTTGAAAAGCATGCATTTGGTTTACAATACCAGTGAGAGGAACCTATTGTGTTTCTGCAACAGAGAAGGAGTCTTTATCTGGGACATTCAAGGTGTCAACTCTACCTAGTCAGAAGGTATAAATATGTGCTTGTGGGTAGAATAAACTTGGTTTGAGCTTTTCTGGTTGTCCGTTCCAGTTTTTTCTTTATTTGTTCAGAACCTAACATACTTTCAGGCCACTGCGGGACCTCAGCAACCCACTCCTGATGCAGAACGTTGTTGATTTCCAGCTCTACCCGGTTTCCATCAAGGAGACTGGTCTCCTCCTTCATTCTTTTGACATTCTGAAAAAATACAATTAAATTAAGGAATAACATACAGTTGAAGTCAGAAATGTACATACACCTTAGTCAAATACATTTAAACTCAGTTTTTGTCATGTCCTGACCAGTATAAGGGGTTATTTGTTATTGTAGTTTGGTCAGGACGTGGTAGGGGTGTGTTTGTTTTGTGTTGTCTGGGTTTTTGGGTTGTGTTCTATGTTTTGTATTTCTATGTTCTATTTTCTAGTTTTCTATTTCTATGTCTAGTTTATTGTTTTGACCTTCAATTGAGGCAGTTGTTCCTCATTGCCTCTAATTGAAGGTCCTATTTAGTAGGGGTGTTTTTCTATGTGTTTTGTGGGTAGTTGTTTCGTGTATAGCTGTATGCCTAACAGGACTGTGTGTCGTCGTTGTTTTTGTATACGTGTTTTTTTGTTTTGGTTTTCCTTCTTACTGCAAATAAAAAAGATGATGAGTATACAGACTCCCAGTGCATTTTGGTCCACTTTATACGACGGCCGTGACAGTTTTACACAATTCCTGACATTTGATCCAAGTAAAAATTGTCTTAGGTCTTAGGTCAGTTAGGATCACCACTTTATTTTAAGAATGTGAAATGTCAGAATAATAGTAGAGAATTATTTATTTCAGCTTTTATTTCCTTCATCACATACCCAGTGGGTCAGAAGTTTACATACACTCAATTAGTATTTGGTAGCATTGCCTTTAAATTGTTTAACTTAGGTCAAACGTTTCGGGTAGCCTTCCACAAGCTTCCCACAATAAGTTGGGCGAATTTTGGTCCATTCCTCCTGAAAGAGCTGGTGTAACTGAGTCAGGTTTGTATGCCTCCTTGCTCGCACACGCTTTTTGAGTTCTGCCCACAAATTTTCTATGGGATTGAGGTCAGGGCTTTGTGATGGCCACTCCAATACCTTAACTTTGTTGCCCTTTAGCCATTTTGCCACAACTTTGGAAGTATGCTTTGGGTCATTGTCCATTTGGAAGACCCATTTGCGACCAAGCTTTAACTTCCTGACTGACGTCTTGAGATGTTGCTTCAATATATCCACATACTTTTCCTTCCACATACTTTTCCTTCCTCATGAGCCATCTATTTTGTGAAGTGCTCCAGTCCCTCCTGCAGCAAAGCACCCCTACAACATGATTGTCACGCCCTGACCTTAGAGAGCCTTTTTTATTCTGGTCCTCGTGTCCATCCTCATGAAGTTATGCAGGACACAGGTAGCCTTCACACACCTGAATTCCTCCAGGAGGCAGTACCAGATGGCCCTGGTCACCCAAACCTTGCAGTGCCCTACACGTTAATTGTATTCAATCGTTTTGAAGGAATCTCCAATTACAAGGTATCTGTAGGAATGTGAAAGACAATGTAATTATTAGACTTTTACATCACCAGGTCATTGTGGATTACTAAAGTATAATATCCCTGATAACAAATCATGATAACATTGGATTGATAGATGCATGGGCACACATATGTGTGTACCTTCCCTATCCAGAATAGCCTACTCACTTTGACAGTTGGGGCTGCTATCCTTTCACCCTCCTCCAAGACTGTTAGCTAGCTACCTACAAATGTACATTTTTACATTTTAGTCATTTAGCAGACGCTCTTATCCAGAGCGACTTACAGTAGTGAATACATACATTTCATACATTTTGTACTGTAATGTATTTGGAGTTTGTTTTTTACAGTGATAAATACATCAAGATAGCAGCTCATTTGAGTTAGCCTGCACTGTAGCTAGTTACCTAATAATACATCTTTTTTTTTTTTTTTACATTTTCGAAATGTATTTACTTACTTTTGGACAATTGGAAACAGGGCAGCAAAGTTTGTTTGCCACCAGAGCGTTTTAGAGGATATTAAATGTACACATTTAATAACCAGACCTTCATACAAACTTGCAATGCTGAATTCTTGACGCACAATGGAACATGCTGCTATATGCTGCCATATGCTGCCAGCACGCCCACAAGCGAGTGGGCGGCCTAAGCGGTACGCCGCAATTTACCGCTATCTAGTGTACATGCAACATAACCCGAAACCTTTTCCTAACCATAACCCAATTATCCCAACATGACACGTCAATTCTCCTAACCTTCCACTTTAATTACCATAACTTGCTACGTTAGTCATCCTAACCTCTCACATGAATTATCCTAAACTCTCACGTTAATTATCCAAACCTGCCTACTGGGCCTGGCTAAAATGCTACAAGGAAGCAGCAAGCAGCCACTCAAAATGTGTGCCTGGATAGTCTGAAAGAGACCCCTGTGTCTTTTTGTACTTTGGATCTAATGGTAGACAAAGGAGAACAGTCATATCCTATTCCAAAATACTACTCATATAATGGAATGTTAATTGTATTTTCTTACACTGTAAAAGATGTGGTGATGTTAGGTACACCACGTCTACATGCAAAAGTTGATTAGTCAATGGGCCAAGTGAAATGAGCACGTTGATTTGTTTGTACATTTGTTTTGACAAATTGAGGTCATTGTAAACATTGAGACAGAAACTGCTGTATCTATGATATATATTTTTATTTCACCAAATAAAGTAACAAAAATGTGTCCCCTAATGGATGTTCTTGGGGCTTCATTTTACAATACTGATAATAACAACAGGGTCGAAAAAAAGTGATTCTACCAAACTACAACATCATGGGTAAGCTCAGGACCTCCCTCAGCCTGTACATTTTGACAATTCATAGTGTAGTACTAATTCTAACACTAGCAGTATAATAATTAGGCCACATTGATATTATCAAAAGCATGAATGGTCCGTGACATTAAGCAAGCAATTGTTATATTACTTTGATTGAAACAACCATATGCCCTTGTCTGGAAATGTGTATGCATCATTTGTAGGGTATCCATCAACGACATTTGTACTTTTATTTTGAATTTTTACTATTCATAAACAGTTTATAATTGTTTTTTATCATACACTATTTAGCAATCATTATGAGAATGTTCTACATATGGAAATGCTATAAGTCGTTCGTTGTTTCTTTTAGACAGCTTTACTTAGACATCTTCATTTAGGTTTCATAACATTTATGACAACATGGCTATAGAGGTAATATTGAACAACAGTCACAACAGTAGCATTAACTACTATTAATGTTGATAGCTTTTGCTCATTCCTTTAATGTGGCAGTCACTGGTTTCTATAACGCCTCATCATTACGTCCCTGTTGGCTATCAACATTCTGCTCATGACGCTTAATAACACAATACCGAACAACAAGTATCAGCACTATGACCGCAACTGCAATGAAAATCCATACCCAAATAAATCCCCCCGCTGTTGCTGATGACACATTACTTGTCAAGTTAAAACCTGGCGCTAAAAAGTCAGTGTGGACAGCCGTTGTTTGGGGTACACTTTCATTTCCGTCTGTTTTGACACATTTAACGAGATTTTGAAGGGAAAATCCTGCTCTGCATGAACAAACAAAACTTCCAAACGTGTTAACACAAAGTCCATCACAATATCGATTCTCGCATTCGTCAATGTCATGGCAATAATCATCACTCTTTATGAAGCCACTAGGACAATCACATTGTGTCCCATCGCTGTTTCTGTCGCATATTACTGGACATTTGGCCAAAGGACAGTGCATTTTACACAAGTTGGGGTTTTCGCTACTTGGAATATAGCTTTCATAACACGTGCATTTGTAGCCCCCAGGTACCTCTGTGCACATATGTTCGCAAGGAGCCTCAGCGCATCCATCATTAATAAACTCTTGAGCCTCCATATGCGGTGTTTGGCACGTGCTTTTATGAACATTCTGACACAAAAATCCATCGACTTTTTCCTGGCAAAGTCGTTCTGTCCACATTCGATCGGTAGTAACGGACACACACCGTGGAGCGCAGACATGTACGTTGTCTTTCCAGTTGCTGAATTCTGTGATTTGAAATCCAGTTGTCCACTGGTATCCTCTCAATTTCGATTCGATGTTGCTACATCGGTCATCTGGTAGGCGCAATCCAATCCAGAAGTCTCCCGTTACGCCTACAAGCAAATCTCCAATCATTTCGTTTGATGCTGCAGATCGAACGGTCAATAACTCTCCTTCCATCTTTTGGCAATTTTTTCCCGATGTCTGGAAATCGACAGCACCCAGGGTTACAGCGTTGCAAATGTTCCCCTTGCACACGCAGGTAGTCGAGTCAATGCTTTCCCCTCCTACCGTTAGCATTAACATGGTTATAATAATTATGGTTATCAAACCAACAACATGATTCGTTCTCCTTGCCATGATCGCAATGAACATCACAGGAGGATTCGTGGAGGTCAAAATCAATTTAGTTATACTGAGTAAACCATGAAAGGAGAAACCCTAGAGACAAAAGATTAGAGGAAGGAAGGAAATGGAAACTGCCAGATTTGTTTCTAAAGTTATGACGTTTAAGCCTGTCACCTTCATGGCATAGATATCCGATTTTACATGTGACTTTTTTCCACTGTTACCCACAGCCACAAGTGAAAACTTTAACCACGGTGGTCAGTTGTACACAGTTTTGGAAAACAAGGTGTTTTCGTTTATTTGAATTCATATTTCAACATGAATGTTGCATTCTAATCATTCGTTGACACGCCTTAAATCATTGCAATTCGTCAGAGTAATACAATTTTATAATATTATAAAAATATAACATATTTTTGCAATTAAGTGCACGTGTGTGTGTGTGTGTGTGTGTGTGTGTGTGTGTGTGTGTGTGTGTGTGTCTTTGTGATTCCTTGGCATGCTGTCAAAAATGTCTGGATATTAGTGAAAGGAGTGTAAATTGAAGGGAACAAATAATATTTTTTTCCTTTGTAGGTGCATTGAAATATTTTGTTTTACTAGGTCAGCCATATTAGTATGGCACACCTGGAGCATATTTTCACCTCCGGATGAAAAACGTGCCCAAAGTAAACTGCATGTTACGCAGGCCCAGAAGCTAGGATATGCATATAATTGGATAGAAAACACTCTAAAGTTTCCATAACTGTTAAAATAATGTCTGTGAGTATAACAGAACTGATATGGCAGGCGAAAACCTGAGAAATATCCATCCAGGAAGTGAGATTTTTTTATGTTTGTAGTTTTATATTGAATGCCAATTCAGTAACCCATGACTTAGGTCTCAAATTGCACTTCCTATGGCTTCCACTAGATGTCAACAGTCTTTAGAAATTGTTTCAGGCTTGTATTCTGAAAAATGAGGGAGTAAGACCACTCTGAGTGAGTGGACCCTGGGAAGTCCCCAGACCTGTTTTCTGCGTGCTATTGTCCGGTTGAAATATTATTGATTATTATGACTAAAAACAACCTGAGGATTGATTATAAACATCATTTGACATGTTTCTATGAACTTTACTGATACTATTTTCATTTTTCGTCTGCCTGTTGTGACTGCCTTTGAGCCATTGGATTACTGAACAAAACGCGCCAACAAAACTGAGGTTTTTGGATATAAAGAGGGACTTTATCGAACAAAACAAACATGTATTGTGTAACTGGGAGTCTTGTGAGTGCAACCATATGAAGATCATCAAAGGTAAGTGATTAATTTTATTGCTATTTCTGACTTTTGTGACTAATCTACTTGGCTGGTAACTGTATGTAATGTTTTGTGTGCTGGGCGCTGTCCTCAGATAATCGCATGGTATGCTATCGCCGTAAAGCCTTTTTGAAATCTGACACAGCGCATGGATTAACAAGAGGTTAAGCTTTATTTTGATGTATAACACATATATTGTGTTATACAATTGTGTTACACAAGAATGTAAAATATTTGAATTAAGTATTTTTGAATTTTGCGCTCTACAATTTCACTGGATGTTGGCCAGGTGGGATGCTACTGTCCCACCTACCCTAGAGAGGTTTTTTAAGTATATTAGACTTTTTAAATTGCAGATGTAATCAATAAGATGTCATCTGTGAACTTGAAGCAAAAAAATGCTGTGTTGTTTGGATGACCCATTTGATGGGTTGCAAGCATTGAGTCACTTGGGTTGTTTTCTTGAAAAAGAGCAAGGTCGGATTGTTGTTGCTGTGTTTTTGATGTTGGGTTATTGAGAGATGACCCATTGAGTGGGGTTAATTCTCCCTCCCCCACGTTAGGCTGCGTTTCATTAATGTTTGATCCCGGGGGAGACATTAGTAATGGCTGCAGTTTTCGGGTTGGCTATTTGTTTCAAGTGTATTAGTATGTAAATAAATCTCTTTGCAAAAATGCGTCATCTCTCCCATGTCTTATTCGACTAGTAGTTGTTAATTTCGGATGCCTACCCTGATGTGAATTTTGTTCTATAGAAAGTATTTTAGCTAGCTCATGTTGACCAGCAGTGTGCTGTTCCTTGGCCTTCATTGAAAATAAGAGTTTGTTATTCACTGACTTGCCTGAAGGTTGAATAAAAAAATATATGCAAGTACACTACACATTAACTCACCACTGGGATTAAACACTACATAAGGATCTGTTAGCAGAAAAAAATATTTTATTTAGAAAAGGAAAACAAATATGTTTGCTTTACAGAACTTTTTGTTGTTGATGCCATTTTACAGCTAATTTCCTGCAATTCTACACATTTCACAATGGGGTGGGGAGACATTATTGCAGGTTTAAAATACGATTTCCTGCAATTCTACACAGAGCATGGAGGTCAGGGCCCCTGGGCACTTGCCCTACATGCTATTGGTAATTCAGAAATGATTATTACAAGTTTAGATAGCTGGCTAGACTAACTAAAATAAGTTATCGATCTAAAAAATGATAACTGACATGGGCTAAATGAGTGACCGTCAGTGAATGACATATAACAAGAGGAAAACTGTCGATGCACAACCAAGATTCGAAATTGCACCGTGTGTATTCTACTATTCCAATTCAACAGCGAGTTGAGACCCTGACTGACGTCTGTTAACCACGCACAACGTGACTGGACTAACTACCCGCACACAGCAATGGACTGTATAAAAAACAGCAAAAATATAAATAATGATTACCCAGCAATAAAGTAAGAAATAACCCACTCCTGGGTCAAAACACATGAATAACAATAACTCAGGAAACGAGTAAAAAGCAACCCAACATTTTTTTTGAGTGTATGACGATGCAATAACATTGTTAAACCATTATGAATAAAACATACTTAAAATTGGATATGTGCTTTGATGAAGTACAGGCACTGATCTCAGACACGCTGTAAAATGAAAACATTTGTATTCAGATTCTTCAACGATTTTTAAAATATATTTTAGTAGGTAATGCAATGTCTGAATATTATTTAGATTTGTTATCGTTTAACATTTCAAGAGTTCACATAATTTCAAGCTGTGCTTTCAAGTGACCCATCAAATGTTTCTAACCGAGTCTCTATACCAGAAGCCACCCAACAATAACTGTTAGCAGTGGCGATTTTCTTCCTCGCTTCTTTTTTTGAACGACTACATCGAAATATGACAATACAAGAGGTTACTGCAATGAGAATAAGTAGTGGAACAACAGAAGCAATGACGCAAATAAACAGCCAAGAGCTAAAAAAAATGTGATTATGCGTTGGCCCACTCATTCCAATGGTTTTGCTGGACGGCCTATCCTGCGTAATGTCATGCGTAATGTCATGCGTAATGTCGTGCGTAATGTCGTGCCTAATAGTATCTTGAGGTGGTCCGTGGGTGAACTGAGTCTCTTGTTTTAATTCAACCGGCGATGTGGTTATAGTGTCCATGGTCTCGTCGTGTTGGTCAGTGTCTCTATGGTCACTTGACGTCTCCGCAGTGGAGACAACAGTCACATCTCGAATGCAGGTGATTCCATTAGGGTGTAACCGGAAGTTCTGATGGCAAGAACACCTGAAACTACCAATGGTATTAGTGCACTTGTCCTCGCATTGATTACTGAAGCATTCGTCTATGTCTATACAAGTATGACCGTCCTCAGACACAGTGAACCCCTCGATGCAATGGCAGGAGAAGGATCCTTCAGAGTTAAGACATATTTGCGGACATCTAGATTCCGTGCACTCGTCGATATCGTGGCATTTGCCATCAACCATGGTGTAGCCTCCCTTGCACCTACATGTGTAACTACCTTGGGTATTGACGCAAGGATGACCATCACAGGCATTAATGTGGCATTCATCAACATCAATACAACCAAATTGGTCTCTATCCAATTGGAAGCCGTTTGGGCATAGGCACGAGAAGCCCGTTGCTCCTGTTACACATTGGTACTGGCATGGAGAACTGTGACAATATTCCTTTGGGCCACATGATGCTCTGTCCTGTCCTAACACATAACCGTCCTTGCATCCACAACGGACACCACCAGCGTCACTATCAAAGCACAAATGATCACATCCACCGTTTTTATAGCCACAGTTCTGTTTATCTGAGCCGCAAAACGGACCAGGGATAGTCCAACCATAAACACCATCCGTTAATTTACAAATAGAAACGTGATCATTGTCATTGCATTTTATCTCAGCATATGTTCCAAATGGGAATGCAGTCATGTTATTATCCCCATTTAATGGATTTGCTGAGAATGGGAGCATGTAATTCACTTGCTCTCCTCCTGCCAACAACAAAGGTTTACACATTCCCTTGAAATAGAATTTGCATGAGTAAAAAGCCTTGTCTTTGCAAGATCCATCCGTCCATTTCAATTCATTGCGACTCCATGAAGAATAATGTACCAACACGCAACGCTCCTCTGTGCAAGTGCTGCGAGGTTCCTTCTCCCAGTTCGAATATTGGGAATATTCCCCTCCAGATACCCACTTAAAACCGTTGAGATTCATGTCCCTTATAATGCAGTCGCCTTTACGCAATTTCAGTCCGATCCAAAATTTGAAGTCCAAATAGCGATGGCTTTCGTCGATCTGTGAAAGGGTTGACTGAAGTTCTGCTGTTTTGCTTTTGTCTTTAGTTGTTACCAAGTAACCTCCGTCACCATGGCATTTCAATCGAGCGTCTTCAAAGCTGACTCCCTCCATGTGAAAAGAGAAACAGGCATTGGATCTACACACAGTTGCTTCTCCACCGGTGTCTGCTCCAGTTGCTCCCCACATAGAGAGTTGCAGTAAAAGTAACAACAGCATCATTCCCACATAATCCAATAAACCAACAGCAATCATTGATTTGATTTATTACAGGCTACATTTACGCCTTATTGGCAAACGGACGACAAATTAGGCTTCCTATTCCTTGCCAAAATACAAGTGGTGCGAATTTGAATTGTACGTTCAAGCTCCTACATCCTGTTTTGTATATAAACATTTGACAAAAAAATTGCAGCAGATTTTTGTCTCCTGCAGAACAAAGTTCCATTGTGAAAACCAAAAACAATAGCAGCACCCTCATTGTTTTGACTTGTTTTCCTGATGGCTACGTGTTTAGTAAACGTGACAGACTGCTTGTTTGGACTACACCAAATTTAGCCGATGTTGAATTGCAAACGCAAAACATAGCATTTAATGATTTCACAATCTATTAAACCAATTCCCATACGAAAGTAACAATTTGGATGTAACAATTTTTCATAGCCTATCATATTTATTTCGTTTATTTCGAAAGCTGTTGATTTCATTATTTATTTATTTATGTTGAATAACTTAATAGGCTACATTTAAGTTTATAGAAATAAGCCTTCATTAAAAATTCCAAGTGGACAGACAAAAACGGCTTTCCAAATAGAAAGAATTCAAGAATTTGTTTCCATGTGTTGCAGAGAACAGGGCCTTTTCCTGACAACCATCTTTTAACTCATTTAAAAGCTCTGCTGAAACGAGAGCCCGGAAAAATCACAATAGTGAACTAGATGGTAACTTTACAAGTAAAGTTGTGGGGCTTGGAAGTTTAACAAGTTTTATGGTAACACTTTACTTGACACCCAGCATCATAACACATTACGACATGGTCATAACCATAACTTGTCATAACCTGTCATAATATGGTCATATTACTGTTATGACCCTTATATTTACACCTTCATTCAAACGTGTTTTTTCCCTGCCAAGAAGTTTCCTTCCATTTGAAAGTTTGTTTCTTAAGTCCTTTGTTGCAGTTGTAATTCATTCTTTACAGTCATGTTTTTTTCCAGCATATTTTAAGTAACTTGCAGAAAATACACTTTATGACACTGTCATGAAGCATTATGACCAACCTGTGTCACTTTACTTGGACTAAGATAATACACTTTATGACTGTGAAGAATTATTATGACATCATCAACAAATAAGCCAAAAAGGCAGATCAAGTACATGTTCTTATGTAAATCATCAGTCTAAAAGAGGGTGTCTTGTCCTGCTCCTGAAATCTGCTTCTGCATTCAACCCAGTATTCAGCAACAGAGCATTGGGGTGGGTGCATGTCTGACATCAATTTGTGCGCAATAACAATAATAATTTAACATGGTCAATTTCAGAAACTGTTATATAACATAAACATACTGTTCACTTGTAGGTTACGGTGTAATGGAATGTTTTGCCTTGTGTGGTAGGTTGTGTGGGTTTCGTCATCTTATGTAGGTGTCATAACCAGCCATAAAATAATGCTATATATGTCACAACAGATCAAAATATATGTGTCATCATGACAGTGTTATGACCATAATACGACAGTTTATGACAAGTTAAGTCAGCCGTTATGACATGGTTATGACTTTGTCTTAAGGTGTTATGACACTGTGTGTTACCAGTTTTACTTTAATTATATTTTTTGAATAGTGAAATAATTTCAAACGCCCATCCATAGTCATTAGTGGTCAATAGTTTTTGGTCAGTAGCTGTGGTCAGTAGTTGTGGTTCAGTAGTTTTGTGGTCAGTAGTTGTGGATCAGTAGTTTTGTGGTCAGTAGTTGTGGTTCAGTAGTGTTGTGGTCAGTACTTGTGGTTTAGTACTTGTGGTTCGGTAGTTGTGGTCAGTAGTTCTGGTCCAGTAGTTGTGTGGTCAGTACTTGTGGTTCAATACTTGTGGTTCAGTAGTTGTGTGGTTGTGGTCAGTTGTTGTGGTCAGTAGTTGTGTGGTCAGTAGTTATGGTTCAGTACTTATGGTTCAATAGTTGTGGTTCAGTAGTTGTGGTTCAGTAGTTGTGGCCAGTACTTGTGTGGCAAGTACTTGTGGTTCAGTAGTTATGGTTCAGTAGTTTTGTGGTCAGTACTTGTGGTTCAGTAGCTTTGTGGCCAGTACTTGTGGGTCAGTAGTTGTGGTTGTGGTTCAGCGGTTGTGGTTCAGTAGTTGTGTGGTCAGTACTTGTGGTTCAGTATTTTTGGTTCAGTAGTTGTGGTTCAGTAGTTGTGGTTCAGTAGTTGTGGTTCAATTGTTTTGTGGTCAGTAGTTGTGGTTCAATAGTTAAGGTTCAGTAGTTGTGTGGTTGTGGTCAGTAGTTGTCTTCAGTAGTTGTGGTTCAGTAGTTGTGGTTCAGTAGTTGTGTGGACAGTACTTGTGGTTCAGGTGTTGTGGTTCAGTAGCTGTGGTCAGTAGTTGTGTGATTGTGGTTCAGTAGTTGTGTTCAGAATTTGTGTGAATGTGGCACAGTAGTTGTGGTCAGTAGTTGTGTGGTTGTGGTTCAGTAGTTGTGGTCGGTGGTTGTTGTTCAGTAGTTATGGTTCAGTAGTTGTGTGGTCAGTACTTGTGGTTCAGTAGCTTTGTGGCCAGTACTTGTGGGTCAGTAGTTGTGGTTGTGGTTCAGTGGTTGTGGTTCAGTAGTTGTGTGGTCAGTACTTGTGGTTCAGTATTTTTGGTTCAGTAGTTGTGGTTCAGTAGTTGTGGTTCAATTGTTTTGTGGTCAGTAGTTGTGGTTCAATAGTTAAGGTTCAGTAGTTGTGTGGTTGTGGTCAGTAGTTGTGGTCAGTAGTTGTGGTTCAGTAGTTGTGGTTCAGTAGTTGTGTGGACAGTACTTGTGGTTCAGTAGCTGTGGTCAGTAGTTGTGTGATTGTGGTTCAGTAGTTGTGTTCAGAATTTGTGTGAATGTGGTACAGTAGTTGTGGTCAGTAGTTGTGTGGTTGTGGTTCAGTAGTTGTGGTCGGTGGTTGTTGTTCAGTAGTTATGGTTCAGTAGTTTTGTGGTTCAGTAGTTGTGGTTCAGTAGTGTTGTGGTCAGTACTTGTGGTTCAGTACTTGTGGTTCGGTAGTTTTGGTCAGTAGTTCTGGTCCAGTAGTTGTGTGGTCAGTACTTGTGGTTCAATACTTGTGGTTCAGTAGTTGTGTGGTTGTGGTCAGTTGTTGTGGTCAGTAGTTGTGTGGTCAGTAGTTGTGGTTCAGTACTTATGGTTCAATAGTTGTGGTTCAATAGTTGTGGTTCAGTAGTTGTGGTTCAGTAGTTGTGGCCAGTACTTGTGTGGCAAGTACTTGTGGTTCAGTAGTTATGGTTCAGTAGTTTTGTGGTCAGTACTTGTGGTTCAGTAGCTTTGTGGCCAGTACTTGTGGGTCAGTAGTTGTGGTTGTGGTTCAGTGGTTGTGGTTCAGTAGTTGTGTGGTCAGTACTTGTGGTTCGATAGTTGTGGTCAGTAGTTCTGGTCCAGTAGTTGTGTGGTCAGTACTTGTGGTTCAATACTTGTGGTTCAGTAGTTGTGGTTGTGGTCAGTTGTTGTGGTCAGTAGTTGTGTGGTCAGTAGTTATGGTTCAGTACTTATGGTTCAATAGTTGTGGTTCAATAGTTGTGGTTCAGTAGTTGTGGTTCAGTAGTGTTGTGGTCAGTACTTGTGGTTCAGTACTTGTGGTTCGGTAGTTGTGGTCAGTAGTTCTGGTCCAGTAGTTGTGTGGTCAGTACTTGTGGTTCAATACTTGTGGTTCAGTAGTTGTGTGGTTGTGGTCAGTTGTTGTGGTCAGTAGTTGTGTGGTCAGTAGTTATGGTTCAGTACTTATGGTTCAATAGTTGTGGTTCAATAGTTGTGGTTCAGTAGTTGTGGTTCAGTAGTTGTGGCCAGTACTTGTGTGGCAAGTACTTGTGGTTCAGTAGTTATGGTTCAGTAGTTTTGTGGTCAGTACTTGTGGTTCAGTAGCTTTGTGGCCAGTACTTGTGGGTCAGTAGTTGTGGTTGTGGTTCAGTGGTTGTGGTTCAGTAGTTGTGTGGTCAGTACTTGTGGTTCAGTATTTTTGGTTCAGTAGTTGTGGTTCAGTAGTTGTGGTTCAGTAGTTGTGGTTCAATTGTTTTGTGGTCAGTAGTTGTGGTTCAATAGTTAAGGTTCAGTAGTTGTGTGGTTGTGGTCAGTAGTTGTGGTCAGTAGTTGTGGTTCAGTAGTTGTGGTTCAGTAGTTGTGTGGACAGTACTTGTGGTTCAGGTGTTGTGGTTCAGTAGCTGTGGTCAGTAGTTGTGTGATTGTGGTTCAGTAGTTGTGGTTCAGTAGTTGTGTGGACAGTACTTGTGGTTCAGTAGCTGTGGTCAGTAGTTGTGTGATTGTGGTTCAGTAGTTGTGTTCAGAATTTGTGTGAATGTGGTACAGTAGTTGTGGTCAGTAGTTGTGTGGTTGTGGTTCAGTAGTTGTGGTCGGTGGTTGTTGTTCAGTAGTTATGGTTCAGTAGTTTTGTGGTTCAGTAGTTGTGGTTCAGTAGTGTTGTGGTCAGTACTTGTGGTTCAGTACTTGTGGTTCGGTAGTTGTGGTCAGTAGTTCTGGTCCAGTAGTTGTGTGGTCAGTACTTGTGGTTCAATACTTGTGGTTCAGTAGTTGTGTGGTTGTGGTCAGTTGTTGTGGTCAGTAGTTGTGTGGTCAGTAGTTATGGTTCAGTACTTATGGTTCAATAGTTGTGGTTCAATAGTTGTGGTTCAGTAGTTGTGGTTCAGTAGTTGTGGCCAGTACTTGTGTGGCAAGTACTTGTGGTTCAGTAGTTATGGTTCAGTAGTTTTGTGGTCAGTACTTGTGGTTCAGTAGCTTTGTGGCCAGTACTTGTGGGTCAGTAGTTGTGGTTGTGGTTCAGTGGTTGTGGTTCAGTAGTTGTGTGGTCAGTACTTGTGGTTCGATAGTTGTGGTCAGTAGTTCTGGTCCAGTAGTTGTGTGGTCAGTACTTGTGGTTCAATACTTGTGGTTCAGTAGTTGTGGTTGTGGTCAGTTGTTGTGGTCAGTAGTTGTGTGGTCAGTAGTTATGGTTCAGTACTTATGGTTCAATAGTTGTGGTTCAATAGTTGTGGTTCAGTAGTTGTGGTTCAGTAGTGTTGTGGTCAGTACTTGTGGTTCAGTACTTGTGGTTCGGTAGTTGTGGTCAGTAGTTCTGGTCCAGTAGTTGTGTGGTCAGTACTTGTGGTTCAATACTTGTGGTTCAGTAGTTGTGTGGTTGTGGTCAGTTGTTGTGGTCAGTAGTTGTGTGGTCAGTAGTTATGGTTCAGTACTTATGGTTCAATAGTTGTGGTTCAATAGTTGTGGTTCAGTAGTTGTGGTTCAGTAGTTGTGGCCAGTACTTGTGTGGCAAGTACTTGTGGTTCAGTAGTTATGGTTCAGTAGTTTTGTGGTCAGTACTTGTGGTTCAGTAGCTTTGTGGCCAGTACTTGTGGGTCAGTAGTTGTGGTTGTGGTTCAGTGGTTGTGGTTCAGTAGTTGTGTGGTCAGTACTTGTGGTTCAGTATTTTTGGTTCAGTAGTTGTGGTTCAGTAGTTGTGGTTCAGTAGTTGTGGTTCAATTGTTTTGTGGTCAGTAGTTGTGGTTCAATAGTTAAGGTTCAGTAGTTGTGTGGTTGTGGTCAGTAGTTGTCTTCAGTAGTTGTGGTTCAGTAGTTGTGGTTCAGTAGTTGTGTGGACAGTACTTGTGGTTCAGGTGTTGTGGTTCAGTAGCTGTGGTCAGTAGTTGTGTGATTGTGGTTCAGTAGTTGTGTTCAGAATTTGTGTGAATGTGGTACAGTAGTTGTGGTCAGTAGTTGTGTGGTTGTGGTTCAGTAGTTGTGATCGGTGGTTGTTGTTCAGTAGTTATGGTTCAGTAGTTTTGTGGTTCAGTAGTTGTGTGGTTCAGTAGTTTTGTGGTCAGTAGTTGTGGTCAGTAGTTGTCATCAGTAGTTGTGTGGTTGTTGTCAGTAGTTGTGTGGTTCAGTAGTCATGGTCAGTAATTGTGTGGCTTTTGTCAGTAGTTGTGGTCTGTAGTTGTGTGATTGTGTTTCAGTAGTTGTGTTCAGAACTTGTGTGAATGTGGTTCAGTAGTTGTGGTCAGTAGTTGTGGTCTTTAGTTGTGGTCAGTAGTTGTAGTTAGTAGTTGTGGTCAGTCGTTGTGTGGTTGTGGGAGGTAGTTGTAGTCAGTAGTTGTGTGGTTCAGTAGTTTTGTGGTCAGTAGTTGTCATCAGTAGTTGTGTGGTTGTAGTCAGTACTTGTGTGGTTCAGTAGTCGTGGTCAGTAATTGTTTGGTTTTTGTCAGTAGTTGGGGTCAATAGTGGTCAGTAGTTGTGTGATTGTTGTAGGTAGTTGTGGTCAGTAGGGGTGTGGTTGTGGTTCAGTAGTTGTGGTTCAGTAGTTGTGCCTGCTCAGTAGTAGTGGTCAGTAGTTGTAGTCAGTAGTTGTGTGGTTCAGTAGTCGTGGTCAGTAATTGTGTGGTTGTTTTCAGTAGTTGTGTGGTTCAGTAGTCGTGTTCCCTCCAATTAGTACGATATGCATTAGCTATCTTGTTGTGCATTTTATGTTATTGTTATGTGTCTATGGCTATGGGTTAGGGTTAAGGTTAGGTTAAAGGGTTAGCTAACATGCTAAGTAGTTGCAAAGTAGCTCAAAAGTAGTACGTAGTTGAAAAGTTTCTAAAATGCTAAAGTTGTCCATGATGAGATTCAAACCCCCAACCTTTGGTTTGCTAGACATTCACATTATATGCCACCCACCCACCCACCCCAACCATCACCCTCCTCCTTTTTTGCCTTATTAAGTAACCGTCTGTCTTACGTAACCATACCAAACGTATCATTTCATACTAATTTCAGTGTCCCGGATTTACATTTACTATGTTATGTCTAGTCTATGAGACCAGGCTGCATACACAGGCCCGATTGCTTCTGCCAAATATAAGGCCCTGCCCTGCCTGAAACCCAAAATAACTTCCTCAGTTAGTAAATCCATTAGCTGCTCCTCTCTGTCTGTCACTCGATCGCTTCCGCATACACTCTGCTCATGGCGACTCTGAGCGTGTGAGTGTCCTTAGCAACGGCTTCGCTTGGGCTGCTCTGCTCGACTTGAGAGAGCAGTTAGCCGTTAGCTACTTTTCGTCACTCTAAACTCCGACAAAACTCAAGGAACGTTATTATTTTCTGTGAAATAATCTCTCCTCTTACATTTGACGAGGCTGAAGCACTTCTGACTTCGTGTTTTGATCTTAGTCAGATATAACTGTACTGCGTAGCAGTGCACCAGAAAATTACTGAGATTCAAAATGTCAGCGGTCAATTTAGTGATACCCATGCCGTACCATAGTTACTGATGTGGACAAAGTTGCTGATTTGTGTCAAAAGTTGGATTATTGAATTTACAGTGAATGGATTGTTGGAAGCGATGTCAAAATGGGGAGCTTTAGAATGCCATGAAAGTGAATAAATATTGACTTAAAGAAGGACAAAAAAAATTACAACTTAAAAAGTATAAAATATGTCAAAAAAGATTAATACAAGCAAATCAAACCAGATCAGTCTACATGTTTTAAAGTTTGAACGGCGTTTCTAGCTTAAACGGTGTAGAAGGAGTTGAGTGCTAAGTAATTATAATAGAAGGAGGTAGGTGGAACATTTACGTGGGTGTTTTTTTTGCTTCGCAAGCCCCAATCATTTCTAAAAAGATAAAGGCAGGGTGCTAGGAAGTTCATGGGTCAGGATGTGTGTGTGTACAGGATGGGGCCATATTTTTATGCGATTGTAGCGGGCTACTGATGGAAGCTCAGCCAATCTCACCACTCTCAGCCAATTTAACCCTGTTTTTACCCTTGCCAGACAGAGGGGCATTTCTTTTTTTGTTATCTGTATAACTGATTTGAACCAAACATTGACAGATGTTCAAGATGTCTGTACATGATTGTGTTCTATAATGTTAGTGGTATTAGCTATCTTGTTGTGCGTATTATGTTTTTGTCATGTGTCTATGGTTTTATATAGTGGAGAAAAGTAAATGCAGGCATTTGATATGATTCCCATATGGAATATTATTTATAATAATATTTTGAAGTATCTACCCACCGGGCACAAGCTGGTTGAATCAACGTTGTTTGAATGTTATTTGTCAACGTAGGCCGATTGTGACGTTGAATCTACGTTTTAAACACATTTGGATTTGCAAAAAGTACTGTTTTCATATCATTTCAACCAGCTTTGCAAACACTGCAATGAGGGTAAAACTTCAATACAATGACTTAACCTGACTAACAGGGCTTTACAATATTCTATTAAACAAATATATAAACGTAAAGTGTTAGTCCCATGTTTCATGTGCTGAAATAAAAGATCCCAGAAAAGTTCAATATGCAAGAAAAGCTTGTTTCTATCAAATGTTGTGCGCAAATTTGTTTACATCCCTTTTAGTGAACATTTCTCTTTTTCCAAAATAATCCACCCACCGGACAGGTGTGGCATATCAAGAAGCTAATTAAACAGCATGTTCATTACACAGGTGCGCCTTGTGCTAGGATAATAAAATGCCACTCTAAAAGACCCACGTGGTGATCCGTGATTGACTGTACATTTTACATACATTTACATTTTAGTCATTTAGCAGACGCTCTTATCCAGAGCGACTTACAGTAGAGTGCATACATTTTTATTACATTTTTACATACTAGCCCCCCGTGGGAATCGAACCCACAACCCTGGCGTTGCAAGCGCCATGCTCTACCAACTGAGCTACAGTGGGACTGTAGACCCTGCAACAAACATCTCGTGTCTGAGCCGTTGAATTGTGACCCTACTTTGTCTCTAAACTGATGCTTAGCTTGTTTGATTGCCTTGTGGAGGGAAAAGCTACACTGTTTGTATTCGGTCACGTTTCCGGTCGCCTTGCAATGATTTAAAACAGTGGTTCACGCTTTCAGTTTTGCGCGAATGCTGCCATCAATCCACGGTTCCAGGTTGGGGAAGGTTTTAATAGTCACTGTGGGTACAACATCACCGATGCACTTGCTAATAAACTCGCTCACCGAATCAGCGTATACATCAATGTTGTTGTCTGAGGCTATCCGGAACATATCCCAGGCCACATGATCGAAGCAATCTTGAAGCGTGGAATCCGATTGGTCGGACCAGCGTTGAACAGATCTGAGCATGGGCGTTTCCTGTTTTAGTTTCTGTCTATAGGCTGGGAGCAACAAAATGGAGTCGTGGTCAGACTTGCCGAAAGGACGGTGAGGGAGGTCTTTGTACGCATAGTGGAAGTTGGAGTAGCAATGATCCAGAATACTGCCAGCCTGGGTCGCGCATTCGATATGCTGATAAAATTTATGGAGCCTTGTTTTCAGATTAGCTTTGTTAAAATCCCCAGCTACAATAAATGCAGCCTCAGGATATACGGATTCCAATTTACATAGAGTCCAATGAAGTTCTATCAGGGCAGTCGAGGTGTCTGCTTGGGGGGGGGGGGGGATATACACGGCTGTGATTATAATCAAAGAAAATTCTCTTGGTAGATGATGCGGTCGGCATTTGATTGTAAGGAATTCTAGGTCAGCTGAACAAAAGGACTTGAGTTCCTGTATGTTGTTATGATCACACCACGACTTGTTAATCATAAGGCATACACCCCCGCCCTTCTTCTTACCAGAGAGATGTTTGTTTCTGTCAGCGTGATGCGTGAAGAAACCGGGTGGCTGTACCAACTCTGATAACGTATCTCGAGTGAGCCATGTTTCCGTGAAACAGAGAATGTTTCAATTTCTGTTGTCTCTCTGGAAGGCAACCCTTGCTCGAATTTCGTCTACCTTGTTGTCAAGAGACTGGACATTGGCGAGTAGTATACTCGGGAGCGGTGAGCGATGTGCCCGTCTACGGAGCCTGACTAGAAGACCACTCCGTCTGCCCCTTCTGCGGCGCCGTTGTTTTGGGTCGCCTGCTGGGATCCGATCCATTGTCCTGGGTGGTGGTCCAAGCAGAGGATCGCTTCAGGAAAGTCGTATTCCTGGTCGTAATGTTGGTAAGTTGACGTTGCTAGTTCTTCCCGGCTGTAAGTAATAAGACTTGAGATTTTCTGGGCTAACAATGTAAGAAATAATACAAAATACTACATAGTTTACATTTACATTTAAGTCATTTAGCAGACGCTCTTATCCAGAGTGACTTACAAATTAGTTTTCTAAGAACGCGAAACGAGGCGGTTTGGCTATTCTCTGTTGGCGCTGTCATAACACTAGTAATGGCTGCAGTTTTCGGTTTGGCTATTTGTTTCAAGTGTTTTATTCTATAAATAAATCTCTTTGCCAAAATTAGTCATCTATCCCATGTCTTATTCGACTAGTAGTTGTTCTGAAATGTTTATATCTTGCCTACATTTTACTCCCTCCTCTATGTTTAATATAACGCATACATGAATTATTCGGCTGCCTATCCTGAAGTGAAGTTTGTTCTATAGAAACTATTTGACTCTGATGTGTGCCACAGAAAGTATTTGACTCCAGCCACAAATTAAGGAAATTAGAAGGGGGGGGGGGGGGGATTTCAGCAAGGCCATTTTCTTGCCTGGAATCTTGGGCAGGAATTCTTTAGGGTTGGACTGTAAATTACATGTGATCATCTGGGATTATCTAACATCTGAGAATGGGCAGGAATTCTTTAGGGCTGGACTGTAAATGACATGTGATCATCTGAGATTATCTAACATCTGAGAATGGGCAGGAATTCCCTCGGATGAAGAGCATCTCCGTCTTCCTGATTATGTGCTGTCATCCAGGTGGAAATGTCACCTGCATATCTAATGTAGGAAAATAGATAAATTGAGTGTCCTGTGAATATGTTAATGTACGTGTGTGTGTGTGTGCGTGCGTGCATATATATCTTGGTATATATATTTTTTATTTTAATTTCAATTATTATCATTATTGTGTTTTGTGGTTGAGGGGTGTGAGGAGGTTGATAGGGATGGTAGAGGTGCTGGGGGTGGCCTATTGAGGGAGAAGGGACCTATTGGGGAGGGGATTCTTCATGGAGGCACATTCAGTCATAGTTTTGTCTCATGTTGACTTATATATTTGAACTTTCTTTCACATTTTTTATTCATTATTATTATTATTATTATAATTCTATTATTACTACTGTACCTACATTCTTAAAAACTAAAACAGAAAAAGTGTACCAAAAAAAATGTAGGAAAAGCCATAAGAGGGAAAAGCACGATGGGCAGAAAATGGCCTTGCCGAAATCCCCCCCCCCCTTGTAATTTCCTTAATGTTGTGGCTAGAGTCAAATACTTTCTGTGGCACATACTACTGGCCAACATGAGCTACCAAAATTATTATGAAGTGTGCCACAACACCGGTACACTTATTCATACATCCAGAGAGTATAACAGTACTGAGAAATGTGAGGGTAACTATGCATATGATGGTGTTCGGCAGGGTATATAGTACCCCATTCATATACGCTAACTACTTTAGAGACTATTGAAGATAGTATCTTCTGACCGGGGGCAGTTTTGTTAAGACCCCCGACGCTTGCTCTAAACATGAACACTCATCGCTTGAGGTACTGTTGGAGAAACATTAGGAATGTTTTTTTTATTTTTTAAATTATTTTTTTAAAATATCAGCGAGAAATAATAATACAAAAAAAGCTAATTACTACACAACCTTTTTATAGGGTTACTGTTTCCACCCGTCCAAATTTCCATGGTACACGGTGACAGTAAGTAACATTATATATATTTTTTTGATTCTTTCTCGCTGACATGAAAGTTGACATGAACGATCAGTATCGAAAGCGATTATTGACATCTCTAAATGTTAAAACACAGCATCGAAATTGTAGTTTACGCAGAGCCAAATGTGGATGAATGTAATGGCTGAAAACCCTTCATACGGAGAAGGGCTTTCAAAAGCTAGGTATAGCAAAGACTGGTTGAGCATCCAGATTTCATTGAGGATTCAATAGATTTGAAAATCAACATTGATGGTGTTCCTCTCCAAATCATCTAGCTGCCAACTTATTTAGCTTTCATTTTTGTGTTTCTATTTATTATGGATCCCCATTAGTTGCTGCCAAGGCACTCTTCCCGGGGTCCAGCAAAATTAAAGCAGTTTATACAATTTAAAAAACATTACAATACATTCACAGATTTCACAATACACTGCGTGCCCTCAGGCCCCTACTCCACCACTACCACATAACTACAGTACTAAATCCATGTGTACGTGTGTATAGTGCGTATGTTATTGTGTGTGTATGCATGTGTCGGTGCCTATGTTTGTGTTGCTTCACAGTCCCTGCTGTTCCATAAGTTGTTTTTTAATCTTAATTTTACTGCTTACATGATTTCCATCCATTTTGTTTCCTTATTCTCTGGAGAGACTAAACCAGTGGCTGTGGATAAATACTTGAGTGATGTCCTGTCTGAGTCATGTCCTGTCTGTGTTGAAGGTGCTCCTGGTTTCATGTCCTGAAACATGCAGCCTGTCTTCCTCTCAGAAAACCAAGGTGTCGGCGGCTCTGATCTCCTTTCCAGGCTTATTGCCAAAATAATTATCCCAAATACAGTTGGCACTTAAAGGATGTAGCTGTTTGAACACCAATTTCTCTAGAATTTTGGCTTAAGAATGGAAGGTTGGAGATTGGCCAAAAATTGCTAAGAGCTGAAGAATCTAGATTACTTCTCTTCAGAAGGGGTTTTTAGTGCAGTGGGGAAAATACCCGTGTGTGATTAACAATAGCTTGCACTTCTTCAAATATGCAATTAAAAACTGTTTTGAAGAAGATGGTGGGGATAGGATTGAGAAGGCAGGTAGCATGCTTAAGTTGTAATATCACTTTCCTGATCATGTCTGTGTCAACCATGGAAAATAACTCCGTAGTGCCTTTGCGTGGTAGGCTAGGGCACATATCATAAAACTTCTCATCAGTTCTTGCTTGATTAATACTTATCTCTGAAATATGCTTTAAACTCATCAGATTTAGATGTGGAGGAAAGTTCACATATGTTTGCAGGGGCGGGATTTATCAGGTCATCAATGGTCGAGAAGAGCACTCTCGAATTATTCTGATTTAATAGTGATCAAGGTATAAAAATTGATTTGTTATTTATGCCAAGTTGCTCTCTCAGAATATTATAATGGACCTGCAACTTTGACTTTCTCCACTTCCGCTCTGCATTTCTGCAATTTCTCTTTAATTGAGTTAGTTTCCTCACTCATCCAAGGGCCTCTCCGTTTGGATGTCCTTTTTCAACTTTACTGGAGCTATGGCATTAATGGTTGCCCTTAATTTACTGTTAAAGTTATTAACTAAACCATCACAAGAGGAAGGCAGAATAGGTGGTGGAGTATTGGTCATACACTCAATTAAAATCTGTAGCAACTTCAGAGGTATTGCGTTCAGTATTACCCTGTGCTATGGGCAACAAGGTAGTAAAAAAACTCCACAGTGGTGATCAGATTAAGCAACATCAACAATAGAGGATATGTAAATAGAAAGCCCCTTGGTAATAACCAGGTCCAGAGTATGGCTGTGGTTATGGGTGGGCCCAGTAGAAAGCCCCTTGGTGATAACCAGGTCCATAGTATGGTTGCGGTTATGGGTGGGCCCAGTAGAAAGCCCCTTGGTAATAACCAGGTCCAGAGTATGGCTGCGGTTATGGGTGGGCCCAGTAGAAAGCCCCTTGGTAATAACCAGGTCCAGAGTATGGCTGCGGTTATGGGTGGGCCCAGTAGAAAGCCCCTTGGTAATAACCAGGTCCAGAGGATGGCCACAGTTATGGGTGGGCCCAGTAGAAAGCCCTTTGGTAATAACCAGGTTCAGAGGATGGCCACAGTTATGGGTGGGCCCAGTAACATGTTGGATGAAGTCCATAGAGATCAAAAGATTCATAAATTCAATGGCCTTGGAGTCAGTCTCTTTGACAACACGAATATTAAAATTGTTCTCCTGGACAATATACAATAGTTCAGATAAATCAGTAAAGTGCATGAAATCTCCAAGTAAAACAGAAAGAGAACTACATTCAAATAATGTATAATCGGTATGTTTAATAAACACAGTTTGTACAGTTTGTGTACATTCAATTTACTTGCCATGGTTGTATTCTGTATATTGTGTGTTTAGAATCGCAGGAGGAATGTAGTCTCCCACCTCCAGCCACTACTGCCTCCAAGTTACAGTATGTAAGTATGGTAGCCCGCAATGATGACTAATCAGGCCCTTGTCCCTGAACCCTAGCCACTGAACAACCACCTTGCCTTTTAATAGACTGGGAGGACCTTGTACAATATTACTTCAACTGATCCTTTCAAATCTACAAGTATATGGCTAGTGGGGAGGTAGACTCAACCCAGACAGAAAAGTCCATTGTTAGTGTAGTGAAACGTGGAACTGAGGTGAAATCTGTCTGGATTTCTGGGGTAGAGGCTTGGGAGGCATGTTGTAGAATTGTGGTTTAAAGTTTGGTAATGTTTTTAAAAGGCTTCCACTTCAGTAACATTTAAACACTTGACAAACGTGTGTACTGTAGAATAAGGCTGGATGTTATTTTATACATATTTTATTTTCAGGCAGAGGTCTACCCAAGTCCCCACCAAAATATGCCCTGACGCACCAGAAAACCTGTGCCACTGCTACCAAGAAGCAAAACGCAAAAACGCAGCACAAGCCACCACGTAACGATGGTGAGGACGACCCTTCACAACGTACTCCAACCCCTTTCTCTTGATCAAAGGTATTCTAACTGTAAAAACAATAGGCATGATGTCCTGTGTTTTATTGCAGAGAATTATCTTGGTCTCACATGGCTTAACGCTGTAGCATGAGGGCTTGAGTTGTCCTTCAGTTTCTTAATTGAGGGATCTGCCCCCCACCACACCAAATTTATGCAAAGGATCAGACACTTTTCCTGAGACAGATGCAAGTACGAAACTCTCCATTTAGAATTTTGGTTTAAAGTTTGGTAGAAATTAGATAGTGTTTAGGTTGCCTTACAAATGTGTGCCTTACAAGCCCACACACACTACAATCTGCTCCAATGCACCAGAAAACCTGTGCCAGTATCACTTAGGAGCAAAAGGCTAAAACGCCCTGCAAGCCACCATGTATTGATGGTGAGGGGAAACGGCAAACTAAAACGCCCTGCAAGCCACCAAGTATTACAGGGGAGGACCCTTCGCTACGTAAGCCAACCCCTTATTCTCCATCTTGATCGATGTACAGTATTGTTGGTACAATTGTTGTCCAATATTTTAATGCAGACAATCTTGAGCTTACAAGCTCCAGGGATAGGTCATGTGGGAGACGGAGATCTCATTCTGCCTGTTCAGATGAGGAAGCCCCTTCACCAAAACCCTGCAAAAAGTCACATCCTTTTCCTATGCTGGAAGCAACTATGACACTTTTTTTTCACAGCCATTTTAAATAATATTGAAATTAGGGCGTTTATTTGGAAGTGAACACATGTAAAACTACTTTGTTTCAGAAAAGTGTCCTAGATCTCCTTTAGAAGATCCGTGACCTATTTATTTTGACTTCAACCTAAACGAGACAAAGGAGGATTTAATAAAGATGGAAGAGCAGATAATAGAGAATCAAATGTAATGTTTCATTGGTATGAGTTGAATAACATTATATTGCCATATCAGGAATCAAGGTAAGACCCAAGTGCAGACTGTGTGAAGTAACAATGTTTATTGTAACCACAGGGGCAGGCAAACGACAGGTCAAGGCAGGCAGGGGTCAATAATCCAGAGTAGAGGCCAAGGTACAGGACGGCAGGCAGGCTCAGGTCAGGCAGGGGTCGATAATCCAGAGGTGGAGCAAAGGTACAGGATGGCAGGCAGGCTCAGGGTCAGGTGTGCGGGTAAAGGGTCAGGACAGGCAAACGTAAAAAACCAGGCAGACAAGAAAAAGAGAGACTAGGGAAAACCAGGAGCTGAGACAAAACACTGGTAGGCTTGAACAAACAAGACAAACTGGCAACATACAGACAGAAAACACAGGTATAAATACACAGGGGATAATGGGGAAAATGGGCGACACCTGGAGGGGGGTGGAGATAAGCACAAGGACAGGTGAATCAGATCAGGGTGTGACATGTCGTACTGGATGGACAAATCCTGTACATGTGTAATGCATTAATTGTCCTTTTGTAAAATTACAGATATCTCAAAGCTTGGGGGGGGGGGGGTGGACATATTTTGTGTTCTTTACAGAACCCTGACAAACGGCCTTGAGTTCTATTCAGAAGCCTGCCAAAGGCCTCATGTCAACGATGAAATTTGAAAGGAAACAAAAGGAAGAGGGTCTTTGAGGACTCCAACCTTTGCAGCATCATTATAGATACAGTCAGAAACATGACCTTCTACATGCCAGTTGAATTCCTTCTCTAGCTAATATTTGTTTTCCCCCCTTTTACAGCAGGTGTGAGTCTTGGCGAATCAAAAACTACAGGCAGAAATACTACAGGCAATGTCAACCTGCCTGAAATGTGCAACAGACTGCAAGGGTGCAGTGGGGGGTTCACTGAGCAACGGGAATGAGGGGATGAAAGAGGTTTTAAGAAGTTAAAAGCATCAAAGCCTTTTTTGGTTTATTGTATATCTGTGTCTTTACTGAAGCCTGTGACAGAAATGCATGTTTTTGTCTTGTACATCTAGCTTGTGGTGCAATAAAGGTGTACATTTAATTGCATATCAGCTTTTACAAGGACAGAGGTTTACACAATGCTGTTCCACGATCCATCTCTAATTGTGTTACACGTCGTGACAGTAGCCAACAGTAGTACAGACCCTTAGTCCGGAAGATACATGTTGCACCTTGGGTAGAATGGTATTATACATATCGGGGTTCTTTTCAAGTATGGGCAACATCAAAGGTCCTGGTTGATAATTTTGGTCATGTAGTGTATGTGGACACCTGCTCGTGGAACATCTCATTCCAAAATCATGGCATTAATATGGAGTTAGTCCCCCCTTTGCTGCAATAACAGCTTCCACTCTTCTGGGAAGGCTTTCCACTAGATGTTGGAACATCGCTGCAGGGACTTGCTTCCATTCAGCCGCAAGAGCATTAGTGGGGTTGGGCACTGATGTTTGGCGATTAGGCCTGGGTCGCAGTCGGCGTTACAATTCACTCCAAAGGTGTTCGATGAGGTTGAGGTCAGCGTTCTGTGCAGGCCAGTCAAGTTCTTCCACACCGTTCTCAACAAACCATTTCTGTAGGGACCTCCTTTGTGCATGGAGCCATTGTCATTCTTAAAACAGGAAAGGGCCTTCCCCAAACTGTTGCCACAAAGTTGGAAGCACAGAATCGTCTAGAATGTCATTGTATGTGGTAGCATTAAGATTTCCCTTCACGGGAACTAAGGGGCCTAGCCCCAGACCATTATTCCTCCTCCACCAAACTTTACAGTTGGCACTATGCATTCTGGCAGGTAGCGTTCTCCTGGCATCCTCAAACCCAGATTCATCCTTCAGACTGCCAGACGGTGAAGCGTGATTCATCACTCCAGACAATGCATTTCCACAGCTCCAGAGTCTAATGGCGGTGAGCTTTACACCACTCCAGCCGATGCTTGTCATTGAGCATGGTGATTTTAGGCTTGTGTGCGGCTGCTCGGCCTTGGAAACCTATATCGTGAAGTTCGTGAGGAACAGTTCTTGTGTTGACGTTGCTTCCAGAGGCAGTTTGGAATGGACAGATGATTTTTACGTGTTACACCTGTGGTGGTTTATTTCTTTACTATCAAATGAGGAGAGACAAACTTATCACACAAGTCAGAGTTATACTTAAACTAAATCTTTAATAATAAGAGCTTTGCAATAGCAATGACTTGTCAACGATTCACCACCATTTCTAATGATCCGTTGAGAGTGTCAAGACAAAAGTACAAAGGTCTTTTATAGCCAAGATACACCCCTTTCAACCTACATGACGAACAACAGATACATAGAATGTGTCACAAGGTTAAGACTCCAAACTAGAACCATCTCTCCCTTGTATGGTATAGAGCAGAAACATTAACTCATGTTCTCTGGAATGCTCTTTAGGTTTTATCACCCAAAGATATCGTAAATCCCCTCTGTCAATGTTATCTCATAGAGGCCCATCCTCAGTAGAACACACACACAATAGTTAACAGAAGGCTTTATTCTGTCGAATAAAACAACCATTATAATGCAATACAAGCATTATAACATAATCTTGCAATTTCCATGACACACCACACGGCGGTCCCGTTCTGTGAGCTTGTGTGGCCTACCACTTCGCGGCTAAACCGTTGTTGCTCCTAGACGTTTCCACTTCACAATAACAGCACTTATAGTTGACCGGGGCAGCTCTAGCAGGGTAGAAATTTGAAGAAATGACTTGATTGAAAGATGGCATCCTGTGATGGTTTGTCTATGGAGATTGCATGGCTTTGTGCTCGATTTTACACACCTGTCAGCAACCTGAAATAGCTGAATCCACTATTTTGAAGGGGTGTCCACATACTTTTGTATATATAGAGTAGTTTGTTCATCCTTATTTAACATAAAGAAGCTTACATCACAAAATGGCAACTACCTCCATGGATTGGTGTTTTTTTTTAACCTTTTACAAGGCAAGTCAGTTAAGAACAAATTCTTATTTACAATGACAGCCTAGGAACAGTGGGTTAACTGCCTTGTTCAAGGGTAGAAAGACAGACTTTTACCTTGTCAGCTTGGGGATTCCATCTAGCAGCCTTTCAGTTACTGGCCCAACGCTCTAACTACTAGGCTCCCTGCTGCCCCAAAATAATGATAATCCCTGTTGAATTCATGGATTGGTGATAATCCCTGTTTAGTTTAATGGAGTTGATTATTAGTCGAGTATAGTTTTCAAACTGGATATTACAGAGTCGGTTAATTAAGGTTAATCTCATTGATCAATGTCTCAACCAAATATTACTCACATTTCCACATTGAATTGACGTGGTGTGCACAGTGGGAGTAACCTTGGGTGGGGTCAGTGAATTGTTCTTTACTTCCTATGGTATGTAGATAAATGTGGCTGCATAGACCACTTCCCGTGTTTGTTTAAAGATAGGAAGCGCCAAAACACAGGAAATCGTGCAAGAGGCCCCTCTAGCCACTGGCCCTCTCCGGCTCTGCAGTCCAATGAATCTGTCTAATATTTTTCTTTTAGCACGTATGAATATGATGTCACTCCCTGGAGACAGTCCACATCCATTACAAATGTTCTGTAAAAATACTCTTATTATCAAAAGGCTAACAATCAACCCACATTTAAAGATGCAAATGGAGGGTTTAGTTGCTAATATGTCAAAGTTTTAGTTGAATGTTGGCTGTATGGTTCAGACATTAAATTATATATTTATCTTTTCTCTTATAGATGTCTTACTATGAAATGAAACTGCACAGATAAACCCAGTTTTAGGCAAACAATGTTTTTGCTCATGGATTTGGGAAGGTGTGCACATTTTGTGGTACGAGAATTTCTCCCTCCTTTGCCCAGCCCTGATAGAGAGCTCCTGGCCAAGGTAACAGTTTGTATTAATATGGCGTGGCAGTGCCCTCTGCTGGCACAACAGGAGTCCACAGAGACACTGAGCCAATCCCAAATCATCCCTCATGCATAAACTGGTAAACAGTAAACAACATGGTGAAACTTCTACCTAGCCTATCAGAGGGCAAGGTGGAGCCATTACCAGACTCTTTACACCAATCACATCCTCTCAGATCGCCACAAGTGCATAGGGAACAGCCCCCCCCCCCCCCATCCCCCCATCCTGTGAATACTAAAGTAAATAATTTTTTAATAAATTAGCAAACATCTCAAAAACCATGTTTTCCCCTTGTCATCATGGGGTATTGTGTGTAGATGTGTGGAAAAAGTACAATTTAATATATTTAGAATTCAAGCTGTAACAACGAAATGGGGAAGAAATCAAGGGGTGTGAATACTTTCTGAAGGCTCTGTAAGAGTGGTTGAGTGGGAGTCGGTGCAGAAAGTCTCTTGAGAAGCAAGTGTGAAGAGTCAGTGAACACAGTCTCTAAGGTGCAGGTGATTGTCTGTGGTCTATTGAACAGATTTTCTGGGTAGGGCTGTGGTGGACATGGACGGTTGCTCCAGTTTTTCTCCCAATAAGCTCACTTGCCCCTTCTTCCCCTGGTCTGCTGACACAATCAGGTCCTCAACAATGAGGGGAGTGCCAGGGTTGGGAGGTTATTTATAAATAATTATCTGGCTCTGTCTCCACATCAGAAGAGTTATTTTGACCAACTGACCAAAGCCTGTGAAATTACAGGAGACTAAGTTATTCTGCCCAATAAACAAATGGTCTGGAACACTGGAATCCCAAAACTAAAAAAAGTCACACTAAAATCTCACTTTTCTCAACTCAGTCTCAACTTTTCAAAACTCAGTACTGTATTTAAAATGTATGGATTGGTTTACATTTAGAAACAAACCTGTCTCAGGCGACACAGACTTCTCTTTTTTATGTCCCGTTCCTTTGCTCTGTCAGGGGTGTCCAACGACTTATGGCTCTGTCTTTCAGTCCAATACCGATGTGCAGCTGCATCTGAGGAGTCAGTGTGGTGTATCAGCAATGGTTCTATGTTACAGTCAGTGGTGGTGTATCAGTAATGGTTCTATGTTACAGTCAGTGTGGTGTGTTAGCAATGGTTCTATGTTACAGTCAGTGTGGTGTATCAGCAATGGTTCTATGTTACAGTCAGTGTGGTGTATCAGCAATGGTTCTATGTTACAGTCAGTGGTGGTGTATCAGCAATGGTTCTATGTTACAGTCAGTGTGGTGTATCAGCTATGGTTCTATGTTACAGTCAGTGTGGTGTATCAGCAATGGTTCTATGTTACAGTCAGTGGTGGCGACCCGTCAAGCAGGGCCCCCACCTGTTTAGCATGTTATTTTGGCGTTAATACGTGTCACATATCAGTTTGCAAACAATGTAAACAATGTAAAAAAAACATTGAGTTAATAAACCTGCATACAAACTTGGTCTCTTTTTTGCTTTCTTGAGTAAGGCAGCTCCAACATGCAGGTGTTTCAGCCTAGCTCAGTGCTTTCTGTGGTGGTGGGGCAGCCAGCGGAAAATACAGAGCATAGGGGTTTGTAATGTTCTCTACTTGCGGCATGAATGGCTCAGTGTTCTGTCACTCATGGGGATATTCCGTCACCGCAAAATCTACGGGTAGAGCTTGAAAATTGAAGTCCCTTGGGTGACGCCATAGAGTTACATTATAAGTGCCCATCCTAGAAGGCTCAATGTCATTGGCCACAGATAAAATGATGTCAAATCACGTTATATCTACCGTAGCTTTAATTGGACTGATCAACATCATACTTTCAAAATCTTAGCTAGCAAGCTAGTAGTAATCATCATGAAGCAAGTCGACAATCTACTGGCAAATCCTTTTCAATCCTTGTCATATGAAGACAAAAATGAAGATAAATTAAAGATAAAATGTATCGGTGCTCATCGGCCGTTGGACATAAACATTACACAACAAGTTAGAAATGACAAATTCAACAATGAGTGGTTTAAAAGGAATCACTGGCTGGGTGTGGGTGTGTGGGTGTGTGGTCACAGTCTGGGTGTAAGGGTCTCTTTTCCAAGCTTAAAAGGATAAACATTCAACATTGGCCATGCTGTCAATCCAGCATGACTTCTGCCACGCTCAAAACAACTGGAAACTGGAATATCTCAGAATTCAGTGAGGTCAAAACAACTGGAAACAGGAAACATCTCAGAATTCAGTGAGGTCAAAACAACTGGAAACTGGAAAATCTCAGAATTCAGTGAGGTCAAAACAACTGGAAACTGGAAACTGGGATATCTCAGAATTCAGTGAGGTCAAGACAACTGGGAACTCTGAAAAAAACTAGCTCCGACTGGGAAAATACGTTTTGAACGGTCATCCAACTTGGAATTGCAAGCCGGGAACTCTGGCCTCTTTCTAGAGCTCTGACCTGAAGATCACTGATGTCATCATGATTTGACCTTGTTTTTTTCAGAGTTCCCAGTTGTCTTGAAAACACCATAAATCCAGAGAATACCAGACTTTGATGACAAAGTTTGATGACCAAATTTGCCCAAGACGGACCGTCGCGCCACCTTCCTGTTCAAGTGGGCACAGCACAGTCCAAAAATGTATTGCATCATGCTGCATACATTTTTGTAATATGCCAGAAAGATATGTACACTGTAGCTACGATAGTAATACTAAGTGTATGTTGTGTAGTAAACTGTTAGTAGCCCATGTGCCTCACCCTAATAATTTGGTCCCTTTTCCCCTCATAATTTAGCCTACTGTTCTGACTTGGTATTTGGTATTTTATTAGGATCTTTTATTTAATTTTATTAGGATTAGCTGTTGAAAAAGCAGCAGCTACTATTCCTGGGGTCCATGCAAAGCGTGAAACATGACATTTCTAAGGCACATGTAGCCTACAGTACATATCAATACATACACACAAACTATCTAGGTCAAATAGGGGAGAGGCGTTGTGCCATGAGCTTTTACTTGATCTGTTTTTTGAAACCAGGTTTGCTGTTTATTGGAGCAATATGAGATGGAATAATGTTCCATGCAACAATGGCTCTATATAATACTGTACGCTTTCTTGAATTTGTTCTGGATTTGGGGACTGAAAAGACCCCTGGTGGCATGTCTGGTGGGGTAAGTGGGTGTGTGTCAGAGCTGTGTTTAAATTGACTATGCAAACAATTTGGGATTTTCAACACATTGTTTCTTATAATAAGAAGTGATGCAGTCAGTCTTTCATTAACTCTTAGCCAAGAGAGACTGGCATGCATAGTATTTATATCAGCCCTCTGTTTACAATGAAGAGCAAGATGTGCCGCTCTGTTCTGGGCCAGCTGCAGCTAAACTAGGTATTTCCTTGCAGCACTCGCCTGCACGACAGGACAACAATCAAGATTAGACAAAACTAGAGCCTGCAGAACTTGCTTTTTGGAGTGTGGTGTCAAAAAAAGAGCATCTCTTAATTATGGACATATCTTTCCCCATCTTTACAACCATTGAATCTATATGTTTTGACCATGACAGTTCACAATCTAAGCTAATGTCAAGTAATTTAGTCTCCTCAAATTGTTCAATATCCACACCATTCCTATCCAGATTCAGCTGAGGTCTAGAACTTAGGGAATGATTTGTACCAAATACAATGCTCTTAGTTTTAGAGAGGTTCAGGACAAGTTTATCTACTGGCCACCCATTTCAAAACAGACTGAAACTCTTTGTTATGGGTTTCAGTGACTTCACTAGCTGTGGTTGCTGATGCGTACATTTGAAGTCGGAAGATTACATACACCTTAGCCAAATACATTTAAACTAATCCTAGTAAAAATTCCCTGTCTTAGATCAGTTAGGATCACCACTTCATTTTTCCATGCTTTCCACCTGGCTACCCCTACCCCGGTCAACTGCCCGGCACCCTCCACAGCCCCCAGCATATCTCCTTCACCCAAATCCAGATAGCTGATGTTCTGAAAGAGCTGCAAAATCTGGACCCATACAAATCAGCCGGGCTAGACAATCTGGACCCTCTCTTTCTAAAATTATCTGCCGAAATTGTTGCAACCCCTATTACTAGCCTGTTCAACCTCTCTTTCGTATCGTCTGAGATTCCCAAAGATTGGAAAGCTGCTGCGGTCATCCCCCTCTTCAAAGGGGGTGACACTCCAGACCCAAACTGCTACAGACCTATATCTATCCTACCCTGTCTTTCTAAGGTCTTCGAAAGCCAAGTTAACAAACAGATTACCGACCATTTTGAATCCCACCGTACCTTCTCCGCTATGCAATCTGGTTTCAGAGCTGGTCATGGGTGCACCTCAGCCACGCTCAAGGTCCTAAACGACATAACCGCCATCGATAAAAGCCATTTCTGTGCTGCCATATTCATCGACCTGGCCAAGGCTTTCGACTGTCAATCACCACATTCTTATTGGCAGACTCGACAGCCTTGGTTTCTCAAATGATTGCCTCACTTGGTTCACAAACTACTTCTCTGATCGAGTTCAGTGTGTCAAATCAGAGGGCCTGGACCTCTGGCAGTCTCTATGGGGGTGCCACAAGGTTCAATTCTTGGGCCGACTCTCTTCTCTGTATACATCAATGATGTTGCTCTTGCTGCTGGTGATTCTCTGATCCACCTCTACGCAGACGACACCATTGTGTATACTTCTGGCCCCTCTTTGGACACTGTGTTAACTAACTTCCAGACGAGCTTCAATGCCATACAACTCTCCTTACGTGGCCACCAACTGCTCTTAAACGCAAGTAAAACTAAATGCATGCTATTCAATCGATCACTGCCCGCACCTGCTCGCCCGTCCAGCATCACTACTCTGGACGGCTCTGACTTAGAATACGTGGACAACTATAAATACCTGGGTGTCTGGTTAGACTGTAAACTCTCCTTCCACACTTACATTTAGCATCTCCAATCCAAAATTCAATCTAAAATCGGCTTCCTATATCGCAACAAAGCATCCTTCACTCATGCTGCCAAACATACCCTCATAAAACTGACCATCCTACCGATCCTCGACTTCGGTGATGTCATCTATAAAATAGCCTCCAACACTCTACTCAACAAACTGGATGCAGTCTGTCACAGTGCCATCCGTTTTGTCACCAAAGCCCCATACATTACCCACCATTGCGACCTGTACGCTCTCGTTGGTTGGCCCTCATTTCATACTCATCGCCAAACCCACTGGCTACAGGTTATCTGCAAGTCTCTGCTAGGTAAAGCCCCGCCTTATCTCAGCTCACTGGTCAACATAACAGCACCCACTCGTAGCACGCACTCCAGCAGGTATCTCACTGGTCACCCCCAAAGCCAATTCCTCCTTTGGTCATCTTTCCTTCCAGTTCTCTGCTGGCAATGACTGGAACGAACTGCAAAAATCTCTGAAGCTGGAGACTCATATCTCCCTCACTAGCTTTAAAACCTGTTTGGGATAGGGGGCAGTATTTTCACGTTCGGATGAAAAGCATGCCCAAAGTAAACTGCCCGCTACTCGGGCCCAGAGTCAAATATTTGCATATTATTAGTAGATTTGGATAGAAAACACTCTGAATTTTCTAAAACTGTTTGAATGATGTCTGTGAATATAACAGAACTCATATGGCAGGCAAAAACCCGAGAAAAATCCAACCAGGAAGTGGGAAATCTGAGGTTTGTAGTTTTGCAAGTGATTGCCTACCCATCTACAGTGTCTGTGGGGTCATTTTGCACTTCCTAAGGCTTCCACTAGATGTCAATAGTTCTTTAGAACCTTGTTTCATGCTTCTACTGTTACTGGGGAGAGAATAAGAGCCCATTCAACCAGTGGACTGCCTGAGACCAAGGAGTTGATTACTCCTCTGTAATGAATACGCTATTGTCCGGTTGAAATATTATCAAATATTTATGATAAAAAGACCCTAAGGATTGATTGTAAACATTGTTTGACATGTTTCTCCGAACGGTAATGGAAATGTTTGACTTTTCGTCTCTGGTTATGCGCTCGCGCATTATGCCTTTGGAATAGTGATCTGAACGCGCAAACAAAAGGAGGTATTTGGTTTATCGAACAAAATGAACATTTATTGTGGAAGTGGGAGTCCTGGGAGTGCATTCCGACGAAGATCAGCAAAGGTAAGTGAAGATTTATAATACTATTTCTGAGTTTTGTTGACTCCAGAACTTGGCGGGTAACTCTATAGCTTGCTTTGATGGCTGAGCTCTGTACTCAGAATATTGAACAATGCGCTCTCGGAGAAGTGTATCTATAATTCTTTCAATAACTGTTGTAAATTTTATCAATGTTTATGATGAGTATTTTTGTAAATTGATGTGCTCATTCACCGGAAGTTTTGGAGGCAATACATTTTCTGAACATCACGCGCCAATGTAAAATGGGTTTTTTGGATATAAATATGAATTTTATCGAACAAAACATACATGTATTGTGTAACATTGAGTCCTGGGAGTGTCATCTGATGAAGATCGTCAAAGGTTAGTGATTAATTTTAGCTGTATTTCTGGTTTTTGTGATGCCTCTCCTTGCTTGGAAAATGGCTGTGTGGTTTTTCTTGTCAAGGTGATGTCCTAACATAATCTAATGTAATGCTTTCGCCGTAAAGCCTTTTTGGAATCGGACAATGTGGTTGGATTAACGAGAAGTTTATCTTTAAAATGGTGTAAAATAGTTGATTGTTTGAGAAATTTGAATTATGAGATTTTTGTTGTTTTGTATTTCGCGTCCTGCTATTCCATTGGCTGTTGGCGAGGGATCCCGCTGGCGGAACGGGGTTCCGCTAGCGGAACGTCTGTCCTCAACAGGTTTTAAGCACCAGCTGTCAGAGCAGCTCACAGATCACTGCACCTGTACATAGCCCATCTGTAAACAGCCAATCTATCTACCTACCTCATTTTGGCCCATTCCTCCTGACAGAGCTTGTGTAACTGAATCAGGTTTGTAGGCCTCCTTGCTCGCACACGCTTTTTGAGTTCTGCCCACACATTTTCTATGGGATTGAGGTCAGGGCTTTGTGATGGCCACTCCAATACCTTGACTTTGTTGTCCTTAAGCCATTTTGCCACAACTTTGGAAGTATGCTTGGGGTCATTGTCCATTTGGAAGACGCATTTGCGACCAAGCTTTAACTTCTTGGCTGATGTCTTGACTGATTTCTTTTGATCTTCCCATGATGTCAAGCAAAGAGGCACTGAGTTTGAAGGTAGGCCTTGAAATACATCCACATGTACACCTCCAGTTGACACAAATGTCAATTAGCCTATCAGAATTTTCTAAGCTGCTTAAATGCACAGTCAACTTAGTGTATGTAAACTTCTGACCCACTGGAATTGTGATACAAATTATTTCACTTATAATTCACTGTATGTAAACAATTGTTTGAAAAATTACTTGTGTCATGCACAAAGTAGATGTCCTAACCGACTTGCCAAAACTATATTTTGTTAATAAGAAATTTGTGGAGTGGTTGAAAAATGAGTTTTAATGACTTCAACCTAAGTGTATGTAAACTTTCAACTTCAACTGTATGTGCGTTTCGAAATCATGTCCAATCAATTGAATTTACCACAGGTGGACTCCAATGAAGTTGTAGAAACATCTCAAGGATGATCAATGGAAACAGGATGTAACTGAGCTCAATTTGTAGTCTCATAGCAAAGGTTCTGAATACCTATGATAATAAGGTACCTGTTTTTATTATTTAATACATTTGCAAACATTTTAAAAACCTGTTTTCACTTTGTCATTATGGCATATTCTGAGTAGATTGCTGAGGATTTGTATTTATTTAATAATTTTTAGATTAAGGCTGTAATATAAAAAAATGTGGAAAAAGTCAAGGGTTCTGAAAACTTTCCAAAAGCACTATATACCCCTTTTATTTATCCTACAGTTCTGAGTTGGTGTACTGGGAGAATACTGTAAGAACATGTATCCAATGTGCAAGTTGTAAAAGTAAGCATTAAACTTGCGGATAACCCCTTCCGTCTTGCTTGATGAACGCCGTTCTGGTGCAGTCGCTGGAGGACTGCTCTGCTGCAGCTGCGGTTGTTGTTGGAATAGTTGAGCTACAGTACTTATGCCAGCATTTTGTTCATATCAGCCACCGTGTTGTAGTCCGGCATCTTTCTCAGCCTGGCCATGAGTTTCTGGAAATCCATGCCCTCGTTTGTTGATGCATCTTTCCCTTGCACAAACAAATTGTATCAATGGGAAAACAAATAAAGAGCAAATAGCCATTTGTCTCCTTTGCTGTATTTTACTAGGTTTGGTTATCTAGCTAGCTACCAAGCTATCCGTTCTTCCACCAAAGTTGGATAGCTAACTAGCTACCAAAAAATAGTTGGTTAACACAAACTCTTTGACCTAGATAGTTTGTGTGTATGTATTGATATGTAGGCTACGTGTGCCTTTTTTAAATGTATGTAGTTCTGTCCTTGAGCTGTTCTTGTCTGTTGATGTTCTGTATTATGTCATTCTGTATGTTTCATGTTTTGTGTGGACCCCAGGAAGAGTAGCTGCTAGTTTTGCAACAGCTAATGGGGATCCTAATTAAATACCAAAATCTTGCCAGCAACATTAGCTAGCTAACTATCTTGTTTGGTCAAAACAGCAAATTGCAATTTCTTAATCCTACAACTAAAATCCAAGTAACATGATCGTGGTAACTACAACATTTGTTAGCTAGCTAGTAACTGTAGTTATTGATTACTTTGGCTGTAGTAATTTGCTAATTGCTAACGTTACAGCTGCTACTGTGCTAACTAGCAGAGATAGCTAATTATGCTAGCTAGCTAGATTGTTGACAAATAATAGGACTGCTTCTTGTTGTTGTTCTTTTTGGGGGGGGGAGGGGAGTAAATCAGCTTTCATATTGCAGATGGGATGTGACTTCCATCAATGTAATTGTCTGCATAATTTCCAATCCCCATATATATTTTTAGAAATATATACAGTACCAGTCGTGTTTGAACACACCTTCTCAATCCAGGGGTTCTTTATTTTTTACTATTTTCTACATTGTAGAATAGTGAAGACATCAAAACTATGAAATAACACATATGAATCATGTAGTAACCCAAAAAGTGAATGGACCGTCTGTCTGTCAGTGCCGAACCACTTAGCAGAGTGTGCAAAGCTGTCATCAAGGCAAAGAATAGCTGCTTTGAAGAATGTCAAATCAAAATATATTTATATTTGACATTCTTCAAAGCAGCTACTCTTTGCCTTGATGACAGCTTTGCACACTCTGCTAAGTGGTTCGGCACTGACAGACAGACGGTCCATTCAACCGGATGCAGAGCTAACCCCATGCATCGTTACACAGTCTTTGTCTTGTTATGTGCTAGTTGGAAAACATGCATTTCTCATGTCATGGTTGTGTAAATTGGTTCCAGAAACAATCAATATAATTTCAAGCCCGCTGTTGAGGTTTGGGGCAAGGCATTGCAATCAGTATCAGAGGCACAGTTTATTCCAGTTCAGAGAATTATGTAGTGCCATGCCTGTATAAAGTGCAGTTTGCCAGGACTACAGAGAAAGTAACTGTGGTAGTACCAATTTTTAAGCAGGGCTGCTTTTTGGGTATTAGGCTACTTGGGGATGAAACTATAAGAAATCAACGAGCATTGGGAATTTGAGAGCAAAGATGCAATTTATTTCTTAAATTGTAGCGGTAATTTTTTTTTGATTATTCAAATTTGTGTGTTTATTTTATAAAAATGTATCATTCTTTTTATGTTTTATTATCCATTTTTTATATGGAACTTTGCATTGTACTATGAAACTGCTTAATTTAAAGTGATTACATCTTATTTGTCAACCATCCTTTTTAGCTTTGCCTTTAATCAATTAAGCCTTTGTGTTTTATTGCTGTGCTTGTTTTTTTCTTCATTTTATTGTTTAAGTGTGTTGAGGGGATGGCTGCCGTTTTACGGGCTCTAACCAATTGCACTATTTTGTGTGTTTTTCACAAGGTTTGTAACTTATTTTGTACATAATGTTAATGCTACCATCTTTTATGATAGAAAATCTCTTCTGGATATCAGAACAGCGATTACTCTCCTCAAACTTGAGGAAGATTTCTCTTCATGTAAGGGGTGCGTAACTGGTGGCAGGGAAGTCAGACGCAGGAGAGCAGAACTGGTTAATAACCGGAGCAGTTTAATTATCAAAACCAACGGCATCCAGAAATACAAAATATGGGTACAAAACCCATCGCGCACCAGTCAAAATGTGCACAAGCACTTACAACAAACAATTTCACACACAGACATGGGGGGAACAGAGGGTTAAATACACGACAAGTAATGAGGGAAATGTAAACCAGGTGTGTGGGAAAACAAGACAAAACAAAAGGAAAATGAAAGGTGGATCGGCGATGGCTAGAACACTGGTGACAGACCGCCGAACGAACAAGGAGATGAACCGACTTCGGCGGAAGTCGTGACACTTTAGTAAGTCTGCCGCAAAGGATATAATGTTGCTCCCAGACAAGGCCCAAATCCCAGTCATTCGCTTGAAGAAAATCAGGAAAAACAGGGGGCGGAGATCAGGGTGCCTGGTGAGAATTTGTCATCAAGTGGGTAACCCGCCTCTACCATCTGTTCTATTGGCAAAAGCGCAATCACTGGAGAATAAACTGGATGAGCTCTGTTCAAGACTATCCTACCAATTGGACATTAAAAACTGTAATATCTTATGTTTCAATGAGTCGTAGCTTTGACAACACAGATAATATATAGAGTGCTTTGCAAAAGTATTCACCCCCCTTGGAATTTTTCCTATTTTGTTACCTTATAATCTGGAATTAAAATAGATTTTGGGGGAATTTGTATCATTTGATTTACACAACATGCCTTCCACTTCGAAGCAAAATATTTGTGAAACAAACAAGAACTAAGACAAAAAAACAGAAAACTTGAGCGTGCATAACTTTTCACCCCCCCCCCCCCCCCAAAGTCAATACTTTGTAGAGCCACCTTTTGCAGCAATTACAGCTGCAAGTCTCTTGGGATATTTCTCTATAAGCTTGGCACATCTAGCCACTAGGAGTTTAGCCATTCTTCAAGGCAAACCTGATCCAACTCATTCAAGTTGGATGGGTTCCTGCTGGTGTACAGCAATATTTAAGTCATACCACAGATTCTCAATTGGATTGAGGTCTGGACTTTGACTAGGCCATTCCAAGACATTTAAATGTTTTCCTTGATGGCCAAAAAGCTCAATTTTAGTCTCATCTGACCAGAGTACCTTCTTCCATATGTTTGGGGAGTCTACCACATGCCTTTTGGCGAACACCAAATGTGTTTGCTTATTTCTTTCTTTAAGCAATGGCTTTTTTTCTGGCCAGTCTTCCGTAAAGCTCAGCTATGTGGTGTGTACGGTGTGGTCGCTCCACAGTGTACGGAGTGGTCCCATGGACAGATTCTCCAATCTAAGCTGTGGAGCTTTGCAGCTCCTTCAGGGTCATCTTTGGTCTCTTTGTTGCCTCTCTGATTAATGCCCACCTTGCCTGGTCTGTGAGTTTTGGTTGGCGTCCCTCTTGGAAGGTTTGTTGTGGTACCATATTCTTTCCATTTTTTAATAATGAATTTAATGGTTCTCCGTGGGATGTTCAAAGTTTCAGATATTTTTTTAATATTCCAACCCTGATCTGTACTTCACAACTTCGTCCCTGACCTGTTTGGAGAGCTCCTTGGTATTCATGGTGCCGCTTTGTTGGTGGTGGTGCCCCTTACTTCGTGGTGTTGCAGACTCTGGGGCCTTTCAGAACAGGTGTATATACACAGAGCATGTGACAGATCATGTGACACTTAGATTGCCTACAGGTGGAATTTATTTAATTAAGTGACTTCTGAAGGTAATTGGTTGCACCAGATTTAGGGGCTTCATAGCATAGGGGGTGAATACATATGCACGCACCACTCTTCCATTTATTTATGAATTATTTGAAACAAGTTCTTTTTTCATTTCACCAATTTGGACTATTTTGTGTATGTCCATTACATGAAATCCAAATAAAAATCAATTTAAATTACAGGTTGTAATGCAACAAATTAGGAAAACCGCCAGGTGGGGTGAATACTTTCGCAAGGCAGGGTATTTGTATTTAGTATGGATCCCCATTAGCTGCTGCCAAAGCAGCAGCTACTCTTCCTGGGACATGAACAACAGGTATAGGCCAATCAAAAGGTTCTTTATTGTAAACCAAAAAACTATTAACTTTAAACAAAGAAAAAGGAATGAGGTGTGGAAATGTCATAATGTGGGTAAGGTGCATGGATGCATGAATCTGTGTGTGAACATGACTGAATGGAAACTAAGTAAACCTACAAAGGAACAAACAAAACAGGATCATACCTGGAGGAGCAGAGAGAGAGAGAGAGAGTGGTTAGTGAAGAAGTTTTAAATACCCTGAGCCCAGGTGGCGCCAATCACTAACGACCCTCCTCTGCCTGCAGGAGGAACCGCCCCTGCACTGCAGAGGGGCCGTGACACCCCCTCCTTAAAATGAGGGTCCCACCCTCAACCCAAATTACGACCCAACATATTCAAAACAATCCAAAATCCCCCCCCCCCCCCCCCCCAAAAAAAAAACAGATACCAGACCCGGCTCCTAGGAGTAGCCCGTGTCCCCTAGCTCACTGTCCCCCCTCAAACTCAGCAGCCCTGGTACCTGGGGAGCAATTTAAGAGGAAAGAGGCGCAGACAGCCCGCAGGGGTCAGCAGAGAGAAAATACAAACTAGGTTAAAGGAGCACGGGACAGAGCATCAGCAATGATATTATCCTTACCCCTAATGTGTCTAATATTGAGGTTGAATGGTTGCAAGAACAAAGCCCAACGCATCAGGCGCTGGTTGGGATTTTGCAAGGACTTCAGACAAATAAGTGGGTTGTGGTCAGTGAACACAGTTAAAGGGGTCAAACCAGAACCAATAGACTTCGAAGTGCTGTAAAGCCCAAATGAGACCTAAAGCCTCATTTTCAATGACAGAATAGTTTTGCTGATACTTACTACATTTCCGGGAAAAGAAACTGACTGGACACTCAACATTGTCATCATTTTCCTGGAGAAGCACAGCCCCAGCACTGATTTGACTGGCGTCTACCTGCAATTTGAAAGGTTTCCCCAAATTTGGTGCTACCAACATAGGTGCCAAACACAAGAGCCTTAATTGCATCAAATGCCTCTTGACACTGGGTGGACCAGAAATTCAGCCTTGGCCTTCAGAGTGGTCAGTGGGGACAACTACCAAAAAGTTTAGAAAGCACGGTAGTACTCTGCCATTCCCAGGAAGCGCATCAGTTCTTTGTGGAGGGCTGTGGGAACTGCTTCACAGCCTGGACCTTGGCTTCCACGGGACAGACAACACCCTGACCAACAACCTTGCCTAGGTATGTGACTGTAGCTTTGGCAAACTCACACTTTTCCAAATTGACTGTCAACCTGGCCCACACCAGTCTTTTGAACAAGGCTTGCACTCTCCAGACATACTCCTCCCAGGAGTCTGAGTAGACGACCACGTCGTCCAATTGCAGTCTCTTCTCCTCAGATACACAATACAATCTCTGTTTGATAGACATCGGAGATGCTAAGCCTATGTCATGCTCAATTAAGTGGGTTTGCGATAGAGTGTCAGAAAACAAAACAGGGTAGTTTAATAAGAGCTACCAATTCATCACGTTTCTCAGAGTCTAAATGATCTACCAAAACCAAGGTTTTGCAAAGTCTGGGAGTTTTTCAACCGGCCTTGTAAGACCTCATCCAAAACCCTAGCTACCTCCTCCACAAAGTTAAAGCCACAAGATGCAGTGACTGGAGCAGCAGTCAACGCTGACCTCACCGCTGGAGTGCCTTCCACTTTGCTTAGATCACGGGAGTGATAGCATTTTTACAGGTTCACATGGCTTACAAACTGGTTTGGCTTGCTTGTGCGCTGACACGCATGACAAGTTTTAATAAACTGAGCTACATCCCGCTTTAAACGTGGCCAGAAAAAAATAACGGAGTATGCGATCATAAGTTTCACGAACACCCATATGACCTGCTACATCACCATGTGAAGTTTGCAACACTTTATTTCACAAAGTACTAGGTAGAACTGTTCGAAAGACTGGTTCTCCTAGACCCTGATCATAGTGTGGAACCGATTTCCTGACCAACAGCCCATCAAGAAGAAAATAACACTGAGCACTATTCCTCACCACTGAATCAGGAACAACTTTCTCAAACAGATCAGCCAAGGTAGTATCGGCCTTTTACTCAGCAATCAATGAATCTCTAGAACTAGTCAACTGTTCTGTCTGGAGTTTGACTGCCAACTCAAGACTTTCTGGCTTACTCTCAACCTTATTATGAGGCGCAGCGCGGGTAACAGCACAAACTGGAAATACCTCAGGAGACACAGTTGCGATCTGGAGATACCCTTGCTGGGGACACTGAAGGTTGCTTTGTAAAGATGTTTAGTTTGCCATCTGCCCACACCTTACTACCCGCCAAGTCATTCCCCAAAATCATGTGGACTCCCTCTACTGGCAACTGGGGTCTAACCCCAACATCTACATCACCCTCTACCAGACCACATTTTAGGGTAACTTCATGTACAGGAGAAGAGAATGGAACTAAACCCATACCACGTACCATTACACATCTGCCAGTGTCAGACTCCTTAGAGAATGGCAAAACAGATTGCAGAATAAAATAATCTAAAGCTCCAGTGTCTCTTAAGATCTTGATTGAAACATTTGTTGCCATCTACCAGGGACACGACACCATCTGAAATAAAAGGCTGAAAAATCACAGTGGGAATACTGAGAATCAAACTCAACTAGTGGCTGAAAAAGCTCACCCTGGTGGTCAGAGGCTGAAACAGGAGCTGCCATCACAGCAGGTTTAACTTGACCTGACTTTTTTGATTTAGTAGAGGACAATCTTTCTTCCAATGTCCTTCAACTAAACAGTAGCGACAGGTATTAGCATTAACCGGTGCTTTAAGTCCTCCAGACTTAAACTTCTGCTGAGGCCTTTGGAAATAAGCTCCAAAAAAAGTTGACCTACTATTCCTAAAAGTAAAGTTATTTTTATGGTACATGTCACTGTTTGACTCAAAATGGCTTTTATGTGTTAGCCTGTACCTGTACTCATCTGCAAGGACTGCTGCATCACTTGGAGACTTAACTTTACATTCATTCATAAATGTAGCAACCTGGTCGACAGAATTTTTGAACTGTTCTAACATAATCAAATTAGACAGATCCTCAGGTACTAACTTCAGAAGCTGTACACCAATGATTAAATGCAGAAGTCAAATCACGAACAAACTGAATAGGTTTGTGAATCTAACTTTTCCTGTAACGAAAATGTTGACGATATGCCTCTGGCACAAGCTCGTAGACCTTCAGAACTGCTGATTTAACTTCAGCATACACTTTACTGTCAGCTACACTCAGTGCTACAAAAGCCTTACGTGCTTTACCTGTAAGTACACATTGCAACAACATAGTCATGTCCAAATCTGACCAAGCTCTAGCTTCCGCAATACACTCAAATAAAGCAAAGTATGTGTCTGGATCTGACTCAAATTTAGGCAACAAACGATGATTCTGTGAAACATCAAACTGTGGTAGTCCTGCTGGTCTATTAGCATTTCTCAATCGCTTTATCTCCAACTGCATTTGCAACAGCTCCCTCTGCTGCTCAAAAGTTGAAGGGCTAGACTGAACTTGTACCCTCACTACTAGCAGACTGACCTGAAAAAAACACCTATTTCCATAAGACCCTGCTTTAATTTAGCTTTAAAGGTCTCACATTTTTTTATCAACAATCTCAATCTGATAATGTTCAGCAATTTCAATTAACTGCTCCTTAGTACACAACTCTAAGGCTACCTCTAAAGGAGCTTGAAACAAAACTACTCAGAATGGAAGACATTTTCCTCAACCAATACAACTATTACAAATGCTCCAAAAAAAACACAACTCACCTGCTGTCAGTCTGGGTTCAAGGACAGGAGCCACACCCCACTATCCTCCAAAAACTACTAACTAACTTGCCCTGGTCTTCATGCAGTCACATGTGGTGGGGTTTTATGCACACAAAACCAGTGGAGTGGAAAAGACAACCAGGACTGGCGGCCCCCCCATAACCACAGAGGTGCTCCCGAGCCGAAAGCTCTACCCACGTTCACTGCCACCTAAAACAAAAACACCACAAGCCTCCTATTGACACTCGCTGATAAGCCTGAACAGGAGAGGACTCCCACTTGAACAAAAACCCAGAGTGAATTGCTAACCTAATTTAGTTACCAAGCTAACTGAACCAAAAAAAAAAAAAAAAAAAAAAAAAAAATGGCTCTCACTCTCCCCAACAATATTCGCCCAACCAAAACATCCCCTCAAACAAAAAAATTCTGGCAATCTGAACTAAACTAACCCAAGTTAAGTATAAAACAAGTCAAATAAGGCAAATTACAAATAAACAAACGTATCAATAATAAGGCAAAAGACAATCTAGACAAAACCTTAACCCAACTATGACAAAGTGTTACAGAAAACTAAAATAAGACTAAAATACAATTAACTTTAAATTACAGACGAGCCCCCACTTGTCACAGGCCGGATCATAGCCTTTGGCGAAACGGAGGGGATAATGAACAACAGGTATAGGCCAAGCAAAAGGTTCTTTATTGTAAACCAAAAAACGATTAACTTTAAACAAAGGAAAAGGAATGAGGTGTGGAAATGTCATAATGTAGGTAAGGTGCATGGATGCATGAATCTGTGAACATGACTGAATGGAAACTAAGTAAACCTACAAAGGACCAAACAAACAAAACAGGATCATACCTGGAGGAGCAGGGAGAGAGAGAGAGAGAGTGGTTAGTGAAGCAGTTTTAAATACCCTGAGCCAGGTGGCTCCAATCACGCCAGCTCCAATCACTAACGACCCTCCTCTGCCTGTAGGAGGAACCTGCCCCTGCACTGCAGAGGAGGGGCCGTGACAATGTGTAGTGAGAATGTTATCGCATGTGTATGTGTATGTGTGTGTGTGTGTATATATATATATACATTTATATATATATATGTGTGTGTGTGTGTGTGTGTGTGTGTGTGTGTGTGTGTGTGTGTGTGTGTGTGTGTGTGTGTGTGTGTGTGTGTGTGTCTGTGCCAATGTTTGTGTTGCTTCACAGTTCCAGCTGCTCCATAAGGTGTTTTTTAATCAGTTATTTAATCTAATTTTACTGCTTACATGATTTCCATCCATTTTGTTTCCTTATTCTTGCATCAGTTACTTGATGTGGAATAGAGTTCCATGTAGTACTGTGTGCCTCCCATAGTCTGTACTAGGTGGTGTCAAGTCATAGACTGTTCTCTGTACCGGAGCGCCAAGTCTAGGTCCAAAAGGCTCCTTAACAGCTTCTACCCCCCAAGCCATAAGACTGCTGAACAATGAATCAAGTGGCCACCCGGACTATTTGCATAGGACCCCCCCCCCCCCCCTCCCCCCTCACAATTTGTTTTTACACTGCTGCTACTCGCTGTTTATTATCTATGCATAGTCATTTTACCCCTACCTACATGTACAAATTACCTCGACTAACCTGTACCCCCACACATATAGCCTCATTATTGTTATTTTATTGTCTTATTATTATTTTTTTTACTTTAGTTTATTTTGTAAAGATTTTCTTAACTCTATTTTCTTAAAACTGCATTGCTGTTTAAGGGCTTGTAAGTAAGCATTTCACGATAAGGTCTACACCTTTTTGTATTCGGCAGATGTGACAAATACAATTTGATTTGTTTTTGATATTTTAAATGCACTTCAAATAAAGTTTGAATTGAAGTTTGATTTGATATTGAATCTTTAATTGATGATTGTGTGAATATATACCTCAGAGTCTATCATTCTTCTTAAGACATTTTAAAATGTATGAAAAACATGTTTGGAATAGATTGCTCTCCTTCCAGACTCACATTAAGCATCTCCAATCCAAAATTAAATTTCGAATCAGCTTCCTGTTTTGAAACATAGCCTCCTTCACTCATGCTGCCAAACATACCCTCGTAAAACTGACCATCCTACCGATCCTCGACTTCGGCGATGTCATTTACAAAATAGCCTCCAACACTCTACTCAGCAAATTGGATGCAGTCTATCACAGTGCCATCCGTTTTGTCACCAAAGCCCCATATGCTACCCACCACTGCGACCTGTATGCTCTCGTTGGCTGGCCCTCGCTTCATATTCGTCGCCAAACCCACTGGCTCTAGGTCATCTATAAGTCTTTGCTAGGTAAAAATTAGACAAGGTGTTAGGGGCTATTAGCATGTGTAAAGATCCATGACCTTCCAGAGTCGACTTATCAAGACTGTTTTTATTCTGACTGCTCAATACTCTGTTTTTATTCTGATTTCTCAATATTGAGCTTCTACTTCTTGTCATTAAAGATATTCTGATTTACTTGTACACACTCCGGAAACAGGCCATTTCACGCAGTGAAAAGGATTAGATTGGTGGAGGTATAGGCGTGAGTGAGTTTCCACTATATTTCTTATACTTGTAGTTTTCTTTCTAATTAGTGAAGGGAATTGGACAAGGCCACACTTTTTATTTATTATTTTATTTTATTTCACCTTTATTTAACCAGGTAGGCTAGTTGAGAGCAAGTTCTCATTTACAACTGCGACCTGGCCAAGATAAAGCAAAGCAGTGCGACACAAACAACAACACAGAGTTACACAAGGAATAAACAAACATGCAGTCAAGAATACAATAGAAAAGGTCTATATAGTACAGTGTGTGCAAATCAGGTAGGATAAGAGAGGTGAGGCAATAAATAGGCCACAGTGGCGAAATAATTACAATATAGCAATTAAAAACTGGAGTGATAGATGTGCAGAAGATGAGTGTGGCTGTTGACTTTGGGAGAGATAATTGGGACACAACCACAGGCCATCATTCACATGAAATACATTTATGACTGGTTGCAGTTCTGGATTATCCAGAACCCAATTTGCCCGTGGCTGTTGACATGGAGTATTACTCTGCATGTGCAGGAATTCTTTTTACATAGATGCTGCCTACGTAGCTTGGGACACACTCTTTTCACTTCACCTTGATATGAAGTGATTTTTGTAACAGATTAGGGGAATATTTTCCCTAACCCTTTTCCTAACCTTAACCTCAGTCTTCTAACCTGCTATGTTAATGCTACTAACCTGGTGAGTAAATTCTCCTAATCTGCTACGAAAAAGTCACTTCGGCATCAAAGTGGAATGAAAAGAGTGTTTCACTGTGTAGCTTCTGCTCAGTGCTTCCACGCCACTGTCACTTCACCATTACTGTCATGGGGGGGGGGGGGGACGTCATGTTCACCCTTAGTGACAAGGAGGGGGAAACTTAATGTTCACCCTTAGTGACATGGAGGGGGAAACTTCATGTTCACCCTTAGTGACATGGAGGGGGAAACTTCATGTTCACCCTTAGTGACATGGAGGGGGAAACTTCATGTTCACCCTTAGTGACATGGAGGGGGAAACTTCATGTTCACCCTTAGTGACATGGAGGGGGAAACTTCATGTTCACCCTTAGTGACATGGAGGGGGAAACTTCATGTTCACCCTTAGTGTCATGGAGGGGGAAACTTCATGTTCACCCTTAGTGACATGGAGGGGGAAACTTCATGTTCACCCTTAGTGTCATGGAGGGGGAAACGTCATGTTCACCCTTAGTGTCATGGAGGGGGAAACTTCATGTTCACCCTTAGTGACATGGAGGGGGAAACTTCATGTTCACCCTTAGTGACATGGAGGGGGAAACTTCATGTTCACCCTTAGTGACATGGAGGGGGAAACTTCATGTTCACCCTTAGTGACAGGGAGGGGGAAACTTCATGTTCACCCTCAGTGACATGGAGGGGGAAACTTCATGTTGTACACTAAAGATATGGTCGGCATGTTCCAACTATACATTCCATGCCTCAAGCGCTATTCCATGTCATTTTTTCATGTTGTAGCCTACACAAAATACATGATCGACATGTTTGTACAAACTTTGTTGTCCGTTGTAACAGTATATTTACGCAAGCGTATCCAACACATGCAAGACATTGTCACGTCCTGACCAATATTTAGGTATTATTTCTATTATATTTGGTCAGGACGTGGCAGAGGTATATTTGTTTTGTATTATGGGGTTTTGTGTGTGGTGTAGTGGGGTGTATTAGTTTGGTATAGGTTCTAGGTTTGTTTTTCTATGTGTAGTTTTGGGTGCTGGACTCTCAATTGGAGGCAGGTGTTTCTAGTTGCCTCTGATTGGGAGTCCCATAAGTAGGTGTGTGTTTGTTTGGTTTTCGTGGGTAGTTGTTTTTGCACTGCGTGTTGTGTGCCTGCAAAACTGTTCCTGTCGTGTATATTGTTTTCCAGTGGATGCGTTACTCCTTTTTTGAATTAAAACATGAGCATCCATATTCCCGCTGCAGTTTGGTCTATTCAACACGGCTCTTTTTGTGACAGACATACAGGCAGTCAAAATAGTGATTATTTTCTCATTGCAAACACATTGGCTAGTTCTTTTTTTCAGCAATTCTCAGTAAGATATGGCAACATAGCTATGAAGATTATCATCACAGATAGTAGACAGCCTAAAGCAGTAGTTGATGAATTATGCCTAGATTGTTCGGCTGCCCAGAGGTTGAACAGCTGGGGAGCCTACTCGTGCGGTACTTGATCATTGAGTGATTAAAGCGCAGGTAGTTTTTTACCCCACTGCAAAACTCAAGTGGGGAGTAAAACATTTTTTTTTAGTGGTTAGTGTCTACGATGTGGCAACAACTATAAAGATGAGCTTACATCATCACACAAAACACAGATTGTTTTTGCTCCGATGCAATGTGTTGGGACACACATTCAGGTTGTGCAACTGCAATATCCATTATAGCAGACAGAGAAGGGAGGCTACGGAGTCATAGTTCAGAAGAGGCTGAGTAAAGAGAGAAATGTAAAGGGAGGGGGAGTGTGAGCAGTAGCTACGTAGTGTGTGTGTAAAATAACACATGCGCAGAACCTGATCCGAATACTTAGCTTTGAGGGGTGGGTTCTGAACAACAATGGCAAAACATATGTACCCCCAAAAAATATTTTAGGGGAAATTAGACCTCCACCCAATAGGGCACTTTGGAGACTAAGTGCTAAGGGGCATGTGCTCTTCACAGGTAGAGCCCTGTCAGTTTAGGACCACCACACAATGTAATTATTCCTATGCTGAGTAATGTTGTTAGATAATTGCATAAAATGCATGTATGATCCCACCATGTGTGCAATTACAGGCAATGTTCTTTCAATGCGTATGTTAAGTCATATACTCTGAGACTTCTGTTGTCAAAGTCAAGGGAAGCTTATTGTAGGAGTGCTACAGATAACAAGTCTTCTCCTTTGTATACCTTGTGTTGTTATTTGATAGTCAGCTTAAAAGTGGTTTGTGCAAGAACTAGCAGGTTTGACATTTAAGTCTCCATGCTGTCAATCAAGTTGCCCCCAAGGCCTTGTCAGTGACTCAACAGAAGCTTACATCCTCAAATGAACAAAGACAAGCATGCGAGTGTGAGAACAGGGGAAAACCTGTTGCAAAAGGGACAGAAAAAAAACTGGTTCAACTTCGCACCACAAAAGCTGACCTTAGGAGACCCCCAACATGATTTACAAGATGACTGACATCTTGATTGCTCTATGAAATGATTTTTGACAAACATACAGTATGTTATTACATACACTGTACTATGTGATGCCAATGCAGGTGAACACCTGGAAATTACCATTGGTTATTTATTTAGTCAATTTATTGTACATGTTATTATCAAACATGGACAGTAGCATAGGATGATTCATTTAAATTGTAATTTAAAAAAATAAAATAATAAAAGATAATAATAGTTTCAGAAATACAAGACTGCTTTAGACATTCCAACTCATTTTATGTGACCAGTTTATCTGAGGGAGGAGGCCAGCGATAAACGGAGAACATTTTAATAAAATGACATTTTAAAATCTGCAGAACAAGTTTATGGTACATGAGTATGGTTGTGAGTATTGTGGTCTTGTCAGCATTAGGTATGTCATGATTCATTTACTTTCTGCGTTTGTTGTGTGTGTATTTCTTTTCTCCCATGGCAGTTACTCTAAATGTCAAATTTTGTTTTGGCAAATCATTAAAATGCCAAGTCTTGCTGAAGGAAGAAAAGACAAGCCCATGCAGGTGAGATAAAATATGCTTGGACTAACATCTGCTGCCTACAGTGATAGGACATTTCACAGGATCGAACAACTGACTGTAGCCCAAATAGTACCCAGGCTTCACTTGATTATTTGCCTTTTGTAAACTATATATTTTCATTCTCAAGTTAACACTTTTAAATAGGCTAGCCTACACAATATTTATATAGCCTATCTAATTTAGCAACAGACATCAGTTGGCATTTGCCCTTTTCAAGTCTTGTGAACCTATTCTCTCTTTCTGTATTTTCAGAAGTTTCTCTTCTGATCTAAAGCAAAAATTAAAGTGGATGGCTATATGACTGACGAAACAAGATTTGCCACTACCCTATCCAATGGAAAGCTATGGTAATATGAGATATGGTAATATGAGAAGCTAGGAAAGCAATGTATGTACTGGAGACCTACCTAATGTGGGCGTGGCTTGTGCCACACCCACATTCAGTAGTCTACAGTACATTAGAAATCTCTGGAACCTTCAGGTATATAAGATGATGATGACCTGAATTAGTTTCTAAAAGATTGAAAACTTTGAATATAACAACCATTCCTGCGATATTCTGAGGTGAGGCACTTTACCTGACTCTGATTTACAGCCAGTGTTATTAATGGTTTGTGTAGGCTACAGGTGCCTGAAACAGACATGTGCATGTTACATTTTACCATGGCTTATGTATTCATGTGATCTCTGTGTGACTCAAACATTACAACATCTCTGATGAAATACTGGTGATCTCAATTTTGTATTATTTAGTGATCACATATATCTGAACTGTTTCTCCGACTTCATGAGACAAATGAGCTTGGATTGAGACTTACATTTGAGAAATATGAGAAATTGATGAGATCTTATCATTGTACCCTCCTCATGAGCACATTCATGTGTTAATTCTTATAAATTACATATTTCTGGATTTCACTTTCAATACATTTGCTAAAATTTCCAAAAACATGTTTAACTTTGTCATTATGGGGTATTGTGTGTAGACAGGCAATTAGAAAATATATATATACAGTGCCTTGCGAAAGTATTCGGCCCCCTTGAACTTTTCGACCTTTTGCCACATTTCAGGCTTCAAACATAAAGATATAAAACTGTAATTTTTTGTGAATAATCAACAACAAGTGGGACACAATTATGAAGTGGAACGAAATTTATTGGATATTTCAAACTTTTTTAACAAATAAAAAACTGAAAAATTGGCCGTGCTAAATTATTCAGCCCCTTTACTTTCAGTGTAGCAAACTCTCTCCAGAAGTTCAGTGAGGATCTCTGAATGATCCAATGTTGACCTAAATGACTAATGATGATAAATAGAATCCACCTGTGTGTAATCAAGTCTCCATATAAATGCACCTGCTCTGTGATAGTCTCAGAGGTCCGTTTAAAGCGCAGAGAGCATCATGAAGAACAAGGAACACACCAGGCAGGTCCGAGATACTGTTGTGGAGAAGTTTAAAGCTGGATTTGGATACAAAAAGATTTCCCAAGCTTTAAACATCCCAAGGAGCACTGTGCAAGCGATAATATTGAAATGGAAGGAGTATCAGACCATTGCAAATCTACGAAGACCCGGCCGTCCCTCTAAACTTTCAGCTCATACAAGGAGAAGACTGATCAGAGATGCAGCCAAGAGGCCCATGATCACTCTGGATGAACTGCAGAGATCTACAGCTGAGGTGGGAGACTCTGTCCATAGGACAACAATCAGTCGTATACTGCACAAATCTGGCCTTTATGGAAGTGGCAAGAAGAAAGCCATTTCTTAAAGATATCCATAAAAAGTGTAGTTTAAAGTTTGCCACTAGCCACCTGGGAGACACACCAAACATGTGGAAGAAGGTGCTCTGGTCAGATGAAACCAAAATCAAACTTTTTGGCAACAATGCAAAACGTTATGTTTGGCGTAAAAGCAACACAGCTCATCAACCTGAACACACCATCCCCACTGTCAAACATGGTGGTGGCAGCATCATGGTTTGGGCCTGCTTTCCTTCAGCAGGGGCAGGGAAGATGGTTAAAATTGATGGGAAGATGGATGGAGCCAAATACAGGACCATTCTGGAAGAAAACCTGATGGAGTCTGCAAAAGACCTGAGACTGGGATGGAGATTTGTCTTCCAACAAGACAATGATCCAAAACATAAAGCAAAATCTACAATGAAATGGTTCACAAATAAACATATCCAGGTGTTAGAATGGCCAAGTCAAAGTCCAGACCTGAATCCAATCGAGAATCTGTGGAAAGAACTGAAAACTGCTGTTCACAAACGCTCTCCATCCAACCTCACTGAGCTCGAGCTGTTTTGCAAGGAGGAATGGGCAAAAATTTCAGTCTCTCGATGTGCAAAACTGATAGAGACATACCCCAAGCGACTTACAGCTGTAATCGCAGCAAAAGGTGGCGCTACAAAGTATTAACTTAAGGGGACTGAATAATTTTGCACGCCCAATTTTTCCGTTTTTTATTTGTTAAAAAAGTTTGAAATATCCAATAAATTTCGTTCCACTTCATAATTGTGTCCCACTTGTTGTTGATTCTTCACAAAAAATTACAGTTTTATATCTTTATGTTTGAAGCCTGAAATGTGGCAAAAGGTCGAAAAGTTCAAGGGGGCCGAATACTTTCGCAAGGCACTGTATATATATATATTTGATCAGTTTTTCATTCAGGCTCTAACACAACAAAATGTGGAAAAGTCAAGGGTTATGAATACTTTCTGGAGAAACTGTTCATTTAGAATGTCGTTGCATTCATACATTGTTAAGCCTCCATCCAGTGGTGTAGTAGAGGGTAGGTATACTCAGGTATACGCCATATACCCACTAATGTTTCAGTGGGCATTGCCTATACTAACTAACTCCATCTCATATGCTAGGCTATTTACAAATGTGAATGTCTTAGATATTCCCTAAACCTCAAAAGTGGGCTCCTGATGTGGTTTAAGCAACCCTAAGTCTAAATATTGCTGTTACATTGCACAACCTTCAATGTTATGTCATAATTATGTAAAATTCTGTCAAATTAGTTCGCAATGAGCCAGGCGGCCCAAACTGTTGCATATACCCTGACTCTGCTTGCACTGAACGCAAGAGAAGTGACACAATTTCCCTAGTTAATATTGCCTGCTAACATTAATTTATTTTAGCTAAATATGCAGGTTTAAAAAAAATATACTTCCGTTTATTGATTTTAAGAAAGGCATTGATGTTTATGGTGAGGTACATTCGTGCAACAATTGTGCTTTTTTCGCAAATGCGCTTTTGTTAAATCATCCCCCATTTGGCGAAGTAGGCTGTGATTCAATGATAGATGAACAGGCACCGCATTGATTATATGCAATGCAGGACAAACTAGTTAACGTAGTAATTTCATCAACCATGTGTAGTTAACTAGTGATTATGTGAAGATTGATTGTTTTTTATAAGATAAGTTTAATGCTAGCTAGCAACTTACTTTGGCTCCTTGCTGCACTCGTAACAGGTGGTCAACCTGTCAACCTGACTGTGAAAGACCAATATGGGATTTGTAATTTTAGGTAATTCAGAGTGTATGTCACTGTTTCACATATTATTTTTCACACAGGGTACATTCCTTCACTGGGCGGGCCGTTTGGCAAATTTTGGGCAAATTAGAGTATAAACACTTTTCTAGGCACCACTACACCACTGCTTACTACCTAACGTTACCTCTGATATACTGTACCTAGCTAGCTAAACTCGCCTCAGCCTGTGCTGCTGTCAAAACAGCGGCAACATCACACGTAAGCTGGGTTTAGCTAGCTAGCTAGTATACCACTATTTTCAACCCGCTAGTTATGATTTAGATAACTAGCTACGTTATTTAATTTTTATGTTAGCTAGGTAGATTCTTCGGCTCACCGTGAATGACGTTAGCTATATCTAAACTCTGTTAGCATGTGTATCTAGCTAATGTTAGCTGCTAGCTAGATTATCTAACTAGCTACTCAGTTTGATTTAGCAAGTCAACAAGGAACCTATCTGGAAACAAATAGTTGTTAACAAAAAAATGCAGTAGTGAGACTGTGAAAACTGAGCCATGTTTGAGAAGGAACATCCAAATCCTTGGAGTCATAGTATAGTCATATCGACTATTATTTGAGATCTTGCTCTAATTTAATTATCTCGGGCATGGAGACATAAACAGGAGAGTTAAATTAGACTTACTTAAGATCATTTATAGATCTCTTAATTTGATCCGAGTAAGACAAATATGAGATATTATGTGATTGTTTCTCCTGAGCAGAATTTGAGAAATATGAGAAAATTAAATCTTTGGAGGGTGGGGATGAGATATCTTCTTCCTATGAGAATTCTCTTAAAAAACCTATAAAAAAACGTTCACTGACATGGGCTAGTTGATCTGGACATTTCTGACAAGATATAAATAGCTTTCTAAGGTCTGCAATGACTGACACGACAAGAGGAAAACTGCTGTAATAGTTGTACTACCCAATTTAGAAATTGCACTTTGTGCATTCTACTATTACAAGTAGGTTGAAAGCCCGACTGAGTTCATAAAAAAAAACGAAACAAAAAACACTGTGATAAAGCTGGATGGCATTTTGAATTGTGCTGTAGCGCGCAGCACAGCTGTTTGACCAGCATAGCCACATACACTATATGACCAAAAGTATGTGGACACCTGCTCATCAAACATCTCATTCCAAAATCATGGGCATTAATATGGAGTCAGTCCCCCCCATTGCAGCTATAACAGCCTCCATTCTTATGGGAAGGATTTCCACTAAATGTTGGAACATTTCTGCTGGGACTGGAGCATTAGTAAGGTCGGGCACTGATGTTGGACGGTTAGGCCAGGCTCGCAGTCAATGTTCCAATTCATCTCAAAGGTGTCCAATGGGGTTGAGGTGAAGGTCTTTGCGCACAGGGGAATTGTCATGGGCGTTCCCCAAACTGTTGCCACAAAGTTGGAAGCACAGAATTGTCTAGAATGTCATTGTATGCTGTGGCATTAAGACTTCCCTTCACTGGACCTAAGGGTCCTAGCCCAAACTACGAAAAAAATCCCCAGACCATTATTCCTCCTCCACCAAACTTTACAGCCGGCACTATGCATTTGGGCAGGTAGCAGTTTCTTGGCATCTGCCAAACCCAGATTCATTCATTGGACTGACAAATATTGAAGCGTGATTCATCACTGCAGAGAACGCGTTTCCACTGCTCCAGAGTTCAATGGCGGCGAGCTTTACACCACTCCAGCCGACGCTTGGCATTGCGCATGGTGATTTTAGGTTTGTGTGCGGCTGCTCGGCCATGGAAACATATTTCATGATGCTCCCAACGAACAGTTACTGTGCCGACATTGCTTGCTTCCAGAGGCAGTTTGGAACTCTTGCTTCCAGAGGCAGTTTGGAACTCGGTAGTGAGTGTTGCAAACCGAGGACAGACGATTTTTACGCGCTATGCACTTCAGCACTCGGCGGTCCTGTTCTGTGAGCTTGTGTGGCCTACCACTTTGTGGCTGAGCCGTTGTTGCTCCTAGATGTTTCCACTTCACAATAACAGCACTTACAGTTGACCGGGGAAGATCTAGCAGAGCAGACATTTGACTAACTGACTTGTTGGAAAGGTGGCCTCCTATGACGGTGTCACGTTGAAAGTCACTGAGCTCTTCAGTAAGGGCATTCTACTGCCAATGTTTCTCTATGGAGATCGCATGGCTGTGTTCTAGATTTTTTACACCTGTCAGCAATGGGTGTGGCTGAAATAGCCAAATTCACTAAGTTGAAGGGATGTCCACATACTTTTCTATAGTGTATAAAATCGGTGAAATAGGCAAATATTTGACATATCATTGTCAACATTGACTTCATTGTCTGTGAAGGGTCTGTGAAACCAAATTTTATTTTTTAAATATGGAGTATTACACTTTTAAATACACAGCTAAACTTGCTGTAGGCCAGTGGTTACCAAACTTGTTATAGTCCCGTACCCCTTCAAACATTCAACGTCCAGCTGAGTACCCCATCTAGAACCAGGGTCACCGCACTCTCAAATGTCGTTTTTTGCCATCATTGTAATCCTGCCACACACAATATACGATACATGTATTAAATGTACCACTCAACATGCCTCAGACACCTCTTTTGTCCCACCTCCCACACATGCGGTGACCTCACCCAGCATAACTAGCGCGTCCAGAGATGCAACCTCTCTTATCATTACTCGGTGCCTGGGTTTACCATCACTGTACCCGCACCCCACCATACCCCTGTCTGTACATTATGCCTGAATCTATTCAACCACGCCCAGAAATCTGCTCCTTTTATTCTCTGTTCCCAACGCACTAGACGACCAGTCTTGATAGCCTTTAGCTGTACGCTCATCCTACTCCTCCTCTGTTCCTCGTGTGATGTGGTGGTTAACCCAGGCCCTGCGTGTCCCCAGGCACTCTCATTTGTTGACTTCTGTAAGAAGCCTCCTCCCTAAGTTTGTTTTACTCACTGCTTAAGCACACTCTGCCAACGCTGATGTCCTTGCTGTGTCTGAATCCTGGCTTAGGAAGGCCACCAAAAATTCGGAGATTTCCATACCCAATTACAACATTTTCCGTCAAGATAAAACTGCCAAAGGGGGATGAGTTGCAATCTACTCCAGAAATAGCCTGCAAAGTTTTGTCATACTTTCCAGGTCTATGCCCAAACAGTTTGAGCTTCTAATTTTAAAAATGAATCTCTCCAGAAATAAGTCTCTCACTGTTGCCGCCTGTTATAGACCCCCCTCAGCTCCCAGCTGTGCCCTGGACACCATATGTGAATTGATTGCCCCCCATCTTCAGAGTTCGTTCTGTTAGGTGACCTAAACCGTGATATGCTTAACACCCCGGCAGTCCTACAATCTAAACTAGATGCCCTCAATCTCACACAAATTATCAACGAACCCACCAGGTACAACCCTAAATCCGTAAACATGGGCACCCTCATAGATATTATCCTGACCAACTTGCCCTCCAAATGCACCTCTGCTGTTTTCAATCAGGATCTCAGCGATCACTGCCTCATTGCCTGCATCCGCTATGGGTCCACGGTCAAACGACCACCCCTCATCACTGTCAAATGCTCCCTGAAACACTTCTGCAAGCAGGCCTTTCTAATCGACCTGGCCTGGGTATCCTGGAAGGATATTGACCTCATCCGAGGATGCCTGGTCATTCTTTAATGACTTGGAGAAGATCTGCAAAGAGGAGTGGGACAAAATCCCTCCTGAGATGTGTGCAAACCTGGTGGCCAACTACAAGAAACATCTGACCTCTGATTGCCAACAAGGGTTTTGCCACCAAGTACTAAGTCATGTTTTGCAGAGGGGTCAAATACTTATTTCCCTCATTAAAATGCAAATCAATTTATAACATTTTTGACATGTGTTTTTCTGGATTTTGTTGTTGTTATTCTGTCTTTCACTGTTCAAATAACCCTACCATTAAAATTATAGACTGATCATTTCTTTGTCAGTGGGCAAACGTATAAAATCAGCAGGGGATCAAATACTTTTTCCCCTCACTGTACGTGCAATGCCGTCGGGGGTACGCCAAATATAAATGTGATTCACAACAACAACAAAAATCTTCACATTTTCAACTGTACATTTGTATTTTCTAACGAGGCTATACATTTGGGTGAGGTTTTTTTCCTCGCCAGAGTCGCCTCTTTTCACTGCCAAAATCAAATTAAACCATTGTGTTCAGCGAAATAAAAACACTACGTCAAATACAGGTAGCCTAGTCAAATAATTAACATCCAATCACATTAACCATTACTCTCTCATGGGAAACCTTCACTCTTGCGCAGACATTTAGAAACAAAACATGACAGTTTGAAAAATAAGCCACAGGAGTTTTTGAGCGAGAATAAAGATGACTTTTGAGTGGTAAGACATGTATAAAAGCAACAGATACCATTAATAAGGGTCTAGAAGCGTCTTATATGGTGCGCTACCGAGTGGCTAGGACAGGCAAGCTCCATACTATTGTGGAGGACTTAATTCTTCCTGCTGCCGCGGATATGGCTGGGACAAGACTGGGGGAAAAGGCCCCAAAAACTATACAGACAATGTCTTCATCAAACAACACTGTTTCACGATGCATCAGTGACATGGCAGGAGATGTTTTGAAACAATTACTGCTTTGCATACAAGCCAGTGAATTCTATGCGTTACAGCTGGTTGAGTCAACAGACAAGGCGGGCCTGGCACAGCTCCTGGTATATATCCGCTACATTTATGGCGGGTCAATTAAGGAAGACATCCTCTTCTGAAAACCACTGGAAACCAGGGCAACAGGAGAGGGTATTTTTAAAGTACTGGACAGCTTTGTGACATCAAAGGGACTTTGGTGGTCAAGATGTGTTGGTATCTGTACTGATGGGACAAAAGCCATGACAGGGAGACATAGTGGAGTGGTAACGAGCGTGCATGCAGTTGCTCCCGACGCCACTTGGGCAGTTTTGGTCACTTTAGAGTGTTTTCTATCCAAATCTACTAATCCTTTGCAAATATTTGACTCTGGGCCGGGGTATTAGGCCGTTTACTGAAAATGAAAATACTGCACCCTAGCCCTAAAGGTTTCGAGGCTGATGTTTGGCAACTCAAACCTTCAGCCACCTCCACAGATTTACTATGGGATTAAGGTCTGGAGACTGGCTAGGCCACTCCAGGACCTTAATGTGCTTCTTCTTGAGACACTCCTTTGTTGCCTTGGCCATGTGTTTTGGGTCATTGTCATGCTGGAATACCCATCCACGACCCATTTTCAATGCCCTGGCTGAGGGAAGGAGGTTCTCACCCAAGATTTGACGGTACATGGCCCCGTCCATCGTCCCTTTGATGCGGTGAAGTTGTCCTGTCCCCTTAGCAGAAAAACACCCCCAAAACATAATGTTTCCACCTCCATGTTTGACGGTGGGGATGGTGTTCTTGGGGTCATAGGCAGCATTCCTCCTCCTCCAAACACGGCGAGTTGAGTTGATGCCAAAGAGCTCCATTTTGGTCTCATCTGACCACAACACTTTGACCCAGTTGTCCTCTGAATCATTCAGGTGTTCATTGGCAAACTTCAGACGGGCATGTATATGTGCTTTCTTGAGCAGGGGACCTTGCAGGCACTGCACTATTTCAGTCCTTCACGGCATAGTGTGTTACCAATTGTTTTCTTGGTGACTATGGTCCCAGCTGCCTTGAAATCATTGACAAGATCCTCCCGTGTAGTTCTGGGCGGATTCCTCACCATTCTCATGATCATTGCAACTCCACGAGGTGAGATCTTGCATGGAGCCGCAGGCCGAGGGAGATTGACAGTTCTTTTGTGTTTCTTCCATTTGCAAATAATCGCACCAACTGTTGTCACCTTCTCACCAAGCTGCTTGGCGATGGTCTTGTAGCCCAATCCAGCCTTGTGTATGTCTGAAATCTTGTCCCTGACATCGTTGGAGAGCTCTTTGGTCTTGGCCATGGTGGAGAGTTTGGAATCTGATTGATTGATTGATTGCTTCTGTGGACAGGTGTCTTTTATACAGGTAACAAACTGAGATTAGGAGCACTCCCTTTAAGAGTGTGCTCCTAATCTCAGCTCGTTACCTGTATAAAAGACACCTGGGAGCCAGAAATCTTTCTGATTGAGAGGGGGTCAAATACGTATTTCCCTCATTAAAATGCAAATCAATTTATAACATTTTTGACATGCGTTTTTCTGGATTTTTTTGTTGTTATTCTGTCTCTCACTGTTCAAATAAACCTACCTGTCATGTCCTGACGATAGAAAGCTGTTATTTTCTATAGTAGAGTAGGTCAGGGCGTGACAGTTTTTTTTTCTAGTTTAGATTTTCTATGTTGTTATGTTCTAGTTTTTGTATTTCTATTTTTTTTTGGGGGGGGATGATCTCCAATTAGAGTCAGCTGGTCATCGTTGTCTCTAATTGGAGATCATACTTAAGTAGTTGCTTTTCCCACCTGGGTTTGTGGGAGATTGATTGTGAGTAAGTGTATGTTGTAACGCTTTGTCACGGTTTGTTGTTTTGTTCATTCAGTTTATTTGTATGTATTGCATAGTTTCACAGTTTAATAAAGAAAATGTGGAACGATACACACGCTGCGCTTTGGTCCGCTCCTTCATCCTACGACAACCGTGACAATACCATTAAAATTATAGGCTGATCATTTCTTTGTCAGTGGGCAAAGGTACAAAATCAGCAGGGGATTAAATACTTTTTTCCCTCACTGTACCCCAGTTTGGGAATACCTTCTGTAGACTATTCATTCTTGCATTTTTGGGGGGATTTTTCATGTGATAGATTGGACGTAGGCTATGTATTATGAATAAGATCCTTTAAAATATAAAATAATATCTGTAAAAATGAATGTACAATGTTGTGGCTAATTTCTGCATTACCAAATGAGGAGAGTTACAAACGTCACACACCAGTCAGAGTTATACTTAAACTACATCTTTAATAATTAAGAGCTTTTGCAAAAGCACTTTGACTTTCAGTGATGCGCTATCTCCAATGAACCATTGAAAGTGATTACACAAAAGCACAAAGATATTTTATAGCCAAGATACACCCTTCTCAACGTACATGACGAACCACAGATACATAGAATGGGTCACAAGGTTAAGTTTTTTATGAAAGATATCTATAAAACATAGCAGACAGCAACTGCTGTGTCAACAGTTTTCATTGTATAGACCAGTATCTGGTCCTCCTACTCCAAACTGGAACCGTCTCTCCCTGGTACGGTATAGAACAGAACCATTAGCTAATGTCTTCTGGAATGCTCTTTAGGCGTTATTACCCAAAGACATCATAAATCTCCTCTGTCAGTGCTATCTCATAGAGGCCCATCCTCAGTAGAACACACAATAGCTAACAGAATACTCTATTCTGTCGAATATTACAACCATTATAAACAATACAAGCATTATAACATAATCTTGCAATTTTCCACGACAACAATTTAATACTGTATTAACTTCTATGGGAAACGTGGGACGTCAGCGTCCCACTCTATTCAACAGCCAGTGGTATACCGTGGCGCGAAATACAAAAACCTTAAAAATGCTATAACTTCAATTTCTCAAACATATGACTATTTTACACCATTTGAAAGATAAGACTCTCGTTAATCCGACCACATTATCCGATTTCAAAAAGGCTTTACAGCGAAAGCAAAACATTCGATTTTGTCAGGAGAGTACCCAGCCAGAAATAATCACACAGCCATTTTCAAAGCAAGCATATATGTTACAAAAACCCAAACCACAGCTAAATGCAGCACTAACCTTTGATGATCTTCATCAGATGACACTCCTAGGACATTATGTTATACAATACATGCATGTTTTGTTCAATGAAGTTCATATTTATATCAAAAAACAGCTTTTTACATTAGCATGTGATGTTCAGAACTAGCATACACACCGAAAACATCTGGTGAATTTACTAAATTACTCAGCATAAACGTTCACAAAATACATAACAATTATTTTAAGAATTATAGATACAGAACTCCTTTATGCAATTGCGGTGTCAGATTTTAAAATAGCTTTTCGGCAAAAGCACATTTTGCAATTGTCACGTCCTGGCCAGTATAAGGTTAATTGGTATTGTAGTTTGGCCAGGACGTGGCAGAGGGTATTTGTTTTATGTGGTTCGGGGTGGTGTTTTGGAAAATAGGGTGTTTGATTTAGTGTTTCCGGGTTTTTGGTTTATGGTCTGTGTGTATGTATTTCTATGTGTTATCTAGTTAGTTGTATGTCTATGTTTGGTTAATTGGGGTGGACTTCCAATTGAAGGCAGCTGTGTGGTGTTGCCTTTGATTGGAAGTCCTATATTAGTTGGGTGTGTTTGTTTGTCTAATTGTGGGAGATTGTCTTTGGATTTGCTGTGTTGCCTTCAAGGCTGTCATTTTGTCGTTCGTTCTCTGTTGTTATTTTTGTGTTCATTTTGGATGGAATAAATGTTCAAAATGAACAACCGCATGCCTGCTGCGTTTTGGTCCATTTCTACCGACGACAACCATGACAGCAATATTCTGAGTACATAGCTCGGCCATCACGGCTAGCTATTCAGACACTCGCCAACGTCGAGGCTCAGTAAACTCAGAATTACTATTAGAAAAATTGGATTACCTTTGCTGTTCTTCGTCAGAATGCACTCCCAGGACTTCTACTTCAACAACAAATGTTGTTTTGGTTCCAAATAATCCATAGTTATTATCCAAATACCTCCGTTTTGGTCGTGCGTTCAGGTCACTATCCAAAGGGTAACGCGCGGGCGCATTTCATGACCAAAAAATTAAAATGTTCCTTTACCGTACTTAGAAGCATGTCAAACACTGTTTAAAATCAATTTTTATGCAATTTTCCTCGTAAAATAGCGATAATATTCCAACCGGACAACCTTGTATTCATTCAAACAGCTGAAGAAAAAAATGGCCAAGTCTCGTGAACGCGCATCTCCTGTCTCTCTGAGCCACCAGGCAGGCCACTCACAAACAGAGCTCCTGAACCTTGCCCAGAGACAGCAGACGCCCCAATCCACTTTCTGTCGCCTTCAGAGAGCCAATGGAAGCCTTAGAAAGTGTCACGTAACAGCAGAGATACTGTAATGTTGATAGAGAGGCAACAGAAGGACCACAAATTGTCAGACAGGCCACTTCCTGCTTGTAATCTTCTCAGGTTTTTGGCTGCCATATGAGTTCTGTTATACTCACAGACACCATTCAAACAGTTTTAGAAACTTTAGAGTGTTTTATATCCAAATATACTAATTATATGCATATTCCCGTTTCTGGGCAAGAGTAGTAACCAGTTTAAATCGGGTAAGTTTTTTATCCGGCCGTGAAAATACTGCCCCCTAGCCCCAACAGGTTTTAAGTAGTTTTGTATATCTGTTATTGTTGCTTGTCATCAACACTTAATAATGCAGTATGTTATTTATATTTAGGCTCCACCTATTAAATCTGAGTATTTCATCATTTCACCCTGCTAACAGATCCTGCATACAGTACAACAATGCCTCCTCCCGGTGTGTGTATGAGTATAATGCAGGAGCGCCACAAGCAAGAGGGTGTTGGGAGTCTTGCCAACCCAGAGAAACACAGCAACCAAGACTTTCAGCAGCTGACGCAATACTGTTTGGCCAGGGGAGTGAGGTACATCGATGAGATGTTCCCCCCAGACCATAACACCATTGGTGATGGGCTACTTTCCTCTGATGACATGAGCAGAGTGGTGTGGTTGAGACCAGCGGTATGACATCATCATGCACACATAACAACACAGAGTATTAACTGATTTTAATTTGTAATTATGAATAGAAATTATAAATATTATTAATAGGTGAAATGTGTATATTCACTCTTCCAGAAAATGATGCAGTATCCAGATTTTATCGTTGATGGACTTTCAAGGTTTGACTTTGGGCAAGGATTGGTTGGTAAGTGGAACAAACACTCAAACTGGACAATTGTATCTTCATCTCTTCATTCAAAGACTCAATCATGGACACTCTTACTGACAGTTGTGGCTGCTTTGCGTGATGTATTGTTGTCTCTACCTTCTTGCCCTTTGTGCTCTTGTCTGTTCCCAATACTGTTTGTACCATGTTTTGTGCTGCTACCAGTGGAATGAAGTACTTAAGTAAAAACACATTAAACTACTACCTTATCTGTACTTTACTTTACTATTTATATTTTGACAACTTTTACTTTTACTTCACTACATTCCTAAAGAAAATAATGTACTTTTTACTCCATACATTTTCCCTGACACCCAAAAGTTCTCGTTACATTTTGAATGCTTAGCCGGGCAGGAAAATGGACCAATATCAACAGAACATCCCTGGTCATCCCTACTGCCTCTGATCTGGAGGACTCACTAAACACAAATGCTTCATTTTGAAATTATGTCTGCGCGTTGTATTGTTCCCCTGGCTATCCATAAATTAAAAAAACAAGAAATCTGGTTTGCTTATATAAGCACTTTAATACTTATGTATATTTTTGCAATTACATTTACTCAAGTATGACAATTGGGTACTTTTTCCACCACTGGTTGCTACCATGTTGTGCTGCTGTCATGTTGTGTTGCTACAATGTTGTTGTTACGTTGTGTTTCTACCATGTTGTGTTGACATGTGTTGCTTCCATGCTAGGTTGTTGTCTTAGGTCTCTCTTTATGTAGTATTGTGTTGTCTCTCTTGTTGTTATGTGTGTTTTGTCCTATATTTTATATATATATATCTATATATCTTAACTGATTTGCCTAGTTAAAAATAGGTTAAATAAAATAAATAAAAAGTGGATTTCTTAGTAAGCAAGCGTCAACATATACCACACCATGCCACTACCACACCATGCCACTACCACACCATGCCCCCACCACACCATGCTCCCACCACACCATGCTCCCACCACACCATGCTCCCACCACACCATGCCCCCACCACACCATGCTCCCACCACACCATGCCCCCACCACACCATGCTCCCACCACACCATGCCCCTACCACACCATGCTCCCACCACACCATGCCCCCACCACACCATGCCCCCACCACACCATGCCCCTACCACACCATGCCCCCACCACACCATGCCCCCACCACACCATGCCCCACCACACCATGCCCCTTGCATTTCAAATGTCATGATCTTCATAAACATGTAATTTATTTATCCAGGAGATTGCTGGTTTCTTGCTTCCATTGGGGCTTTGACGTTCCAGAAGCACATCCTGGAACAAGTAATACCCCTAAATCAAAGCTTTAAAGAGGATTACTGCGGAATATTCCACTTCAGGGTAAATAACCTTGGGCTAAATAACTTATTAAAATGACCATCATCCTTTGAGGATGTAATGTATTGACACAGAATACATTGTAATGAAAAGGTTCTGAGATTTATTGAGAACTCTTGAATTATATTGAATGATGACTGCTTAGGCTGCACTTTTCTCAAGCCCCATAGAGAATAGTCTCTGTAGGAATCATTTTCCTTTCCACCTATCTTTCAGTTCTGGAGGTTTGGGAGGTGGGTGGAAGTTGTGATCGATGACAAGCTACCAACAGTTGACGGCAGGCTCATTTTCGTTCATTCAAAAACTCCCAATGAGTTTTGGCCCGCCTTGCTGGAGAAAGCCTATGCCAAGTATGTGACCCACATCAGTTATTTATATAAGGAACTTTCTTATATAAAATGAACAAACATCACCTTAATTGTTGGTCTTATTTACCTGTTTCTTCTGGCAGGGTGTGTGGCTCCTATGCAGACATGAATGCAGGGACCCTTTCAGAGGCTATGGTGGACTTCACTGGAGGGGTTCACATCACGTTCAAGCTCACTGACGCTCCATCAAATCTGTGGGACCTCCTGTTCAGAGCTGCCAAGTCAAAATCGCTGATTGGGTGTGGCACACCTCAAGGGGTAGCTTTGATGAAGCTTTGAACAAAATACTTCATAGGGCAGGTAGTCTAGTGGTTAGAGTGTTGGGCCAGTAACTGAAAAGTTGCTGGATCAAATCCCTGACCTGACCAGGTAAAAATCAATTGTTCTGAACAAGGCAGTTAACCCAGTGTTCCCCTAGTAGGCTGTCATTGTAAATAAAAATGTGTTCTTAACTGGCTTGCATAGTTAAATAAAGGTTACATATTTGTTTTAAACGCATGTGTTATTAAGATACCGCAAATCATCCATTGACGTCAATAACATATCTGTAGAGTAATATGAGACGTGGCGTAGTTTAACTTGTAAACACAAAAGATATGAAGGTTGTGTTCATATTGTGTTCTATTTTGTGACTGAAACCTCTGTTCTGTTATGGCCCAATTACTTCACTTTATAATACCTATAATACCTGTGTCTATTGTTCTGTAGGAAACATCAGCGAACACGGTGGCACCCAACGGATTAGTGAGGGGTCATGCTTACACCGTCACAGGAGTTAAACAGGTACTGTATGGAACTAACAATCTGACAGAAATGCTTTGGCAATATCCAGTTCTTCCTGGAGGGAAATTTGAGCGTTTGTGTGGTCTGTGTGGTATGATTTGTTGCACAACCCAAAATGAACCCTTTTCCTTATGTTCATTCTGGTTTCTTCCACAGATCATGAGCCAAGGCATGCTAGTGAATCTTATCCGCCTCTTCAACCCCTGGGGCCGGGGAGAGTGGAAGGGAGACTGGAGCGATAAGTAAGGATTTACAGTATAGTCTGACTGTGACATGTCATCACACCTATTGTCTTCAAAAGGTCTTTATGAAATGTCAGCTAATCTCCCTTACCGTTTACATTGTATTCAGAAGTCACTCACAAGCAGATTTTACATTTTGTGTTTTTAACTTAAATGACACATTTCTAGTTTCCCTAAAGCTAATTTAATCCCCCCTGTTCTTGAAAAACAAGTTGTTCTGTCAAAAGACTGATAATCCAGTCCGACCTTCACATTTTCTCTCAGCTGACCTTCGTGTGAAGGTACTGTATGTAATGGTGTTGTATGTACTGGTGTTGTATGTAATGGTACTGTATGTACTGGTGCTGTATGTAATGGTACTGTATGTACTGGTGTTGTATGTAATGGTACTGTATGTACTGGTGTTGTATGTAAAGGTACTGCATGTACTGGTGTTGTATGTTATGGTACTGTATGTACTGGTGCTGTATGTAATGATACTGTATGTACTGGTGTTGTATGTAATGGTACTGTATGTACTGGTGCTGTATGTAATGGTACTGTATGTACTGGTGCTGTATGTAATGGTACTGTATGTACTGGTGCTGTATGTAATGGTACTGTATGTACTGGTGTTGTATGTAAAGGTACTGCATGTACTGGTGTTGTATGTAAAGGTACTGCATGTACTGGTGTTGTATGTAAAGGTACTGCATGTACTGGTGTTGTATGTTATGGTACTGTATGTACTGGTGCTGTATGTAATGATACTGTATGTACTGGTGTTGTATGTAATGGTACTGTATGTACTGGTGCTGTATGTACTGGTGTTGTATGTAATGGTACTGTATGTACTGGTGCTGTATGTAATGGTACTGTATGTACTGGTGTTGTATGTAATGGTACTGTACGTACTGGTGTTGTATGTAAAGGTACTGCATGTACTGGTGTTGTATGTAAAGGTACTGCATGTACTGGTGTTGTATGTTATGGTACTGTATGTACTGGTGTTGTATGTAATGGTACTGTATGTAATAGTATGTTCCGTCATGTAAGGTCATAAAAGTCTGCCAAATATTTGCATACAGCAAGGTTTATGGTTTTTGCTTTCACTCTTGAGCTTACGACATGATGTAGCTGTCTGTGACTAACAGCATAACATTTGAAAACTACTTAAGACTTTTCCCAAGAGCCTTTTCCCAGTTCACCAATTGATGTATAATATTTGCTTTCCTGTCAGGTCTTCCATGTGGCAAACAGTGAGTCCTGACGATCGGAAGATGTGTCTGTCAGTGGAAGAGGATGGGGAATTCTGGTAAACCATATAATGCAGAAATGTGTTTGCAGACCATGTTAATAAAGTGCAACTGACACATGCAGCATATCAAGTGATGATATTTCAACACCTTATCATTCACAATTTTGCTTGTCTTCTCAGGATGACAATGAAACATTTCTGTGAGCACTTCGTAGACGTGGATATCTGCTGTCTGTGCCCTGATTTTCTCGATGGCAACTCCACTTGTCATTGGACCCCCTCATTCCATGATGGCAGATGGGTTGCAGGAACCACTGCTGGTGGTTGCATGAATTTCCCAAGTAAATCTTACCTTGATTGACATGGAATGATATGCAGTTCATGATGACTACAACATTTCCTGAATCTACAGTCAAAATATCCATATTTTTTGTGTTGTCTTCCAGACAGTTTCTGGACAAATCCCCAGTATCGGGTGAAGATTGGGGGATTGAGCAGGGACTGCTCTGAGACACAGGGGGACAACAACATGTTGGTGTCTCTGATGCAGAAGCCTGACAAGAGAAACAGACGCCTGGTCAAAAGTCTCCACATCGGCTTCTCCATCTTTGAGGTCAGTGCCCTTCTTTGGTGCACATGTTTCATAAGCCGTATAACACTATTCACATACGACCCACATATCCCACATGACCCAGATAATAAGCCCTATAACACTTCTCAACACATGACCCAGATGATAAGCCCTATAACACTTCTCACATACGACCCAGATGATAAGCCCTATAACACTTCTCACACATGACCCAGATGATAAGCCATATAACACTTCTCACCAACGACCCAGAAGCACTACATTTGCTGCTGAAAATGTGTATTTCTACAAAGAAATTGAAATGTCTAGACTTTTATCTAAAGCAATTAAAACAAGTTTATCTACAAAGTTTTTTTTAAATCATTAAAACATTTAAAAATATGATCCAGACACAATTATCCAACATCAACCTACAAGTATAATGTCATCCCATAAGAGTAAATTCAACAGCCCAGATATGTTATTGTTCCTGCTATTGAATTGTATATATTTTACTTTCTACAGGTGCCTGACCAAGTAAGCCACTTTATACATCATTTTCACAAATACAGTTATACAGGAGCTAACAAAATACACTGTTGCACTAGATAGGCCTGTGCATTCTCCTTGGTCTGTAGTTTATGTTGTACTATTGATGTGCAACCTGGTCTCAGAGCATTTCGCATTATTCTGTATGTAAATCTGAGATAACCCATTTATTATGATATGTTACTTTTGGTATAATCCCAAAGTTGGTAAAAACAAAAGGAGGTTGGTTGGGTAGGCATATAACGTGAACATCTAGCAACCCAAAGGTTGCGAGATCCAATCTCCTCAAGGACAATTTTAGACAAATAGCAACTTTTGAACTACATACTACTTTACAACTACTTAGCATGTAGCTAAACCTAACCTTAACCCTTTAACCTAACTCCTAACTTTAACCCTAATCCCTAACTCCTAGCCTAGCTAACATTAGAGAGCTAGCTGATGTTAGCCACCTACCTAGAATTCACTACAGATTGTACGTTTCGCGAATTCTTAACATATAATTTGAATTGTAATTCGTAACATATCATACGAAATGGACCTCCACAAATTAACACATACCATACGAAACGTAACATATCATACCAAATGGAGTGTCTCGGATCTACTTATAGAATAATACGAAATGCTCTGAGACCAGGTTGGGTTGTTGCACAACTATTATATAACATATATACGACCAAGTAGCTTTGTTTAATTGTTGCATTACGGTTCAAAAGTAACATTTTATAAAGACATATTTTAGCACATCCTTTTGTAATTTGTGGTTTTATTGTGATCTCAGTTCAAAGGACAGAGTGGGAAGTTTCCTGCCTCCTTCTTCATCAACAATGTGCCTGTCGCCCAATCGAAGAACTACCTGAATGCTCGGGAAGTGATGGAGTTCTTTAGGCTGAAACCTGGTGAATACCTGATTGTGCCATCAACCTTCAAACCAAATGAAACCGCCTCCTTCATCCTGTCCATCCTCTCCAAGGCAGAGACCCACATCCAGTAAGCACAGCCCCACCCCATAACCACATGAATAATAAAGTAATGTGAATTTTTTTCAATATTATTATTTTATTTTTTATATAGTCTGTGATCATAGCTAACATTAGGTCTCACTATAATTAATGTATTCCTAACAGAAACAAAATGGTACAATTTTTTCCTCAGTGAAAACTCCAATGACCAAGATATGGAGGATATCCTGTTTTCCCCGAAAACCCCAAAGGTATTTAAGGCCAAAAGTGTTTCATCCCTCATATTTATGTAGGTGTATTTTAATGTAACACTGGTATTGCTTTGCTTCCACCTCCTTTATAACTCATTAAAACACTATTTTAATTTTTTAGACCACATCTACAGACACTTTTGAATACAACGGAGGAGATGTGGATGACAAAAGAACTCTGTTTCAGAAGTATTCTGATGAGGCAAGTTCGGGGTATTTTGATTTTTAACAACAACAAAAAAAGTATTGCAATGTCAAATTAAAGACATAACGGGGCAGATAAAAAGCTGTAAAAGAAAACTACTCGTTTACTTGAACATTAGAAAAAGTTTTAGTTTTAGTTCAAGTTCAAGCATTGGCCAATTAAAATTGTTGACGTAGTTGCACTTGATCAAAGGCTACATGTTAGCTGTTCTCATTACATTATCTGGCATATTTAGCCCTTTGCTAACCTCACCAGGTGGCAATGTTTATATCCGGTTCAAAACTGACACTGCTACATAAAGAATCGTCACTACTATAGGGTTAAATACATTACATAGACGTGTAGGCCACATTTACATGTACAACATTTTACAACCATCTATTTCGTCACGTATGCGTTATTTGACCCAAGGATCAACAGTGAAGTGTTTTTTTCCTCTAATAAAAACCTTGCCCCGAATGGGTTACGAACTCACGGCATCTCACTGTTTCTTGACTTACCACCTTAGTGAGTCACACCACCAATTAGTGATAGCAGTACATTTACATTTAGTCACAGTAAGAGGTACATTTGACAAGATCTTGAGCCTCTTCTACATTTATTTTTTGTTTTACAACATACGGATCGAAACGTACATGTTGTATAATCCTCCTACATCTTTACTGCTGTGGAAGCACATAGATGTGTGTGGAACGGATAGGCAACAACGTGGGATTTTGTCATATATGTGAAAACGAGCTTTGTCTAACATAACGTTAGTAAAGTAGCCTGGTCATGGATGCAATGATCATGCATAGCACTCTACACTTGAGACAGACCAAGTGAATATGAACGAATGTAAACCTTGAATTTGGAAGTTTAAATACAGTATATCCCTCTGGTAGGCAAGCTTACCTATTTTAACAAATGCCATTTATTTGTGTATACATTTTTTTTAAAGGTCGAGTGCAGTAAAAAACATGATTTTCCTGTGTTTTATCAGCGAGGAAAGATTTACTCCGCCCAAAATGTGTCCGCGAGAGATAAGCCCTTTTATGAACGGAGGTCCATGAGAGAGTGTCGATTTGCGTGAGGCTTATTAGATCAAAGAGAAATGTCGTAATTTTTAGGCTGTTTCAAATGTACTGATGTACACTGAGTATACAAAGCCTTAGAAACACCTGCTCTGTCCATGACATAGACTGACCAGGTCAAAGCTATGATCCCTTATTAATGTCACCTGTTAAATCCACTTCAATCAGTGTAGATGAAGTGGTGGAGACAGTTTGAAGAAGGATTTTTAAGCCTTGAGGCAATTGAGACAGGGATTCTGTATGTGTGCCATTCAGAGGGTGAATGGGCAAGACAAAATATTTAAGTGCCTTTGAACAGGATATGGATAGTAGGAGCCAGGTTCACCGGTTTGAGTGTGTCAAGAACTGCAACGCTGCTGGGTTTTTCATGCTCAACAATTCAAATCAAAAATGGTCCCACCACCCAAAGGATATCCAGCCAACTTGACAGAACTGTGGGAAGCGTTGGAGTCAACATGGGCCAGCATCCTTGTGGAATGCTTGCGACACCTTGTAGAATCCATGCCCCGACGAATTGAGGCTGTTCTGAAAAAAAGGGGGTGAAACTCAATATTAGAAAGGTGTTCCTAATGTTTTGTACACTCAGTGTAAGTGCGGCATTCCGGCAACTTTGGGGGAAAAAAATGACTGTTGTTCACACACGTATCTGCCCTGTTATTGGTTAGAAAGGTCCCAACTGATCTTGCCTGCCTTCAAACATTGAGGACATGTCTTTCCAATGTTAGAGCGGTCATTCAGCTATCTTATCAATATAATAGATCATCTTTGGTTTGATATATATTTCCAAACTATGATGTTGAAATAATACTGTGAAATTGTGAAAATTAAGATAAGGCTCTTTTACTGTAAGAGCTGTTTAAAAAGGCTACCTGAAATGTTTGCCTGTTTTGGTGGGATGGAGTTTTGGCCTATATTGACATCACCAGGTGGTAAATGAGTTAATAGACCAATAAGAATGAGACTTCCAAACCGATCTGCCAATAATAGCTCGTTTTTAGTTTTCTCCTCCCCACTCAGACAGTCTTAGCAAAATTCTTGCTTATGAAATTGCTATTTTCTAAAAAGCTATTTTTGTTTCTTTTTGACCATTTTAATTTAAAACAATCACAGAAAGGTACTTAATTGTTACACAGAAATGATTTGATATTGAGATAAAAAATGCTGCATTGTCCCTTTTAAGATCTTTGAAAGGTTGACACGGAATTTGTTACAGGAAATAATCACTCCCACCTGGCGAGATTAGCATACGGCTAAATGTGCCAGATTATGAAATGGGAACGGCTAACATATAGCCTTTGAACTACGTCGACGATTTTAATTAGCTCATTCTTAAACTTGAACTAAAGCTTAAACTTTTTCAAATTTTAACAAGTATGGCCCCATTGTTTTTAACTAATTGTAATTTTTTTAAAATATAATAACAGTATCATTTTCTTTTTACTAAAAAGTTTGAGGAGGTGAATGCTGAACAGCTTCAGAGCTGTCTGAATGAAAATCTGATCCAAGGTATGTAAAGAGAAAATCTACTGTAATTTATAGTGTTGGGAAACTGATATGGAAAATCGATATCGATATCAGTAGCATTTTTTCTAACCAAAATCAATATCTTAACGGTTTGAATAAATAACAATGCAACTTCCGCGGCTTTATGAAGTTCAGACAACTGCTTGCTGATTGCCCATTGGGCCAGATGTGAATGTTCTGGGCGTCTAAACTAGCCAACCAGTAGGAAGCCCGTTGATGGCCCATCAGCAGACAGTGAAGTACGCTATAAATTGAGAGCATGTGAGAAGGTTTTGTGCATGCAGAAACAGTCATGTATTTTTCTTTTACATAATGTACGTTAACAGATATCACGTTATGCCTTGCTCATATCGATATCATATCGAATAATCGATATTGATGCCCATCACAAGTTCTGAATAAAAACAGGAGTTTGTACACAGAGAATTGTTTAAATAAGATCTGTATGGTTTTCTAATGTGCCACCTTTTCACATTTTACACAGGAAATGCAAAGAAAACACAAGGCTTCAGCTTGGAGTCCTGTCGCAGCATGTTGGCCTTAATGGATGTATCCTTCATGAGTTTAGTGACAGTCTCCCATGATGTTTTCTGTTATGAAACACCTTGAACAGTACTTTACAAGAGTACATTTTTCAACACTCCCATGTAACAGTAAAATCTGTGAATGAATCTACGAGTCTCTATGGTGTAGACTAGAGAGAGAGAACTAGTTTCCTTTTTCATCTTCATGTATTCTGAAAACCAGTTTACAAACCCAGCAATCTGAATTGGAAAGTAAAAAAGTTACACCAACATAAAACAGACCACAAACAGCGTTATCCCACTACAGGTCAAAATGTCAACTGTTTTTTAATCTGCCCTTGGATATTCCATTAACCCAGGGGTTACCAAATTTGTTTGGCCCACTACCTCATTTTGAAATCTGAAAATTCTCACAACCCCATCAATGTAAAAATGCTTTATTTAATTAACTGCCGATGTTAACTTATATTTTGATCGGGGTGTATTCATTCCGCCGATTCTGTTGAAAAACCTTCCTTAAACGGAAACAAGCTAAATAAAATGGGGATAAACATACCTGAATTTGTCCAATAGAAACTTTAATTTGCTCACTAATGATTATTACTCACTAATGATTACACCCTAGATCAGCTAGATCCAGGCAAGCGTGTGCAAGGTGGTATTGAATGTGTCACTGTCTATCACCTTGATTATTCACTTTTATATCTTGACCTGTGTGCACCTACATTGTAAACTTTCATTCATAGGCTAGGTTGTAGCAACCTCATGATGGGTATAGGGAAAATTCTAGTATCATGTAGTAGCCTAAACCTATCGATGTTACATTGAACTGGGTGAATGGAATATGAATGACAGTCATCCAATATACTGTAGTAGAAATAAGGCCATGCTCATATGAAAAATAGCATCCTCCCTCATCCTAAATGGCACCGACCGCCACTGCCGTGAATGCATTTGGTCACATGACAGCTCGATCAGCTGTTTGATTTCACTTACCGTCTTGTCAACTGAGCCAGAATCACAGTCAAACGGATTGGGAAGTAGGTCCCAAAGTGCTCTTCCAAGCGTTGGAGGTGAGCAGTCATCACTAGTGTGGGACAATTACTGATGCTTTTTATGTTAGAAACATGCACAGCTGAGGGAAGGTTTGCTTTTGAAAGATGCTCTCTCCAATAAGAAGTATTTCCTCTGAATCCAATGATTCGGTCACTCATCTGGCCTTAATGGTCATGTACTGTTATTATCTCCACCCAGCACAGCCAGAAGAGGCCTGGCCACCCCTCAGAGCCTGGTTCCTCTATAGGTCTCTTCCTAGGTTCCTGCCTTTCTAGGGAGTTTTTCCTAGCCACCATGCTTCTACATCTGCATTGCTTGATGTTTTAGGCTTGGTTTCTGTATAAGCACTTTGTGACATCTGCTGATTGTAAAAAGGGCTTTATAAATACATTTGATTGATAGAATGTTTTTGTATTTCCCCTGCATGTTTGAGTTCAGTTCGTTCAGTTTCCAAATCTTTCTGTCATGCTCTGATCAATTATCTCCACATAGTTTAGTGAACAGGAATACGCATAGTGGATGTGGTTTGATGTAGTTTACAATCGAAGTTACCTGCTGCAGTACATCTCAGAGTAATGTGCTCAACTCTTTTGGATGCCAGTTGCTCTCGGTGTGTCATATAATGCGTCCATATGGCAGAGGCAGACACATTCATAACTAGAGTGCAGAGGCCTGCTCGCCGTCCCGCCATAGATCAAATAAAAAACCCGAATCAAATCAAACTTTATTTGTCACATGCGCCAAATACAACAAGTGTAGACCTTACCGTGAAATTCTTACTTACAAGCCATTAACCAACAGTGCAGTTCAAGAAGAAAATATTTACCAAACTAAAGTAAAAAATTAAAAATGATAAAAAGTAACACAATAACAAAACAATGAGGCTATATACAGTGGGTACCGGTACCGAGTCAGTGTGCGGGGGTACAGGTTAGTTGAGGTAATTTGTACATGTAGGTAGGGGTGAAGTGACAATGCATCGATAATAAATAGCGAGTAGCAGCAGTGTAAAAAACAAATGGAGGGGGGGTGTCAATGGAATAGTCCGGTGGCCATTTGATTAATTATCCAGCAGTCTTATGGTTTAGGGGTTGAAGCTGTTAAGGAGCCTTTTGTCCTAGTCTTGGCACTCCGGTACCGCTTGCCGTGCGGTAGCAAAGAAAACAGTCTATTACTTAGGTGACTGGAGTCTCTGACAATTTTATGGGCTTTCCTCTGACACCGCCTATTATATAGGTCCTGGATGGCAGGAAGCTTAGCCCCAGTGATGTACTGGGCCGTACGCACTACCCTCTGTAGCGCCTTACGGTCAGATGCCGAGCAGTTGCTATACCAGGCAGTGATGCAACCAGTCAGGATGGTCTCGATTGTGCAGTTATCTGACAAGGGTATTGATGTGAGTTTCTGTGCCTCTGCCTCCGTACACATTTTTTCGCCATATAATTTGCGGACGGTAATATTAAAGTCTCTGCAATAGTGTGTGGTTTCATAGCGTAGTGGGCCTTGCCATTCACCGTGAGAATGATTCAAGTGCAGCCTTTTCCCATGATCTGGTAGAATTGTATCTAAAATGTTGTATTCTGCCTTTGTAGATTTCCTTAACCATTCCTTCTCCAGACATCAATCACTGGAAAACTGAACATTGCTGAATTTCTACGTCTATGGAGAAAAGTTACTGTGTACAAGGTAAATTAATTAGCAGGTCTGTGGCAGAACCTGTATCAGATTATAAATATATTATTATTATTAAATTCTTCTAATTTTCCAAGTACAATTTACCTGAAAGTATTATTTTCTTACATCATCCAGGACATCTTCTTCCGCACAGATGTAGACCGTTCTGGAATGTTGTCATTGAGTGAACTGAGGAACGCAATCATGGCTTCAGGTAACTTTCGACATGACAAAACAAACAAACAAACAAACAAAAAGATTTTATGGGCTTTCCTCTGACACCGCCTATTATATAGGTCCTGGATGACAGGAAGCTTGGCCCCAGTGATGTACTGGGCTGTTCGCACTACCCTCCGTAGTGCCTTGCAGTCATAGGCCGAGCAGTTGCCATACCAGGCAGTGATGCAACCAGTCAGGTTGCTCTCGATACTGCAGTTGTAGAACCTTTTGAGGATCTGAGGACCCATGTTAAATATTTTCAGTGTCCTGAGGGGAAATAGGTTTTGTCATGCCCTTTTCACGACGTTGAGGGAGAGGTTGTTGTCCTGGCACCACAGGGCCAGGTCTCTGACCTCCTCCCTATAGGCTGTCTCGTCGTTGTCGGTGATCAGGCCTACCACTATTGTGTCATCGGCAAACTTGATGGTGTTGGAGTCGTGCCTGGCCGTGCAGTCATGAGTGAACAGGGAGTACAGGAGGGGACTGAGCACACACCCCTGACGGGCCCCTGTGCTGAGGATCAGCGTGGCGCATGTGTTGTTACCTACCCTGCCCTTACCACCTGGGGGTGGCCCGTCAGGAAGTCCAGGATCCAGGTGCAGCGGGAGGTGTTTAGTCCAAGGGTCCTTAGCTTATTGATGAGCTTTGAGGGCACTATGGTGTTGAACGCTGAGCACAATTTGGCCCATTGTCTGGCATGATCGGTAACATCTGTATTTGTACAGGGGCTAGTTTGTACTTTGAACCTTCCACACTTGTGGCATTTAATTCAATAAGTTGCCTCATTCCTGTCACAACACCCATCATAATTTTACTCACTGCAGATACCTCTACTATTAGGTAAGGCTAAACATTAGGCCATTTACATGACAGCTGATGCATAATACATCTTACCCAGTGAACTAAAGGTGTGAGATGTGAGCCCAGTCTGCCTCTCCTCTCCTCTACAGGGATCAGGGTGGGTGATGACATGTTAAACCTGATGGCTCTGCGCTACGGTGGATGTTCTGGAAACATCAGCCTGGAGAGTTTCATCAGCCTAGTCCTACGCATGAACTGCATGGCCAGTAAGTCCACAAATGAATAGTTCACAATACATCTTTGTGCATGTACACAAGACACATTCCTCATTATGTCTGGCATGGCACACACATGGTGATCCTAGTTAGTTTGCTAGATCAGGGTCCGTCCGTCGGTGCACGTTTTGGTTTTTACCATAGCACTACACAGCTTATTTCAATAATCAACTCATGATGAAGCTTGGATTATTTCAATAAAGTGCTATGTGAAGTGTGAAGTGCTATGGCAAAATCTCAAACGTGCACATTGGGGGGGGGGGGGGGGGGGTCACGACCGAGTTTGGAAAACCCTGATCTAGCAAACTAACTAGGATCACCCTGTGGGTGCCATGGCAGACATAATGAGGAATGTGGACCGAGTTTGGAAAACCCTGATCTAGCAAACTAACTAGGATCACCCTGTGGGTGCCATGGCAGACATAATGAGGAATGTGGACCGAGTTTGGAAAACCCTGATCTAGCAAACTAACTAGGATCACCCTGTGGGTGCCATGGCAGACATAATGAGGAATGTAGACCGAGTTTGGAAAACCCTGATCTAGCAAACTAACTAGGATCACCCTGTGGGTGCCATGGCAGACATAATGAGGAATGTGGAAACCCTGTGCTAGATGAGGGTTTGAAACCATGTTTATCTACATTGTAAATAATGTAATTCATGCCCTTCTCAACAGAAATATTCAGACAACTCAACGATGGAGGGGTCATATCTCTTCAAGAGAATGAGGTAATAAACAGTTAATAAAGTTACTCATCACCAGGGGTTTTCAACTCCAATCCTGCAGTACGTTTTGAACCTTTGAGTGTATGCCAATGATATGAAATGGCACACCTTTCTAGTTGTCAAGACAACAGAGAACAACGGGAGATTTTTATTGCATTTCATTTGGGGACATTTCTCATTGGAAGAGGTCCCAACTTGATACTATTATAGCTTCCCTGTGGCTCAGTTGGTAGAGCATGGTGTTTGCAACGCCAGCATGGTGAGTGCAACGCCAGGGTTGTGGGATCAATTCCCACGGGGGGCCAGTACAAAACACATTTTAAAAAAATGCAATTAAATGTATGCATTCACTACTGTAAGTCCCTCTGGATAAGAGCGTCTGCTAAATGACTAAAATGTAAAATGTAAATAATATACACTACATGATGTTTCTTGAATTATTTTTTTTTCAGTGGATGTACATCTCCATGTATACGTAAATTGCAGACCAAATAGGACGGACAGAAGACTGCAGTTGGAATCGTGAGATTTGAAAAATGTGCTAAAGGTGGTGCTTTGCTGGACAAACCATTACCTTTGTGCTGCAGCAGTTTCAGGGTGATTTGTTGCCCTTTTGAGATATGAATTTCCTGCAGTTCAAAGAGAGCACTTAAGATTGGGTGCTTAGTAAGTGACTGTACTCTTGAAATTGACAGGTTCATAGGCTATAAAACATAATGGGTTACATTCTGGTACACATCTGGTACATTATATTTTATATCTGCTAATGTGGTAGTTTGTGTTGTTGTTTCTGGGTACATTGTAAAGGTTATTACATTCCTAACTGTATATGTGTAGGGCAGTGGTCTCCATCTCTAATCGTTCTGGAGAGCTACTTGAAAGAAAACTAAAACATTTCAAATGTAACCTTTATTTTTAATTAGGCAAGTCAGTTAAGAACAAATTCTTATTTACAATGACGGCCTACACCGGCCAAACCCGGACGACGCTGGGCCAATTGAGCGCCGCCCTATTGGACTCCCAATCACAGCCGGTTGTAGTGCCTTAAACCACTGCGCCACTCGGGAGCCCACTTGAGAGCCTACTACTGTTAGTGTTCCAGCTTTTGGTCCAGCCCTGCACTAACACAGTTGATTAGACTGATGGTGGTCCAGACTGAGGATCACCTCAGTCTGGACCAAAAAAGCCCACAGAATAACTACACTATTAACTATTCAAAACTCAAACCTTTTTTCTATACCAGCAACTAACATCCATTAGATTCTATATTTGTTTTTATCTTTGCCTAGTAGTGTATTCTCTGCATATTTAGAATGTCTACTACCTTTCATTATCCATGTAACCGTGGTGATATATTGGTTGTTGGGTTTTATATTCATTTTTTTTTTTGTTAAATAGAAATGCAGTCACACAACTTCTCCTATGATGGTTTGAAGCAATGGGGCCAGTGTTCTATTGTCTACACAAGTATTGGATTATTAATGCCAATAAAAACTAAAGGGGGGAAAAACTCCTTGTTCCACCTTGTTCTACTCTTTATAACACCTTCATTGTATTGCCTTGTATTCGTAAAACAAGGTTGCATGTTATTAAATGATTATGATGTCATCCAAGGAGATTGTAAATGGACACAAGCTTTGACAACAGACTTTAAAAAAATTATTCCTGCTGTGCTTTGTTGCTCGAAACCAGAGAGCGAGAGGCAAAACGAGTGTTCACTCTGCCCAAAATCTGTCCATGTTAGGCAGAGAATTAATTATTACCGAGTGGCTATGGTTGCGGATTTTCTGGAACCTGATTTGCCGTGGCTATTGATATGGTGATTTGTGCGCATGTGCAGGATATTTGTTTATATTTCTGCTGCCTACATAGCTTCTGCTTAGTGCTCCTCTAGCCTAGGCTAAATAAATAGCCTTCATGTTTGACCTATGCTTTCCATGCCTCAAGTGCGATTTCATGTTATTGTTTCATGTTGTAGCCTACACAAAAGACATGGTCGACATGTTCATACACACTTTGTTGTAACAGTATATTTTGGCAAGCATATCAAACATGAGCCGCTCCTACAAGACTTCTGGACCGCGCACGCCACAGCTCGTGCAAGGCTACTTATATCAAACACAAGCGAGACACATCCAGGCAGTGAAAATGCCGATTATTTTCTCATTGTCATTGCAAACACAAGTCTTTTTTCCCCCAGCAACTCTCGCTAAGATATGGCAGCATAACTGTGAATATTATCATCACAGATAGTAGGCAATCTAAAGCAGTAGTTGATGAATTACATATGGAATAATAGCGCAACAGGTCCAGTGTGGTGAGATAATAGAGCCATATGATGATAGGAGCGTTTACTTCAGAGCGCTCTACAAACGACGCTCCATTGAGCTTGGCATTTTGCACTGGGACAGTTTTAATAGGAGAAAAATAAACTCTAATTTTACAATGGGTCCACCATGGTTCTGTGTAGCCTAGTCACTAATATATTTGAGAACAGTTAATTTCGAAGTTGATTTAATAAGTACAATATTTTGAATAGTAAACAGAGAATTTGTTTGGAATCTATTAGAAATACACAGAGATAGAATTAAATTGTGTTTGGTTTGAAAAGATGGGCCTATCTGAGAATAGAACATTCAGTTTTCTGCCTGAGTGTGGCGCTGTATGTCGCATTTTTCTGGAAAATTAACTTATACAGCTCTTGATCTGTTATCCTACCTACTACTGCAACAAATTGTCAGTTTTTTGCCCTTTTAGAGAATACCCTTTTTTTTAAATTATTATTATTATTATTTACTTATGACTCAATGGTGTGTGACCATTAACATTGGCTGTATATCCATTGTCTTTCTCACAAAGTGTGGACTTACACATTTCTTCTCATCTCAGCGATTTAACCAAGGTATACAATAGCTCAAGCCAATGCTTACATCTATCTAATGCTTGGATATCCACGAGGAGAGGGATGGACAATTGGTACGCAGCCATTGACTTCAGGTGGCTTCATCAACAGTTGAAATGTGTCCCAAATGGCGCCCTATTCCATGTACATAGTACACTAATTTAGAGCTCTGGTCAAAAGTAGTGTATTAAACAGGGAAACGTTATAGAGAATAGGTTGCCCTATGGGACACATGACGCCTGTTGAGCCCTACTCTGCCTATTGTAAACCATTTCTCCATTCCATTCACCCTGTTACACAAATGAAGGGGAGCTGCTGTGACTATAATTGATGTAGCAAATTACTTTTCCTGTCAATTACTTTATTTGATAAACTTCCTTTATTGTGTGTGTGTGTCCCTTTTCAAGGTTTAATAAAACCCTCATTCAACCAAGAAATCCATATTTTTATTGATGGAATATTCAACAGACTGAACAGTCATGTACCAATGAAATTAATTGTGGGGCTTGGGAAGCAAGAGCCCCAGCTTAGATATTCGACATACTTCTTATTCTTCTTCTGCACGCTAGAAACGCTGCTCGAAATTCAAAACGTCCGAAATGGTCTGTGTAAAACTTTTTTTAATGTTATTAAACTTTTTGCCCGTTTTTTTTTTGGCCTTAATCCACTTTCATTTAATTTCATCAATATTCTAAAGATCCCCATTGTGACATCATCACTTCCAACTGTCATTCTCTTTGAGAAATCTTGCAACGTTTTACCCAAATCAGCAAATTTTTCCACTTTGCAACAACTTAAGACAAAAAGCAAAAAATGTATATTCGGATGAAAAGTTACAGCAGTTTATGTAACCGCATCAACACCATTTTCACTTCCGTTTTGACCACTACCCCAACATGTTTTGTCTACTTCTCTGCTATTCATATCTGTTCGTGGAATCAAAATATTCACTATGGAACTTACTTGTCCTCTTGTTCAGTTGTGCAATGGGGCCTCCCACTCCTCTTTCTATTCTGGTTAGAGGCAGTTTGCACTGTTCTGTGAAGGAAGTAGTACACAGAGTTGTACGAGATCTTCAGTTTCTTGGCAATTTCTCGCATGGAATAGCCTTCATTTCTCAGAACAAGAATAGACTGACGAGTTTCAGAAGAAAGTGCTTTGTTTCTGGCCATTTTTAGCTTGTAATCAAACCCACAAATGCTGATGCTCCAGATACTCAACTAGCCTAAAGAAGGCCAGTTTTATTGCTTCTTTAATCAGGACAACAGTTTTCAGCTGTGCTAACATAATTGCAAAAGGGTTGTCTAATGATCATTTAGCCTTTTAAAATGATAAACTTAGATTAGCTAACAAAACGTGCCATTGGAACACAGAAGTGATGGTTGCTGATAATGGGCCTCTGTACGCCTATGTAGATATTCCATAAAAAATCTGCCGTTTCCAGCTACAATAGTCATTTACAACATTAACAATGTCTACACTGTATTTCTGATCAAGTTGATATTTTAATGGACGAAAAAAAATGCTTTTCTTTCGAAAACAAGGACATTTCTAAGTGACCCCAAACTTTTGAACGATAGTGTAATTACAAGCCCTTAAACAACAATGCAGTTTTAAGAAAAATAAGAGTTAAGAAAATGTAAAATAGCAATAACGAGGCTATATACAGGGGCAATGTGTGTGGGGGTACAGGTTAGTAGAGGTAATTGAGGTAATATGTACAGTACATGTAGGTAGGGGTAAAGTGACTATGCATATAAAATAGACACGGAGTAGCAGCAGCGTAAAAAGGTGTGTGTGTGTGTGGGGGGGGGGTCAATGCAAATAGTCCAGGTAGCCATTAGATTGACTGTTCAGCAGTCTTATGGCTTGGGGGTAGAAGCTGTTAAGGAGTCTTTTGGAACTAGTGTAAAAAAAAAAGGCCAGTCTGCTCCTCTCCTCTCTAGAGTCCTCCCAGACAGTTCTCGGAGCTTGCTCAAGCACAGAGTAATTTACGACCCTGTGGCACCAGGCCACATCTGATAAGGTCTTAGCCTGGCAGATTCTCACACAAAGCTGGAGTGAGAGGGTGCCGTAAACATTAATCATTTGTCAATCCAAGTAATAAGTGTTTCTTTCTCTCTCCAAGAAGTGAATGTTTAAGTTTAAGTTTATATCTAGGCTGTATTTATAGCCCGTTATAGATATGGTGTAAGTAAAATGCCATTTGTCATTTATTCATGTACGTATACAGTACCAGTCAAAAGTCTCCAAGAAGGAGAGTGATGGTGCTGCATTAGAAGACCTGGCCTCCACAATCACCCAACCTCAACCCAAATGAGATGGTTTGGGATGAGTTGGACCACAGAGTGAAGGAAAAGCAGCCAACAAGTGCTCAGCATATGTGGGAACTCCTTCAACACTTTTGGAAAAGCATTCCTCATGAAGCTGGTTGAGAGAATGCCAAGAGTGTGCAAAGCTGTCATCAAGGCAAACAGGTGGCTACTTTGAAAATCTCAAATATTGTCACGTCCTGACCATAGTAAGAGGTTATTACTATGGTAGAGTAGGTCAGGGCGTGACAGGGGGTGTTTTTCTGTTTTTCTCTGTTTTGTATTTCTATGTTTAAGTTCTAGTTTTTCTATTTCTATGTTGTTTTTTTAGGATGATCTCCAACTAGAGGCAGCTGGTCCTCGTTGTCTCTAATTGGAGATCATACTTAAGTAGGGTTTTTTCCCAGCTGTGTTTGTGGGTAGTTATTTTCTGTTTAGTCTCTGTACCTGACAGAACTGTGCGCTGTCGTTTTTTCTCTTTGTTATTTTGCTTCAGTATTTTGAGTTATAATAAATTATCATCATGAGCACTCAACACGCTGCGCTTTGGTCCCCGCTCTACGACAGCCGTTACAAATATAAAATATATTTTGATTTGTTGAACACTTCTTTGGTTACTACATGATTCCATAAGTGCTATTTCATAGTTTTGTTGTCTTCACTATTATTCTACAATGTAGAAAACATAAAAAAATAAAGAAAAACCCTTGAATGAATAAGTGAGTCCAAACTTTTGACTGGTACTGTATGTATATTTTATAGTTATAACCCTTAACATGTGTGAATATCATTGTCTTATAGAACCATAACAATAAGATTCCAAGTCTCTTTCAGATTACCAAAGACAACTGTGTGTGTGTGTGTGTGTGTGTGTGTGTGTGTGTGTGTGGTGGTGACTATCAAGTGTACCGTGATGGGCCTCAACATCATGTTCTAACCAGACAGCACTATAGAGGACAGAACCAAACCAATCAGTTGTACAGTAAGTTTATAACGGGTGAGGACATTCACAGCCGACCGCTCAGATGGGTGAGGACATTCACAGCCGACCGCTCAGACGGGTGAGGACATTCACAGCTGACTGCTCAGACGGGTGAGGACATTCACAGCCGACCGCTCAGACGGGTGAGGACATTCACAGCTGACCGCTCAGACGGGTGAGGGCAGCCGACTGCTCAGACGGGTGAGGGCATACCAGCCAGCCATTTTTGTATGGCCCTTAGACGGATTTAGTGAACAACAGTTTTTTACATGGTCCGTAAATTCTCTGCATTTAGCGACCAATACATTTTACACCTAGACTTGGTGCTCCGGTAACGCTTTCCGTGCGGTAGCAGAGATAACAGTCTATGAATAGGATGGCTGGAGTATTTGACCATTTTTAGGGCCTTCCTCTGACACCGCTTGGTATAGAGTTCCTGGATGGTAGGAAATCAAATCTGACTTGATTTGAAGCTTGGCCCCAGTAATGTACTGGGCCGTATGCACATACCGCGTGTAGCGCCTTGCGGTCGGATGCTGAGCAGTTGCTCTCGATTGTGCAGCTGTTGACATTTTTGAGGATCTGAGGACCCATGCCAAATCTTTTCAGTCTACTGAGGGGGAAAACGTGTCGTGCCCTCTTCACAACTGTCTTGGTGTGTTAGGACCATGCTAGTTTGTTGGTGATGTAGACCCGCTCCACTACAGCCCCGTTGATGTTAATGGGGGCGTACTTGGCCCTCCTCTTCCTGTAGTCCACGATCATCTCCTTTGTTTTGATCACGTTGAGGGAGAGGTTGTTGTCCTGGCACCACACTGCCAGGTCTCTGACCTCCTCCCTATCGCCAGCAGTCTCAAGACAATATCCATAATGACCATAGAGAAAGTATTAAAACTTCAAGACCCTATGGTCAGATGTCTTTTCATAAAGATGTCATGGAAAGTAATGGAATCCAAGTTTCTGGTGAGTGCAGGGGAGAAAGAACCAGTGGAGGCTGCAACAGGTAGGTAGCAGGTAGAGGGGGACAAGGAGGGATTGGGCCAAGCTCATCCAGTTGTCAGGCCAGTGTGTCCTCAGTTGCGGTCCAAGAGCCTCAGGCCCTCTGGAAGGGGAGACAGGAAGATAAAATTCGACATACCAATTAGGATCTGGATAAAAATACTTGTAATCAGTTATAGAACCCATTGCCCTTTATGGTAGTGAGGTCTGGGGTCCGCTCACCAACCAAGAATTCACAAAATGGGACAAACACCAATTTGACACTCTGTATGCAGAATTCAGCAAAAAAATAAAAGCTGAAATAAATTATTTTCTCTGCTATTATTCTGATATTTCACATTATTAAAATAAAGTGGTGATCCTAACTGACCTAAGACAGGGAATTTTTACTAGGATTAAATGTCAGGAATTGTGAAAAACTGAGTTTAAATGTATTTGGCTAAGGTGTATGTAAACTTCCGACTTCAACTGTATGTCCTGTTCCTCTGTATCTTAGTTGGTAGCACATGGCGCTTGAGTCATGGGTTTGATTCCCAGTACCAACCTTATGTAAAATGTATGCCAAAAAACATCTATTACTATTATTTTATTATAAGAAGCAGGATAAAAATGTCAGACAGGCCAGCAGAATTACTGTCAGTCCCCAACTGTCTGTGTCTGAGCTCTACACAAACCTGATGGATGATGTATCAGCCTTGCTGATACACTAAAAGGAGGCGCCAGTCTTCTGCAGCTCAAAATCCACACCATGGGAGTTCCTTTAACCAAAAGACATGGGAGTTCCTTTAACCAAAAGACATGGGATTTCCTTTAACCAAAATACATGGGAGTTCCTGTAACTAAAAGACATGGGAGTTCCTGTAACCAAAAGACATGGGATTTCCTGTAACCAAAAGACATGGGATTTCCTTTAACCAAAAGACATGGGATTTCCTTTAACCAAAAGACATGGGAGTTCCTTTAACCAAAAGACATGGGAATTCCTTTAACCAAAAGACATGGGAATTCCTTTAACCAAAAGACGTGGGAAATCCTTTAACCAAAAGACATGGGAGTTCCTTAAAACCAGTTGAGCTGACAGACGTTTTGCACTGTTTCGCTACGGTTTTAGTAATCAGTCTAGCAAGAGGGTAATATTTTATTAATGTAGTGGTGATCATATGCAATGTTTCTGCTAGCAACGTAAAACAAATGTTTGATATCCACACAAAATTTGCTCTTTACTTATTTTAGGTTTAGGGAAGTGTGTTGGTCGCAATCTTTATCGTAGAGCTATGAAAGTTATGTATTTAGACCCACCTGCTTGAGACAAATTCAGCGATGACTTTGCCACGTCTGTGCCATGAAGCAGTCGAGCTGGATAAATGTTTTTCTAAGGACCGCCCCTGGGACGTAACGTTGAAGTGATGTGATTTTAACTGATGTAATGATGCAGCCGACCACCAGAGGAAGGCAAATACTAGTTTATTCGGCAGAGGATTTTTAAATAGCTGTCTTTACAAATAAAATGGTGAGTAATCAATAATATAATCATGTAAGCATATTGTTTAAGTAATTCTTGTGGCGTTTTGGGGGACTGTCAAGACATGGGAGTTCATTAAACCAAAATACATGGGAGTTCCTTTAAGCAAAATACATGGGATTTCCTTTAACCAAAATACATGGGAGTTCCTTTAACCAAAATACATGGGATTTCCTTTAACCCAAAATACATGGGATTTCCTTAAACCAAAATACATGGGATTTCCTTAAACCAAAATACATGGGAGTTCCTTAAACCAAAAGACATGGAATTTCCTTAAACCAAAATACATGGGAGTTCCTTTAACCAAAATACATGGGATTTCCTTTAACCAAAATACATGGGAGTTCCTTAAACCAAAATACATGGCATTTCCTTTAACCAAAATACATGGGATTTCCTTTAACCAAAATACATGGGAGTTCCTTAAACCAAAATACATGGGAGTTCCTTTAACCAAAATACATTTGAGGTCCTTTAACCCAGCAACTATAAAACAATGACGTATTACTAAGCAGGTCAGATACTGTATACTCACTTCAGGTTGTCTGATGTTGTGGTCTTCAGTATGTTCACGTCCAGGAAAACGCTGATTAGAGACAATGGCATTTAACTAAAAGATTCCATAATTAAACAAGATTTTCCATTAGAATAGCCTGACCAATGGAAAGCTGTGGTGATAAGGTACACGGCTCACAGCCAAAGCAATGTGTGTGTGTACTGTGGGTGGTGCCTGTCCACACATTACGTCATAGCCTACTGTACAGAGCAATACGGCAGCAAACAAGTATATAAGAAGACTATTACTTGAATTGGTTTACAGAAGTTGAAAACCCTGGTTAAAATTTTGATATTCTGAGGTAAGAAACTTTAACCAACTCTGATAGCTTATGTCCCTGGTGGAGTAAGATTTCAATAACGTAATATATATTACTACTGCTTTGTTATAAATCAGACATGATCATGTTTCCATTTGCAATTATTGAATCAATTGTAATTGATTAAAGACCAATTTACTTCATCTAGATAGCATGATAGAGGCTAATGTGGGTAACATTACCTAGTTAGTATGATAAAGGATAATGTGGGTAACATTACCTAGTTAGTATGATAGAGGATTATGTGGGTAACATTACCTAGTTAGTATGATAAAGGATAATGAGGGTAACATTACCTAGTTAGTATGATAGAGGATCATGTGGGTAACATTACCTAGTTAGTATGATAGAGGATCATGTGGGTAACATTACCTAGTTAGTATGATAAAGGATAATGTGGGTAACATTACCTAGTTAGTATGATAAAGGATAATGTGGGTAACATTACCTAGTTAGTATGATAGAGGATCGGGGATGCCTGGGTGGGACAGTGGGCTTACCTAGTTAGTATGATAGAGGATCATGTGGGTAATGTTACCTAGTTAGTATGATAGAGGATCATGTGGGTAACATTACCTAGTTAGTATGATAGAGGATCATGTGGGTAACATTACCTAGTTAGTATGATAATGGATAATGTGGGTAACATGACCTAGTTACTATGATAGAGGATCATGTGGGTAACATTACCTAGTTAGTTTGATAGAGGCTCATGTGGTAACATTACCTAGTTAGTATGATAGAGGATCATGTGGGTAACATTACCTAGTTAGTACGATAGAGGCTCATGTGGGTAACATTACCTAGTTAGTATGATAGAGGATCATGTGGGTAACATTACCTAGTTAGTATAATAGAGGATCATGTGGGTAACATTACCTAGTTAGTATGATAGAGGATCATGTGGGTAACATTACCTAGTTAGTATGATAGAGGCTCATGTGGGTAACATGACCTAGTTAGTATGATAGAGGCTCATGTGGGTAACATGACCTAGTTAGTATGATAAAGGATCATGTGGGTAACATTACCTAGTTAGTATGATAGAGGCTCATGTGGGTAACATGAACTAGTTAGTATGGTAGAGGATCATGTGGGTAACATTACCTAGTTAGTATGATAGAGGCTCATGTGGGTAACATGACCTAGTTAGTATGGTAGAGGATCATGTGGGTAACATTTGGAATCGAGAGTCAAAGCCAAATGAAATAGACAACATTTAAGGTTGTCAGATGTACTTTGTCCATTTTCAACATTGACTTCCCTGAAACCGTTTTTAGTGTGTTCATGGAGTCCAGGAGTACTGGACTTTTATTTACACTGGTGAACTTGCTGCACGCAGCTTTATATACTTTCTATACGTGTTACCATGTTTCATCACTTTCAATTGCATTTTTGATTTGGATGTTAATATTTATAGCATGAATAAGATATTGAAAAAATATGAAGCAATTTCTGGAAAGACACTTTTGCAAAACTAGGGAGCCTACAATATGCTGAAGGATATACTTTTTAATAGTGTTGCATAGTTGTTTTGAATAGCTGTTGTATTGCTAATTGTTATCAACACTTAATAATGTTATTTATATTTAGGCTCCACCTATTAAATCTGAGTATTTCATCATTTCACCCTGCTAACAGATCCTGCATACAGTACAACAATGCCTCCTCCCGGTGTGTGTATGAGTATAATGCAGGAGCGCAACAAGCAAGAGGGTGTTGGGAGTCTTGCCAACCCAGAGAAACACAGCAACCAAGACTTTCAGCAGCTGACGCAATACTGTTTGGCCAGGGGAGTGAGGTACATCGATGAGATGTTCCCCCCAGACCATAACTCCATTGGTGATGGGCTACTTACCCCTAATGACATGAGCAGAGTGGTGTGGTTGAGACCAGCGGTATGACATCATCCAGATCTGCACACGTAACAACACAGAGTATTAACTGATTTTATTAATACAGAGTATTAACTGAAATTATAAATATTATTAATAGGTGAAATGTGTGTATTCACTCTTCCAGAAAATGATACAGAATCCAGATTTTATCCTGGATGGACTTTCAAGGTTTGACTTTGGGCAAGGAATGGTTGGTAAGTGGATTTGGTTGTAAGCAAGTGTCAACACCACACCATGGCCCCACCACACCATGCCCCTACCACACCATGCCCCTACCACACCATGTCCCTACCACACCATGCCCCACCACATCATGCCCCTACCACACCATGCCCCTACCACACCATGCCCCTACCACACCATGCCCCACCACACCATGCCCCTACCACACCATGCCCCTACCACACCATGCCTCTACCACACCATGCCCCTACCACACCATGCCCTACCACACCATGCCCCTACCACACCATGCCCCTACCACACCATGCCCCTACCACACCATGCCCCACCACACCATGCCCCTACCACAACATGCCCCCACCACACCATGCTCCTACCACACCGTGCCCCACCACACCATGCCCTACCACACCATGGCCCCACCACACCATGCCCCTACCACACCATGCCCCTACCACACCATGCCCCACCACACCATGCCCCTACCACACCATGCCCCCACCACACCATGCCTCCACCACACCATGCCCCTACCACACCATGCCCCTACCACACCATGCCCCCACCACACCATGCCCCCACCACACCATGCCCCTACCACACCATGCCCCTATCACACCATGCTCCCACCACACCCTGCCCCCACCACAACATGGCCCCTACCACAACATGGCCCCTACCACACCATGCCCCACCACACCATGCCCCCACCACACCATGCCCCCACCACACCATGCCCCTACCACACCATGCTCCTACCACACCATGCTCCTACCACACCTTGTCCCTACCACACCATGCCTCCACCACACCATGCCCCTACCACACCATGCCCCCACCACACCATGCCCCTACCACACCATGCCCCCACCACACCATGCCTCTACCACACCATGGCCCCACCACACCATGCTCCCACCACACCATGCCCCTACCACACCATGCCCCACCACACCATCCCCCTACCACACCATCCCCTTACCACACCATGCTCCTACCACACCATGCCCCCACCACACCATTCCCCTACCACACCATGCCCCTACCACACCATGCCCCCACCACACCATGCCCCTACCACACCATGCTCCCACCACACCATGCTCCCACCACACCATGCCCCTACCACACCATTCCCCTACCACACCATGCCCCCACCACACCATGCCCCTACCACACCATGCCCCCACCAAACCATGCCCCTACCACACCTTGCCCCTACCACACCATGCCCCTACCACACCATGCCCCTACCACACCATGCCCCCCACCACACCATGCCCCTACCACACCATGCCCCTACCACACCATGCCCCTACCACACCATGCCCCCAACACCATGCCCCTACCACACCATGCTCCCACCACACCATGCCCCTACCACACCATGCTCCCACCACACCATTCCCTTTTCATTACAAATGTCACGATGTGCATAAACTTGTCATTTCTATTTGTTCAGGAGATTGCTGGTTTCTTGCTTCCATTGGGTCTTTGACGTTCCAGAAGGACATCCTGGAACAAGTAGTACCCCTAAATCAAAGCTTTAAAGAGGATTACTGTGGAATATTCCACTTCAGGGTAAATTACCTCAGGCTCAGTACATTATCTTTGTGAGAAATGCGTTGACCTATTGCAATAACTGTCGTTCGTAAAGGATTATTAATGCATTGAAAAGGTTCTCAGTGGTATTGAGAACAATGACTTTCTATACTTAGGCTACGCCTTTCTCAAGCCATGTAGAGAGTAGTCTCTAGGAATCATTCTCCTCTCCTCCTATCTTTCAGTTCTGGAGGTTTGGGAGGTGGGTGGACGTTGTGATCGATGACAAGCTACCAACAGTTGACGGCAATCTCATTTTCGTTCATTCAAAAACTCCCAATGAGTTTTGGCCCGCCTTGCTGGAGAAAGCCTACGCCAAGTATGTGAGCCACATCAGTTGGTTATAAAACAGTTTAACACCTCCTCGATGTAGGACTTATTTACCTGTCTTCTTCTGGCAGGGTGTGTGGCTCCTACACAGACATGAATTTAGGGACCCCTTCAGAGGCTATGATGGACTTCACTGGCGGGGTTCACATCACATTCAAACTCACTGACGCTCCATCAAATCTGTGGGACCTGCTGTTCAGAGCTGTCCAATCGAAATCTCTGATGGGGTGTAACACACCTAAAGGGGTGAGCAGCACTACCACCCCCTGAAACACCATGATGACCCTTTAAACGAACCAGTTAGTAGAGCAGAAATGTAGTGTAACTCAGAGTTACCATGAATCATGCACTGATGTCAAGATATATGAGAATATGATAAGTTACCATGAATCATGCACTGATGTCAAGATATATGACAATATGAGTTACTAAGCGTAGTTGAAGTTAAGACTTGTCCTTTAACACAAAAGATATGAAGGTTGTGTTCATATTGTGTTCTATTTTGTGACTGAAACCTCTGTTCTGTTACGGTCCAATTACTTCACTTTATAATACCTATAATACCTGTGTCTATTGTTCTGTAGGAAACATCAGCGAACACGGTGGCACCCAACGGATTAGTGAGGGGTCATGCTTACACCGTCACAGGAGTTAAACAGGTACTGTATGGAACTAACAATCTGACAGAAATGCTTTGGAGCTGATATATTTTGGCCATATGCTCTCTTTCCTTTATTGCCATGAAAAAACATTGTTTGCTTTGCCAGAATAGAGCCAATTATTTACTTTAGTTCCACCTGGAGGGAAATGGGAGAGGAAGTGTGGTATAATTCTGCTATGAACAATTTACCCTATCCACGTGTAGCGAACATGAGTTGGTCTCGTGGTCTTGTGATGAGGCAGCCTTACCTGAGACTTCTAAATTAGTGCCAGCCTTCGGTCCACTATGGAATTCCTCTTGGTCTAATGGTAAAGATGCTGGTTTGTCCCATCGGGGACCCAGATTCATTTCCTGCTCTGAGATTACTGCTGGTGTTCATTCTGGTTTCTTCCACAGATCATGAGCCAAGGCAGGCCAGTTAATCTGATCCGCCTCTTCAACCCCTGGGGCCGGGGAGAGTGGAAGGGAGACTGGAGCGATAAGTAAGGATTTACAGTAGAGTCTGACTGTGACATGTGATAAGTAAGGATTTACAGTATAGTCTGACTGTGACATGTGATAAGTAAGGATTTACAGTATAGTCTGACTGTGACATGTGATAAGTAAGGATTTACAGTATAGTCTGACTGTGACAAGTGATAAGGATTTACAATATAGTCTGACTGTGACATGTGATAAGTAAGGATTTACAGTATAGTCTGACTGTGACATGTGATAAGTAAGGATTTACAGTATAGTCTGACTGTGACATGTGATAAGTAAGGATTTACAGTATAGTCTGACTGTGACATGTGATAAGTAAGGATTTACAGTATAGTCTGACTGTGATAAGTAAGGATGTACAGTATAGTCTGACTGTGACATGTGATAAGTAAGGGTTTACAGTATAGTCTGACTGTGACATGTGATAAGTTAGGATTTACAGTATAGTCTGACTGTAACATGTGATAAGTAAGGATTAGCTATTCACAATAGATACCTTTGTTTATTAGATTCTTCCTCAGTATGTGTAATTGTTCTTTTTTGCTGTATCTACAGTATAGTCTACATACTTTGTTTGTATATACACTACCGGTAAAACGTTTTAAACACCTACTCATTCAAGGGTTTTTCTTTATTGTTGCTATTTTATACATTGTAAAACAATTGTGAAGACATAAAGTAACCATACATCTAATCAAATACATATTTTATATTTGAGATTCTTCAAATAGACACCCTTTGCCTTGATGACAGCTTTGCACACTCTTGGCATTCTCTTAACCAGCTTAATGAGGTAGTCACCTGGAATGCATTTAAATTACTTTCTTAAGAGTTAATTTGTGTAACAAAGTAATTGAAATGCATTCCAGGTGACTACCTCATGAAGCTGGTTGAGAGAATGCATTAAGAAGGAAAGAAAATACACAAATTAACTCTTAAGAAAGTAATTGAAATGCATTCCAGGTGACTACCTCATGAAGCTGGTTGAGAGAATGCCAAGAGTATTATACAGAAGATAGCCTGTTTGGTAAAAGACCAAGTCCATATTATCACAAGAACAGCTCAAATAAGTAAAGAGAAATGACAGTCCATCATTACATTAAGACATGAAGGTAAGTCAATACGGAAAATGTCAAGAACTTTGAATGTTTCTTCATGTGCAGTCGCAAAAACCATCAAGCGCTGTGATGAAACTGGCTCTCATGAAGACCGCCACAGGAAATGAAGACCCAGAGTTACCTCTGCTGTAGAGGATACGTTCATTAGAGTTACCAGTCTCAGAAATTGCAGCCCAGATAAATGCTTCACAGAGTTCAGACACAACTCAACATCAACTGTTCAGAGGAGACTGTGTGAATCAGGTCTTCATGGTCAAATTGCTGCAAAGAAACTACTACTAAAGTACACCAATAAGAATAAGGGACTTTCTTGGGCCAAAAAAACATGAGCAATGGACATTAGACGGTTGAAATTTGTTTGGAGTCCATATTGAAGATTTTTGGTTCCAACCACCGTGTCTTTGTAAGACACAGAGTAGGTGAACGGATGATCTCCGCATGTGTATTTCCCCCCGTAAAACATGGAAGAGGAGGTGATATGGTGTAGGGGTGCTTTGCTGTTGACGATGTCTGTGATTTATTTAGAATTCAAGGCACACTTAACCAGCACGGCTACCACAGCATTCTGCACCGATACGCCATCCCATCTGGTTTGCACTTAGTGGGACTATCATTTGTTTTCAACAGGACAATGACCCAATACACCTCCAGGCTGTGTAAGGGCTATTTGACCAAGAAGAAGAGTGATGGAGTGCTGCATCAGATGACCTGGCCTCCACAGTCCCCCGACCTCAATCAAATTGAGATGGTTTGGGATGAGTCGGACCGCAGAGTGAAGGAAAAGCAACCAACAAGTGCTCAGCATATGTGGGCACTCCTTCAAGACTGTTGGAAAAGTATTCCAGGTGAAGCTGGTTGAGAGAATGCCAAGAGTGCCAAAGCTGTCATCAAGGCAAAGTGTGACTATTTGAAAAATTCCATATGTGTTATTTTGTAGTCTTGATGTCTTCACTATTATTCTACAATGTAGAAAACATAAAAAATTAAGAAAAACCCTTGAATGAGAAGGTGTTCTAAAACTTTTGACTGGTAGTATATATATATATATATATATACTGCTCAAAAAAATAAAGGGAACACTTAAACAACACATCCTAGATCTGAATGAAAGAAATAATCTTATTAAATACTTTTTTCTTTACATAGTTGAATGTGTTGACAACAAAATCACACAAAAATAATCAATGGAAATCCAATTTATCAACCCATGGAGGTCTGGATTTGGAGTCACACTCAAAATTAAAGTGGAAAACCACACTACAGGCTGATCCAACTTTGATGTAATGTCCTTAAAACCTGTTGGGGATAGGGGGCAGTATTGACACGGCTGGATAAAAAACGTACCCGATTTAATCTGGTTACTACTCCTGCCCAGTAACTAGAATATGCATATAATTATTGGCTTTGGATAGAAAACACCCTAAAGTTTCTAAAACTGTTTGAATGGTGTCTGTGAGTATAACAGAACTCCTATGGCAGGCCAAAACCTGAGAAGATTTCAAGCAGGAAGTGGCCTGTCTGAGAAGTAGTGTTTCATCTTGGCTCTTTTTATTGAAGACTCAGGATCTGTGCAATAACGTGACACTTCCTACGTCTTCCATAGGGTCTCAGAGCCCGGGAATACGTTGAACGATATCGAGGCAGGCTCTGGCTGAAACACTTTATCGCTTTTGGCAAGTGGCCACTCAGAGTACTATGGGCTTAGGCGCGTGCCCGCTTCGACCGAATGCTTTGTTTTCCTTTGTCTGTTTATCTAAACGCAGATTCCCGGTCGGAATATTATCGCTTTTTTATGAGAAAAATGGCATAAAAATTGATTTTAAACAGCGGTTGACATGCTTCGAAGTACGGTAATGGAATATTTAGAATTCTTTTGTCACGAATTGCGCCATGCTCGTCACCCTTATTTAGCCTTTAGGATAGTGTCTAGAACGCACGAACAAAACGCCGCTGTTTGGATATAACGATGGATTATTTTGGACCAAACCAACATTTGTTATTGAAGTAGAAGTCCTGGGAGTGCATTCTGACGAAGACAACAAAGGTAAGAACATTTTTCTTATAGTAAATCTGACTTTGATGAGTGCTAAACCTGCTGGGTGTCTAAATAGCTAGCCATGTGATGCCGGGCTATCTACTGAGAATATTGCAAAATGTGCTTTCACCGAAAAGCTATTTTAAAATCGGACATATCGAGTGCATAGAGGAGTTCTGTATCTATAATTCTTAAAATAATTGTTATGCTTTTTGTGAACGTTTATCGTGAGTAATTTAGTAAATTCACCAGCAGTGTTCGGTGGGAATGCTAGTCACGTGCTAGTCACATGCTAATGTAAAAAGCTGTTTTTTGATATAAATATGACCTTGATTGAACAAAACATGCATGTATTGTATAACATAATGTCCTAGGGTTGTCATCTGATGAAGATCATCAAAGGTTAGTGCTACATTTAGCTGTGACATTATATGCTAGCTTGAAAAATGGGTGTCTGATTATTTCTGGCTCGGTACTCTGCTGACATAATCTAATGGTTTGCTTTCGTTGTAAAGCCTTTTTGAAATCGGACAGTGTGGTTAGATTAACGAGAGTCTTATCTTTAAAATGGTGTAAAATAGTCATATTTTTGAAAAATTGAAGTAATAGCATATCTAAGGATTTGAATAACGCGCCACAGGATTCAACTGGCTGTTGAGTAGGTGGGACCCACCTAGCCCATAGAGGTTAAAACAAGTCAAAATGAGGCTCAGTAGTGTGTGTGGCCTCCACGTGCCTGTATGACCTCCCTACAACGCCTGGGCATGCTCCTGATGAGGTGGCGGATGGTCTCCTGAGGGATCTCTTCCCAGACCTGGGACTAAAGCATCCGCCAACTCCTGGACAGTCTGTGGTGCAACGTGGCATTGGTGGATGGAGCGAGACATGATGTCCCAGATGTGCTCAATTGGATTCAGGTCTGGGGAATGGGCGGGCCAGTCCATAGCATCAATGCCTTCCTCTTGCAGGAACTGCTGACACACTCCAGCCACATGAGGTCTAGCATTGTCTTGCATTAGGAGGAACCCAGGGCCAACCGCACCAGCATATGGTCTCACAAGGGGTCTGAGGATCTCATCTCGGTACCTAATGGCAGTCAGGCTACCTCTGGCGAGCACATGGAGGGCTGTGCGGCCCCCCAAAGAAATGCCACCCCACACCATGACTGACCCACCGCCAAACCGGTCATGCTGGAGGATGTTGCAGGCAGCAGAACGTTCTCCACGGCGTCTCCAGACTCTGTCACGTCTGTCACATGTGCTCAGTGTGAACCTGCTTTCATCTGTGAAGAGCACAGGGCGCCAGTGGCGAATTTGCCAATCTTGGTGTTCTCTGGCAAATGCCAAACGTCCTGCACGGTGTTGGGCTGTAAGCACAACCCCCACCTGTGGACGTCGGGCCCTCATACCACCCTCATGGAGTCTGTTTCTGACCGTTTGAGCAGACACATGCACATTTGTGGCCTGCTGGAGGTCATTTTGCAGGGCTCTGGCAGTGCTCCTCCTTGCACAAAGGCGGAGGTAGCGGTCCTGCTGCTGGGTTGTTGCCCTCCTACGGCCTCTTCCACGTCTCCTGATGTACTGGCCTGTCTCCTGGTAGCACCTCCATGCTCTGGACACTACGCTGACAGACACAGCAAACCTTCTTGCCACAGCTCGCATTGATGTGCCATCCTGGATGAGCTGCACTACCTGAGCCACTTGTGTGGGTTGTAGACTCCGTCTCATGCTACCACTAGAGTTAAAGCACCGCCAGCATTCAAAAGTGACCAAAACATCAGCCAGGAAGCATAGGAACTGAGAAGTGGTCTGTGGTCCCCACCTGCAGAAACACTCCTTTATTGGGGGTGTCTTGCTAATTGCCTATAATTTCCACCTGTTGTCTATTCCATTTGCACAACAGCATGTGAAATTTATTGTCAATCAGTGTTGCTTCCTAAGTGGACAGTTTGATTTCACAGAAGTGTGATTGACTTGGAGTTACATTGTGTTGTTTAAGTGTTCCCTTTATTTTTTTGAGCAGTATGTATATATATATATATATATGTGTGTGTGTATATTTTATTTTTATTTATAACCCTAAAGATATCAATTAAAAAGTGCCTTTTCAATAAAATGTAATAGAATCAGAATTATTGGCCACAACATGTACATACTGAGGAATTTGACCTGGTGAAATGGTGCTGGCTACAATATAAATAAATAAATAAATAGAGATGTATGTATGTATGTATGTATGTTTTATTTATTTATTTATTTATTTATTTATTTATATTGTAGCCAGCACCATTTCACCAGGTCAAATTCCTCAGTATGTACATGTTGTGGCCAATAATTCTCATTCTATTACTAAATAAATAAATATACATACATACATATACACATATATACACCCTGCGATGTCATCACACCCATTGTCTTTGAGAGGTCTTTTTATGAAATGTCAGCTAATCTCCCTTACCTTTTTTACAGTGTATTCGGAAGTCACTCACAAGCAGCCAGAGCGTTAAAGCTTTTACATTGTTGTCTCTTGGCCACCTAGACTCTGGAGTACTACCACTAACTAACCAGTGGCCTTACCGCATCCAAACTATTGACATGATGTTTGTATTTCAACCAGGTCATCCATGTGGCAAACAGTGAGTCCTAATGATCGGAAGATGTGTCTGTCAGTGAAAGAGGATGGTGAATTCTGGTAAACCATTTTTAATGCAGAAATTTGTTTTGCAGACCATGTCAATATTTTGTTGTAAGCGATTAACACATACAGTACAGTGTCAGTCCACATCTATAGTGATATTTCAATACCAGAACCAATTCACAATTTTGGTTGTCTTCTCAGGATGACAATGGAAGACTTCTGTAAGCACTTCACAGATGTGACTATCTGCTGTATGTGCCCTGATTTTCTTGACGGCAACTCTAAAGGTCTTTGGACACACTCCATACATGATGGCAGATGGGTTGCAGGAACCACTGCTGGTGGCTGCATGAATTTCCCAAGTAAATTACATCTTGATTTAAATGTTTTGCTTTCAACAAGGAATTATTTGCAGTTGATGACTATAAATTACCAGAATTTACCGTCAACATGTCCATAATTTTTTGTCTCCCAGACAGTTTCTGGACAAATCCCCAGTATCGGGTGAAGATTGAGGGATTAGACAGGGACTGCTCTGAGACACAGGGGGACAACAACACGTTGGTGTCTCTGATGCAGAAGCCTGACAAGAGAAACAGACGCCTGGTCAAAAGTCTCTACATCGGCATCAACATCTTCGAGGTCAGTGCCCTTCTTTGGTGCACGCCTTTCGTTATGTTATATACTGTAGTTTATCTCAACTTTATCCCCAAAAAAACATGTACAGATTGAAGCAAAGCTATGTGCTTCCTCTGAGGACTTTGTTACAGGTAGCACTGTTATTGTGCCATAAACTGTCATGTCAGTAGTGTAAGTTAAACGGGAGATCTCTTTGTAAGGTCCTCTAACGTATGTTGGCACTGTGCAGTTCTCAATGCAAATATGCCCATTTGTGAACCTACATGTAGGATGTTATGCCAGAACAATACATTCAACTGGGCCAGGTATGCTATTGTTCCTGCAATTGAATTGTCTTTCTTTTACATTCTAACAGGTGCCTTCCCAAGTAAGTAACTTTTAAACATACATTTCACAAATAACGTTATAAAAGTTAGAGCAGCCACTAGACTATCTGGCCAATATAATGGATCATCACATGTGGTAGAAATGGCTTCAAGGTCCAGATTTGAATTGGAAATGATCTGCAGCCTTATGTAAAACATTCTATGATTGTGATCTCAGTTCAAAGGACAGAGGGGGAAGTTTCCTGCCGACTTCTTCAACACCAATGTGCCTGTCGCCCAAACCAAGAACCTCCTGAATGCTCGAACAGTGGTGCTGCTCTCTAGGCTGAAACCTGGTGAATACCTGATTGTGCCATCATCCTTCAACCCAAACGAAACCGCCTCCTTCATCCTGTCCATTCTCTCCAAGGTGGAAACCCAAATCCAGTAAGCACAGCTCCCCCCCCCCCCCCATTCATAATAAAGGGGTTGTTTATCCAAGTTACACCATTTCATATTGGTTTCCTTACAAATAAAGTTAGTTTAAGATGATTTGGACATAAATCGTGAAAAATATATCCAAACCATGGATTGCGGTCCTAGCTTGTCCATAGATTGCTTTCAGGGAAACCAATATGGAATTTTGTAACTTGGGTGAACTATACCCTTAATTAATGTCACATATTTTTTACAGTCAGTGATCATAGCAAACATTAGGACCGGGATTCAATCTGTTTGCGCCTGTAAACAATGCACCAAAGGTCATTTTCAATTGAGCCAATATCTGTAATATTTTACTGTGAATGCAATCTCTGCGAACACTGTAGCTTTGCCTTTAAAATGTGCATTATCAACAACCCGCGATGAGATTGAATCCTGGGCTGAGTTTCACAATAATTTATGTTTTCCTAACAGAAACAAAACAGTCTTCATTTTTTTCCTCAGTGAAAATTCAAATGACCAAGATATTGTGGAAATCTCCAAGGTATTTAAGGAAAACTTTATTTCATCCCACATATGTAGATATTGAGGGAATCCCCAAGGTATTTAAGGTGAACCGTGTATTTCTATTTATCTTCTGATATTGTCTTCCTTTTTAATATCTTATATTTCATTTTTTTAGCCCATGCCTACTCACAATAGAGCAGATATGGACAGCAAACAAACTATGTTTCGGCAATATTCTGATCAGGCAAGTTCCCAATATCTTTCATTTGAACACAAAAGGAGGCAATGTGAAATTAAAACACATAAACTAATAAAATCTATAGCATTTGAGAATATTACTACTTTTTAACAATTGTTAAACTATATATAGATATATATATATATAGTATCTCAAACATTAGGACCTATCTCAAACATTAGGACCTAGGATATAGGATATATATATACTGCTCAAAAAAATAAAGGGAACACTTAAACAACACAATGTAACTCCAAGTCAATCACACTTCTGTGAAATCAAACTGTCCACTTAGGAAGCAACACTGATTGACAATAAATTTCACATGCTGTTGTGCAAATGGAATAGACAACAGGTGGAAATTATAGGCAATTAGCAAGACACTCCCAATAAAGGAGTGGTTCTGCAGGTGGAGACCACAGACCACTTCTCATTTCCTATGCTTCCTGGCTGATGTTTTGGTCACTTTTGAATGCTGGCGGTGCTTTCACTCTAGTGGTAGCATGAGACGGAGTCTACAACCCACACAAGTGGCTCAGGTAGTGCAGCTCATTCAGGATGGCACATCAATGCGAGCTGTGGCAAGAAGGTTTGCTGTGTCTGTCAGCGTAGTGTCCAGAGCATGGAGGCGCTACCAGGAGACAGGCCAGTACATCAGGAGACGTGGAGGAGGCCGTAGGAGGGCAACAACCCAGCAGCAGGACCGCTACCTCCGCCTTTGTGCAAGGAGGAGCAGGAGGAGCGCTGCCAGAGCTTACAGCCCAACACCGTGCAGGACGTTTGGCATTTGCCAGAGAACACCAAGATTGGCAAATTCGCCACTGGCGCCCTGTGCTCTTCACAGATGAAAGCAGGTTCACTCTGAGCACATGTGACAGACGTGACAGAGTCTGGAGACGCCGTGGAGAACGTTCTGCTGCCTGCAACATCCTCCAGCATGACCGGTTTGGCGGTGGGTCAGTCATGGTGTGGGGTGGCATTTCTTTGGGGGGCCGCACAGCCCTCCATGTGCTCGCCAGAGGTAGCCTGACTGCCATTAGGTACCGAGATGAGATCCTCAGACCCCTTGTGAGACCATATGCTGGTGCGGTTGGCCCTGGGTTCCTCCTAATGCAAGACAATGCTCAACCTCATGTGGCTGGAGTGTGTCAGCAGTTCCTGCAAGAGGAAGGCATTGACGCTATGGACTGGCCCGCCCGTTCCCCAGACCTGAATCCAATTGAGCACATCTGGGACATCATGTCTCGCTCCATCCACCAACGCCACGTTGCACCACAGACTGTCCAGGAGTTGGCGGATGCTTTAGTCCAGGTCTGGGAGGAGATCCCTCAGGAGACCATCCGCCACCTTATCAGGAGCATGCCCAGGCATTGTAGGGAGGTCATACAGGCACGTGGAGGCCACAGACACTACTGAGCCTCATTTTGACTTGTTTTAAGGACATTACATCAAAGTTGGACCAGCCTGTAGTGTGGTTTTCCACTTTAATTTTGAGTGTGACTCCAAATCCAGACCTCCATAAATTGGATTTCCATTGATTATTTTTGTGTGATTTTGTTGTCAGCACATTCAACTATGTAAAGAAAAAAGTATTTAATAAGATTATTTATTTCATTCAGATCTAGGATGTGTTGTTTAAGTGTTCCCTTTATTTGTTTGAGCAGTGTATATATATAAACTAAACCTTGTTGCCAGCAGTTTATACATTAATTGCTGTGTGTTGTGTTATTTTGAGGGGACAGCAAATTTACACTGTTATACAAGCTGTACACTCACTACTTTACATTGTAGCAAAGGGTCATTTCTTCAGTGTTGTCACATGACATGATATACTCAAATATTTACAAAAATTTGAGGGGTGTACTCACTTTAGTGAGATACTGTGTGCATATATATATATAAATAATCAATAACACTCTTTTTATTTTCACTGAAAAGTTTGAGGAGGTGGATGCTGAACAGCTTCAGAGGATTTTAAATGAAACTCTCCTCCAAGGTATGTAAAGAGAAAATCAATCATCATGGAGATTCCCAGTCATTTGTGACCAAAAGCAGGAGTTTGAACAGACATACATTAGTTGTGATGAGATCAGAATCACACACAAGGATACAAGGATGGGTGTTTGGTGAGCAATGGGTTGCTTGATTGTAGCTGTAGGATTTCTTTTGATGTGCCACCTTTTCCCATTTTATACAGGATATGCAAAGAAAACACAAGGCTTCAGCTTGGAGTCCTGTCGCAGCATGGTGGCCTTAATGGATGTATCCTTCATGAGTTTAGTGACAGTCTCCCATGATGTTTTCTGTCGTGAAACACCTTGAACAGTACTTTACAAGAGTACATTGTTCAAAATGTAGCAGTAAAATCTGTGAATGAATGTAGGAGTTTTTGCAATGACCCTTAGGCCCTGTTTATAGCTGGTGCTAACATGCACCCTTTGTCCAGATTGTTTCTACATCCTGATTGTGCCCACATTTGTAGACAGGTATATACTATCAAAAGACACACTGGGATCTGATAGTGATCGGATCTTCCTGACCACCTCCGGAGGTGTCTGGATATCCTTCAAATGTAGACGGATCTGGACAGTGAAACCATTTAAATCATAATGATCCCGCCTTCTTAAATAATTGACATGTGGCACCATTGACTTATGACATCAATATGTGTTTTAAAATAGATAACTGCATATTATTTGGAAAGAATATCAGTCAAATAATTAGTATACAGGGAGGGACCAGGAATCTGGTCTCAATGCAGACACAGTGGACAGGTAAGAGACAATACCATTCCACTGGGTACAAACTGGATAAATTAACATAATTTGTCAATGTATTGTGACGTGGAATCTATGTGGAAAATACATTGGATTTAAAAAAAGTCAGTTGCACTGTTATTTTGAGGGTCAAATTTCCACAGGATTATGTCATCATGGTGACCAAATTTCAACATAGGCAAACCTTGTATACAATATTTTGAATTTGCACCATTAAAAAAAACGTCAGAACTTCAACGTAATATCCACTATTACAAAAAACAATAGGCTGGGCAGTACCTCCTACTGGAGAGTTGATCTGTCTACAGCACCTCCTACTGGAGAGTTGATCTGTCTACAGCACCTCCTACTGGAGAGTTGATCCCTCTACAGCACCTTCTACTGGAGAGTTGATCTATCTACAGCACCTCCTACTGGAGAGTTGATCTATCTACAGCTACCTGTTGGTCTACCATTCAGGGTTATAACCAAGCCCTGCTTATCAAATCAAATTTTATTGGTTGTGTATACAGATTTTGCAGATGTTATCACGTGTGTCGCAAAATGCTTGTGTTCCTAGCTCCAACAGTGCAGTACTACCTAACTAAATGATTATGTTTCTGGCTCCAACAGTGCAGTAATACCTAACTAAATGATTATGTTTCTGGCTCCAACAGTGCAGTAATACCTAACTAAATGATTATGTTCCTGGCTCCAACAGTGCAGTAATACCTAACATTACACAGCAATACATGCAGACCCCAAAACATAAAGAAAGGAATTAAGTCCAGAATATAAATATATATTGTGGTGATTAATTTCTGTATTACCAAATGAGGAGAGAAACAAACTTCACACACCAGTCAGAGTTATACTTAAACTACATCTTTAATAATAAGAGCTCTGCAATAGCATTGACCCACCATTGGCATTTTTCCTAGTGTGTTGCCTTACAATCTGGAATTAAAATTGATTTTTTGGGGGGGTTTGTATCATTTGATTTACACAACATGCCTACCACTTTGAAGATGCAAAATATTTTTCATTGTGAAACAAACAAGAAATAAGACAAAAAAAACAGAACTTGAGCGTGCATTACTATTCACCCCCCCAAAGTCAATACTTTGTAGAGCCACCAGTATTTCGGGATATGTCTTTATAAGCTTGGCCCATCTAGCCACTGGGATTTTGGCCAATTCTTCAAGGCAAAACTGCTCCAGCTCCTTCAAGTTGGATGGGTGCACAGCAATCTTTAACCTGTTATGGCTAGGGGGCAGTATTTTCACGGACGGATAAAAAACGTACCCGATTTAATCTGGTTACCACTCCTACCCAGTAACTAGAATATGCATATACTTATTACATATGGATAGAAAACACCCTAAAGTTTCTAAAAATGTTTGAATGGTGTCTGTGAGTATAACAGAACTCATATGGCAGGCCAAAATCTGAGAAGGTTTCATTCAGGAAGTGGCCTGTCTGACAAGGTGTCGTTCTTCTTGTCTCTGTTTATTGAAGAGTGAGGATCTTAGCTGTCCCGTGACACTTCCTACAGCTGCCATAGGGTCTCAGAAGGCGGTAAAAAGCTGAATCGTGGCTTTGCAGGCTCTGGCTGAAACAAAGTAGCGCGTTTGGGTAGTGGCTGGTTACAGTACTGTGAGACTCAGGCTCGTGCCCGCGTCGACAAAAAGCTTTGTTTACTTTCCTCTGTTTAGCTAAATGGACATTCCCGGTCGGAATATTTTCGCTTTTTTACGAGAAAAATGGCATAAAAATGGATTTTAAACAGCGGTTGACATGCTTCGAAGTACGGTAATGGAATATTTAGATTTTTTTTGTCACGAATTGCGCCATGCGCGCAACCCTTATTTACCCTTTCAGATAGTGTCTGGAACGCTAGTATGCTAGTTCTGAACGTCACATGCTAATGTAAAAAGCTGTTTTTTGATATAAATATGAACTTGATTGAACAAAACATGCATGTATTGTATAACATAATGTCCTAGGTGTGTCATCTGATGAAGATCATCAAAGGTTAGTGCTGCATTTAGCTGTCTTCTGGGTTTTTGTGACATATGCTAGTTTGAAAAATGGGTGTCTGATTATTTCTGGCTTGGTACTCTGCTGACATAATCTAATGTTTTGCTTTCGTTGTAAAGCCTTTTTGAAATCGGACAGTGTGGTTAGATAAAGGAGAGTCTTGTCTTTAAAATGCTGTGAAATAGTCATATGTTTGAAAAATGGAAGTTTTTGTATTTTTGAGGAATTTGTAATTCGCGCCACGCCTATCATTGGATATTGGAGCAGGTGTTCCGCTAGCGGAACGTCTAGATGTAAGAGGTTTAAGTCATAACACAGATTTTCAATTGGATTGAGGTCTGTGCTTTGATTAGGCCATTCTAAGACATTTAAATGTTTTCCATTAAACCACTCAAGTGTTGCTTTAGCAGTATGCTTAGGGTCATTGTCCTGCTGGAAAGTGAACCTCCATCCCAGTCTCAATCTCTGGAAGACAAACAGGTTTCCCTCAAGAATTTCCCTGAATTTAGCGCAATCCATCATTCCTTCAATTCTGACCAGTTTCCCATTCCCTGCTGATGAAAACATCCCCACAGCATGATGCTGCCACCACCATGCTTCACTGTGGGGATGGTGTTCTCGGGGTGATGAGAGGTGTTGGGTTTGTGCCAGACATAGCCTTTTCCTTGATGGCCAAAAAGCTCAATTTTAGTCTCATCTGACCAGAGAACCTTCTTCTATATGTATGGGGAGTCTCCCAAATGCCTTTTGGCGAACACCAAACGTGTTTGCTCATTTTTTTCTCTACGCAATGGCTTTTTTCTGGACACTTTTCTGTAAAGCCCAGCTTTGTGGATTGTACCATTTAGTGGTCCTATGGACAGATACTTCAATCTCCGCTATAGAGCTTTGCAACTCCTTCAGGGTTATCTTTGGACTCTTTGTTTCCTCTCTGATTAATGCCCTCCTTGCCCTCTCTTGGCAGGTTTGTTGTGGTGCCATATTCTTTCCATTTTTTATTAATGGATTTAATGGTGCTCTGTGGGATGTTCAAAGTTATGGATATTTTTTTATAACCCAACCCTTATCTGTACTTCTCCACAACTTTGTCCCTGACCTGTTTGGATATCAAAGGGTGTGAATACATATGCATGCTCCACTTTTCCGTTTTTTATTTTAGATATTTTTTTTAAACGAGTAATTTTTTTTAAATTTCACTTCACCAATTTGGACTATTTTGTGTATTTCCATTATGACTGGGGTGAGCGCGACAGGGCGATAGTCATTGGGCACCTTGTTTTTCTTGGGCACTGGGACTATGGTGGTCTCCTTGAAGCAAGGTGGAGAATACAGCCTGGGACAGGGACAGGTTGAAGATGTCCGAGAAGACACCCGCCAAGTGGTCAACACACACTCTGAGGATGAGGACAGGGACAGGTTGAAGATGCCCGAGAAGACACCCGCCAAGTGGTCAACACACACTCTGAGGATGAGGACAGGGACAGGTTGAAGATGCCCGAGAAGACACCCGCCAAGTAGTCAACACACACTCTGAGGACGAGGACAGGGATGCCTTCTGGGCCGGAGGCTTTGTGAGTATTCACTCTTTTGCGAGTTTTCCTCACGTCAGCCTCGGTGAGAGAAAGACCCTTGTTGTTGGAAGCAGCGAGAGTCTTCCTGTATGGCTTGGTATTGTCAGCCTCGAAGTGAGCATATAGTGTGTTAAGCTTGTCTGGGAGGGAGGCTTTTAGTGGGCACCACACAGATGGATTTGCCTTTGTTTTTTCTCTGACATGCCCTGTCAACTGTGGGACCATATATAGACAGGTGTGTACCTTTCTAAATCATGTCCAATCAATTGAATTTACCACAGGTAGACTCCAATCAAGTTGTAGAAACATCTCAAGGATGATCAATGGAAACAGGATGTAAATTAGCTAAATTTCAAGTCTCATAGCAAATGGTCTGAATACTTATGTAAATACGGTATCTGTTTTACATTTTTAATACATTTGCAAAAATGTCTAAAGACCTGTTTTCACTTTGTCATTATGGGGTATTGTGTGTAGATTTGATGTGGATTGTATTTTAATTTTATCAATTTTAAAATAAGGCTGTAATGTAACAAAATGTGGAAAAAGTCAAGGGGTCTTAATACTTTCTAAATGCACTGTATATTCCCCAATGATGATGGATGAGACATGGGTGGATGTAAATACTGCTTTCTGGGGAGAAGACTTTTGCTGGCTAATGATCTTGTACAGTTCGCTGAGTGCCGACTTGGTGTTTGCGTGTGGCGGTATGTACACAGCTTTTAATAACAGTCGTGGAGTCAGTATATTATCATTAACTCCATGTCGGATGAACAGGAGCTCGAGATCTTTTCAACTTTGGTACACCAGGAATTGTAGATGAGGAAACATACCCCTCCCCCACTGTTACCAGAAGCCACCGCTCGACCGATATGGGAAAGTTGTCTGGTTGAATAGCAGAGTTGAATGTGACATCCATAAGCCACATCTCTGTAAAAACAAAAAGACACAGCATTCCCTGATGTCCCTCCGCGATTGAAGCCTTGCTCTGAGTTCAAAGTTTATTTTCCAGCGATTGGACATTAGCCATCAGGATGCTAGGAAGAGGAGGACATGTAGCCAGTGTTTACATCCTAGCTTGGAGTCCCCCAGCGATTAGACATTAGCCATCAGGATGCTAGGAAGAGGAGTCTTTCTAGCTTGGGATCCCCCTCTTCTACGTCACCAGCAGGTAAGCCCATGTGCGGGGACAAAGGAGCGAATGTAATTAATGTAAGAATAACCATAAAAAAAGCATAGTTGAGCAGGAACCGTCAAGACCAGCGCCCTCCTCAGGGCTGACATCTTAATACCTGTGAAATAACTGTGGCATAAAAGTGTGAGGTCTGTCTGTCCTCCACAGGGGTCAGGCTGAGTGATAGTCTGCTGAACCTCATTGCTCTGCGCTACGGTGGATCTTCTGGAAACATCAGCCTGGAGAGTTTCATCAGCCTCGTTCTACGCATGGACCGCATGGCTAGTAAGTCCACAACTAAAATAAAAAGGGGACCAATTTTATTTCGTAGGGATTTTTAATTTTCCATCTGTGGCATTCTAATGAGCATGTACAGTTAGGCTTTCATGGCGCTCACAGGATCATCCTAGTTAGTTTGCAAGATGAGTGTTTGAAGCCATGGCCTTTGTATTATTTACCAACATTGCAAATAGTGTAATTCATGCCCCTTTCAACAGAAATATTCAGACAACTCAACCAGGGAGGGGCCATATCTCTTCGAGACAATGAGGTAATAAACTGTTAATAATGCACCAGGGACTTTCAACTCTGACCCTGCAGTACTAGGTGTGCAGACTTTCACTCCAGCCCTGCAGTAACACACCTGATTCAGTTAATCATGGCCCAGACTGAAGACCATAATTGGCTGAACATTTTGCATCAGGTGTGTTAGTTCTGGGCTGGAACAACACTTTCTTGGGCACTACGTGATTTCATGTGTGTTATTTCATAGTTGTGATGTCTTCAATATTATTCTACAATGTAGAAAATAGTACAAATAAAGAAAAACCCTTTAATGAGTACAGTAGGTTTCCAAACCTTTGACTGGTACTGTATATGCACAAAAAAAGTATGTGGACATCCCTTCAAAATAATGGACTAAGCGATTTCAGCCACACCCGTTGCTGACAGGTGTATACAATTGAGCACACAGCCATAAAATCTCCATTGACAAACATTGACAGTAGAATGGCCCGGACTGAAGAGCTCAGTGACTTTCAACGTGGCACCATTATAGGATGCCACCTTTTCAACAAGTCAGTTTGTCAAATTTATGCCCTGCTTGAGCTTCTCCGGTCAACTGTAAATGCTCTTATTGTAAAGTGGAAACGTCTAGGAGCAACAACGGCTCAGCCACAAGGCCGCACAAGCTCATAGAACAGGACCGCCGAGTACTGAAGCGCGTAACGTGTAAAAATAGTTTGTCCTTAGTTGCAACATCAGCACAAGAACTGTTTGTTGGGAGCTTCATGAAATGGGTGTCCATGGCCGAGCAGCCGCACACAAGCCTAAGATCACCATGCGCTATACCAGGCGTTGGCTGGAGTGGTGTTAAGCTTGTCGCCATTGGAAACGTGTTCTCTGGAGTGATAAATCCCACTTCAATCAATCACATTTATTTATAAAGCCCTTTTTACATCAGCAGATGACAAAGTTTTTAAACAAAAACCCAGCCTAAAACCCCAAACAGCAAGCAAGCAATGCAATGAATCTATCAAGTCAGATGGACGAATCAGTGTTTGGCAGATGACAGTAGAACTCTTCCTGCCCCAGTGCATTGTGCCAACTGTAAAGTTTGGTGGAGGAGGAATAATGCTCTGGGGCTGTTTTTCATGGTTCGGACTAGGCCCCTTAGTTCCAGTGAAGGGAAATCTTAACACTACTGAATACAATGACATTCTTGACGATTCTGTGCTTCCAACTTTGTGGCAACAGTTTGGGGAAGACCCTTTCCTGTTTCAGCATGACAATGCCCACTTGCACAAAGCGAGGTCCATACAGAAATGGTTTGTCAGTGTGGAAGAACTTGACTGGCCTGCACAGAACCCTGACCTCAACTGACCTGTACCTTTTATTTACAGATCCCTGACCTTTACTTTTATTTAACTAGGCAAGTCAGTTAAGAATGAATTCTTATTTTCAATGAAGGCCTAGGAACAGTGGGCTAACTGCCTTGTTCAGGGATAGAACAACATATTTTTACCTTGTCAGCTCGGGGATTTGATCTAGCACCCTTTTGGTTACTGGCCCAATGCTCTAACCACTCGGTTACCTACCACCCCATATAAAAAATCCTTCCCATAAGAATGGAGGTTGTTATAGCAGCAAAGGGGGGGGACCAACTCCATATTAATGCCCATGATTTTGGAATGAGATGTTTGACAAAGCAGGTGTCCACATACTTTTGGTCACGTAGTTTAAGAACCTGAAATACATGGTCTGAGATGCAGTTATCCAGAAAAACTTTAGCAATGTGTTAAGATGTAATTTCATTGTTTCTATTTTATATGACTAATGAACGTGTTAGTCAAATCTCACTGTTGTTTTTATTCCTTTTTCTTCAGTGGATGTACATCACTATGTATGCATAAACTGCAGACCAAATAGGATGGACAGAAGACCATTAGAATCGTAAGGTTTGAAAAAGTTCTACGGCAGTGCTTTGCTGGACAAATCAATAAACTTCTCAGCGACATTTTCAGAGTATTTCGTTGCACTTAAAAAACTTGATAGAGTATCTTGATTAATCCTACATCACCTTCTTTGCACCAATCCTCACGCTTGTCTTTTCTTACTAGCACTGACTTTGCTGATAGCTACTTTTAGGAAGAAATGTACTTAGGCTACTATGACTGATTTGTGGTTGTCTCACTTAGCCATCATAAGATGGATGCTAAATGACTAAAAGCTGTCATCAAGGCAAAGGGTGGCTACTTTGAAGAATCTCAAATAGAAAATATATTTTGATTTGTTTAACACTTTTTTGGGGTTACAACATGATCCCATATGTTATTTCATAGAAAATAGTAGAAATAAAGAAAAACCCTTGAATTTGTGTTGAAACTTTTGACTTGTACTCTATATATATATATATATATATACCAAAAAATCTCACAATGACATATTAATTACATTCATTTGTTTCTAAAGTAACACAATTCTAAAGAACAGAGTAATGACTTACGTTGCTATTTTAAACAGCTTTTAAATACATTGAACCAAATACAGCCTATTAATACAGTAGCTGCATACTGACAGAAAGCATACCAACCTATAGTATAGGCCCTGCATGAACCCAATGCATTTAGAAACTAGACCATGTCCCGGCCAGTAGTAATTCTGTTCAGGCTAGTAGATTTTTGGCCCAGACGTGCCAGTGATGAAAAAAGTTAACGTTGTAAACTAGCCTACGAATAGGACCCAGAGTTTTACCTGAACAGATCATGAAATCAGGAAAAACTTCAAGTAAAAAATATTTTCAAATTCCTTATTAAACTATATATATATATATATATATATATATCTCAGCAATAGTTTAATAGGATGGCATTGACTAGAATACAGTATATACCTATGAAATTAGTAAAACAGTATTTAAGCATGATTAAAATGACCAGTGATTCCATGTCTATGTACATAGGTGCAGGGTTGAGTAACCAGGTGGTAGCCGACTAGTGATAGTGACTAAATTCATGGCATGGTACTGGGTGGAGGCCAGCTAGTGATGGCTATTTAACAGTCTTATGAGTGAGCTGTTTTTCAGTCTCTCAGTCCCAGCTTTGTTGCACTTGTACTGACCTTGCCTTCTGAATGATAGTGGAGTGAACAGGCAGTGGCTCGGTTGGTTGATGTCCTTGATGATCTTTTTGGCCTTCCTGTGACAGAGTTCTGTAGGTGTCCTGGAGGGCAGGCAATGTGCCCCTCGGTGATGTGTTGGGCAGACCGCACCACGGGTGATGCAGTTGCCGTACCAGGCGGTGATACAGCCCGACAGGATGCTCTCAATGGTTCAGCTGTTAAAGTTTGTGAGGGTCTTAGAGGCCACGCCGAATTTTTACAGCCTCCTGAGGTTGAAGAGGAGCTGTTGTGAGTTCTTTCACCACACTGTCGGTTTGGGTGACCCATTTCAGATTGTCAGTGATGTGTACGGTGAGGAACTTGAAGCTTTTCACCTTCTCCACTGCGGTCCCGTCGATGTGGATAGAGGGGTGCTCCCTCTGATGTCTCCTGATGTCCACAATCAGTTTCTTTGTTTTGTTGACGTTGAGGGAGAGGTTATTTTCCTGGCTCCACTTCGCCAGGGCCCTCACCTCCTCCCTGTAGGCTGTCTCGTCATTGTTGGTAATCAGGCCTACTACCATTGTGTTGTCTGCAAACTTGATGATTGAGTTGGAGAAGTGAGTGGCTACGCAGTCATGGGTTAACAGGGAGTACAGGAGGGGGCTGAGCAAGCACCCTTGTGGGGCCCCAGTGTTGAGGATCAGCATAGTGGAGTTGTTTCCTACCTTCACCACCTGGGGGCAGCCCGTCAGGAAGTCAGACCCAGGTCCCAGAGATTAATGATGAGCTTGGAGAGTACTATGGTGTTGAAGGCTGAGCTATAGTCAATAAACAGCATTCTGACGTAGATATTCCTCTTGTCCAGATGGGAAAGGGCAGTGGGCAGTGTGATCACATCGTCAGGATCTATTGGGGTGGTATACAAATCGAAGTGGGTCTAGGGTATCAGGTGAGGTGATATGATCTTTAACTAGCCTCTCAAAGCACTTTATGATGTCAGAAGTGAGTGCTACGGGGCAATAGTCATTTAGTTCAGTTACCTTCGGTTCATTACTAACAGTAGTATTTCCCCCTTATTGCAACTATCCTTCTGTTCTACAAATTCACTACAACACTGCTATATTGCAGCCCATTAGTACAATAAAGTGAGAATCCATCCATGAATATATTCAAACAGTGCCTCAGATTAGCTGCTTTGTGCATGCATGACTGGTGACTTGCCTCTGCTCCCACAGACACGTTTGTGTAAAATCCCTTCTTCATTGTTCATTCCTCCTGCAGCCGTTGGATAGGCCTGTAATTTACTTTCACTTGCCCACTGTAATGTACAATTAGCCTACTGGTTAGGATACTTAATCTATTGGGCCTGTAGATTTATAATGGGCTGCAATCTAGTGGGACGCTGTAGGTTTATAATGGGCTGCAATCTGGTGGGCCTGTAGGTTTATAATGGGCTGCAATCTAGTGGGCCTGTAGATTTATAATGGGCTGCAATCTAGTGGGCCTGTAGGTTTATAATGGCCTGCAATCTGGTGGGCCTGTAGGTTTATACTGGGCTGCAATCTAGTGGGCCTGTAGATTTATAATGGGCTGCAATCTGGTGGGCCTGTAGGTTTATAATGGGCTGCAATCTAGTGGGCCTGTAGGTTTATAATGGGCTGGTGTAGTTGCGAATTTAGAGAGCAGCTTGACATGGGACACACACACACACAGCCCCCGGTCAACAGGATCCCAATATAATTCGCTTATTTCGCTGTGCCCATGTAGTTCACTAGAAGAATAGTTGCCTTAAGGGGGAAATAATACTGTTAGTAAGGAACCATGGATAACGTCATTAATAGTTGCCATTATACACAGATTAGGTGTTCGCCTAGGCTACACAGCAGAATGTTGTAGTGAATTTAGAGGGCGGACTGACAGGGACCCCAGGTCTCTTCACAGTCAGTGACAGTGCCAACAGTTGTTTATGCTTAATGCTCCATGGAAAACAGAAGAGTGTAAGACTAGTCTGAAACTGCCAGGGAAATACTGGTGTGTGTGTGCAAGTCATTAGATTGATAAGCTTGAGTGCACAGTGACGCCTGTTTGAATTAGATCATTAGATTGATGGCCATTTGTTTTGCCCTTACTTTTTACCGCCCACACACACACCTGCATATACACACACACACTCAACCCGTCTCTGTATGTACTGTATGTACTGTGGTTCCTGCTTCTGAAAAGACCCAATCTGTGGCACAACCTCTTTCAGGTCCTAATACTTACATGGTTATTGTGTGCTAAAAGAGAAAGTATTTCCTTCTTACTAAAGCAAATTCTAAAGTATAGTTTCACCAGTCATCTAACTCAGGCATTTCAACGGTGGCGTGCACAGCGACAGGGAACCTAGAAGACAAATCCCCTACTATTAATATTGAAATATAACTGCGACTTTATTCCCAAAAATGTGACTATTTTCAAAATAAAAATCTCAAAATATTGCCACTCAAAACATTGACTTTATTCCCAAAAATGTTTTTAAACTTTATTCTGGAAATATCTACTTTATTCACAAAGAATTTCTAGTTTTTAAAGTACTATTCATGCAAAATAAAAATCCAACTACCATCACCCATCAATGTTTTTTTCTTTTCATTTGTCCCTAATACTCTTCCGTAGTGTTTGTTTACCTTGGTAGGGACTGATCAGTTGGTAATATGTTGTATTAGCGCTACGCTGTGAGCTAAAGGCAGTCTTGGTCATATCATATAGAGCACTCTTCTGCTCAGTGGAGCAAGAGGTCACATCCAGGGAATTGGTATTTCTTAGAAGATAAATGAGAAACACAAACATTTACACAATTTAGTTGACAGGGATATATGTTTGTCAATTAGTTATTGGCATATCTAGGATCATATAGTATATATAGGTTTACTCTTTAGCTACAATATTGTCTCATTGTTATCCAGGACTACTGTTTAGCTGAAATATTTTCTCATTGTTAGCTATGACTACAGGTTAGCTGGCGTATTATCTCATTGTTGTCCATGACTTGATAAACAGAAATGTGAAATAAATCATTCGTGTTTTTTTTCCTAAGCAGGTCAGATATACTCACTTCAGGCAGTCTGATGTAATGTCTTCAGGAAGCTCACGTCCAGAGAACACAGACTAGAGTTTATGGTCTTTAACTCAGAGCTCCCCAAGGAGTTAAGAACGTGTTCAAGTATGTTGTGATGACTGCCTTACTCTGAATGCATCCACAGAGAGAGATACCTGTATTAGAGTGAAGCAACATAGAAAGAAAAGTAGAAAGTACAAAACATCTCTTCCCCACATATACCTTCGCTGCTTCCCATGAACCATTACCGGAGTCCATCAGTGCTGACATGAACCATCGTTGGAGTCCATCAGTGCTGACAGTGTAGTGATTTTGATAGCTCTCTACTTTGTGATGTCATCAAGAGTGGCCACACGAGACACGGGCCCCAGCACCTGGAGCTGATAGTCAACAATGCCTGATGAAGAAGCCTGTAGAACACGATTTTGCACAGATTAATTCATCCCCAAGTCATTTTAATTAATGAATCAAGGAGTCAGTTTAAAAACTGGACTGGTCTTCCCAGAGTAGAAACATGCACGGCCATAGTCATAGTTTCCATTCTGTTTCTAAGAGGCAAACGTCAAACGGCCATATTGATATCATTATTAGCTGGATTAGTTTAGCTAAAATCATCATCATCCAATTTTTCAGTGACCGTATCAAGATTGTCTCAAAACGTTGGTGTCCGGGCCAAGATCAAACTGGGTCACGTCATAACCGAAGGGGAACTAGGTGTCTGCGATGGTCGACTGGGTGATGTTGCCAGTGGTGCATCCTGTTGAAATGCAACCAATGGTGAGAAAGAGAAGTCATAGACACCCACCAGCACACAAGCATGCTACCCATGAAAATCTCATAGCTAATGATCAATTAGTCTTTTAAAAGCTGTTTCTCCAAGATGATTAGGGCATAGTGGGTTTACCTGCTCCTCGTTAGGATCTCCGGAGTGAGTTGAGCTGCTTGAATAGTCTCTTCAGCTTCCTCTTCAGGGTTCCCTTCTTCCTCAGCTGGCATATGAAGAACTTAAATAATTTTCTTTCCACCTCCTGTGAATACCAAACCAAACATTTTTTTTGTATCAATAGCTTGCACCCTTTTACAAAGTTAACAAGTGTAAACTTACTCTTGTGAACAGGCTTCAGAAGTTTTTGCGTCACATACAATGGTAGGGTTCCAAGGTCTTCCAATGTTTGTTGATAACAGTGTTTCTGAAAAGTTAAAGATTGTAAATTGTATTCTTATTGCATGTACAAATAAAGGTTATTTACTTACCCATACTGTGTTGTCCATGAAAGCAGGAGAGTTTCCATGGCAGTGACCAGAGCGTGACCTGAGTGGCTGTAGAATGAAAGGGGTCAGAGTTTGGGATGTAGGAGCCGTCCATAGTGTACACCATGTTACCCAGTACCTGTAAAACTCACTCCACTAATTACCTGAATATTACAGAGCAAAGTGATGCATTAATTAATGAAAGGTGATTCATAATCATATGTTTCTATATAACTGTATTGACCTCCCAACATTCTGTAATTGTGATTGGCTATAGCCTAGGGATATATGTTTTTTCAAATTAGGCAAATCAGTTAAGAACAAATTCTTATTTACAATGACGGCCTACCCCAGCCAAACCCGGACGACGCTGGGCCAATTGTGCACCGCCCTATGGGACTCCCAATCACAGCCGGATATGATACAGCCTGGATTCAAACCAGGGACTGTAGCGGCACCTCTTGCACTGAGATGCAGTGTCTTAGACCACTGTGCCACTCAGGAGCTGTCAAAACCACAACCTTTCCAAAATTCCATTGCAAACAAAAATGAACTGATATGATAGTGTTGGTCTTGGTTTGTATGATAGTGTTATCAGTTTTAGAGAACCAGACGTGTCTGACTCATTCTACTATGGAACTGTACGTGGGGAAAACACTGACACTACGAAACTGGCTATTGTGTTTCAACACAATAAAAGCTGTGGAATACAGAGTGTTACTGGTATATGACTTAACTGCAGGCTATGGGTATATGCCACTAGGGATCACTTCCTATGCCACTGTACATCTTAAAAGGAGATCAAGAAGAGATATTCATCTATAGATGAAGGACACAACTCTGCAGCCACTCTCCAAGCAACTTTTTGCATTGTCCAGTAGCAGTGTGTTCTTTTCAGCACGCTGAAGAGGATGGAGAAGTCTGCAGAATCTAAAGCGCTGAAGTAGGACCTGCAACTGCTTTGCTCAGCCTTCGAGTTGCTGGAATGAAATTAACTATGAACACGGACTAATACAAATGAGTTAATAAAACATTCCCTAAACCCAGTGATCCACACATCACTCATACTGTATGAAGGATTATAAAGTCAGATTGTATTTCCTGGTAGTTCAGTTACAGTAGTCTGGATTATTATACATTATTTTAATGCAAAGATGACAAACAGGAGGAGATGACGAACAGGAAGAGATGACAAACAGGAAGAGATGACCGTCAGGAAGAGATGACAAACAGGAAGAGATGACAAACAGGAGGAGATGACAAAAGGAAGAGATGACAAACAGCATGATATTTACTTGTAATAGAGTAGCATGTCGGAGGGATAATCTGCAAAGTTCAGGTAGAGGTTGTCTTTCAGTAAATCGTACATGCAGGTCAATAGTGGAAAAATGAGTCAATCATGTGTGAGATGTATTAGCTAAGTGATGTTCATAAGTAATGTCAAGACCATAACAGTCTCCTGAGAAATGTCAGGAGAGCCCTGGGGATCAGTATGGCCATGGCATCAGGTATGTTTACAACCAACGTGTTGGGGTTTCGGTTGATGGTGATTATCTAATAGGGAATGACAGTGGAAAGACAACTATTGTGTTATAACAAAGAATGTGTCCCTTCGTCATGTTGAGGAATTTAGGTGCAAATAGAGCATCATATATCAGTGTGACCCACAAAACTGTTACTGTAGCCAATCCAACATCCTCAGATCCACCTGGTACCTTGCTGATGTAGGCTTCCTGTACAATCTGTGGGACAGCCAGCATGTTGGTGACAAACAGAGCTCTGGGATGCTGTCAACAGCTCAGTGGCTGAGATGTTCATTATCATCGCTGACAAAATGCCCCCAAGGACAGTGCCCAGTGAGATCAGGGAGGAGGCAGTGTTAATCTGTCAATCAAATAGTAATCAGATCAGGCTCATTCAAGTGTGATTATCAATAAAAAACATTTATTTTATTAACCCATTGAGACACAGGGAGACGTTTTATATTTTCTTATCAAACAGACTTTGATCCATCCAAACAATGCAGTAGAACTCGGAGTCAAAATAGAAGGCTGAGACTATGATTCTATGAGTATAAAGGAGATGGCACCCTCACCTGGAAGCCTCCGGTAGTGATAACTGCACTGGCCTGGCCCAGGTTCCAGACACTCACAGAGCCGAGCGTTGACAGGGACGACACAAGCACTGAGGAAGAGACCTAGGAGATCTGGGCGGTCGTCAGGCCAGTGCTGCTGTTCCCCATAGTTGCTATTAGACAACAGTACAGTAGATACATGTCGCGAAAACATTGTTTAGTCTTGAAGCAAAGTAGAGTTGATGACATATCATGAGCAGTGGCGACCAGTCATTCAGGGCAGGTGGGGCAGAGCCTGTTTGGAGCCCCACATTTTTAGCAAAAAAATGTACTTCGTTTTTTTGGGGGGGTTGCCTGTTCTGCATGTTATTTTGGCATTAATACATGTCACTTAATACATGTGACTTATCAGTTTTGCTTTCTTGAGTAAGGCAGCTCCAAAATAAAGGTGTTTCAGCCTAGCTCAGTGCTTTCTGTGGTGGTGGGGCAGCCAGCGAAAAATACGGAGCGTAGGGTTTGGTAATGTTCTCTAGTTGCGCCGTGATTGGCTCAGTGTTCTATCACTCATGGGGACACTACGTCACTGCCAAATCTAAGGGTAGAGCTAAAAAATTCAAGCCCCTTGGGTGCTGCCATAGAGTTACATTAGAAGTGCCCATCCAAGACGGCTCAAGGTCATTGGCCACAGATAAAATGCCGTCAAATCACGTTATATCTACAGTAGCTTTGATTGGACTGATCATGTCAACATCATACTTTCAAAATCTTAGCTAGCAGTCATCATCATAAGTCAAATCGACAATCTACTGGCAAATCCTTTTTAATCCTTGTCATATGAAGACAAATAATGAAGAGATATTACAGATAAAATGTATTGGTGCTCATCGGCCATTGGACATAAACATTACACAACAAGTTGGAAATTGCAAATTCAACAATGAGTGGTTTGGAAGGAATCAGTGACTAACTGCAGGCTTTACAAGCATTCACTAGCTTGCTATTCAGGGTAGAGGGTGTGTGGTTTTTTTCCAAGCTTAAAATTATAAACATTCAACATTGGCCATGCTGTCGATCCAGTGTGATTTCTGCCACGCTCAAAACAACAGTTAACTCAGAAATGGGAAATCTGACTTCAGTGAGTTCAAGACAAATGGAAACTCAGGGGGAAAAAAAGACGTTTCAACGGTCATCCAACTAGGAATTGTAAATCGGGAACTGAAGATCACTGATTCGACCATGATTTGACCTTGTTGTTTTTTAGAGTTTCCAGTTGTCTTGAAAGTACCATAAATCCAGAGAATTCCAGACTTTGATGACAAAGTTTGATGACAAAATTTCCCATGAAAGAATGCCGTGCCACCTTCCTGTTCAAGTGAGCAAAGCACAACAAGGTGAGTCCAAAAATGTCCTGTACTCTGCTGCATACATGATGTAATATGCCAGGGAGATATGTATACTGTAGCTAAGAAAGCAATAGCTAGTGTTTGTTGTGTAGTAAGCTGTTAGTTGCCCATGTGCCTCATCCTAATAATTTGGTCTATTTTCACCTCTTAATTCCGCCTACTGTTTTGACTTGGTGGTGCATATGTAGCCTATAACCTGTTTTAGAGAAATGTAATAATTGAATATTGTGAGAGCTTTCATTGTCTGCTTATATGCTCCCTTTATTTATCCTATGGTTCTGACTTGGGGTACAGGGAGAACACTGTAAGAGTGGCCCATGTCCTGAATTCTGTCGCTGTACATTTCAAAAGTGCTAAACAAAGTTACATTACCTACATCCGTCCTAGCTCACTCATTAATGTATTAATTGAAATTACGGATTGCCTCTTATCCTCTTGTCTTCCATAGTTTGTACACCTCAATTGTCAGTAGAAGCCACATTTGTTTATGCAAGTCAGCCGTATCAGCTATGTTTTTTTTTAAAGGCAATAAATGAGGCTGAATGAACTTTTTCGCTGCCACACAAGGCTCCGCTGATAGCCAGGTGTAGCAGTGGTAAGGTGTTGGGACTACTGTTGGGACAGATTTATGTAGGCCCTAACAGTTTGTGGGCACCGTTTGTCACCATTATAGTGCAATTAATGTATTGTTTAGTGGCTTTGCTGGCATGCATCCCCCCGATTTTTGTTTGTTTGCCCCACCAAGATTTACATGATAAAATGCAACGGATCATGAGAAACTCATGAGAACAATAACGCTCTCCTTGTTCCATTTCTAAGCATGAACCTGAGGGTCCTCAGTTCCATTGCAGAATAGCTTCAGACGATCCAGGATATCCATACTGACTGTCTTGCCCAGAGAGTCACAGGCCGTACTTGGGACCTCACACAAGACAGGAAGTCTGAAGGAAAACAAAATATCAAGACCAACTATTGTTAGTGTCATTTCAGTTTGGTTCTAACCATTATCGACATAATGCTATTACTAGAGAGATTCTACTACAACAATAACTGCTGTTATTGCTGCCACAAAAAAAACTCCCCAGTCCTTAGTGATTGCAAGCATACCCATATAACATGATGCAGCCACCACTATGCCTGAAAATATGGAGAGTGGTACTCAGTGATGTGCTGTGTTGGATTTGAAACAAACCTAACACTGTATTCAGGATTAAAAGTTAATTGCTTTGCCACATTCTTTGCAGTATTACTTTAGTGCCTTGTTGCAAACAGGATGCATGTTTTTGGAATATTTTCTCATCTGTACAGTCTTTCTTTTCACTGTCAATTAGGTTTGTATTGTGGAGTAACTACAATGTTGCCATTAAACTCTGTAACTGTTTTAAAGTCACCACTGGCCTCATCGTGAAATCCCTGAGAGACTTCCTTTCACTCCGGCAACGGTGTTAGGAAGGACGCCTGTATCTTTGTAGTGACTGGGTGTATTGATACACCATCCAAAGTGTAATAATAACCTCACTATGCTCAAAGGGATATTCAATGTCTTCTTTTTACCCATCTACCAATAGTCGCCCTTCTTTGCGAGACATTGGAAAAGCTCCCTGGTCTTTGTGGTTGAATCTGTGTTTGAAATTCACTGCTCGACTGAGGGACCTTACAGATAATTCTATGTGTGGGGTACATAGATAAGGTAGTCATTCAAAAACCATGTTAAACACTATTATTGGACACAAAATTAGTCCATGCAACTTAAACACATTTTTACTCCAGAACATATTTAGGTTTGCCATAACAAAGGAGTTGAAAACTTTTCATTTTTCATTTATTTGTTAATATTTCAATAAACCTAATTCCACTGACATTATAGGCCAGTAACAAAACAAATCTCAGTTCAATCCATTTTAATCCCCATGTGTAAGACATGTTTAAAAAGTCAAAAGGGGTGTGAATACTTTCTCAAGGAACTGTATACTGTACTACTTACATCCTTGTCTTAGCACTACTACAGCTACTGTTACTACCACTATAAAAGGATACTCACCGCAGAGGGTTGAAAGTGGGCATTCAGTGTGTGTGTGTGTGTGTGTGTGTGTGTGTGTGTGTGTGTGTGTGTGTGTGTGTGTGTGTGTGTGTGTGTGTGTGTGTGTGTGTGTGTGTCAGGAATCAAGGTAAGGCCCAGCTGCAGACACGTCAATTTGACAATGGTTTAAATATTCTAACAGGGGCAATAGACAGGTCAAGGCAGGCGGGGTCAGTACACCAGAGGCAACGGTCCCGGATAGCAAGCAGGCAACCGGGTCAGGGTAGGCAGAGGTCAATAATCCAGAGGTGGGGCAAAGTTACAGGTCGGCAGGCAGGCTCAGGGGCAGGCAGAGTGGTCAGGCAGGCGGGCTCAGAATCAGGACAGGCAAGGGTCAAAACCAGGAGGGCGAGAAAAATGGCGAGACTGGTACAAGCAGGAGATGAGAACAAAACGCTGGTTGACTTGACAAACAAGCCGAACTGGCAACGGACAAACAGAGAACACAGGTATAAATACACAGGGGATAATGGGGAAGACGGGCAACACTTGTAAGGGGGTGAAGACAATCACAAGGACAGGTGAAACAGATCAGGGTGTGACAGTGTGTGGCTGTGTGATGTTAGGAGGTGACTTTAGTATAGCTGTGTTGCTAAAGAGCTGGTTCTCCAAGAAGATCATCTTCTAACCCAATAACACAGTTATTCATACACTGTCTTATTTACACTTCTAGTGAACGATTCCTGTTTCATTTATAATAGGTCAACATTTATATTTACACCTAAATAGACATAACCAAGATGGCCATAAACAATGACATTGCATTATTTTAGAATGGTCTGGAGCTCACCTTTCTGGTAAAAAAAAATAGCTATAAATTGCTGAGGTGTACTCATTTGAAGTCAGCGCTGCTGAGAGAGTTGGAGGAGAGAGCAGACAGATGGGCTTTGTGACACTATAAGACATTACGGCTTTCACAGGGCGCTTTGTACACCAAAATGTCAGTCTGAACCAGTCCAGAACCGCTTAAAGTCCACCATATTGGGGACTGAACATCTAAAAAGGTTGTTACAAGGGGAGTTGAGGTCCTCCAGAGAGAGAGCTAAGTCAAACACACTGATGTAGTACAGAAACATGGCGGTGAAGTTCAGCTCTGGGTCTTTGGTATTTAGGTCCAAAGCCTTACAGAAAAACAGAAGAACAAGCATCTGTCATACAGCACCATCACATGCTGTCATCATTCCCAAATAAATGTTAGTCAACAACCTGCAATGGATAAACACATCCTATGACGGATAAATCATCTCAGTGGAGGATTTACAGGAGATAACCATATCCACAGGATTATGGTTGCATGCTTAGTGGAGTGTTTAGCCAGTGTCAAACCTTTGTGACAAAAAAAAGTCTCACCTGTGCCAGGTAAAGTCTTAATGGTGGCGTACACATCTCTCTGTACAAAGTCAGCTGTTGTAACTGAAATCGACTTCAAGGACTGAGACTGAAGCAAAACTCAGACGATGTGATCAGAACAAAGGCTGTGCATGGTGTCAAGAGTATTACATTTCATATAATCTAACGTGCAAAGAAAGGATTCATGGATTCAGGATTCTCTCAGTCAATGAACAAAAAGGGGGGGGGGGGGGCGTCTTGTACTTAAGATGATCTCTGACGAGGCTCCTGGTGAGGTTAAACCAGGCGATCACCTCTGACCTATCGCTGCTGTTCAGGGCTAAAGACCAGACACAGGGAAAGGTCAGCTGCTTCACAGCATCAGGGACATCCTCCTGAGGAGAGAAACGGGATGGGTTGGGGTGAAAATACCCCATGTTCTCAACACTTCTCTTTTCATTTCAAAATTGGGCTGACCACAACACATAAGAAAAATGTGTCAAATACTCATACCAAGTACATTCAAAAACAAGAATACAATTCAGGAAGTAGAATAGCTGCATCCAGGTACATGTGTTGGAACCGTTGCCAACCACGTCAGGTTGACTGAGGATGTGACTCTGCGCCGAGGAGGCTATGGAATTCAGGAGCTGCAACGCCGGGGGAATTAGTGATTACCGATCGATCACTAAAGCCATTTGAAGTACTAAATCCAATGTTCTAAACTGGGTGGTTTGAGCCCTGAATGCTGATTGGCTGTGTTCTACTATTGAATACAAAGAAGAATTACTTCAGGTTTGGTGTGCGTCTGACCTTTGAGTGAAAAGCATTGACAGGTCGGGGAATCCGAAGCCAAGGAACGTGGTTCTCAAAAACGAGTGGAAGCTTCCGTTTCCATAGCATTGCAGTGGTGTTGGCTCTATAAGACAAAAGGACTGTTCAAATGCATTTTTTGATCACTATGGCCCGGCGTTAATAAACAAACACCTGAATTACTGTAGGCCCATAGAAGCAGATAGAGGAACAGTTTCAGACTCCAATCCATACCATTCAGGAAGAGCAGAGTACTGCTGTATATTTCCCTTGGTCCCACTGCGCAAAAACTGGTTGAATAAATGTTGTTTCCATGTTATTTCAACCCAAAAAATGCAATGCAAAGACATTGAATTAACATGGAAAACTGATTGGATTTGCAAAAAGTCATCAGCATAAGGGAATTTTAACCTAAATAACATGGTGTATTTTTTGTTGTTGTTATCTTCAAGATGAATTCATGTTAGTTGACAACTCAACCAAATTTAAAATCAAAAGTAGACATTGAACTAACATCTGTGCCCAGTGGGTTGTTTCTCCAGTCAGTATAGAGAGCAGTGTAATGACATTCTGAGTGTTCTCTCCAATCAGTGTAATGACATTCTGAGTGTTTCTCCAGTCAGTGTAATGACATTCTGAGTGTTACTCCAATCAGTGTAATGACATTCTGAGTGTTTCTCCAGTCAGTTTAGAGAGCAATGTAATTACATTCTGAGTGTTTCTCCAGTCAGTGTAATGACATTCTGAGTGTTTCTCCAGTCAGTGTAATGACATTCTGAGTTTTTCTCCAATCAGTGTAATGACATTCTGAGTGTTTCTCCAGTCAGTGTAATGACATTCTGAGTGTTTCTCCAGTCAGTGTAATTACATTCTGAGTGTTTCTCTAGTCAGTGTAATGACATTCTGAGTTTTTCTCCAATCAGTGTAATGACATTCTGAGTGTTTCTCCAGTCAGTATAATGACATTCTGAGTGTTTCTCCAGTCAGTGTAATTACATTCTGAGTGTTTCTCCAGTCAGTGTAATTACATTCTGAGTGTTTCTCCAGTCAGTGTAATGAGATTCTAAGTGTTACTCTAGTCAGTGTAATGAGATTCTGAGTGTTACTCTAGTCAGTGTAATGACATTCTGAGTTTCCAGAGAAAAAAAACAGGAGATCTTAATGCAAAAATAACGAGCTTAGTGGCCTAGTTTAAAAAGGCAAAGGCTTGCTTGCGAGAGAGAGACAGAGCCAGACCATTGTACAATTGGCAGCAACATGCTGAATTGTGAGCACATTTGGATATAAAAATTGGCAATACTAAATAAAATACAGTAAACATTACTTTAGTAATATCTATCAAAACTATTTCAGGATTGTAGAAATACAATTCAAATCAGAAATGTCAATGCTGTTTACCTGAAAGGCTAGTAGAAAGGCTAGTAGACTGATATGTACCTGAATAGCAGGTCAGTGCATGTCAAAGAACAGTCCAAAGTTAGCCAGACCGAAAGCTGCCATGTGCCACTTTAAGTTGGGAGGGAATTTTTGCGAGCTGAGCCAGCTGGATAGGAGTGAGGAGAATTGCTGCTTCAACCTGGAAATGAAAAACTATTTAAAAAGAGGTGTCTGACATTACACCCTTCTTAAAAGGACCTCACGGCAGATTTTAGGTTATTTTAATCACTTCAATTAAGAAACAGCTTAAGCTTAGCTCATTTAATGTAAACTCGAATATAGCTTCAGACTCAGAACTCTAATAAAAAAATGTTAACACTGACAATACCTTGTGGCTTACTCCATTGAAATCACTCTTCAGAGTCACAAAGTCCAAATATGAAGCATAGATCCGGAATTGTTCAAAGTTGCTTCCAAGCCAATCCCTGTCATCATAGTCTACACACAGGAGAATACTTGGGGGAACGGGACCAAATCTGTTGACAATCTACCTATTTGTTATTTATAGCTTTAGTTATTCCATCAGTCCAATAGATGGCGATGTTACTCTATTATGGTGGTAATAGGGAAGCAACAAGTTAAATACTACGTGCAACATCTGGGTCAAGTTCAGAAGCCAAACGTTGCAGATGGAAATGTCATGAAAAGAGCCAATGTGATTCCTTATTCTACATGTCAGAGATGAGCGTGTTCTACACATATTTATATCTGAACATTCCAAAACATTGTGTGTTGCTGAACGCACCCCTCCTATCTGCATGCAAAGGGAATATGGAAGATGTGTCACAATTGCTAAATGTTTTGAACTTTCATCCAACTCGGAATTCCAATGTGAAAACTCTGGCATTTTACTTTTTTTTTAATGAGTTCCCAGTTGTCTTGGAAGCATCAATAGAACTGGTCCCAGATGACTGTTCCATTCCACAAATCCATTCTGGAGTTGGGCCTCTTATGACATCAGTTCTATGACATCAACCAAGGTCAAGAATGTACCAGAGCTGCCTAGCTAGCAAGCTAGCTGCTACCTTCAGATTTTCCTGAGATACTGTACACAGGTAGGCCTATGCCACGGCACAGGTAAGTAAACCTTCCAATACTAATAGGAAATGTCGTCACATGTATAATACCAATTTGTGAGGGCTTAATACTGTGCAGCAATTTTTTGGGGTTATTTTTATCTGAGGTAAAAATGGGGGAAATATGTTTATCAAATCAAAGTTTATTTGTCACGTGCGCTGAATACAACAGGTAAATGCTTACTTACAGGCTCTAACCAATAGTGCAAAAAAGGTATTAGGTGAACAATAGGTAGGTAAAGAAATAAAACAACAGTAAAAAGACAGGCTATATACAGTAGCGAGGCTATAAAAGTAGCGAGGCTACATACAGACACCAGTTAGTCAGGCTGATTGAGGTAGTATGTACATGTAGATATGGTTATAGTGACTATGCATATATGATGAACAGAGAGTAGCAGTAGCGTAAAAGAGGGGTTGGCGGGTGGTGGGACATAATGCAGATAGCCCGGTTAGCCAATGTGCGGGAGCACTGGTTGGTCGGCCCAATTGAGGTAGTATGTACATGAATGTATAGTTAAAGTGACTATGCATATATGATAAACAGAGAGTAGCAGCAGCGTAAAAAGAGGGGTTGGGGGGGTTGGGGGGGCACACAATGCAAATAGTCCGGGTACCCATTAGATTACCTGTTCAGGAGTCTTATGGCTTGGGGGTAAAAACATTGGGGGGAAAACTGTGGGGGTAAAAACTGTGGGGGTAAAAACTTAAAAGTCCCAATGCAGCCATTTTTATCTCAATATCATTTCTGGGTAACAATTAGCTAAATACCTGACCGTTTTTTTACCATTTTAATTGAAAACAAACAAAAATAGCTTCTTAGCAAAAGCAATTATCAAGCAAGAATTTTGCTAGGACTATCTGGACTAACTAGCTGTTATTGGCAGGGAGGTTTGGAACTCTTTCTTATTGGTCTATTATCCAATTTACCGCTTGCTGATGTCACCAGGCAGGCCAAAACTCCATCCCACCAAAACAGGCTGACATTTCTAGCAGTCTTTTCAAATAGCTCTTACACATTTTCGCAGTATTATTCCAACCTAAGTGTGGAAATGCATATAAAACACAGGAAACCACGTTTTTGACTGCACTGGGCCTTTTAAAAATATTATGCTAGCTAGTTAGCGTATGTAAAAAAAAATTTTTTAACAAAAAACTACAATAAAAACAGACTTCGGGTTTTGAATAAATATATATGTATTTTGATAAAGCACAGAGTTATTTTGTTTTTCTGTGTTAGTTAAAACTGGCGCTCAGGAGTAAAATTACTGCCACCTATGTGTCTGCTTCAAATTGACTTCAGTGCAACCGAAAGCTAATTGATTTAAAAAAAAATTATAAGTGTAACAATAAGGCCAGGAAACACACACACACACACACACACACTGAAACAGACAGATAGCTCCCACAGACATAGTATTTTGAGTTTGAGGACATATTGTGTTACCTAACTTCAATGGATTGGCCTGTCAAATAATCCAAGGTGAACATGAAGGCTTGCTTGGACTGCTTCAGTAACAGTTGATGGACCACATTACCCTTGATGCTGTGTGACAAAACAGTTTTATTAAAGGACAACTCACGTACTAACATCCATTGTGTAGAATAGACATCTAGAATATACAGCATTTGGCAGTTACAGTTGAAGTCGGAAGTTTACATACACCTTAGCCAAATACATTTAAACTCAGTTTTTCACAATTCCTGACATTTAATCGTTGTAAGAATTCCCTGTCTTAGGTCAGTTAGGATCACCACTTTATTTTAAGAATGTGAAATGTCAGAATAATAGTAGAGAGTGATTCATTTCAGCTTTTATTTCTTTCATCACATTCCCAGTGGGTCAGAAGTTTACATACACTCAATTAGTATTTGGTAGCATTGCCTTTAAATTCTTTACCTTCGGTCAAACATTTTGGGTAGCCTTCCACAAGCTTCCCACAATAAGTTGGGTGAATTTTGGCCCATTCCTCCTGACAGAGCTGGTGTAACTGGGTCAGGTTTTTAGGCCTTCTTGCTAACACACCCTTTTTCAGTTCTGCCCACAAATGTGATAGGATTGAGGTCAGGGCTTTGTGATGGCCACTCCAATACCTTGACTTTGTTGTCCTTAAGCCATTTTGCCACAACTTTGGAAGTATGCTTGGGGTCATTGTCCATTTGGAAGATCCATTTGCGACCAAGCTTTAACTTCTTGACTGATGTCTTGAGATGTTGCTTCAATATATTCACATAATTTTCCTGCCTCATGAGGCCATCTATTTTGTGAAGTGCACCAGTCCCTCCTGCAGCAAAGCACCCCCACAACATGATGCTACCACCCCCGTGCTTCATGGTTGGGATGGTGTTCTTCGGCTTGCAAGCGTCCCTATTTCCTCCAAACATATCAATGGTCATTATGGCCAAACAGTTCTATTTTTGTTTCATCAGACCAGAGGGCATTTCTCCAAAAAGTACGATCTTTGTCCCCATGTGCAGTTGCAAATGGTAGTCTGGCTTTATGGCGGTTTTGGAGCAGTGGCTTCTTCCTTGCTGAGCGGCCTTTCAGGTTATGTCAATATAGGACTCGTTTTACTGTGGATATAGATACTTTTGTACCTGTTTCCTCCTGCATGTTCACAAGGTCCTTTGCTGTTGTTCTGGGATTGATGTGCACTTTTCACACCAAAGTACGTTCATCTCTAGGAGACAGAACGTGTCTCCTTTCTGAGCGGTATGGCGGCTGCGTGGTCCCATGGTGTTTATACTTGCATACTATTGTTTGTACAGATGAACGTGGTACCTTCAGGCGTTTGGAAATTGCTCCTAAGGATGAACCAGACTTGTGGATGTCTACATTTTCTTTCTGAGGTCTTGGCTGATTTCTTTTGATTTTCGCCATGATGTCAAGCAACGAGGCAATGAGTTTGAAGGTAGGCCTTGAACTGCATCCACAAGTACACCTGCAATTGACTCAAATTATGTCACTTAGCCTATCAGAAGCTTCTAAAGCCATGACATCATTTTCTGGAATGTTCCAAACTGTTTACAGGCATAGTCAGCTTAGTGTATGTAAACTTCTGACCCACTGGAATTGTGATACAGTGAATTCATCTTTCTGTAAACAATTAATGGAAAAATTACTTGTGTCATGCACAAAGTTGATGTCCTAATCGACTTGCCAAAACTATAGTTTCTTAACAAGAAATGTGTGGAGTAGTTGAAAAACGAGTTTTAATGACTCCAACCTAAGTGTATGTAAACTTCCGACTTCAACTGTATATGCCAAATCATTAGTCCCTGTAAACAGAGCTGAAACTCACATTGCACTATTTTTAATTAAACAGGGAGTCACATTGAGATTAAAAATCAATCTTACAAGAGAGACCTGTAAGCATTACAATAAAAACAATAATAAATACACACATGTATGTGTATAAAACAATATAATTCAGCAAACAATAAGAAAATAAACAGATTTAATAAAACCAATCAACTACATAGGCAGGTTAAATGATTGATTGAGGACCTCTGAGTGGCACCAGCACATCTAGCTGCAGTGAACTCTGCAGATTGTTCCACAAATTAGTGGCAAAAAACTCAACTCAGATTTTCCCAAATATGTGGCGACTTAAGGTATCTCTAGTGTTAACCATTCCTGAGAACAGGTTTGGTAACTTATGATTCTTAACCTAATTTAATGAAGTTATACATTAAGGGAGTTTCTGTCAGATTGCTTTGTAAATAATAAAAGAGAATGCAACTCTTCTTACAGACAGAGAGGTTCATCCTGGATTTTCACAGACAAAGATGAGTCCTAAAATTGCCCCCTGTGATAAAACGTATTGCGGAATGGTAGTGTGTGTCCAAGGGTTTTAAAACATAGGTTGCCACATGTATGTAAACAATATCACCAATATCCAATACAGGGAGAAGTGTTGTTTGAACAATCATTCTCCTATTTTCAATACTGAGGCATAATTTATTTCTATATAAAAAAATTTGATCTTAGCTTCTTTGTCAGATTCTCTATATGCGTTACGACGGGCAGCTTGTCATCAATCCAGACACCCAGGTACATAACAAATATGCAGGTCCTCAGGGTCAACATTTCGTGACCTAGAGAACAACATGAGCTTGGTTTTACTTGTATTTAACACCAATTTAAGATCTGTAAGTGATTTCATGCTGAAGTTCACGAATGGCCTGCTGCACTGAGGCGGCACAGGAATACTAAACTGTGTCATCTGCATAGAGATGAATGTTACAAGTATTAACAGTGTTTCCTTTGTCATTAATATACAAGGTGAACAATAATGGACCCAAAATAGAACCCCGAGGAACACCTTTTGAATATCAAGAAATTCAGATTCAACCCATCTGTCATGATGGCCTGAGTTCTGTTGCTAAGACAATTCTGAAATCAAAAACAGGCTGTATATCCCAGGCCTATTCTTGATAACTTATTCAGCAAACAGAATGATCAACCGTGTAGAACGCCTTGGACAGGTCAATGAACATGGCAGCACAGCTCTTTTTTCACTAGCCTAGAGGTGCGTGTTCACAAGCTGGCATATCCAGTACCAGCACCACGCACCAGGATTATAGTGCGTCAGCCCAGTCCAGTACGTCCTGTTCCCGCTCCACGCACTAGCCCTAAGGTGTGTGTTTCACAGCTGACATATCCAGTACCAGCACCACGCATCAGGCATCTAGTGCATAAACCCAGCCTCGCCAGTCAACAGTCGCCAGAGCTGCCCGCCAGTCAACAGTCGCCAGAGCTACCCGCCAGTCAACAGTTGCCAGAGCTGCCCGCCAGTCAACAGTCACCAGAGCTGCCCGCCAGTCAACAGTCGCCAGAGCTGCCCGCCAGTCAACAGTCACCAGAGCTGCCCGCCAGTCAACAGTCACCAGAGCTGCCCACCAGTCAACAGTCACCAGAGCTGCCCGCCAGTCAACAGTCACCAGAGCTGCCCGCCAGTCAACAGTCGCCAGAGCTGCCCGCCAGTCAGAAGCCGCCAGAGCTGCCCAGACTGCCCCGAACTGCCAGAGTGGCCAGACTGCCCCGAACTGCCAGAGTGGCCAGACTGCCCCGAACTGCCAGAGTGGCCAGACTGCCCCGAACTGTCAGAGTGGCCAGACTGCCCCGAACTGCCAGAGTGGCCAGACTGCCCCGAACTGCCAGAGTGGCCAGACTGCCCCGAGCTGCCAGAGTGGCCAGACTGCCCCGAGCTGCCAGAGTGGCCAGACTGCCCGGAGCTGCCAGAGTGGCCAGACTGCCCGGAGCTGCCAGAGTGGCCAGACTGCCCGGAGCTGCCAGAGTGGCCAGACTGCCCGGAGCTGCCAGACTGCCCCGAGCCGCCAGAGTGGCCCGACTGCCCCGAGCCGCCAGACTGCCCCGAGCTGCCAGAGTGGCCCGACTGCCCCGAGCCGCCAGAGTGGCCCGACTGCCCTGAGCCGCCAGAGTGGCCCGACTGCCCCGAGCCGCCAGACTGCCCCGAGCCGCCAGACTGCCCCGAGCCGCCAGAGCTGCCAGACTGCCCCGAGCTGCCAGACTGCCCCGACTGCCCCCCGGCGATGCCAGAGTGGCCCGACTGCCCCCCGGCGATGACAGAGTGGCCCGACTGCCTGGAACGGCTAGAACCGGAGCCACCTCCAGATATAGGTGGGTTGGGGAGGGGGGGGTGTAGCACAGTGCCGTCGTTGACGGCAGCCACCCTCCCTTCCCTCCCTTTAGTAGGGGGGAATTTTTGTTTTGTTGTTGTGTGGGGTTGTTTTTCTTAAGGTGCTTCCGGGGTTAGCACCTTTAAGGGGGGGGGGGGGGGGGGGGTACTGTCACATCCTGGCCAGTATAAGGGTTAATTGTCATTTTAGTTTGGTCAGGACGTGGCAGAGGGTATTTGTTTTATGTGGTTCGGGGTGGTGTGTTAGTTAGGAGGGCGTTTGATTTATTATTTCCGGGTTTTGAGTTACGGTCTATGTTGATGTATTTCTATGTGTAGTCTGGTGGATCTGTTTCTATGTTGAGTTAATTGGGGTGGACTTCCAATTGAAGGCAGCTGTGTGGTGTTGCCTTTGATTGGAAGTCCTATATTAGTTGGGTGTGTTTGTCTGTGTATTTGTGGGAGATTGTTCCGTGTTTAGTGTGTGTAAACCTAACAGGACTGTCAGTGTATCGTGCGTTCGTTTTTGTTATTTTGTATGTTCGTTTTGGAATTTATTAAAAGTTCAAAATGAACCATCTCAACTCTTTGGTCCTCATTATCCGATGATGATTTCGCCATATCGTCCTCCGACGAAGAAATCCCTGACACTTATGCAGACCAGGATCCAAATGATCAGCCCCTGTGGATTTGTTTTGTTGTAATGTTAACAAAGCATCCAGGACTTCTTTGTCAGTGAATTTCCAAAAAGAAAACTCCTGACCAGCATTTTCAGTATCATTCAATAGATTTAACATCATCATCCAAACTACTCTTTTTAAGAGCTGTCTTTGAAATGCATTCAAATATGTAGCCCGCAGAGATAAAATTATGATTTAATGCATTAATGATATCAATTGTCAGTAATAAGGCCAGAATCGAATTGAATGTATTGGGGGAGAGAAGAGGAGACAACCCTTGATTGATGTAACAGCTTTCCAAAATGTAGCACCCTGTACATTCAGATAGTGTATTAAGATAATGATCTGATTTGGGACAATGGTCACTAATATCCAAAGCAAATACTCCCCTCCCAGCATATTACTCTGGAGTATTTGTAAATTTGAGGCCAATCAAAGTTGATTTTGTAGGGTCCTTTAAGTTTGGATGAGTAGGCTTTGCAATCAGCTGGGTCAAATTTAGATTAGTCCAAAAATCCAGTCAACATCCTGCATTTCCCATGCAAGTTTAAAATCTCTGGGGTAGTAAAAATTGCAATGAAATCAGTGGAGTCACAGGTGATATTCTTTGGGATGACAGATAAATGCTTGGGAGAAATAATGGGAGAGAGACCTGGAACACTATCTAGTGTCTGAAATTTGGGGACGAGTGTCGTCAGTGTCAGGTTTTAGAGGGTGTCTCACTCCTGGCTCAATAGTCGTCAGGCTTCTCTGTAAAATTAGATAAACAATTCTATTTAAGTGGCATTAGAGAAAATGCATTGCTATAAAAAATAAATAATGAACAATAGGTCAAAAGAGTGGCTGGAGACTTGCCTTGGCTATTTTGAGTAGTTCACAATCTATTACATAGATGGCAATAGCTTAGGACCACTCCTGGTTTACCAAGATGACAATATTGTTTAGAAGTGTCCAAATAAACCAATTTCAATACCAATAATCAAAATTTAAACCTTTGCAGAAACCTCTGCAAATGATTGGAAAAATGGACTAATCTCCCATACATCTGACGATCCCAGAACCCATAAGAAACACTTTTGCAAGAGTTGTATTTGACAGGTTCGTGGGGTCCAGTATCAGCTCAGCTTTCCGGTTTGGTGAGAGAGAGTCGAGAACTGCCACCTGGAGAGGAGAAGACAGAACACGAATGCATTCTGCCTTATCTGGCCAAATCTCCACGTAAGCAGCGTCAAATTACAAGATTCCAATGGTGCACTTTCAAAAAAGAGTAGCAAACAATTGTTTTACCTCTGAGATGTTGAAGTCTTTGAGATCAGAATAGGTTGTGTATTTGGAGTATGGACCCAGGCTGATTACCAGCTAGTCAGCATTATTGCAGATTTCCTGCTGGCAAACTAAAAGACCTGCATGGCGATTTAGATTTTTCAAATATGGAGTAGCATACATGGATTTCTTTAGACAAGGAAGCAACATGTCAACTGTCCGATACAACAGAACAGACAGACAATGTGAACAGATATCACCAGGTATTTCAGCAGGACTCCTGCGATTCCTTGTCTTCTACACAGATACATTTTATGGGAAGGTTCTGCGCATTCCTCTTACACTGTAAATGGGGAAAAAATATATACATGACATTTGCAATAATCCATGGCTAATTTTAACAGGAAGTTGCCCCTACTCACACAACCTGGACTAGACGTAAGATAGTGAATGTAAATCCGGGACACTCAAAGTAGTATATTACGTTTGGTGTGGTTACATAAAACAGAAGGTTACTTACTGGTACAAGCAAAACATCTCTCCAACTACAGACGCCAGTGTCTCAGGTCAGGCAGTTTCTGTTCCCTCAAAAACACCTTTTAAGCCCAAATCCACCTTTTGTCCCAAGGTCCAGAATGCCACACTAAATACATTTGCCAAGAAGGTGAATTTTGATGTGGAGAATCTGTTTAAGGCGAAAATTGACTCCAACCAAACACAAATTAATCTTTCTAAAACAGAGAGGGATGCAGTTGAATCATTGTCCAAAAATGAATGGATTGTGGTTAAAAAAGCAGACAAAGGTGGCGCTACAGTACTGTGGATTAAAGACAAATATGTGACAGAAGCCAACCGTCAATTAGACAATGATGAATTCTACCAATCTCTTACTTTCAGCCCCACAGAGGACCTAAAAACTGAATTGAAAGGGATCCTTAAAGAAGCTAGCGAGAATAGCTACATTTCAGACAATGAGTTCAAATTTATTTTCAATGGCAGTCCGCATATGGCTTCTTTTTACCTTCTTCCAAAAGTCCACAAAAATCTTGAAAATCCCCCAGGCAGACCAGTCATTAGTGGTAATGAAAGTCTGACAGAACCCATCTCTAAGTACATTGATTACTTTATTAAGCCTTTTCTGACATCACTCCCAAGATACCACAGATGTGTTGAACAAAATTAAGGAATTGAACAATATAGGTACAGCTTCCTTTTTAGTCACCATGGATGTGGAGTCTTTATACACCACCACTGAACATGAACAAAGTTTGGCAGCTGTGCACCATTTCTTGAGTACCCGGCCTGAGACTGAGATGCATCCTACAGAATTCATCGTCTCACTGACTGAATAGACTCTTCATCATAACATCTTTATCTTTCAGGACCGTATTTTTAAACAGGTCAAAGGATGTGCCATGGGAGCTTGCTACAGCCCTTCCTATGCTGGTTTGTACTTGGGTAAATGGGAAAAGGACTTCATTTTGGATCCTTCTAATAACCAGTTATTTGACCGGATTAAATGGTGGGGACGCTATATTGATGATGTTTGCCTGTTTTGGTCCGGCTCAGAAGATGAACTTATTTACTTCCACCAATACCTTAACAGCATTAACCCTAACATCAAACTAACTATGGCATACAGCAAGGATAACATTCATTTTTTGGACCTCAACATTAGTATAAATGACAAAGGTTGTTTGCACACATCAATCTTTAGGAAGCCTACAGATGGGAATACCATTCTGAGGGCAGACAGCTTTCACCCCAAAAGGCTAAAAGAGAATATTCCATATGGCCAATGCCAAAGAGTCCGCAGAATTTGCGATCAGGAAACAGACTACAGTGTCAAATCTGCTGAATTGGAGAATCGCTTCTTGAATCGGGGCTACAGCGTTCAGGTCCTGAAAGATGCAGGTATAAGGGCTGGATTACTTGACAAAGAGAACTTGTTGCGAAGGGGAGTGCCTCGTGATAGATCAGAGAGAGTGTATTTTGTTACAAAATACAGCACTGAAGCAGAGAACATTAATTAAAAGAATCATTAAAAATAATTGGGGAATCATCCAAAGTGATATGCTACTACGCCAAGTCTTTCCTGAGCCACCAGCTTTAAGAGATGTCCTACCCTAAATGACAAATTAGTCCACAGTTATCTTCCGGGTGACTCTCAAAAAACTTGGCTAGACCACAAACCCAAGGGCTCTTTTAAATGTAACCAGTGCAACTGTTGCAGAAATATTGCACAGAAAAGGTTTTTGTTGACACAGCTTCCAAAATGGAGTATTATGTCAAGCATTTCATTAACTGCAAAACCACTCATGTCATCTATAGATTGGAATGTCCACAGTGCAAGGTGTTCTACATTGAACGGACAAAGAGATGCCTTCAAGACCGCTTAGCGGAACACAAGTACGCCATACGGGTAGGCAATGAAGACTACCCCATGGCAAGGCACTACAAGTGCTTACACCATTGCAACCCTGCTTCCCTACAAGCTATGGGTATTGATCATATTCCGGCGTCTATTAGAAAAGGGGACCGTCTTAAAACCTGTTGGGGCTACAGGTTAGCAATGAACCCCGAGCCGGGATTGCTAACAAGGCTGGAAATTCAAAACATCAAAAATCTAATAATTTCAATTTCTCAAACAATCAACTATTTTACACAATTTAAATGATAAACATCTCCTTAATCTAACCACATTGTTCGATTTTAAAAGAGGCTTTACGGCAAAAGCATAAAGTTAGATTATGTTAGGACAGTACATAGCCACAAAAGTACAAACATCCATTTTCAATTCAAGGTCAGGCGTCACCAAAAGCAGAAACCAGCTTGAATTATGCACTAACTTTTGTCAATCTCCATCAGATGACACTCCTAGGACATTATGTTATACAATACATGCATTTTTTGTTCCATCAAGTTCATATTTATATCCAAAAACAGCATTTTACAGTAGCGTGAAATTCAGATTTTTTTTCTTCTCTGAAATGCTTCCGGTGAACATAACAAAATTACTATTCGAAAACATTGGTAAATTATAATATTGTCATTCAAAGAATAATATATTATCATCTCGTAATTGCTACCGAATGGCCAGATCTCAAAATAACTTTACTGGGAAATCACATTTTGCAATAAACGGGGTGCTATGCTAAGAACAACAGGCTATGCTATACAGTTAGCATCATCTAAAATCGATAATAACATTGTAAATATCCCCTTACCTTTGATTATCTCCATCAGAAGACTGGCATCCCAGGTCCGGAAGGCATCACAGGTCCGGAACAAATGTGGTTTCTTTTGACAAAGATCATAATTTATGTCCAAATAACACCAAGTACTTAGCGTTCATTATGCTCCCACAAAACGTGGTGGGGGACTGTAAAATCACGCCGAAAAGCTAAAAAAACCTAGTAAATAATCTATTTATGTTCGTTCAAACATGTGAAATGTTGTTTAGCATTAATCTTTTGGTCCATTTTTAACGTTAAACATCAGTAATATTTTCACACAACCTATCCTATGTCGAGATAAACAATGAAGACAAAACTCACGTTTCTCAGATTTATGCGCAGGCGCAACACCTGCTCCAATATCCAATGATGGGCGTGGCGCGAATTACAAATTCCTCTAAAATCCGAAAACTTCCATTTTTCAAACATATGACTATTTTACAGCATTTTAAAGACAAGACTCTCGTTAATCTAACCACACTGTCCGATTTCAAAAAGGCTTTACAACGAAAGCAAAACATTAGATTATGTCAGCAGAGTACCCAGCCAGAAATAATCAGACACCCATTTTTCAAGCTAGCATATAATGTCACAAAAACCCAAACCACAGCTAAATGCAGCACTAACCTTTGATGATCTTCATCAGATGACAACCCTAGGACATTATGTTATACAATACATGCATGTTTTGTTCAATCAAGTTCATATTTATATCAAAAACCAGCTTTTTACATTAGCATGTGACGTTCAGAACTAGCATACCCCCCGCAAACTTCCGGGGAATTTACTAACAATTTACTAAATTACTCACGATAAACGTTCACAAAAAGCATAACAATTATTTTAAGAATTATAGATACAGAACTCCTCTATGCACTCGATATGTCCGATTTTAAAATAGCTTTTTGGTGAAAGCACATTTTGCAATATTCTAAGTACATAGCCCAGCCATCACGGGCTAGCTATTTAGACACCCAGCAAGTTTAGCCTTCACCAAAATCAGATTTACTCTTACAAAAGTTTGATTACCTTTGTTGTCTTCGTCAGAATGCACTCCCAGGACTGCTACTTCAATAACAAATGTTGGTTTGGTCCAAAATAATCCATCGTTATATCCAAATAGCGGCGTTTTGTTCGTGCGTTCCAGACACTATCCGAAATGGTAAATCAGGGTCGCGAGCATGGCACAATTCGTGACAAAAAAAATCTAAATATACCATTACCGTACTTCGAAGCATGTCAACCGCTGTTTAAAATCCATTTTATGCCATTTTTCTCGTAAAAAAGCGATAATATTCCGACCGGGAATCTCCGTTTAGGTAAACAGACAAAGGAAAAGAAAGCATTCGGTCGACGCGGGCATGAGCCTGAGTCTCACAGTACTGTAACCAGCCACTACCCAAACGCGCTACTTTGTTTCAGCCAGAGCCTGCAAAGCCACGATTCAGCTTTTTGCCGCCTTCTGAGAGCCCATGTGAGCCGTAGGAAGTGTCACGTAACAGCAGAGATCCTTTGTAATGGATAGAGATGGCAAAGAAGGCCAAGAAATGGTCAGACAGGGTACTTCCTGTACAGAATCTTCTCAGGTTTTGACCTGCCATTTGAGTTCTGTTATACTCACAGACACCATTCAAACAGTTTTAGAAACTTTGGAGTGTTTTCTATCCAAAGCCAATAATTATATGCATATTCTAGTTACTGGGCAGGAGTAGTAACCAGATTAAATCGGGTACGTTTTTTATCCAGCCGTGTCAATACTGCCCCCTAGCCCTAACAGGATAACAAAGAAATACAAACACATAGAAACAGAACATAGAACGACCACCCAATGTAACACCCTGGCCTAACCAAAATAAAGAACAAAAAAACCCTCTCTATGGCCAGGGCGTTACATACGTCTCGTGTCTGAGCCGTTGAATTGTGACTCCACTTTGTTTCTCTACTCTTTGCAATTGCAATTCGTAACATGTCATACAAAATGGATGATGGAGATCTATAAATGAATACATACCATATGAAAAGTAACATATCTTCAAACCATGCAATCCAGGATTTCGAACTGTGAGAATTGAAGGCTAATGATAAACGTCCAATTCATCACCACATTTTTAATCACTGAATGGATGTCAGGAATCTGTTAAAACACATGACCAGAGGTCATCAGCACTGCACAACTCATCATGGCATTCCATTGTGCTTTGCCATTGATAAATTAAGTACAAGATTGATAGGTTGCTCATTTGCTGTCTTTCGCTTTCCACAAAGGAAGACACAGGGATTGCTATTTGTCAAGTTGAAGCATGCAGTCACCCCCTCCCCCCAAAATGCATTACCTCTTCCTTTGCGTTCAGTTGCGTCAGAAACTCATCAATATTTTTGAAAGACTCTCCTTTCTCCAGCCTCTCAAAACAGAAGGTTCAGGTCATCTGTGTCATTCAACGTTCCAGATTTCAATGTCAACTGTTCCGTTTTGGTTGAGGTAAGCAGCAACAATGATTCCTCCTACAAATAAAACTGAAAAGAAAAATAAAGTGGTGCATGTCAGTGAGTGGCACAGCAATGTTATTGAGGGGATAACCATCCAGACAAACACTTATGCCACTTACGCTGGAGAAGCCGGGATTGAGGACTTGTAACTCATGCAGTTCAGCAAAAACAGAAAAGATGCCAAAGTTCCTCAGGAGCCAGTCAATGCTTCCACTGGTGTTCGAGACAGATGGGATCTGAAACTAAATACTTTAAATCCCCGTAAGCAGAAGTGTGGATGTTTGTGCTTTCCAGAATCATTTATTACCTAATGAGTCATTTCTCTAAAGGAATGGATGAAATGAGTGAATATCACTCCGTTGGTCTCTGTCCATGGAGGCTGATTGGCTGCTTAGAGCATCAATGCGGAAACAGAGAACAGAGCCTATGTTACCTTGACTTCTTATTCAATTGTAGGCATATCACCCATTGCATTGAAGATGGCACTGGGTATCATGGCATTACATACACAATTGGGTAGGTCTGACAGCTGAAGTTCTTGGATCTGAGACAGGAATGGAAATTCCTGGATGGAGATTCCAAGAATGGTAGGAGCTTCTTCTGGAACCACTTGTCAACGAAACCAGCGTCGTTCAGCTGTGCATTAATGAAGTTGCTGATTTTGAGCTCTCCTATGGCATCAAGGACATGTGGCGTAGCTGGACTGCTGATGTTGGGCTTCTGGAAAGGTAGAAACAGTTCCCATTGACAAAGTCTACACATATTGCCAACATTTTGTTCTAATTCTGGGATTAAACATACCATGCTGGAGTACTCCAGAAGAGCCTTATACAGAACAGCAGCTTCCACATCTCTGTTGAGTAAGTCTTTTTGCTTGCCAATTGGCATTTCAGCAGCATCGCTAAGTTGTCCACTGAGAGAAGGGTTGTCGCAAAGAAAATAACGCAGGGTAGTGAACAAAATGAGACAACTGTGACATCAACATGAGAAACAACAAATAAGAGGGGAGATTTGTGTCTGTTGCTCCCAACAACACTCCCTGATGAATTTAAAAAGCTGACTGAGGAACAGGCATATTCAGAGATGTTAAAATTGCAAAGGGAGTCAGAGGAATTGCCAGACAACAGGTGTTGCTCCAGTTGTGAGCTGTAGGAAACGATCATGAAAAATACGTTTACAAATGATAACTCAGTGAGTCTCAATTTCTTACACCATGCGCTATACAAGAAAGTACTGAACCCACCTGCTGATTTCAGCACAAAGTTGTTCTTCTAAAAAAAAGAGAACGAAAAAAACAATAGTTATTTTAGACCCAAAACAAATTGCCAATCTGATGAAAGAAAATCGAAATGCCCCAGTTAGCATCTTTGGACAGATATCTGAACAATGCAGATATCTGATGTATGGGCCTTCCATGTAAACAAGTGTCTAATTTGAATACGATCCCATTCAGGGAGTACTTACCACAACAAAAGGTGGAGGCCTTGAGCAACCTTTGAGGAAGATAGTTGAAATAGGGACATTCAATTAACAGGAAGACTTAAAAAAAGACATTGACTGCTTTAGTGACACCCCAGTGTAGTAGGTAAAATACATTGACTGCTTGAATGACACCCCAGTGTAGTAGGTAAAATACACTGACTGCTTGAATGACACCCCAGTGTAGTAGGTAAAATACATTGACTGCTTGAATGACACCCCAGTGTAGCTCCATTGTTAGGTTACTGGACATATTAGCAGTTGGTTGTGTTCAGTTTTTAAAAACCAGCCGCCTAATGGAGCAACTGCAGACCAGGCTCAACTTCCCTGTTGCCATAAATGCCATATATTGTCAGCCTTTCACCAGAAATATCAGTTTCAGGCTTAATGTAGCTCTCAAGAACCCAAGTGGGGTATACCCAGTTCACAGCCAGCGGGGTTCTCAGCTGGTAGGCCTACTAATCACAGCTGGCTCCCTCGTGAATAGAATCCTGACACTCTGTTTAATCCCATCCCTCTATCTAAATGAAAATATGCCTCACTTGCAATAGACCTACAGTTTTGGAAACATTTTGGATTTAACACTCATATAAGCGAGAACTAATTTGTCTAATACAAAAGATACATTTACTGTGTTGCAGTTTAGCAAAGTTACACCCGGACGTTTTCACACGTAGCCTCGGCTACGACATGTCCTCTCACCTTGTTATATAGCGCAGTGTGTTTTATGAATTAACATTTCCTCTGCATGCTGGAGCTGGGCACAGGCTAATATTGTTCAAAACCATACAAAAGAAAACTTCATCCTAGCATATAGCCCAGGCGTGTCAAACTCATTCCATGGAGGGCCTTGTGTCTGTGGGTTATGGTTTTTCCATTCAATTAAGACCTAGACAACAAGGTGAAGGGAGTTATTTACTAATTAATGACCTTATTTCATCAAGCAAGTACAAGAGAGGAGCCAAAAACCCACAGCCACTTAGCCCTCGGTGGAATGATTTTGACGTGATTTAGCTGTCTTGAGTTTTGGCATGTCGTGAAGAAGGAAGCCTGTTTCTCTGAAAATGCTGATGAAACATAATGAATACAAACACAGAATATGAAGATAAAGAAATTCCTATTGACAAAAAAAAACCTAACTAGAAATGGAGATCGTTACTAATCCTAATTTGTCCAGAATTTGACATGATAGTTACGTACTGTACTGTACAGTAGAGCATTGTTACGCAGTACAGTTTGTGAATTTAGAATAATTGCACATAAACTCACAATGGAAAAGATGAATGAGCAACATGATTAACGGGTATAACAATATGTAGATAAAAGATTCATTACAAATTCATGAACAACACTTCAAATAAAGTGTTACCATCATTTGTGTATGTACATCAAAAATAACCTCAATACCCTAGTGTGTAAGTCTAGTGTGGTGCTAGTTACTGGGTCATTGGTACATGTTGTGTTAGAGCAAGATATGTTATCATCATTACATTTATTTTTAGAAAGTGTTTGCGAATCTGTTTTACCAAAGCAATAATGGCCGCAAAAATTCCCCAAAGCCATTACAATACACAACCGTCCTGTCAGGCATTGTTGCTTCAACCTACACATTTCACTGAAATTAATTTTCCACAACCAAATATATATGTATATCGTTTGTTGTAGCCAATCATTTGACTGACACTGAAAAACGTATTTAATTTATTTTTATTTTTTATTAAACACTAACAGTTCATTCAACTTTCAAGCTAAATGTAAAAAGTGTATCAAGTTACAGGGTCTAACTTGTGGTGTGTCCAAGTTAACTTGGGGTGGAAGACACCGGCTGTGTCACGCATGAATAAACAACATATCTATGGTGTCACGCTAAGCAGTTTCTTTCTATTCTTGAAAAGAAGACAGGCTGGGCCTTTCTCCTCCTGTCAATAACTGCTTTGCATTTGATCATAATGATATTCTGTATATGTGCTCTGTAATTATATATTTTTCAGTGATTGGGCTTAAGGGATAGATCAGACGCTGGCATGATCATCAAACAACTGCACATCAATGGTCAACTTGCGGCCAGCTGGAAGTCCTTCCAAATCCACATCCTTGTACAAAATACCACATTTTCACAACACTTAAAAAATACTTTTTTTTTTTTTAAATAAGTGTTTATTTATTTTAGCTAGATATGTATTCCATCAGAACAGTTCATACAAGTGATTCAATCCCTTGTTGTGTCAGAAGAAGAATTTACGCCAGTAATGTAGGCCAGCAGCAAATGCTTGCCCGGGATTGGAACGTCTAACCAAGAACTGAATGTAGCAAGCAGGCTCATCATAACTCTACAAACTGCCCTGGTTACCCCAGATAAAGTAGCAGCCTCATCATAACTCTACAAACTGCCCTGGTTACCCCAGATAAAGAACCAGGCTCATCATAACTCTACAAACTGCCCTGGTTACCCCAGATAAAGAACCAGGCTCATCATAACTCTACAAACTACCCTGGTTACCCCAGATAAAGTAGCAGGCTCATCATAACTCTACAAACTGCCCTGGTTACCCCAGATAAAGTACCAGGCTCATCATAACTCTACAAACTGCCCTGGTTACCCCAGATGAAGTACCAGGCTCATCATAACTCTACAAACTGCCCTGGTTACCCCAGATAAAGTACCAGGCTCATCATAACTCTACAAACTGCCCTGGTTACCCCAGATAAAGTACCAGGCTCATCATAACTCTACAAACTGCCCTGGTTACCCCAGATGAAGTACCAGGCGCATCATAACTCTACAAACTGCCCTGGTCAGTTGGAAATCTCCTTCCTTAAACTCATCACCAAGCTGGTTTTGCAGCAATGTTAGTGACCATTTAATAGCATATCATTGCATACAAGTGTTTTAGAGGTGAGTCATGAACATTAGTGTGAACGTGATCAGATGCATCAGGCCCATAGGGTCCACAGAGTCATATGCTCCCTCACATTTGTCCTGTTAAAAAAATAAGTATATATTTTTTGTTGTTGTTTCTCTGTAATAATACTAGCCACCTAGCAATTTTATGTAGATGGCTTTAGCTAGCCCAGATATATTCCAATCTCCCAACATCATAACTAGCTACCAAGAGGCGATTTCAGGCTATCAATCAAGTTAGAGTAGCTAGCTTGTCTAACTATTTTAGCTGGAATGCCTGCTGGCAAGGTTGGTAGACTTTAGAAAAGCAAACAATAAGACTCCCCATTCCCCTCAGATTTGGTCTCTCTCTCTCTGGTCTATCTCTCTCTCTCTCTATCTCTGGTCTCTCTCTCTGGTCTCTCTCTCTGGTCTCTCTCTGGTCTCTCTCTCTGGTCTCTCTCTCTCTGGTCTCTCGCTCTCTGGTCTCTCGCTCTCTGGTCTCTCTCTGGTCTCTCTCTGGTCTCTCTCTGGTCTCTCTCTGGTCTCTCTCTCTCTCTCTGGTCTCTCTCTCTGGTCTCTCGCTCTCTGGTCTCTCTCTGCTCTCTCTCTCTCTCTGGTCTCTCTCTGGTCTCTCGCTCTGGTCTCTCGCTCTGGTCTCTCGCTCTCTGGTCTCTCTCTGGTCTCTCTCTGGTCTCTCTCTCTGGTCTGTCTCTCTCTCTGGTCTCTCTCTCTCTCTCTGGTCTCTCTCTCTCTCTCTGGTCTCTCTCTCTGGTCTCTCTCTCTGGTCTCTCTCTCTGGTCTCTCTCTCTCTGGTCTCTCTCTCTCTGGTCTCTCTCTCTCTGGTCTATCTCTCTCTCTCTCTCTGGTCTCTCTCTCTGGTCTCTCACTCTCTGGTCTCTCTCTGGTCTCTCTCTGGTCTCTCTCTCTCTCTCTCTCTCTCTCTCTGGTCTCTCTCTCTCTGGTCTCTCTCTCTCTTGTCTCTCTCTCTCTCTCTGGTCTCTCTCTCTGGTCTCTCTCTCTGGTCTCTCTCTCTCTCTCCCTGGTCTCCCTCTGGTCTCTCTCTCTCTGGTCTCTCTCTCTCTCTGGTCTCCCTCTCTGGTCTCTCTCTCTGGTCTCTCACTCTCTGGTCTCTCTCTGGTCTCGCTCTCTCTCTGGTCTCCCTCTCTGGTCTCTCTCTCTGGTCTCTCACTCTCTGGTCTCTCTCTGGTCTCGCTCTCTCTCTCTGGTCTCTCTCTGGTCTCTCTCTCTCTCTCTCTCTCTCTCTGGTGTCTTTTGTCTCTCTCTCTCTCTAGTCTCTTGGCCCAACCTACCCGGGGTATGGGGTAAGTTGAGCCGCGGGACAGGGTAAGTTAAGCCGCTTATAAATGTCTGTACTGAATTAAATATTACCACTACCTTTTAAAAATCACATCTCTCTTTATTTCCCAAACACAATTACAATCGCTTATTTGTCTTTTAAGCATTTTTAAACACAGGCTTAACACCTAACAAACACTTTGTACTTTTTAAAACACTTTTAACATAGGCTCTGTTGTTGCCTTATATGCCAGTAATAATGCTTTGCATTACGCCTGGGGGGGAAAAAAAAACATTTCAATTTGCTCAACTTGGATGGCTCAACCATTGGTTCAACTTACCCGAAGGCAAACATTTTGACTATATTATCCCATACAGCTAGAATGATGCACTTTCATGCTCGGTTTTGGACCTCATATTGTATCTTATAAAGACCCCAACTGATGTATAAAACAATCTTAAAACGTTCTACTTTGGTTTGGATACAAGCATCATGTAACCTTTAACGCAGTACATTCATTTGACCTGGTTGAAAACCATTTTTTGGGGGGAACTTAACTTGCTTACCACTTTTTCCATGTGCTTTCTTCCTTCACAGAATCCATGAAATTATTACGTCTTCCTAAATAGTTGGTCAAATGATTCATTTGGTGTATGGTTTCCCAGGAAACAAGGATGGCCCCATATACCCCACTCTTCCCTACCAAGAACATAAATTGCATAGAGAGGGAAACATGATTGACAGTAATTACAGCTGTGTCTTTTTTAATAAGTATACACTGACTTTGTATACCTCTTATGGCTTTATTCATCCCAAATACATTGAACTGATGTACAATGATATTCACAAAGATAAAAGGCGTAGTAGGGGAAACAGTAGTTCAAATATAAGCATGAACAAGCATGAAAACATAGAGCAAAAAAAACAAACACAGGCCAATGTTTTCAATGGAGGATCTCTTGCTTCTCGACTTCTTAGCTGTAGTTGTCTGAAAATAAATTGGGAAATACAATGTGTATTCAATGTGTATTGCCTCAGGCTATGCAATCACTCATAGATATTATTCCTATTTAAAATTCACAAAGTGACTGCAGGCGACATCGTGCTTTCACACTTTTCCCCCACAATGGTGTTGCTTTAAGAGTACCAGTGGGGGGCAGTTAAGAACCAAGGCAAGATGACACAGAAGTTAATACAGGGTGAGACAGATAGTACTGGGTGGATTAGATTTTCACTGGTAGTATCCTTGGTTACATCACAGAATTCAAAGAAGACTGATTTCCTCTCACTAACTACTGGTATTATGTTTCTCTTCAACTTGGCTTCTGATTGAAATTCTGTGATTCTGGTGCAGCGCAGTGTTGTTATATATATATATATTTTTTTTCATTTTGCATCTCTTAGTGATGTATAATTGATTCCCTGGGTCATTTCATGTTTTTGTGTGTATCTGAGTTATTAGTGTTCAAGCAGGCGGGTATCCAGCCGGTATGACGTAGTACTGTGGTAAAGTCTCTCTCAGTATGACGTAGTACTGTGGTAAAGTCTCTCTCACTACATTGGAAGTTAATAGGAACACGACTTTTAGATCTCTAAAACGTCTATCATACGTTTCAGATTTCAATACTAGCCGATGTCATAACTCGGGAGGACGTCTTCTCTCAAATGAGCCATTGATCATATTTTTGCGATATTCCTACCTGGAGAGATGTGTAATTTAACAGAGAGTCAAGCACATTTCTACAATTTGTCTGCCTCTTCAGTCCAGGGTGCATTGCATGGTGCCGTTGCCAGAGATAGAAAGGAGGTAGGAATCCAATGAATGAAGGAAACGTATAACGTCCCACCCAGCCGACTGTCGACCAATCACGTTCATGTTGTCATGCTGCGTTACACGTTGCTAAGCTAATCGTCACGTAACCCCTTTTCAAAGTCAGTGTGTATATGTCGAGAAAATGTCAAAAATAAGTAATGTCATGATTCCAAAGCTATACGATATTACAGATAGCAAGTTAGTTATCTTACATCTAGGAAAATATTTGCAATGTTGTACTGCTAATGTTGGGTTTTTGAGCTAGCGCCTAATAGACTCCCATTCACTCCTTGAAGGAGAGCGCTCTTTGTCCCAGAATCGCCCAGAATGAACCGTGCAGCCCATTGACGTACCATTGACGTTTTCCATCTCCTCAAAAGTATATCTGCCATTGCTATTGTTAGACTCCACTCTGTGAGCCACATCAATCTACAGGTTGGTGAGATTGTAGAGGTTGGTGAGATTGTAGACTCTTAAATTGATAGTGCAGTTTGTTTGACTGATTTTACAGCTGACTAGCTACTTTACCTACTGATATTGTTTTCAGTATTATTGTGTGTAGCTACGTTTGCTAGCAAGCTACCTAGCAAGCTAGCTAGTCAGCCAGCCCATAAAGAGATCATTGCATTGTGGATTTTGTAGTCGACTTGAGCTGCAACAGATTTCCACAACGATTTTTCATGTTGCTACCAATCTTATTATAACGCCAAAATTAAACATTTGTTGACTAATAAATATTAGTCTCACATATTAGTGTTATTTAACACTACATTAATGAGGGGTTCTGGGGGGATTTGTCCTTTAAATGAAAAATTGTTTGAAGTACTACTTAAGTCGTTTTTTACTATTTATATTTTTGACAACTTTTAACTTTACTTCACTGCATTCCTGAAGACAATAATGTATTTTTTACTCCATACATTTTCCCTGACAACAAAACGTACTCGTTACATTTCGAATGCTCGGGCAGGACAGCAATATGGTCCAATTCACACACCTATCAATATAACACACCTATCAATATGACACACATATCAATATAACACGTTGTCATCTACCTCTGATCTGGCAGACTCCCAAAACCGCAAATACTGCATTTATAAATGACATCATACCTGGGCTAGGCACCTCTCTCCAGGCCTCCAAGTTCATTGATGGGATATTGTCACACAAGAGAAAACCGTCAGGGTATTTCCCAAACCTGAAGGGGTCAAGAGGGGCCTCATTCACTTCACTGTTGTCACAGATCACGCGAGATAGAGAGTGCCTTAGAAGTTCCACCCTCTGACCCTGTGTAAACACACCCTCACTCTCCCACCAGAACCTGAAAAAAGCATACAGCAATTCAATGATAATAATAATCAGTCCAATATAGTCAAAAGAAGGCTTCAGAATATAGCGTACGTAGGGGTCCAAGCAGCAAATACTACAACAATACTTCAACAGTGTACCTAATACCAGTTACCTTCCAAACCCCTCCATGGTTATAGTCTATGTTTTCTACGAATGCATCTGTTCACATGTTTAAAAAAAAAACTCACCTGTCCCCATCTCGAATCATCTTTATCTGTTTTCCAATGAGACATGAAAAGAGTGGACCAGTCCTGGAGCCAGGCAGAGGTTCCTCTACCAGTCCTCCTAGCCACACGTCAATGTTGTCAGGATGTCTAAACAGGTCCATGATCTTCCCAACAACACTTGCATCCTTTACAACTTCTCTGAAGTCGTCTTGAGTCGCTATTCTGTCAAGTCCACAGAACGTCCTCCAGTCATTGTAACCTGGGACGTAGTTATTGTGCAATTGCATTATGCCTGCTTACTAGAGGATTCACAACAGATTTTCACAGTGGAGTTGTGCAGAGCGATTAATACCTTTTTGAATTTGGTTGGATTTCAATTAGATTACTTTAAATTGTCCTAATTATTGACTCCTGTTTATGGGTAACACTGACCTGGAAGTCCATGATCACGTCCCCTCTGCAGGTTGAGTGCGGCCAAGTCCAAGCCCCCTGGGACAGTAAGAACAACCAGTCTCTCTGTCAGCTCCTCTGTCAGTAGGTTTTCTGGGGTCACTACAGCCGCCGGCGTCCCCAACAGGCCTCGGAGGACTGGCTCTAGTCCACCTTTCGTGAAGGTAAAAAAAGATGACAACATTTCACAATACACTTTCCACTATAAACACATTATTCTCCGCAAATACTTCCAGTCAAATTAGTTCTAGGGTAGTTATGTAAGTTTCACATGCCTTCAGCAGAGCTAGTTGTGTTAATATGATCCCTTTCATTGCAATAAAATGCATATCTGTGGGGCTAAATCATTCAGTCTTGCTAGTAACCACTGAGAACTGGCTTTGGCTGGTATAGTTATGCATCACTTTGGATGTTCAGTAATGTATTCTGGAGCAGCTCATATGATTATTCCTATTTAAAATGTCTAAATAACAGTTCCAAGTCTCTGTCAGATTAACAATATCCTATGAACAGTACTAAAAGCACTAGAACTTTAAAAAGGGAGTCCCCATGGCAACTGTAGTAAGGTACATGTAGTTATAGACTTCAGAGGTTACATTAAGAAGAGACTCGCCAGTCTGGGTATCTACTGCACAAGAAACCTCCTGCTGTATAGCCTGAAATGAGACTACTTTGATAACCTTTACCAAAACGGAGGTGGGGACACCCTTTGTTATTGTTTCATCTAAGGATTGGCCCTTTTAAGTGTTTAGTATGCAACAGTTCACCCTATTAGTTTCAATAGTAATTTATTTATTTATTAAATGTAACCTTTATTTAACTAGGCAAGTCAGTTTAGAACAAATTCTTATTTACAATGACAGCCTACAGTGGGTTAACTGCCTTGTTCAGGGGCAGAACGACAGATTTTTACCTTGTCAGCTCGGAGATTCAAACCAGCAACCTTTCGGTTATTGGCCCTACAGCTCTAACCGCTAGGCTACCTGCCGCCCCAAAATATGTATGCAGCATATGAGAATACCAACCCTCTTTGATGAGTCGCCAGGGACTGAAGAAAGTCTTATGCAGACTCAAAGAGGAGAAGCGTTCATGTTCCTGGAAGCTCTGGTTGAGTCTCCTGAGAACTGAGGGAATAGTGGCATGGCCAAATCGGAATGCAGCAGTAGAGAACACATTGGAGGCTGAGGGCTCTGTAGTTGGATCATAGCCCCCATAGGGACCAATGTAAAGATCAAAAGCCTCTCTTCCAATGATTTTGGGAACATAATCCCTGGTGGTTATAATCTAGGGGCAAATACAGAACAAAGCAAAAGCAGACCTTTCGTTAATTTTAAAGAATACATTTTGGAAAATACAAGTTTCTATGTCCATTCCATTAAAAATATATATTTCCTGTGGTCCAAGTTGGAACAGGACAGGTTACCCTCAGGGTTCAAATTAATGCACTGCCACCAGATATCCTTGCAGAAAATTAGCAAGATTATCTAGGACAGGCTGTATACATTCATCTGAATATATTCTACTGAGATGGTATTTTGGGATATTTTATGCGAGCTTGGAGATATTATTGTTTATTTGTTCCCCTGTGGTTAACCTCAGAAAATGTAATTTGGCCTCAATGTAAATAATGTATTGTGTCATTTTGGAGTAACTTTTATTGTAAATAAGAATAGAATAAGTTTCTAAACATACCTACATTAATGTGGATGCTACCAAGTTTTAGGATCATCATGAATGAATCCTGAATAATGATGAGTGAGAAAGTTACAGATGCACAAATATCTTACCCCCAAGACATGCTAACCTCTCACCATTACAATAACAGGGGAGGTTTGCATTTTTGTGGGGTTATGATATTTCTGTGTCTGTAACTTTCTCCCTCATCATTATTCACGATTCATTCAGCATTATCTGTAATCCTGGTTGCATCCACATTTATGTAGAAGTGTTAATTTACATTGAAAGTGACTCCAAAATGGGGAAAAAAATACATGAATTACCATTAATTTCTATTGGGCAGAAGATAATCTGAAAAACAACCAAAACAAACAAGAAATGCATCCAACACATGTGTAGATTCACAAGCTTGATGTGGTCATTGCGTGCTGCAAATATGGGACCAAATACTTTTACTACTTTAATACACATAATCGAATTTGTCCCAATACTTTTTCTCCACTAAAATGGGGGGACTGTGTACAAAAAGTGCTACAATTTCACAACAGTTCACCTGATATGGATGAAAATACCCTCAATCTGCACTTTAACCATCATAGTCATTGGTTTATTTCAAATCCAAATTTTTGGAGTATAGAGCCATGAGAAGAAAAAATGCTTCACTGTCCCAATAATTACAGAGGACACTGTATCACACACAGAGACTGCAGTATGTACAGGGCACTGTATCACACACAGAGACACAGCAGTACGTACAGGACACACTATATTACACACAGAGGCACTGCAGCATGTACAGGACACTATACAACACACAGAAATTGCAGTATGTACAGGGCAGTGTATCACACAGAGACTGCAGTATGTACAGGGCACCGTATAACACACAGAGACACTGCAGTATGTACAGGCCACTGTATCACACACAGAGACACTGCAGCATGTACTGGGCACACTATATTACACACAGAGACACTGCAGCATGTACAGTATATAAAGCCTAGTATATGAAGCCTTGCTCTCTTCACATTTGACAAGACAGACAATTTGATCATCTGTAGAAAATCAACCCTTCGGAGACTTTGTTGAAAGAACTGTATTCTGGTTGGTGCACTCATTTAGCTTCTCTCCAACAAGACATCATACAGTAAGGGAAAAAAGTATTTGATCCCCTGCTGATTTTGTACGTTTGCCCACTGACAAAGAAAGGATCAGTCTATAATTTTAATAGTAGCTTTATTTGAACAGTGAGAGACAGAATAACAACAACAAAAATCCAGAAAAACGCATGTCAAAAATGTTATAAATTGATTTGAATTTTAATGAGGGAAATAAGTATTTGACCACCTCTCAATCAGAAAGATTTTTGGCTCCCAGGTGTCTTTTATACAGGTAGCGAGCTGAGATTAGGAGAACACTCTTAAAGGGAGTGCTCCTAATCTCAGCGTGTTATCTGTATAAAAGACATCTGTCCACAGAAGCAATCAATCAATCAGATTCCAAACTCTCCATCATGGCCAAGACCAAAAAGCTCTCCAAGGATGTCAGGAACAAGATTGTAGACCTACACAAGGCTGGAATGGGCTACAAGACCATCGCCAAGCAGCTTGGTGAGAAGGTGACAACAGTTGGTGCGATTATTCGCAAATGGAAGAAACACAAAAGAACTGTCAATCTCCCTCGGCCTGGGGCTCCATGCAAGATCTCACCTCGTGGAGTTGCAATGATCATGAGAACGGTGAGGAATCAGCCCAGAACTACATGGGTGTCACGTCCTGACCAGTAAAAGGGGTTATTTGTCATTGTAGTTTTGTCAGGGCGTGGCAGGGGGTGTTTGTTTTGTGTGATTTGGGTTTAGGTTCTATGTTTTCTATTTCTATGTTTAAATCTAGTTTTATATTTCTATGTTGGATTTTTGGTAGGACCTCCAATTAGAGACAGCTGGTTGTCGTTATCTCTAATTGGAGGCCATATTTAGTTGAGGTTTGTTTCATTTGTGTTTTGTGGGTGGTTATTTTCTGTATAGCCTGTGTGCCTTATGGAACTGTTTTTCGTCATTTGTTTATTTTGTTTAAGCAGTTTCTTTAAATAAATTAAGAAGATGAGCACTTTACCAGCTACACCTTGGTCCAATCCTGACGACGCCTGTGACGACGGGAGGATCTTGTCAATGATCTCAAGTCAGCTGGGACCATAGTCACCAAGAAAACAATTGGTAACACACTATGCCGTGAAGGACTGAAATCCATCAGCACCCGCAAGGTCCCCCTGCTCAAGAAAGCCCGTCTGAAGTTTGCCAATGAACATCTGAATGATTCAGAGGACAACTGGGTGAAAGTGTTGTGGTCAGATGAGACCAAAATGGAGCTCTTTGGCATCAACTCAACTCGCCATGTTTGGAGGAGGAGGAATGCTGCCTATGACCCCAAGAACACCATCCCCACCGTCAAACATGGAGGTGGAAACATTATGCTTTGGGGGTGTTTTTCTGCTAAGGGGACAGGACAACTTCACAGCATCAAAGGGACGATGAACGGGGCCATGTACCGTCAAATCTTGGGTGAGAACCTCCTTCCCTCAGCCAGGGCATTGAAAATGGGTCGTGGATGGGTATTCCAGCATGACAATGACCCAAAACACACAGCCAAGGCAACAAAGGAGTGGCTCAAGAAGAAGCACTTTAAGGTCCTGGAGTGGCCTAGCCAGTCTCCAGACCTTAATCCCACAGAAAATCGGTGGAGGGAGCTGAAGGTTCGAGTTGCCAAACGTCAGCCTCGAAACCTTAATGACTTGGAGAAGATCTGCAAAGAGGAGTGGGACATAATCCCTCCTGAGATGTGTGCAAACCTGGTGGCCAACTACAAGAAACGTCTGACCTCTGTGATCGCCAACAAGGGTTTTGCCACCAAGTACTAAGTCATGTTTTGCAGAGGGGTCAAATACTTATTTCCCTCATTAAAATGCAAATCATTTTCTAACATTTTTGACATGTGTTTTTCTGGATTTTTGTTGTTGTTATTCTGTCTCTCACTGTTCAAATAAACCTACCATTAAAATTATAGACTGATCATTTCTTTGTCAGTGGGCAAACGTACAAAATCAGCAGGGGATCAAATACTTTTTTCCCTCACTGTATGTTCTCTCCCTGTCATTTCAATGTAAGGAGGCCTGGGTTACGCGGAGCCTTACAGATTCTTCTTTGACCAATATAATGCCGCTTTTATCCAGCTGAGATAGGGGAAAGTATTTAGTAGTCTTCCTGGCCTTTAATCTAGATAATACCCTGTCCCTGTGGTCGAAGGGATTCCTAAGCAGTAAAACGAACACCATGAGGGTTATAGTGTTATCCTCATATCCACTCTGGGATTGCCATTGGGTCATTTTCTATCACATTTTGAAATGACAGAAGTACATGCAGGCGATTCAGTTCACCTTATTCTATGCCAGATGGACTAAGCAAGCAGGTTCATCCCCTTTTAACTTTCAAAACTGACTTTCAACCAGAAAAGATAAGAACTGAACGCAACTATATCAACGATTTTACAGTTACAGTTAATTGAAGGAAATCAGTCAATTTAAATAACTTCATTACGCCCTAATCTATGGATTTAACATTACTGGGCAGGGGCACAGCCATGAGTGGTGGGCCTGGGAGGGCATAGGCCCACCCACGTGGAGCCAGGTCCACCCACTGGGGAGCCAGGCCCACCCACTGGGGAGCCAGGCCCACCCACTGGGGAGCCAGGCCCAGCCACTGGGGAGCCAGGCCCGCCACTGGGGAGCCAGGCCCACCCACTGGGGAGCTGGCCCAGCCAATCAATATGAGTTTTTCCCCTCAAAAGGGCTTTATTACAGACAGATATGCTCCTCAGTCGATCCCGCAGGTGAAGAAGCCGGATGTGGAGGTCCTGGGCTGGCATGATTACACCTGGTCTGTGGTTGTGAGGCCAGTTGGACGTTCTGCCAAATTCTTAAAAAAAATGTTGGAGGTGGCTTATGGTAGAAAAATCAACATCAACAGCTCTGTTGGACAATCCTGTAGTCAGCATGCAAATTGCACGCTCCCTCAAAACATGATACATCTGTGGCATTGTGTTGTGTGACAAAACTGCACATTTTAGAGTGGCCTTTATATTGTCCCCAGCACAAGGTGCACCTGTGTAATGATTATGCTGTTTAATCAGCTTCTTGGTATACCACACCTGTCAGGTGGATGGATTATCTTGGGAAAGGAGAACTGTTCACTAACAGGGATGTTCATTAACAGAAATAAGCTTTTTGTGCATATAGAAAAATGTGGGGATCTTTAATTTCAGCTCATGAAACATGGGACCAACACTTTACATGTTGCGTTTATATTTTTGTTCAGTATAATTCATTACATCTATTTTGTATTGACTAATGTAAGACCAATGGCCATTTTTAAGAAGTTATTTGTGCACTTTAAATTCAAACCCCATTCTGATACAGATAAGAACTCTGAATTAAGAGATTGACCTCTGACCTAAAAGGAATAACTTCTTACCTGGATAATGCTAATAACACTCTGATAATCTCACTACAATAAGTAACACCATACATCAGGCGCCAGGAACTAGGGGTGCTGGGTCATCCCACAACAAAACAAGGCTCCCCAAAGTGAAAATACTACATGACTATGTATTTTAATACAATTCATACAATATTATCGTGACGTTCCATCATGTACAGTAGGACTTGCCTGGTGCAGAGCTCCGATGATCTTGCGGGCCTCTTGGTAAATAATCTCTGAGCTCCAGTGTGGGTTGAGGCTATTCAAGGCCTCTGCGATTCTATTGTGTTCCCTCATCCACAAAGTGTGTAGAGCCACCAGGGTCAGAACCTCATTCACCCTGCTGTCCCCAGCCAGGAAACAATCCACCCTTTCCCCCTGGGGATCCCCTGGATCTTGGAAGCATGGTGACGGGGTGTTGGGGACAAAAGGCAGGTAGGGTCTGCCACTACTGTCAGTGAATCTGCTGTTGACAGCCAGCCGACCCTCAGAGTTTGAGAGGTCTCGAAGGGCACTCTGTAAATATGGGGTGTGGCCATATACAGTGGATGCATCCAGGAAAGACGTGATTGAGTTCATTTGTTGACGCTGTAGCACTTGTTTGATGTCCGCCGTCGCAGCCTGTGCATTACCGGAGAAGCAGGCTGGCGATGAACGAAAGAAAGGCACACAGCTTCTGTTCCCAGACAGTTTGTCATCAGGGAATGTCTGTGAGAGAAAGAACACAACTTAGTTTGAGCCAAAAATGCTCAGTTAATCATATTATATAAGTGTTTTCCAAAAGCTATATTTTACAACACTTTTGTCTCCCTAAAAGGGATTGGTAGGATTTGGGAAGCAGACAGACAACTGATGTGAAAGCGTATTCATTAGGGTGATTACGAGTGGTTACCTCAATAGGGAAACAGGGGTTTATGTTTTCACACGTCTTTAAACAGTCCAGTCCTCCCAAGAAAGCAGCTCTGCTTGTGCTTTGAGGAGTGAAGGATATGTCATGGTCGATGTACTGGCCCCAGTCCACTAGCATCTGACAATAAACAGCATCTAGCAACATTGGTCTGGTGGAGCTCTGCAGTATTTTCTTGCTGACTTCATGTACCTGGTAATGCAGTGGGAACATGACACAGTATGGTTAGATGATAAATGTTGATATTTTGGAGTGTCTCCTGTGTTTGATGGTTCTAAACTCGTCCTCATAAAGGACAATGAAGAAATCGACAGCTTCACTGTTCACAAACACAAGTACACTGCAAGCATGACCATAGCCCATGTCTCTCAACAAAGATGACCTTTAAATAACCTCTTAGATGTAAAGTCCCCTGTTTAGAGGACCTGCATGGTTCTGGTATAGGTTTCAACCTGGCATATTTGCTTTTAAATGGATCTGTGAAAACCATAGATTGAAATGGCTTGCATTGAGCGATAGCCCTGGTTCTCACAGACACAGCAGTGTATATTTTCCACCTGTGGTATGTAGGATGTGAAATCTGACACCACTTGAAGGTGGGATGTCCCTCCCACCATTTAATCCTCTCTTCAGATTATCCAACAACTCCTGGCTGAACCCTACGACACTGACAAAGCACATACATTTACATTTAAGTCATTTAGCAGACGCTCTTATCCAGAGCGACTTACAGTAGTGAATGCATACATTTCATACATTTTTTTTCTCCGTACTGGCCCCCCGTGGGAATCGAACCCACAGCCCTGGCGTTGCAACCACAAAGCTAGCACATGCCGCGTTCACAAAGCTAGTCGGAACAAGGACTCTCAGAAACATTTGACTTGCTAACTTGTTGAACGCGGCACATGTGTATACCTTACAACCAGTTAGCACATGAAAAATGTCACAACTTCCTAGTTCTGACTAGCACGTGAACGTGGCAACATGCCTGCAATAGATACACACGGCGAGGCAGGGCTTAACATGCCCATGCCCCCGAGTACAGTACAAACTCAGTACTCCCATTACTCCTGTGTTAAATTGCCAACTTTACTCATTACCCGATAAATCTTTTTTTTTATCATTCTATGAACATTTGGGATATGCTTGATAGGTTTAATGTACTTCCATGTTGTCTAAATCAACTACCTAAAAACACTTTCATTCTGAACGTGAAAATGTTTAGCATGAACAGATGTCAAATGGAAGGTACGATCACGATTAGCAGTCAAAGTGACGATTCTAACGAATTTTCTTAAACTAGCTATCTAAAACCTGCTGTTTTTTTTAACAATAGTAGGAGAAAAGACCAGCACATTCATTTTCACCAACTGCCCAAGGACCAGGTGAGAAGAACATCATGGTTTCAGGCTATTGCGCTGCTATGATGATGATGGGAAGCTGTCTGGCTCTGGTTATTTGATAAATCTAGGAGTGTTCGAAGCACTTCATCGCTGGTATGTCGTTAACACCTGTTTGTATCTAAATAGCTATGTGTATTGCATAAATCTTGCTAGTTAGCTTGTAGTAAGGACTAGTGAGCTGTATCCAACCAAATGACAGCTATAATATTCTTCGGCATTTGGATATTAATGCAAACCTGGATATTCCACCAACTAGGTGCTGTATTACCATAGGCTACTTTGGGCCATTTGGTAGGGTGGTCTCCCCAGCTGGTTTCCGGCAAGTTGAAAGGGCATACAGTACCAGTAAAAACTTTAGACACACCTCCTCATTACAGGATTTTTCTTTATTTTTACTATTTTCTACACTGTAGAATAATAGTTAAGACGTCAAAACTATAAAATAACACATATGGAATCATGCAGTAGCCGAGACAGTGTTAAAGAAATGAAAATATATTGTATATTCGAGATTCTTCAATGTAGCCACCCTTTGCCTTGATGACGGTTTTGTACGCTCTTTGCATTCTCTCAACCAGCTTCATGAGGTAGTCACCTGGAATACATTTCAATTAACAGGTGTGCCTTCTTAAAAGTTAATTTGTGGTATTTATTTCCTTCTTAATGTGTTTCAGCCAATCAGTTGTGTTGTGACAAGGTAGGGATAGTATACAGAAGATAGCCCTATTTGGTAAAATACCAAGTCCATATTATGGCTAGAAAAGCTCTTATAAGCAAAGAGAAATGACAGTCCATCATTACTTTAAGATATGAAGGTCAGTCAACATAGAAAATGTCAAGAACTTTCAATGTTTCTTCAAGTGCAGTCACAAAAAACATCAAGTGCTATGATGAAACTGGCTCTCATGACGACCACCACAGGAAAGGAAGACCCAGTATCAAGCCACAAGGTGAGACCCAAATGCAGACACAGGAGGCAGATGGTTGGAGTCTTACAGTGTTTATTAATCCAAAGGGGTAGGCAAGAGAATGGTCGTGGACAGGCAAAAATGTAAAAAAACAGATCAGAGTCCAGGAGATACAAAGTGGCAGACAGGCTCGTGGTCAAGGCAGGCAGAATGGTCAGGCAGGCGGATACAAAGTCCAGAAACAGGCAAGGGTCAAAACCAGGATGACTAGAAAAAGGAGACTGCAAAAAGCAGGAGAACGGGAAAACCGCTGGTTGACTTGGAAACATACAAGACGAACTGGCACAGAGACCGGAAACACAGGCATAAATAGACTGGGGAAAGTAAGCGACAGGTGAAAGGACAGGTGAAATAGATCAGGGCGTGACACCCAGCTTTACCTCTGCTGCAGAGGATAAGTTCATTAGAGTTAACTGCACGGCCGATTGCAGCCCAAATCAATGCTTTACAGAGTTCAAGTAACAAACACATCTCAACATCAACTGTTCAGAGGAGACTGCGTGAACCAGTCCTTCATGGTCAAATTACTGCAAAGAAACCACTACTAAAGGACACCAATAATACGAAGAGACTTGCATGGGCCAAGAAACACGAGCATTGGACATTAAACTAGTTGAATCTGTCATTTGGTCTGATAAGTCCAAATGTCAGAGTTTTGGTTCCAACCAGTGCGTTTTTGTGAGACGCAGAGTAGGTGAACGGATGATCTCTGCATGTGTGGTTCCCACTGTGAAGCATGGAGGAGGAGGTGTGATGGTGTGGGGGTGCTTTGCTGGTGACAATGTCAGTGATTTATTTAGAATTCAAGGCACACTTAACCAGCATGGCTACCACAGCATTCTGCAGCGATACGCTGCAGGTTTGTGCTTAGTGGGACTATTATTTGTTCTTCAACAGGACAATGACCCAACACACCTCCAGGCTGTGTAAGGGCTATTTTACCAAGAAGGAGAGTGATGGAGTGCTGTCAGATGACCTGGCCTCCACAATCACCCGACCTCAACCCAATTGAGATGTTTTGGGATGAGTTGGACCGCAGAGTGAAGGAAAAGCAGCCAACAAGTGCTCAGCATATGTGTGAGCTCCTTCAAGACTGTTGGAAAATAATTCCTCATGAAGCTGGTTGAGAGAATGCTAAGAGTGTGCAAATCTGCCATCACGGTAAAGGGTGGCTACTTTGAAGAATCTAAATATATTTTGATTTGTTTAACAATGTTTTGGTCATTACATATGTGTTATTTAATAGTTTTCATGTCTTCACTATTATTCTACAATGTAAAAAATAATAAAAATATAGAAAACCCCCTGAATGAGTAGGTGTGTCCAAACTTTTGACTGGTACTGTATAGGCAAGCCAACAATAATCAACTTTTCTAAATACCTAGACCCTTCAAGGGCAGGCAAACACTGGAAGTAGTTACGCGACATATCTAAGACTAGCTAATTCAATCGAGATTAACTTCTCTCGCTAGCCAGCCAGATAATGTCAGCTAACAGGCAAAAAAGCTAGGGGTAAACAAACAGTGACAGCTCTATTAGCTTTACTGTCAGTGTTAGCAGGTCGGGTAAAACAACAGAGTGACAGAAAACGTATCATGCAAATAATTTGCGCTACCGAGTGGCGTAGCAGTCTAAGGCACTGCATCTCAGTGCTAGAGGCATCCCTACAGACCCTGGTTTGATTCCAGGATGTATCACAACTGGCTGTGATTGGGAGTCCCATACTGTAGGGTGGCGCACAATTGGCCCAGCATCATCCGGGTTAGGGTTTGCCTGGGGTAGGCCATCATCGTAAATAAACATTTGTTCTAAACTGACTTGCCTAGTTAAATAAAGGTTTAAAAAAATGAGGTGTTGTGACAACCAGTAATAACGCTGCTGAAAACCTTCATTAAAACATCAAAAAAGTGTCAGTAGTTTGCTTAGGATGCCGCCAAAGTTAGAATTATTACATGGGCGTAACGGGAGTACTCTACGGCTGTACCCTACCCGGGGGCGTGGTCATGTTAAGCAACTTCTCGCCATGTACACTACCGTTCAACAGTTTGGGGTCACTTACAAATGTCCTTGTTTTTGAAAGAAAAGCAATTTTTTGTCCATTAAAATAACATTAAATTGATCAGAAATATAGTGTAGACATTGTTAATGTTGTAAATAACTATTGTAGCTCGAAACGGCAGATTTTTTATGGAATATCTACATAGGCGTACAGAGGCCCATTATCAGCAACCATCACTCCTGTGCTCCAATGGCACGTTGTGTTAGCTAATCCAAGTTTATCATTTTAAAAGGCTAATTGATCATTAGAAAACCCTTTTGAAATTATGTTAGCACAGCTGAAAACTGTTGTTCTGATTAAAGAATCAATAAAACTGGCCTTCTTTAGACTAGTTGAGTATCTGGAGCATCGGCCTTTGTGGGTTCGATTACAGGCTCAAAATGGCCATAAACAAAGCACTTACTTCTGAAACTCATCAGTATATTCTTGTTCTGAGAAACGAAGGCTATTCCATATGAGAAATTTCCAAGAAAATTAAGATCTTGTACAACGCTGTGTACTACTCCCTTCACAGAACAGCACAAACTGGCTCTAACCAGAATAGAAAGAGGAGTGGTTTCCTTACATCATAGCACAGCAGGAGCAAGTGGTTTTGTCGCTCTAGAACATTCAGAGATCGCTTTATAGCCAGTAATCTAAAATTATTTGTAGATTTTAAACAAAAATACACTTTCTGTTTGTCATAGACGGACGATTAGTATAAGAATATAGGCCAGTTCCTATTGAGTTCAGGAAGCCAAGCTGGAGCTCTGTGATGTTCACAGCGGTGGGGCAGATGTTTTGATCAAGAGAGACACTTAGAAAATATGCATTTTACAGGTATAAGGAAGGTGAAATCATGTAGTTAGTAATTTCATCATTTGATTATGCTGTATTTAGAAAGCATATCAGTAATTTCAAACCTTATTCATATAGTTTTGTTGAATAAGAAATACATCATATCAAATATTTTTTATTTTCATATTTTATCATAGTTGTATTTACTTGAGCTTGTGTCCTCAAAAGTGACTATACCTCAACAATTTACAACAATTTTTTTTTTTATCAGAAAAGTGAGATTTTAATATGTACTATGTAGCATTACTAGTTATTGTTTATGACCCTCTCATGATAAATAGTTACTTTTGGGGATTACGTAGATTACATTTTAGATGACATTTTAGATTACATTTCACTGACGATTTCAATTAGTTTCAAGGAGTGTTTGAGGATTACAAGGGTGTTTTACCAACTTCACAACCTCGGAGGAAAAAATTTGAATTTACAGTAGCTTCAGAATCACAGTAAAAATATGTTGTAATACAGACTAATAAATGCTAGGTTCCATTTAGTGGGTTAAACACTGTGCAAACTGCAGGCTGTGTAGCTATGTAATGTATTGTATATTTAATGATGTTTTTCTCCATTTTAAAAATCCAGTCAGTGTGTGGTGATAACATGAAATACGACAGCTGAAAATATCTGAAATACAAATATGAATGCAAATCGGATTATATTCCTCTTGGAAAAAAACCCCCATATTAACACATTCTCAGTATGATAAAAAAAATATATATTTTCTATAACCAGAAATAGTTCATATCTCTCGTACCTGCCTAATGAATGCATGCAGCATATGTGCTTTCCATACAATTTACTAACCTAATTTTGTAGTTATTTAAATGCAATGGATATTCTGCACACGTTTTAATAGAAAGCAGATAACACTGGAAAACTAAGTAGACTCCTTTCAAATAGCTTTCTTATGAAAACATGGTGCACCTGCAGTCTCACAATTTAGAGATTACCGGGGGAAGTTGGAAGCCATTATATAGTTGCCCATGGTTCCAGCCCTTTGGTTGTCTTTCCCCGTCTTCATATTCTGCCGGAAGCCATCTGGCCAAGGCGCTGTTGGCTGTGCCCCAGAAAGGCTTTTGCCTGAAAAATATGTTTAAATCTGTCAAAATACCCCACAATACAAAACAGGTATGTATGCCATCTCCGATTGCAACATCTCACAGAGAATAAGTTAATTATAGTGCATGGTGGGAGTTTTTAGAGGAATTGTGTGGAAATCAACAGAAAATAGCTATGTGTGTGTGTGTGTGTGTGTGTGTGTGTGTGTGTGTGTGTGTGTGTGTGTGTGTGTGTGTGTGTGTGTGTGTGTGTGTGTGTGTGTGTGTGTGTGTGTGTGTTTAGCTTGTGTCTGTGTGTGTGGGGGGGTATTCCATTTCTAGTTACTTAAAAAACATCAAATACTACAGTAATTTTTTGAATCTATGAAGAAGAAAAAAAATCTACTTTCTAACCTATTGTGAGAAATGTAAAATATAAGTATAAACAAAACTTATTGTGGATGTTCAGATTGAATGAAAACGATACAGGAAATATACCAGACACCTATTATTGCAGACTCCAGATATGGAACGGTACTTGTTGGCGAGGCAATCGTTGTGACAGAAGGCTGGGAGAACGGGTGGAGGACAACCCGACAGGTCTGCAATCAGCGCCAAGTCCTCCAATGAAAGGAGCTCTTGAGAAGTGACAGCACTGAGTTAACTAATGCAAATAGTCTGCAACAGATCGTCTAATTAGGCTGGTCAGGGCAGCCATTTTGCAATTCAATAATATTGCTGACACTGTATATGCGAAAGGCTTATCTTTGACGTTTAACTCTAAGTGAAGTTTGCATCTGCATGCATCTCTTCTGTGTCGTACCAGTATCTGGCTCAAGTTAGAACCACACAGATCTCAGGCAGTTATTTGACTATACCACAGAATAGACATGACCTTTGTGCTGTCATTGCAAGCATATAGCATAGCCTACATTACTCATATATATAGTGTGATAACGGTTGAAGTGAAATATGACCATAGACCTACCTGATGCAACAAGAGCCCTTTTATGTCTCCGGCTGGCTCTGTCCTTTAGAATACATAAAGTTGTGTCAAACACCTCTGCAGCTCTGGAAATCTCCTGGGTCTCAGGCTCTGCTTGCCGGAGAAATGTAAACAGCTGCATTGGGGACCGGAGTGTGCCTCGCCTGTGATTCAGAGGAATTGGCAGATAAGTAGTGAAAAAGTGGACCCCGCTCCCCCCCGATCTTAAAAAAATTTAAAAGTAATGTATCTAGGAACACTCTCACATGAACCATGCACACACTGTCATTAGGTTCATTACTCTGTCCTGGTGTGACATAATGCTGTGTCCACCATCTGAAGGCTTTCTTGAAAAGAGGAAAGGAGTAATCCCCCATTGTCAAATGATGCTCCTGGAAGAGTCAAACATAAGACTTGTAAGGAAACCAACCCATGATATATAATACGGAAACATAATATAGAGAGCGTTTCTATTTATTTACAAATTGTTAGAGAATGTATACAAAGAAAACCAATTTTGGATAATAATAAAGCTACAGTGTTGTGATCCCTGTAGTAATTTGGCAAGGAAGAAAGGGACAGTGACATTCTGCTCTGTTACTATATCTCCTGTAAAGCAGTGAGGGAAAGTTGTATATACCTTTTGAATGGCACCTAATGTGGCTGAGCAGGAGATAATTAGTAACCTCTCTCGGTTACCCGAAGTGACATGTATCGACATCATGACATTCCGTGGAGGGGGAAGTAGATACTGAACCCAATACAGACTGATGTGATCCAGGAAATACCCCCTCAGACAATAGGGCTTTAGAATGAGCAGTCACATGTCACTCTCACAAGGCTTTCAATTGCACAGATCTGATACCCTTCTCATATCAACTATCATGTGGGTTTTCATTTTCTTCAAATTGATGTTAAAAAAATATATATTTTAAAAAGATGAATGTTTAATATGCCCTATTTAATAGCTCCGTTTTCCCCCTGACAATCTCCCCGAGATACATCGCGCTAGCAAATACCTATTGGGAGGGAGACTGCCATGTAGAAGTTGGTCATTAGAGAACAGTCTAATTCCCCCATCCTGCCTGGACGGAGGAATTAGACTGTTCTCTAATGACCAACTTCTCAATTATATAATCCATAGTATTATATAAGTTTTTTTATGTCCTTGGGTGGAAAAGTTGACACGAATAGAATATAGAGTATGTGCAAAATACAAAATACATCTGTGTTTAATTGAATCATGCACACATAATAAAATAATCAATAGGAACAATAACCAAACAAAAGAGAGAGTACTCACGTTTGGAGTTTCTGGCCTCGTCACTTAAAAACGTCATGAGAATCGCGCAGTATACAATGGCATATTTAATCAGGTTGAAATGTCCAGCCATGGTTTGGTGATACCTGAATGTACAGTAAGTCAATCGCAGAAATATATATTTACATTTTTTCATGAGTAACTAAGTTAATTTAAAAGCAGTAGACAATCCACCAGGAGCTGAATGTGATAAAATATGATAACTTAATGAGTGACATGTTTAAAGCAACTCCTAGTAACTGCTATAACGAGTATTTCAAGAAGTTACACCAAATCTGCGATCGAACAACATATTTGCCCACCTTTTTGGCGTTTTTCTCAGAGAAGACTCTTGTCGTCTGTTGGCAAGGAGAAAACTGTCTTGTTGGTCTGGTTTCATAGTGTCTGGCATTATAAGAGGTTCAGTTATACTTGGTTGACTACGTTGCAGAAACACTTCAAGCCTTGTTTTCTTTAGCTGCACACTTTGCCTGCACTGCCTACGCATTTAGAAGACAGAGAGACATGTCAAGAAGGGATATAACTTATTCTTCTGTGTATCTCACCATGCATGTCTTGCCACTGAATTGTGCATCAAAGTCTTGCTTATTTGAGCTAGGAAAAAGAAAGGGAAATTACCTTTCTGACTCAGCGTGAGATTACCTTGTCTTTATTATGTCTGAGCAGGAAACATCACTGCCATTCTACCAATAAGAAAGGTACCATCCTGTATTTTATAGAGTAATGACATTTAGATACTGGCCATGTCACATATTATATACTGCTCAAAAAAATAAAGGGAACACTTAAACAACACAATGTAACTCCAAGTCAATCACACTTCTGTGAAATCAAACTGTCCACTTAGGAAGCAACACTGATTGACAATAAATTTCACATGCTGTTGTGCAAATGGAATAGACAACAGGTGTAAATTATAGGCAATAAGCAAGACACCCCCAATAAAGGAGTGGTTCAGCAGGTGGTGACCACAGACCACTTCTCAGTTCCTATGCTTCCTGGCTGATGTTTTGGTCACTTTTGAATGCTGGCGGTGCTTTCACTCTAGTGGTAGCATGAGACGGAGTCTACAACCCACACAAGTGGCTCAGGTAGTGCAGCTCATCCAGGATGGCACATCAATGCGAGCTGTGGCAAGAAGGTTTTCTGTGTCTGTCAGCGTAGTGTCCAGAGCATGGAGGCGCTACCAGGAGACAGGCCAGTACATCAGGAGACGTGGAGGAGGCCGTAGGAGGGCAACAACCCAGCAGCAGGACCGCTACCTCCGCCTTTGTGCAAGGAGGAGCAGGAGGAGCACTGCCAGAGCCCTGCAAAATGACCTCCAGCAGGCCACAAATGTGCATGTGTCTGCTCAAACGGTCAGAAACAGACTCCATGAGGGTGGTATGAGGGCCCGACGTCCACAGGTGGGGGTTGTGCTTACAGCCCAACACCGTGCAGGACGTTTGGCATTTGTCAGAGAACACCAAGATTGGCAAATTCGCCACTGGTGCCCTGTGCTCTTCACAGATGAAAGCAGGTTCACGCTGAGCACGTGACAGACGTGACAGAGTCTGGAGACGCCGTGGAGAACGTTCTGCTGCCTGCAACATCCTCCAGCATGACCGGTTTGGCGGTGGGTCAGTCATGGTGTGGGGTGGCATTTCTTTGGGGGGCTGCACAGCCCTCCATGTGCTCGCCAGAGGTAGCCTGACTGCCATTAGGTACCGAGATGAGATCCTCAGACCCCTTGTGAGACCATAAGCTGGTGCAGTTGGCCCTGGGTTCCTCCTAATGCAAGACAATGCTAGACCTCATGTGGCTGGAGTGTGTCAGCAGTTCCTGCAAGAGGAAGGCATTGATGCTATGGACTGGCCCGCCCGTTCCCCAGACCTGAATCCAACTGAGCACATCTGGGACATCATGTCTCGCTCCATCCACCAACGCCACGTTGCACCACAGACTGTCCAGGAGTTGGCGGATGCTTTAGTCCAGGTCTGGGAGGAGATCCCTCAGGAGACCATCCGCCACCTCATCAGGAGCATGCCCAGGCGTTGTAGGGAGGTCATACAGGCACATGGAGGCCACACACACTACTGAGCCTCATTTTGACTTGTTTTAAGGACATTACATCAAAGTTGGATCAGCCTGTAGTGTGGTTTTCCACTTTAATTTTGAGTGTGACTCCAAATTCAGACCTCCATGGGTTGATAAATTGAATTTCCATTTATTATTTTTGTGTGATTTTGTTGTCAGCACATTCAACTATGTAAAGAAAAAAGTATTTAATAAGATTATTTCTTTCATTCAGATCTAGGATGTGTTGTTTAAGTGTTCCCTTTATTTTTTTGAGCAGTGTATATACATGTAAAATGCTGAGATGTTATTGTAATGTGGTAACCGTTACAATGGAAGATTTTGCATAAATGTACAATCGTATGACATGTAATTTAAAAGAAGGCCTTTGCTAACATCAGAAAGGCTCCCAATGTATTGTTTGTGTCAAATTGACTGACACTGTTTATTCTCAGTAGTCCTTCTGCATTGATAGTGATTTATCTCCTTGCAAGGTTGGATTTTTTTGTCAGGCAGTTTTCGTTCCACTACAGTGACTAACTGTGTGTCCACAGATGTTATGCGTTTCTTTCAGATAGTAATTCTTTACAAAATAATGTTCACGCTGCTGCTCCCATATACTTCTGTCCTCTCACGCTGTCATTTGTAATTGGCTTAATTTAACAGTACAGTAACCTCTTTTTCTAATTCTCTAAAACAGCCTTCAGGATTTCTTATAATAAGAGAGTAGGCACTAGTTCTCCTGGAGACGCCCTCAGACGCCCCTAATCACAAATGCTTCAGTTAGCATTCAGAGCTTACTGTTGCCTCTGTCGTCAAGAGTGGGTGTCATGGCCCCCCGGGAGATTGAGTGAGGCACTTGAGCTCTGTACTTGACAAACTGCTGATGAAACTGCATAGCATTACCAAGCAGGCCGTGACTTCAGTTCAGCGGAAGGACATGGTCCATGTCTTCAGGATGTTCGTTGAAACTCTCCATCTTGTTGTTGTTCTTCATGGTGTCTGATTTCTCTCACAGAGACATTCTGTATATCGGTTCAGGTTTGGTTTCTGCACTTGTCTTCACCAAAAGAAAATGATGGTGCTACGGAAGAAACCTGAACGGTGAAAATGGCTCAGTCTATAGGTGTGAGAGGTGCTATTTAGGAGCCTGTTGTACAGCGCCTACTGTTACCAGTCCCTGTTTAGCACCCGCTGGGAGGTCCTGGCCTAGCAGGTACAGTGTATAGAAAAAGTGAAAGATTGTGCACCGACAGTTGCATGTGGTGTGACATTCTGAACCACTGGGAAGAAGTGCCGGAGGTTGCCCCTGCAGTGCAGAACCTGAGGGACTGGCCATCTAATGAGATGGATTTGAAAGACAATTGGAGAGCATTGGAACATACAGCAGACAATTCAGTCATGCATTTTTTTTTTGTTGTTTCTTGACCATTTGATTCTGCCCTTTAGAAATTCCATACAGAGCTCAACAAAACAAAACTTAGAAATCTGATCAAAGTCAAGCTACGGACAGGTGGCAGAATACCTCCAATTAGGAAAACAAAATGCCAAGCAGAGCCCTAGTAAACACATTTTGAATCTAAGAATGGGACAACAAAGTTCTAAGCAAAATGTTATTGCTGTATAATTTAAAAATAGTTTTTCCTGTCACTGGTCTCAATTTCCTTCTTACCCTATTCAAGACTCTTCAAGCAGCAGATGGCCTTTGTTCCGCAGCAAATCAAAAATATTGATTTGTTAGTCGGCGTTTATTTCCACCATCAATAGCTGTGAACATTTAAGGTAGGGCGCGGAATTCATTAAAAGACGATTTGACAATAAGGAGGAATGATTTGGGATTTATTTAGTAATAGAAAATAAAACAAAAGAGGCTTAGTGAAAATACATATAGATGTATATGATGGTAAGCGTTTGTAATGACTGTTAGACTGCATGGCTTCATAAAGTAAAAGATTACAAAACTTAAAACATACATGTTGATTTCGTTTCATAAACTAGCATTTCAGTCATCTGACAGATACAGTATCCTAAGATAGCATTGCTACAATAATCCTGCATCTTCTTCCCCTGGTGTCCTTCCACACAACCCTTTGTTATGGGAGAATATCAGTGACTAGCAGTGAAGGTCTACATAAACTAAAACACCCTCTGGTGTCATGAACACCTCCACCAAGCCCTGCATTAACACAAAACTCTCCAGACACTCTTTTTCCAAAATCATGCAGCAGCCACGCTCTGAAGTCATGCTGTAGTCATGGAATAAGTTAAATCAACCAGAGAGTATAGCCCAGTAGAACACTATTTCCAAAATGTTTCATGTGTATTGATTTGTACAGTATAATCTGTTCTGCTTTTACTTTGCAAATATGAAGAAAAAAAAAAGTTCACCTACACATGAATTCAAAAACTTTGCAGTGAACCTAGAACATAGAAACCCTCTTTGTGACTGTAGGCATATTCATAGGTTGTACCTCCGTCACTGGGTCGCGTCATGCCATCGTCATGAACGTTCTCAAGCCGTCCTCTATCGGCGGCGCCATAGTGGTGCTCTAAAGTGGTGATACACCCAGGCTAACTACTGTTTCATCTAAATTACCCTATAGTGCCTGGAAATATGACGACTGCTAAAGTAATCAAATATTTAGTAGGAAACAACATTGCCAGAATTATCATGTTGTCAAATTTACTGTAGACAAATGGCAATGTTGTCATTAGCTATCAAAGTTTGTAAAAAGAAAATAGCAATGGTAATGTTAGCTAGCTAAAATCTGGTGGCCTTCCCTCAATCTTAGCTAGCTAGCTAACGTTACACTGCATCTGAAGCCAATCTGGTGACGTCAAAATGATGACAAAAGGTTTTCCTACTAATTATTTGCCTCCTTTTGAATTTCCAAGCTACTGTAATGCATTTATGATGAAATCTTCATCTGCGCTCATTGCTAATGCTTTGAATAAAATGCTCAGTCAGACATCAGTTCAAAACGAACGCTCAAAACAGTATTGTGACGAAACATGCAACCCATGAATATGCTTTTCTACATGGAAAAAAAATCTATCATTTTGAGCATATTCATACTGTAATGTCAATAACAACCAATTAATGCAAGTATAAATATCCTCTACTTCCAAAGTCAAATATGTTTTTTTGAAATATTTTCCTTATTATTATTTAACAAGAGCCTTACAAAAATAATAGGAACAAGATATACATATCAATTTAGTTTGAATGTGCATAAAATAGTCAATTAGCTCATGTGACTAAACTGTACATGACAACACAAAGAAGTGTCTAAATCATGTATTTTCCAGAGATGCTTTGACTGTTGACAAAGACAGGGTCCACAGAGGCCACTTTGGAAGCGATAAAAGAATGAATACAATGTAGGACTGCCGTCAGATTGGAAAACTCCAGCTCCTGCAATGAAAAGAAAAACCCTGAATACAAATTCTAAGAATTACTCTTAAGAGTTTGCATAACATTTACAAAATGTTTGCATACATAAAAATGTCCCAATTACTTTTGTAACAAATAGGCACATGTATCTATTACTACTACTACTACTACTAACAACAAAAACAACAATAATATTAGTTAATAATATTACTCTACTGGTTCCCCACATGGCATTTACCAGAGATAGTTTGATTCTATATATTGATGAGGTTATTAAGTGTCCACGGGAGTGGAGGCTGCTGAGGGGGGGACTGCTCATAATAATGGTTGGAACGGTGTGGAGGGAATGTCATCAAACACATGAAAACCACCCCAATTTAAAGGTGCCACCAACCTTCTGTGGAACACAATATTCAAACATTCTGCCTTCTATCAATACTCTCCTCAGAGAGGTCACTGCAATGCAATGGAACTTGAGTAGATATTTATTTAATTTAACCTTTAACAAATTCTTATTTACAATAACGGCCTACCGAAAGGCAAGAAAGAGGCCTCCTGCAGGGATGTGGGCTGGGATTAAAAATAATAATAATAAAAAAATATATATATAGGATATAAACACACATTACGACAAGAGAGACAACACACCACTACATAAAGAGAGACCTAAGACAACAACATAGCAAGGCAGCAACACATGACAACACAGCATGGTAGCAACACAACATGACAATAACATGGTAGCAGAACAAAACATGGCAGCAGCACAACATGGTAGCAGCACAAAACATGGTACAAACATTATTGGGCACAGACAACAGCACAAAGGGCAAGAAGGTAGAGACAACAATACATCTCGCGAAGCAGCCACAACTGTCAGTAAGAGTGTCCATGATTGAGTCTTTAAATGTAGATGGAGATTAAACTGTCCAGTGTGAGTGTTTTTTGCAGCTCATTCCAGTCACTAGCTGCAGCGAACTGAAAAGAGGAGCGACCCAGGGATGTGTGTGCTTTGGGGACCTTTTAACAGAATGTGACTGGCAGAACGGGTGTTGTATGTGCAGGATGAGGGCTGCAGTAAATATCTCAGATAATGGGGAGTGAGGCCTAAGAGGGTTTTATAAATCAGCATCGACCAGTGGGTCTTGCGACGGGTACACAGAGATGACCAGTTTACAGAGGAGTATAGAGTGTACCTTCATCTCTATCTGTTTGTTTTCAGCATTCTTGAAGAGGAGTTTAACCCTTGTTTTCCCATCATCAGAGGAGCCTTTCAGTTGAGAGAATTTGTATCTCCATAATATCTTCTACAGAGGATAAGAGTTGACAATATAGCAAGGGTTCATTATTATTAACTAATCAATAAACAGTAGGTATTAACCAGTCTAGCATGGATAATATCCCCCTACTGTAAAGCCTGTTGAACATTCAGTTAGAATAGTGAATGAACAATGACTCACCTTCGAGGAGCTCTCGGAACAAGTGAAGCCAGATCCAAAGTCTATAGTCAAACACAGTACTTTACCCTGGCTGCTGCACATGTAGGTCTTTGACTGTTGATAGAAAGAGCTGTATTTAGAGAACAATCAGACATTTCAACATATACATTTTGTAATGGTAAGATTCAATATGTCAGTCTATTGAAGCATCTCAAACTAAAACGATTCTCTGCAAAAATTGGTGGGATTATCAGAACAAAGCAGCTCGTGAAGAAAGGTCGAAATAATGTGCATGTTCATTGTGTTTCCATTGCGGGGTGTATCTTAGGTGGGTGGTTTACAAAAGGAGTAGTTAGGGGATCCTGTTTAAGCTTTTTGTGTGAAAGCTTAGGAACTGCTGTCGGGGTCAGAGTACAGTCTACATATGGATTATTGTGAAATGAATTTCTTCCAATGCTTGAACTTCCTCTGAGCTTTGAATACACCCAACCCTCTTAAAGGATCAACAAACTGTGAACGTGCAATGCTGAAATAGGCTATCCATTTATATAGCCCTGCTATTGCTGCAGGCGTGTTCAGTCCATTATGCTTCAGAGGAATTTAGATCGTGTCAATTGAGAATTCTTCTAAACTAGTTAAAATATACTTATTCATGTTACCATACTAGAACGTATTGATTACTTTACATGTATTAGAAATGTATAGGTTAGGGTCAATGGAGGGTGGATAGGAACTGGGTGTATGGGAAGTTACTGAGTGAGACAAGGGGAAGTGCAGAAAGTTAATATTCTGTTCAAACATGTTATTGTTTAATATCAATGTTTCTAAGGAGGGAGGCGAAGGGCAACAGGTCGTCACTGATAAGGCAGGTCAGCTGAAGGGCAGCAGGCCGTCACTGATAAGGCAGGTCAGCTGAAGGGCAACAGGCAGCAGTCCTATGTCACACAGAGGGGCCCACCACAACGACCCTCCTACTGCAGTCCTATGTCACACAGAGGGGCCCACCACAACGACCCTCCTACTGCAGTCCTATGTCACACAGAGGGGCCCACCACAACGACCCTCCTACTGCGGTCCTATGTCACACAGAGGGGCCCACCACAACGACCCTCCTACTGCGGTCCTATGTCACACAGAGGGGCCCACCACAACGACCCTCCTACTGCGGTCCTATGTCACACAGAGGGGCCCACCACAACGACCCTCCTACTGCAGTCCTATGTCACACAGAGGGGCCCACCACAACGACCCTCCTACTGCAGTCCTATGTCACACAAAGGGGCCCACCACAACGACCCATAAGGCAGGGCCATGACTACACCAGTGAGAGGAACCAATTAAGTTCCTGCCAAGCAACAATGTATCTAATCAAATGGCTACCCAGATTATTTGCATTGCCCCCCCTCCCCTTTACGACCGCTGCTACTCTCTGATAATATCTATGCATAGTGACTTAAACAACAATACCTACATGTACACATTACCTCAATAACCTTGACTAACTGTTGCCCCGACACATTGACTCTGTACCAGTACCCCCCTGTATATAGTCTCTCTAACTGTTGTATTCGGCACATGTGACTAATACAATTTGATTTGATGTGTAGTGGCTGTCTAGATGTGTAAGGAGTTGACTACGCCTAGTAAGAGGTTATAAATAGCTGTGCTTGTGTAATCATAACTTGTCTTTGCAGCTGTATGACCCAGTGGGTGAATAAACTTGGTTTGAGCTTTTCCTAGTCGTCCGTTTGAGTTTTTACTCTGTTTGTTCAGAAACTGACAATATAAAATGCAAGAACAAAGTGAAATATCTACGGGGTGCCTCCAGTCTGTAGCCTTCCATCTACTGCCCTGACAAGAACAACCAAATGTGTGACATTATGCTTTTCACAGTCTTATTGAAAGCAGTGATGTGTGAGGAGTGTCTCTGTAGTGAAGTGTAGATTTATGTGGAAATAATAAGGTTCTGTGTAGAAACCCTATCTTCCCTATGTTTCCGTTCTTCAGCAAATGAAGCCCACTCAAACCGAATGCTACTATTGCTCCTTACCGCTTCGGACACTTTGTTTGACACATTTTGCTGTGAATTTCAGGTGTTGCTCCTTTCACACTCTCTCACAAGGCTGGCGGGAACCTGCTGTTTTTAATGATTGACTACAGTGAACAGTGAATGCAGTAGGACTCTTGAGTGTCTTGCTGTTTAAAAATAACCTCTTCTCCACAGAGGTGCCTGGATGAAATTGAGTTGCCATGAAAAGAAAAGCCTTTTGTGATAATTTGATGTGTCATGCTAAACACAGACTACACGTTGCTAATTGGAAAGCTTCCTCAACAGGGATTGGGAGAATACAACATGCAGTGGTTTCAAGAAATGTATATTCCAGAGTTAGGGTTAGTGCTGTCGTTCTACTCAACATAATACAACTAAAAACATATATTAAATTGGCTCATGACTATGACCCTGTCTAAGTTGAATGTGAATACACCAATACCAGCAGCATACCACCCTGCATCCCACTGCTGGCTTGCTTCTGAAGCTAAGCAGAGTTGGTCCCTGGATGGGAGACCAGATGCTGCTGGAAGTGGTGTTGGATGGCCAATAGGAGGTACCCTTTCCTCTGGTCTAAAAAAATATCCCAATGCCCCAGGGCAGTGATTCGGGACATTGTCCTGTGTAGGGTGCTGCCTTTCAGGTCAGATGTTAAACGGGTGTACTGGCTAAATTCCCAATCGGGCCTTCACACAGTCACCTAATCATCCCCAGCTTACAATTGGCTCATTCCTGTAACTGTTCCCCAGGTTGTTGCTGTAAATGAGAATGTGTTCTCAGTCAACTGACCTGGGAAAATAAGGGTTAAATAAACACTTAACTCTGTGTAAAACTGTAAGGGACAAACAGTGTAGGTTTGTTCTAAATAATGTTTTTTTTTTAAAGCTGACGCCCATCCAATCAGTTTTCAGTTCCAGGCTTAGCCCAAGTTCAACTCTGTTGCGAGCTTTTCTGAAACCACAGGAGGCTTAGCCAAAGTTCAACCTCTGTTGAGAGCTTTTCTGAAACCACAGGAGGCTTAGCCCAAGTTCAACTCTGTTGAGAGCTTTTCTGAAACCACAGGAGACTTAGCCCAAGTTCAACTCTGTTGAGAGCTTTTCTGAAACCACAGGAGGCTTAGCCAAAGTTCAACTCTGTTGAGAGCTTTTCTGAAACCACAGGAGGCTTAGCCCAAGTTCAACTCTGTTGAGAGCTTTTCTGAAACCACAGGAGGCTTAGCCCAAGTTCAACTCTGTTGAGAGCTTTTCCGAAACCACAGGAGGCTTAGCCCAAGTTCAACTCTGTTGAGAGCTTTTCTGAAACCACAGGAGACTTAGTTCAACTCTGGTTTGAAACCACAGGAGGCTTGTCTAATTGGCTGGAGAACTGAGCATCACCAGCTAATGTAAATAATTCATCACATCTCATTGGTCTCCCAAGGATAATGTCTCAAGTTGACATAATTAATGGTGGAAAATGCAAATTATTATTGCTTTTTCACAGAGTGACAGAGGGGAAAAAGACCACATTTTAATTATGCCTTTTGTGCTGCCCTCATTGCACACCTCAGGATAATGTTCAGACTAGGCTCACTCAGAGAATAAACATAGACAATTTATTCTATTCTATTTGTATTTGTGGTTCTGCTGAGACATGGACCACAATGCTTGATCATTCGCAGGACAGGGATTCCTCCCAGAGTCGTCATAGTGTACAAGGCTAAGTATGTCTTTAGTAGTGTACAAGGCCAACTATATCCTTCATAGTGTACAATGCCAACTACGTCCTTCATAGTTACCCTTGTACAATATGAAGGACGTAGTTGCCTTGTACACTACCAAGAACAGTTGGCCATGTACAGTACTAAGTACCATGCAGTGCATTCGGAAAGTATTTAGACCCCTTGACTTTTTCCACATTTTGTTACGTTACAACCTTATTCTAAAATGGATGAAATTGTTGTTTCCCCCCTCATCAATCTACAAACAGTACCCCACAATGACAATGCAAAATCGAGTTTTTATGTTGAGTAAATTTATACATATATTTTTTTTTAAATCACATTTACATAAGTATTCAGACCCTTTATTAAGTACTTAGTTGAAGCACTTTTGGCAGCGATTACAGCCTTGAGTCTTCTTGGGTATGACACTACCAGCTTGGCACACCTGTATTTGGGGAATTTCTCCCATTCTTCTCTGCAGATCCTCTCAAGCTCTGTCAGGTTGGATGCAGAGTGTTGCAGCACAGCTCTATTCAGGTCTCTCCAGAGATGTTTGATCGGGTTCAAGTCCAGGCTCTAGCTGGGCCACTCAAGGACATTCAAAGACTTGTCCCGAAGCCACTCCTGTGTTGTCATGGCTGTGTGCTTAGGGTCATTGTCCTGTTGGAAGGTTGAAACTTCACCCCAGACTGAGGTCCTGAGCGCTCTGGAGCAGGTTTTCATCAAGGATCTTTTTGTACTTTGCTCTGTTAAACTTTCCCTCGATCCTGATTAGTCTCCCAGTCCCTGCCGCTGAAAAACATCCCCACAGCATGATGGTGCCACCACCATGCTACACCGTAGGGATGGTGCCAGTTTCCTCCAGACATGACGCTTGGAATTCAGGCCAAAGAGTTCAATCTTGGTTTCATCAGACCAGAGAATCTTGTTTCTCATGGTCTGAGAGTCCTTTGGGTGCCTCCTGGCAAACTCCAAGCAGGCTGTCATGAGCCAAGTGTCTTCCATCTGGCCTGTCTACCATAAAGGCCTGATTGGTGGAGTGCTGCGGAGATGGTTGTCCTTCTGGAAGGTTCTCCCATCTCCACAGAGGAACTCTGGAGCTCTGTCAAAGTGACCATCGGGTTCTTGGATACCTCCCTGACCAAGACCCCTTCTCCCTTGATTGCTAGGTTTGGCCGGGCGGTCTTGTTGGTTCCAAACTTCTTCCATTTAAGAATGATGGAGGCCACCGTGTTCTTGGGGACCTTCAATGCTGCAGAAATGTTTTGGTATCCATCCCCAGATCTGTGCCTCGACACAATCCTGTCTCAGAGCTCTATGGACAATTCCTTCGACCTCATGGCTTGGTTTTTGCTCTGACATGCACTGTCAACTGTGGGACCTTATATAGACAGGTGTGTGCCTTTCCAAATCATCTCCAATTAATTGAATTTACCACAGGTGGACTCCAATCAAGTTGTAAAAACACATCAAGGATAATCAATGGAAACAGAATGCACCTGAGCTCAATTTGATTCTCATAGCAAAGGGTCTGAAAACGTAGGTAAATAAGGTATTTCTGCTTTTAAATTTTGTATAAATGTGCAAAAAATGTTGCTTTGTCATTATGGGGAATTGAGTGTAGATTGATGAGGGAAAAAATGCATTTAATCAATTTTAGAATAAGGCTGTAACGTAACAAAATGTGTAAAACGTCAAGGGGTCTGAATACTTTCCGAATGCACTGTATGTCCTTCATAGTGTACAAGGCCAACTATGTCCTTCATAGTGTACAAGGCCAAGTATGTCCTTCATAGTGTACAAGGCAAACTATATCCTTCATAGTTTACAAGGCCAACTATGTTATTTGTAGTGTACAAGGCCAACTATGTTATTTGTAGTGTACAATGCCAATTACGTTATTTGTAATGTACAAGGCCAACTATGTCCTTCATAGTTTACAAGGCCAACTATGTCCTTCGTAATTTACAAGGCCAACTATGTCCTTCGTAATTTACAAGGCCAACTATGTCCTTCGTAGATTACAAGGCCAACTATATCCTCCATAGTGTACAAGGCCAACTATGTTATTTGTAGTTTACAAGGCCAACTATGTTATTTGTAGTTTACAAGGCCAACTATGTTATTTGTAATATACATGGCCAACTATGTCCTTCATAGTTTACAAGGCCAACTATGTCCTTCATAGTGTACAAGGCCAACTATGTTATTTGTAGTGTACAAGGCCAACTATGTTATTTGTAATGTACAAGGCCAACTATGTTATTTGTAGTGTACAAGGCCAATTATGTTATTTGTAGTTTACACGGCCAACTATGTTATTTGTAGTGTACAAGGCCAACTATGTTATTTGTAATGTACAAGGCCAACTATATCCTTCATAGTGTACAAGGCCAACTATGTCCTTCATAGTTTACAAGGCCAACTATGTCCTTCGTAGATTTCAAGGCCAACTATATCCTCCATAGTGTACAAGGCCAACTATGTTATTTGTAGTTTACAAGGCCAACTATGTTATTTGTAATTTACAAGGCCAACTATGCTATTTGTAGTTTACAAGGCCAACTATGTCCTTCATAGTTTACAAGGCCAACTATGTCCTTCGTAATTTACAAGGCCAACGATGTCCTTCGTAGATTACAAGGCCAACTATATCCTCCATAGTGTACAAGGCCAACTATGTTATTTGTAGTTTACAAGGCCAACTATGTTATTTGTAGTTTACAAGGCCAACTATGTTATTTGTAATTTACAAGGCCAACTATGTTATTTGTAATATACATGGCCAACTATGTCCTTCATAGTTTACAAGGCCAACTATGTCCTTCATAGTGTACAAGGCCAACTATGTTATTTGTAGTGTACAAGGCCAACTATGTTATTTGTAATGTACAAGGCCAACTATGTTATTTGTAGTGTACAAGGCCAATTATGTTATTTGTAATGTACAAGGCCAACTATATCCTTCATAGTGTACAAGGCCAACTATGTCCTTCATAGTTTACAAGGCCAACTATGTCCTTCGTAATTTACAAGGCCAACTATGTCCTTCGTAGATTACAAGGCCAACTATATCCTCCATAGTGTACAAGGCCAACTATGTTATTTGTAGTTTACAAGGCCAACTATGTTATTTGTAATTTACAAGGCCAACTATGTTATTTGTAATTTACAAGGCCAACTATGCTATTTGTAGTTTACAAGGCCAACTATGTTATTTGTAGTTTACAAGGCCAACTATGTTATTTGTAGTTTACAATGCCAATTACGTTATTTGTAATGTACAAGGCCAACTATGTCCTTCATAGTTTACAAGGCCAACTATGTCCTTCGTAATTTACAAGGCCAACTATGTCCTTCGTAGATTACAAGGCCAACTATATCCTCCATAGTGTACAAGGCCAACTATGTTATTTGTAGTTTACAAGGCCAACTATGTTATTTGTAGTTTACAAGGCCAACTATGTTATTTGTAATATACATGGCCAACTATGTCCTTCATAGTTTACAAGGCCAACTATGTCCTTCATAGTGTACAAGGCCAACTATGTTATTTGTAGTGTACAAGGCCAACTATGTTATTTGTAATGTACAAGGCCAACTATGTTATTTGTAGTGTACAAGGCCAATTATGTTATTTGTAGTTTACACGCCAACTATGTTATTTGTAGTGTACAAGGCCAACTATGTTATTTGTAATGTACAAGGCCAACTATATCCTTCATAGTGTACAAGGCCAACTATGTCCTTCATAGTTTACAAGGCCAACTATGTCCTTCGTAGATTACAAGGCCAACTATATCCTCCATAGTGTACAAGGCCAACTATGTTATTTGTAGTTTACAAGGCCAACTATGTTATTTGTAATTTACAAGGCCAACTATGTTATTTGTAATTTACAAGGCCAACTATGCTATTTGTAGTTTACAAGGCCAACTATGCTATTTGTAGTTTACAAGGCCAACTATGTTATTTGTAATTTACAAGGCCAACTATGCTATTTGTAGTTTACAAGGCCAACTATGTTATTTGTAGTTTACAAGGCCAACTATGTTATTTGTAGTTTTCAAGGTCAACTATGTTATTTGTAATTTACAAGGCCAACTATGTTATTTGTAGTTTACAAGACCAACTATGTTATTTTGTAGTTTACAAGGCCAACTATGTTATTTGTAGTTTACAAGGCCAACTATGTTATTTGTAGTTTACAAGGCCAACTATGTTATTTGTAGTTTACAAGGCCAACTATGCTATTTGTAGTTTACAAGGCCAACTATGTTATTTGTAGTTTACAAGGCCAACTATGTTATTTGTAGTTTACAAGGTCAACTATGTTATTTGTAATTTACAAGGCCAACTATGTTATTTGTAGTTTACAAGACCAACTATGTTATTTTGTAGTTTACAAGGCCAACTATGTTATTTGTAGTTTACAAGGCCAACTATGTTATTTGTAGTTTACAAGGCCAACTATGTTATTTGTAATTTACAAGGTCAACTATGTTATTTGTAATTTACAAGGCCAACTATGCTATTTGTAGTTTACAAGGCCAACTATGTTATTTGTAGTTTACAAGGTCAACTATGTTATTTGTAGTTTACAAGGCCAACTATGTTATTTGTAGTTTACAAGGCCAACTATGTTATTTGTAGTTTACAAGGCCAACTATGTCCTTTATAATTTACATGGCCAACTATGTCCTTTGTAATTTACAAGGCCAACTATGTCCTTCGTAGTGAGTGTACAAGGCCAGCTACTGTATGTCGTATTAATGTTGTATTTTAAAAACATTTTTTTTAATAAACAGCAAGTCCCAGTCCACTGAAGTACAGGATACATCAGCACACAGGACATGACCATGTGTTCCTACTTTCAAGGGTTCAGTCTATGAAAGATTAAGAGAGGCTGTTATTTCATTGGGCTTCATTTTGTTTGAGTCTGCAGTTCATATGTTGACATTTTCTTCTGGTACAGTTGAGAACTTGCCTAAGGAATGAATGTCCTCAGAATTAAGAGGAAACTTAATTGAGCCCCTTGGAATCATGATCCTGAACTATCCATGACCACACACGCACTCTATGGAACATAAATGGATATATTTGCCTTCAAAGATTGTCAGATTGATAACTTATTTTCTCAACAGCCAATGAATTTTAGGAACCTGTGTCTGGTAAACCATTTAAGCTGTGTGATTACAATTGCTAGTTTAATATCAAATCAAATCAAATTGTATTTGTCACATACACGTGTTTAGCAGATGTTATTGGACATTTAGCGAAATGCTTGTGTTTCTAGCTCCAACAGTGCAGTAATATCTAACAAGTAATATCTAACAATTTCACAACAACACACACAAATCTAAAGTAAAGGAATGGAATTAAGAAAATATAAATATTTGGGCGAGCAATGTCAGAGCTGCATAGACTAACATACTAAATAGTATAGAATACAGTATATACTGTAAACATTATTAAAGTGACTAGTGTTCCATTATTAAAGCGGCCAGTGCTTTCAAGTCTATATATATATATATATATAGGGCAGCAGCCTCTAATGTGCTAGTGATGGCTATTTAACAGTATTTAACAGTCGGATGGCCTTAACAGTATAACTGACATGGGTTGGTGAGGACAGTTGATGCAGTACCAAATTGTGGAATTTTGTCGGTTCACAATTTGCCCTTGAAATGTATTTCAGCACTGCAGTGATTTACATCTCTTCTGACAGGTTCTTTCCTTTGTATTATTTATACATGTCTGTAGTTAAAGGGGTTCCTGAGCATCATAGCCCTCAGGCTTAACTGTGCTTTTTACTTAGCCTTTTGCCTTTGGTTGGCTGCTTTTGAAGAGGAGGATTATACAGAACCCTGCCGGCCATTCCATGAGGTCCCGACTTGACATCTAGCATACTTTTTACTCTTGGTTCAAATGAATGATCATGAAAAGAAATGAGTTCAAAAAGGGGGCATAGTTATTGTGGAAAAACATCAAATCTAATTGTGAAAAATATCTGTAAAGTTTTTGACGAGAGTCCAGTTTTTCAGACATTGCTAAGCCAGGTGTTATGAAGTGTCCTGCAACGCTCAATAAGGCACTTCAGGTGTTATGAATCCCTGTACATTCCTTTAAAATGCTGTATGTGAGTATCAGAAATGACCCTATTGGTACTTTTGCCTTGAAACAATCAATAACACCTCTATACACACGGATGACAGTAGCAGGCCCACTGTGTAGATTGACTAGGTTATTCTTATTATTAGCTGAGGTGAGTCAATCTAGTGTAAGAGACTATACCTTTTGGCTGTAATGATGAGTATCTAAGTAATTTAATGCAGTCTAACCTTTAGAAAATCTTTTACATATACAGGTAAAGATAATATGAAAGATTAAATAAAAATACATTAAATACTGAAAGGAAGACCATAATGCTGTAGACCTTACCGTAACAGAGCTCATCACCATAATGCTGCAGACCTTACCGTAACAGAGCTCATCACCATAATGCTGCAGACCTTACCGTAACAGAGCTCATCACCATAATGCTGCAGACCTTACCGTAACAGAGCTCATCACCATAATGCTGCAGACCTTACCGTAACAGAGCTCATCACCATAATGCTGCAGACCTTACCGTAACAGAGCTCATCACCATCATGCTGCAGACCTTACCGTAACAGAGCTCATCACCATAATGCTGTAGACCTTACCGTAACAGAGCTCATCACCATAATGCTGTAGACCTTACCGTAACAGAGCTCATCACCATATTGTTGCAGACCTTACCGTAACAGAGCTCATCATCATAATGCTGCAGGCCTTACCGTAACAGAGCTCATCACCATCATGCTGCAGACCTTATCGTAACAGAGCTCATCACCATAATGCTACAGACCTTACCGTAACAGAGCTCATCACCATAATGCTACAGACTTTACCATAACAGAGCTCATCACCATATTGTTGCAGACCTTACTGTAACAGAGCTCATCACCATATTGTTGCAGACCTTACTGTAACAGAGTTCATCACCATATTGTTGCAGACCTTACTGTAACAGAGCTCATCACCCTATTGTTGCAGACCTTACCGTAACAGAGCTCTTCACCATATTGTTGCAGACCTTACCGTAACAGAGCTCTTCGCCATATTGTTGCAGACCTTACCATAACAGAGCTCTTCACTATATTGTTGCAGACCTTACTGTAACAGGCAATTTAATGGTTCAATGAGGTGAGGACTAATTCTTTAGATCCCTTTAAGCTACGTTTTATTAAACTAACACTAATGTTTTAAAAGGGAACAAACCGTGAAAAGAAACTGCCCGTCTTCCAATTCTCTGTGCAATTGATTTCCTTGTCGGAGAAATTAAAAGCAGCCCTGGATCAGTAATTAAATTCCACTTTGTATCTTGGAAATGTTACCTATTTGGACAAATTAAGGTTTCCATAAATAACAATCACACAGCCTAACAGTTGTATTGTCCTCCCCCAAGAAAATGCATTAAGTATGTTCTTCCTCATAATGACATACATTTTTGTATTTTGCAAAACTTTGTCACATGAACTCTGAGAACTTTTCTTGAATAATCCACTAAAAGGAACAGATTATAACATGTATTCCTTTGTGAATTTAATGTATTCCCTCCAGGCATAAACTGGTTTAATCAACGTTGTTTCAACGTAATTTGTCAACATATTGTGTTAAGGAATCCTCATGGAAAATACATTGGATTTTTTTTTAAGTAAACTGTTGTTTTGAGGGTGATATTTCACCCACGGGATTATGTCATCATGGGACCCAAATTTCAACATAGACAAACTTTGTATAAAATATGTTGAATTTGTACCTTTAAAACAATGTCAAGTCTTCAACTTTACAGTATATCCACTATCAGAAAAAAAAATACACTGGGAAGCACTTCCTACTGGAGAATTTATGCATCTACAGTTACCCTTTGGTCTCCCATTCAGGATTTGAATCAAGCCCTGCTCGGCTATGATACTTGTCCCTGGCTATTACCAATGTGCTATCGTGAATGATTGTTGATCAATCTACACTTAAAAACAAAATAGATTCACTTTTTCCTGTCAAAGTCATTCCACAGGGTAGGTTTAATGTTTAATGAAATGTAACTGGATTCACCTCAACCGAAAATTGAAGATAAAGAACAGGACTAAATCAAATCAAACTTTTTGTGAAAGTTCATTTAAAGTTTGAATTGATTTAGTCCTGTTCTTTAACTTTAATTATTTCTCATTGATCAACGACTCAACCCATTATGACCCAGTTATCCACTGTGGAATGATCCCACTGGGTCGGCACTGTATTTTGCTGCAGTTAACATTTTTCAATGTGTGATAACACTATGAAGGCTCTCTGGGGAATGTGGCCCAGTTCAAAATTAGCAAAATGTCAGTCATATCTCAGCACTACTTATAAGAACCCCCAAGCATTTCACTACAGAGAGCTTCACATAATTTCCAAACAAACCACTTTGCTGTTCCACATACCCCGACTCTCTGCACCTCCATAAAGACGGCTCTTTGGAAGGACTTCTCCCACACAGCGAGGTCAGAGGTCATCTCCACACTGAAGGTGTGACTCTGGCCGTGGCCGACCAGGATACTGAAACAGAAAGGCTCTCCGTCCTGCAGCTCCTCATCCTGCTGGAGGCCAAGGTAGAACTTGGCCTGGATCCAACAGTCCTCTGCCATCCACAGCTACAACACCACATCCAACATGAAGTGTCATCAGTTCTATTCACTGGGAACCATATTTCAACTTGATATGAATAGGCTTCTATACGAGTAACTGTCATGTTGGTGTAGATCTACATCAATACATGATTCACACAACATGTTGAGTAACATGCACATAATTCAAATTCAGGTAGCAGTTGATCCTATTATCTTATTCTGCATGTGAACTTTGAACATACCTTGTGAACCTTGAACAGAACCTCATAAAGGATATACAGGGTTTCAGCTTGTCCCCAGTCAGTTGCACTAACCTGAGATGGGGGGGGGGGGGGGGGGGACAAAAGTGAGTGTATATTATAAGCCTTCATTTTCTCATCAATGTAATGTCTTACAGACAGGATTTAAGATACTTTGAACCAAAGTAAATGAACCAACATATAGTGTGCTTGACAAACATCCTTTGGAAGCTCTGCATTAACCCATTTAATCCATCTTACTCAACCAAATAACCTCACCTCAGGAAGACAATAACATGGTTTCATTACCCATGATTTGTTTAGTGGGTGGTTCGGGGTCCAGCTCAAAACTCATTTCAGAAATAGATGATGTAATTGTAAAAGCATGAACGAAAAGATCCAGAATAACCACTGTAGCTACACACTGACTGTAGCCCACCAACATGCTCCCAGGCTAAAGGAACATTTAATGGACTATCATGGTGGAATAAAAGCTGAACTTGTCAATCCTTGGACTCCTGAACAGTTAATGGATGAAGAGGAAATCAATAAAGAGGTTCATACAGGAGGACTCCTGAAGATGTAGAGCCAAGGGCCTCTCAATGCCAGGAACTTGAAGGTACTCGATGGACCAGCATCATCAGCATGCGGGTTTCCACACACCCAACCCATGTGGACAATCTGCAGAGGCAAGGTTCAAGGGATGAAAATCCATTCTGTTGCATTTTTTTGATGTTGTTATTTTTAATTAACCTTTATGCTATGAGTGGATATGTCTTTATTAACGATACAGTTGAAGTCGGAAGTTTACGTACCCTTAGGTTGGAGTCATTAAAACTCGTTTTTTTCAACCACTCCACAAATTTCTTGTTATCAAACTAAAGTTTTGGCAAGTCAGTTAGGACATCTACTTTGTGCATGACAAAAGTAATTTTCCAACAATTGTTTACAGACAGATTATTTCACTTATAATTCACTGTGTCACAATTCCAGTGGGTCAGAAGTTTACATACACTAAGTTGACTGTGCCTTTAAACAGCTTGGAAAATTTCAGAAAGTGATGTCATGGCTTTAGATGCTTCTGAAAGGCTAATTGACAAAATTTGAGTCAATTGGAGGTGTACCTGTGGATGTATTTCAAGGCCTACCTTCAAACTCAGTGCCTCTTTGCTTGACATCATGGGAAAATCTAAATTGTAGACATCCACAAGTCTGGTTCATCCTTGGGAGCAATTTCCAAACACCTGAAGGTACCACATTCATCTGTACAAACAATAGTACCCAAGTATAAACACCATGGAACCACGAAGCCATCATACCGCTCAGGAAGGAGACGCATTCTGTCTCCTAGAGAGGAACATTATTTGCTGCGAAAAGTGAAAATCAATCCCAGAACAACAACAAAGGACCTTGTGAAGATGCTGGAGGAAAGAGGTACAAAATAATCTATATCCACAGTAAAACAAGTCCTATATCGACATAACCTGAAATGCCGCTCAGCAAGGAAGAAGCCACTGCTCCAAAACCTTAATAAAAAAGCCAGACTACGGTTTGCAACTGCACATGGGGACAAATATCATACTTTTTAGAGAAATGTCCTCTGGTCTGATGAAACAAAAATAGAAATGTTTGGCCAAAATGACCATCGTTATGTTTGGAGGAGAAAGGGGGACGCTTGCAAGCCGAAGAACACCATCCCAACTGTGAAGCAAGAGGGTGGCAGCATCATGTTGTGGGGGTGCATTGCTGCAGGAGGGGCTGGTTCACTTCACAAAATAGATGGCATCATGAGGACGGAAAATTATGTGGATATATTGAAGCAACATCTCAAGACATCAGTCAGGAAGTTAAAGCTTGGTCGCAAATGGGTCTTCCAAATGGACAATGACCCAAAGCATACTTCCAAAGTTGTGGCAAAATGGCTAAAGGACAACAAAGTCAAGGTATTGGAGTGGCCATCACAAAGCCCTGACCTCAATCCAATAGAAAATTTGTGGGCAGAACTGAAAAAGCAAGTGCAAGCAAGGAGGCCTACAAACCTGACTCAGTTACACCAGCTCTGTCAGGAGGAATGGGCCAAAATTCACCCAACTTATTATGGGAAGCTTGTGGAAGGCTACCTGTAACGTTTGACTCAAGTTAAACAATTTAAAAGCAATGCTACCAAATAGTAAATGAGTGTATGTAAACTTCTGACCCACTGGGAATGTGATGAAAGAAATAAAATATTAAATACATAATTCTCTATACTATTATTCTGACATTTCACATTCTTAAAATACCTACCTGACTAGGATTAAATGTCAGGTATTGTGAAAAACTGAGTTTAAATGTATTTGGCTAAGGTGTATGTAAACTTCCGACTTCAACTGTAGCTATAGTTAAAGATAGTTAAAAACGCAGGAAAAAAAGAAACGTCCCTTTTTCAGGACACTGCCTTTCAAAGATAATTTGTAAAAATACAAATAACTTCACAGATCTTCAAAGTGTTTAAACCCTTTTTCCCATGCTTGTTCAATGAACCATAAAAAGTAATGAACATGCACCTGTGGAACCTTGTTTAGACACTAACAGCTTACAGACGGTAGGCAATTAAGGTCACAGCTAGGAAAACTATGGACACTAACGAGGCCTTTCTACTGACTCTGAAAAACACCAAAAGAAAGATGCCCAGGGTCCCTGTTCATCTGCATGAACGTGCCTTAGGCATGCTGCAAGGAGGCATGAGGACTGCAGATGTGGCCAGGGCAATAAATTGCAATGTCCGTACTGTGAGATGGCTAAGACAGAGCTACAGGGAGACAGGACGGACAGCTGATCATCCTCGCAGTGGCAGACCACATGTAACAACACCTGCACAGGATCAGTACATTCCAACATAACACCTGCGGGACAGGTACAGGACGGCAACAACATCTGCCCGAGTTACACCAGAAACGCACAATCTCTCCATCAGTGCTCAGACTGTCCGCAATAGGCTGAGAAAGGCTGGACTGAGGGCTTGTAGGCCTGTTGTAAGGCAGGTCCTCACCAACGTCACCTATGGGCACAAACCCACTGTCGCTGGACCAGACCGAACTGGTAAAAAGTGCTCTTCACTGACGAGTCGCGGTTTTGTCTCACCAGGGGTGATGGTCGGATTCACGTTAATTGTCGAAGGAATGAGCATTACACCGAGGCCTGTACTCTTTAGCGGGATCGATTTGGAGGTGGAGGGTCTGTCATGGTCTGGGGCGATGTGTCTCAGCATCATTGGACTGAGCTTGTTGTCATTGCAGGCAAACTTAACGCTGTGCATTACAGGGAAGACATCCTCCTCCCTCATGTGATACCCTTCCTGCAGGCTCATCCTAACATGACCCTCCAGCATGACAATGCCACCAGCCATACTGCTCGTTCTGTGCGTGATTTCCTGCAAGACAGGAATGTCTGTTTTCTGCCATGGCCAGCAAAGAGCCCGGATCTCAATCCCATTGAGCATGTCTGGGACCTGGTGGATCGGATGGTGACGGCTAGGGCCATTCCCTCCAGAAATGTGCTGGAACTTGCACGTGCCTTGGTGGAAGAATGGGGTAACATCTCACAGCAAGAACTGGCAAAGCTGGTGCAGTCCATGAGGAGGAGATGCACTGCAGTACTTAATGCAGCTGGTGGCCACACCAGATACTGACTGTTACTTTTGATTTTGACCCCCCCCTTTGTTCAGGAACACATTATTCAATTTCTATTAGTCACATGTCTGTGGAACTTGTTCAGTTTAAGTCCCAGTTGTTGAATCTTGTTATGTTCATTAAAATATTTACACATGTTAAAGTTTGCTGAAAATAAACGCAGTTGTCAGTGAGAGGACGTTTCCTTTTTTGCTGAGTTTAGATGAACATAGTTACAGATGACGATAGTTATAGTTAAAGATAGTTATAGTTAAAGATAGCTATAGATGAATATAGCTATAGATGAATATAGCTATAGATGAAGAAAGCTATAGACAAACATAGCTATAGATGAAGATAGCTAGAGATAAATATAGCTATAGATGAAGACAGCTATAGATAGCTTTAGATGAAGATAGCTATTGATAGAGATAGCTATAGATGAAGACAGCTATAGATAGCTATAGATAGCTATAGATAAAGATAGCTATAGATAGCTATAGATAAAGATAGCTGTAGATGAAGACAGCTATAGATGAAGATAGCTATAGATGAAGATAGCTATAGATGGCTATAGATAAAGATAGCTATAGATGAAGATAGCTATAGATGAAAATAGCTATAGATGGCTATAGATGTAGATAGCTATAGATGGCTATAGATGTAGATAGCTATAGATGTAGATAGCTATAGATGGCTATAGATGTAGATAGCTATAGATAGCTATAGATGAAGACAGCTATAGATGTAGATGGCTATAGATGAAGACAGCTATAGATGTAGATGGCTATAGATGAAGACAGCTATAGATGAAGATAGCTATAGATTAAATTAGCTATAGATGAAAATAGCTATAGATGAAGATAGCTATAGATAGCTATAGATGAAGAAAGCTATAGATGTAGACAGCTATAGATAGATGTAGATAGCTATAGATTAAAATAGTTATAGATGAAGATAGCTATAGAGAGCTTTTGATGTAGATAGCTATAGATGAAAATAGCTATAGATGAAGATAGCTATAGATGAAGATAGCTATAGATGAAAATAGCTATAGATGTAGATAGCTATAGATAGCTATAGATGAAGATAGCTATAGATAGCTATAGATGTAGATAGCTATAGATGAAAATAGCTATAGATGAAGATAGCTATAGATGTAGATGGCTATAGATGAAGACAGCTATAGATAGCTTTTGATGTAGATAGCTATAGATGACAATAGCTATAGATGAAGATAGCTATAGATGAAAATAGCTATAGATGTAGATAGCTATAGATAGCTATAGATGAAGACAGCTATAGATGTAGACAGCTATAGATAGCTATAGATGTAGATAGCTATAGATAAAAATAGCTATAGATGTAGATAGCTATAGATGTAGATAGCTATAGATGAAAATAGCTATTGATGAAGATAGCTATAGATGAAGATAGCTATAGATGGCTATAGATAAAGATAGCTATAGATGAAGATAGCTATAGATGTAGATAGCTATAGATAGCTAGAGATGAAGATAGCTATAGATGAAGACAGCTATAGATAGCTATAGATGTAGATAGCTATAGATAGCTTTTGATGTAGATAGCTGTAGATGAAGACAGCTATAGATAGCTATAGATGTAGACAGCTATATATAGCCTTTGATGTAGATAGCTACAGATGAAGACAGCTATAGATAGCTATAGATAAAGATAGCTATAGATGAAGATAGCTATAGATGAAATTAGCTATAGATGAAAATAGCTATAGATGAAGATAGCTATAGATGTAGACAGCTATAGATAGATGTAGATAGCTATAGATGAAAATAGATATAGATGAAGATAGCTATAGAGAGCTTTTGATGTAGATAGCTATAGATGAAAATAGCTATAGATGAAGATAGCTATAGATGAAAATAGCTATAGATGTAGATAGCTATAGATAGCTATAGATGAAGATAGCTATAGATAGCTATAGATGTAGATAGCTATAGATGAAAATAGCTATAGATGAAGATAGCTATAGATGTAGATGGCTATAGATGAAGACAGCTATAGATAGCTTTTGATGTAGATAGCTATAGATGACCATAGCTATAGATGAAGATAGCTATAGATGAAAATAGCTATAGATGTAGATAGCTATAGATAGCTATAGATGAAGACAGCTATAGATGTAGACAGCTATAGATAGCTATAGATGTAGATAGTTATAGATGAAAATAGCTATAGATGTAGATAGCTATAGATGTAGATAGCTATAGATGAAAATAGCTATTGATGAAGATAGCTATAGATGAAGATAGCTATAGATGGCTATAGATAAAGATAGCTATAGATGAAGATAGCTATAGATGTAGATAGCTATAGATAGCTAGAGATGAAGATAGCTATAGATGAAGACAGCTATACATAGCTATAGATGTAGATAGCTATAGATAGCTTTTGATGTAGATAGCTGTAGATGAAGACAGCTATAGATAGCTATAGATGTAGACAGCTATATATAGCCTTTGATGTAGATAGCTACAGATGAAGACAGCTATAGATAGCTATAGATAAAGATAGCTATAGATGAAGATAGCTATAGATGAAGATAGCTATAGATAGCTATAGATGTAGATAGCTATAGATGAAGATAGCTATAGATATAGACAGCTATAGATGTAGATAGCTATAGATGAAGATAGCTATAGATGAAGATAGCTATAGATAGCTATAGATAGCTATAAACGAAGATAGCTATAGATAGCTATAGATGAAGATAGCTATAGATGAAGATAGCTATAGATAGCTATAGATGAAGACAGCTATAGATAAAGATAGCTATAGATGTAGATAGCTATAGGTGAAGATACTTATAGCTCCTTGGGTGAGGACATACCTGATCATCCGGAGAGCAATATCTGTTAATCATTTTCATCTGTTAGAGGAGAAAACAAGGGATTGCAATTGTAAGTGGAACTGCGTTAGACCTGGCAAATCCACAGGCGTCTCCTTATGTTACCTTACTGTGGATACTGACATTGGATGCAATGAAACCACACACAACTTTATAATCCAACAAATCCCATGCTGCTACCAGCTCTAATACTTTACTGATTCTGTGGCATGGTCAGACCAGCTCTAATACTTTTCTGATTCTGTGGCATGGTCAGACCAGCTCTAATACTTTACTGATACTGTGGCATGGTCAGACCAGCTCTAATACTTTACTGATTCTGTGGCATGATCAGACCAGCTCTAATACTTTACTGATTCTGTGGCATGGTCAGACCAGCTCTAATACTTTACTGATACTGTGGCATGGTCAGACCGGCTCTAATACTTTACTGATTCTGTGGCATGGTCAGACCAGCTCTAATACTTGACTGATACTGTGGCATGGTCAGACCGGCTCTAATACTTTACTGATACTGTGGCATGGTCAGACCGGCTCTAATACTTTACTGATACTGTGGCATGGTCAGACCGGCTCTAATACTTTACTGATTCTGTGGCATGGTCAGACCGGCTCTAATACTTTACTGATACTGTGGCATGGTCAGACCAGCTCTAATACTTTACTGATTCTGTGGCATGGTCAGACCAGCTCTAATACTTTACTGATACTGTGGCATGGTCAGACAAGCTCTAATACTTTACTGATACTGTGGCATGGTCAGACCAGCTCTAATACTTTACTGATTCTGTGGCATGGTCAGACCAGCTCTAATACTTTACTGATACTGTGGCATGGTCAGACCATCTCCAATACTTTACTGATTCTGTGGCATGGTCAGACCAGCTGTAATACTTTACTGATACTGTGGCATGGTCAGACCAGCTCTAATACTTTACTGATTCTGTGGCATGGTCAGACCAGCTCTAATACTTTACTGATACTGTGGCATGGTCAGACCATCTCTAATACTTTACTGATTCTGTGGCATGGTCAGACCAGCTCTAATACTTTACTGATACTGTGGCATGGTCAGACCAGCTCTAATACTTTACTGATACTGTGGCATGGTCAGACCAGCTCTAATACTTTACTGGTTCTGTGGCATGGTCAGACCAGCTCTAATACTTTACTGATTCTGTGGCATGGTCAGACCAGCTCTAATACTTTACTGATTCTGTGGCATGGTCAGACCAGCTCTAATACTTTACTGATACTGTGGCATGGTCAGACCAGCTCTAATACTTTACTGGTTCTGTGGCATGGTCAGACCAGCTCTAATACTTTACTGATTCTGTGGCATGGTCAGACCAGCTCTAATACTTTACTGATTCTGTGGCATGGTCAGACCAGCTCTAATACTTTACTGATTCTGTGGCATGGTCAAATCAACAACAACTAACGTTCTAATAAGCAAGCTGCAAGTCAGCTGCAGTATCATATCAAGTCATTCTCTGTTGATGAACATGCCAGGACCCATTAGGATGTCACAGTCTATTTCTAGGTTGTTGGTCACCACAATACAAGTCAAGAGTTGTGCTTCACCAGCTCCTCTCACAATTACATGCTGAATGAACGTTTCGTTATCAGACTACTCATCCATAATCAGGTGACGCACGACTGAATGAATCCTACTTTAAAAAAAGAGCAGCTGTGTAGTTGTGTAGCTCAGAGCAGCCTTTCTGGATCCTTAGCAACACATACTGATAGATCATCAGTGTACTAATCAACAGGGAATAATGGAAATGAGATAGCTAAACACTAGCGAGCATGTGAGAGTATTAATGATGGATTACTACAAGGCAGTAATTCATTATGCCCATGAATACCTATTTTCTAGAAGAGAAGGAAAGGAGCATTATAATAGTTATCATATTCTAATGAGAATAGAATTCAAAAATTCTAATACCACTGGGATTTTAGCACACATCTTCTGTTGAGTTACTTGTGCTTTGGCCCTTGGCAAATCCCAATCTGGATCCTGTCCATTCAATCTGTGTCTGGATAAAAAATTCAAAATAAATTTTTACCTGGTCATACTGTGGACTTACATTCTCCAGTGTCAAATCACTGATATTGCTTGATATTGCTTGAAGCCAGTCAGTGCTTTCTGCTGCAGTGCAAAATTGTAGAATATTGATGCTCTCTCCATCTAAGGCGCAGACTTCAAAGCTGTTCGACCTGGAGGGGTATGAACGTTCAGGTTAGAGATGTACAGTACAGTAAGTTAAAAGCACTTTTTGAACTAGAATGGTCAGAGTGGAAAACCTTTTACCAAGCTGTTCTTTCACTGAAGTTAGGTCAGTGTTACGGTGCAAATTAACATTACAGTTCTACTGCATTCCCTAACCATAGCAACTAAACAGATTCCACATTCTGTAGCGTTATAGCCTTTACGTTGACTGATCTTTACAATGTACTCCACACTTTTCTAGAGAAAGAAAAGTATAGAGAAATAAAAAAATAATTACTTAATTATATAATTCTGAGATATTTGATTGCATATGTAATGGCCACAGCACACCCAAATTCCAACAGGAGCAAGCTCAAAAACAGAATATCAGACGGTTACAAATTACAGCTCGGTTTCAAAGTACATCATCATTTGTTGCATGTCACAGATAATGACACTGCCACTGTAAAATGGCGTACACATGTATTGAATCCCTTTCATCACTTATATTTAAGGTGATTCTTTTTGCCATTTCATTTTTGTGCATTTGAAACACACTCCAGATCAATTAGATTTAGAGACGACTGTCAATAGTATTGAACATAAATAGCCTTGAACATGACGATGCCATCAAAACAGTTTCTCTCTGATGGTTAGGCAATCACATTTATCACACAGATCTTGAAAAGCGTAAAATGTTAAGCAAACTCTCCATAGGCTGGGATGAAGTGTTGGACATCCAGCAGTGGATATGTTCTGTAGGGGGATGTTGAGAAACATGAGGAGAATGTTCTGTAGAGGGATGTTGAGAAACATGAGGCGAATGTTCTGTAGGGGGATGTTGAGAAACATGAGAATAATATTCTGTAGAGGGATGTTGAGAAGAGAAATATGAGGAGAATGTTCTATAGGGGGATGTTGAGAAACATGACGACAATGCAGAGAATTATGAAAGCACTGCAATCAATGTTTGAAATAACCAGAGCTTGCACACACTCTCCCTGAAACTCAGACATCGTGTTACAATGTTACAAAGAACCTTTGGGAACATTGGTTCTTCTGTTGAAAACGCCCTTAACAATATGCAATGCATGTGTACAATTGGCTTGTTATAAATCTTTGTTCCACTGAGTGCTGACTCTGAGGGATGCTCAATTGTAAAGTTAAGTACAAATCCTCTTGATGTGTAGGGTAGGGTGCACATGTAAATTACCCTATATAAAATGCAGTGAGAATATATATGAAAATAGTGATCAAAACATACAAAACAACTGTTTGGAGATAACATTATCTGAATGAATGCAAGCCGCAGTGATAGATACAGCTTTACTCTGTCTGCTTGACTTGTTTCTGAGATTGCCTGGATAGTGGAATGTTCTGCTTCAACTATCAGCACACTGCAGCATGGTCCTCAGAAACCCAGACTGTCTCTGTCATGGTCCTCTAAAACACAGACTGTCTCTGCCATGGTCCTCTAAAACCCAGACTGTCTCTGTCTTGGTCCTCTGAAACCCAGACTGTCTCTGTCATGGTCCTCAGAAACCCAGACTGTCTCTGTCATGGTCCTCTAAAACCCAGACTGTCTCTGTCTTGGTCCTCTAAAACCCAGACTGTCTCTGTCTTGGTCCTCTAAAACCCAGACTGTCTCTGTCATGGTCCTCAGAAACCCAGACTGTCTCTGTCATGGTCCTCAGAAACCCAGACTGTCTCTGTCATGGTCCTCTAAAACCCAGACTGTCTCTGTCATGGTCCTCTAAAACCCAGACTGTCTCTGTCATGGTCCTCTACAATCCAGACTGTCTCTTTCTTGGTCCTCTAAAACCCAGACTGTCTCTGTCATGGTCCTCTAAAACCCAGACTGTCTCTGTCATGGTCCTCAGAAACCCAGACTGTCTCTGTCATGGTCCTCTAAAACCCAGACTGTCTCTGTCATGGTCCTCTAAAACCCAGACTGTCTCTGTCATGGTCCTCTACAATCCAGACTCTCTTTCTTGGTCCTCTAAAACCCAGACTGTCTCTGTCATGGTCCTCTAAAACCCAGACTGTCTCTGTCATGGTCCTCAGAAACCCACACTGTCTCTGTCATGGTCCTCTAAAACCCAGACTGTCTCTGTCTTGGTCCTCTAAAACCCAGACTGTCTCTGTCTTGGTCCTCTAAAACCCAGACTGTCTCTGTCTTGGTCCTCTAAAACCCAGAGTGTCTCTGTCATGGTCCTCTAAAACCCAGACTGTCTCTGTCATGGTCCTCTAAAACCCAGACTGTCTCTGTCTTGGTCCTCTAAAACCTAGACTGTCTCTGTCTTGGTCCTCTAAAACCCAGACTGTCTCTGTCTTGGTCCTCTAAAACCCAAACTGTCTCTGTCAAGGTCTTCTAAAACCTAGACTGTCTGTGTGAGTGACAGAGGACAATAGAAATTCCATTAGTCCACATTGTTCCATTGTTATTGGGAATTGAGGAGTGCATTGAGGAAAAGCAAGGGGGATGAGGGGGTAGGATTAGTGATAGCCACATGTCCTGAAGTGGAATACATATGGCTTTTCTGCTGACTAGTCATAGAGAGTATATTGAGATGAATAGAAACGTAAAACCTAGTGGACATCCAAGATAACAGCAGCCAGGAATATACTGTGAAATCCAAGATAACAGCAGCCAGGAATATACTGCGAAATCCAAGATAACAGCAGCCAGGAAAATACTGTGAATTCCAAGATAACAGCAGCCAGGAAAATACTGTGAAATCCAAGACAACAGCAGCCAGGAAAATACTGTGAAATCCAAGATAACAGCAGCCAGGAATACACTGTGAAATCCAAGATAACGGCAGCCAGGAATACACTGTGAAATCCAAGATAACAGCAGCCAGGAATACACTGTGAAATCAAAGATAACATCAGCCAGGAATATACTGTGAAATCCAAGATAACAGCAGCCAGGAATACACTGTGAAATCCAAGATAACAGCAGCCAGGAATACACTGTGAAACCCAAGATAACCGCAGCCAGGAATACACTGTGAAATCCAAGATAACAGCAGCCAGGAATACACTGGGAAATCCAAGATAACAGCAGCCAGGAATATACTGTGAAATCCAAGAGGAGTAAGATTGATAGCTGTGAGACTAATCCAAGAGGAAGAAGATTGATAGCTGTGAGACTAATCCAAGAGGAAGAAGATTAATAGCCGTGAGACTAATCTAAGAGGAAGAAGATGGATAGCTGTGAGACTAATCCAAGAGGTGGATAGATCTGTATCACATCCAGGTGTGATTTGGAGTCCCATAGGGTGGCGCACAATTGGCCCTGCGTTGACTGGGTTTTGCCGGGGTAGGCCGTCACAGTAAATAAGAATTTGTTCTTAACTGACTTGCCTACATAAATAAAAACAAAATAAAAAACGGATAATAAACAGTGAGTAGCAGCAGTGTAAAAACAAATTGGGGGGGGAGTGTCAATGTAAATAGTCCGGGTGGCCATTTGTGTCCTCTCCTTGTTCGGGCAGCGTTCGGCGGTCGACGTCACTGGCCTTATAGCCATCGCCGATCCACTTTTCATTATCAATTTTTTTTGTCTTTGTCTTACACACCTGGTTTCAATCCCCCAATTACTTGTTCATTATTTAACCCTCTGTTCCCTCATGTTTGTTTGTGAGTAATTGTTTATTCTATTGTGGTCTGTATTTGTGGCCTTGTATTTATACAATGTGTATTGTGATCTTATTGAGTAAATTGCTTTCATTACTCATATCTAATGTCCTGCGCCTGACCATCTCACCAGCTACATACAGACGTTTTACAATTTGATTAATTGTTCAGCAGTCGTATGGCTTGGGGGTAGAAGCTGTAAAGGAGTCTTTTGGTCCGAGACTTGGTGCTCCGGTAGAGAACAGTCTATGACTTCGGTGACCCCGAGTCTTTGACAATGTTTTGGGCTTTCCTCTGACACCGCATAGTATATAATATACAGTTGAAGTCGGAAGTTTACATGCACCTTAGCCAAATACACTTAAACTCAGTTTTTCACAATACCTGACAATTAATCTGTCACATCCTGACCAGCAGAGGGAGCAATTGGATTAGTTTTGGTCAGGATGTGGCAGGGTTTTTGTGTGTGTGTGTGAATGGTTGTTGGTGATTAGGACTCCCAATTGAAGGCAGGTGTGTTGAGTTGCCTTTGATTGGGAGTCCTATATAGGAGTGTGTTTTTCTTTGGGGTTGTGGGTAATTGTTTCTTGTTTAGTGTGGTTGCACCTGACAGGACTGTTGGCTGTCAGTTTCCTTGTTTTTTTCTTGTATAGTGTTCGTTCTGATTAAATTGAAGGATGAATACTAACTCTGCTGCATTTTGGTCCATTTCTGAAGACAGCTGTGACAGAATTACCCACCAAACCAGGACCAAGCAGCAGAGGAACGAGGAGGAAGGATGGAGGTGGGCAGAGCTAAGGAGGAGCGTTTCCAGGGCTATGGAGGAGTTTAGTAAACTCGAGAGGCAGCCGCAATAAAAAATTTTGGGGGGGGCACAAGGGCTGTTTGGTGGGGCGAGATGGGAGCCCCAGGCCAGCTCCCCGTACCCTTGTAGGGCAGGGACAGACTGGACAGGTCCCGTGCTTTGGGGTTGGGGCTGTGGTGAGGCCTGGGATTTTCAGGCCGGTAGGCACAGTACCAGCGCCCCGCATGTGCCAGGGCGAGGTGAGCATTGAGCCGGAAGGGGTGATGCCAACCCTGCGCTCAAGACCGCCAGTGCGCCTCTACGGTCCGGTGTTTCCCGCTATACGCACTAGCATGGAGAGGCGTGTCTCCAGGCTGGCACGTCCGGTACCAGCCCCACGCATCAGGCGTCTAGTGTGTCAGCCCAGCCTCGCTAGTCAAGAGTCACCAGAGCCGTCCGCCAGTCAAGAGTCGCCAGAGCCGCCCGCTAGTCATGAGCTGCCAGAGCCGCCCGCTAGTCATGAGCTGACAGAGCCGCCCGCTAGTCATGAGCTGCCAGAGCCGCCCGCTAGTCAGGAGCTGCCAGAGTGGCCCGCTAGTCAGGAGCTGCCAGAGTGGCCCGCTAGTCAGGAGCTGCCAGAGTGGCCCGACTGCCCGGAGCTGCCAGAGTGGCCCGACTGCCCGGAGCTGCCAGAGTGTCCCGACTGCCCGGAGCTGCCAGAGTGTCCCGACTGCCCGGAGCTGCCAGAGTGTCCCGACTGCCCGGAGCTGCCAGAGTGGGACGACTGCCCGGAGCTGCCAGAGTGGCCCGACTGCCCTCCGGCCCAGCCCGAGTGGCCCGACTGCCCTCCGGCCCAGCCCGAGTGGCCCGCCTGTCCTCCGGCCCAGCCCGAGTGGCCCGCCTGTCCGGCGCAGCTATCGGCGCCACCGAAGTGGGCGACGCCGAAGGTGGAGCGAGGTCCACGTCCTGCACCTGAGCCACCTCCAGGATAGGTGGGTTGGGGAGGGAGGGTGTAGCACAGTGCCGTCGTTGACGGCAGCCACCCTCCTTTCCCTCCCTTATTGTTTAGGGGTTATTGTTTATTGGTTGTGTTGGGGTATTGGGGATTTTTGTTGTGTTTTCTTTTTGTAAGGTGCATTACGGGGTCTGCACCTTGATGGGGGGTACTGTCACATCCTGACCAGCAGAGGGAGCAATTGGATTAGTTTTGGTCAGGATGTGGCAGGGTTTTTGGGTGTGTGTGTGAATGGTTGTTGGTGATTAGGACTCCCAATTGAAGGCAGATGTGTTGAGTTGCCTTTGATTGGGAGTCCTATATAGGAGTGTGTGTTTTTCTTTGGGGTTGTGGGTAATTGTTTCTTGTTTAGTGTGGTTGCACCGGACAGGACTGTTGGCTGTCAGTTTCCTTGTTTTTTTCTTGTATAGTGTTCGTTCTGATTAAATTGAAGGATGAATACTAACTCTGCTGCATTTTGGTCCATTTCTGAAGACAGCTGTGACATAATCCAAGTAAAAATGTCCTTTCTTAGGTCAGTTTGGATCACCACTATATTTTAAGAATGTGAAATGTCAGAATAATAGTAGAGAAAATGATTTATTTCAGCTTTGATTTCTTTCATCACATTCCCAGTGGGTCAGAAGTTTACATACACTCAATTAGTTTTGCCTTTAAAATGTTTAACATAGATCCAAAGTTGTGGGTAGACTTCCACAAGCTTCCGACAATAAGTTGGGTGAATTCACAAGCTTCCCACAATAAATTGGGTGAATTTTGGCCCATTCCTCCTGACAGAACTAGTGTAACTGAGTCAGGTTTGAAGGCCTCCTTGCTCGCACATGCTTTTTCAGTTCTGGCCACACATTTTCTATAGGATTGAGGTCAGGGCTTTGCGATGGCCACTCCAATACCTTGACTTTGTTGTCCTTAAGCGATTTTGCCACAACTTTAGAAGTATGCTTGGGGTCATTGTCCATTTGGAAGACCCATTTGCGACCAAGCTTTAACTTCCTGACTGATGTCGTGAGATGTTGCTTCAATATATCCAAATAATTTTCCGGCCTCATGATGCTATCTATTTTGTGAAGTGCACCAGTCCCTCCTGCAGCAAAGCACCCCCACAACATGATGCTGCCACCCCCGTGCTTCACGGTTGGGATGGTGTTCTTCGACTTGCAAGCCTCCCTCTTTTTCCTCCAAACATAACGATGGTCATTATGGCCAAACAGTTCTATTTTTGTTTCATCAGACCAGAGGACATTTCTTAAAAAGGTACGATCTTTGTCCCCATGTGAAGTTGCAAACCGTAGTCTGGCTTTTTTTATGGCAGTTTTAGAGCAGTGGCTTCTTCCTTGCTGAGCGGCCTTTCAGGATATGTCGGTATAGGACTTGTTTTACTGTGGATACTTTTGCACCTGTTTCCTCCAGCATCTTCACAAGATCCTTTGCTGTTGTTCTGGGATTGATTTGCACCTTTCGCACCAAAGTACGTTCATCTCTAGGAGACAGAACGCGTCTCCTTCCTTATGACGGTTGTGTGGTCCCATGGTGTTTATACTTGCGTACTATTGTTTGTACAGATTAACGTGGTACCTTCAGGCGCTTGGAAATTGCCCCAAGGATGAACCAGACTTGTGGAGGTCTACAATTTTTTTCTGAGGTCTTGGCTGATTTCTTTTGATTTTCCCATGATGTCAAGCAAAGAGGCACTGAGTTAGGTAGGCCTTGAAATACATTCACAGCTACACCTCCTATTTACTCAAATGATGTTAATTAACCTATCAGATGCTTTTAAAGCCATGACATAATTTTCTGGAATTGTTCAAGCTGTTTAAAGGCACAGTCAACTTAGTGTATGTAAACTTCTGACCCACTGGAATTGTGATACAGTGAGTTATAAGTGAAATAATCTGTCTGTAAACAATTGTTGGAAAAATTACTTGTGTCATGCACAAAGTAGATGTCCTAACCGACTTGCCAAAACTATAGTTTGTTGACAAGAAATTTGTGGAGTGGTTGAAAAACGTCTTTTAATGACTCCAACCTAAGTGTATGTAAACTTCCAACTTCAACTGTTTACTTGTATCTGTACAGGGTGAATACTGAATTATTATAGGCAAAGAGGTTTTATTGTCTTCTCAGGAATTCTGTCATATCTACATTAGTCTCATCCCCCACACAAGCTCTTAGATGCTGTGACATCCTGCTGAGATTGGTCCTGGGAGTGTTTAGGTAACTGTAAACTTGGTATTGTTTTATTGGTCAATGGTGGTTGGTTTTGGGTTGAAAGGTTACACCTTCAGATGTTATAAATGGAATGCAATGCCTTTGTTCTGTCTCTTATCCTGTATCCAGTCCATGGAGGAAGGTTGTATGATCAATTCTAATTTCCTAGACTTCATGGCCTCTGGGCTAATAGGAATTTCTTTGTTCATGCTTTGTCTTCTTAGTTAACCTTAGGATCTATATGCCTAGAAGTGTGCTTTGTAATGCTTCTTAATGCCTTGTAATGTAATATTTATACATTGTATGTGAATCTATTCATTGTACAATGTTAATTAAATATTTGCCTTTGATATAGACAATTCTCAGACCAATTCTTGCTAGTCTACGTCAACTCATTGACTTATGCTTAGCTGTCTATTTTAATGATCTTTGTGCAGTCAGATAAACATTTTAATAGGCTAGATGCTTAGTCTTATTATGACTTGCATGTGAGGTATGTATGTATGTATGTATGTATGTATGTATGTATGTATGTATGTATGTATGTATGTATGTATGTATGTATGTATGTATGTATGTATGTATGTATGTATGTATGTATGTATGTATGTATGTATGTATGTATGTATGTATGTATGTATGTATGTATGTATGTATGTATGTATGTAAACTCAGTAAAAAAAGAAATGTCCTCTCACTGACAACTGCATTTATTTTCAGCAAACTTAACATGTGTAAATATGTGTATGAAAATAACAAGATTCAACAACTGAGACATAAACTGAACAAGTTCCACAGACATGTGACAAACAGAAATGGAATATTGTGTCCCTGAACAAAGGGGGGACCAAAATCAAAAGTAACAGTCAGTATCTGGTGTGGCCACCAGCTGCATTAAGTACTGCAGTGCATCTCCTCCTCATGGACTGCACCAGATTTGCCAGTTCTTGCTGTGAGATGTTACCCCACTCTTCCACCAAGGCACCTGCGAGTTCCAGCACATTTCTGGGGGGAATGGCCCTAGCCCTCACCCTCCGATCCAACAGGTCCCAGATGTGATCAATGGGATTGAGATCCAGGCTCTTCGCTGGCCATGACAGAACACTGACATTCCTGTCTTGCAGGAAATCACGCACTGAACGAGCAGTATGGCTGGTGGCCTTGTCATGCTGGAGGGTCACGTCAGGATGAGCCTGCAGGAAGGGTACCACATGAGGGAGGAGGATGTCATCCCTGTAACGCACAGCGTTGAGATTGCCTGCAATGACAACAAGCTCAGTCCGATGTTGCTGTGACACACTGCCCTAGACCATGACAGACCCTCCACCTCCAAATAGATCCCGCTCCAGAGTAAAGGCCTCGGTGTAACGCTCATTCGATCGCCGATAAATCCGACCATAAAACCTGGTGAGACAAAACCGCGACTCGTCAGTGAAGAGCACTTTTTGCCAGTCCTGTCTGGTCCAGCGACGGTGGGTTTGTGACCATAGGTGACGTTGTTGCCGGATATGTCTGGTGAGGACCTGACTTACAACAGGCCTACAAGTCCTCAGTCCAGCCTCTCTCAGCCTATTGCGGACAGTCTGAGCACTGATGGAGGAATTGTGCGTTCCTGGTGTAACTTGGGCAGTTGTTTTTGCAATCCTGTACCTGTCCTGCAGGTGTGATGTTCGGCTGTACCGATCCTGTGCAGGTGTTGTTACATGGGTCAAACATTTCGGGTAGCCACCCACAAGCTTCCCACAATAAGTTGGGTGAATTTTGGCCCATTCCTCCTGACAGAGCTGGTGTAACTGAGTCAGGTTTGTAGGCCTCCATGCTCGCACATGCTTTTTCAGGGGGTGTCAAGAGCAATAGAGACTTTAATAAGCGCAATAGAGACAGGTAGCTGGTGGGATAATGATGTAGCTGGTGGGGATAATGATGTAGATGGTGGGGATAATGTTGTATGCGGTGGGGATAATGATGATATGGTGGGGAGAATGATGTAGGTGGTGGGATAATGATGTAGCTGGTGGGGATAATGATGTAGCCGGTGGGATAATGATGTAGCTGGTGGGGATAATGATGTAGCGGGTGGGATAATGATGTAGCTGATGGGGATAATGATTTAGAAGGTGGGGATAATGATGTAGCTGGTGGGATAATGATTTAGAAGGTGGGGATAATGATGTAGCTGGTGGGGATAATGATGCAGCGGGCGGGATAATGATGCAGACCATGGAGATAATGCTGTAACTGGTGGGATAATGATTTAGCTGGTGGGATAATGATGTAGATGGTGGGATAATGATGTAACTGGTGGGATAATGATTTAGCTGGTGGGATAATGATGTAACTGGTGGGGGTAATGATGTAGCTGTTGGGGATAATGATGTAGCTGGTGGGGGTAATGACGAAGCTGGTGGGGATAATGATGTAGACAGTGGAGACAATGATGTAGATGGTGGGGGTAATGATGACAAGAGAGAGAAAGATCTTGTTCACAGATGATTCATGTCTCATGTTTACATACACATTCTGGTAAAATAATTCATTATAACCAATCAGTTATTGAAATTAAGTTATGCCACGTTGTTAACGACAATAACACTAATAACGTATCATCCTTAATTAGATTCAACTCATAAAATGGAATATCTGCAATCAAGAAGTTGTTTGCATCAGCCACACGTCCACTCAATCTCTGTCTTGTGTGTATTTGAAGAATCTTAAAATCTCACAAAATATGTCCACTCAGTCTCGTCTTCACGGATTAAGCGTGAAAAGTATGCTTATGGGTATCAATACAAATTGGGAAAAGAAATGATACTTCCACTCTTTTCATGCATGGTATTCATGTTTCTTTGGAATTGACAGAAACAAGCACCATAATGCATCATATTGTATCAGGTTGTGACTAACGGCCATAACTTATTTCAGTTCTAAATAAGAAAGATACCCATTGATTACCACTTTATTTATTTCTAAATAACAGCTCCATTAAGGATCTAGAGGACTGCCATATCTCTTACATCATGTTATCTAGCAGAGGAAGGAACAAAAATAACATTTCCTGGGATTTCCTGCCTTCATTTGATATTGTTTATATCTCTAAAAGAACCAATTCAGTGTGTTAAAGTTAAACCTTCCCATCCTATCATGGCTTCACCGTCTGGGCCCTGCAGCAGCGCTGACCTTTTAACACATTGCATGCCTGTGCATAGATATTGGAGTTACAACCTTTGACCTAAATGAAAAGTGCTCGCAAAACCAACAGCAGCGCTTGGTGAACTGTGCGCCTCAGAGGTGAATTTCATCACACAGGATTACCTTACCTTAATTTATCCGTTCCGGCTTTGTATCTGGAGACTCGGGCCATCAACAAGGGTAGGGACACTGCATCCAGCCAGCGCTTCTCATACTTTGGTTCATTAGCCGAGGGTGAGGAAGGCGAGGATGGAGCCTACATGGTACAAGTGAAGAAGACAGTGATGGTTTCCTCTCAATCATAGGCTAGGTCACTTTGATCATTGTACATTCAAAGTGCATTCGTAAACAATAATGTCCTACTTTCAGTTCCTTTTGCACTCGAAAGGATGATATCCTTGTTACTTCCTAGATACTGTATGCTATTAATTATTGGTGATCATTATGGTCACCTAGCGAGCACACCTTTTACTTACTGTGTCCTGGGATTTCACAATGGCATTTCTCTACAAGTCAATCGCAGCACCTGGCACATATTCTTGCACAAATTATTTGCTATTCCTCCCCTCTGAGCAAATCAAAGGCTATAACCAATTATGTCTACTTTCCAGAGCAAACGATTCCCCCTTTGTCAGTTCTTGTAGAGAGCAATTAGAGACCAATGCTTAATAATTACACTTGACTTTCAAGTTGTGCTGCGCAAGGGAGTGGTAAAGATTACAAGAAATGGAATACTATCTGCACGTCAACACGGATTAGAGTGACGAGGTGTCAGTTTTCACCAAGGACCTGGGAAACAAGATGCTAAGCTGCCACTCTTGTCCTTCGTATCATTCACTCTTCCAAAGCTCGTGATATTTCTGAGACGACAAATAGACCGAAGTGTAATTATTTAGAGGCATGTAAATGAATCCATAGGAAGCTGTCCTGGGGGCAATGAAAGGAAAACACTGTCAATCATTTCAATGTCAACGCCACATACAGGAGATGACAAGCTTAGAGAATTATAATCACCTGCAGGCAAGCAAACAAGAATGCTAGAGGAAGGCAAAATAGTGGGGAAATATTGTCTGGGTTAAGCATTGTGTGTTAACTATGCAATTACAGGACACTATGTTTTCCCACTAGCGGCTGTCCCCATAGGAGAACCCTATTGGGTTCCAGGTAGAACCCTTTTGGGATCCAGGAAGAATTCTCTGTGGAAAGGGTTCTACATGGAACCCAAAAGAGTACTACCTGGGCTCTTCAAAGGGTTCTCCTATCGGGACAGCCAAAGAACCCTTTTAGGTTAAAGATAGCACCTAACTTTCTAAGATCGTACCTCCTTAAGTCGCAGAGAGAATCAGGTGAAAAAAGGCCAGTCAACCATGGTTTCCAGTGTTTAGTCTATATGATTTCCAGTATTAGTCTACATGGTTTCCAGAATTTAGTCTACATGGTTTCCAGTATTTAGTCTACATGGTTTCCAGTATTTAGTCTACATGGTTTCCAGTATTTAGTCAACCATGGTTTCCAGTAGTTAGTCTGCATGGTTTCCAGTATTTAGTCTACATGGTTTCCAGTATTTAGTCAACCATGGTTTCCAGTATTTAGTCTACATGGTTTGCAGTATTTAGTCTACATGGTTTCCAGTATTTAGTCAACCATCGTCTCCAGTGTTTAGTCTACATGGTTTCCAGTGTTTAGTCTACATGGTTTCCAGTATTTAGTCTACATGGTTTCCAGTATTTAGTCTACATGATTTCCAGTATTTAGTCTACATGGTTTCTGGTTTCCAGTGTTTAGTCTACGTGGTTTCCAGTATTTAGTCTACATGGTCACCAGTATTTAGTCTACATGGTTTCCAATATTTAGTCTACATGGTTTCCAGTATTTAGTCTACATGGTTTCCAGTATTTAGTCAACCATGGTTTCCAGTATTTAGTCAACCATGGTCTCCAGTGTTTAGTCTACATGGTTTCCAGTATTTAGTCTACATGGTTTCCAGTATTTAGTCTACATGATTTCCAGTATTTAGTCTACATGGTTTCTGGTTTCCAGTGTTTAGTCTACATGGTTTCCAGTATTTAGTCTACATGGTTTCCAGTATTTAGTCTACATGGTTTCCAGTATTTAGTCAACCATGGTTTCCAGTATTTAGTCAACCATATTCTCCAGTGTTTAGTCTACATGGTTTCCAGTATTTAGTCTACATGGTTTCCAGTATTTAGTCTACATGATTTCCAGTATTTAGTCTACATGGTTTCTGGTTTCCAGTGTTTAGTCTACATGGTTTCAAGTATTTAGTCTACATGGTTTCCAGTATTTAGTCTACATGGTTTCCAGTATTTAGTCAACCATGGTCTCCAGTGTTTAGTCTACATGGTTTCCAGTATTTAGTCTACATGGTTTCCAGTATTTAGTCTATATGATTTCCAGTATTTAGTCTACATGGTTTCCAGTATTTAGTCTACATGGTTTCCAGTATTTAGTCAACCATGGTCTCCAGTGTTTAGTCTACATGGTTTCCAGTATTTAGTCTACATGGTTTCCAGTATTTAGTCTACATGGTCACCAGTATTTAGTCTACATGGTTTCCAGTATTTAGTCAACCATGGTCTCCAGTGTTTAGTCTACATGGTTTCCAGTGTTTAGTCTACATGGTTTCCAGTATTTAGTCTACATGGTTTCCAGTATTTAGTCTACATGGTTTCCAGTATTTAGTCAACCATGGTCTCCAGTGTTTAGTCTACATGGTTTCCAGTATTTAGTCTACATGGTTTCCAGTATTTAGTCTATATGATTTCCAGTATTTAGTCTACATGGTTTCCAGTATTTAGTCTACATGGTTTCCAGTATTTAGTCAACCATGGTCTCCAGTGTTTAGTCTACATGGTTTCCAGTATTTAGTCTACATGGTTTCCAGTATTTAGTCTACATGGTCACCAGTATTTAGTCTACATGGTTTCCAGTATTTAGTCAACCATGGTCTCCAGTGTTTAGTCTACATGGTTTCCAGTGTTTAGTCTACATGGTTTCCAGTATTTAGTCTACATGGTTTCCAGTATTTAGTCTACATGATTTCCAGTATTTAGTCTACATGGTTTCTGGTTTCCAGTGTTTAGTCTACATGGTTTCCAGCATTTAGTCTACATGGTCACCAGTATTTAGTCTACATGGTTTCCAATATTTAGTCTACATGGTTTCCAGTATTTAGTCTACATGGTTTCCAGTATTTAGTCAACCATGGTTTCCAGTATTTAGTCAACCATGGTCTCCAGTGTTTAGTCTACATGGTTTCCAGTATTTAGTCTACATGGTTTCCAGTATTTAGTCTACATGATTTCCAGTATTTAGTCTACATGGTTTCTGGTTTCCAGTGTTTAGTCTACATGGTTTCCAGTATTTAGTCTACATGGTTTCCAGTATTTAGTCTACATGGTTTCCAGTATTTAGTCAACCATGGTTTCCAGTATTTAGTCAACCATGGTCTCCAGTGTTTAGTCTACATGGTTTCCAGTATTTAGTCTACATGGTTTCCAGTATTTAGTCTACATGATTTCCAGTATTTAGTCTACATGGTTTCTGGTTTCCAGTGTTTAGTCTACATGGTTTCCAGTATTTAGTCTACATGGTTTCCAGTATTTAGTCTACATGGTTTCCAGTATTTAGTCTACATGGTTTCCAGTATTTAGTCTATATGATTTCCAGTATTTAGTCTACATGGTTTCCAGTATTTAGTCTACATGGTTTCCAGTATTTAGTCAACCATGGTCTGCAGTGTTTAGTCTACATGGTTTCCAGTATTTAGTCTACATGGTTTCCAGTATTTAGTCTACATGATTTCCAGTATTTAGTCTACATGGTTTCTGGTTTCCAGTGTTTAGTCTACATGGTTTCCAGTATTTAGTCTACATGGTCACCAGTATTTAGTCTACATGGTTTCCAATATTTAGTCTACATGGTTTCCAGTATTTAGTCTACATGGTTTCCAGTATTTAGTCAACCATGGTTTCCAGTATTTAGTCAACCATGGTCTCCAGTGTTTAGTCTACATGGTTTCCAGTATTTAGTCTACATGGTTTCCAGTATTTAGTCTACATGATTTCCAGTATTTAGTCTACATGGTTTCTGGTTTCCAGTGTTTAGTCTACATGGTTTCCAGTATTTAGTCTACATGGTTTCCAGTATTTAGTCTACATGGTTTCCAGTATTTAGTCAACCATGGTTTCCAGTATTTAGTCAACCATGGTCTCCAGTGTTTAGTCTACATGGTTTCCAATATTTAGTCTACATGGTTTCCAGTATTTAGTCTACATGATTTCCAGTATTTAGTCTACATGGTTTCTGGTTTCCAGTGTTTAGTCTACATGCTTTCCAGTATTTAGTCTACATGGTTTCCAGTATTTAGTCTACATGGTTTCCAGTATTTAGTCAACCATGGTCTCCAGTGTTTAGTCTACATGGTTTCCAGTATTTAGTCTACATGATTTCCAGTGTTTAGTCTACATGGTTTCTGGTTTCCAGTGTTTAGTCTACATGGTTTCCAGTATTTAGTCTACATGGTTTCCAGTATTTAGTCTACATGGTTTCCAGTATTTAGTCAACCATGGTCTCCAGTGTTTAGTCTACATGGTTTCCAGTATTTAGTCTACATGGTTTCCAGTATTTAGTCTATATGATTTCCAGTATTTAGTCTACATGGTTTCCGGTTTCCAGTGTTTAGTCTACATGGTTTCCAGTATTTAGTCTACATGGTTTCCATTATTTAGTCTACATGGTTTCCAGTATTTAGTCTACATGATTTCCAGTATTTAGTCTACATGGTTTCTGGTCTCCAGTGTTTAGTCTACATGGTTTCCAGTATTTAGTCTACATGGTTTCCAGTATTTAGTCTACATGGTTTCCAGTATTTAGTCAACTATGGTTTCCAGTATTTAGTCTACATGGTTTCCAGTATTTAGTCTACATGGTTTCCGGTTTCCAGTATTTAGTCTACATGGTTTCCAGTATTTAGTCTACATGGTTTCCAGTATTTAGTCAACCTGTCACATTCTGACCTGTAAAGGTGTTATTTGTTAGTGTTTAGTTTGGTCAGGACATGGCAGGGGGTATTTGTTTTATGTGGTTAGGGGTGGTTGTGTGTATGTGTCCATGTAGAGAGGGGTATTTGATTTATTAGTCCAGGTTTTTGGTTATTGTTCTATGTTAGTTTATTTCTATGTTCTGTCTAGTCATTTGTATTTCTATGTTTAGTTAATTGGTGTTGGGGCCTTCAGTTGGAGGCAGCTGTCTATCGTTGCCTCTGATTGAAGGTCCTATAATTAGGGGTGTGTTTGTATTGTGGATTGTGGGTAGTTGTATTCTGTTTTGTGTTTGTCACCTGACAGAACTGTTAGTGTCATTTCTGTTAATTGTATAAGTGTTTATTTTGTTTCTCCTTCTTATATATTAAAAAGAGAAGATGAGTATACACTTCCCTGTTGCGTCTTGGTCCTCCACACACGACAATCGTTACAGAACTACCCACCACAACCGGACCAAGCAATAGAAGAGGGAGCAGCCAAGGAAGCAGGAGGACTACAGGGAATCGTGGTCATGGGAGGAAATCCTGGCGCGAGAAGGTTCGTGGCGAAGGAACGGTGAGGACCGGGAGAAGTACGTTGGGACGAGGCTAGCAAGGAGGCCTGAGAGGCAGCCCCAATAAAAAAAATTGGGGGGGGCACACGGGGTGGGTGGCTGGGCAAAGGATGCCTCTGAAGCCAACACGTCGTGCTTATTATGGGGAGCACATGGAGTGGAGAGCGCCTATGTACGAAGAGGTACGCAAGATCTCGCCCATGCGCACGTACAGTCCGGTGCGTGTGATCTCAGCCCCAAGCAAAGGCCGTGCTAGAGTGAGCATCCAGTCTGGAAGGAGGATGCCAGCCCAATACGTCTAGCCACCGGTACGCCTCCGAAGTCCAGGCTACAGGACACCTCCTCTACGCACGGCGACCATCAGGCCCCTGCATAGCCCAGTCCGCCCTGTACCAGCACCCCGAAAGTACAGGGCTACTACTGCCATCCAGCCAGGACGGGTTGTGCAGGAGGTGAGCTCGAGACTTTCAGTACTCCCCCAAGGCCCGGTGTATCCTACTCCTGCTCTTCATAGAAGCCCACAGGTGCGTGTCTCCAGTCTGGCTCCTCCGAAGCCAGCACCGTGCACCAGGCTTCCAGAGTGGCAGCCTAGTCCAGCTCGACCTATCCCTGCTCCCCGCACAAGCCTACAGGTGCGTGTCTCTAGTCTGACTCCCCCGAAGCCAGCACCACGCACCAGGCTCCCAGTGCGGCAGCCCAGCCCAACTCGTCCTACTCTTGCCCCTAGCACTAGCCCTGAGGTACGTGGGCCTAGTCCGGCGTCCCCTACGCCAGCTCCACGTACTAGGCCTTCAGTGCATGCGCCTCGCCCAGAGTGCCCAGCGACAGCGTCTCACCCAGAGTGCCCAGCAACAGCGCCTAACCCAGAGTGCCTGACGACAGTGCCTCAGCCCGAGTGTCCCGAGAGAGAAGTGTCCCACAGTCCACGGCCAGAGTTGCCCTCCAGTCCGACGCAGCCAGAGTCGCCCTACAGTCCAGTGCAACCAGAGTCGCCCGTAGCGAGGATCCCAAGTCCGAGGTTGACAAAGAGGGACCTCGCCCCAGAGACTGCAAAGAAGAGGAGAGAGCAAGTGGCGGAGCAAGGGATACATCCCGCTCCAGAGCAACCTCCGTAGGGACTAGTATGCGGGAAGGTGGGAGCGTTGCAGAGGCATCGTCGGTGACGGTGACCGCCCTCCCTTCCCTCCCATATAAACTGGGAATTTTTTTGTTTTGGGGTTTATTTTTGTATTTTATTTTTGTTAGGTGCTTCCGGGGTTTGCACCTTTGGGGGTGGGTACTACTGTCACGTTCTGACCTGTAAAGGTGTTATTTGTTAGTGTTTAGTTTGGTCAGGACGTGGCAGGGGGTATTTGTTTTATGTGGTTCAGGGTGGTTGTGTGTACGTGTCCATGTAGAGAGGGGTATTTGATTTATTAGTCCAGGGTTTTGGTTATTGTTCTATGTTTATTTCTATGTTCTGTCTAGTCATTTGTATTTCTATGTTTAGTTCATTGGTGTTGGCCTTCAGTTGGAGGCAGCTGTCTATCGTTGCCTCTAATTGAAGGTCCTATAATTAGGGGTGTGTTTGTATTGTGGGTAGTTGTATTCTGTTTTGTGTTTGTCACCTGACAGAACTGTTAGTGTCGTTTCTGTTAATTGTATAAGTGTTTATTTTGTTTCTCCTACTTATATATTAAAAAGAGAAGATGAGTATACACTTCCCTGTTGCGTCTTGGTCCTCCACACACGACACTCGTTACACAACCAAGGTTTCCGGTATTTGGTTAACCATGGTTTCCGGTATTTGGTTAACCATGGTTTCCGGTATTTGGTTAACCATGGTTTCCGGTAAGTCCACAGCTGATCTATTATGAGAATCCAGCCAGCTGATCCATGATGTCACATTAAGTCAAACCTGACTTGTTTATGCATAGGTAAGCATGTGTCAGAGTATATTCTCCCACAGTTGAAAAGAACACATGAATGCCATGACAGTATAGTTAATGCAGTGATTATGCAGTGATACTGCAGCGAATGCAGTGACCATGTTAATACAGTGATTATGCAGTGATACTGCAGCGACTACAGTGACCTTGTGGTTAATACAGTGATAATGCAGTGATTATGCAGTGAGTATACAGTGATATTGCAGTGAATACAGTGACCATGTTGTTAATACAGTGATACTGCAGTGAATACAGTGATAATGCAGTGATAATGCAGTCCACAGAGCTCAGTGCTTCAGGATAGATATTCACTAGCTGTTCTGGAAGATAACAATAGACTGAACAGACACAGGGCTAGATTTCCTCTGAAAAGGGGCCTTCTGACGTCCTTCCTGTTCATCCTAAATATTTCATGTTCAAAGACTATAAGGGAATTAAGTCTTTTGAGAATAGAATACGCTGCACTCATTCATAATAAAGCTTATTGTCAGTCAGGTACCAATACTAGAGATTGCAAAACACAATTGGAGTGTGCTTTTGGTTTCCGTCAGGTGTGAATGTATAGATAGCCTTTGCAAGAAGGTCCATTTGCATGACAGGAAATGTGCATGCTGGCAAAATATTCTGCAGTGTTTTTAGACCAGGAACATTCAAATCACTGTGAAGAATGTAGAATGGGAAACCACTCACAATATAACTGCAAGACAAGGAACAATTGTCCAGTATAATATTTTTGTAGCATGAGCTTACAGTCTCGGTTTCAATAGTACACTCAGTTTCCCCTATTGCCAGAGGTTCAAGATGTTGTTCAGGGAGACAGGTCTCATGAGAGTGATGTTACTATGAAATGGCATCGCTACAGCATGTAGGCTACCTATCCGCTCTGCGATTCCATTTGAGGGGTCACAAGAGTATCCTGCACTTTAAACTAGTCCCTGTCATATCCACTAATACTACAGAATCTGGGAGCTGTTATGAACATGGGTTACAGTACTTCAGGGCTGACGAAGGCAACGTCACTTTTCCATGCTAAGAACACTCTGATTGGATTCCATCTACATCATTGGTTCACTGCCAAGTGAGTATGGTTGTAGCAATGCTTTAATCTGGCTACGGGGTGACTGTAGGAATACTTACACCTGTCAACTTCCATCCTCACCTCCTCCCTCAGTCTAAACCAGATATCAAATGCTCAAACCGGGTATTGGGAGCTTTCTCAAATTGTCAGTTTGTATTAGTGTGACGTTAATGCATGCTACTGGAATCACAAGCACATTTAATGGAAGAAAAACAATGCAATTGCATAAAGGTTTACTTACTGTGTTGCTAGAATTACCATTTAAATGTAAACCACTGTCAAATAGTGGTGAAGATACTCTGCTACTTTGATCAGCGGGTGGTACAGGAGAGCCTGAAAACCATGGGAGCAAATGTTATATTGTTGAAACATGAAATACTTAATGTGCTCAGCCTCAGCCGCAGAATCAGTCTGTCTAAGAATCAGCCTGAGAATCAGCCTGAAAATCAGCCTCAGTCTCAGAATCAGCCTGAGAATTAGCCTCAGTCTCAGAATCGGCCTGAGAATCAGCCTCAGAATCAGCCTGAGAATCAGCCTGAGAATCAGGCTCAAAATCATCCTTAGGCTCTACCTCAGAATCACCTTTATAGGCCAGGTTCAGGTAGAGTACATGAACAGAATGTGATTTAATGCTGCCACAGTAAACAGAATAAACAGACAGAATATTGAATATACAGTGAGGGAAAAAAGTATTTGATCCCCTGCTGATTTTGTACGTTTGCCCACTGACAAAGAAATGATCAGTCTATAATTTTAATGGTAGGTTTATTTGAACAGTGAGAGACAGAATAACAACAACAAAAATCCAGAAAAACGAATGTCAAAAATGTTATAAATTGATTTGCATTTTAATGAGGGAAATAAGTATTTGACCCCCTCTCAATCAGAAAGATTTCTGGCTCCCAGGTGTCTTTTATACAGGTAACGATCTGAGATTAGGAGCACACTCTTAAAGGGAGTGCTCCTAATCTCAGCTTGTTACCTGTATAAAAGACATCTGTCCACAGAAGCAATCAATCAATCAGATTCCAAATTCTCCACCATGGCCAAGACCAAAGAGCTCTCCAAGGATGTCAGGGACAAGATTGTAGACCTACACATTGCTGGAATGGGCTACAAGAACATTGCCAAGCAGCTTGGTGAGAAGGTGACAACAGTTGGTGCGATTATTCGCAAATGGAAGAAACACAAAATAACTGTCAATCTCCCTCGGCCTGGGGCTCCATGCAAGATCTCACCTCATGGAGTTGCAATGATCATGAGAACGGTGAGGAATGAGCCCAGAACTACACGGGAGGATCTTGTCAATGATCTCAAGGCAGCTGGGACCATAGTCACCAAGAAAACAACTGGTAACACACTACGCCGTGAAGGACTGAAATCCTGCAGTGCCCGCAAGGTCCCCCTGCTCAAGAAGGCACATATACATGCCCGTCTGAAGTTTGCCAATGAACATCTGAATGATTCAGAGGACAACTGGGTGAAAGTGTTGTGGTCAGATGAGACCGAAATGGAGCTCTTTGGCAACAACTCAACTCGCAGTGTTTTGAGGAGGAGGAATGCTGCCTATGACCCCAAGAACACCATCCCCACCGTCAAACATGGAGGTGGAAACATTATGCTTCGGGGGTGTTTTTCTGCTAAGGGGACAGGACAACTTCACAGCATCAAAGGGACGATGGACAGGGCCGTGTACCGTCAAATCTTGGGTGAGAACCTCCTTCCCTCAGCCAGGGCATTGAAAATGGTTCGTGAATGGGTATTCCAGCATGACAATGACCCAAAACACACGGCCAAGGCAACAAAGGAGTGGCTCAAGAAGAAGCACTATAAGGTCCTGGAGTGGCCTAGCCAGTCTCCAGACCTTAATCCCATAGAAAATCTGTGGAGGGAGCTGAAGGTTCGAGTTGCCAAACGTCAGCCTCAAAACCTTAATGACTTGGAGAAGATCTGCAAAGAGGAGTGGGACAAAATCCCTCCTGAGATGTGTGCAAACCTGGTGGCCAACTAGAAGGAGCATCTGACCTCTGTGATTGCCAACAAGGGTTTTGCCACCAAGTACTAAGTGATGTTTTGCAGAGGGGTCAAATACTTATTTCCCTCATTAAAATGCTAATCATTTTGTAACATTTTTTACATGCGTTTTTATGGATTTTTTGTTGTTATTCTGTCTCTCACTGTTCAAATAAACCTACCATTAAAATTATAGACTGATCATTTCTTTGTCAGTGGGCAAACGTACAAAATCAGCAGGGGATCAAATACTTTTTTCTCTCACTGTATATAGACAGAATATATAGACAAAAAATATAGATATATAGAATATATATATATATATAGAATGTATGGATGATAAACATTGTATACAGTATAGAGACAGCATTGTTCCCTCAATCCAAAAGTTTACAAAAAAACACACGAGCAGTGACCAAACACCATGACTGCCTCTCTGGGCACCACAGGTATCATAACACCGTGGCTGACTCTCTGGGCACCACAGGTATCATAACACCTTGGCTGCCTCTCTGGGCACCACAGGTATCATAACACCGTGGCTGACTCTCTGGGAACCACAGGTATCATAACACCGTGGCTGACTCTCTGGGCACCACAGGTATCATAACACCGTGGCTGACTCTCTGGGCACCACAGGTATCATAACACCTTGGCTGCCTCTCTGGGCACCACAGGTATCATAACACCGTGGCTGACTCTCTGGGCACCACAGGTATCATAACACCGTGGCTGACTCTCTGGGCACCACAGGTATCATAACACCGTGGCTGACTCTCTGGGCACCACAGGTATCATAACACCTTGGCTGCCTCTCTGGGCACCACAGGTATCATAACACCTTGGCTGCCTCTCTGGGCACCACAGGTATCATAACACCGTGGCTGACTCTCTGGGCACCACAGGTATCATAACACCTTGGCTGCCTCTCTGGGCACCACAGGTATCATAACACCTTGGCTGCCTCTCTGGGCACCACAGGTATCATAACACCGTGGCTGACTCTCTGGGCACCACAGGTATCTTAACACCGTGGCTGACTCTCTGGGCACCACAGGTATCATAACACCGTGACTGCCTCTCTGGACACCAGTCAGTAGAGAATCTAAAGAGGGCCTAGTATGTGTCTAGCCTGGGATCTGGACCATGTGGTTCATTAGCATAGCTAAGAATACAACTAGGTCTAATTGAGCTCTTTTTCCACTCTCTCATTCAACCAATCAGCATAAAGCTCTACTTCTTCATTGTTGACTCATCAAGCCGACAACTTCAAAGGTCCATTTCCTGACTCAATCAGGTTGCTAGGATTCTGGACATCAAAGCTATTGGATGCCAATAGTTTTTTTGATCACATTGTCAAAAACAGACAAAAAAATAAAAACATTCAATGTAAGAGCAGATGACAGCAGCCTGTTGCATGACTTTTCCCTACACTGTGTCTTCTTGCATGCTGTTGGTCAAGCAGGGAGGCCAACAGAGACAAACGCAGGTGTTTGATGTGACATTAGCTTCGGTACTGAAGCCCCAGCTACTGTTCTAGCCAATCTTCTGAAGAATACAGCAAACCTCAGTTAGAGGTTAATAAAACTGTTTTACTTTTTAATTAACTAGGCAAGTCAGTTAAGAACAAATTCGTATTTACAATGACGACCTACACCGGCCAAACCTGGGCCAATTGTGCGCCACCCTATGGGACTCCCAATCACGGGCAGTTGTGATACAGCCTGGATTTGAACCAGGGTATCTGTAGTGATGCCTCTAGCACTGAGATGCAGTGCCTTAGACCGCTGAGTCACTCGGGAGCCCAGTAAGACAAAGGAGGCCTCATGAAGAATGGGTTGAGTCAAGAATGGACAGACGACAGTCAAACAACTGACAGGCTTCACTTGAGCTTCCCTCTCCATTTTTTGAATGCGTAGTTAGAGTACAGAATACGACATGAAACATGTAATGGTAATGGTCCATCCACTCAAAACTCTTACCCAATGGGAGCTTTAGAAAAGACGGAACTTCCCTGAGGAACCGAACAGTGATGGTGACTTCCTCCCCGGCAGTCCGCAGGAGATGAACCTGCCAGAGGAGAGAGGGAGGGAGGGTGGGAGGGAGAGAGAGAGAGAGAGAGAGAGAGAGAGAGAGAAAGAGAGAGAGAGAGAAAGAGAGAGAGAGAGAGAGAGAGAGAGAGAGAGAGAGAGAGAGAGAGAGGGAGGATGAGAGAGAGTGAGAAAGGGAGGATGAGAGAGTGAGAAAGGGAGGATGAGAGAGAGAGAGAAAGGGAGGATGAGAGAGAGAGGATGAGAGCTTGTCATCTCAAATGAATAAAATAGCAAGCCAAAAGTACATGTAGCTGTACAGCACTTAAGCACACGCAACGCACCACTTGAGCAAAATACAGAATATGCAATCAGCAGTTAAGCCCTGTCTGAATTGATGTCACTTCAGTAATCACATACAATACCATAACTTCAAATATAGCCATGCATTTGCCTGGTGAGAAGCTAGCAAAATACAAGCCAATAATATAAAGTAATTACCCTCTCAATGTCTGAGATCACACAAACCCATTATCTGATTTCTAGAAGGTATCTGCACTTGATATGGCACAGACAGAGCCAAGTCAAGAAATAAGGTATTTCTTTTTAGCAGTAGGCCTACAATTATACAAATGTTCATGCTTATTTTTCAGATTTGTATCCAAATGAAAGCCTTTCCTTTCCAACTACCCTCAGCTTTATTGTCAACAATATATTCTACTTCTTCCCAAAAACATCAGTCATTTGCCCTTGTTGCTATAGCCGGTGACTATTGAGACAGCTTGGCTTTATACGCTTTACATTTTCCCGAAGTGAATTGCTCATGATGTCTCTGACATTCTGGAGGTGAATAGAAGAGAACAGCTGTTTGGAGCTACATAGAGAGAGACAGAGAGAGAGAGCGAGAGAGAGCGAGAGAGAGAGAGAGAGAGAGAGAGAGAGAGAGAGAGAGAGGAGAGACAGAGAGAGAGAGAGAGAGAGAGAGAGAGAGAGAGAGCGAAAGAGCGTGAGAGGGAGAGAATCGCTGATAGCTCTCCTAAACTCAGAGACTCAAGTTCTGTGCAGCTTTTGTCTAATGAATATACTCCATATCGATTTGTCACAGTCAGGACGAGAAAACAAGACAAACTAAATTAGTCTCCTGTATGACATGACAGAGCTCCGTTCGCTTGACAAAGCATGTCTCAGCTTTTGGCAATCACAGGGAATGATTTTGCTTTCAAATCTGGGAAAAGATTACGTGACAATGTCTGTGCAGCAGCTAATTAAATTATACTCACAACTTCTTCATGACTACAATGTTCGACATTAATGCCATTGATCTAAACAGAGTAAAGGAGAACGTATGAAGCACAGTTAGTAAACAACATCCTCATTTAAAAGTGTCATTGTAAATATTGTTCGGCAATTCTACACCATGTGTTGAATCTGATGAGAGAACATACATAGAGCAGAAAAGTTAAGCAAATAAATATACACTTTTGTTTATCGGTTGGATCTATGATCAAATTCAAGTTCAAGTATTTTGTAGCAGTGTCAAATAGCATCTTTTGAAATTACAACTCACACTCCAATGGAAGAGGGCAGCTCAATTAAAATTCAAAGAGCATATCTCTCTGTCTCTCACCTCTGACCTCAGGCAGCTTTGACAGATAAAAGTTAAGAGCCAGTGTACTAACCTGTAACATAGCGTCCCCAACGAATAGCTTCCCAGTTTGATCTGCTGCAGGCGGCAATCGTTGAATGTCAAAGGTTAATGAAAACATTAGAAAATAATTACTAATTCCCATTCATGATGGAAATAGCAATCAATGTTCCTGTCTGCTTAATCTCCACTGACACCATAGAGCTAGAAGGAACACAGGAAACCATGAAATATGGAACTAATAAGTCATTTGCAGCAGCAATTTACAAAACAATGAAACTTCTTAACTGATGAAAAGATTTCCATGGCTCTCTGAAGAAGGATGTTAAAACTTTCCTCTCTGGTTTATTAAAGACATGTTCTTCTCTGGTTTATTAAAGACATGTTCTTCTCTGGGTTATTAGAGGCAGGATGTTAACTTTCCTCTCTGTGTTATTAGAGGCAGGATGTTAACTTCCTCTCTGGGTTATTAAAGACATGTTCCTCTCTGGTTTATTAGAGGCAGGATGTTAACTTTCCTCTCTGTGTTATTAGAGGCATGATGTTAACTTCCTCTCTGGGTTATTAGAGGCAGGATGTTAACTTCCTCTCTGGGTTATTAGAGACAGGATGTTAACTTCCTCTCTGGGTTATTAGAGGCAGGATGTTAACTTTCCTCTCTGGGTTATTAGAGGCAGGATGTTAACTTTCCTCTCTGGGTTATTAGAGGCAGGATGTTAACTTACTCTCTGAGTTATTAGAGGCAAGATGTTAAATTCCTCTCTGGGTTATTAGAGGCAGAATGTTAACTTCCTCTCTGGGTTATTAGAGGAATGATGTTAACTTTCCTCTCTGGATTATTAGAGGCAGGATGTTAACTTACTCTCTGGGTTATTAGAGGCAGGATGTTAACTTCCTCTCTGGGTTATTAGAGGCAGGATGTTAACTTACTCTCTGGGTTATTAGAGGTAGGATGTTAACTTCCTCTCTGGGTTATTAGAGGCAGCATGTTAACTTACTCTTTGGGTTATTAGAGGCAGGATTTCATGCTTTGACTACCAGAAGGGGGGGTATAATAGCTAAGTTGAAACAGAATGTGTCTAGTTTCTATTCATTACAATTAAACCACTGATTTATACCTTATCAGCAGATTTCCATCTATAGCTGAGCAACTGCATTCTGGTTTAGTAGTCATATAGTAACTACATGACATAAAGGCAACTTAACCTAAAATGTTGTAAATTGATATCCTTCATAACAGTATTGTAAATGTCAGATGTTTCAGACCACATCACTGGGGATGTTTCAGTCCACCTCACTGGCAGATGTTTCAGTCCACCTCACTGGCGGATGTTTCAGTCCACCTCACTGGCGGATGACAGTCCACCTCACTGGCGGATGACTCAGTCCACATCACTGGGAGAAACATTCAATACTTACCAGCTTGATCTTTAAACATCTTTGAAATGACCACAGGCACTTTATGCTCAGCACCACCCTGAGAGTCACAACAGAAAGGTCATTACTAATCACAAAGTGTAACATTTACATAAATCTATGGGAAATATGCACCGAACAAGCAAGCAGATCAAAGTTTCATTCCACAGAGAACTGTACGTTTATCTACAGTTGAAGTCGGAAGTTTACATACACTTAGGTTGGAGTCATTAAAACTCGTTTTTTCAACCACTCCACAAATTTCTTGTTAACAAACTATAGTTTTGGCAAGTCGGTTAGGACATCTACTTTGTGCATGACACAAGTAATTTTTCCAACAATTGTTTACAGACAGATAATTTCACTTATAATTCACTGTACTACAACTCCAGTGGGTCAGAAGTTTACATACACTAAGTTGACTGTGCCTTTAAACAGCTTGGAAAATTCCAGAAAATGATGTCATGGCTTTAGAAGCTTCTGATAGGCTAAGTGACATAATTTGAGTCAATTGGAGGTGTACCTGTGGATGTATTTCAAGGCCTACATTCAAACTTAGTGCCTCTTTGCTTGACATCATGGGGAAATCAAAAGAAATCAGCCAAGACCTCAGAAAATAAATTGTAGACCTCCACAAGTCTGGTTCATCCTTGGGAACAATTTCCAAACGCCTGAAGGTACCACATTCATCTGTACAAACAATAGTACGCAAGTATAAACACCATGGGACCACGCAGCCGTCATAATGCTCAGGAAGGACACGCGTTCTGTCTCCTAGAGATGAAAGTACTTTGGTGCGAAATGTGCAAATCAATCCCAGAACAACAGCAAAGGACCTTGTGTAGATGCTGGAGGAAACAGGTACAAAAGTATCTATATCCACAGTAAAATGACTCCTATATCGACATAACCTGAAAAGCGACTCAGCAAGGATGAAGCCACTGCTCCAAAACCGCCATAAAAAAGCCAGACTACGGTTTGCAACTGCATATGGGGACAAAGATTGTACTTTTTGGAGAAATGTCCTCTGGTCTGATGAAACAAAAATAGAACTGTTTGGCCATAATGACCATCGTTATGTTTGGAGGAAAAAGGCTTGCAAGTTGAAGAACACCATCCCAACCGTGAAGCACAGGACCTCAATCCTATGGAACATTTGTGGGCAGAACTGAAAAAGTGTGTGCGAGCAAGGAGGCCTACAAACCTGACTCGGTTATACCAGCTCTGTCAGGAGGAATGGACCAAAAGTTACCCAACTTATTGTGAGAAGCTTGTGGAAGGCTACCCGAAACGTTTGACCCAAGTTAAACAATTTAAAGGCAATGCTACCAAATACTAATTGAGTGAATGCAAACTTCTAACCAACTGGGAATGTGATAAAATACATCTGAAAAAATTCTCTCTACTATTATTCTGACATTTCACGTTCTTAAAATAAAGTGGTGATCCTAACTGACGTAAGACAGCATTTTTACTTGGATTAAATGTTAGGAATTGTGAAAAACTGAGTTGAAATGTATTTGGCTAAGGTGTATGTAAACTTCCGACTTTCAACTGTAGCAGACACAGTAACAGGAACTTCCTTATCTATACCATGTATGAACTGTACGTTGATCTAGCAGACATAGTAACGGGAACTTCCTCATCTATACCATGTTGATCTAGCAGACACAGCAACAGGAACTTCCTCATCTATACCATGTTGATCTAGCAGACACAGTAACAGGAACTTCCTCATCTATACTATGTTGATCTAGCAGACACAGTAACAGGAACTTCCTCATCTGTACTATGTTGATCTAGCAGACACAGTAACAGGAACTTCCTCATCTATACCATGTTGATCTAGCAGACACAGTAACAAGAACTTCCTCATCTATACCATGTTGATCTAGCAGACACAGTAACAGGAACTTCCTCATCTATACCATGTTGATCTAGCAGACACAGTAACAGACAGTAACAGGAACTTCCTCATCTATACTATGTTGATCTAGCAGACACAGTAACAGGAACTTCCTCATCTATACCATGTTGATCTAGCAGACATAGTAACAGACAGTAACAGGAACTTCCTCATCTATACCATGTTGATCTAGCAGACACAGTAACAGGAACTTCCTCATCTATACCATGTTGATCTAGCAGACACAGTAACAAGAACTTCCTCATCTATACCATGTTGATCTAGCAGACACAGTAACAGGAACTTCCTCATCTATACCGTGTTGATCTAGCAGACACAGTAACAGGAACTTCCTCATCTATACTATGTTGATCTTGCAGACACAGTAACAGGAACTTCCTCATCTGTACTATGTTGATCTAGCAGACACAGTAACAGGAACTTCCTCATCTATACCATGTTGATCTAGCAGACATAGTAACAGACAGTAACAGGACCTTCCTCATCTATACCGTGTTGATCTAGCAGACACAGTAACAGGAACTTCCTCATCTATACCATGTTGATCTAGCAGACACAGTAACAGGAACTTCCTCATCTGTACTATGTTGATCTAGCAGACACAGTAACAGGAACTTCCTCATCTATACCATGTTGATCTAGCAGACACAGTAACAGACAGTAACAGGAACTTCCTCATCTATACCGTGTTGATCTAGCAGACACAGTAACAGGAACTTCCTCATCTATACCATGTTGATCTAGCAGACACAGTAACAGGAAGTTCCTCATCTATACCATGTTGATCTAGCAGACACAGTAACAGACAGTAACAGGAACTTCCTCATCTATACCGTGTTGATCTAGCAGACACAGTAACAGGCACTTCCTCATCTATACCATGTTGATCTAGCAGACACAGTAACAGGAAGTTCCTCATCTATACCATGTTAATCTAGCAGACAAAGTAACAGACAGTAACAGGAACTTCCTCATCTATACTGTATTGATCTGGCAGACACAGTGACAGACAGAGTAACAGGTACTTCCTCATCTATACCGTGTTGATCTAGCAGACACAGTAACAGACAGTAACAGGAACTTCCTCATCAATACCATGTTGATCTAGCAGACACAGTAACAGGAACTCCCTCATCTATACCATGTTGATCTAGCAGACACAGTAACAGGAACTTCCTCATCTATACCATGTTGATCTAGCAGACACAGTAACAGGAACTTCCTCATCTATACTATGTTGATCTAGTTGACACAGTAACAGACAGTAACAGGAACTTCCTCATCTATACCATGTTGATCGAGCAGACACAGTAACAGGAACCTCCTCATCTATACCGTGTTGATCTAGCAGACACAGTAACAGGAACTTCCTCATCTATACCATGTTGATCTAGCAGACACAGTAACAGGAACTTCCTCATCTATACCGAGGTGATCTAGCAGACACAGTAACAGGAACTTCCTCATCTATACTATGTTGATCTTGCAGACACAGTAACAGGAACTCCCTCATCTATACCATGTTGATCTAGCAGACACAGTAACAGGAACTTCCTAATCTATACCATGTTGATCTAGCAGACATAGTAACAGACAGTAACAGGACCTTCCTCATCTATACCGTGTTGATCTAGCAGACACAGTAACAGGAACTTCCTCATCTATACTATGTTGATCTAGCAGACACAGTAACAGGAACTTCCTCATCTGTACTATGTTGATCTAGCAGACACAGTAACAGGAACTTCCTCATCTATACCATGTTGATCTAGCAGACACAGTAACAGACAGTAACAGGAACTTCCTCATCTATACCGTGTTGATCTAGCAGACACAGTAACAGGAACTTCCTCATCTATACCATGTTGATCTAGCAGACACAGTAACAGGAAGTTCCTCATCTATACCATGTTGATCTAGCAGACACAGTAACAGAGAGTAACAGGAACTTCCTCATCTATACCGTGTTGATCTAGCAGACACAGTAACAGGCACTTCCTCATCTATACCATGTTGATCTAGCAGACACAGTAACAGGAAGTTCCTCATCTATACCATGTTGATCTAGCAGACACAGTAACAGACAGTAACAGGAACTTCCTCATCAATACCATGTTGATCTAGCAGACACAGTAACAGGAACTCCCTCATCTATACCATGTTGATCTAGCAGACACAGTAACAGGAACTTCCTCATCTATACTATGTTGATCTTGCAGACACAGTAACAGGAACTCCCTCATCTATACCATGTTGATCTAGCAGACACAGTAACAGGAACTTCCTCATCTATACCATGTTGATCTAGCAGACATAGTAACAGACAGTAACAGGACCTTCCTCATCTATACCGTGTTGATCTAGCAGACACAGTAACAGGAACTTCCTCATCTATACTATGTTGATCTAGCAGACACAGTAACAGGAACTTCCTCATCTGTACTATGTTGATCTAGCAGACACAGTAACAGGAACTTCCTCATCTATACCATGTTGATCTAGCAGACACAGTAACAGACAGTAACAGGAACTTCCTCATCTATACCGTGTTGATCTAGCAGACACAGTAACAGGAACTTCCTCATCTATACCATGTTGATCTAGCAGACACAGTAACAGGAAGTTCCTCATCTATACCATGTTGATCTAGCAGACACAGTAACAGACAGTAACAGGAACTTCCTCATCTATACCGTGTTGATCTAGCAGACACAGTAACAGGCACTTCCTCATCTATACCATGTTGATCTAGCAGACACAGTAACAGGAAGTTCCTCATCTATACCATGTTGATCTAGCAGACACAGTAACAGACAGTAACAGGAACTTCCTCATCAATACCATGTTGATCTAGCAGACACAGTAACAGGAACTCCCTCATCTATACCATGTTGATCTAGCAGACACAGTAACAGGAACTTCCTCATCTATACCATGTTGATCTAGCAGACACAGTAACAGGAACTTCCTCATCTATACTATGTTGATCTAGTTGACACAGTAACAGACAGTAACAGGAACTTCATCATCTATACCATGTTGATCGAGCAGACACAGTAACAGGAACCTCCTCATCTATACCGTGTTGATCTAGCAGACACAGTAACAGGAACTTCCTCATCTATACCATGTTGATCTAGCAGACACAGTAACAGGAACTCCCTCATCTATACCATGTTGATCTAGCAGACACAGTAACAGGAACTTCCTCATCTATACTATGTTGATCTTGCAGACACAGTAACAGGAACTCCCTCATCTATACCATGTTGATCTAGCAGACACAGTAACAGGAACTTCCTCATCTATACCATGTTGATCTAGCAGACATAGTAACAGACAGTAACAGGACCTTCCTCATCTATACCGTGTTGATCTAGCAGACACAGTAACAGGAACTTCCTCATCTATACTATGTTGATCTAGCAGACACAGTAACAGGAACTTCCTCATCTGTACTATGTTGATCTAGCAGACACAGTAACAGGAACTTCCTCATCTATACCATGTTGATCTAGCAGACACAGTAACAGACAGTAACAGGAACTTCCTCATCTATACCGTGTTGATCTAGCAGACACAGTAACAGGAACTTCCTCATCTATACCATGTTGATCTAGCAGACACAGTAACAGGAAGTTCCTCATCTATACCATGTTGATCTAGCAGACACAGTAACAGACAGTAACAGGAACTTCCTCATCTATACCGTGTTGATCTAGCAGACACAGTAACAGGCACTTCCTCATCTATACCATGTTGATCTAGCAGACACAGTAACAGGAAGTTCCTCATCTATACCATGTTGATCTAGCAGACACAGTAACAGACAGTAACAGGAACTTCCTCATCAATACCATGTTGATCTAGCAGACACAGTAACAGGAACTCCCTCATCTATACCATGTTGATCTAGCAGACACAGTAACAGGAACTTCCTCATCTATACCATGTTGATCTAGCAGACACAGTAACAGGAACTTCCTCGTCTATACTATGTTGATCTAGTTGACACAGTAACAGACAGTAACAGGAACTTCATCATCTATACCATGTTGATCGAGCAGACACAGTAACAGGAACCTCCTCATCTATACCGTGTTGATCTAGCAGACACAGTAACAGGAACTTCCTCATCTATACCATGTTGATCTAGCAGACACAGTAACAGGAACTTCCTCATCTATACCGAGGTGATCTAGCAGACACAGTAACAGGAACTTCCTCATCTATACTATGTTGATCTTGCAGACACAGTAACAGGAACTTCCTCATCTGTACTATCTTGATCTAGCAGACACAGTAACAGGAACTTCCTCATCTATACCATGTTGATATAGCAGACACAGTAACAGGAACTTCCTCATCTATACCATGTTGATCTAGCAGACATAGTAACAGACAGTAACATGACCTTCCTCATCTATACAGTGTTGATCTAGCAGACACAGTAACAGGAACTTCCTCATCTATACCATGTTGATCTAGCAGACATAGTAACAGACAGTAACAGGACCTTCCTCATCTATACAGTGTTGATCTAGCAGACACAGTAACAGGAACTTCCTCATCTATACCATGTTGATCTAGCAGACACAGTAACAGACAGTAACAGGAACTTCCTCATCTATACTATGTTGATCTAGCAGACACAGTAACAGGAACTTTCTCATCTACACCATGTTGATCTAGCAGACACAGTAACAGGAACTTCCTCATCTATACTATGTTGATCTAGCAGACACAGTAACAGGAACTTCCTCATCTGTACTGTGTTGATCTGGCAGACACAGTAACAGACAGAGTAACAGGTACTTCCTCATCTATACCGTGTTGATCTAGCAGACACAGTAACAGACAGTAACAGGAACTTCCTCATCTATACCGTGTTGATCTAGCAGACACAGTAACAGGACCTTCCTCATCTATACCATGTTGATCTAGCAGACATAGTAACAGACAATAACAGGACCTTCCTCATCTATACCGTGTTGATCTAGCAGACACAGTAAACAGGAACTTCCTCATCTATACCATGTTGATCTAGCAGACACAGTAACAGACAGTAACAGGAACTTCCTCATCTATACTGTGTTGATCTGGCAGACACAGTAACAGACAGAGTAACAGGTACTTCCTCATCTATACCGTGTTGATCTAGCAGACACAGTAACAGACAGTAACAGGAACTTCCTCATCAATACCAAGTTGATCTAGCAGACACAGTAACAGGAACTTCCTCATCTATACTATGTTGATCTAGCAGACACTGTAACAGGAACTTCCTCATCTATACCGTGTTGATCTAGCAGACACAGTAACAGGAACTTCCTCATCTATGCCATGTTGATCTAGCAGACACAGTAACAGACAGTAACAGGAACCTCCTCATCTATACCATGTTGAACTAGCAGACACAGTAACAGACAGTAACAGGAACTTCCTCATCTATACCAAGTTGATCTAGCAGACACAGTAACAGGAACTCCCTCATCTATACCATGTTGATTTAGCAGACACAGTAACAGGAACTGCCTCATCTATACTATGTTGATCTAGCAGACACGGTAACAGGAACTTCCTCATCTATACCGAGTTGATCTAGCAGACACAGTAACAGGAACTTCCTCATCTATACCATGTTGATCTAGCAGACACAGTAACAGGAACTTCCTCATCTATACTATGTTGATCTAGCAGACACGGTAACAGGAACTTCCTCATCTATACCGTGTTGATCTAGCAGACACAGTAACAGGAACTTCCTCATCTATACCATGTTGATCTAGCAGACACAGTAACAGACAGTAACAGGAACTTCCTCATCTATACCATGTTGATCTAGCAGACACAGTAACAGGAACTTCCTCATCTATACCATGTTGATCTAGCAGACACAGTAACAGGAACTTCCTCATCTATACCATGTTGATCTAGCAGACACAGTAACAGGAACTTCCTCATCTATAATATGTTGATCTAGCAGACACAGTAACAGGAACTTCCTCATCTGTACTATGTTGATCGAGCAGACACAGTAACAGACAGTAACAGGAACTTCCTCATCAATACCAAGTTGATCTAGCAGACACAGTAACAGGAACTTCCTCATCTATACTATGTTGATCTAGCAGAGACAGTAACAGGAACTTCCTCATCTATACCGTGTTGATCTAGCAGACACAGTAACAGGAACTTCCTCATCTATACCATGTTGATCTAGCAGACACAGTAAAAGACAGTAACAGGAACCTCCTCATCTATACCATGTTGAACTAGCAGACACAGTAACAGACAGTAACAGGAACTTCCTCATCTATACCAAGTTGATCTAGCAGACACAGTAACAGGAAATCCCTCATCTATACCATGTTGATCTAGCAGACACAGTAACAGGAACTTCCTCATCTATACTATGTTGATCTAGCAGACACAGTAACAGGAACTTCCTCATCTATACCGTGTTGATCTAGCAGACACAGTAACAGACAGTAACAGGACCTTCCTCATCTATACTATGTTGATCTTGCAGACACAGTAACAGGAACTTCCTCATCTATACCATGTTGATCTAGCAGACACAGTAACAGACAGTAACAGGAACTTCCTCATCTATACCGTGTTGATCTAGCAGACACAGTAACAGGAACTTCCTCATCTATACCATGTTGGTCTAGCAGACACAGTAACAGACAGTAACAGGAACTTCCTCATCTATACCATGTTGATCTAGCAGACACAGTAACAGGAACTTCCTCATCTATAATATGTTGATCTAGCAGACACAGTAACAGGAACTTCCTCATCTGTACTATGTTGATCTAGCAGACACAGTAACAGGAACTTCCTCATCTATACCATGTTGATCTAGCAGACACAGTAACAGACAGTAACAGGAACTTCCTCATCTATACCGTGTTGATCTAGCAGACACAGTAACAGGACCTTCCTCATCTATACCATGTTGATCTAGCAGACATAGTAACAAACAGTAACAGGACCTTCCTCATCTATACCGTGTTGATCTAGCAGACACAGTAACAGGAACTGCCTCATCTATACCATGTTGATCTAGCAGACACAGTAACAGACAGTAACAGGAACTTCCTCATCTATACTGTGTTGATCTGGAAGACACAGTAACAGACAGAGTAACAGGTACTTCCTCATCTATAACGTGTTGATCTAGCAGACACAGTAATAGACAGTAACAGGAACTTCCTCATCAATACCAAGTTGATCTAGCAGACACAGTAACAGGAACTTCCTCATCTATACTATGTTGATCTAGCAGACACAGTAACAGGAACTTCCTCATCTATACCGTGTTGATCTAGCAGACACAGTAACAGGAACTTCCTCATCTATACCATGTTGATCTAGCAGACACAGTAACAGACAGTAACAGGAACCTCCTCATCTATACCATGTTGAACTAGCAGACACAGTAACAGGAACTTCCTCATCTATAATATGTTGATCTAGCAGACACAGTAACAGGACCTTCCTCATCTATACAGTGTTGATCTAGCAGACACAGTAACAGGAACTTCCTCATCTATACCATGTTGATCTAGCAGACATAGTAACAGACAGTAACAGGACCTTCCTCATCTATACAGTGTTGATCTAGCAGACACAGTAACAGGAACTTCCTCATCTATACCATGTTGATCTAGCAGACACAGTAACAGACAGTAACAGGAACTTCCTCATCTATACTATGTTGATCTAGCAGACACAGTAACAGGAACTTTCTCATCTACACCATGTTGATCTAGCAGACACAGTAACAGGAACTTCCTCATCTATACTATGTTGATCTAGCAGACACAGTAACAGGAACTTCCTCATCTGTACTGTGTTGATCTGGCAGACACAGTAACAGACAGAGTAACAGGTACTTCCTCATCTATACCGTGTTGATCTAGCAGACACAGTAACAGACAGTAACAGGAACTTCCTCATCTATACCGTGTTGATCTAGCAGACACAGTAACAGGACCTTCCTCATCTATACCATGTTGATCTAGCAGACATAGTAACAGACAGTAACAGGACCTTCCTCATCTATACCGTGTTGATCTAGCAGACACAGTAAACAGGAACTTCCTCATCTATACCATGTTGATCTAGCAGACACAGTAACAGACAGTAACAGGAACTTCCTCATCTATACTGTGTTGATCTGGCAGACACAGTAACAGACAGAGTAACAGGTACTTCCTCATCTATACCGTGTTGATCTAGCAGACACAGTAACAGACAGTAACAGGAACTTCCTCATCAATACCAAGTTGATCTAGCAGACACAGTAACAGGAACTTCCTCATCTATACTATGTTGACCTAGCAGACACTGTAACAGGAACTTCCTCATCTATACCGTGTTGATCTAGCAGACACAGTAACAGGAACTTCCTCATCTATGCCATGTTGATCTAGCAGACACAGTAACAGACAGTAACAGGAACCTCCTCATCTATACAATGTTGAACTAGCAGACACAGTAACAGACAGTAACAGGAACTCCCTCATCTATACCATGTTGATCTAGCAGACACAGTAACAGGAACTTCCTCATCTATACCATGTTGATCTAGCAGACACAGTAACAGGAACTTCCTCATCTATACTATGTTGATCTAGCAGACACGGTAACAGGAACTTCCTCATCTATACCGTGTTGATCTAGCAGACACAGTAACAGGAACTTCCTCATCTATACCATGTTGATCTAGCAGACACAGTAACAGACAGTAACAGGAACTTCCTCATCTATACCATGTTGATCTAGCAGACACAGTAACAGGAACTTCCTCATCTATACCATGTTGATCTAGCAGACACAGTAACAGGAACTTCCTCATCTATACCATGTTGATCTAGCAGACACAGTAACAGGAACTTCCTCATCTATAATATGTTGATCTAGCAGACACAGTAACAGGAACTTCCTCATCTGTACTATGTTGATCGAGCAGACACAGTAACAGACAGTAACAGGAACTTCCTCATCAATACCAAATTGATCTAGCAGACACAGTAACAGGAACTTCCTCATCTATACTATGTTGATCTAGCAGAGACAGTAACAGGAACTTCCTCATCTATACCGTGTTGATCTAGCAGACACAGTAACAGGAAATTTCCTCATCTATACCATGTTGATCTAGCAGACACAGTAAAAGACAGTAACAGGAACCTCCTCATATATACCATGTTGAACTAGCAGACACAGTAACAGACAGTAACAGGAACTTCCTCATCTATACCAAGTTGATCTAGCAGACACAGTAACAGGAACTCCCTCATCTATACCATGTTGATCTAGCAGACACAGTAACAGGAACTTCCTCATCTATACTATGTTGATCTAGCAGACACAGTAACAGGAACTTCCTCATCTATACCGTGTTGATCTAGCAGACACAGTAACAGGAACTTCCTCATCTATACCATGTTGATCTAGCAGACACAGTAACAGACAGTAACAGGAACCTCCTCATCTATACCATGTTGAACTAGCAGACACAGTAACAGGAACTTCCTCATCTATAATATGTTGATCTAGCAGACACAGTAACAGGAACTTCCTCATCTGTACTATGTTGATCGAGCAGACACAGTAACAGACAGTAACAGGAACTTCCTCATCAATACCAAGTTGATCTAGCAGACACAGTAACAGGAACTTCCTCATCTATACTATGTTGATCTAGCAGAGACAGTAACAGGAACTTCCTCATCTATAACGTGTTGATCTAGCAGACACAGTAACAGGAACTTCCTCATCTATACCATGTTGATCTAGCAGACACAGTAAAAGACAGTAACAGGAACCTCCTCATCTATACCATGTTGAACTAGCAGACACAGTAACAGACAGTAACAGGAACTTCCTCATCTATACCAAGTTGATCTAGCAGACACAGTAACAGGAACTCCCTCATCTATACCATGTTGATCTAGCAGACACAGTAACAGGAACTTCCTCATCTATACTGTGTTGATCTAGCAGACACAGTAACAGGAACTTCCTCATCTATACCGTGTTGATCTAGCAGACACAGTAACAGGAACTTCCTCATCTATACCATGTTGATCTAGCAGACATAGTAACAGACAGTAACATGACCTTCCTCATCTATACCGTGTTGATCTAGCAGACACAGTAACAGGAACTTCCTCATCTATACCATGTTGATCTAGCAGACACAGTAACAGACAGTAACAGGAACTTCCTCATCTATACTATGTTGATCTTGCAGACACAGTAACAGGAACTTCCTCATCTATACCATGTTGATCTAGCAGACACAGTAACAGACAGTAACAGGAACTTCCTCATCTATACCGTGTTGATCTAGCAGACACAGTAACAGGAACTTCCTCATCTATACCATGTTGATCTAGCAGACACAGTAACAGACAGTAACAGGAACTTCCTCATCTATACCATGTTGATCTAGCAGACACAGTAACAGGAACTTCCTCATCTATACCATGTTGATCTAGTAGACACAGTAACAGGAACTTCCTCATCTATAATATGTTGATCTAGCAGACACAGTAACAGGAACTTCCTCATCTGTACTATGTTGATCTAGCAGACACAGTAACAGGAACTTCCTCATCTATACCATGTTGATCTAGCAGACACAGTAACAGACAGTAACAGGAACTTCCTCATCTATACCGTGTTGATCTAGCAGACACAGTAACAGGACCTTCCTCATCTATACCATGTTGATCTAGCAGACATAGTAACAGACAGTAACAGGACCTTCCTCATCTATACCGTGTTGATCTAGCAGACACAGTAACAGGAACTGCCTCATCTATACCATGTTGATCTAGCAGACACAGTAACAGACAGTAACAGGAACTTCCTCATCTATACTGTGTTGATCTGGAAGACACAGTAACAGACAGAGTAACAGGTACTTCCTCATCTATACCGTGTTGATCTAGCAGACACAGTAATAGACAGTAACAGGAACTTCCTCATCAATACCAAGTTGATCTAGCAGACACAGTAACAGGAACTTCCTCATCTATACTATGTTGATCTAGCAGACACAGTAACAGGAACTTCCTCATCTATACCGTGTTGATCTAGCAGACACAGTAACAGGAACTTCCTCATCTATACCATGTTGATCTAGCAGACACAGTAACAGACAGTAACAGGAACCTCCTCATCTATACCATGTTGAACTAGCAGACACAGTAACAGACAGTACCAGGAACTTCCTCATCTATACCAAGTTGATCTAGCAGACACAGTAACAGGAACTCCCTCATCTATACCATGTTGATCTAGCAGACACAGTAACAGGAACTTCCTCATCTATACTATGTTGATGTAGCAGACACAGTAACAGGAACTTCCTCATCTATACCGTGTTGATCTAGCAGACACAGTAACAGGAACTTCCTCATCTATACCATGTTGATCTAGCAGACACAGTAACAGACAGTAACAGGAACTTCCTCATCTATACCGTGTTGATCTAGCAGACACAGTAACAGGACCTTCCTCATCTATACCATGTTGATCTAGCAGACACAGTAACAGACAGTAACAGGAACTTCCTCATCTATACCATGTTGATCTAGCAGACACAGTAACAAGAACTTCCTCATCTATACCATGTTGATCTAGCAGACACATTAACAGGAACTTCCTCATCTATACCGTGTTGATCTAGCAGACACAGTAACAGGAACTTCGTCATCTATACTATGTTGATCTAGCAGACACAGTAACAGGAACTTCCTCATCTATACTATGTTGATCTTGCAGACACAGTAACAGGAACTTCCTCATCTGTACTTTGTTGATCTAGCAGACACAGTAACAGGAACTTCCTCATGTATACAATGTTTATTTCGCAGACACAGTAACAGGAACTTCCTCATCTATACTATGTTGATCTTGCAGACACAGTACACGGAACTTCCTCATCTGTACTATGTTGATCTAGCAGACACAGTAACAGGAACTTCCTCATCTATACCATGTTGATCTAGCAGACACAGTAACAGACAGTAACAGGAACTTCCTCATCTATACCGTGTTGATCTAGCAGACACAGTAACAGGAACTTCCTCATCTATACCATGTTGATCTAGCAGACATAGTAACAGACTGTAACAGGACCTTCCTCATCTATACCGTGTTGATCTAGCAGACACAGTAACAGGAACTTCCTCATCTATACCATGGTGATCTAGCAGACACAGTAACAGACAGTAACAGGAACTTCCTCATCTATACTATGTTGATCTAGCAGACACAGTAACAGGAACTTCCTCATCTATACCATGTTGATCTAGCAGACACAGTAACAGACAGTAACAGGAACTTCCTCATCTATACCATGTTGATCTAGCAGACACAGTAACAGGAACTTCCTCATCTATACCATGTTGATCTAGCAGACACAGTAACAGGAACTTCCTCATCTATACCATGTTGATCTAGCAGACACAGTAACAGGAACTTCCTCATCTATACCGTGTTGATCTAGCAGACACAGTAACAGGAACTTCCTCATCTATACTATGTTGATCTAGCAGACACAGTAACAGGAACTTCCTCATCTGTACTATGTTGATCTAGCAGACACAGTAACAGGAACTTCCTCATCTATACCATGTTGATCTAGCAGACACAGTAACAGACAGTAACAGGAACTTCCTCATCTATACCGTGTTGATCTAGCAGACACAGTAACAGGACCTTCCTCATCTATACCATGTTGATCTAGCAGACACAGTAACAGACAGTAACAGGAACTTCCTCATCTATACCATGTTGATCTAGCAGACACAGTAACAAGAACTTCCTCATCTATACCATGTTGATCTAGCAGACACATTAACAGGAACTTCCTCATCTATACCGTGTTGATCTAGCAGACACAGTAACAGGAACTTCGTCATCTATACTATGTTGATCTAGCAGACACAGTAACAGGAACTTCCTCATCTATACTATGTTGATCTTGCAGACACAGTAACAGGAACTTCCTCATCTGTACTTTGTTGATCTAGCAGACACAGTAACAGGAACTTCCTCATGTATACAATGTTTATTTCGCAGACACAGTAACAGGAACTTCCTCATCTATACTATTTTGATCTTGCAGACACAGTAACAGGAACTTCCTCATCTGTACTATGTTGATCTAGCAGACACAGTAACAGGAACTTCCTCATCTATACCATGTTGATCTAGCAGACACAGTAACAGACAGTAACAGGAACTTCCTCATCTATACCGTGTTGATCTAGCAGACACAGTAACAGGAACTTCCTCATCTATACCATGTTGATCTAGCAGACATAGTAACAGACAGTAACAGGACCTTCCTCATCTATACCGTGTTGATCTAGCAGACACAGTAACAGGAACTTCCTCATCTATACCATGGTGATCTAGCAGACACAGTAACAGACAGTAACAGGAACTTCCGCATCTATACTATGTTGATCTAGCAGACACAGTAACAGGAACTTCCTCATCTATACCATGTTGATCTAGCAGACACAGTAACAGACAGTAACAGGAACTTCCTCATCTATACCATGTTGATCTAGCAGACACAGTAACAGGAACTTCCTCATCTATACCATGTTGATCTAGCAGACACAGTAACAGGAACTTCCTCATCTATACCATGTTGATCTAGCAGACACAGTAACAGGAACTTCCTCATCTATACCGTGTTGATCTAGCAGACACAGTAACAGGAACTTCCTCATCTATACTATGTTGATCTAGCAGACACAGTAACAGGAACTTCCTCATCTGTACTATGTTGATCTAGCAGACACAGTAACAGGAACTTCCTCATCTATACCATGTTGATCTAGCAGACACAGTAACAGACAGTAACAGGAACTTCCTCATCTATACCGTGTTGATCTAGCAGACACAGTAACAGGACCTTCCTCATCTATACCATGTTGATCTAGCAGACATAGTAACAGACAGTAACAGGACCTTCCTCATCTATACCGTGTTGATCTAGCAGACACAGTAACAGGAACTTCCTCATCTATACCATGTTGATCTAGCAGACACAGTAACAGACAGTAACAGGAACTTCCTCATCTATACTGTGTTGATCTGGCAGACACAGTAACAGACAGAGTAACAGGTACTTCCTCATCTATACCGTGTTGATCTAGCAGACACAGTAACAGACAGTAACAGGAACTTCCTCATCAATACCAAGTTGATCTAGCAGACAAAGTAACAGGAACTTCCTCATCTATACTATGTTGATCTAGCAGACACAGTAACAGGAACTTCCTCATCTATACCGTGTTGATCTAGCAGACACAGTAACAGGAACTTCCTCATCTATGCCATGTTGATCTAGCAGACACAGTAACAGACAGTAACAGGAACCTCCTCATCTATACCATGTTGAACTAGCAGACACAGTAACAGACAGTAACAGGAACTTCCTCATCTATACCAAGTTGATCTAGCAGACACAGTAACAGGAACTCCCTCATCTATACCATGTTGATCTAGCAGACACAGTAACAGGAACTTCCTCATCTATACTATGTTGATCTAGCAGACACGGTAACAGGAACTTCCTCATCTATACCGTGTTGATCTAGCAGACACAGTAACAGGAACTTCCTCATCTATACCATGTTGATCTAGCAGACACAGTAACAGGAACTTCCTCATCTATACTATGTTGATCTAGCAGACACGATAACAGGAACTTCCTCATCTATACCGTGTTGATCTGCAGACACAGTAACAGGAACTTCCTCATCTATACCATGTTGATCTAGCAGACACAGTAACAGACAGTATCAGGAACTTCCTCATCTATACCATGTTGATCTAGCAGACACAGTAACAGGAACTTCCTCATCTATACCATGTTGATCTAGCAGACACAGTAACAGGAACTTCCTCATCTATACCATGTTGATCTAGCAGACACAGTAACAGGAACTTCCTCATCTATAATATGTTGATCTAGCAGACACAGTAACAGGAACTTCCTCATCTGTACTATGTTGATCTAGCAGACACAGTAACAGACAGTAACAGGAACTTCCTCATCAATACCGTGTTGATCTAGCAGACACAGTAACAGGAACTTCCTCATCTATACTATGTTGATCTAGCAGAGACAGTAACAGGAACTTCCTCATCTATACCGTGTTGATCTAGCAGACACAGTAACAGGAACTTCCTCATCTATACCATGTTGATCTAGCAGACACAGTAAAAGACAGTAACAGGAACCTCCTCATCTATACCATGTTGAACTAGCAGACACAGTAACAGACAGTCACAGGAACTTCCTCATCTATACCAAGTTGATCTAGCAGACACAGTAACAGGAACTCCCTCATCTATACCATGTTGATCTAGCAGACACAGTAACAGGAACTTCCTCATCTATACTATGTTGATCTAGCAGACACAGTAACAGGAACTTCCTCATCTATACCGTGTTGATCTAGCAGACACAGTAACAGGAACTTCCTCATCTATACCATGTTGATCTAGCAGACATAGTAACAGACAGTAACATGACCTTCCTCATCTATACCGTGTTGATCTAGCAGACACAGTAACAGGAACTTCCTCATCTATACCATGTTGATCTAGCAGACATAGTAACAGACTGTAACAGGACCTTCCTCATCTATACCGTGTTGATCTAGCAGACACAGTAACAGGAACTTCCTCATCTATACCATGGTGATCTAGCAGACACAGTAACAGACAGTAACAGGAACTTCCTCACCTATACTATGTTGATCTAGCAGACACAGTAACAGGAACTTCCTCATCTATACCATGTTGATCTAGCAGACACAGTAACAGACAGTAACAGGAACTTCCTCATCTATACCATGTTGATCTAGCAGACACAGTAACAGGAACTTCCTCATCTATACCATGTTGATCTAGCAGACACAGTAACAGGAACTTCCTCATCTATACCATGTTGATCTAGCAGACACAGTAACAGGAACTTCCTCATCTATACCGTGTTGATCTAGCAGACACAGTAACAGGACCTTCCTCATCTATACCGTGTTGATCTAGCAGACACAGTAACAGGAACTTCCTCATCTATACCATGGTGATCTAGCAGACACAGTAACAGACAGTAACAGGAACTTCCTCATCTATACTATGTTGATCTAGCAGACACAGTAACAGGAACTTCCTCATCTATACCATGTTGATCTAGCAGACACAGTAACAGACAGTAACAGGAACTTCCTCATCTATACCATGTTGATCTAGCAGACACAGTAACAGGAACTTCCTCATCTATACCATGTTGATCTAGCAGACACAGTAACAGGAACTTCCTCATCTATACCATGTTGATCTAGCAGACACAGTAACAGGAACTTCCTCATCTATACCGTGTTGATCTAGCAGACACAGTAACAGGAACTTCCTCATCTATACTATGTTGATCTAGCAGACACAGTAACAGGAACTTCCTCATCTGTACTATGTTGATCTAGCAGACACAGTAACAGGAACTTCCTCATCTATACCATGTTGATCTAGCAGACACAGTAACAGACAGTAACAGGAACTTCCTCATCTATACCGTGTTGATCTAGCAGACACAGTAACAGGACCTTCCTCATCTATACCATGTTGATCTAGCAGACATAGTAACAGACAGTAACAGGACCTTCCTCATCTATACCGTGTTGATCTAGCAGACACAGTAACAGGAACTTCCTCATCTATACCATGTTGATCTAGCAGACACAGTAACAGACAGTAACAGGAACTTCCTCATCTATACTGTGTTGATCTGGCAGACACAGTAACAGACAGAGTAACAGGTACTTCCTCATCTATACCGTGTTGATCTAGCAGACACAGTAACAGACAGTAACAGGAACTTCCTCATCAATACCAAGTTGATCTAGCAGACAAAGTAACAGGAACTTCCTCATCTATACTATGTTGATCTAGCAGACACAGTAACAGGAACTTCCTCATCTATACCGTGTTGATCTAGCAGACACAGTAACAGGAACTTCCTCATCTATGCCATGTTGATCTAGCAGACACAGTAACAGACAGTAACAGGAACCTCCTCATCTATACCATGTTGAACTAGCAGACACAGTAACAGACAGTAACAGGAACTTCCTCATCTATACCAAGTTGATCTAGCAGACACAGTAACAGGAACTCCCTCATCTATACCATGTTGATCTAGCAGACACAGTAACAGGAACTTCGTCATCTATACTATGTTGATCTAGCAGACACGGTAACAGGAACTTCCTCATCTATACCGTGTTGATCTAGCAGACACAGTAACAGGAACTTCCTCATCTATACCATGTTGATCTAGCAGACACAGTAACAGGAACTTCCTCATCTATACTATGTTGATCTAGCAGACACAGTAACAGGAACTTCCTCATCTATAATATGTTGATCTAGCAGACACAGTAACAGGAACTTCCTCATCTATAATATGTTGATCTAGCAGACACAGTAACAGACAGTATCAGGAACTTCCTCATCTATACCATGTTGATCTAGCAGACACAGTAACAGGAACTTCCTCATCTATACCATGTTGATCTAGCAGACACAGTAACAGGAACTTCCTCATCTATACCATGTTGATCTAGCAGACACAGTAACAGGAACTTCCTCATCTATAATATGTTGATCTAGCAGACACAGTAACAGGAACTTCCTCATCTGTACTATGTTGATCTAGCAGACACAGTAACAGACAGTAACAGGAACTTCCTCATCAATACCAAGTTGATCTAGCAGACACAGTAACAGGAACTTCCTCATCTATACTATGTTGATCTAGCAGAGACAGTAACAGGAACTTCCTCATCTATACCGTGTTGATCTAGCAGACACAGTAACAGGAACTTCCTCATCTATACCATGTTGATCTAGCAGACACAGTAAAAGACAGTAACAGGAACCTCCTCATCTATACCATGTTGAACTAGCAGACACAGTAACAGACAGTCACAGGAACTTCCTCATCTATACCAAGTTGATCTAGCAGACACAGTAACAGGAACTCCCTCATCTATACCATGTTGATCTAGCAGACACAGTAACAGGAACTTCCTCATCTATACTATGTTGATCTAGCAGACACAGTAACAGGAACTTCCTCATCTATACCGTGTTGATCTAGCAGACACAGTAACAGGAACTTCCTCATCTATACCATGTTGATCTAGCAGACATAGTAACAGACAGTAACATGACCTTCCTCATCTATACCGTGTTGATCTAGCAGACACAGTAACAGGAACTTCCTCATCTATACCATGTTGATCTAGCAGACATAGTAACAGACTGTAACAGGACCTTCCTCATCTATACCGTGTTGATCTAGCAGACACAGTAACAGGAACTTCCTCATCTATACCATGGTGATCTAGCAGACACAGTAACAGACAGTAACAGGAACTTCCTCATCTATACTATGTTGATCTAGCAGACACAGTAACAGGAACTTCCTCATCTATACCATGTTGATCTAGCAGACACAGTAACAGACAGTAACAGGAACTTCCTCATCTATACCATGTTGATCTAGCAGACACAGTAACAGGAACTTCCTCATCTATACCATGTTGATCTAGCAGACACAGTAACAGGAACTTCCTCATCTATACCATGTTGATCTAGCAGACACAGTAACAGGAGCTTCCTCATCTATACCGTGTTGATCTAGCAGACACAGTAACAGGAACTTCCTCATCTATACTATGTTGATCTAGCAGACACAGTAACAGGAACTTCCTCATCTGTACTATGTTGATCTAGCAGACACAGTAACAGGAACTTCCTCATCTATACCATGTTGATCTAGCAGACACAGTAACAGACAGTAACAGGAACTTCCTCATCTATACCGTGTTGATCTAGCAGACACAGTAACAGGACCTTCCTCATCTATACCATGTTGATCTAGCAGACACAGTAACAGACAGTAACAGGAACTTCCTCATCTATACCATGTTGATCTAGCAGACACAGTAACAAGAACTTCCTCATCTATACCATGTTGATCTAGCAGACACATTAACAGGAACTTCCTCATCTATACCGTGTTGATCTAGCAGACACAGTAACAGGAACTTCGTCATCTATACTATGTTGATCTAGCAGACACAGTAACAGGAACTTCCTCATCTATACTATGTTGATCTTGCAGACACAGTAACAGGAACTTCCTCATCTGTACTTTGTTGATCTAGCAGACACAGTAACAGGAACTTCCTCATGTATACAATGTTTATTTCGCAGACACAGTAACAGGAACTTCCTCATCTATACTATTTTGATCTTGCAGACACAGTAACAGGAACTTCCTCATCTGTACTATGTTGATCTAGCAGACACAGTAACAGACAGTAACAGGAACTTCCTCATCTATACCGTGTTGATCTAGCAGACACAGTAACAGGAACTTCCTCATCTATACCATGTTGATCTAGCAGACATAGTAACAGACAGTAACAGGACCTTCCTCATCTATACCGTGTTGATCTAGCAGACACAGTAACAGGAACTTCCTCATCTATACCATGGTGATCTAGCAGACACAGTAACAGACAGTAACAGGAACTTCCTCATCTATACTATGTTGATCTAGCAGACACAGTAACAGGACTTCCTCATCTATACCATGTTGATCGTAACAGGTCAGCTTCCATCATCAGTATACAGACAGTAACAGGAACTTTGTTGATCTAGCAGACACAGTAACAGACAGTAACAGGAACTTCCTCATCTATACCGTGTTGATCTAGCAGACACAGTAACAGGAACTTCCTCATCTATACCATGTTGATCTAGCAGACATAGTAACAGACAGTAACAGGACCTTCCTCATCTATACCGTGTTGATCTAGCAGACACAGTAACAGGAACTTCCTCATCTATACCATGGTGATCTAGCAGACACAGTAACAGACAGTAACAGGAACTTCCTCATCTATACTATGTTGATCTAGCAGACACAGTAACAGGAACTTCCTCATCTATACCATGTTGATCTAGCAGACACAGTAACAGACAGTAACAGGAACTTCCTCATCTATACCATGTTGATCTAGCAGACACAGTAACAGGAACTTCCTCATCTATACCATGTTGATCTAGCAGACACAGTAACAGGAACTTCCTCATCTATACCATGTTGATCTAGCAGACACAGTAACAGGAACTTCCTCATCTATACCGTGTTGATCTAGCAGACACAGTAACAGGAACTTCCTCATCTATACTATGTTGATCTAGCAGACACAGTAACAGGAACTTCCTCATCTGTACTATGTTGATCTAGCAGACACAGTAACAGGAACTTCCTCATCTATACCATGTTGATCTAGCAGACACAGTAACAGACAGTAACAGGAACTTCCTCATCTATACCGTGTTGATCTAGCAGACACAGTAACAGGACCTTCCTCATCTATACCATGTTGATCTAGCAGACATAGTAAAAGACAGTAACAGGACCTTCCTCATCTATACCGTGTTGATCTAGCAGACACAGTAACAGGAACTTCCTCATCTATACCATGTTGATCTAGCAGACACAGTAACAGACAGTAACAGGAACTTCCTCATCTATACTGTGTTGATCTGGCAGACACAGTAACAGACAGAGTAACAGGTACTTCCTCATCTATACCGTGTTGATCTAGCAGACACAGTAACAGACAGTAACAGGAACTTCCTCATCAATACCAAGTTGATCTAGCAGACAAAGTAACAGGAACTTCCTCATCTATACTATGTTGATCTAGCAGACACAGTAACAGGAACTTCCTCATCTATACCGTGTTGATCTAGCAGACACAGTAACAGGAACTTCCTCATCTATGCCATGTTGATCTAGCAGACACAGTAACAGACAGTAACAGGAACCTCCTCATCTATACCATGTTGAACTAGCAGACACAGTAACAGACAGTAACAGGAACTTCCTCATCTATACCAAGTTGATCTAGCAGACACAGTAACAGGAACTCCCTCATCTATACCATGTTGATCTAGCAGACACAGTAACAGGAACTTCCTCATCTATACTATGTTGATCTAGCAGACACGGTAACAGGAACTTCCTCATCTATACCGTGTTGATCTAGCAGACACAGTAACAGGAACTTCCTCATCTATACCATGTTGATCTAGCAGACACAGTAACAGGAACTTCCTCATCTATACTATGTTGATCTAGCAGACACGGTAACAGGAACTTCCTCATCTATACCGTGTTGATCTGCAGACACAGTAACAGGAACTTCCTCATCTATACCATGTTGATCTAGCAGACACAGTAACAGACAGTAACAGGAACTTCCTCATCTATACCATGTTGATCTAGCAGACACAGTAACAGGAACTTCCTCATCTATACCATGTTGATCTAGCAGACACAGTAACAGGAACTTCCTCATCTATACCATGTTGATCTAGCAGACACAGTAACAGGAACTTCCTCATCTATAATATGTTGATCTAGCAGACACAGTAACAGGAACTTCCTCATCTGTACTATGTTGATCTAGCAGACACAGTAACAGACAGTAACAGGAACTTCCTCATCAATACCAAGTTGATCTAGCAGACACAGTAACAGGAACTTCCTCATCTATACTACGTTGATCTAGCAGAGACAGTAACAGGAACTTCCTCATCTATACCGTGTTGATCTAGCAGACACAGTAACAGGAACTTCCTCATCTATACCATGTTGATCTAGCAGACACAGTAAAAGACAGTAACAGGAACCTCCTCATCTATACCATGTTGAACTAGCAGACACAGTAACAGACAGTCACAGGAACTTCCTCATCTATACCAAGTTGATCTAGCAGACACAGTAACAGGAACTTCCTCATCTATACCGTGTTGATCTAGCAGACACAGTAACAGGAACTTCCTCATCTATACCATGTTGATCTAGCAGACATAGTAACAGACAGTAACATGACCTTCCTCATCTATACCGTGTTGATCTAGCAGACACAGTAACAGGAACTTCCTCATCTATACCATGTTGATCTAGCAGACACAGTAACAGACAGTAACAGGACCTTCCTCATCTATACCAAGTTGATCTAGCAGACACAGTAACAGGAACTTCCTCATCTATACCGTGTTGATCTAGCAGACACAGTAACAGGAACTTCCTCATCTATAACATGTTGATCTAGCAGACATAGTAACAGACAGTAACATGACCTTCCTCATCTATACCGTGTTGATCTAGCAGACACAGTAACAGGAACTTCCTCATCTATACCATGTTGATCTAGCAGACACAGTAACAGACAGTAACAGGACCTTCCTCATCTATACTATGTTGATCTAGCAGACACAGTAACAGGAACTTCCTCATCTATACCATGTTGATTTAGCAGACACAGAAACAGGAACTTCCTCATCTATACCATGTTGATCTAGCAGACACAGTAACAGACAGTAACAGGAACTTCCTCATCTATACTATGTTGATCTAGCAGACACAGTAACAGGAACTTCCTCATCTATACCATGTTGATCTAGCAGACACAGTAACAGACAGTAACAGGAACTTCCACATCTATACCGTGTTGATCTAGCAGACACAGTAACAGGAACTTCCTCATCTATACCATGTTGATCTAGCAGACACAGTAACAGACAGTAACAGGAACTTCCTCATCTATACCGTGTTGATCTAGCAGACAGAGTAACAGGACCTTCCTCATCTATACCATGTTGATCTAGCAGACATAGTAACAGACAGTAACAGGACCTTCCTCATCTATACCGTGTTGATCTAGCAGACACAGTAACAGGAACTTCCTCATCTATACCATGTTGATCTAGCAGACACAGTAACAGACAGTAACAGGAACTTCCTCATCTATACTGTGTTGATCTGGCAGACACAGTAACAGACAGAGTAACAGGTACTTCCTCATCTATACCGTGTTGATCTAGCAGACACAGTAACAGGAACTTCCTCATCTATACCATGTTGATCTAGCAGACACAGTAACAGGAACTTCCTCATCTATACCATGTTGATCTAGCAGACACAGTAACAAGAACTTCCTCATCTATACCATGTTGATCTAGCAGACACAGTAACAGGAACTTCCTCATCTATACCATGTTGATCTAGCAGACACAGTAACAGGAACTTCCTCATCTATACCATGTTGATCTAGCAGACACAGTAACAGGAACTTCCTCATCTATAATATGTTGATCTAGCAGACACAGTAACAGGAACTTCCTCATCTGTACTATGTTGATCTAGCAGACACAGTAACAGACAGTAACAGGAACTTCCTCATCAATACCAAGTTGATCTAGCAGACACAGTAACAGGAACTTCCTCATCTATACTATGTTGATCTAGCAGAGACAGTAACAGGAACTTCCTCATCTATACCGTGTTGATCTAGCAGACACAGTAACAGGAACTTCCTCATCTATACCATGTTGATCTAGCAGACACAGTAAAAGACAGTAACAGGAACCTCCTCATCTATACCATGTTGAACTAGCAGACACAGTAACAGACAGTCACAGGAACTTCCTCATCTATACCAAGTTGATCTAGCAGACACAGTAACAGGAACTTCCTCATCTATACCGTGTTGATCTAGCAGACACAGTAACAGGAACTTCCTCATCTATACCATGTTGATCTAGCAGACATAGTAACAGACAGTAACATGACCTTCCTCATCTATACCGTGTTGATCTAGCAGACACAGTAACAGGAACTTCCTCATCTATACCATGTTGATCTAGCAGACACAGTAACAGACAGTAACAGGACCTTCCTCATCTATACTATGTTGATCTAGCAGACACAGTAACAGGAACTTCCTCATCTATACCATGTTGATTTAGCAGACACAGAAACAGGAACTTCCTCATCTATACCATGTTGATCTAGCAGACACAGTAACAGACAGTAACAGGAACTTCCTCATCTATACTATGTTGATCTAGCAGACACAGTAACAGGAACTTCCTCATCTATACCATGTTGATCTAGCAGACACAGTAACAGACAGTAACAGGAACTTCCACATCTATACCGTGTTGATCTAGCAGACACAGTAACAGGAACTTCCTCATCTATACCATGTTGATCTAGCAGACACAGTAACAGACAGTAACAGGAACTTCCTCATCTATACCGTGTTGATCTAGCAGACAGAGTAACAGGACCTTCCTCATCTATACCATGTTGATCTAGCAGACATAGTAACAGACAGTAACAGGACCTTCCTCATCTATACCGTGTTGATCTAGCAGACACAGTAACAGGAACTTCCTCATCTATACCATGTTGATCTAGCAGACACAGTAACAGACAGTAACAGGAACTTCCTCATCTATACTGTGTTGATCTGGCAGACACAGTAACAGACAGAGTAACAGGTACTTCCTCATCTATACCGTGTTGATCTAGCAGACACAGTAACAGGAACTTCCTCATCTATACCATGTTGATCTAGCAGACACAGTAACAGGAACTTCCTCATCTATACCATGTTGATCTAGCAGACACAGTAACAAGAACTTCCTCATCTATACCATGTTGATCTAGCAGACACATTAACAGGAACTTCCTCATCTATACCGTGTTGATCTAGCAGACACAGTAACAGGAACTTCGTCATCTATACTATGTTGATCTAGCAGACACAGTAACAGGAACTTCCTCATCTATACTATGTTGATCTTGCAGACACAGTAACAGGAACTTCCTCATCTATACTTTGTTGATCTAGCAGACACAGTAACAGGAAATTCCTCATGTATACAATGTTTATTTCGCAGACACAGTAACAGGAACTTCCTCATCTATACTATGTTGATCTTGCAGACACAGTAACAGGAACTTCCTCATCTGTACTATGTTGATCTAGCAGACACAGTAACAGGAACTTCCTCATCTATACCATGTTGATCTAGCAGACATAGTAACAGACAGTAACAGGACCTTCCTCATCTATACCGTGTTGATCTAGCAGACACAGTAACAGGAACTTCCTCATCTATACCATGGTGATCTAGCAGACACAGTAACAGACAGTAACAGGAACTTCCTCATCTATACTATGTTGATCTAGCAGACACAGTAACAGGAACTTCCTCATCTATACCATGTTGATCTAGCAGACACAGTAACAGACAGTAACAGGAACTTCCTCATCTATACCATGTTGATCTAGCAGACACAGTAACAGGAACTTCCTCATCTATACCATGTTGATCTAGCAGACACAGTAACAGGAACTTCCTCATCTATACCATGTTGATCTAGCAGACACAGTAACAGGAACTTCCTCATCTATACCGTGTTGATCTAGCAGACACAGTAACAGGAACTTCCTCATCTATACTATGTTGATCTAGCAGACACAGTAACAGGAACTTCCTCATCTGTACTATGTTGATCTAGCAGACACAGTAACAGGAACTTCCTCATCTATACCATGTTGATCTAGCAGACACAGTAACAGACAGTAACAGGAACTTCCTCATCTATACCGTGTTGATCTAGCAGACACAGTAACAGGACCTTCCTCATCTATACCATGTTGATCTAGCAGACATAGTAAAAGACAGTAACAGGACCTTCCTCATCTATACCGTGTTGATCTAGCAGACACAGTAACAGGAACTTCCTCATCTATACCATGTTGATCTAGCAGACACAGTAACAGACAGTAACAGGAACTTCCTCATCTATACTGTGTTGATCTGGCAGACACAGTAACAGACAGAGTAACAGGTACTTCCTCATCTATACCGTGTTGATCTAGCAGACACAGTAACAGACAGTAACAGGAACTTCCTCATCAATACCAAGTTGATCTAGCAGACAAAGTAACAGGAACTTCCTCATCTATACTATGTTGATCTAGCAGACACAGTAACAGGAACTTCCTCATCTATACCGTGTTGATCTAGCAGACACAGTAACAGGAACTTCCTCATCTATGCCATGTTGATCTAGCAGACACAGTAACAGACAGTAACAGGAACCTCCTCATCTATACCATGTTGAACTAGCAGACACAGTAACAGACAGTAACAGGAACTTCCTCATCTATACCAAGTTGATCTAGCAGACACAGTAACAGGAACTCCCTCATCTATACCATGTTGATCTAGCAGACACAGTAACAGGAACTTCCTCATCTATACTATGTTGATCTAGCAGACACGGTAACAGGAACTTCCTCATCTATACCGTGTTGATCTAGCAGACACAGTAACAGGAACTTCCTCATCTATACCATGTTGATCTAGCAGACACAGTAACAGGAACTTCCTCATCTATACTATGTTGATCTAGCAGACACGGTAACAGGAACTTCCTCATCTATACCGTGTTGATCTGCAGACACAGTAACAGGAACTTCCTCATCTATACCATGTTGATCTAGCAGACACAGTAACAGACAGTAACAGGAACTTCCTCATCTATACCATGTTGATCTAGCAGACACAGTAACAGGAACTTCCTCATCTATACCATGTTGATCTAGCAGACACAGTAACAGGAACTTCCTCATCTATACCATGTTGATCTAGCAGACACAGTAACAGGAACTTCCTCATCTATAATATGTTGATCTAGCAGACACAGTAACAGGAACTTCCTCATCTGTACTATGTTGATCTAGCAGACACAGTAACAGACAGTAACAGGAACTTCCTCATCAATACCAAGTTGATCTAGCAGACACAGTAACAGGAACTTCCTCATCTATACTATGTTGATCTAGCAGAGACAGTAACAGGAACTTCCTCATCTATACCGTGTTGATCTAGCAGACACAGTAACAGGAACTTCCTCATCTATACCATGTTGATCTAGCAGACACAGTAAAAGACAGTAACAGGAACCTCCTCATCTATACCATGTTGAACTAGCAGACACAGTAACAGACAGTCACAGGAACTTCCTCATCTATACCAAGTTGATCTAGCAGACACAGTAACAGGAACTTCCTCATCTATACCGTGTTGATCTAGCAGACACAGTAACAGGAACTTCCTCATCTATACCATGTTGATCTAGCAGACATAGTAACAGACAGTAACATGACCTTCCTCATCTATACCGTGTTGATCTAGCAGACACAGTAACAGGAACTTCCTCATCTATACCATGTTGATCTAGCAGACACAGTAACAGACAGTAACAGGACCTTCCTCATCTATACTATGTTGATCTAGCAGACACAGTAACAGGAACTTCCTCATCTATACCATGTTGATTTAGCAGACACAGAAACAGGAACTTCCTCATCTATACCATGTTGATCTAGCAGACACAGTAACAGACAGTAACAGGAACTTCCTCATCTATACTATGTTGATCTAGCAGACACAGTAACAGGAACTTCCTCATCTATACCATGTTGATCTAGCAGACACAGTAACAGACAGTAACAGGAACTTCCACATCTATACCGTGTTGATCTAGCAGACACAGTAACAGGAACTTCCTCATCTATACCATGTTGATCTAGCAGACACAGTAACAGACAGTAACAGGAACTTCCTCATCTATACCGTGTTGATCTAGCAGACAGAGTAACAGGACCTTCCTCATCTATACCATGTTGATCTAGCAGACATAGTAACAGACAGTAACAGGACCTTCCTCATCTATACCGTGTTGATCTAGCAGACACAGTAACAGGAACTTCCTCATCTATACCATGTTGATCTAGCAGACACAGTAACAGACAGTAACAGGAACTTCCTCATCTATACTGTGTTGATCTGGCAGACACAGTAACAGACAGAGTAACAGGTACTTCCTCATCTATACCGTGTTGATCTAGCAGACACAGTAACAGGAACTTCCTCATCTATACCATGTTGATCTAGCAGACACAGTAACAGGAACTTCCTCATCTATACTATGTTGATCTAGCAGACACGGTAACAGGAACTTCCTCATCTATACCGTGTTGATCTGCAGACACAGTAACAGGAACTTCCTCATCTATACCATGTTGATCTAGCAGACACAGTAACAGACAGTATCAGGAACTTCCTCATCTATACCATGTTGATCTAGCAGACACAGTAACAGGAACTTCCTCATCTATACCATGTTGATCTAGCAGACACAGTAACAGGAACTTCCTCATCTATAATATGTTGATCTAGCAGACACAGTAACAGGAACTTCCTCATCTGTACTATGTTGATCTAGCAGACACAGTAACAGACAGTAACAGGAACTTCCTCATCAATACCAAGTTGATCTAGCAGACACAGTAACAGGAACTTCCTCATCTATACCATGTTGATCTAGCAGACACAGTAACAGACAGTAACAGGAACTTCCTCATCTATACCATGTTGATCTAGCAGACACAGTAACAGGAACTTCCTCATCTATACCATGTTGATCTAGCAGACACAGTAACAGGAACTTCCTCATCTATACCATGTTGATCTAGCAGACACAGTAACAGGAACTTCCTCATCTATACCGTGTTGATCTAGCAGACACAGTAACAGGAACTTCCTCATCTATACTATGTTGATCTAGCAGACACAGTAACAGGAACTTCCTCATCTGTACTATGTTGATCTAGCAGACACAGTAACAGGAACTTCCTCATCTATACCATGTTGATCTAGCAGACACAGTAACAGACAGTAACAGGAACTTCCTCATCTATACCGTGTTGATCTAGCAGACACAGTAACAGGACCTTCCTCATCTATACCATGTTGATCTAGCAGACATAGTAACAGACAGTAACAGGACCTTCCTCATCTATACCGTGTTGATCTAGCAGACACAGTAACAGGAACTTCCTCATCTATACCATGTTGATCTAGCAGACACAGTAACAGACAGTAACAGGAACTTCCTCATCTATACTGTGTTGATCTGGCAGACACAGTAACAGACAGAGTAACAGGTACTTCCTCATCTATACCGTGTTGATCTAGCAGACACAGTAACAGACAGTAACAGGAACTTCCTCATCAATACCAAGTTGATCTAGCAGACAAAGTAGCAGGAACTTCCTCATCTATACTATGTTGATCTAGCAGACACAGTAACAGGAACTTCCTCATTTATACCGTGTTGATCTAGCAGACACAGTAACAGGAACTTCCTCATCTATACCGTGTTGATCTAGCAGACACAGTAACAGACAGTAACAGGAACCTCCTCATCTATACCATGTTGAACTAGCAGACACAGTAACAGACAGTAACAGGAACTTCCTCATCTATACCAAGTTGATCTAGCAGACACAGTAACAGGAACTCCCTCATCTATACCATGTTGATCTAGCAGACACAGTAACAGGAACTTCCTCATCTATACTATGTTGATCTAGCAGACACGGTAACAGGAACTTCCTCATCTATACCGTGTTGATCTAGCAGACACAGTAACAGGAACTTCCTCATCTATACCATGTTGATCTAGCAGACACAGTAACAGGAACTTCCTCATCTATACTATGTTGATCTAGCAGACACGGTAACAGGAACTTCCTCATCTATACCGTGTTGATCTGCAGACACAGTAACAGGAACTTCCTCATCTATACCATGTTGATCTAGCAGACACAGTAACAGACAGTAACAGGAACTTCCTCATCTATACCATGTTGATCTAGCAGACACAGTAACAGGAACTTCCTCATCTATACCATGTTGATCTAGCAGACACAGTAACAGGAACTTCCTCATCTATACCATGTTGATCTAGCAGACACAGTAACAGGAACTTCCTCATCTATAATATGTTGATCTAGCAGACACAGTAACAGGAACTTCCTCATCTGTACTATGTTGATCTAGCAGACACAGTAACAGACAGTAACAGGAACTTCCTCATCAATACCAAGTTGATCTAGCAGACACAGTAACAGGAACTTCCTCATCTATACTATGTTGATCTAGCAGAGACAGTAACAGGAACTTCCTCATCTATACCGTGTTGATCTAGCAGACACAGTAACAGGAACTTCCTCATCTATACCATGTTGATCTAGCAGACACAGTAAAAGACAGTAACAGGAACCTCCTCATCTATACCATGTTGAACTAGCAGACACAGTAACAGACAGTCACAGGAACTTCCTCATCTATACCAAGTTGATCTAGCAGACACAGTAACAGGAACTTCCTCATCTATACCGTGTTGATCTAGCAGACACAGTAACAGGAACTTCCTCATCTATACCATGTTGATCTAGCAGACATAGTAACAGACAGTAACATGACCTTCCTCATCTATACCGTGTTGATCTAGCAGACACAGTAACAGGAACTTCCTCATCTATACCATGTTGATCTAGCAGACACAGTAACAGACAGTAACAGGACCTTCCTCATCTATACTATGTTGATCTAGCAGACACAGTAACAGGAACTTCCTCATCTATACCATGTTGATTTAGCAGACACAGAAACAGGAACTTCCTCATCTATACCATGTTGATCTAGCAGACACAGTAACAGACAGTAACAGGAACTTCCTCATCTATACTATGTTGATCTAGCAGACACAGTAACAGGAACTTCCTCATCTATACCATGTTGATCTAGCAGACACAGTAACAGACAGTAACAGGAACTTCCACATCTATACCGTGTTGATCTAGCAGACACAGTAACAGGAACTTCCTCATCTATACCATGTTGATCTAGCAGACACAGTAACAGACAGTAACAGGAACTTCCTCATCTATACCGTGTTGATCTAGCAGACAGAGTAACAGGACCTTCCTCATCTATACCATGTTGATCTAGCAGACATAGTAACAGACAGTAACAGGACCTTCCTCATCTATACCGTGTTGATCTAGCAGACACAGTAACAGGAACTTCCTCATCTATACCATGTTGATCTAGCAGACACAGTAACAGACAGTAACAGGAACTTCCTCATCTATACTGTGTTGATCTGGCAGACACAGTAACAGACAGAGTAACAGGTACTTCCTCATCTATACCGTGTTGATCTAGCAGACACAGTAACAGGAACTTCCTCATCTATACCATGTTGATCTAGCAGACACAGTAACAGGAACTTCCTCATCTATACTATGTTGATCTAGCAGACACGGTAACAGGAACTTCCTCATCTATACCGTGTTGATCTGCAGACACAGTAACAGGAACTTCCTCATCTATACCATGTTGATCTAGCAGACACAGTAACAGACAGTATCAGGAACTTCCTCATCTATACCATGTTGATCTAGCAGACACAGTAACAGGAACTTCCTCATCTATACCATGTTGATCTAGCAGACACAGTAACAGGAACTTCCTCATCTATAATATGTTGATCTAGCAGACACAGTAACAGGAACTTCCTCATCTGTACTATGTTGATCTAGCAGACACAGTAACAGACAGTAACAGGAACTTCCTCATCAATACCAAGTTGATCTAGCAGACACAGTAACAGGAACTTCCTCATCTATACCATGTTGATCTAGCAGACACAGTAACAGACAGTAACAGGAACTTCCTCATCTATACCATGTTGATCTAGCAGACACAGTAACAGGAACTTCCTCATCTATACCATGTTGATCTAGCAGACACAGTAACAGGAACTTCCTCATCTATACCATGTTGATCTAGCAGACACAGTAACAGGAACTTCCTCATCTATACCGTGTTGATCTAGCAGACACAGTAACAGGAACTTCCTCATCTATACTATGTTGATCTAGCAGACACAGTAACAGGAACTTCCTCATCTGTACTATGTTGATCTAGCAGACACAGTAACAGGAACTTCCTCATCTATACCATGTTGATCTAGCAGACACAGTAACAGACAGTAACAGGAACTTCCTCATCTATACCGTGTTGATCTAGCAGACACAGTAACAGGACCTTCCTCATCTATACCATGTTGATCTAGCAGACATAGTAACAGACAGTAACAGGACCTTCCTCATCTATACCGTGTTGATCTAGCAGACACAGTAACAGGAACTTCCTCATCTATACCATGTTGATCTAGCAGACACAGTAACAGACAGTAACAGGAACTTCCTCATCTATACTGTGTTGATCTGGCAGACACAGTAACAGACAGAGTAACAGGTACTTCCTCATCTATACCGTGTTGATCTAGCAGACACAGTAACAGACAGTAACAGGAACTTCCTCATCAATACCAAGTTGATCTAGCAGACAAAGTAGCAGGAACTTCCTCATCTATACTATGTTGATCTAGCAGACACAGTAACAGGAACTTCCTCATTTATACCGTGTTGATCTAGCAGACACAGTAACAGGAACTTCCTCATCTATGCCATGTTGATCTAGCAGACACAGTAACAGACAGTAACAGGAACCTCCTCATCTATACCATGTTGAACTAGCAGACACAGTAACAGACAGTAACAGGAACTTCCTCATCTATACCAAGTTGATCTAGCAGACACAGTAACAGGAACTCCCTCATCTATACCATGTTGATCTAGCAGACACAGTAACAGGAACTTCCTCATCTATACTATGTTGATCTAGCAGACACGGTAACAGGAACTTCCTCATCTATACCGTGTTGATCTAGCAGACACAGTAACAGGAACTTCCTCATCTATACCATGTTGATCTAGCAGACACAGTAACAGGAACTTCCTCATCTATACTATGTTGATCTAGCAGACACGGTAACAGGAACTTCCTCATCTATACCGTGTTGATCTGCAGACACAGTAACAGGAACTTCCTCATCTATACCATGTTGATCTAGCAGACACAGTAACAGACAGTAACAGGAACTTCCTCATCTATACCATGTTGATCTAGCAGACACAGTAACAGGAACTTCCTCATCTATACCATGTTGATCTAGCAGACACAGTAACAGGAACTTCCTCATCTATACCATGTTGATCTAGCAGACACAGTAACAGGAACTTCCTCATCTATAATATGTTGATCTAGCAGACACAGTAACAGGAACTTCCTCATCTGTACTATGTTGATCTAGCAGACACAGTAACAGACAGTAACAGGAACTTCCTCATCAATACCAAGTTGATCTAGCAGACACAGTAACAGGAACTTCCTCATCTATACTATGTTGATCTAGCAGAGACAGTAACAGAAACTTCCTCATCTATACCGTGTTGATCTAGCAGACACAGTAACAGGAACTTCCTCATCTATACCATGTTGATCTAGCAGACACAGTAAAAGACAGTAACAGGAACCTCCTCATCTATACCATGTTGAACTAGCAGACACAGTAACAGACAGTCACAGGAACTTCCTCATCTATACCAAGTTGATCTAGCAGACACAGTAACAGGAACTCCCTCATCTATACCATGTTGATCTAGCAGACACAGTAACAGGAACTTCCTCATCTATACTATGTTGATCTAGCAGACACAGTAACAGGAACTTCCACATCTATACCGTGTTGATCTAGCAGACACAGTAACAGGAACTTCCTCATCTATACCATGTTGATCTAGCAGACACAGTAACAGACAGTAACAGGAACTTCCTCATCTATACCGTGTTGATCTAGCAGACAGAGTAACAGGACCTTCCTCATCTATACCATGTTGATCTAGCAGACATAGTAACAGACAGTAACAGGACCTTCCTCATCTATACCGTGTTGATCTAGCAGACACAGTAACAGGAACTTCCTCATCTATACCATGTTGATCTAGCAGACACAGTAACAGACAGTAACAGGAACTTCCTCATCTATACTGTGTTGATCTGGCAGACACAGTAACAGACAGAGTAACAGGTACTTCCTCATCTATACCGTGTTGATCTAGCAGACACAGTAACAGGAACTTCCTCATCTATACCATGTTGATCTAGCAGACACAGTAACAGGAACTTCCTCATCTATACTATGTTGATCTAGCAGACACGGTAACAGGAACTTCCTCATCTATACCGTGTTGATCTGCAGACACAGTAACAGGAACTTCCTCATCTATACCATGTTGATCTAGCAGACACAGTAACAGACAGTATGAGGAACTTCCTCATCTATACCATGTTGATCTAGCAGACACAGTAACAGGAACTTCCTCATCTATACCATGTTGATCTAGCAGACACAGTAACAGGAACTTCCTCATCTATACCATGTTGATCTAGCAGACACAGTAACAGGAACTTCCTCATCTATAATATGTTGATCTAGCAGACACAGTAACAGGAACTTCCTCATCTGTACTATGTTGATCTAGCAGACACAGTAACAGACAGTAACAGGAACTTCCTCATCAATACCAAGTTGATCTAGCAGACACAGTAACAGGAACTTCCTCATCTATACTATGTTGATCTAGCAGAGACAGTAACAGGAACTTCCTCATCTATACCGTGTTGATCTAGCAGACACAGTAACAGGAACTTCCTCATCTATACCATGTTGATCTAGCAGACACAGTAAAAGACAGTAACAGGAACCTCCTCATCTATACCATGTTGAACTAGCAGACACAGTAACAGACAGTCACAGGAACTTCCTCATCTATACCAAGTTGATCTAGCAGACACAGTAACAGGAACTCCCTCATCTATACCATGTTGATCTAGCAGACACAGTAACAGGAACTTCCTCATCTATACTATGTTGATCTAGCAGACACAGTAACAGGAACTTCCTCATCTATACCGTGTTGATCTAGCAGACACAGTAACAGGAACTTCCTCATCTATACCATGTTGATCTAGCAGACATAGTAACAGACAGTAACATGACCTTCCTCATCTATACCGTGTTGATCTAGCAGACACAGTAACAGACAGTAACAGGACCTTCCTCATCTATACTATGTTGATCTAGCAGACACAGTAACAGGTACTTCCTCATCTATACCATGTTGATCTAGCAGACACAGTAACAGACAGTAACAGGAACTTCCTCATCTATACTATGTTGATCTAGCAGACACAGTAACAGACAGTAACAGGAACTTCCACATCTATACCGTGTTGATCTAGCAGACACAGTAACAGACAGTAACAGGAACTTCCACATCTATACCATGTTGATCTAGCAGACACAGTAACAGACAGTAACAGGACCTTCCTCATCTATACTATGTTGATCTAGCAGACACAGTAACAGGTACTTCCTCATCTATACCATGTTGATCTAGCAGACACAGTAACAGACAGTAACAGGAACTTCCACATCTATACCGTGTTGATCTAGCAGACACAGTAACAGGAACTTCCTCATCTATACCATGTTGATCTAGCAGACACAGTAACAGACAGTAACAGGAACTTCCTCATCTATACCGTGTTGATCTAGCAGACACAGTAACAGGACCTTCCTCATCTATACCATGTTGATCTAGCAGACATAGTAACAGACAGTAACAGGACCTTCCTCATCTATACCGTGTTGATCTAGCAGACACAGTAACAGGAACTGCCTCATCTATACCATGTTGATCTAGCAGACACAGTAACAGACAGTAACAGGAACTTCCTCATCTATACTGTGTTGATCTGGAAGACACAGTAACAGACAGAGTAACAGGTACTTCCTCATCTATACCGTGTTGATCTAGCAGACACAGTAATAGACAGTAACAGGAACTTCCTCATCAATACCAAGTTGATCTAGCAGACACAGTAACAGGAACTTCCTCATCTATACTATGTTGATCTAGCAGACACAGTAACAGGAACTTCCTCATCTGTACTATGTTGATCTAGCAGACACAGTAACAGGAACTTCCTCATCTATACCATGTTGATCTAGCAGACACAGTAACAGACAGTAACAGGAACTTCCTCATCTATACCGTGTTGATCTAGCAGACACAGTAACAGGACCTTCCTCATCTATACCATGTTGATCTAGCAGACACAGTAACAGACAGTAACAGGAACTTCCTCATCTATACCATGTTGATCTAGCAGACACAGTAACAAGAACTTCCTCATCTATACCATGTTGATCTAGCAGACACATTAACAGGAACTTCCTCATCTATACCGTGTTGATCTAGCAGACACAGTAACAGGAACTTCGTCATCTATACTATGTTGATCTAGCAGACACAGTAACAGGAACTTCCTCATCTATACTATGTTGATCTTGCAGACACAGTAACAGGAACTTCCTCATCTATACTTTGTTGATCTAGCAGACACAGTAACAGGAACTTCCTCATGTATACAATGTTTATTTCGCAGACACAGTAACAGGAACTTCCTCATCTATACTATGTTGATCTTGCAGACACAGTAACAGGAACTTCCTCATCTGTACTATGTTGATCTAGCAGACACAGTAACAGGAACTTCCTCATCTATACCATGTTGATCTAGCAGACACAGTAACAGACAGTAACAGGAACTTCCTCATCTATACCGTGTTGATCTAGCAGACACAGTAACAGGAACTTCCTCATCTATACCATGTTGATCTAGCAGACACAGTAACAGACAGTAACAGGAACTTCCACATCTATACCGTGTTGATCTAGCAGACACAGTAACAGGAACTTCCTCATCTATACCATGTTGATCTAGCAGACACAGTAACAGACAGTAACAGGAACTTCCTCATCTATACCGTGTTGATCTAGCAGACACAGTAACAGGACCTTCCTCATCTATACCATGTTGATCTAGCAGACATAGTAACAGACAGTAACAGGACCTTCCTCATCTATACCGTGTTGATCTAGCAGACACAGTAACAGGAACTGCCTCATCTATACCATGTTGATCTAGCAGACACAGTAACAGACAGTAACAGGAACTTCCTCATCTATACTGTGTTGATCTGGAAGACACAGTAACAGACAGAGTAACAGGTACTTCCTCATCTATACCGTGTTGATCTAGCAGACACAGTAATAGACAGTAACAGGAACTTCCTCATCAATACCAAGTTGATCTAGCAGACACAGTAACAGGAACTTCCTCATCTGTACTATGTTGATCTAGCAGACACAGTAACAGGAACTTCCTCATCTATACCATGTTGATCTAGCAGACACAGTAACAGACAGTAACAGGAACTTCCTCATCTATACCGTGTTGATCTAGCAGACACAGTAACAGGAACTTCCTCATCTATACCATGTTGATCTAGCAGACACAGTAACAGACAGTAACAGGAACTTCCACATCTATACCGTGTTGATCTAGCAGACACAGTAACAGGAACTTCCTCATCTATACCATGTTGATCTAGCAGACACAGTAACAGACAGTAACAGGAACTTCCTCATCTATACCGTGTTGATCTAGCAGACACAGTAACAGGACCTTCCTCATCTATACCATGTTGATCTAGCAGACATAGTAACAGACAGTAACAGGACCTTTCTCATCTATACCGTGTTGATCTAGCAGACACAGTAACAGGAACTGCCTCATCTATACCATGTTGATCTAGCAGACACAGTAACAGACAGTAACAGGAACTTCCTCATCTATACTGTGTTGATCTGGAAGACACAGTAACAGACAGAGTAACAGGTACTTCCTCATCTATACCGTGTTGATCTAGCAGACACAGTAATAGACAGTAACAGGAACTTCCTCATCAATACCAAGTTGATCTAGCAGACACAGTAACAGGAACTTCCTCATCTATACTATGTTGATCTAGCAGACACAGTAACAGGAACTTCCTCATCTGTACTATGTTGATCTAGCAGACACAGTAACAGGAACTTCCTCATCTATACCATGTTGATCTAGCAGACACAGTAACAGACAGTAACAGGAACTTCCTCATCTATACCGTGTTGATCTAGCAGACACAGTAACAGGACCTTCCTCATCTATACCATGTTGATCTAGCAGACACAGTAACAGACAGTAACAGGAACTTCCTCATCTATACCATGTTGATCTAGCAGACACAGTAACAAGAACTTCCTCATCTATACCATGTTGATCTAGCAGACACATTAACAGGAACTTCCTCATCTATACCGTGTTGATCTAGCAGACACAGTAACAGGAACTTCGTCATCTATACTATGTTGATCTAGCAGACACAGTAACAGGAACTTCCTCATCTATACTATGTTGATCTTGCAGACACAGTAACAGGAACTTCCTCATCTATACTTTGTTGATCTAGCAGACACAGTAACAGGAACTTCCTCATGTATACAATGTTTATTTCGCAGACACAGTAACAGGAACTTCCTCATCTATACTATGTTGATCTTGCAGACACAGTAACAGGAACTTCCTCATCTGTACTATGTTGATCTAGCAGACACAGTAACAGGAACTTCCTCATCTATACCATGTTGATCTAGCAGACACAGTAACAGACAGTAACAGGAACTTCCTCATCTATACCGTGTTGATCTAGCAGACACAGTAACAGGAACTTCCTCATCTATACCATGTTGATCTAGCAGACATAGTAACAGACAGTAACAGGACCTTCCTCATCTATACCGTGTTGATCTAGCAGACACAGTAACAGGAACTTCCTCATCTATACCATGGTGATCTAGCAGACACAGTAACAGACAGTAACAGGAACTTCCTCATCTATACTATGTTGATCTAGCAGACACAGTAACAGGAACTTCCTCATCTATACCATGTTGATCTAGCAGACACAGTAACAGACAGTAACAGGAACTTCCTCATCTATACCATGTTGATCTAGCAGACACAGTAACAGGAACTTCCTCATCTATACCATGTTGATCTAGCAGACACAGTAACAGGAACTTCCTCATCTATACCATGTTGATCTAGCAGACACAGTAACAGGAACTTCCTCATCTATACCGTGTTGATCTAGCAGACACAGTAACAGGAACTTCCTCATCTATACTATGTTGATCTAGCAGACACAGTAACAGGAACTTCCTCATCTGTACTATGTTGATCTAGCAGACACAGTAACAGGAACTTCCTCATCTATACCATGTTGATCTAGCAGACACAGTAACAGACAGTAACAGGAACTTCCTCATCTATACCGTGTTGATCTAGCAGACACAGTAACAGGACCTTCCTCATCTATACCATGTTGATCTAGCAGATATAGTAACAGACAGTAACAGGACCTTCCTCATCTATACCGTGTTGATCTAGCAGACACAGTAACAGGAACTTCCTCATCTATACCATGTTGATCTAGCAGACACAGTAACAGACAGTAACAGGAACTTCCTCATCTATACTGTGTTGATCTGGCAGACACAGTAACAGACAGAGTAACAGGTACTTCCTCATCTATACCGTGTTGATCTAGCAGACACAGTAACAGACAGTAACAGGAACTTCCTCATCAATACCAAGTTGATCTAGCAGACAAAGTAACAGGAACTTCCTCATCTATACTATGTTGATCTAGCAGACACAGTAACAGGAACTTCCTCATCTATACCGTGTTGATCTAGCAGACACAGTAACAGGAACTTCCTCATCTATGCCATGTTGATCTAGCAGACACAGTAACAGACAGTAACAGGAACCTCCTCATCTATACCATGTTGAACTAGCAGACACAGTAACAGACAGTAACAGGAACTTCCTCATCTATACCAAGTTGATCTAGCAGACACAGTAACAGGAACTCCCTCATCTATACCATGTTGATCTAGCAGACACAGTAACAGGAACTTCCTCATCTATACTATGTTGATCTAGCAGACACGGTAACAGGAACTTCCTCATCTATACCGTGTTGATCTAGCAGACACAGTAACAGGAACTTCCTCATCTATACCATGTTGATCTAGCAGACACAGTAACAGGAACTTCCTCATCTATACTATGTTGATCTAGCAGACACGGTAACAGGAACTTCCTCATCTATACCGTGTTGATCTGCAGAGACAGTAACAGGAACTTCCTCATCTATACCATGTTGATCTAGCAGACACAGTAACAGACAGTAACAGGAACTTCCTCATCTATACCATGTTGATCTAGCAGACACAGTAACAGGAACTTCCTCATCTATACCATGTTGATCTAGCAGACACAGTAACAGGAACTTCCTCATCTATACCATGTTGATCTAGCAGACACAGTAACAGGAACTTCCTCATCTATAATATGTTGATCTAGCAGACACAGTAACAGGAACTTCCTCATCTGTACTATGTTGATCTAGCAGACACAGTAACAGACAGTAACAGGAACTTCCTCATCAATACCAAGTTGATCTAGCAGACACAGTAACAGGAACTTCCTCATCTATACTATGTTGATCTAGCAGAGACAGTAACAGGAACTTCCTCATCTATACCGTGTTGATCTAGCAGACACAGTAACAGGAACTTCCTCATCTATACCATGTTGATCTAGCAGACACAGTAAAAGACAGTAACAGGAACCTCCTCATCTATACCATGTTGAACTAGCAGACACAGTAACAGACAGTCACAGGAACTTCCTCATCTATACCAAGTTGATCTAGCAGACACAGTAACAGGAACTCCCTCATCTATACCATGTTGATCTAGCAGACACAGTAACAGGAACTTCCTCATCTATACTATGTTGATCTAGCAGACACAGTAACAGGAACTTCCTCATCTATACCGTGTTGATCTAGCAGACACAGTAACAGGAACTTCCTCATCTATACCATGTTGATCTAGCAGACATAGTAACAGACAGTAACATGACCTTCCTCATCTATACCGTGTTGATCTAGCAGACACAGTAACAGGAACTTCCTCATCTATACCATGTTGATCTAGCAGACACAGTAACAGACAGTAACAGGACCTTCCTCATCTATACTATGTTGATCTAGCAGACACAGTAACAGGAACTTCCTCATCTATACCATGTTGATTTAGCAGACACAGAAACAGGAACTTCCTCATCTATACCATGTTGATCTAGCAGACACAGTAACAGACAGTAACAGGAACTTCCTCATCTATACTATGTTGATCTAGCAGACACAGTAACAGGAACTTCCTCATCTATACCATGTTGATCTAGCAGACACAGTAACAGACAGTAACAGGAACTTCCACATCTATACCGTGTTGATCTAGCAGACACAGTAACAGGAACTTCCTCATCTATACCATGTTGATCTAGCAGACACAGTAACAGACAGTAACAGGAACTTCCTCATCTATACCGTGTTGATCTAGCAGACACAGTAACAGGACCTTCCTCATCTATACCATGTTGATCTAGCAGACATAGTAACAGACAGTAACAGGACCTTCCTCATCTATACCGTGTTGATCTAGCAGACACAGTAACAGGAACTGCCTCATCTATACCATGTTGATCTAGCAGACACAGTAACAGACAGTAACAGGAACTTCCTCATCTATACTGTGTTGATCTGGAAGACACAGTAACAGACAGAGTAACAGGTACTTCCTCATCTATACCGTGTTGATCTAGCAGACACAGTAATAGACAGTAACAGGAACTTCCTCATCAATACCAAGTTGATCTAGCAGACACAGTAACAGGAACTTCCTCATCTATACTATGTTGATCTAGCAGACACAGTAACAGGAACTTCCTCATCTATACCGTGTTGATCTAGCAGACACAGTAACAGGAACTTCCTCATCTATACCATGTTGATCTAGCAGACACAGTAACAGACAGTAACAGGAACCTCCTCATCTATACCATGTTGAACTAGCAGACACAGTAACAGACAGTACCAGGAACTTCCTCATCTATACCAAGTTGATCTAGCAGACACAGTAACAGGAACTCCCTCATCTATACCATGTTGATCTAGCAGACACAGTAACAGGAACTTCCTCATCTATACTATGTTGATCTAGCAGACACAGTAAAAGGAACTTCCTCATCTATACCGTGTTGATCTAGCAGACACAGTAACAGGAACTTCCTCATCTATACCATGTTGATCTAGCAGACATAGTAACAGACAGTAACATGACCTTCCTCATCTATACCGTGTTGATCTAGCAGACACAGTAACAGGAACTTCCTCATCTATACCATGTTGATCTAGCAGACACAGTAACAGACAGTAACAGGACCTTCCTCATCTATACTATGTTGATCTAGCAGACACAGTAACAGGAACTTCCTCATCTATACCATGTTGATTTAGCAGACACAGAAACAGGAACTTCCTCATCTATACCATGTTGATCTAGCAGACACAGTAACAGACAGTAACAGGAACTTCCTCATCTATACTATGTTGATCTAGCAGACACAGTAACAGGAACTTCCTCATCTATACCATGTTGATCTAGCAGACACAGTAACAGACAGTAACAGGAACTTCCACATCTATACCGTGTTGATCTAGCAGACACAGTAACAGGAACTTCCTCATCTATACCATGTTGATCTAGCAGACACAGTAACAGACAGTAACAGGAACTTCCTCATCTATACCGTGTTGATCTAGCAGACACAGTAACAGGACCTTCCTCATCTATACCATGTTGATCTAGCAGACATAGTAACAGACAGTAACAGGACCTTCCTCATCTATACCGTGTTGATCTAGCAGACACAGTAACAGGAACTGCCTCATCTATACCATGTTGATCTAGCAGACACAGTAACAGACAGTAACAGGAACTTCCTCATCTATACTGTGTTGATCTGGAAGACACAGTAACAGACAGAGTAACAGGTACTTCCTCATCTATACCGTGTTGATCTAGCAGACACAGTAATAGACAGTAACAGGAACTTCCTCATCAATACCAAGTTGATCTAGCAGACACAGTAACAGGAACTTCCTCATCTATACTATGTTGATCTAGCAGACACAGTAACAGGAACTTCCTCATCTATACCGTGTTGATCTAGCAGACACAGTAACAGGAACTTCCTCATCTATACCATGTTGATCTAGCAGACACAGTAACAGACAGTAACAGGAACCTCCTCATCTATACCATGTTGAACTAGCAGACACAGTAACAGACAGTACCAGGAACTTCCTCATCTATACCAAGTTGATCTAGCAGACACAGTAACAGGAACTCCCTCATCTATACCATGTTGATCTAGCAGACACAGTAACAGGAACTTCCTCATCTATACTATGTTGATCTAGCAGACACAGTAACAGGAACTTCCTCATCTATACCGTGTTGATCTAGCAGACACAGTAACAGGAACTTCCTCATCTATACCATGTTGATCTAGCAGACACAGTAACAGACAGTAACAGGAACTTCCTCATCTATACCGTGTTGATCTAGCAGACACAGTAACAGGACCTTCCTCATCTATACCATGTTGATCTAGCAGACACAGTAACAGACAGTAACAGGAACTTCCTCATCTATACCATGTTGATCTAGCAGACACAGTAACAAGAACTTCCTCATCTATACCATGTTGATCTAGCAGACACATTAACAGGAACTTCCTCATCTATACCGTGTTGATCTAGCAGACACAGTAACAGGAACTTCGTCATCTATACTATGTTGATCTAGCAGACACAGTAACAGGAACTTCCTCATCTATACTATGTTGATCTTGCAGACACAGTAACAGGAACTTCCTCATCTGTACTATGTTGATCTAGCAGACACAGTAACAGGAACTTCCTCATGTATACAATGTTTATTTCGCAGACACAGTAACAGGAACTTCCTCATCTATACTATGTTGATCTTGCAGACACAGTAACAGGAACTTCCTCATCTGTACTATGTTGATCTAGCAGACACAGTAACAGGAACTTCCTCATCTATACCATGTTGATCTAGCAGACACAGTAACAGACAGTAACAGGAACTTCCTCATCTATACCGTGTTGATCTAGCAGACACAGTAACAGGAACTTCCTCATCTATACCATGTTGATCTAGCAGACATAGTAACAGACAGTAACAGGACCTTCCTCATCTATACCGTGTTGATCTAGCAGACACAGTAACAGGAACTTCCTCATCTATACCATGGTGATCTAGCAGACACAGTAACAGACAGTAACAGGAACTTCCTCATCTATACTATGTTGATCTAGCAGACACAGTAACAGGAACTTCCTCATCTATACCATGTTGATCTAGCAGACACAGTAACAGACAGTAACAGGAACTTCCTCATCTATACCATGTTGATCTAGCAGACACAGTAACAGGAACTTCCTCATCTATACCATGTTGATCTAGCAGACACAGTAACAGGAACTTCCTCATCTATACCATGTTGATCTAGCAGACACAGTAACAGGAACTTCCTCATCTATACCGTGTTGATCTAGCAGACACAGTAACAGGAACTTCCTCATCTATACTATGTTGATCTAGCAGACACAGTAACAGGAACTTCCTCATCTGTACTATGTTGATCTAGCAGACACAGTAACAGGAACTTCCTCATCTATACCATGTTGATCTAGCAGACACAGTAACAGACAGTAACAGGAACTTCCTCATCTATACCAAGTTGATCTAGCAGACACAGTAACAGGACCTTCCTCATCTATACCATGTTGATCTAGCAGACATAGTAACAGACAGTAACAGGACCTTCCTCATCTATACCGTGTTGATCTAGCAGACACAGTAACAGGAACTTCCTCATCTATACCATGTTGATCTAGCAGACACAGTAACAGACAGTAACAGGAACTTCCTCATCTATACCGTGTTGATCTAGCAGACACAGTAACAGACAGTAACAGGAACTTCCTCATCAATACCAAGTTGATCTAGCAGACACAGTAACAGGAACTTCCTCATCTATACTATGTTGATCTAGCAGACACAGTAACAGGAACTTCCTCATCTATACCGTGTTGATCTAGCAGACACAGTAACAGGAACTTCCTCATCTATGCCATGTTGATCTAGCAGACACAGTAACAGACAGTAACAGGAACCTCCTCATCTATACCATGTTGAACTAGCAGACACAGTAACAGACAGTAACAGGAACTTCCTCATCTATACCAAGTTGATCTAGCAGACACAGTAACAGGAACTCCCTCATCTATACCATGTTGATCTAGCAGACACAGTAACAGGAACTTCCTCATCTATACTATGTTGATCTAGCAGACACGGTAACAGGAACTTCCTCATCTATACCGTGTTGATCTAGCAGACACAGTAACAGGAACTTCCTCATCTATACCATGTTGATCTAGCAGACACAGTAACAGGAACTTCCTCATCTATACTATGTTGATCTAGCAGACACGGTAACAGGAACTTCCTCATCTATACCGTGTTGATCTGCAGACACAGTAACAGGAACTTCCTCATCTATACCATGTTGATCTAGCAGACACAGTAACAGACAGTAACAGGAACTTCCTCATCTATACCATGTTGATCTAGCAGACACAGTAACAGGAACTTCCTCATCTATACCATGTTGATCTAGCAGACACAGTAACAGGAACTTCCTCATCTATACCATGTTGATCTAGCAGACACAGTAACAGGAACTTCCTCATCTATAATATGTTGATCTAGCAGACACAGTAACAGGAACTTCCTCATCTGTACTATGTTGATCTAGCAGACACAGTAACAGACAGTAACAGGAACTTCCTCATCAATACCAAGTTGATCTAGCAGACACAGTAACAGGAACTTCCTCATCTATACTATGTTGATCTAGCAGAGACAGTAACAGGAACTTCCTCATCTATACCGTGTTGATCTAGCAGACACAGTAACAGGAACTTCCTCATCTATACCATGTTGATCTAGCAGACACAGTAAAAGACAGTAACAGGAACCTCCTCATCTATACCATGTTGAACTAGCAGACACAGTAACAGACAGTCACAGGAACTTCCTCATCTATACCAAGTTGATCTAGCAGACACAGTAACAGGAACTCCCTCATCTATACCATGTTGATCTAGCAGACACAGTAACAGGAACTTCCTCATCTATACTATGTTGATCTAGCAGACACAGTAACAGGAACTTCCTCATCTATACCGTGTTGATCTAGCAGACACAGTAACAGGAACTTCCTCATCTATACCATGTTGATCTAGCAGACATAGTAACAGACAGTAACATGACCTTCCTCATCTATACCGTGTTGATCTAGTAGACACAGTAACAGGAACTTCCTCATTTATACCATGTTGATCTAGCAGACACAGTAACAGACAGTAACAGGACCTTCCTCATCTATACTATGTTGATCTAGCAGACACAGTAACAGGAACTTCCTCATCTATACCATGTTGATCTAGCAGACACAGAAACAGGAACTTCCTCATCTATACCATGTTGATCTAGCAGACACAGTAACAGACAGTAACAGGAACTTCCTCATCAATACCAAGTTGATCTAGCAGACACAGTAACAGGAACTTCCTCATCTATACTATGTTGATCTAGCAGACACAGTAACAGGAACTTCCTCATCTATACCGTGTTGATCTAGCAGACACAGTAACAGGAACTTCCTCATCTATACCATGTTGATCTAGCAGACACAGTAAAAGACAGTAACAGGAACCTCCTCATCTATACCATGTTGAACTAGCAGACACAGTAACAGACAGTCACAGGAACTTCCTCATCTATACCAAGTTGATCTAGCAGACACAGTAACAGGAACTCCCTCATCTATACCATGTTGATCTAGCAGACACAGTAACAGGAACTTCCTCATCTATACTATGTTGATCTAGCAGACACAGTAACAGGAACTTCCTCATCTATACCGTGTTGATCTAGCAGACACAGTAACAGGAACTTCCTCATCTATACCATGTTGATCTAGCAGACATAGTAACAGACAGTAACATGACCTTCCTCATCTATACCGTGTTGATCTGCAGACACAGTAACAGGAACTTCCTCATCTATACCATGTTGATCTAGCAGACACAGTAACAGACAGTAACAGGAACTTCCTCATCTATACCATGTTGATCTAGCAGACACAGTAACAGGAACTTCCTCATCTATACCATGTTGATCTAGCAGACACAGTAACAGGAACTTCCTCATCTATACCATGTTGATCTAGCAGACACAGTAACAGGAACTTCCTCATCTATAATATGTTGATCTAGCAGACACAGTAACAGGAACTTCCTCATCTGTACTATGTTGATCTAGCAGACACAGTAACAGACAGTAACAGGAACTTCCTCATCAATACCAAGTTGATCTAGCAGACACAGTAACAGGAACTTCCTCATCTATACTATGTTGATCTAGCAGAGACAGTAACAGGAACTTCCTCATCTATACCGTGTTGATCTAGCAGACACAGTAACAGGAACTTCCTCATCTATACCATGTTGATCTAGCAGACACAGTAAAAGACAGTAACAGGAACCTCCTCATCTATACCATGTTGAACTAGCAGACACAGTAACAGACAGTCACAGGAACTTCCTCATCTATACCAAGTTGATCTAGCAGACACAGTAACAGGAACTCCCTCATCTATACCATGTTGATCTAGCAGACACAGTAACAGGAACTTCCTCATCTATACTATGTTGATCTAGCAGACACAGTAACAGGAACTTCCTCATCTATACCGTGTTGATCTAGCAGACACAGTAACAGGAACTTCCTCATCTATACCATGTTGATCTAGCAGACATAGTAACAGACAGTAACATGACCTTCCTCATCTATACCGTGTTGATCTAGCAGACACAGTAACAGGAACTTCCTCATCTATACCATGTTGATCTAGCAGACACAGTAACAGACAGTAACAGGACCTTCCTCATCTATACTGTGTTGATCTGGCAGACACAGTAACAGACAGAGTAACAGGTACTTCCTCATCTATACCGTGTTGATCTAGCAGACACAGTAACAGACAGTAACAGGAACTTCCTCATCAATACCAAGTTGATCTAGCAGACACAGTAACAGGAACTTCCTCATCTATACTATGTTGATCTAGCAGACACAGTAACAGGAACTTCCTCATCTATACCGTGTTGATCTAGCAGACACAGTAACAGGAACTTCCTCATCTATACCATGTTGATCTAGCAGACACAGTAACAGACAGTAACAGGAACCTCCTCATCTATACCATGTTGAACTAGCAGACACAGTAACAGACAGTACCAGGAACTTCCTCATCTATACCAAGTTGATCTAGCAGACACAGTAACAGGAACTCCCTCATCTATACCATGTTGATCTAGCAGACACAGTAACAGGAACTTCCTCATCTATACTATGTTGATCTAGCAGACACAGTAACAGGAACTTCCTCATCTATACCGTGTTGATCTAGCAGACACAGTAACAGGAACTTCCTCATCTATACCATGTTGATCTAGCAGACATAGTAACAGACAGTAACATGACCTTCCTCATCTATACCGTGTTGATCTAGCAGACACAGTAACAGGAACTTCCTCATCTATACCATGTTGATCTAGCAGACACAGTAACAGACAGTAACAGGACCTTCCTCATCTATACTATGTTGATCTAGCAGACACAGTAACAGGAACTTCCTCATCTATACCATGTTGATTTAGCAGACACAGAAACAGGAACTTCCTCATCTATACCATGTTGATCTAGCAGACACAGTAACAGACAGTAACAGGAACTTCCTCATCTATACTATGTTGATCTAGCAGACACAGTAACAGGAACTTCCTCATCTATACCATGTTGATCTAGCAGACACAGTAACAGACAGTAACAGGAACTTCCACATCTATACCGTGTTGATCTAGCAGACACAGTAACAGGAACTTCCTCATCTATACCATGTTGATCTAGCAGACACAGTAACAGACAGTAACAGGAACTTCCTCATCTATACCGTGTTGATCTAGCAGACACAGTAACAGGACCTTCCTCATCTATACCATGTTGATCTAGCAGACATAGTAACAGACAGTAACAGGACCTTCCTCATCTATACCGTGTTGATCTAGCAGACACAGTAACAGGAACTGCCTCATCTATACCATGTTGATCTAGCAGACACAGTAACAGACAGTAACAGGAACTTCCTCATCTATACTGTGTTGATCTGGAAGACACAGTAACAGACAGAGTAACAGGTACTTCCTCATCTATACCGTGTTGATCTAGCAGACACAGTAATAGACAGTAACAGGAACTTCCTCATCAATACCAAGTTGATCTAGCAGACACAGTAACAGGAACTTCCTCATCTATACTATGTTGATCTAGCAGACACAGTAACAGGAACTTCCTCATCTATACCGTGTTGATCTAGCAGACACAGTAACAGGAACTTCCTCATCTATACCATGTTGATCTAGCAGACACAGTAACAGACAGTAACAGGAACCTCCTCATCTATACCATGTTGAACTAGCAGACACAGTAACAGACAGTACCAGGAACTTCCTCATCTATACCAAGTTGATCTAGCAGACACAGTAACAGGAACTCCCTCATCTATACCATGTTGATCTAGCAGACACAGTAACAGGAACTTCCTCATCTATACTATGTTGATCTAGCAGACACAGTAACAGGAACTTCCTCATCTATACCGTGTTGATCTAGCAGACACAGTAACAGGAACTTCCTCATCTATACCATGTTGATCTAGCAGACACAGTAACAGACAGTAACAGGAACTTCCTCATCTATACCGTGTTGATCTAGCAGACACAGTAACAGGACCTTCCTCATCTATACCATGTTGATCTAGCAGACACAGTAACAGACAGTAACAGGAACTTCCTCATCTATACCATGTTGATCTAGCAGACACAGTAACAAGAACTTCCTCATCTATACCATGTTGATCTAGCAGACACATTAACAGGAACTTCCTCATCTATACCGTGTTGATCTAGCAGACACAGTAACAGGAACTTCGTCATCTATACTATGTTGATCTAGCAGACACAGTAACAGGAACTTCCTCATCTATACTATGTTGATCTTGCAGACACAGTAACAGGAACTTCCTCATCTGTACTATGTTGATCTAGCAGACACAGTAACAGGAACTTCCTCATGTATACAATGTTTATTTCGCAGACACAGTAACAGGAACTTCCTCATCTATACTATGTTGATCTTGCAGACACAGTAACAGGAACTTCCTCATCTGTACTATGTTGATCTAGCAGACACAGTAACAGGAACTTCCTCATCTATACCATGTTGATCTAGCAGACACAGTAACAGACAGTAACAGGAACTTCCTCATCTATACCGTGTTGATCTAGCAGACACAGTAACAGGAACTTCCTCATCTATACCATGTTGATCTAGCAGACATAGTAACAGACAGTAACAGGACCTTCCTCATCTATACCGTGTTGATCTAGCAGACACAGTAACAGGAACTTCCTCATCTATACCATGGTGATCTAGCAGACACAGTAACAGACAGTAACAGGAACTTCCTCATCTATACTATGTTGATCTAGCAGACACAGTAACAGGAACTTCCTCATCTATACCATGTTGATCTAGCAGACACAGTAACAGACAGTAACAGGAACTTCCTCATCTATACCATGTTGATCTAGCAGACACAGTAACAGGAACTTCCTCATCTATACCATGTTGATCTAGCAGACACAGTAACAGGAACTTCCTCATCTATACCATGTTGATCTAGCAGACACAGTAACAGGAACTTCCTCATCTATACCGTGTTGATCTAGCAGACACAGTAACAGGAACTTCCTCATCTATACTATGTTGATCTAGCAGACACAGTAACAGGAACTTCCTCATCTGTACTATGTTGATCTAGCAGACACAGTAACAGGAACTTCCTCATCTATACCATGTTGATCTAGCAGACACAGTAACAGACAGTAACAGGAACTTCCTCATCTATACCAAGTTGATCTAGCAGACACAGTAACAGGACCTTCCTCATCTATACCATGTTGATCTAGCAGACATAGTAACAGACAGTAACAGGACCTTCCTCATCTATACCGTGTTGATCTAGCAGACACAGTAACAGGAACTTCCTCATCTATACCATGTTGATCTAGCAGACACAGTAACAGACAGTAACAGGAACTTCCTCATCTATACCGTGTTGATCTAGCAGACACAGTAACAGACAGTAACAGGAACTTCCTCATCAATACCAAGTTGATCTAGCAGACACAGTAACAGGAACTTCCTCATCTATACTATGTTGATCTAGCAGACACAGTAACAGGAACTTCCTCATCTATACCGTGTTGATCTAGCAGACACAGTAACAGGAACTTCCTCATCTATGCCATGTTGATCTAGCAGACACAGTAACAGACAGTAACAGGAACCTCCTCATCTATACCATGTTGAACTAGCAGACACAGTAACAGACAGTAACAGGAACTTCCTCATCTATACCAAGTTGATCTAGCAGACACAGTAACAGGAACTCCCTCATCTATACCATGTTGATCTAGCAGACACAGTAACAGGAACTTCCTCATCTATACTATGTTGATCTAGCAGACACGGTAACAGGAACTTCCTCATCTATACCGTGTTGATCTAGCAGACACAGTAACAGGAACTTCCTCATCTATACCATGTTGATCTAGCAGACACAGTAACAGGAACTTCCTCATCTATACTATGTTGATCTAGCAGACACGGTAACAGGAACTTCCTCATCTATACCGTGTTGATCTGCAGACACAGTAACAGGAACTTCCTCATCTATACCATGTTGATCTAGCAGACACAGTAACAGACAGTAACAGGAACTTCCTCATCTATACCATGTTGATCTAGCAGACACAGTAACAGGAACTTCCTCATCTATACCATGTTGATCTAGCAGACACAGTAACAGGAACTTCCTCATCTATACCATGTTGATCTAGCAGACACAGTAACAGGAACTTCCTCATCTATAATATGTTGATCTAGCAGACACAGTAACAGGAACTTCCTCATCTGTACTATGTTGATCTAGCAGAAACAGTAACAGACAGTAACAGGAACTTCCTCATCAATACCAAGTTGATCTAGCAGACACAGTAACAGGAACTTCCTCATCTATACTATGTTGATCTAGCAGAGACAGTAACAGGAACTTCCTCATCTATACCGTGTTGATCTAGCAGACACAGTAACAGGAACTTCCTCATCTATACCATGTTGATCTAGCAGACACAGTAAAAGACAGTAACAGGAACCTCCTCATCTATACCATGTTGAACTAGCAGACACAGTAACAGACAGTCACAGGAACTTCCTCATCTATACCAAGTTGATCTAGCAGACACAGTAACAGGAACTCCCTCATCTATACCATGTTGATCTAGCAGACACAGTAACAGGAACTTCCTCATCTATACTATGTTGATCTAGCAGACACAGTAACAGGAACTTCCTCATCTATACCGTGTTGATCTAGCAGACACAGTAACAGGAACTTCCTCATCTATACCATGTTGATCTAGCAGACATAGTAACAGACAGTAACATGACCTTCCTCATCTATACCGTGTTGATCTAGTAGACACAGTAACAGGAACATCCTCATTTATATCATGTTGATCTAGCAGACACAGTAACAGACAGTAACAGGACCTTCCTCATCTATACTATGTTGATCTAGCAGACACAGTAACAGGAACTTCCTCATCTATACCATGTTGATCTAGCAGACACAGAAACAGGAACTTCCTCATATATACCATGTTGATCTAGCAGACACAGTAACAGACAGTAACAGGAACTTCCTCATCTATACTATGTTGATCTAGCAGACACAGTAACAGGAACTTCCTCATCTATACCATGTTGATCTAGCAGACACAGTAACAGACAGTAACAGGAACTTCCACATCTATACCGTGTTGATCTAGCAGACACAGTAACAGGAACTTCCTCATCTATACCATGTTGATCTAGCAGACACAGTAACAGACAGTAACAGGAACTTCCTCATCTATACCGTGTTGATCTAGCAGACACAGTAACAGGACCTTCCTCATCTATACCATGTTGATCTAGCAGACATAGTAACAGACAGTAACAGGACCTTCCTCATCTATACCGTGTTGATCTAGCAGACACAGTAACAGGAACTGCCTCATCTATACCATGTTGATCTAGCAGACACAGTAACAGACAGTAACAGGAACTTCCTCATCTATACTGTGTTGATCTGGAAGACACAGTAACAGACAGAGTAACAGGTACTTCCTCATCTATACCATGTTGATCTAGCAGACACAGTAACAGACAGTAACAGGAACTTCCTCATCTATACTATGTTGAACTAGCAGACACAGTAACAGGAACTTCCTCATCTATACCATGTTGATCTAGCAGACATAGTAACAGACAGTAACAGGACCTCCCTCATCTATACCGTGTTGATCTAGCAGACACAGTAACAGGAACTTCCTCATCTATACCATGTTGATCTAGCAGACACAGTAACAAGAACTTCCTCATCTATACCATGTTGATCTAGCAGACACATTAACAGGACCTTCCTCATCTATACCGTTTTGATCTAGCAGACACAGTAACAGGAACTTCGTCATCTATACTATTTTGATCTAGCAGACACAGTAACAGGAACTTCCTCATCTATACTATGTTGATCTTGCAGACACAGTAACAGGAACTTCCTCATCTGTACTATGTTGATCTAGCAGACACAGTAACAGGAACTTCTTCATGTATACAATGTTGATATAGCAGACACAGTAACAGGAACTTCCTCATCTATACTATGTTGATCTTGCAGACACAGTAACAGGAACTTCCTCATCTGTACTATGTTGATCTAGCAGACACAGTAACAGGAACTTCCTCATCTATACCATGTTGATCTAGCAGACACAGTAACAGACAGTAACAGGAACTTCCTCATCTATACCGTGTTGATCTAGCAGACACAGTAACAGGAACATCCTCATCTATACCATGTTGATCTAGCAGACATAGTAACAGACAGTAACAGGAACTTCCTCATCTATACCGTGTTGATCTAGCAGACACAGTAACAGGAACTTCCTCATCTATACCATGTTGATCTAGCAGACACAGTAACAGACAGTAACAGGAACTTCCTCATCTATACTATGTTGATCTAGCAGACACGGTAACAGGAACTTCCTCATCTATACCATGTTGATCTAGCAGACACAGTAACAGACAGTAACAGGAACTTCCTCATCTATACCATGTTGATCTAGCAGACACAGTAACAGGAACTTCCTCATCTATACCATGTTGATCTAGCAGACACAGTAACAGACAGTAACAGGAACTTCCTCATCTATACCATGTTGATCTAGCAGACACAGTAACAGGAACTTCCTCATCTATACCATGTTGATCTAGCAGACACAGTAACAGGAACTTCCTCATCTATACCGTGTTGATCTAGCAGACACAGTAACAGGAACTTCCTCATCTATACTATGTTGATCTAGCAGACACAGTAACAGGAACTTCCTCATCTGTACTATGTTGATTTACCAGACACAATAACAGGAACTTCCTCATCTATACCATGTTGATCTAGCAGACACAGTAACAGACAGTAATAGGAACTTCCTCATCTATACCGTGTTGATCTAGCAGACACAATAACAGGACCTTCCTCATCTATACCATGTTGATCTAGCAGACATAGTAACAGACAGTAACAGGACCTTCCTGATCTATACCGTGTTGATCTAGCAGACACAGTAACAGGAACTTCCTCATCTATACCGTGTTGATCTAGCAGACACAGTAACAGGAACTTCCTCATCTATACTATGTTGATCTAGCAGACACAGTAACAGGAACTTCCTCATCTGTACTATGTTGATTTACCAGACACAGTAACAGGAACTTCCTCATCTATACCATGTTGATCTAGCAGACACAGTAACAGACAGTAACAGGAACTTCCTCATCTATACCGTGTTGATCTAGCAGACACAGTAACAGGACCTTCCTCATCTATACCATGTTGATCTAGCAGACATAGTAACAGACAGTAACAGGACCTTCCTCATCTATACCGTGTTGATCTGGCAGACACAGTAACAGACAGAGTAACAGGTACTTCCTAATCTATACCGTGGGGATCTAGCAGACACAGTAACAGACAGTAACAGGAACTTCCTCATCAATACCAAGTTGATCTAGCAGACACAGTAACAGGAACTTCCTCATCTATACTATGTTGATCTAGCAGACACAGTAACAGGAACTTCCTCATCTATACCGTGTTGATCTAGCAGACACAGTAACAGGAACTTCCTAATCTATACCATGTTGATCTAGCAGACACAGTAACAGACAGTAACAGGAACCTCCTCATCTATACCATGTTGAACTAGCAGACACAGTAACAGACAGTAACAGGAACTTCCTCATCTATACCAAGTTGATCTAGCAGACACAGTAACAGGAACTCCCTCATCTATACCATGTTGATCTAGCAGACACAGTAACAGGAACTTCCTCATCTATACTATGTTGATCTAGGAGACACGGTAACAGGAACTTCCTCATCTATACCGTGTTGATCTAGCAGACACAGTAACAGGAACTTCCTCATCTATACCATGTTGATCTAGCAGACATAGTAACAGACAGTAACAGGACCTTCCTCATCTATACCGTGTTGATCTAGCAGACACAGTAACAGGAACTTCCTCATCTATACCATGTTGATCTAGCAGACACAGTAACAGACAGTAACAGGAACTTCCTCATCTATACTATGTTGATCTAGCAGACACAGTAACAGGAACTTCCTCATCTATACCATGTTGATCTAGCAGACACAGTAACAGACAGTAACAGGAACTTCCTCATCTATACCATGTTGATCTAGCAGACACAGTAACAAGAACTTCCTCATCTATACCATGTTGATCTAGCAGACACATTAACAGGAACTTCCTCATCTATACCGTGTTGATCTAGCAGACACAAAAACAGGAACTTCGTCATCTATACTATGTTGATCTAGCAGACACAGTAACAGGAACTTCCTCATCTATACTATGTTGATCTTGCAGACACAGTAACAGGAACTTCGTCATCTGTACTATGTTGATCTAGCAGACACAGTAACAGGAACTTCCTCATCTATACAATGATGATATAGCAGACACAGTAACAGGAACCTCCTCATCTATACCATGTTGATCTAGCAGACATAGTAACAGACAGTAACAGGACCTTCCTCATCTATACCGTGTTGATCTAGTAGACACAGTAACAGGAACTTCCTCATCTATACTATGTTGATCTAGCAGACACAGTAACTTCCTCATCTGTACTATGTTGATCTAGCAGACACAGTAATAGGAACTTCCTCATCTATACCATGTTGATCTAGCAGACACAGTAACAGACAGTAACAGGAACTTCCTCATCTATACCGTGTTGATCTAGCAGACACAGTAACAGGAACTTCCTCATCTATACCATGTTGATCTAGCAGACATAGTAACAGACAGTAACAGGACCTTCTTCATCTATACCATGTTGATCTAGCAGACACAGTAACAGGAACTTCCTCATCTATACCGTGTTGATCTAGCAGACACAGTAACAGAGAGTAACAGGAACTTCCTGATCTATACCATGTTGATCTAGCAGACACAGTAACAGGCACTTCCTCATCTACACCATGTTGATCTAGCAGACACAGTAACAGGAACTTCCTCATCTATACCATGTTGATCAAGCAGACACAGTAACAGACAGTAACAGGAACTTCCTCATCTATACTGTATTGATCTGGCAGACACAGTAACAGACAGAGTAACAGGTACTTCCTCATCTATACCGTGTTGATCTAGCAGACACAGTAACAGACAGTAACAGGAACTTCCTAATCAATACCATGTTGATCTAGCAGACACAGTAACAGGAACTCCCTCATCTATACCATGTTGATCTAGTAGACACAGTAACAGGAACTTCCTCATCTATACCATGTTGATCTAGCAGACACAGTAACAGGAACTTTCTGATCTATACTATGTTGATCTAGTTGACACAGTAACAGACAGTAACAGGAACTTCCTCATCTATACCATGTTGATCTAGCAGACACAGTAACAGGAACTTCCTCATCTATACTATGTTGATCTAGCAGACACAGTAACAGGAACTTCCTCATCTGTACTATGTTGATCTAGAAGACACAGTAACAGGAACTTCCTCATCTATACCATGTTGATATAGCAGACACAGTAACAGGAACTTCCTCATCTATACCATGTTGATCTAGCAGACACAGTAACAGACAGTAACAGGAACTTCCTCATCTATACCATGTTGATCTAGCAGACATAGTAACAGACAGTAACAGGACCTTCCTCATCTATACTATGTTGATCTAGCAGACACAGTAACAGGAACTTCCTCATCTATACCATGTTGATCTAGCAGAAACAGTAACAGGAACTTCCTCATCTATACTATGTTGATCTAGCAGACACAGTAACAGGAACTTCCTCATCTATACTGTGTTGATCTAGCAGACACAGTAACAGGAACTTCCTCATCTATACCATGTTGATCTAGCAGACATAGTAACAGACAGTAACAGGACCTTCCTCATCTATACTATGTTGATCTAGCAGACACAGTAACAGGAACTTCCTCATCTATACCATGTTGATCTAGCAGAAACAGTAACAGGAACTTCCTCATCTATACTATGTTGATCTAGCAGACACAGTAACAGGAACTTCCTCATCTATACCATGTTGATCTAGCAGACACAGTAACAGGAACTTCCTCATCTATACCATGTTGATCTAGCAGACATAGTAACAGACAGTAACAGGACCTTCCTCATCTATACCATGTTGATCTAGCAGACACAGTAACAGGAACTTCCTGATCTATACTATGTTGATCTAGTTCACACAGTAACAGACAGTAACAGGAACTTCCTCATCTATACCATGTTGATCTAGCAGACACAGTAACAGGAACTTCCTCATCTATACTATGTTGATCTAGCAGACACAGTAACAGGAACTTCCTCATCTATACTATGTTGATCTTGCAGACACAGTAACAGGAACTTCCTCATCTATACTATGTTGATCTAGCAGACACAGTAACAGGAACTTCCTCATCTATACCATGTTGATATAGCAGACACAGTAACAGGAACTTCCTCATCTATACCATGTTGATCTAGCAGACACAGTAACAGACAGTAACAGGAACTTCCTCATCTATACCGTGTTGATCTAGCAGACACAGTAACAGGAACTTCCTTATCTATACCATGTTGATCTAGCAGACATAGTAACAGACAGTAACAGGACCTACCTCATCTATACTATGTTGATCTAGCAGACACAGTAACAGGAACTTCCTCATCTATACCAAGTTGATCTAGCAGACACAGTAACAGGAACTCCCTCATCTATACCATGTTGATCTAGCAGAAACAGTAACAGGAACTTCCTCATCTATACTATGTTGATCTAGCAGACACAGTAACAGGAACTTCCTCATCTATACCGTGTTGATCTAGCAGACACAGTAACAGGAACTTCCTCATCTATACTATGTTGATCTAGCAGACACAGTAACAGACAGTTACAGGAACCTCCTCATCTATACCATGTTGATCTAGCAGACACAGTAACAGACAGTAACAGGAACTTCCTCATCTATACTATGTTGATCTAGCAGACACAGTAACAGGAACTTCCTCATCTATACCGTGTTGATCTAGCAGACACAGTAACAGGAACTTCCTCATCTATACCATGTTGATCTAGCAGACATAGTAACAGACAGTAACAGGACCTTCCTAATCTATACCGTGTTGATCTAGCAGACACAGTAACAGGAACTTCCTCATCTATACCATGTTGATCTAGCAGACACAGTAACAGACAGTAACAGGAACTTCCTCATCTATACCATGTTGATCTAGCAGACACAGTAACAGGAACTTCCTCATCTATACCATGTTGATCTAGTAGACACAGTAACAGGAACTTCCTCATCTATACCATGTTGATCTAGCAGACACAGTAACAGGAACTTCCTCATCTATACCGTGTTGATCGAGCAGACACAGTAACAGGAACTTCCTCATCTATACTATGTTGATCTAGCAGGCACAGTAACAGGAACTTCCTCATCTGTACTATGTTGATCTAGCAGACACAGTAACAGGAACTTCCTCATCTATACCATGTTGATCTAGCAGACACAGTAACAGACAGTAACAGGAACTTCCTCATCTATACCGTGTTGATCTAGCAGACACAGTAACAGGAACTTCCTCATCTATACCATGTTGATCTAGCAGACACCGTAACAGACAGTAACAGGAACCTCCTCATCTATACCATGTTGAACTAGCAGACACAGTAACAGACAGTAACAGGAACTTCCTCATCTATACCAAGTTGATCTTGCAGACACAGTAACAGGAACTTCCTCATCTGTACTATGTTGATCTAGCAGACACAGTAACAGGAACTTCCTCATCTATACCATGTTGATCTAGCAGACACAGTAACAGACAGTAACAGGAACTTCCTCATCTATACCGTGTTGATCTAGCAGACACAGTAACAGGAACTTCCTCATCTATACCATGTTGATCTAGCAGACATAGTAACAGACAGTAACAGGACCTTCCTCATCTATACCGTGTTGATCTAGCAGACACAGTAACAGGAACTTCCTCATCTATACCATGTTGATCTAGCAGACACAGTAACAGACAGTAACAGGAACTCCCTCATCTATACTATGTTGATCTAGCAGACACAGTAACAGGAACTTCCTCATCTATACCATGTTGATCTAGCAGACACAGTAACTGGAACTTCCTCATCTGTACTATGTTGATCTAGCAGACACAGTAACAGGAACTTCCTCATCTATACCATGTTGATCTAGCAGACACAGTAACAGACAGTAACAGGAACTTCCTCATCTATACCGTGGTGATCTAGCAGACACAGTAACAGGAACTTCCTCATCTATACCATGTTGATCTAGCAGACATAGTAACAGACAGTAACAGGACCTTCCTCATCTATACCGTGTTGATCTAGCAGACACAGTAACAGGAACTTCCTCATCTATACCATGTTGATCTAGCAGACACAGTAACAGACAGTAACAGGAACTCCCTCATCTATACTATGTTGATCTAGCAGACACAGTAACAGGAACTTCCTCATCTATACCATGTTGATCTAGCAGACACAGTAACTGGAACTTCCTCATCTGTACTATGTTGATCTAGCAGACACAGTAACAGGAACTTCCTCATCTATACCATGTTGATCTAGCAGACACAGTAACAGACAGTAACAGGAACTTCCTCATCTATACCGTGGTGATCTAGCAGACACAGTAACAGGAACTTCCTCATCTATACCATGTTGATCTAGCAGACATAGTAACAGACAGTAACAGGACCTTCCTCATCTATACCGTGTTGATCTAGCAGACACAGTAACAGGAACTTCCTCATCTATACCATGTTGATCTAGCAGACACAGTAACAGACAGTAACAGGAACTACCTCATCTATACTATGTTGATCTAGCAGACACAGTAACAGGAACTTCCTCATCTATACCAAGTTGATCTAGCAGACACAGTAACAGGAACTCCCTCATCTATACCATGTTGATCTAGCAGAAACAGTAACAGGAACTTCCTCATCTATACCATGTTGATCTAGCAGACACAGTAACAGGAACTTCCTCATCTATACCGTGTTGATCTAGCAGACACAGTAACAGGAACTTCCTCATCTATACTATGTTGATCTAGCAGACACAGTAACAGACAGTTACAGGAACCTCCTCATCTATACCATGTTGATCTAGCAGACACAGTAACAGACAGTAACAGGAACTTCCTCATCTATACTATGTTGATCTAGCAGACACAGTAACAGGAACTTCCTCATCTATACCGTGTTGATCTAGCAGACACAGTAACAGGAACTTCCTCATCTATACCATGTTGATCTAGCAGACATAGTAACAGACAGTAACAGGACCTTCCTAATCTATACCGTGTTGATCTAGCAGACACAGTAACAGGAACTTCCTCATCTATACCATGTTGATCTAGCAGACACAGTAACAGACAGTAACAGGAACTTCCTCATCTATACCATGTTGATCTAGCAGACACAGTAACAGGAACTTCCTCATCTATACCATGTTGATCTAGTAGACACAGTAACAGGAACTTCCTCATCTATACCATGTTGATCTAGCAGACACAGTAACAGGAACTTCCTCATCTATACCGTGTTGATCGAGCAGACACAGTAACAGGAACTTCCTCATCTATACTATGTTGATCTAGCAGGCACAGTAACAGGAACTTCCTCATCTGTACTATGTTGATCTAGCAGACACAGTAACAGGAACTTCCTCATCTATACCATGTTGATCTAGCAGACACAGTAACAGACAGTAACAGGAACTTCCTCATCTATACCGTGTTGATCTAGCAGACACAGTAACAGGAACTTCCTCATCTATACCATGTTGATCTAGCAGACACCGTAACAGACAGTAACAGGAACCTCCTCATCTATACCATGTTGAACTAGCAGACACAGTAACAGACAGTAACAGGAACTTCCTCATCTATACCAAGTTGATCTTGCAGACACAGTAACAGGAACTTCCTCATCTGTACTATGTTGATCTAGCAGACACAGTAACAGGAACTTCCTCATCTATACCATGTTGATCTAGCAGACACAGTAACAGACAGTAACAGGAACTTCCTCATCTATACCGTGTTGATCTAGCAGACACAGTAACAGGAACTTCCTCATCTATACCATGTTGATCTAGCAGACATAGTAACAGACAGTAACAGGACCTTCCTCATCTATACCGTGTTGATCTAGCAGACACAGTAACAGGAACTTCCTCATCTATACCATGTTGATCTAGCAGACACAGTAACAGACAGTAACAGGAACTCCCTCATCTATACTATGTTGATCTAGCAGACACAGTAACAGGAACTTCCTCATCTATACCATGTTGATCTAGCAGACACAGTAACTGGAACTTCCTCATCTGTACTATGTTGATCTAGCAGACACAGTAACAGGAACTTCCTCATCTATACCATGTTGATCTAGCAGACACAGTAACAGACAGTAACAGGAACTTCCTCATCTATACCGTGGTGATCTAGCAGACACAGTAACAGGAACTTCCTCATCTATACCATGTTGATCTAGCAGACATAGTAACAGACAGTAACAGGACCTTCCTCATCTATACCGTGTTGATCTAGCAGACACAGTAACAGGAACTTCCTCATCTATACCATGTTGATCTAGCAGACACAGTAACAGACAGTAACAGGAACTTCCTCATCTATACTATGTTGATCTATCAGACACAGTAACAGGAACTTCCTCATCTATACTATGTTGATCTAGCAGACACAGTAACAGGAACTTCCTCATCTATACTATGTTGATCTAGCAGACACAGTAACAGGAACTTCCTCATCTATACCGTGTTGATCTAGCAGACACAGTAACAGGAACTTCCTCATCTATACCATGTTGATCTAGCAGACACAGTAACAGACAGTAACAGGAACCTCCTCATCTATACCATGTTGAACTAGCAGACACAGTAACAGACAGCAACAGGAACTTCCTCATCTATACTAAGTTGATCTAGCAGACACAGTAACAGGAACTCCCTCATCTATACCATGTTGATCTAGCAGACACAGTAACAGGAACTTCCTCATCTATACCATGTTGATCTAGCAGACACAGTAACAGACAGTAACAGGAACTTCCTCATCTATACTATGTTGATCTAGCAGACACAGTAACAGGAACTTCCTCATCTATACCATGTTGATCTAGCAGACACAGTAACAGACAGAGTAACAGGTACTTCCTCATCTATACCGTGTTGATCTAGCAGACACAGTAACAGACAGTAACAGGAACTTCCTCATCTATTCCGTGTTGATCTAGCAGACACAGTAACAGGAACTTCCTCATCTATACCATGTTGATCTAGCAGACACAGTAACAGACAGTAACAGGAACTTCCTCATCTATACTATGTTGATCTAGCAGACACAGTAACAGGAACTTCCTCATCTATACCATGTTGATCTAGCAGACACAGTAACTGGAACTTCCTCATCTGTACTATGTTGATCTAGCAGACACAGTAACAGGAACTTCCTCATCTATACCATGTTGATCTAGCAGACACAGTAACAGACAGTAACAGGAACTTCCTCATCTATACCGTGTTGATCTAGCAGACACAGTAACAGGAACTTCCTCATCTATACCATGTTGATCTAGCAGACATAGTAACAGACAGTAACAGGACCTTCCTCATCTATACCGTGTTGATCTAGCAGACACAGTAACAGGAACTTCCTCATCTATACCATGTTGATCTAGCAGACACAGTAACAGACAGTAACAGGAACTTCCTCATCTATACTATGTTGATCTAGCAGACACAGTAACAGGAACTTCCTCATCTATACTATGTTGATCTAGCAGACACAGTAACAGGAACTTCCTCATCTATACCATGTTGATCTAGCAGACACCGTAACAGACAGTAACAGGAACCTCCTCATCTATACCATGTTGAACTAGCAGACACAGTAACAGACAGTAACAGGAACTTCCTCATCTATACCAAGTTGATCTTGCAGACACAGTAACAGGAACTTCCTCATCTGTACTATGTTGATCTAGCAGACACAGTAACAGGAACTTCCTCATCTATACCATGTTGATCTAGCAGACACAGTAACAGACAGTAACAGGAACTTCCTCATCTATACCGTGTTGATCTAGCAGACACAGTAACAGGAACTTCCTCATCTATACCATGTTGATCTAGCAGACATAGTAACAGACAGTAACAGGACCTTCCTCATCTATACCGTGTTGATCTAGCAGACACAGTAACAGGAACTTCCTCATCTATACCATGTTGATCTAGCAGACACAGTAACAGACAGTAACAGGAACTCCCTCATCTATACTATGTTGATCTAGCAGACACAGTAACAGGAACTTCCTCATCTATACCATGTTGATCTAGCAGACACAGTAACTGGAACTTCCTCATCTGTACTATGTTGATCTAGCAGACACAGTAACAGGAACTTCCTCATCTATACCATGTTGATCTAGCAGACACAGTAACAGACAGTAACAGGAACTTCCTCATCTATACCGTGGTGATCTAGCAGACACAGTAACAGGAACTTCCTCATCTATACCATGTTGATCTAGCAGACATAGTAACAGACAGTAACAGGACCTTCCTCATCTATACCGTGTTGATCTAGCAGACACAGTAACAGGAACTTCCTCATCTATACCATGTTGATCTAGCAGACACAGTAACAGACAGTAACAGGAACTTCCTCATCTATACTATGTTGATCTATCAGACACAGTAACAGGAACTTCCTCATCTATACTATGTTGATCTAGCAGACACAGTAACAGGAACTTCCTCATCTATACTATGTTGATCTAGCAGACACAGTAACAGGAACTTCCTCATCTATACCGTGTTGATCTAGCAGACACAGTAACAGGAACTTCCTCATCTATACCATGTTGATCTAGCAGACACAGTAACAGACAGTAACAGGAACCTCCTCATCTATACCATGTTGAACTAGCAGACACAGTAACAGACAGCAACAGGAACTTCCTCATCTATACTAAGTTGATCTAGCAGACACAGTAACAGGAACTCCCTCATCTATACCATGTTGATCTAGCAGACACAGTAACAGGAACTTCCTCATCTATACCATGTTGATCTAGCAGACACAGTAACAGACAGTAACAGGAACTTCCTCATCTATACTATGTTGATCTAGCAGACACAGTAACAGGAACTTCCTCATCTATACCATGTTGATCTAGCAGACACAGTAACAGACAGAGTAACAGGTACTTCCTCATCTATACCGTGTTGATCTAGCAGACACAGTAACAGACAGTAACAGGAACTTCCTCATCTATTCCGTGTTGATCTAGCAGACACAGTAACAGGAACTTCCTCATCTATACCATGTTGATCTAGCAGACACAGTAACAGACAGTAACAGGAACTTCCTCATCTATACTATGTTGATCTAGCAGACACAGTAACAGGAACTTCCTCATCTATACCATGTTGATCTAGCAGACACAGTAACTGGAACTTCCTCATCTGTACTATGTTGATCTAGCAGACACAGTAACAGGAACTTCCTCATCTATACCATGTTGATCTAGCAGACACAGTAACAGACAGTAACAGGAACTTCCTCATCTATACCGTGTTGATCTAGCAGACACAGTAACAGGAACTTCCTCATCTATACCATGTTGATCTAGCAGACATAGTAACAGACAGTAACAGGACCTTCCTCATCTATACCGTGTTGATCTAGCAGACACAGTAACAGGAACTTCCTCATCTATACCATGTTGATCTAGCAGACACAGTAACAGACAGTAACAGGAACTTCCTCATCTATACTATGTTGATCTAGCAGACACAGTAACAGGAACTTCCTCATCTATACTATGTTGATCTAGCAGACACAGTAACAGGAACTTCCTCATCTATACCGTGTTGATCTAGCAGACACAGCAACAGGAACTTCCTCATCTATACCATGTTGATCTAGCAGACACAGTAACAGACAGTAACAGGAACCTCCTCATCTATACCATGTTGAACTAGCAGACACAGTAACAGACAGTAACAGGAACTTCCTCATCTATACAAGTTGATCTAGCAGACACAGTAACAGGAACTCCATCATCTATACCATGTTGATCTAGCAGACACAGTAACAGGAACTTCCTCATCTATACTATGTTTATCTAGCAGACACAGTAACAGGAACTTCCTCATCTATACCGTGTTGATCTAGCAGACACAGTAACAGGAACTTCCTCATCTATACCATGTTGATCTAGCAGACATAGTAACAGACAGTAACAGGACCTTCCTCATCTATACCGTGTTGATCTAGCAGACACTGTAACAGGAACTTCCTCATCTATACCATGTTGATCTAGCAGACACAGTAACTGACAGTAACAGGAACTTCCTCATCTATACTATGTTGATCTAGCAGACACAGTAACAGGAACTTCCTCATCTATACCATGTTGATCTAGCAGACACAGTAACTGGAACTTCCTCATCTGTACTATGTTGATCTAGCAGACACAGTAACAGGAACTTCCTCATCTATACCATGTTGATCTAGCAGACACAGTAACAGACAGTAACAGGAACTTCCTCATCTATACCGTGTTGATCTAGCAGACACAGTAACAGGAACTTCCTCATCTATACCATGTTGATCTAGCAGACATAGTAACAGACAGTAACAGGACCTTCCTCATCTATACCGTGTTGATCTAGCAGACACAGTAACAGGAACTTCCTCATCTATACCATGTTGATCTAGCAGACACAGTAACAGACAGTAACAGGAACTTCCTCATCTATACTATGTTGATCTATCAGACACAGTAACAGGAACTTCCTCATCTATACTATGTTGATCTAGCAGACACAGTAACAGGAACCTCCTCATCTATACTATGTTGATCTAGCAGACACAGTAACAGGAACTTCCTCATCTATACCGTGTTGATCTAGCAGACACAGTAACAGGAACTTCCTCATCTATACCATGTTGATCTAGCAGACACAGTAACAGACAGTAACAGGAACCTCCTCATCTATACCATGTTGAACTAGCAGACACAGTAACAGACAGCAACAGGAACTTCCTCATCTATACTAAGTTGATCTAGCAGACACAGTAACAGGAACTCCCTCATCTATACCATGTTGATCTAGCAGACACAGTAACAGGAACTTCCTCATCTATACCATGTTGATCTAGCAGACACAGTAACAGACAGTTACAGGAACCTCCTCATCTATACCATGTTGATCTAGCAGACACAGTAACAGACAGTAACAGGAACTTCCTCATCTATACTATGTTGATCTAGCAGACACAGTAACAGGAACTTCCTCATCTATACCGTGTTGATCTAGCAGACACAGTAACAGGAACTTCCTCATCTATACCATGTTGATCTAGCAGACATAGTAACAGACAGTAACAGGACCTTCCTAATCTATACCGTGTTGATCTAGCAGACACAGTAACAGGAACTTCCTCATCTATACCATGTTGATCTAGCAGACACAGTAACAGACAGTAACAGGAACTTCCTCATCTATACCATGTTGATCTAGCAGACACAGTAACAGGAACTTCCTCATCTATACCATGTTGATCTAGTAGACACAGTAACAGGAACTTCCTCATCTATACCATGTTGATCTAGCAGACACAGTAACAGGAACTTCCTCATCTATACCGTGTTGATCGAGCAGACACAGTAACAGGAACTTCCTCATCTATACTATGTTGATCTAGCAGGCACAGTAACAGGAACTTCCTCATCTGTACTATGTTGATCTAGCAGACACAGTAACAGGAACTTCCTCATCTATACCATGTTGATCTAGCAGACACAGTAACAGACAGTAACAGGAACTTCCTCATCTATACCGTGTTGATCTAGCAGACACAGTAACAGGAACTTCCTCATCTATACCATGTTGATCTAGCAGACACCGTAACAGACAGTAACAGGAACCTCCTCATCTATACCATGTTGAACTAGCAGACACAGTAACAGACAGTAACAGGAACTTCCTCATCTATACCAAGTTGATCTTGCAGACACAGTAACAGGAACTTCCTCATCTGTACTATGTTGATCTAGCAGACACAGTAACAGGAACTTCCTCATCTATACCATGTTGATCTAGCAGACACAGTAACAGACAGTAACAGGAACTTCCTCATCTATACCGTGTTGATCTAGCAGACACAGTAACAGGAACTTCCTCATCTATACCATGTTGATCTAGCAGACATAGTAACAGACAGTAACAGGACCTTCCTCATCTATACCGTGTTGATCTAGCAGACACAGTAACAGGAACTTCCTCATCTATACCATGTTGATCTAGCAGACACAGTAACAGACAGTAACAGGAACTCCCTCATCTATACTATGTTGATCTAGCAGACACAGTAACAGGAACTTCCTCATCTATACCATGTTGATCTAGCAGACACAGTAACTGGAACTTCCTCATCTGTACTATGTTGATCTAGCAGACACAGTAACAGGAACTTCCTCATCTATACCATGTTGATCTAGCAGACACAGTAACAGACAGTAACAGGAACTTCCTCATCTATACCGTGGTGATCTAGCAGACACAGTAACAGGAACTTCCTCATCTATACCATGTTGATCTAGCAGACATAGTAACAGACAGTAACAGGACCTTCCTCATCTATACCGTGTTGATCTAGCAGACACAGTAACAGGAACTTCCTCATCTATACCATGTTGATCTAGCAGACACAGTAACAGACAGTAACAGGAACTTCCTCATCTATACTATGTTGATCTATCAGACACAGTAACAGGAACTTCCTCATCTATACTATGTTGATCTAGCAGACACAGTAACAGGAACTTCCTCATCTATACTATGTTGATCTAGCAGACACAGTAACAGGAACTTCCTCATCTATACCGTGTTGATCTAGCAGACACAGTAACAGGAACTTCCTCATCTATACCATGTTGATCTAGCAGACACAGTAACAGACAGTAACAGGAACCTCCTCATCTATACCATGTTGAACTAGCAGACACAGTAACAGACAGCAACAGGAACTTCCTCATCTATACTAAGTTGATCTAGCAGACACAGTAACAGGAACTCCCTCATCTATACCATGTTGATCTAGCAGACACAGTAACAGGAACTTCCTCATCTATACCATGTTGATCTAGCAGACACAGTAACAGACAGTAACAGGAACTTCCTCATCTATACTATGTTGATCTAGCAGACACAGTAACAGGAACTTCCTCATCTATACCATGTTGATCTAGCAGACACAGTAACAGACAGAGTAACAGGTACTTCCTCATCTATACCGTGTTGATCTAGCAGACACAGTAACAGACAGTAACAGGAACTTCCTCATCTATACCGTGTTGATCTAGCAGACACAGTAACAGGAACTTCCTCATCTATACCATGTTGATCTAGCAGACACAGTAACAGACAGTAACAGGAACTTCCTCATCTATACTATGTTGATCTAGCAGACACAGTAACAGGAACTTCCTCATCTATACCATGTTGATCTAGCAGACACAGTAACTGGAACTTCCTCATCTGTACTATGTTGATCTAGCAGACACAGTAACAGGAACTTCCTCATCTATACCATGTTGATCTAGCAGACACAGTAACAGACAGTAACAGGAACTTCCTCATCTATACCGTGTTGATCTAGCAGACACAGTAACAGGAACTTCCTCATCTATACCATGTTGATCTAGCAGACATAGTAACAGACAGTAACAGGACCTTCCTCATCTATACCGTGTTGATCTAGCAGACACAGTAACAGGAACTTCCTCATCTATACCATGTTGATCTAGCAGACACAGTAACAGACAGTAACAGGAACTTCCTCATCTATACTATGTTGATCTAGCAGACACAGTAACAGGAACTTCCTCATCTATACTATGTTGATCTAGCAGACACAGTAACAGGAACTTCCTCATCTATACCGTGTTGATCTAGCAGACACAGCAACAGGAACTTCCTCATCTATACCATGTTGATCTAGCAGACACAGTAACAGACAGTAACAGGAACCTCCTCATCTATACCATGTTGAACTAGCAGACACAGTAACAGACAGTAACAGGAACTTCCTCATCTATACAAGTTGATCTAGCAGACACAGTAACAGGAACTCCATCATCTATACCATGTTGATCTAGCAGACACAGTAACAGGAACTTCCTCATCTATACTATGTTTATCTAGCAGACACAGTAACAGGAACTTCCTCATCTATACCGTGTTGATCTAGCAGACACAGTAACAGGAACTTCCTCATCTATACCATGTTGATCTAGCAGACATAGTAACAGACAGTAACAGGACCTTCCTCATCTATACCGTGTTGATCTAGCAGACACTGTAACAGGAACTTCCTCATCTATACCATGTTGATCTAGCAGACACAGTAACTGACAGTAACAGGAACTTCCTCATCTATACTATGTTGATCTAGCAGACACAGTAACAGGAACTTCCTCATCTATACCATGTTGATCTAGCAGACACAGTAACTGGAACTTCCTCATCTGTACTATGTTGATCTAGCAGACACAGTAACAGGAACTTCCTCATCTATACCATGTTGATCTAGCAGACACAGTAACAGACAGTAACAGGAACTTCCTCATCTATACCGTGTTGATCTAGCAGACACAGTAACAGGAACTTCCTCATCTATACCATGTTGATCTAGCAGACATAGTAACAGACAGTAACAGGACCTTCCTCATCTATACCGTGTTGATCTAGCAGACACAGTAACAGGAACTTCCTCATCTATACCATGTTGATCTAGCAGACACAGTAACAGACAGTAACAGGAACTTCCTCATCTATACTATGTTGATCTATCAGACACAGTAACAGGAACTTCCTCATCTATACTATGTTGATCTAGCAGACACAGTAACAGACAGTAACAGGAACTTCCTCATCTATACCATGTTGATCTAGCAGACACAGTAACAGGAACTTCCTCATCTATACCATGTTGATCTAGTAGACACAGTAACAGGAACTTCCTCATCTATACCATGTTGATCTAGCAGACACAGTAACAGGAACTTCCTCATCTATACCGTGTTGATCGAGCAGACACAGTAACAGGAACTTCCTCATCTATACTATGTTGATCTAGCAGGCACAGTAACAGGAACTTCCTCATCTGTACTATGTTGATCTAGCAGACACAGTAACAGGAACTTCCTCATCTATACCATGTTGATCTAGCAGACACAGTAACAGACAGTAACAGGAACTTCCTCATCTATACCGTGTTGATCTAGCAGACACAGTAACAGGAACTTCCTCATCTATACCATGTTGATCTAGCAGACACCGTAACAGACAGTAACAGGAACCTCCTCATCTATACCATGTTGAACTAGCAGACACAGTAACAGACAGTAACAGGAACTTCCTCATCTATACCAAGTTGATCTTGCAGACACAGTAACAGGAACTTCCTCATCTGTACTATGTTGATCTAGCAGACACAGTAACAGGAACTTCCTCATCTATACCATGTTGATCTAGCAGACACAGTAACAGACAGTAACAGGAACTTCCTCATCTATACCGTGTTGATCTAGCAGACACAGTAACAGGAACTTCCTCATCTATACCATGTTGATCTAGCAGACATAGTAACAGACAGTAACAGGACCTTCCTCATCTATACCGTGTTGATCTAGCAGACACAGTAACAGGAACTTCCTCATCTATACCATGTTGATCTAGCAGACACAGTAACAGACAGTAACAGGAACTCCCTCATCTATACTATGTTGATCTAGCAGACACAGTAACAGGAACTTCCTCATCTATACCATGTTGATCTAGCAGACACAGTAACTGGAACTTCCTCATCTGTACTATGTTGATCTAGCAGACACAGTAACAGGAACTTCCTCATCTATACCATGTTGATCTAGCAGACACAGTAACAGACAGTAACAGGAACTTCCTCATCTATACCGTGGTGATCTAGCAGACACAGTAACAGGAACTTCCTCATCTATACCATGTTGATCTAGCAGACATAGTAACAGACAGTAACAGGACCTTCCTCATCTATACCGTGTTGATCTAGCAGACACAGTAACAGGAACTTCCTCATCTATACCATGTTGATCTAGCAGACACAGTAACAGACAGTAACAGGAACTTCCTCATCTATACTATGTTGATCTATCAGACACAGTAACAGGAACTTCCTCATCTATACTATGTTGATCTAGCAGACACAGTAACAGGAACTTCCTCATCTATACTATGTTGATCTAGCAGACACAGTAACAGGAACTTCCTCATCTATACCGTGTTGATCTAGCAGACACAGTAACAGGAACTTCCTCATCTATACCATGTTGATCTAGCAGACACAGTAACAGACAGTAACAGGAACCTCCTCATCTATACCATGTTGAACTAGCAGACACAGTAACAGACAGCAACAGGAACTTCCTCATCTATACTAAGTTGATCTAGCAGACACAGTAACAGGAACTCCCTCATCTATACCATGTTGATCTAGCAGACACAGTAACAGGAACTTCCTCATCTATACCATGTTGATCTAGCAGACACAGTAACAGACAGTAACAGGAACTTCCTCATCTATACAATGTTGATCTAGCAGACACAGTAACAGGAACTTCCTCATCTATACCATGTTGATCTAGCAGACACAGTAACAGACAGAGTAACAGGTACTTCCTCATCTATACCGTGTTGATCTAGCAGACACAGTAACAGACAGTAACAGGAACTTCCTCATCTATACCGTGTTGATCTAGCAGACACAGTAACAGGAACTTCCTCATCTATACCATGTTGATCTAGCAGACACAGTAACAGACAGTAACAGGAACTTCCTCATCTATACTATGTTGATCTAGCAGACACAGTAACAGGAACTTCCTCATCTATACCATGTTGATCTAGCAGACACAGTAACTGGAACTTCCTCATCTGTACTATGTTGATCTAGCAGACACAGTAACAGGAACTTCCTCATCTATACCATGTTGATCTAGCAGACACAGTAACAGACAGTAACAGGAACTTCCTCATCTATACCGTGTTGATCTAGCAGACACAGTAACAGGAACTTCCTCATCTATACCATGTTGATCTAGCAGACATAGTAACAGACAGTAACAGGACCTTCCTCATCTATACCGTGTTGATCTAGCAGACACAGTAACAGGAACTTCCTCATCTATACCATGTTGATCTAGCAGACACAGTAACAGACAGTAACAGGAACTTCCTCATCTATACTATGTTGATCTAGCAGACACAGTAACAGGAACTTCCTCATCTATACTATGTTGATCTAGCAGACACAGTAACAGGAACTTCCTCATCTATACCGTGTTGATCTAGCAGACACAGCAACAGGAACTTCCTCATCTATACCATGTTGATCTAGCAGACACAGTAACAGACAGTAACAGGAACCTCCTCATCTATACCATGTTGAACTAGCAGACACAGTAACAGACAGTAACAGGAACTTCCTCATCTATACAAGTTGATCTAGCAGACACAGTAACAGGAACTCCATCATCTATACCATGTTGATCTAGCAGACACAGTAACAGGAACTTCCTCATCTATACTATGTTTATCTAGCAGACACAGTAACAGGAACTTCCTCATCTATACCGTGTTGATCTAGCAGACACAGTAACAGGAACTTCCTCATCTATACCATGTTGATCTAGCAGACATAGTAACAGACAGTAACAGGACCTTCCTCATCTATACCGTGTTGATCTAGCAGACACTGTAACAGGAACTTCCTCATCTATACCATGTTGATCTAGCAGACACAGTAACTGACAGTAACAGGAACTTCCTCATCTATACTATGTTGATCTAGCAGACACAGTAACAGGAACTTCCTCATCTATACCATGTTGATCTAGCAGACACAGTAACTGGAACTTCCTCATCTGTACTATGTTGATCTAGCAGACACAGTAACAGGAACTTCCTCATCTATACCATGTTGATCTAGCAGACACAGTAACAGACAGTAACAGGAACTTCCTCATCTATACCGTGTTGATCTAGCAGACACAGTAACAGGAACTTCCTCATCTATACCATGTTGATCTAGCAGACATAGTAACAGACAGTAACAGGACCTTCCTCATCTATACCGTGTTGATCTAGCAGACACAGTAACAGGAACTTCCTCATCTATACCATGTTGATCTAGCAGACACAGTAACAGACAGTAACAGGAACTTCCTCATCTATACTATGTTGATCTATCAGACACAGTAACAGGAACTTCCTCATCTATACTATGTTGATCTAGCAGACACAGTAACAGGAACTTCCTCATCTATACTATGTTGATCTAGCAGACACAGTAACAGGAACTTCCTCATCTATACCGTGTTGATCTAGCAGACACAGTAACAGGAACTTCCTCATCTATACCATGTTGATCTAGCAGACACAGTAACAGACAGTAACAGGAACCTCCTCATCTATACCATGTTGAACTAGCAGACACAGTAACAGACAGCAACAGGAACTTCCTCATCTATACTAAGTTGATCTAGCAGACACAGTAACAGGAACTCCCTCATCTATACCATGTTGATCTAGCAGACACAGTAACAGGAACTTCCTCATCTATACCATGTTGATCTAGCAGACACAGTAACAGACAGTAACAGGAACTTCCTCATCTATACTATGTTGATCTAGCAGACACAGTAACAGGAACTTCCTCATCTATACCATGTTGATCTAGCAGACACAGTAACAGACAGAGTAACAGGTACTTCCTCATCTATACCGTGTTGATCTAGCAGACACAGTAACAGACAGTAACAGGAACTTCCTCATCTATACCGTGTTGATCTAGCAGACACAGTAACAGGAACTTCCTCATCTATACCATGTTGATCTAGCAGACACAGTAACAGACAGTAACAGGAACTTCCTCATCTATACTATGTTGATCTAGCAGACACAGTAACAGGAACTTCCTCATCTATACCATGTTGATCTAGCAGACACCGTAACTGGAACTTCCTCATCTGTACTATGTTGATCTAGCAGACACTGTAACAGGAACTTCCTCATCTATACCATGTTGATCTAGCAGACACAGTAACAGACAGTAACAGGAACTTCCTCATCTATACCGTGTTGATCTAGCAGACACAGTAACAGGAACTTCCTCATCTATACCATGTTGATCTAGCAGACATAGTAACAGACAGTAACAGGACCTTCCTCATCTATACCATGTTGATCTAGCAGACACAGTAACAGACAGTAACAGGAACTTCCTCATCTATACTATGTTGATCTAGCAGACACAGTAACAGGAACTTCCTCATCTATACTATGTTGATCTAGCAGACACAGTAACAGGAACTTCCTCATCTATACCATGTTGATCTAGCAGACACAGTAACAGACAGTAACAGGAACCTCCTCATCTATACCATGTTGAACTAGCAGACACAGTAACAGGAACTCCCTCATCTATACCATGTTGATCTAGCAGACACAGTAACAGGAACTTCCTCATCTATACTATGTTGATCTAGCAGACACAGTAACAGGAACTTCCTCATCTATACCGTGTTGATCTAGCAGACACAGTAACAGGAACTTCCTCATCTATACCATGTTGATCTAGCAGACATAGTAACAGACAGTAACAGGACCTTCCTCATCTATACCGTGTTGATCTAGCAGACACAGTAACAGGAACTTCCTCATCTATACCGTGTTGATCTAGCAGACACAGTAACAGGAACTTCCTCATCTATACCGTGTTGATCTAGCAGACACAGTAACAGGAACTTCCCCATCTATACCGTGTTGATCTAGCAGACACAGTAACAGGAACTTCCTCATCTATACCATGTTGATCTAGCAGACACAGTAACAGACAGTAACAGGAACTTCCTCATCTATACTATGTTGATCTAGCAGACACAGTAACAGGAACTTCCTCATCTATACCATGTTGATCTAGCAGACATAGTAACAGACAGTAACAGGACCTTCCTCATCTATACCGTGTTGATCTAGCAGACACAGTAACAGGAACTTCCTCATCTATACCATGTTGATCTAGCAGACACAGTAACAGACAGTAACAGGAACTTCCTCATCTATACTATGTTGATCTATCAGACACAGTAACAGGAACTTCCTCATCTATACTATGTTGATCTAGCAGACACAGTAACAGGAACTTCCTCATCTATACTATGTTGATCTAGCAGACACAGTAACAGGAACTTCCTCATCTATACCGTGTTGATCTAGCAGACACAGTAACAGGAACTTCCTCATCTATACCATGTTGATCTAGCAGACACAGTAACAGACAGTAACAGGAACCTCCTCATCTATACCATGTTGAACTAGCAGACACAGTAACAGACAGCAACAGGAACTTCCTCATCTATACTAAGTTGATCTAGCAGACACAGTAACAGGAACTCCCTCATCTATACCATGTTGATCTAGCAGACACAGTAACAGGAACTTCCTCATCTATACCATGTTGATCTAGCAGACACAGTAACAGACAGTAACAGGAACTTCCTCATCTATACTATGTTGATCTAGCAGACACAGTAACAGGAACTTCCTCATCTATACCATGTTGATCTAGCAGACACAGTAACAGACAGAGTAACAGGTACTTCCTCATCTATACCGTGTTGATCTAGCAGACACAGTAACAGACAGTAACAGGAACTTCCTCATCTATACCGTGTTGATCTAGCAGACACAGTAACAGGAACTTCCTCATCTATACCATGTTGATCTAGCAGACACAGTAACAGACAGTAACAGGAACTTCCTCATCTATACTATGTTGATCTAGCAGACACAGTAACAGGAACTTCCTCATCTATACCATGTTGATCTAGCAGACACCGTAACTGGAACTTCCTCATCTGTACTATGTTGATCTAGCAGACACTGTAACAGGAACTTCCTCATCTATACCATGTTGATCTAGCAGACACAGTAACAGACAGTAACAGGAACTTCCTCATCTATACCGTGTTGATCTAGCAGACACAGTAACAGGAACTTCCTCATCTATACCATGTTGATCTAGCAGACATAGTAACAGACAGTAACAGGACCTTCCTCATCTATACCATGTTGATCTAGCAGACACAGTAACAGACAGTAACAGGAACTTCCTCATCTATACTATGTTGATCTAGCAGACACAGTAACAGGAACTTCCTCATCTATACTATGTTGATCTAGCAGACACAGTAACAGGAACTTCCTCATCTATACCATGTTGATCTAGCAGACACAGTAACAGACAGTAACAGGAACCTCCTCATCTATACCATGTTGAACTAGCAGACACAGTAACAGGAACTCCCTCATCTATACCATGTTGATCTAGCAGACACAGTAACAGGAACTTCCTCATCTATACTATGTTGATCTAGCAGACACAGTAACAGGAACTTCCTCATCTATACCGTGTTGATCTAGCAGACACAGTAACAGGAACTTCCTCATCTATACCATGTTGATCTAGCAGACATAGTAACAGACAGTAACAGGACCTTCCTCATCTATACCGTGTTGATCTAGCAGACACAGTAACAGGAACTTCCTCATCTATACCGTGTTGATCTAGCAGACACAGTAACAGGAACTTCCTCATCTATACCGTGTTGATCTAGCAGACACAGTAACAGGAACTTCCCCATCTATACCGTGTTGATCTAGCAGACACAGTAACAGGAACTTCCTCATCTATACCATGTTGATCTAGCAGACACAGTAACAGACAGTAACAGGAACTTCCTCATCTATACTATGTTGATCTAGCAGACACAGTAACAGGAACTTCCTCATCTATACCATGTTGATCTAGCAGACACAGTAACTGGAACTTCCTCATCTGTACTATGTTGATCTAGCAGACACAGTAACAGGAACTTCCTCATCTATACCATGTTGATCTAGCAGACACAGTAACAGACAGTAACAGGAACTTCCTCATCTATACCGTGTTGATCTAGCAGACACAGTAACAGGAACTTCCTCATCTATACCATGTTGATCTAGCAGACATAGTAACAGACAGTAACAGGACCTTCCTCATCTATACCGTGTTGATCTAGCAGACACAGTAACAGGAACTTCCTCATCTATACCATTTTGATCTAGCAGACACAGTAACAGACAGTAACAGGAACTTCCTCATCTATACTATGTTGATCTATCAGACACAGTAACAGGAACTTCCTCATCTATACTATGTTGATCTAGCAGACACAGTAACAGGAACTTCCTCATCTATACTATGTTGATCTAGCAGACACAGTAACAGGAACTTCCTCATCTATACCGTGTTGATCTAGCAGACACAGTAACAGGAACTTCCTCATCTATACCATGTTGATCTAGCAGACACAGTAACAGACAGTAACAGGAACCTCCTCATCTATACCATGTTGAACTAGCAGACACAGTAACAGACAGCAACAGGAACTTCCTCATCTATACTAAGTTGATCTAGCAGACACAGTAACAGGAACTCCCTCATCTATACCATGTTGATCTAGCAGACACAGTAACAGGAACTTCCTCATCTATACCATGTTGATCTAGCAGACACAGTAACAGACAGTAACAGGAACCTCCTCATCTATACTATGTTGATCTAGCAGACACAGTAACAGGAACTTCCTCATCTATACCATGTTGATCTAGCAGACACAGTAACAGACATAGTAACAGGTACTTCCTCATCTATACCGTGTTGATCTAGCAGACACAGTAACAGACAGTAACAGGAACTTCCTCATCTATACCGTGTTGATCTAGCAGACACAGTAACAGGAACTTCCTAATCTATACCATGTTGATCTAGCAGACACAGTAACAGACAGTAACAGGAACTTCCTCATCTATACTATGTTGATCTAGCAGACACAGTAACAGGAACTTCCTCATCTATACCATGTTGATCTAGCAGACACAGTAACTGGAACTTCCTCATCTGTACTATGTTGATCTAGCAGACACAGTAACAGGAACTTCCTCATCTATACCATGTTGATCTAGCAGACACAGTAACAGACAGTAACAGGAACTTCCTCATCTATACCGTGTTGATCTAGCAGACACAGTAACAGGAACTTCCTCATCTATACCATGTTGATCTAGCAGACATAGTAACAGACAGTAACAGGACCTTCCTCATCTATACCGTGTTGATCTAGCAGACACAGTAACAGGAACTTCCTCATCTATACCATGTTGATCTAGCAGACACAGTAACAGACAGTAACAGGAACCTCCTAATCTATACCATGTTGAACTAGCAGACACAGTAACAGACAGTAACAGGAACTTCCTCATCTATACAAGTTGATCTAGCAGACACAGTAACAGGAACTCCCTCATCTATACCATGTTGATCTAGCAGACACAGTAACAGGAACTTCCTCATCTATACTATGTTGATCTAGCAGACACAGTAACAGGAACTTCCTCATCTATACCGTGTTGATCTAGCAGACACAGTAACAGGAACTTCCTCATCTATACCATGTTGATCTAGCAGACATAGTAACAGACAGTAACAGGACCTTCCTCATCTATACCGTGTTGATCTAGCAGACACAGTAACAGGAACTTCCTCATCTATACCATGTTGATCTAGCAGACACAGTAACAGACAGTAACAGGAACTTCCTCATCTATACTATGTTGATCTAGCAGACACAGTAACAGGAACTTCCTCATCTATACTATGTTGATCTAGCAGACACAGTAACAGGAACTTCCTCATCTATACCGTGTTGATCTAGCAGACACAGCAACAGGAACTTCCTCATCTATACCATGTTGATCTAGCAGACACAGTAACAGACAGTAACAGGAACCTCCTCATCTATACCATGTTGAACTAGCAGACACAGTAACAGGAACTCCCTCATCTATACCATGTTGATCTAGCAGACACAGTAACAGGAACTTCCTCATCTATACTATGTTGATCTAGCAGACACAGTAACAGGAACTTCCTCATCTATACCGTGTTGATCTAGCAGACACAGTAACAGGAACTTCCTCATCTATACCATGTTGATCTAGCAGACATAGTAACAGACAGTAACAGGACCTTCCTCATCTATACCGTGTTGATCTAGCAGACACAGTAACAGGAACTTCCTCATCTATACCATGTTGATCTAGCAGACACAGTAACAGACAGTAACAGGAACTTCCTCATCTATACTATGTTGATCTAGCAGACACAGTAACAGGAACTTCCTCATCTATACCATGTTGATCTAGCAGACACAGTAACAGACAGTAACAGGAACTTCCTCATCTATACCGTGTTGATCTAGCAGACACAGTAACAGGAACTTCCTCATCTATACCATGTTGATCTAGCAGACATAGTAACAGACAGTAACAGGACCTTCCTCATCTATACCGTGTTGATCTAGCAGACACAGTAACAGGAACTTCCTCATCTATACCATGTTGATCTAGCAGACACAGTAACAGACAGTAACAGGAACTTCCTCATCTATACTATGTTGATCTAGCAGACACAGTAACAGGAACTTCCTCATCTATACCATGTTGATCTAGCAGACACAGTAACTGGAACTTCCTCATCTGTACTATGTTGATCTAGCAGACACAGTAACAGGAACTTCCTCATCTATACCATGTTGATCTAGCAGACATAGTAACAGACAGTAACAGGACCTTCCTCATCTATACCGTGTTGATCTAGCAGACACAGTAACAGGAACTTCCTCATCTATACCATGTTGATCTAGCAGACACAGTAACAGACAGTAACAGGAACTTCCTCATCTATACTATGTTGATCTATCAGACACAGTAACAGGAACTTCCTCATCTATACTATGTTGATCTAGCAGACACAGTAACAGGAACTTCCTCATCTATACTATGTTGATCTAGCAGACACAGTAACAGGAACTTCCTCATCTATACCGTGTTGATCTAGCAGACACAGTAACAGGAACTTCCTCATCTATACCATGTTGATCTAGCAGACACAGTAACAGACAGTAACAGGAACCTCCTCATCTATACCATGTTGAACTAGCAGACACAGTAACAGACAGCAACAGGAACTTCCTCATCTATACTAAGTTGATCTAGCAGACACAGTAACAGGAACTCCCTCATCTATACCATGTTGATCTAGCAGACACAGTAACAGGAACTTCCTCATCTATACCATGTTGATCTAGCAGACACAGTAACAGACATAGTAACAGGTACCTTCCTCATCTATACCGTGTTGATCTAGCAGACACAGTAACAGACAGTAACAGGAACTTCCTCATCTATACCGTGTTGATCTAGCAGACACAGTAACAGACAGTAACAGGAACTTCCTCATCTATACTATGTTGATCTAGCAGACACAGTAACAGGAACTTCCTCATCTATACCATGTTGATCTAGCAGACACAGTAACTGGAACTTCCTCATCTGTACTATGTTGATCTAGCAGACACAGTAACAGGAACTTCCTCATCTATACCATGTTGATCTAGCAGACACAGTAACAGACAGTAACAGGACCTTCCTCATCTATACCGTGTTGATCTAGCAGACACAGTAACAGGAACTTCCTCATCTATACCATGTTGATCTAGCAGACACAGTAACAGACAGTAACAGGAACCTCCTCATCTATACCATGTTGAACTAGCAGACACAGTAACAGACAGTAACAGGAACTTCCTCATCTATACAAGTTGATCTAGCAGACACAGTAACAGGAACTCCCTCATCTATACCATGTTGATCTAGCAGACACAGTAACAGGAACTTCCTCATCTATACTATGTTGATCTAGCAGACACAGTAACAGGAACTTCCTCATCTATACCGTGTTGATCTAGCAGACACAGTAACAGGAACTTCCTCATCTATACCATGTTGATCTAGCAGACATAGTAACAGACAGTAACAGGACCTTCCTCATCTATACCGTGTTGATCTAGCAGACACAGTAACAGGAACTTCCTCATCTATACCATGTTGATCTAGCAGACACAGTAACAGACAGTAACAGGAACTTCCTCATCTATACTATGTTGATCTAGCAGACACAGTAACAGGAACTTCCTCATCTATACCATGTTGATCTAGCAGACACAGTAACAGACCGTAACAGGAACTTCCTCATCTATACCATGTTGATCTAGCAGACACAGTAACAAGAACTTCCTCATCTATACCAAGTTGATCTTGCAGACACAGTAACAGGAACTTCCTCATCTGTACTATGTTGATCTAGCAGACACAGTAACAGGAACTTCCTCATCTATACCATGTTGATCTAGCAGACACAGTAACAGACAGTAACAGGAACTTCCTCATCTATACCGTGTTGATCTAGCAGACACAGTAACAGGAACTTCCTCATCTATACCATGTTGATCTAGCAGACATAGTAACAGACAGTAACAGGACCTTCCTCATCTATACCGTGTTGATCTAGCAGACACAGTAACAGGAACTTCCTCATCTATACCATGTTGATCTAGCAGACACAGTAACAGACAGTAACAGGAACTTCCTCATCTATACCATGTTGATCTAGCAGACACAGTAACTGGAACTTCCTCATCTGTACTATGTTGATCTAGCAGACACAGTAACAGGAACTTCCTCATCTATACTAAGTTGATCTAGCAGACACAGTAACAGGAACTCCCTCATCTATACCATGTTGATCTAGCAGACACAGTAACAGGAACTTCCTCATCTATACCATGTTGATCTAGCAGACACAGTAACAGACAGTAACAGGAACTTCCTCATCTATACTATGTTGATCTAGCAGACACAGTAACAGGAACTTCCTCATCTATACCATGTTGATCTAGCAGACACAGTAACAGACAGAGTAACAGGTACTTCCTCATCTATACCGTGTTGATCTAGCAGACACAGTAACAGACAGTAACAGGAACTTCCTCATCTATACCGTGTTGATCTAGCAGACACAGTAACAGGAACTTCCTCATCTATACCATGTTGATCTAGCAGACACAGTAACAGACAGTAACAGGAACTTCCTCATCTATACTATGTTGATCTAGCAGACACAGTAACAGGAACTTCCTCATCTATACCATGTTGATCTAGCAGACACAGTAACTGGAACTTCCTCATCTGTACTATGTTGATCTAGCAGACACAGTAACAGGAACTTCCTCATCTATACCATGTTGATCTAGCAGACACAGTAACAGACAGTAACAGGAACTTCCTCATCTATACCGTGTTGATCTAGCAGACACAGTAACAGGAACTTCCTCATCTATACCATGTTGATCTAGCAGACATAGTAACAGACAGTAACAGGACCTTCCTCATCTATACCGTGTTGATCTAGCAGACACAGTAACAGGAACTTCCTCATCTATACCATGTTGATCTAGCAGACACAGTAACAGACAGTAACAGGAACTTCCTCATCTATACTATGTTGATCTAGCAGACACAGTAACAGGAACTTCCTCATCTATACTATGTTGATCTAGCAGACACAGTAACAGGAACTTCCTCATCTATACCGTGTTGATCTAGCAGACACAGCAACAGGAACTTCCTCATCTATACCATGTTGATCTAGCAGACACAGTAACAGACAGTAACAGGAACTTCCTCATCTATACTATGTTGATCTAGCAGACACAGTAACAGGAACCTCCTCATCTATACCATGTTGAACTAGCAGACACAGTAACAGACAGTAACAGGAACTTCCTCATCTATACCAAGTTGATCTAGCAGACACAGTAACAGGAACTCCCTCATCTATACCATGTTGATCAAGCAGACACAGTAACAGGAACTTCCTCATCTATACTATGTTGATCTAGCAGACACAGTAACAGGAACTTCCTCATCTATACCGTGTTGATCTAGCAGACACAGTAACAGGAACTTCCTCATCTATACCATGTTGATCTAGCAGACATAGTAACAGACAGTAACAGGACCTTCCTCATCTATACCGTGTTGATCTAGCAGACACAGTAACAGGAACTTCCTCATCTATACCATGTTGATCTAGCAGACACAGTAACAGACAGTAACAGGAACTTCCTCATCTATACTATGTTGATCTAGCAGACACAGTAACAGGAACTTCCTCATCTATACCATGTTGATCTAGCAGACACAGTAACAGACAGTAACAGGAACTTCCTCATCTATACCATGTTGATCTAGCAGACACAGTAACAAGAACTTCCTCATCTATACGATGTTGATCTAGCAGACACATTAACAGGAACTTCCTCATCTATACCGTGTTGATCTAGCAGACACAGTAACAGGAACTTCGTCATCTATACTATGTTGATTTAGCAGACACAGTAACAGACAGTAACAGGAACTTCCTCATCTATACCATGTTGATCTAGCAGACACAGTAACAAGAACTTCCTCATCTATACGATGTTGATCTAGCAGACACATTAACAGGAACTTCCTCATCTATACCGTGTTGATCTAGCAGACACAGTAACAGGAACTTCGTCATCTATACTATGTTGATTTAGCAGACACAGTAACAGGAACTTCCTCATCTATACTATGTTGATCTAGCAGACACAGTAACAGGAACTTCCTCATCTATACTATGTTGATCTAGCAGACACAGTAACAGGAACTTCCTCATCTATACCGTGTTGATCTAGCAGACACAGTAACAGGAACTTCCTCATCTATACCATGTTGATCTAGCAGACACAGTAACAGACAGTAACAGGAACCTCCTCATCTATACCATGTTGAACTAGCAGACACAGTAACAGACAGTAACAGGAACTTCCTCATCTATACCAAGTTGATCTAGCAGACACAGTAACAGGAACTCCCTCATCTATACCATGTTGATCTAGCAGACACAGTAACAGGAACTTCCTCATCTATACGATGTTGATCTAGCAGACACAGTAACAGGAACTTCCTCATCTATAGCGTGTTGATCTAGCAGACACAGTAACAGGAACTTCCTCATCTATACCATGTTGATCTAGCAGACATAGTAACAGACAGTAACAGGACCTTCCTCATCTATACCGTGTTGATCTAGCAGACACAGTAACAGGAACTCCCTCATCTATACCATGTTGATCTAGCAGACACAGTAACAGGAACTTCCTCATCTATACTATGTTGATCTAGCAGACACAGTAACAGGAACTTCCTCATCTATACCATGTTGATCTAGCAGACATAGTAACAGACAGTAACAGGACCTTCCTCATCTATACCGTGTTGATCTAGCAGACACAGTAACAGGAACTTCCTCATCTATACCATGTTGATCTAGCAGACACAGTAACAGACAGTAACAGGAACTTCCTCATCTATACTATGTTGATCTAGCAGACACAGTAACAGGAACTTCCTCATCTATACCATGTTGATCTAGCAGACACAGTAACAGACAGTAACAGGAACTTCCTCATCTATACCATGTTGATCTAGCAGACACAGTAACAAGAACTTCCTCATCTATACGATGTTGATCTAGCAGACACATTAACAGGAACTTCCTCATCTATACCGTGTTGATCTAGCAGACACAGTAACAGGAACTTCGTCATCTATACGATGTTGATTTAGCAGACACAGTAACAGGAACTTCCTCATCTATACTATGTTGATCTAGCAGACACAGTAACAGGAACTTCCTCATCTATACTATGTTGATCTAGCAGACACAGTAACAGGAACTTCCTCATCTATACCATGTTGATCTAGCAGACACAGTAACAGACAGTAACAGGAACCTCCTCATCTATACCATGTTGAACTAGCAGACACAGTAACAGACAGTAACAGGAACCTCCTCATCTATACCAAGTTGATCTAGCAGACACAGTAACAGGAACTCCCTCATCTATACCATGTTGATCTAGCAGACACAGTAACTGGAACTTCCTCATCTGTACTATGTTGATCTAGCAGACACAGTAACAGGAACTTCCTCATCTATACTAAGTTGATCTAGCAGACACAGTAACAGGAACTCCCTCATCTATACCATGTTGATCTAGCAGACACAGTAACAGGAACTTCCTCATCTATACCATGTTGATCTAGCAGACACAGTAACATACAGTAACAGGAACTTCCTCATCTATACTATGTTGATCTAGCAGACACAGTAACAGGAACTTCCTCATCTATACCATGTTGATCTAGCAGACACAGTAACAGACAGAGTAACAGGTACTTCCTCATCTATACCGTGTTGATCTAGCAGACACAGTAACAGACAGTAACAGGAACTTCCTCATCTATACCGTGTTGATCTAGCAGACACAGTAACAGGAACTTCCTCATCTATACCATGTTGATCTAGCAGACACAGTAACAGACAGTAACAGGAACTTCCTCATCTATACTATGTTGATCTAGCAGACACAGTAACAGGAACTTCCTCATCTATACCATGTTGATCTAGCAGACACAGTAACTGGAACTTCCTCATCTGTACTATGTTGATCTAGCAGACACAGTAACAGGAACTTCCTCATCTATACCATGTTGATCTAGCAGACACAGTAACAGACAGTAACAGGAACTTCCTCATCTATACCGTGTTGATCTAGCAGACACAGTAACAGGAACTTCCTCATCTATACCATGTTGATCTAGCAGACATAGTAACAGACAGTAACAGGACCTTCCTCATCTATACCGTGTTGATCTAGCAGACACAGTAACAGGAACTTCCTCATCTATACCGTGTTGATCTAGCAGACACAGTAACAGGAACTTCCTCATCTATACCATGTTGATCTAGCAGACACAGTAACAGACAGTAACAGGAACTTCCTCATCTATACTATGTTGATCTAGCAGACACAGTAACAGGAACTTCCTCATCTATACCATGTTGATCTAGCAGACACAGTAACAGACAGTAACAGGAACTTCCTCATCTATACCGTGTTGATCTAGCAGACACAGTAACAGGAACTTCCTCATCTATACCATGTTGATCTAGCAGACATAGTAACAGACAGTAACAGGACCTTCCTCATCTATACCGTGTTGATCTAGCAGACACAGTAACAGGAACTTCCTCATCTATACCATGTTGATCTAGCAGACACAGTAACAGACAGTAACAGGAACTTCCTCATCTATACTATGTTGATCTAGCAGACACAGTAACAGGAACTTCCTCATCTATACCATGTTGATCTAGCAGACACAGTAACTGGAACTTCCTCATCTGTACTATGTTGATCTAGCAGACACAGTAACAGGAACTTCCTCATCTATACCATGTTGATCTAGCAGACACAGTAACAGACAGTAACAGGAACTTCCTCATCTATACCGTGTTGATCTAGCAGACACAGTAACAGGAACTTCCTCATCTATACCATGTTGATCTAGCAGACATAGTAACAGACAGTAACAGGACCTTCCTCATCTATACCGTGTTGATCTAGCAGACACAGTAACAGGAACTTCCTCATCTATACCATGTTGATCTAGCAGACACAGTAACAGACAGTAACAGGAACTTCCTCATCTATACTATGTTGATCTATCAGACACAGTAACAGGAACTTCCTCATCTATACTATGTTGATCTAGCAGACACAGTAACAGGAACTTCCTCATCTATACTATGTTGATCTAGCAGACACAGTAACAGGAACTTCCTCATCTATACCGTGTTGATATAGCAGACACAGTAACAGGAACTTCCTCATCTATACCATGTTGATCTAGCTGACACAGTAACAGACAGTAACAGGAACCTCCTCATCTATACCATGTTGAACTAGCAGACACAGTAACAGACAGCAACAGGAACTTCCTCATCTATACTAAGTTGATCTAGCAGACACAGTAACAGGAACTCCCTCATCTATACCATGTTGATCTAGCAGACACAGTAACAGGAACTTCCTCATCTATACCATGTTGATCTAGCAGACACAGTAACAGACAGTAACAGGAACTTCCTCATCTATACTATGTTGATCTAGCAGACACAGTAACAGGAACTTCCTCATCTATACCATGTTGATCTAGCAGACACAGTAACAGACATAGTAACAGGTACTTCCTCATCTATACCGTGTTGATCTAGCAGACACAGTAACAGACAGTAACAGTAACTTCCTCATCTATACCGTGTTGATCTAGCAGACACAGTAACAGGAACTTCCTCATCTATACCATGTTGATCTAGCAGACACAGTAACAGACAGTAACAGGAACTTCCTCATCTATACTATGTTGATCTAGCAGACACAGTAACAGGAACTTCCTCATCTATACCATGTTGATCTAGCAGACACAGTAACTGGAACTTCCTCATCTGTACTATGTTGATCTAGCAGACACAGTAACAGGAACTTCCTCATCTATACCATGTTGATCTAGCAGACACAGTAACAGACAGTAACAGGAACTTCCTCATCTATACCGTGTTGATCTAGCAGACACAGTAACAGGAACTTCCTCATCTATACCATGTTGATCTAGCAGACATAGTAACAGACAGTAACAGGACCTTCCTCATCTATACCGTGTTGATCTAGCAGACACAGTAACAGGAACTTCCTCATCTATACCATGTTGATCTAGCAGACACAGTAACAGACAGTAACAGGAACTTCCTCATCTATACTATGTTGATCTAGCAGACACAGTAACAGGAACTTCCTCATCTATACTATGTTGATCTAGCAGACACAGTAACAGGAACTTCCTCATCTATACCGTGTTGATCTAGCAGACACAGCAACAGGAACTTCCTCATCTATACCATGTTGATCTAGCAGACACAGTAACAGACAGTAACAGGAACCTCCTCATCTATACCATGTTGAACTAGCAGACACAGTAACAGACAGTAACAGGAACTTCCTCATCTATACAAGTTGATCTAGCAGACACAGTAACAGGAACTCCCTCATCTATACCATGTTGATCTAGCAGACACAGTAACAGGAACTTCCTCATCTATACTATGTTGATCTAGCAGACACAGTAACAGGAACTTCCTCATCTATACCGTGTTGATCTAGCAGACACAGTAACAGGAACTTCCTCATCTATACCATGTTGATCTAGCAGACATAGTAACAGACAGTAACAGGACCTTCCTCATCTATACCGTGTTGATCTAGCAGACACAGTAACAGGAACTTCCTCATCTATACCATGTTGATCTAGCAGACACAGTAACAGACAGTAACAGGAACTTCCTCATCTATACTATGTTGATCTAGCAGACACAGTAACAGGAACTTCCTCATCTATACCATGTTGATCTAGCAGACACAGTAACAGACAGTAACAGGAACTTCCTCATCTATACCATGTTGATCTAGCAGACACAGTAACAAGAACTTCCTCATCTATACGATGTTGATCTAGCAGACACATTAACAGGAACTTCCTCATCTATACCGTGTTGATCTAGCAGACACAGTAACAGGAACTTCGTCATCTATACTATGTTGATTTAGCAGACACAGTAACAGGAACTTCCTCATCTATACTATGTTGACCTAGCAGACACAGTAACAGACAGTAACAGGAACTTCCTCATCTATACCGTGTTGATCTAGCAGACACAGTAACAGGAACTTCCTCATCTATACCAAGTTGATCTTGCAGACACAGTAACAGGAACTTCCTCATCTGTACTATGTTGATCTAGCAGACACAGTAACAGGAACTTCCTCATCTATACCATGTTGATCTAGCAGACACAGTAACAGACAGTAACAGGAACTTCCTCAAGTATACCGTGTTGATCTAGCAGACACAGTAACAGGAACTTCCTCATCTATACCATGTTGATCTAGCAGACATAGTAACAGACAGTAACAGGACCTTCCTCATCTATACCGTGTTGATCTAGCAGACACAGTAACAGGAACTTCCTCATCTATACCATGTTGATCTAGCAGACACAGTAACAGACAGTAACAGGAACTTCCTCATCTATACCATGTTGATCTAGCAGACACAGTAACTGGAACTTTCTCATCTGTACTATGTTGATCTAGCAGACACAGTAACAGGAACTTCCTCATCTATACCAAGTTGATCTAGCAGACACAGTAACAGGAACTCCCTCATCTATACCATGTTGATCTAGCAGACACAGTAACAGGAACTTCCTCATCTATACCATGTTGATCTAGCAGACACAGTAACAGACAGTAACAGGAACTTCCTCATCTATACTATGTTGATCTAGCAGACACAGTAACAGGAACTTCCTCATCTATACCATGTTGATCTAGCAGACACAGTAACAGACAGAGTAACAGGTACTTCCTCATCTATACCGTGTTGATCTAGCAGACACAGTAACAGACAGTAACAGGAACTTCCTCATCTATACCGTGTTGATCTAGCAGACACAGTAACAGGAACTTCCTCATCTATACCATGTTGATCTAGCAGACACAGTAACAGACAGTAACAGGAACTTCCTCATCTATACTATGTTGATCTAGCAGACACAGTAACAGGAACTTCCTCATCTATACCATGTTGATCTAGCAGACACAGTAACTGGAACTTCCTCATCTGTACTATGTTGATCTAGCAGACACAGTAACAGGAACTTCCTCATCTATACCATGTTGATCTAGCAGACACAGTAACAGACAGTAACAGGAACTTCCTCATCTATACCGTGTTGATCTAGCAGACACAGTAACAGGAACTTCGTCATCTATACCATGTTGATCTAGCAGACATAGTAACAGACAGTAACAGGACCTTCCTCATCTATACCGTGTTGATCTAGCAGACACAGTAACAGGAACTTCCTCATCTATACCATGTTGATCTAGCAGACACAGTAACAGACAGTAACAGGAACTTCCTCATCTATACTATGTTGATCTAGCAGACACAGTAACAGGAACTTCCTCATCTATACCGTGTTGATCTAGCAGACACAGCAACAGGAACTTCCTCATCTATACCATGTTGATCTAGCAGACACAGTAACAGACAGTAACAGGAACCTCCTCATCTATACCATGTTGAACTAGCAGACACAGTAACAGACAGTAACAGGAACTTCCTCATCTATACCAAGTTGATCTAGCAGACACAGTAACAGGAACTCCCTCATCTATACCATGTTGATCTAGCAGACACAGTAACAGGAACTTCCTCATCTATACTATGTTGATCTAGCAGACACAGTAACAGGAACTTCCTCATCTATACCGTGTTGATCTAGCAGACACAGTAACAGGAACTTCCTCATCTATACCATGTTGATCTAGCAGACATAGTAACAGACAGTAACAGGACCTTCCTCATCTATACCGTGTTGATCTAGCAGACACAGTAACAGGAACTTCCTCATCTATACCATGTTGATCTAGCAGACACAGTAACAGACAGTAACAGGAACTTCCTCATCTATACCATGTTGATCTAGCAGACACAGTAACAAGAACTTCCTCATCTATACGATGTTGATCTAGCAGACACATTAACAGGAACTTCCTCATCTATACCGTGTTGATCTAGCAGACACAGTAACAGGAACTTCGTCATCTATACTATGTTGATTTAGCAGACACAGTAACAGGAACTTCCTCATCTATACTATGTTGATCTAGCAGACACAGTAACAGGAACTTCCTCATCTATACTATGTTGATCTAGCAGACACAGTAACAGGAACTTCCTCATCTATACCGTGTTGATCTAGCAGACACAGTAACAGGAACTTCCTCATCTATACCATGTTGATCTAGCAGACACAGTAACAGACAGTAACAGGAACTTCCTCATCTATACCATGTTGATCTAGCAGACACAGTAACAGGAACTTCCTCATCTATACCATGTTGATCTAGCAGACACAGTAACAGGAACTTCCTCATCTATACCATGTTGATCTAGCAGACACAGTAACAGGAACTTCCTCATCTATACCGTGTTGATCGAGCAGACACAGTAACAGGAACTTCCTCATCTATACTATGTTGATCTAGCAGGCACAGTAACAGGAACTTCCTCATCTGTACTATGTTGATCTAGCAGACACAGTAACAGGAACTTCCTCATCTATACCATGTTGATCTAGCAGACACAGTAACAGACAGTAACAGGAACTTCCTCATCTATACCGTGTTGATCTAGCAGACACAGTAACAGGAACTTCCTCATCTATACCATGTTGATCTAGCAGACACAGTAACAGACAGTAAGAGGAACTTCCTCATCTATACCATGTTGATCTAGCAGACACAGTAACAGACAGTAACAGGAACTTCCTCATCTATACTATGTTGATCTAGCAGACACAGTAACAAGAACTTCCTCATCTATACTATGTTGATCTAGCAGACACAGTAACAGGAACTTCCTCATCTATACCGTGTTGATCTAGCAGACACAGTAACAGGAACTTCCTCATCTATACCATGTTGATCTAGCAGACACAGTAACAGACAGTAACAGGAACCTCCTCATCTATACCATGTTGAACTAGCAGACACAGTAACAGGAACTCCCTCATCTATACCATGTTGATCTAGCAGACACAGTAACAGGAACTTCCTCATCTATACCATGTTGATCTAGCAGACACAGTAACAGACAGTAACAGGAACTTCCTCATCTATACTATGTTGATCTAGCAGATACAGTAACAGGAACTTCCTCATCTATACCATGTTGATCTAGCAGACACAGTAACAGGAACTTCCTCATCTATACTATGTTGATCTAGCAGACACAGTAACAGGAACTTCCTCATCTATACCGTGTTGATCTAGCAGACACAGTAACAGGAACTTCCTCATCTATACCATGTTGATCTAGCAGACACAGTAACAGACAGTAACAGGAACTTCCTCATCTATACTATGTTGATCTAGCAGACACAGTAACAGGAACTTCCTCATCTATACCATGTTGATCTAGCAGACATAGTAACAGACAGTAACAGGATCTTCCTCATCTATACCGTGTTGATCTAGCAGACACAGTAACAGGAACTTCCTCATCTATACCATGTTGATCTAGCAGACACAGTAACAGACAGTAACAGGAACTTCCTCATCTATACTATGTTGATCTAGCAGACACAGTAACAGGAACTTCCTCATCTATACCATGTTGAACTAGCAGACACAGTAACAGGAACTCCCTCATCTATACCATGTTGATCTAGCAGACACAGTAACAGGAACTTCCTCATCTATACCATGTTGATCTAGCAGACACAGTAACAGACAGTAACAGGAACTTCCTCATCTATACTATGTTGATCTAGCAGATACAGTAACAGGAACTTCCTCATCTATACCATGTTGATCTAGCAGACACAGTAACAGGAACTTCCTCATCTATACTATGTTGATCTAGCAGACACAGTAACAGGAACTTCCTCATCTATACCGTGTTGATCTAGCAGACACAGTAACAGGAACTTCCTCATCTATACCATGTTGATCTAGCAGACACAGTAACAGACAGTAACAGGAACTTCCTCATCTATACTATGTTGATCTAGCAGACACAGTAACAGGAACTTCCTCATCTATACCATGTTGATCTAGCAGACACAGTAACTGGAACTTCCTCATCTGTACTATGTTGATCTAGCAGACACAGTAACAGGAACTTCCTCATCTATACCATGTTGATCTAGCAGACACAGTAACAGACAGTAACAGGAACTTCCTCATCTATACCGTGTTGATCTAGCAGACACAGTAACAGGAACTTCCTCATCTATACCATGTTGATCTAGCAGACATAGTAACAGACAGTAACAGGATCTTCCTCATCTATACCGTGTTGATCTAGCAGACACAGTAACAGGAACTTCCTCATCTATACCATGTTGATCTAGCAGAAACAGTAACAGACAGTAACAGGAACTTCCTCATCTATACTATGTTGATCTAGCAGACACAGTAACAGGAACTTCCTCATCTATACCGTGTTGATCTAGCAGACACAGTAACAGGAACTTCCTCATCTATACCATGTTGATCTAGCAGACACAGTAACAGACAGTAACAGGAACTTCCTCATCTATACTATGTTGATCTAGCAGACACAGTAACAGGAACTTCCTCATCTATACCATGTTGATCTAGCAGACACAGTAACAGACAGTAACAGGAACTTCCTCATCTATACCATGTTGATCTAGCAGACACAGTAACAAGAACTTCCTCATCTATACGATGTTGATCTAGCAGACACATTAACAGGAACTTCCTCATCTATACCGTGTTGATCTAGCAGACACAGTAACAGGAACTTCGTCATCTATACTATGTTGATTTAGCAGACACAGTAACAGGAACTTCCTCATCTATACTATGTTGATCTAGCAGACACAGTAACAGGAACTTCCTCATCTATACTATGTTGATCTAGCAGACACAGTAACAGGAACTTCCTCATCTATACCGTGTTGATCTAGCAGACACAGTAACAGGAACTTCCTCATCTATACCATGTTGATCTAGCAGACACAGTAACAGACAGTAACAGGAACTTCCTCATCTATACCACGTTGATCTAGCAGACACAGTAACAGGAACTTCCTCATCTATACCATGTTGATCTAGCAGACACAGTAACAGGAACTTCCTCATCTATACCATGTTGATCTAGCAGACACAGTAACAGGAACTTCCTCATCTATACCGTGTTGATCGAGCAGACACAGTAACAGGAACTTCCTCATCTATACTATGTTGATCTAGCAGGCACAGTAACAGGAACTTCCTCATCTGTACTATGTTGATCTAGCAGACACAGTAACAGGAACTTCCTCATCTATACCATGTTGATCTAGCAGACACAGTAACAGACAGTAACAGGAACTTCCTCATCTATACCGTGTTGATCTAGCAGACACAGTAACAGGAACTTCCTCATCTATACCATGTTGATCTAGCAGACACAGTAACAGACAGTAACAGGAACTTCCTCATCTATACTATGTTGATCTAGCAGACACAGTAACCGGAACTTCCTCATCTATACCGTGTTGATCTAGCAGACACAGTAACAGGAACTTCCACATCTATACCATGTTGATCTAGCAGACACAGTAACAGACAGTAACAGGAACTTCCTCATCTATACCATGTTGATCTAGCAGACACAGTAACAGGAACTTCCTCATCTATACCATGTTGATCTAGCAGACACAGTAACAGGAACTTCCTCATCTATACCATGTTGATCTAGCAGACACAGTAACAGGAACTTCCTCATCTATACTATGTTGATCTAGCAGACACAGTAACAGGAACTTCCTCATCTATACCGTGTTGATCTAGCAGACACAGTAACAGGAACTTCCTCATCTATACCATGTTGATCTAGCAGACACAGTAACAGACAGTAACAGGAACTTCCTCATCTATACCATGTTGATCTAGCAGACACAGTAACAGGAACTTCCTCATCTATACCATGTTGATCTAGCAGACACAGTAACAGGAACTTCCTCATCTATACCATGTTGATCTAGCAGACACAGTAACAGGAACTTCCTCATCTATACCGTGTTGATCGAGCAGACACAGTAACAGGAACTTCCTCATCTATACTATGTTGATCTAGCAGGCACAGTAACAGGAACTTCCTCATCTGTACTATGTTGATCTAGCAGACACAGTAACAGGAACTTCCTCATCTATACCATGTTGATCTAGCAGACACAGTAACAGACAGTAACAGGAACTTCCTCATCTATACCGTGTTGATCTAGCAGACACAGTAACAGGAACTTCCTCATCTATACCATGTTGATCTAGCAGACACAGTAACAGACAGTAACAGGAACTTCCTCATCTATACTATGTTGATCTAGCAGACACAGTAACAGGAACTTCCTCATCTATACCGTGTTGATCTAGCAGACACAGTAACAGGAACTTCCTCATCTATACCATGTTGATCTAGCAGACACAGTAACAGACAGTAACAGGAACTTCCTCATCTATACCATGTTGATCTAGCAGACACAGTAACAGGAACTTCCTCATCTATACCATGTTGATCTAGCAGACACAGTAACAGGAACTTCCTCATCTATACCATGTTGATCTAGCAGACACAGTAACAGGAACTTCCTCATCTATACCGTGTTGATCGAGCAGACACAGTAACAGGAACTTCCTCATCTATACTATGTTGATCTAGCAGGCACAGTAACAGGAACTTCCTCATCTGTACTATGTTGATCTAGCAGACACAGTAACAGGAACTTCTTCATCTATACCATGTTGATCTAGCAGACACAGTAACAGACAGTAACAGGAACTTCCTCATCTATACCGTGTTGATCTAGCAGACACAGTAACAGGAACTTCCTCATCTATACCATGTTTATCTAGCAGACACCGTAACAGACAGTAACAGGAACCTCCTCATCTATACCATGTTGAACTAGCAGACACAGTAACAGACAGTAACAGGAACTTCCTCATCTATACCAAGTTGATCTTGCAGACACAGTAACAGGAACTTCCTCATCTGTACTATGTTGATCTAGCAGACACAGTAACAGGAACTTCCTCATCTATACCATGTTGATCTAGCAGACACAGTAACAGACAGTAACAGGAACTTCCTCATCTATACCGTGTTGATCTAGCAGACAAAGTAACAGGAACTTCCTCATCTATACCATGTTGATCTAGCAGACATAGTAACAGACAGTAACAGGACCTTCCTCATCTATACCATGTTGATCTAGCAGACACAGTAACAGGAACTTCCTCATCTATACTATGTTGATCTAGCAGACACAGTAACAGGAACTTCCTCATCTATACCGTGTTGATCTAGCAGACACAGTAACAGGAACTTCCTCATCTATACCATGTTGATCTAGCAGACACAGTAACAGACAGTAACAGGAACTTCCTCATCTATACCATGTTGATCTAGCAGACACAGTAACAGGAACTTCCTCATCTATACCATGTTGATCTAGCAGACACAGTAACAGGAACTTCCTCATCTATACCATGTTGATCTAGCAGACACAGTAACAGGAACTTCCTCATCTATACCGTGTTGATCGAGCAGACACAGTAACAGGAACTTCCTCATCTATACTATGTTGATCTAGCAGGCACAGTAACAGGAACTTCCTCATCTGTACTATGTTGATCTAGCAGACACAGTAACAGGAACTTCTTCATCTATACCATGTTGATCTAGCAGACACAGTAACAGACAGTAACAGGAACTTCCTCATCTATACCGTGTTGATCTAGCAGACACAGTAACAGGAACTTCCTCATCTATACCATGTTTATCTAGCAGACACCGTAACAGACAGTAACAGGAACCTCCTCATCTATACCATGTTGAACTAGCAGACACAGTAACAGACAGTAACAGGAACTTCCTCATCTATACCAAGTTGATCTTGCAGACACAGTAACAGGAACTTCCTCATCTGTACTATGTTGATCTAGCAGACACAGTAACAGGAACTTCCTCATCTATACCATGTTGATCTAGCAGACACAGTAACAGACAGTAACAGGAACTTCCTCATCTATACCGTGTTGATCTAGCAGACACAGTAACAGGAACTTCCTCATCTATACCATGTTGATCTAGCAGACATAGTAACAGACAGTAACAGGACCTTCCTCATCTATACCGTGTTGATCTAGCAGACACAGTAACAGGAACTTCCTCATCTATACCATGTTGATCTAGCAGACACAGTAACAGACAGTAACAGGAACTTCCTCATCTATACTATGTTGATCTAGCAGACACAGTAACAGGAACTTCCTCATCTATACCATGTTGATCTAGCAGACACAGTAACTGGAACTTCCTCATCTGTACTATGTTGATCTAGCAGACACAGTAACAGGAACTTCGTCATCTATACCATGTTGATCTAGCAGACACAGTAACAGACAGTAACAGGAACTTCCTCATCTATACCGTGTTGATCTAGCAGACACAGTAACAGGAACTTCCTCATCTATACCATGTTGATCTAGCAGACATAGTAACAGACAGTAACAGGACCTTCCTCATCTATACCGTGTTGATCTAGCAGACACAGTAACAGGAACTTCCTCATCTATACCATGTTGATCTAGCAGACACAGTAACAGACAGTAACAGGAACTTCCTCATCTATACTATGTTGATCTAGCAGACACAGTAACAGGAACTTCCTCATCTATACTATGTTGATCTAGCAGACACATTAACAGGAACTTCCTCATCTATACAGTGTTGATCTAGCAGACACAGTAACAGGAACTTCCTCATGTATACCATGTTGATCTAGCAGACACAGTAACAGACAGTAACAGGAACCTCCTCATCTATACCATGTTGAACTAGCAGACACAGTAACAGACAGCAACAGGAACTTCCTCATCTATACTAAGTTGATCTAGCAGACACAGTAACAGGAACTCCCTCATCTATACCATGTTGATATAGCAGACACAGTAACAGGAACTTCCTCATCTATACCATGTTGATCTAGCAGACACAGTAACAGACAGTAACAGGAACTTCCTCATCTATACTATGTTGATCTAGCAGACACAGTAACAGGAACTTCCTCATCTATACCATGTTGATCTAGCAGACACAGTAACAGACAGAGTAACAGGTACTTCCTCATCTATACCGTGTTGATCTAGCAGACACAGTAACAGACAGTAACAGGAACTTCCTCATCTATACCGTGTTGATCTAGCAGACACAGTAACAGACAGTAACAGGAACTTCCTCATCTATACCGTGTTGATCTAGCAGACACAGTAACAGGAACTTCCTCATCTATACCATGTTGATCTAGCAGACACCGTAACAGACAGTAACAGGAACCTCCTCATCTATACCATGTTGAACTAGCAGACACAGTAACAGACAGTAACAGGAACTTCCTCATCTATACCAAGTTGATCTTGCAGACACAGTAACAGGAACTTCCTCATCTGTACTATGTTGATCTAGCAGACACAGTAACAGGAACTTCCTCATCCATACCATGTTGATCTAGCAGACACAGTAACAGACAGTAACAGGAACTTCCTCATCTATACCGTGTTGATCTAGCAGACACAGTAACAGGAACTTCCTCATCTATACCATGTTGATCTAGCAGACATAGTAACAGACAGTAACAGGACCTTCCTCATCTATACCGTGTTGATCTAGCAGACACAGTAACAGGAACTTCCTCATCTATACCATGTTGATCTAGCAGACACAGTAACAGACAGTAACAGGAACTTCCTTATCTATACTATGTTGATCTAGCAGACACAGTAACAGGAACTTCCTCATCTATACCATGTTGATCTAGCAGACACAGTAACTGGAACTTCCTCATCTGTACTATGTTGATCTAGCAGACACAGTAACAGGAACTTCCTCATCTATACCATGTTGATCTAGCAGACATAGTAACAGACAGTAACAGGAACTTCCTCATCTATACCGTGTTGATCTAGCAGACACAGTAACAGGAACTTCCTCATCTATACCATGTTGATCTAGCAGACATAGTAACAGACAGTAACAGGACCTTCCTCATCTATACCGTGTTGATCTAGCAGACACAATAACAGGAACTTCCTCATCTATACCATGTTGATCTAGCAGACACAGTAACAGACAGTAACAGGAACTTCCTCATCTATACTATGTTGATCTAGCAGACACAGTAACAGGAACTTCCTCATCTATACTATGTTGATCTAGCAGACACAGTAACAGGAACTTCCTCATCTATACCGTGTTGATCTAGCAGACACAGTAACAGGAACTTCCTCATCTATACCATGTTGATCTAGCAGACACAGTAACAGACAGTAACAGGAACCTCCTCATCTATACCATGTTGAACTAGCAGACACAGTAACAGACAGCAACAGGAACTTCCTCATCTATACCATGTTGATCTAGCAGACACAGTAACAGACAGTAACAGGAACTTCCTCATCTATACCGTGTTGATCTAGCAGACACAGTAACAGGAACTTCCTCATCTATACCATGTTGATCTAGCAGACACAGTAACAGACAGTAACAGGAACTTCCTCATCTATACTATGTTGATCTAGCAGACACAGTAACAGGAACTTCCTCATCTATACCGTGTTGATCTAGCAGACACAGTAACAGGAACTTCCTCATCTATACCATGTTGATCTAGCAGACACAGTAACAGACAGTAACAGGAACTTCCTCATCTATACCATGTTGATCTAGCAGACACAGTAACAGGAACTTCCTCATCTATACCATGTTGATCTAGCAGACACAGTAACAGGAACTTCCTCATCTATACCATGTTGATCTAGCAGACACAGTAACAGGAACTTCCTCATCTATACCGTGTTGATCGAGCAGACACAGTAACAGGAACTTCCTCATCTATACTATGTTGATGTAGCCGGCACAGTAACAGGAACTTCCTCATCTGTACTATGTTGATCTAGCAGACACAGTAACAGGAACTTCTTCATCTATACCATGTTGATCTAGCAGACACAGTAACAGACAGTAACAGGAACTTCCTCATCTATACCGTGTTGATCTAGCAGACACAGTAACAGGAACTTCCTCATCTATACCATGTTTATCTAGCAGACACCGTAACAGACAGTAACAGGAACCTCCTCATCTATACCATGTTGAACTAGCAGACACAGTAACAGACAGTAACAGGAACTTCCTCATCTATACCAAGTTGATCTTGCAGAAACAGTAACAGGAACTTCCTCATCTGTACTATGTTGATCTAGCAGACACAGTAACAGGAACTTCCTCATCTATACCATGTTGATCTAGCAGACACAGTAACAGACAGTAACACGAACTTCCTCATCTATACCGTGTTGATCTAGCAGACAAAGTAACAGGAACTTCCTCATCTATACCATGTTGATCTAGCAGACATAGTAACAGACAGTAACAGGACCTTCCTCATCTATACCATGTTGATCTAGCAGACACAGTAACAGGAACTTCCTCATCTATACTATGTTGATCTAGCAGACACAGTAACAGGAACTTCCTCATCTATACCGTGTTGATCTAGCAGACACAGTAACAGGAACTTCCTCATCTATACCATGTTGATCTAGCAGACACAGTAACAGACAGTAACAGGAACTTCCTCATCTATACCATGTTGATCTAGCAGACACAGTAACAGGAACTTCCTCATCTATACCATGTTGATCTAGCAGACACAGTAACAGGAACTTCCTCATCTATACCATGTTGATCTAGCAGACACAGTAACAGGAACTTCCTCATCTATACCGTGTTGATCGAGCAGACACAGTAACAGGAACTTCCTCATCTATACTATGTTGATCTAGCAGGCACAGTAACAGGAACTTCCTCATCTGTACTATGTTGATCTAGCAGACACAGTAACAGGAACTTCTTCATCTATACCATGTTGATCTAGCAGACACAGTAACAGACAGTAACAGGAACTTCCTCATCTATACCGTGTTGATCTAGCAGACACAGTAACAGGAACTTCCTCATCTATACCATGTTTATCTAGCAGACACCGTAACAGACAGTAACAGGAACCTCCTCATCTATACCATGTTGAACTAGCAGACACAGTAACAGACAGTAACAGGAACTTCCTCATCTATACCAAGTTGATCTTGCAGACACAGTAACAGGAACTTCCTCATCTGTACTATGTTGATCTAGCAGACACAGTAACAGGAACTTCCTCATCTATACCATGTTGATCTAGCAGACACAGTAACAGACAGTAACAGGAACTTCCTCATCTATACCGTGTTGATCTAGCAGACACAGTAACAGGAACTTCCTCATCTATACCATGTTGATCTAGCAGACATAGTAACAGACAGTAACAGGACCTTCCTCATCTATACCGTGTTGATCTAGCAGACACAGTAACAGGAACTTCCTCATCTATACCATGTTGATCTAGCAGACACAGTAACAGACAGTAACAGGAACTTCCTCATCTATACTATGTTGATCTAGCAGACACAGTAACAGGAACTTCCTCATCTATACCATGTTGATCTAGCAGACACAGTAACTGGAACTTCCTCATCTGTACTATGTTGATCTAGCAGACACAGTAACAGGAACTTCCTCATCTATACCATGTTGATCTAGCAGACACAGTAACAGACAGTAACAGGAACTTCCTCATCTATACCGTGTTGATCTAGCAGACACAGTAACAGGAACTTCCTCATCTATACCATGTTGATCTAGCAGACATAGTAACAGACATTAACAGGACCTTCCTCATCTATACCGTGTTGATCTAGCAGACACAGTAACAGGAACTTCCTCATCTATACCATGTTGATCTAGCAGACACAGTAACAGACAGTAACAGGAACTTCCTCATCTATACTATGTTGATCTAGCAGACACAGTAACAGGAACTTCCTCATCTATACTATGTTGATCTAGCAGACACAGTAACAGGAACTTCCTCATCTATACAGTGTTGATCTAGCAGACACAGTAACAGGAACTTCCTCATCTATACCATGTTGATCTAGCAGACACAGTAACAGACAGTAACAGGAACCTCCTCATCTATACCATGTTGAACTAGCAGACACAGTAACAGACAGCAACAGGAACTTCCTCATCTATACTAAGTTGATCTAGCAGACACAGTAACAGGAACTCCCTCATCTATACCATGTTGATCTAGCAGACACAGTAACAGGAACTTCCTCATCTATACCATGTTGATCTAGCAGACACAGTAACAGACAGTAACAGGAACTTCCTCATCTATACTATGTTGATCTAGCAGACACAGTAACAGGAACTTCCTCATCTATACCATGTTGATCTAGCAGACACAGTAACAGACAGAGTAACAGGTACTTCCTCATCTATACCGTGTTGATCTAGCAGACACAGTAACAGACAGTAACAGGAACTTCCTCATCTATACCGTGTTGATCTAGCAGACACAGTAACAGACAGTAACAGGAACTTCCTCATCTATACCGTGTTGATCTAGCAGACACAGTAACAGGAACTTCCTCATCTATACCATGTTGATCTAGCAGACACCGTAACAGACAGTAACAGGAACCTCCTCATCTATACCATGTTGAACTAGCAGACACAGTAACAGACAGTAACAGGAACTTCCTCATCTATACCAAGTTGATCTTGCAGACACAGTAACAGGAACTTCCTCATCTGTACTATGTTGATCTAGCAGACACAGTAACAGGAACTTCCTCATCCATACCATGTTGATCTAGCAGACACAGTAACAGACAGTAACAGGAACTTCCTCATCTATACCGTGTTGATCTAGCAGACACAGTAACAGGAACTTCCTCATCTATACCATGTTGATCTAGCAGACATAGTAACAGACAGTAACAGGACCTTCCTCATCTATACCGTGTTGATCTAGCAGACACAGTAACAGGAACTTCCTCATCTATACCATGTTGATCTAGCAGACACAGTAACAGACAGTAACAGGAACTTCCTCATCTATACTATGTTGATCTAGCAGACACAGTAACAGGAACTTCCTCATCTATACCATGTTGATCTAGCAGACACAGTAACAGGAACTTCCTCATCTATACCGTGTTGATCTAGCAGACACAGTAACAGGAACTTCCTCATCTATACCATGTTGATCTAGCAGACACAGTAACAGACAGTAACAGGAACCTCCTCATCTATACCATGTTGAACTAGCAGACACAGTAACAGACAGCAACAGGAACTTCCTCATCTATACTAAGTTGATCTAGCAGACACAGTAACAGGAACTCCCTCATCTATACCATGTTGATCTAGCAGACACAGTAACAGGAACTTCCTCATCTATACCATGTTGATCTAGCAGACACAGTAACAGACAGTAACAGGAACTTCCTCATCTATACTATGTTGATCTAGCAGACACAGTAACAGGAACTTCCTCATCTATACCATGTTGATCTAGCAGACACAGTAACAGACAGAGTAACAGGTACTTCCTCATCTATACCGTGTTGATCTAGCAGACACAGTAACAGACAGTAACAGGAACTTCCTCATCTATACCGTGTTGATCTAGCAGACACAGTAACAGGAACTTCCTCATCTATACCATGTTGATCTAGCAGACACAGTAACAGACAGTAACAGGAACTTCCTCATCTATACTATGTTGATCTAGCAGACACAGTAACAGGAACTTCCTCATCTATACCATGTTGATCTAGCAGACACAGTAACTGGAACTTCCTCATCTGTACTATGTTGATCTAGCAGAGACAGTAACTTCCTCATCTATACCATGTTGATCTAGCAGACACAGTAACAGACAGTAACAGGAACTTCCTCATCTATACCGTGTTGATCTAGCAGACACAGTAACAGGAACTTCCTCATCTATACCATGTTGATCTAGCAGACATAGTAACAGACAGTAACAGGACCTTCCTCATCTATACCGTGTTGATCTAGCAGACACAGTAACAGGAACTTCCTCATCTATACCATGTTGATCTAGCAGACACAGTAACAGACAGTAACAGGAACTTCCTCATCTATACTATGTTGATCTAGCAGACACAGTAACAGGAACTTCCTTATCTATACTATGTTGATCTAGCAGACACAGTAACAGGAACTTCCTCATCTATACCGTGTTGATCTAGCAGACACAGCAACAGGAACTTCCTCATCTATACCATGTTGATCTAGCAGACACAGTAACAGACAGTAACAGGAACCTCATCATCTATACCATGTTGAACTAGCAGACACAGTAACAGACAGTAACAGGAACTTCCTCATCTATACCAAGTTGATCTAGCAGACACAGTAACAGGAACTCCCTCATCTATACCATGTTGATCTAGCAGACACAGTAACAGGAACTTCCTCATCTATACTATGTTGATCTAGCAGACACAGTAACAGGAACTTCCTCATCTATACCGTGTTGATCTAGCAGACACAGTAACAGGAACTTCCTCATCTATACCATGTTGATCTAGCAGACATAGTAACAGACAGTAACAGGACCTTCCTCATCTATACCGTGTTGATCTAGCAGACACAGTAACAGGAACTTCCTCATCTATACCATGTTGATCTAGCAGACACAGTAACAGACAGTAACAGGAGCTTCCTCATCTATACTATGTTGATCTAGCAGACACAGTAACAGGAACTTCCTCATCTATACCATGTTGATCTAGCAGACACAGTAACAGACAGTAACAGGAACTTCCTCATCTATACCATGTTGATCTAGCAGACACAGTAACAAGAACTTCCTCATCTATACGATGTTGATCTAGCAGACACATTAACAGGAACTTCCTCATCTATACCGTGTTGATCTAGCAGACACAGTAACAGGAACTTCTTCATCTATACTATGTTGATTTAGCAGACACAGTAACAGGAACTTCCTCATCTATACTATGTTGATCTAGCAGACACAGTAACAGGAACTTCCTCATCTATACTATGTTGATCTAGCAGACACAGTAACAGGAACTTCCTCATCTATACCGTGTTGATCTAGCAGACACAGTAACAGGAACTTCCTCATCTATACCATGTTGATCTAGCAGACACAGTAACAGACAGTAACAGGAACCTCCTCATCTATACCATGTTGAACTAGCAGACACAGTAACAGACAGTAACAGGAACTTCCTCATCTATACCAAGTTGATCTAGCAGACACAGTAACAGGAACTCCCTCATCTATACCATGTTGATCTAGCAGACACAGTAACAGGAACTTCCTCATCTATACTATGTTGATCTAGCAGACACAGTAACAGGAACTTCCTCATCTATAGCGTGTTGATCTAGCAGACACAGTAACAGGAACTTCCTCATCTATACCATGTTGATCTAGCAGACATAGTAACAGACAGTAACAGGAACTTCCTCATCTATACTATGTTGATCTAGCAGACACAGTAACAGGAACTTCCTCATCTATACCATGTTGATCTAGCAGACACAGTAACAGACAGTAACAGGAACTTCCTCATCTATACCATGTTGATCTAGCAGACACAGTAACAAGAACTTCCTCATCTATACCATGTTGATCTAGCAGACACATTAACAGGAACTTCCTCATCTATACCGTGTTGATCTAGCAGAAACAGTAACAGGAACTTCGTCATCTATACTATGTTGATCTAGCAGACACAGTAACAGGAACTTCCTCATCTATACTATGTTGATCTTGCAGACACTATAACAGGAACTTCATCATCTGTACTATGTTGATCTAGCAGACACAGTAACAGGAACTTCCTCATCTATACAATGTTGATATAGCAGACACAGTAACAGGAACTTCGTCATCTATACTATGTTGATTTAGCAGACACAGTAACAGGAACTTCCTCATCTATACTATGTTGATCTAGCAGACACAGTAACAGGAACTTCCTCATCTATACTATGTAGATCTAGCAGACACAGTAACAGGAACTTCCTCATCTATACCGTGTTGATCTAGCAGACACAGTAACAGGAACTTCCTCATCTATACCATGTTGATCTAGCAGACACAGTAACAGGAACTTCCTCATCTATACCATGTTGACCTAGCAGACACAGTAACAGGAACTTCCTCATCTATACCATGTTGATCTAGCAGACACAGTAACAGGAACTTCCTCATCTATACCGTGTTGATCGAGCAGACACAGTAACAGGAACTTCCTCATCTATACTATGTTGATCTAGCAGGCACAGTAACAGGAACTTCCTCATCTGTACTATGTTGATCTAGCAGACACAGTAACAGGAACTTCCTCATCTATACCATGTTGATCTAGCAGACACAGTAACAGACAGTAACAGGAACTTCCTCATCTATACCGTGTTGATCTAGCAGACACAGTAACAGGAACTTCCTCATCTATACCATGTTGATCTAGCAGACACCGTAACAGACAGTAACAGGAACCTCCTCATCTATACCATGTTGAACTAGCAGACACAGTAACAGACAGTAACAGGAACTTCCTCATCTATACCAAGTTGATCTAGCAGACACAGTAACAGGAACTTCCTCATCTATACCATGTTGATCTAGCAGACACAGTAACAGACAGTAACAGGAACTTCCTCATCTATACCGTGTTGATCTAGCAGACACAGTAACAGGAACTTCCTCATCTATACCATGTTGATCTAGCAGACATAGTAACAGACAGTAACAGGACCTTCCTCATCTATACCGTGTTGATCTAGCAGACACAGTAACAGGAACTTCCTCATCTATACCATGTTGATCTAGCAGACACAGTAACAGACAGTAACAGGAACTTCCTCATCTATACTATGTTGATCTAGCAGACACAGTAACAGGAACTTCCTCATCTATACCATGTTGATCTAGCAGACACAGTAACTGGAACTTCCTCATCTGTACTATGTTGATCTAGCAGACACAGTAACAGGAACTTCCTCATCTATACCATGTTGATCTAGCAGACACAGTAACAGACAGTAACAGGAACTTCCTCATCTATACCGTGTTGATCTAGCAGACACAGTAACAGGAACTTCCTCATCTATACCATGTTGATCTAGCAGACATAGTAACAGACAGTAACAGGACCTTCCTCATCTATACCGTGTTGATCTAGCAGACACAGTAACAGGAACTTCCTCATCTATACCATGTTGATCTAGCAGACAAAGTAACAGACAGTAACAGGAACTTCCTCATCTATACTATGTTGATCTAGCAGACACAGTAACAGGAACTTCCTCATCTATACTATGTTGATCTAGCAGACACAGTAACAGGAACTTCCTCATCTATACCGTGTTGATCTAGCAGACACAGTAACAGGAACTTCCTCATCTATACCATGTTGATCTAGCAGACACAGTAACAGACAGTAACAGGAACCTCCTCATCTATACCATGTTGAACTAGCAGACACAGTAACAGACAGCAACAGGAACTTCCTCATCTATACTAAGTTGATCTAGCAGACACAGTAACAGGAACTCCCTCATCTATACCATGTTGATCTAGCAGACACAGTAACAGGAACTTCCTCATCTATACCATGTTGATCTAGCAGACACAGTAACAGACAGTAACAGGAACTTCCTCATCTATACTATGTTGATCTAGCAGACACAGTAACAGGAACTTCCTCATCTATACCATGTTGATCTAGCAGACACAGTAACAGACAGAGTAACAGGTACTTCCTCATCTATACCGTGTTGATCTAGCAGACACAGTAACAGGAACTTCCTCATCTATACCATGTTGATCTAGCAGACACCGTAACAGACAGTAACAGGAACCTCCTCATCTATACCATGTTGAACTAGCAGACACAGTAACAGACAGTAACAGGAACTTCCTCATCTATACCAAGTTGATCTAGCAGACACAGTAACAGGAACTTCCTCATCTATACCATGTTGATCTAGCAGACACAGTAACAGACAGTAACAGGAACTTCCTCATCTATACCGTGTTGATCTAGCAGACACAGTAACAGGAACTTCCTCATCTATACCATGTTGATCTAGCAGACATAGTAACAGACAGTAACAGGACCTTCCTCATCTATACCGTGTTGATCTAGCAGACACAGTAACAGGAACTTCCTCATCTATACCATGTTGATCTAGCAGACACAGTAACAGACAGTAACAGGAACTTCCTCATCTATACTATGTTGATCTAGCAGACACAGTAACAGGAACTTCCTCATCTATACCATGTTGATCTAGCAGACACAGTAACTGGAACTTCCTCATCTGTACTATGTTGATCTAGCAGACACAGTAACAGGAACTTCCTCATCTATACCATGTTGATCTAGCAGACACAGTAACAGACAGTAACAGGAACTTCCTCATCTATACCGTGTTGATCTAGCAGACACAGTAACAGGACCTTCCTCATCTATACCATGTTGATCTAGCAGACATAGTAACAGACAGTAACAGGACCTTCCTCATCTATACCGTGTTGATCTAGCAGACACAGTAACAGGAACTTCCTCATCTATACCATGTTGATCTAGCAGACACAGTAACAGACAGTAACAGGAACTTCCTCATCTATACTATGTTGATCTAGCAGACACAGTAACAGGAACTTCCTCATCTATACTATGTTGATCTAGCAGACACAGTAACAGGAACTTCCTCATCTATACCGTGTTGATCTAGCAGACACAGTAACAGGAACTTCCTCATCTATACCATGTTGATCTAGCAGACACAGTAACAGACAGTAACAGGAACCTCCTCATCTATACCATGTTGAACTAGCAGACACAGTAACAGACAGCAACAGGAACTTCCTCATCTATACTAAGTTGATCTAGCAGACACAGTAACAGGAACTCCCTCATCTATACCATGTTGATCTAGCAGACACAGTAACAGGAACTTCCTCATCTATACCATGTTGATCTAGCAGACACAGTAACAGACAGTAACAGGAACTTCCTCATCTATACTATGTTGATCTAGCAGACACAGTAACAGGAACTTCCTCATCTATACCATGTTGATCTAGCAGACACAGTAACAGACAGAGTAACAGGTACTTCCTCATCTATACCGTGTTGATCTAGCAGACACAGTAACAGACAGTAACAGGAACTTCCTCATCTATACCGTGTTGATCTAGCAGACACAGTAACAGGAACTTCCTCATCTATACCATGTTGATCTAGCAGACACAGTAACAGACAGTAACAGGAACTTCCTCATCTATACTATGTTGATCTAGCAGACACAGTAACAGGAACTTCCTCATCTATACCATGTTGATCTAGCAGACACAGTAACTGGAACTTCCTCATCTGTACTATGTTGATCTAGCAGACACAGTAACAGGAACTTCCTCATCTAAACCATGTTGATCTAGCAGACACAGTAACAGACAGTAACAGGAACTTCCTCATCTATACCGTGTTGATCTAGCAGACACAGTAACAGGAACTTCCTCATCTATACCATGTTGATCTAGCAGACATAGTAACAGACAGTAACAGGACCTTCCTCATCTATACCGTGTTGATCTAGCAGACACAGTAACAGGAACTTCCTCATCTATACCATGTTGATCTAGCAGACACAGTAACAGACAGTAACAGGAACTTCCTCATCTATACTATGTTGATCTAGCAGACACAGTAACAGGAACTTCCTCATCTATACTATGTTGATCTAGCAGACACAGTAACAGGAACTTCCTCATCTATACCGTGTTGATCTAGCAGACACAGCAACAGGAACTTCCTCATCTATACCATGTTGATCTAGCAGACACAGTAACAGATAGTAACAGGAACCTCATCATCTATACCATGTTGAACTAGCAGACACAGTAACAGACAGTAACAGGAACTTCCTCATCTATACCAAGTTGATCTAGCAGACACAGTAACAGGAACTCCCTCATCTATACCATGTTGATCTAGCAGACACAGTAACAGGAACTTCCTCATCTATACTATGTTGATCTAGCAGACACAGTAACAGGAACTTCCTCATCTATACCGTGTTGATCTAGCAGACACAGTAACAGGAACTTCCTCATCTATACCATGTTGATCTAGCAGACATAGTAACAGACAGTAACAGGACCTTCCTCATCTATACCGTGTTGATCTAGCAGACACAGTAACAGGAACTTCCTCATCTATACCATGTTGATCTAGCAGACACAGTAACAGACAGTAACAGGAACTTCCTCATCTATACTATGTTGATCTAGCAGACACAGTAACAGGAACTTCCTCATCTATACCATGTTGATCTAGCAGACACAGTAACAGACAGTAACAGGAACTTCCTCATCTATACCATGTTGATCTAGCAGACACAGTAACAAGAACTTCCTCATCTATACGATGTTGATCTAGCAGACACATTAACAGGAACTTCGTCATCTATACTATGTTGATTTAGCAGACACAGTAACAGGAACTTCCTCATCTATACTATGTTGATCTAGCAGACACAGTAACAGGAACTTCCTCATCTATACTATGTTGATCTAGCAGACACAGTAACAGGAACGTCCTCATCTATACCGTGTTGATCTAGCAGACACAGTAACAGGAACTTCCTCATCTATACCATGTTGATCTAGCAGACACAGTAACAGACAGTAACAGGAACCTCCTCATCTATACCATGTTGAACTAGCAGACACAGTAACAGACAGTAACAGGAACTTCCTCATCTATACCAAGTTGATCTAGCAGACACAGTAACAGGAACTCCCTCATCTATACCATGTTGATCTAGCAGACACAGTAACAGGAACTTCCTCATCTATACTATGTTGATCTAGCAGACACAGTAACAGGAACTTCCTCATCTATAGCGTGTTGATCTAGCAGACACAGTAACAGGAACTTCCTCATCTATACCATGTTGATCTAGCAGACATAGTAACAAACAGTAACAGGACCTTCCTCATCTATACCGTGTTGATCTAGCAGACACAGTAACAGGAACTTCCTCATCTATACCATGTTGATCTAGCAGACACATTAACAGGAACTTCCTCATCTATACCGTGTTGATCTAGCAGACACAGTAACAGACAGTAACAGGAACTTCCTCATCTATACTATGTTGATCTAGCAGACACAGTAACAGGAACTTCCTCATCTATACCATGTTGATCTAGCAGACACAGTAACAGACAGTAACAGGAACTTCCTCATCTATACCATGTTGATCTAGCAGACACAGTAACAAGAACTTCCTCATCTATACCATGTTGATCTAGCAGACACATTAACAGGAACTTCCTCATCTATACCGTGTTGATCTAGCAGACACAGTAACAGGAACTTCGTCATCTATACTATGTTGATCTAGCAGACACAGTAACAGGAACTTCCACATCTATACTATGTTGATCTTGCAGACACAGTAACAGGAACTTCATCATCTGTACTATGTTGATCTAGCAGACACAGTAACAGGAACTTCCTCATCTATACAATGTTGAAATAGCAGACACAATAACAGGAACTTCCTCATCTATACTATGTTGATCTTGCAGACACAGTAACAGGAACTTCCTCATCTGTACTATGTTGATCTAGCAGACACAGTAACAGGAACTTCCTCTGATATACCATGTTGATCTAGCAGACACAGTAACAGGAACTTCGTCATCTATACTATGTTGATCTAGCAGACACAGTAACAGGAACTTCCTCATCTATACCGTGTTGATCTAGCAGACACAGTAACAGGAACTTCCTCATCTATACCGTGTTGATCTAGCAGACACAGTAACAGGAACTTCCTCATCTATACCATGTTGATCTAGCAGACACAGTAACAGACAGTTAAAGGAACCACCTCATCTATACCATGTTGATCTAGCAGACACAGCAAAAGACAGTAAGAGGAACTTCATCATCTATACCATGTTGATATAGCAGACACAGTAACAGGAACTTCCTCATCTATACCATGTTGATCTAGCAGACACAGTAACAGACAGTAACAGGAACTTCCTCATCTATACCGTGTTGATCTAGCAGACACAATAACAGGAACTTCCTCATCTATACCAAGTTGATCTAGCAGACACAGTAACAGGAACTCCCTCATCTATACCATGTTGATCTAGCAGAAACAGTAGCAGGAACTTCCTCATCTATACTATGTTGATCTAGCAGACACAGTAACAGGAAATTCCTCATCTATACCGTGTTGATCTAGCAGACACAGTAACAGGAACTTCCTCATCTATACCATGTTGATCTAGCAAACACAGTAACAGACAGTTACAGGAACCTCCTCATCTATACCATGTTGATCTAGCAGACACAGTAACAGACAGTAACAGGAACTTCCTCATCTATACTATGTTGATCTAGCAGACACAGTAACAGGAACTTCCTCATCTATACCGTGTTGATCTAGCAGACACAGTAACATGAACTTCCTCATCTATACCATGTTGATCTAGCAGACATAGTTACAGACAGTAACAGGACCTTCCTCATCTATACCGTGTTGATCTAGCAGACACAGTAACAGGAACTTCCTCATCTATACCATGTTGATCTAGCAGACACAGTAACAGACAGTAACAGGAACTTCCTCATCTATACCATGTTCATCTAGCAGACACAGTAACAGGAACTTCCTCATCTATACCATGTTGATCTAGCAGACACAGTAACAGGAACTTCCTCATCTATACCGTGTTGATCGAGCAGACACAGTAACAGGAACTTCCTCATCTATACTATGTTGATCTAGCAGGCACAGTAACAGGAACTTCCTCATCTGTACTATGTTGATCTAGCAGACACAGTAACTGGAACTTCCTCATCTATACTATGTTGATCTAGCAGACACAGTAACAGGAAATTCCTCATCTATACCGTGTTGATCTAGCAGACACAGTAACAGGAACTTCCTCATCTATACCATGTTGATCTAGCAGACACAGTAACAGACAGTTACAGGAACCTCCTCATCTATACCATGTTGATCTAGCAGAAACAGTAACAGACAGTAACAGGAACTTCCTCATCTATACTATGTTGATCTAGCAGACACAGTAACAGGAACTTCCTCATCTATACCGTGTTGATCTAGCAGACACAGTAACATGAACTTCCTCATCTATACCATGTTGATCTAGCAGACATAGTTACAGACAGTAACAGGACCTTCCTCATCTATACCGTGTTGATCTAGCAGACACAGTAACAGGAACTTCCTCATCTATACCATGTTGATCTAGCAGACACAGTAACAGACAATAACAGGAACTTCCTCATCTATACCATGTTCATCTAGCAGACACAGTAACAGGAACTTCCTCATCTATACCATGTTGATCTAGCAGACACAGTAACAGGAACTTCCTCATCTATACCGTGTTGATCGAGCAGACACAGTAACAGGAACTTCCTCATCTATACTATGTTGATCTAGCAGGCACAGTAACAGGAACTTCCTCATCTGTACTATGTTGATCTAGCAGACACAGTAACTGGAACTTCCTCATCTATACCATGTTGATCTAGCAGACACAGTAACAGACAGTAACAGGAACTTCCTCATCTATACCGTGTTGATCTAGCAGACACAGTAACAGGAACTTCCTCATCTATACCATGTTGATCTAGCAGACACCGTAACAGACAGTAACAGGAACCTCCTCATCTACACCATGTTGAACTAGCAGACACAGTAACAGACAGTAACAGGAACTTCCTCATCTATACCAAGTTGATCTTGCAGACACAGTAACAGGAACTTCCTCATCAATACTATGTTGATCTAACAGACACAGTAACAGGAACTTCCTCATCTATACCATGTTGATCTAGCAGACACAGTAACAGACAGTAACAGGAACTTCCTCATCTATACCGTGTTGATCTAGCAGACACAGTAACAGGAACTTCCTCATCTATACCATGTTGATCTAGCAGACATAGTAACAGACAGTAACAGGACCTTCCTCATCTATACCGTGTTGATCTAGCAGACACAGTAACAGGAACTTCCTCATCTATACCATGTTGATCTAGCAGACACAGTAACAGACAGTAACAGGAACTTCCTCATCTATACTATGTTGATCTAGCAGACACAGTAACAGGAACTTCCTCATCTATACCATGTTGATCTAGCAGACACAGTAACTGGAACTTCCTCATCTGTACTATGTTGATCTAGCAGACACAGTAACTGGAACTTCCTCATCTATACCATGTTGATCTAGCAGACACAGTAACAGACAGTAACAGGAACTTCCTCATCTATACCGTGTTGATCTAGCAGACACAGTAACAGGAACTTCCTCATCTATACCATGTTGATCTAGCAGACATAGTAACAGACAGTAACAGGACCTTCCTCATCTATACCGTGTTGATCTAGCAGACACAGTAACAGGAACTTCCTCATCTATACCATGTTGATCTAGCAGACACAGTAACAGACAGTAACAGGAACTTCCTCATCTATACTATGTTGATCTAGCAGACACAGTAACAGGAACTTCCTCATCTATACTATGTTGATCTAGCAGACACAGTAACAGGAACTTCCTCATCTATACCGTGTTGATCTAGCAGACACAGCAACAGGAACTTCCTCATCTATACCATGTTGATCTAGCAGACACAGTAACAGACAGTAACAGGAACCTCCTCATCTATACCATGTTGAACTAGCAGACACAGTAACAGACAGTAACAGGAACTTCCTCATCTATACCAAGTTGATCTAGCAGACACAGTAACAGGAACTCCCTCATCTATACCATGTTGATCTGGCAGACACAGTAACAGGAACTTCCTCATCTATACCGTGTTGATCTAGCAGACACAGTAACAGGAACTTCCTCATCTATACCATGTTGATCTAGCAGACATAGTAACAGACAGTAACAGGACCTTCCTCATCTATACCGTGTTGATCTATCAGACACAGTAACAGGAACTTCGTCATCTATACTATGTTGATTTAGCAGACACAGTAACAGGAACTTCCTCATCTATACTATGTTGATCTAGCAGACACAGTAACAGGAACTTCCTCATCTATACTATGTTGATCTAGCAGACACAGTAACAGGAACTTCCTCATCTATACCGTGTTGATCTAGCAGACACAGTAACAGGAACTTCCTCATCTATACCATGTTGATCTAGCAGACACAGTAACAGACAGTAACAGGAACTTCCTCATCTATACTATGTTGATCTAGCAGACACAGTAACAGGAACTTCCTCATCTATACCATGTTGATCTAGCAGACACAGTAACAGACAGTAACAGGAACTTCCTCATCTATACCATAATGATCTAGCAGACACAGTAACAAGAACTTCCTCATCTATACCATGTTGATCTAGCAGACACATTAACAGGAACTGCCTCATCTATACCGTGTTGATCTAGCAGACACAGTAACAGGAACTTCGTCATCTATACTATGTTGATCTAGCAGACACAGTAACAGGAACTTCCTCATCTATACTATGTTGATCTTGCAGACACAGTAACAGGAACTTCCTCATCTGTACTATGTTGATCTAGCAGACACAGTAACAGGAACTTCCTCATCTATACTATGTTGATCTTGCAGACACAGTAACAGGAACTTCCTCATCTGTACTATGTTGATCTAGCAGACACAGTAACAGGAACTTCCTCTGATATACCATGTTGATCTAGCAGACACAGTAACAGGAACTTCCTCAACTATACTATGTTGATCTAGCAGACACAGTAACAGGAACTTCCTCATCTATACCGTGTTGATCTAGCAGACACAGTAACAGGAACTTCCTCATCTATACCATGTTGATCTAGCAGACATAGTAACAGACAGTAACAGGACCTTCCTCATCTATACTATGTTGATCTAGCAGACACAGTAACAGGAACTTCCTCATCTATACCAAGTTGATCTAGCAGACACAGTAACAGGAACTCCCACATCTATACCATGTTGATCTAGCAGAAACAGTAACAGGAACTTCCTCATCTATACTATGTTGATCTAGCAGACACAGTAACAGGAACTTCCTCATCTATACCGTGTTGATCTAGCAGACACAGTAACAGGAACTTCCTCATCTATACCATGTTGATCTAGCAGACACAGTAACAGACAGTTACAGGAACCTCCTCATCTATACCATGTTGATCTAGCAGACACAGTAACAGACAGTAACAGGAACTTCCTCATCTATACTATGTTGATCTAGCAGACACAGTAACAGGAACTTCCTCATCTATACCGTGTTGATCTAGCAGACACAGTAACAGGATCTTCCTCATCTATACCATATTGATCTAGCAGACAAAGTAACAGACAGTAACAGGACCTTCCTCATCTATACCGTGTTGATCTAGCAGACACAGTAACAGGAACTTCCTCATCTATACCATGTTGATCTAGCAGACACAGTAACAGACAGTAACAGGAAATTCCTCATCTATACCATGTTGATCTAGCAGACACAGTAACAGGAACTTCCTCATCTATACCATGTTGATCTAGCAGACACAGTAACAGGAACTTCCTCATCTATACCATGTTGATCTAGCAGACACAGTAACAGGAACTTCCTCATCTATACCGTGTTGATCGAGCAGACACAGTAACAGGAACTTCCTCATCTATACCATGTTGATCTAGCAGACACAGTAACAGACAGTAACAGGAAATTCCTCATCTATACCATGTTGATCTAGCAGACACAGTAACAGGAACTTCCTCATCTATACCATGTTGATCTAGCAGACACAGTAACAGGAACTTCCTCATCTATACCATGTTGATCTAGCAGACACAGTAACAGGAACTTCCTCATCTATACCGTGTTGATCGAGCAGACACAGTAACAGGAACTTCCTCATCTATACTATGTTGATCTAGCAGGCACAGTAACAGGAACTTCCTCATCTGTACTATGTTGATCTAGCAGACACAGTAACAGGAACTTCCTCATCTATACCATGTTGATCTAGCAGACACAGTAACAGACAGTAACAGGAACTTCCTCATCTATACCGTGTTGATCTAGCAGACACAGTAACAGGAACTTCCTCATCTATACCATGTTGATCTAGCAGACACCGTAACAGACAGTAACAGGAACCTCCTCATCTACACCATGTTGAACTAGCAGACACAGTAACAGACAGTAACAGGAACTTCCTCATCTATACCAAGTTGATCTTGCAGACACAGTAACAGGAACTTCCTCATCAATACTATGTTGATCTAACAGACACAGTAACAGGAACTTCCTCATCTATACCATGTTGATCTAGCAGACACAGTAACAGACAGTAACAGGAACTTCCTCATCTATACCGTGTTGATCTAGCAGACACAGTAACAGGAACTTCCTCATCTATACCATGTTGATCTAGCAGACATAGTAACAGAGAGTAACAGGACCTTCATCATCTATACCGTGTTGATCTAGCAGACACAGTAACAGGAACTTCCTCATCTATACCATGTTGATCTAGCAGACACAGTAACAGACAGAGTAACAGGTACTTCCTCATCTATACCGTGTTGATCTAGCAGACACAGTAACAGGAACTTCCTCATCTATACCATGTTGATCTAGCAGACACCGTAACAGACAGTAACAGGAACCTCCTCATCTATACCATGTTGAACTAGCAGACACAGTAACAGACAGTAACAGGAACTTCCTCATCTATACCAAGTTGATCTAGCAGACACAGTAACAGGAACTTCCTCATCTATACCATGTTGATCTAGCAGACACAGTAACAGACAGTAACAGGAACTTCCTCATCTATACCGTGTTGATCTAGCAGACACAGTAACAGGAACTTCCTCATCTATACCATGTTGATCTAGCAGACATAGTAACAGACAGTAACAGGACCTTCCTCATCTATACCGTGTTGATCTAGCAGACACAGTAACAGGAACTTCCTCATCTATACCATGTTGATCTAGCAGACACAGTAACAGACAGTAACAGGAACTTCCTCATCTATACTATGTTGATCTAGCAGACACAGTAACAGGAACTTCCTCATCTATACCATGTTGATCTAGCAGACACAGTAACTGGAACTTCCTCATCTGTACTATGTTGATCTAGCAGACACAGTAACAGGAACTTCCTCATCTATACCATGTTGATCTAGCAGACACAGTAACAGACAGTAACAGGAACTTCCTCATCTATACCGTGTTGATCTAGCAGACACAGTAACAGGACCTTCCTCATCTATACCATGTTGATCTAGCAGACATAGTAACAGACAGTAACAGGACCTTCCTCATCTATACCGTGTTGATCTAGCAGACACAGTAACAGGTACTTCCTCATCTATACCATGTTGATCTAGCAGACACAGTAACAGACAGTAACAGGAACTTCCTCATCTATACTATGTTGATCTAGCAGACACAGTAACAGGAACTTCCTCATCTATACTATGTTGATCTAGCAGACACAGTAACAGGAACTTCCTCATCTATACCGTGTTGATCTAGCAGACACAGTAACAGGAACTTCCTCATCTATACCATGTTGATCTAGCAGACACAGTAACAGACAGTAACAGGAACCTCCTCATCTATACCATGTTGAACTAGCAGACACAGTAACAGACAGCAACAGGAACTTCCTCATCTATACTAAGTTGATCTAGCAGACACAGTAACAGGAACTCCCTCATCTATACCATGTTGATCTAGCAGACACAGTAACAGGAACTTCCTCATCTATACCATGTTGATCTAGCAGACACAGTAACAGACAGTAACAGGAACTTCCTCATCTATACTATGTTGATCTAGCAGACACAGTAACAGGAACTTCCTCATCTATACCATGTTGATCTAGCAGACACAGTAACAGACAGAGTAACAGGTACTTCCTCATCTATACCGTGTTGATCTAGCAGACACAGTAACAGACAGTAACAGGAACTTCCTCATCTATACCGTGTTGATCTAGCAGACACAGTAACAGGAACTTCCTCATCTATACCATGTTGATCTAGCAGACACAGTAACAGACAGTAACAGGAACTTCCTCATCTATACTATGTTGATCTAGCAGACACAGTAACAGGAACTTCCTCATCTATACCATGTTGATCTAGCAGACACAGTAACTGGAACTTCCTCATCTGTACTATGTTGATCTAGCAGACACAGTAACAGGAACTTCCTCATCTAAACCATGTTGATCTAGCAGACACAGTAACAGACAGTAACAGGAACTTCCTCATCTATACCGTGTTGATCTAGCAGACACAGTAACAGGAACTTCCTCATCTATACCATGTTGATCTAGCAGACATAGTAACAGACAGTAACAGGACCTTCCTCATCTATACCGTGTTGATCTAGCAGACACAGTAACAGGAACTTCCTCATCTATACCATGTTGATCTAGCAGACACAGTAACAGACAGTAACAGGAACTTCCTCATCTATACTATGTTGATCTAGCAGACACAGTAACAGGAACTTCCTCATCTATACTATGTTGATCTAGCAGACACAGTAACAGGAACTTCCTCATCTATACCGTGTTGATCTAGCAGACACAGCAACAGGAACTTCCTCATCTATACCATGTTGATCTAGCAGACACAGTAACAGATAGTAACAGGAACCTCATCATCTATACCATGTTGAACTAGCAGACACAGTAACAGACAGTAACAGGAACTTCCTCATCTATACCAAGTTGATCTAGCAGACACAGTAACAGGAACTCCCTCATCTATACCATGTTGATCTAGCAGACACAGTAACAGGAACTTCCTCATCTATACTATGTTGATCTAGCAGACACAGTAACAGGAACTTCCTCATCTATACCGTGTTGATCTAGCAGACACAGTAACAGGAACTTCCTCATCTATACCATGTTGATCTAGCAGACATAGTAACAGACAGTAACAGGACCTTCCTCATCTATACCGTGTTGATCTAGCAGACACAGTAACAGGAACTTCCTCATCTATACCATGTTGATCTAGCAGACACAGTAACAGACAGTAACAGGAACTTCCTCATCTATACTATGTTGATCTAGCAGACACAGTAACAGGAACTTCCTCATCTATACCATGTTGATCTAGCAGACACAGTAACAGACAGTAACAGGAACTTCCTCATCTATACCATGTTGATCTAGCAGACACAGTAACAAGAACTTCCTCATCTATACGATGTTGATCTAGCAGACACATTAACAGGAACTTCGTCATCTATACTATGTTGATTTAGCAGACACAGTAACAGGAACTTCCTCATCTATACTATGTTGATCTAGCAGACACAGTAACAGGAACTTCCTCATCTATACTATGTTGATCTAGCAGACACAGTAACAGGAACGTCCTCATCTATACCGTGTTGATCTAGCAGACACAGTAACAGGAACTTCCTCATCTATACCATGTTGATCTAGCAGACACAGTAACAGACAGTAACAGGAACCTCCTCATCTATACCATGTTGAACTAGCAGACACAGTAACAGACAGTAACAGGAACTTCCTCATCTATACCAAGTTGATCTAGCAGACACAGTAACAGGAACTCCCTCATCTATACCATGTTGATCTAGCAGACACAGTAACAGGAACTTCCTCATCTATACTATGTTGATCTAGCAGACACAGTAACAGGAACTTCCTCATCTATAGCGTGTTGATCTAGCAGACACAGTAACAGGAACTTCCTCATCTATACCATGTTGATCTAGCAGACATAGTAACAAACAGTAACAGGACCTTCCTCATCTATACCGTGTTGATCTAGCAGACACAGTAACAGGAACTTCCTCATCTATACCATGTTGATCTAGCAGACACATTAACAGGAACTTCCTCATCTATACCGTGTTGATCTAGCAGACACAGTAACAGACAGTAACAGGAACTTCCTCATCTATACTATGTTGATCTAGCAGACACAGTAACAGGAACTTCCTCATCTATACCATGTTGATCTAGCAGACACAGTAACAGACAGTAACAGGAACTTCCTCATCTATACCATGTTGATCTAGCAGACACAGTAACAAGAACTTCCTCATCTATACCATGTTGATCTAGCAGACACATTAACAGGAACTTCCTCATCTATACCGTGTTGATCTAGCAGACACAGTAACAGGAACTTCGTCATCTATACTATGTTGATCTAGCAGACACAGTAACAGGAACTTCCACATCTATACTATGTTGATCTTGCAGACACAGTAACAGGAACTTCATCATCTGTACTATGTTGATCTAGCAGACACAGTAACAGGAACTTCCTCATCTATACAATGTTGAAATAGCAGACACAATAACAGGAACTTCCTCATCTATACTATGTTGATCTTGCAGACACAGTAACAGGAACTTCCTCATCTGTACTATGTTGATCTAGCAGACACAGTAACAGGAACTTCCTCTGATATACCATGTTGATCTAGCAGACACAGTAACAGGAACTTCGTCATCTATACTATGTTGATCTAGCAGACACAGTAACAGGAACTTCCTCATCTATACCGTGTTGATCTAGCAGACACAGTAACAGGAACTTCCTCATCTATACCGTGTTGATCTAGCAGACACAGTAACAGGAACTTCCTCATCTATACCATGTTGATCTAGCAGACACAGTAACAGACAGTTAAAGGAACCACCTCATCTATACCATGTTGATCTAGCAGACACAGCAAAAGACAGTAAGAGGAACTTCATCATCTATACCATGTTGATATAGCAGACACAGTAACAGGAACTTCCTCATCTATACCATGTTGATCTAGCAGACACAGTAACAGACAGTAACAGGAACTTCCTCATCTATACCGTGTTGATCTAGCAGACACAATAACAGGAACTTCCTCATCTATACCAAGTTGATCTAGCAGACACAGTAACAGGAACTCCCTCATCTATACCATGTTGATCTAGCAGAAACAGTAGCAGGAACTTCCTCATCTATACTATGTTGATCTAGCAGACACAGTAACAGGAAATTCCTCATCTATACCGTGTTGATCTAGCAGACACAGTAACAGGAACTTCCTCATCTATACCATGTTGATCTAGCAAACACAGTAACAGACAGTTACAGGAACCTCCTCATCTATACCATGTTGATCTAGCAGACACAGTAACAGACAGTAACAGGAACTTCCTCATCTATACTATGTTGATCTAGCAGACACAGTAACAGGAACTTCCTCATCTATACCGTGTTGATCTAGCAGACACAGTAACATGAACTTCCTCATCTATACCATGTTGATCTAGCAGACATAGTTACAGACAGTAACAGGACCTTCCTCATCTATACCGTGTTGATCTAGCAGACACAGTAACAGGAACTTCCTCATCTATACCATGTTGATCTAGCAGACACAGTAACAGACAGTAACAGGAACTTCCTCATCTATACCATGTTCATCTAGCAGACACAGTAACAGGAACTTCCTCATCTATACCATGTTGATCTAGCAGACACAGTAACAGGAACTTCCTCATCTATACCGTGTTGATCGAGCAGACACAGTAACAGGAACTTCCTCATCTATACTATGTTGATCTAGCAGGCACAGTAACAGGAACTTCCTCATCTGTACTATGTTGATCTAGCAGACACAGTAACTGGAACTTCCTCATCTATACTATGTTGATCTAGCAGACACAGTAACAGGAAATTCCTCATCTATACCGTGTTGATCTAGCAGACACAGTAACAGGAACTTCCTCATCTATACCATGTTGATCTAGCAGACACAGTAACAGACAGTTACAGGAACCTCCTCATCTATACCATGTTGATCTAGCAGACACAGTAACAGACAGTAACAGGAACTTCCTCATCTATACTATGTTGATCTAGCAGACACAGTAACAGGAACTTCCTCATCTATACCGTGTTGATCTAGCAGACACAGTAACATGAACTTCCTCATCTATACCATGTTGATCTAGCAGACATAGTTACAGACAGTAACAGGACCTTCCTCATCTATACCGTGTTGATCTAGCAGACACAGTAACAGGAACTTCCTCATCTATACCATGTTGATCTAGCAGACACAGTAACAGACAATAACAGGAACTTCCTCATCTATACCATGTTCATCTAGCAGACACAGTAACAGGAACTTCCTCATCTATACCATGTTGATCTAGCAGACACAGTAACAGGAACTTCCTCATCTATACCGTGTTGATCGAGCAGACACAGTAACAGGAACTTCCTCATCTATACTATGTTGATCTAGCAGGCACAGTAACAGGAACTTCCTCATCTGTACTATGTTGATCTAGCAGACACAGTAACTGGAACTTCCTCATCTATACCATGTTGATCTAGCAGACACAGTAACAGACAGTAACAGGAACTTCCTCATCTATACCGTGTTGATCTAGCAGACACAGTAACAGGAACTTCCTCATCTATACCATGTTGATCTAGCAGACACCGTAACAGACAGTAACAGGAACCTCCTCATCTACACCATGTTGAACTAGCAGACACAGTAACAGACAGTAACAGGAACTTCCTCATCTATACCAAGTTGATCTTGCAGACACAGTAACAGGAACTTCCTCATCAATACTATGTTGATCTAACAGACACAGTAACAGGAACTTCCTCATCTATACCATGTTGATCTAGCAGACACAGTAACAGACAGTAACAGGAACTTCCTCATCTATACCGTGTTGATCTAGCAGACACAGTAACAGGAACTTCCTCATCTATACCATGTTGATCTAGCAGACATAGTAACAGACAGTAACAGGACCTTCCTCATCTATACCGTGTTGATCTAGCAGACACAGTAACAGGAACTTCCTCATCTATACCATGTTGATCTAGCAGACACAGTAACAGACAGTAACAGGAACTTCCTCATCTATACTATGTTGATCTAGCAGACACAGTAACAGGAACTTCCTCATCTATACCATGTTGATCTAGCAGACACAGTAACTGGAACTTCCTCATCTGTACTATGTTGATCTAGCAGACACAGTAACTGGAACTTCCTCATCTATACCATGTTGATCTAGCAGACACAGTAACAGACAGTAACAGGAACTTCCTCATCTATACCGTGTTGATCTAGCAGACACAGTAACAGGAACTTCCTCATCTATACCATGTTGATCTAGCAGACATAGTAACAGACAGTAACAGGACCTTCCTCATCTATACCGTGTTGATCTAGCAGACACAGTAACAGGAACTTCCTCATCTATACCATGTTGATCTAGCAGACACAGTAACAGACAGTAACAGGAACTTCCTCATCTATACTATGTTGATCTAGCAGACACAGTAACAGGAACTTCCTCATCTATACTATGTTGATCTAGCAGACACAGTAACAGGAACTTCCTCATCTATACCGTGTTGATCTAGCAGACACAGCAACAGGAACTTCCTCATCTATACCATGTTGATCTAGCAGACACAGTAACAGACAGTAACAGGAACCTCCTCATCTATACCATGTTGAACTAGCAGACACAGTAACAGACAGTAACAGGAACTTCCTCATCTATACCAAGTTGATCTAGCAGACACAGTAACAGGAACTCCCTCATCTATACCATGTTGATCTGGCAGACACAGTAACAGGAACTTCCTCATCTATACCGTGTTGATCTAGCAGACACAGTAACAGGAACTTCCTCATCTATACCATGTTGATCTAGCAGACATAGTAACAGACAGTAACAGGACCTTCCTCATCTATACCGTGTTGATCTAGCAGACACAGTAACAGGAACTTCCTCATCTATACCATGGTGATCTAGCAGACACAGTAACAGACAGTAACAGGAACTTCCTCATCTATACTATGTTGATCTAGCAGACACAGTAACAGGAACTTCCTCATCTATACCATGTTGATCTAGCAGACACAGTAACAGACAGTAACAGGAACTTCCTCATCTATACCATGTTGATCTAGCAGACACAGTAACAAGAACTTCCTCATCTATACGATGTTGATCTAGCAGACACATTAACAGGAACTTCCTCATCTATACCGTGTTGATCTATCAGACACAGTAACAGGAACTTCGTCATCTATACTATGTTGATTTAGCAGACACAGTAACAGGAACTTCCTCATCTATACTATGTTGATCTAGCAGACACAGTAACAGGAACTTCCTCATCTATACTATGTTGATCTAGCAGACACAGTAACAGGAACTTCCTCATCTATACCGTGTTGATCTAGCAGACACAGTAACAGGAACTTCCTCATCTATACCATGTTGATCTAGCAGACACAGTAACAGACAGTAACAGGAACTTCCTCATCTATACTATGTTGATCTAGCAGACACAGTAACAGGAACTTCCTCATCTATACCATGTTGATCTAGCAGACACAGTAACAGACAGTAACAGGAACTTCCTCATCTATACCATAATGATCTAGCAGACACAGTAACAAGAACTTCCTCATCTATACCATGTTGATCTAGCAGACACATTAACAGGAACTGCCTCATCTATACCGTGTTGATCTAGCAGACACAGTAACAGGAACTTCGTCATCTATACTATGTTGATCTAGCAGACACAGTAACAGGAACTTCCTCATCTATACTATGTTGATCTTGCAGACACAGTAACAGGAACTTCCTCATCTGTACTATGTTGATCTAGCAGACACAGTAACAGGAACTTCCTCATCTATACTATGTTGATCTTGCAGACACAGTAACAGGAACTTCCTCATCTGTACTATGTTGATCTAGCAGACACAGTAACAGGAACTTCCTCTGATATACCATGTTGATCTAGCAGACACAGTAACAGGAACTTCCTCATCTATACTATGTTGATCTAGCAGACACAGTAACAGGAACTTCCTCATCTATACCGTGTTGATCTAGCAGACACAGTAACAGGAACTTCCTCATCTATACCATGTTGATCTAGCAGACATAGTAACAGACAGTAACAGGACCTTCCTCATCTATACTATGTTGATCTAGCAGACACAGTAACAGGAACTTCCTCATCTATACCAAGTTGATCTAGCAGACACAGTAACAGGAACTCCCACATCTATACCATGTTGATCTAGCAGAAACAGTAACAGGAACTTCCTCATCTATACTATGTTGATCTAGCAGACACAGTAACAGGAACTTCCTCATCTATACCGTGTTGATCTAGCAGACACAGTAACAGGAACTTCCTCATCTATACCATGTTGATCTAGCAGACACAGTAACAGACAGTTACAGGAACCTCCTCATCTATACCATGTTGATCTAGCAGACACAGTAACAGACAGTAACAGGAACTTCCTCATCTATACTATGTTGATCTAGCAGACACAGTAACAGGAACTTCCTCATCTATACCGTGTTGATCTAGCAGACACAGTAACAGGATCTTCCTCATCTATACCATATTGATCTAGCAGACAAAGTAACAGACAGTAACAGGACCTTCCTCATCTATACCGTGTTGATCTAGCAGACACAGTAACAGGAACTTCCTCATCTATACCATGTTGATCTAGCAGACACAGTAACAGACAGTAACAGGAAATTCCTCATCTATACCATGTTGATCTAGCAGACACAGTAACAGGAACTTCCTCATCTATACCATGTTGATCTAGCAGACACAGTAACAGGAACTTCCTCATCTATACCATGTTGATCTAGCAGACACAGTAACAGGAACTTCCTCATCTATACCGTGTTGATCGAGCAGACACAGTAACAGGAACTTCCTCATCTATACTATGTTGATCTAGCAGGCACAGTAACAGGAACTTCCTCATCTGTACTATGTTGATCTAGCAGACACAGTAACAGGAACTTCCTCATCTATACCATGTTGATCTAGCAGACACAGTAACAGACAGTAACAGGAACTTCCTCATCTATACCGTGTTGATCTAGCAGACACAGTAACAGGAACTTCCTCATCTATACCATGTTGATCTAGCAGACACCGTAACAGACAGTAACAGGAACCTCCTCATCTACACCATGTTGAACTAGCAGACACAGTAACAGACAGTAACAGGAACTTCCTCATCTATACCAAGTTGATCTTGCAGACACAGTAACAGGAACTTCCTCATCAATACTATGTTGATCTAACAGACACAGTAACAGGAACTTCCTCATCTATACCATGTTGATCTAGCAGACACAGTAACAGACAGTAACAGGAACTTCCTCATCTATACCGTGTTGATCTAGCAGACACAGTAACAGGAACTTCCTCATCTATACCATGTTGATCTAGCAGACATAGTAACAGAGAGTAACAGGACCTTCATCATCTATACCGTGTTGATCTAGCAGACACAGTAACAGGAACTTCCTCATCTATACCATGTTGATCTAGCAGACACAGTAACAGACAGTAACAGGAACTTCCTCATCTATACTATGTTGATCTAGCAGACACAGTAACAGGAACTTCCTCATCTATACCATGTTGATCTAGCAAACACAGTAACTGGAACTTCCTCATCTGTACTATGTTGATCTAGCAGACAGAGTAACAGGAACTTCCTCATCTATACCATGTTGATCTAGCAGACACAGTAACAGACAGTAACAGGAACTTCCACATCTATACCGTGTTGATCTAGCAGACACAGTAACAGGAACTTCCTCATCTATACCATGTTGATCTAGCAGACATAGTAACAGACAGTAACAGGACCTTCCTCATCTGTACTATGTTGATCTAGCAGACACAGTAACAGGAACTTCCTCATCTATACAATGTTGATATAGCAGACACAGTAACAGGAACTTCCTCATCTATACTATGTTGATCTTGCAGACACAGTAACAGGAACTTCCTCATCTGTACTATGTTGATCTAGCAGACACAGTAACAGGAACTTCCTCTGATATACCATGTTGATCTAGCAGACACAGTAACAGGAACTTCCTCATCTATACTATGTTGATCTAGCAGACACAGTAACAGGAACTTCCTCATCTATACCGTGTTGATCTAGCAGACACAGTAACAGGAACTTCCTCATCTATACCATGTTGATCTAGCAGACATAGTAACAGACAGTAACAGGACCTTCCTCATCTATACCGTGTTGATCTAGCAGACACAGTAACAGGAACTTCCTCATCTATACCAAGTTGATCTAGCAGACACAGTAACAGGAACTCCCTCATCTATACCATGTTGATCTAGCAGAAACAGTAACAGGAACTTCCTCATCTATACTATGTTGATCTAGCAGACACAGTAATATGAACTTCCTCATCTATACCGTGTTGATCTAGCAGACACAGTAACAGGAACTTCCTCATCTATACCATGTTGATCTAGCAGACACAGTAACAGACAGTTACAGGAACCTCCTCATCTATACCATGTTGATCTAGCAGACACAGTAACAGACAGTAACAGGAACTTCCTCATCTATACTATGTTGATCTAGCAGACACAGTAACAGGAACTTCCTCATCTATACCGTGTTGATCTAGCAGACACAGTAACAGGAACTTCCTCATCTATACCATGTTGATCTAGCAGACAAAGTAACAGACAGTAACAGGACCTTCCTCATCTATACCGTGTTGATCTAGCAGACACAGTAACAGGAACTTCCTCATCTATACCATGTTGATCTAGCAGACACAGTAACAGACAGTAACAGGAAATTCCTCATCTATACCATGTTGATCTAGCAGACACAGTAACAGGAACTTCCTCATCTATACCATGTTGATCTAGCAGACACAGTAACAGGAACTTCCTCATCTATACCATGTTGATCTAGCAGACACAGTAACAGGAACTTCCTCATCTATACCGTGTTGATCGAGCAGACACAGTAACAGGAACTTCCTCATCTATACTATGTTGATCTAGCAGGCACAGTAACAGGAACTTCCTCATCTGTACTATGTTGATCTAGCAGACACAGTAACAGGAACTTCCTCATCTATACCATGTTGATCTAGCAGACACAGTAACAGACAGTAACAGGAACTTCCTCATCTATACCGTGTTGATCTAGCAGACACAGTAACAGGAACTTCCTCATCTATACCATGTTGATCTAGCAGACACCGTTACAGACAGTAACAGGAACCTCCTCATCTACACCATGTTGAACTAGCAGACACAGTAACAGACAGTAACAGGAACTTCCTCATCTATACCAAGTTGATCTTGCAGACACAGTAACAGGAACTTCCTCATCAATACTATGTTGATCTAACAGACACAGTAACAGGAACTTCCTCATCTATACCATGTTGATCTAGCAGACACAGTAACAGACAGTAACAGGAACTTCATCATCTATACCGTGTTGATCTAGCAGACACAGTAACAGGAACTTCCTCATCTATACCATGTTGATCTAGCAGACATAGTAACAGACAGTAACAGGACCTTCCTCATCTATACCGTGTTGATCTAGCAGACACAGTAACAGGAACTTCCTCATCTATACCATGTTGATCTAGCAGACACAGTAACAGACAGTAACAGGAACTTCCTCATCTATACTATGTTGATCTAGCAGACACAGTAACAGGAACTTCCTCATCTATACCATGTTGATCTAGCAGACACAGTAACTGGAACTTCCTCATCTGTACTATGTTGATCTAGCAGACAGAGTAACAGGAACTTCCTCATCTATACCATGTTGATCTAGCAGACACAGTAACAGACAGTAACAGGAACTTCCACATCTATACCGTGTTGATCTAGCAGACACAGTAACAGGAACTTCCTCATCTATACCATGTTGATCTAGCAGACATAGTAACAGACAGTAACAGGACCTTCCTCATCTATACCGTGTTGATCTAGCAGACACAGTAACAGGAACTTCCTCATCTATACCATGTTGATCTAGCAGACACAGTAACAGACAGTAACAGGAACTTCCTCATCTATACTATGTTGATCTAGCAGACACAGTAACAGGAACTTCCTCATCTATACCGTGCTGATCTAGCAGACACAGTAACAGGAACTTCCTCATCTATACCATGTTGATCTAGCAGACACAGTAACAGACAGTAACAGGAACCTCCTCATCTATACCATGTTGAACTAGCAGACACAGTAACAGACAGCAACAGGAACTTCCTCATCTATACTAAGTTTATCTAGCAGACACAGTAACAGGAACTTCCTCATCTATACCATGTTGATCTAGCAGACACAGTAACAGACAGTTACAGGAACCTCCTCATCTATACCATGTTGATCTAGCAGACACAGTAACAGACAGTAACAGGAACCTCCTCATCTATACCATGTTGAACTAGCAGACACAGTAACAGACAGCAACAGGAACTTCCTCATCTATACTAAGTTTATCTAGCAGACACAGTAACAGGAACTTCCTCATCTATACCATGTTGATCTAGCAGACACAGTAACAGACAGTTACAGGAACCTCCTCATCTATACCATGTTGATCTAGCAGACACAGTAACAGACAGTAAAAGGAACTTCCTCATCTATACTATGTTGATCTAGCAGACACAGTAACAGGAACTTCCTCATCTATACCATGTTGATCTAGCAGACAGTAACAGACAGTAACAGGAAATTCCTCATCTATACCATGTTGATCTAGCAGACACAGTAACAGGAACTTCCTCATCAATACTATGTTGATCTAACAGACACAGTAACAGGAACTTCCTCATCTATACCATGTTGATCTAGCAGACACAGTAACAGACAGTAACAGGAACTTCCTCATCTATACCGTGTTGATCTAGCAGACACAGTAACAGGAACTTCCTCATCTATACCATGTTGATCTAGCAGACATAGTAACAGACAGTAACAGGACCTTCCTCATCTATACCGTGTTGATCTAGCAGACACAGTAACAGGAACTTCCTCATCTATACCATGTTGATCTAGCAGACACAGTAACAGACAGTAACAGGAACTTCCTCATCTATACTATGTTGATCTAGCAGACACAGTAACAGGAACTTCCTCATCTATACCATGTTGATCTAGCAGACACAGTAACTGGAACTTCCTCATCTGTACTATGTTGATCTAGCAGACAGAGTAACAGGAACTTCCTCATCTATACCATGTTGATCTAGCAGACACAGTAACAGACAGTAACAGGAACTTCCACATCTATACCGTGTTGATCTAGCAGACACAGTAACAGGAACTTCCTCATCTATACCATGTTGATCTAGCAGACATAGTAACAGACAGTAACAGGACCTTCCTCATCTGTACTATGTTGATCTAGCAGACACAGTAACAGGAACTTCCTCATCTATACAATGTTGATATAGCAGACACAGTAACAGGAACTTCCTCATCTATACTATGTTGATCTTGCAGACACAGTAACAGGAACTTCCTCATCTGTACTATGTTGATCTAGCAGACACAGTAACAGGAACTTCCTCTGATATACCATGTTGATCTAGCAGACACAGTAACAGGAACTTCCTCATCTATACTATGTTGATCTAGCAGACACAGTAACAGGAACTTCCTCATCTATACCGTGTTGATCTAGCAGACACAGTAACAGGAACTTCCTCATCTATACCATGTTGATCTAGCAGACATAGTAACAGACAGTAACAGGACCTTCCTCATCTATACCGTGTTGATCTAGCAGACACAGTAACAGGAACTTCCTCATCTATACCATGTTGATCTAGCAGACACAGTAACAGACAGTTACAGGAACCTCCTCATCTATACCATGTTGATCTAGCAGACACAGTAACAGACAGTAAAAGGAACTTCCTCATCTATACTATGTTGATCTAGCAGACACAGTAACAGGAACTTCCTCATCTATACCATGTTGATCTAGCAGACACAGTAACAGACAGTAACAGGAAATTCCTCATCTATACCATGTTGATCTAGCAGACACAGTAACAGGAACTTCCTCATCAATACTATGTTGATCTAACAGACACAGTAACAGGAACTTCCTCATCTATACCATGTTGATCTAGCAGACACAGTAACAGACAGTAACAGGAACTTCCTCATCTATACCGTGTTGATCTAGCACACACAGTAACAGGAACTTCCTCATCTATACCATGTTGATCTAGCAGACATAGTAACAGACAGTAACAGGACCTTCCTCATCTATACCGTGTTGATCTAGCAGACACAGTAACAGGAACTTCCTCATCTATACCATGTTGATCTAGCAGACACAGTAACAGACAGTAACAGGAACTTCCTCATCTATACTATGTTGATCTAGCAGACACAGTAACAGGAACTTCCTCATCTATACCATGTTGATCTAGCAGACACAGTAACTGGAACTTCCTCATCTGTACTATGTTGATCTAGCAGACAGAGTAACAGGAACTTCCTCATCTATACCATGTTGATCTAGCAGACACAGTAACAGACAGTAACAGGAACTTCCACATCTATACCGTGTTGATCTAGCAGACACAGTAACAGGAACTTCCTCATCTATACCATGTTGATCTAGCAGACATAGTAACAGACAGTAACAGGACCTTCCTCATCTGTACTATGTTGATCTAGCAGACACAGTAACAGGAACTTCCTCATCTATACAATGTTGATATAGCAGACACAGTAACAGGAACTTCCTCATCTATACTATGTTGATCTTGCAGACACAGTAACAGGAACTTCCTCATCTGTACTATGTTGATCTAGCAGACACAGTAACAGGAACTTCCTCTGATATACCATGTTGATCTAGCAGACACAGTAACAGGAACTTCCTCATCTATACTATGTTGATCTAGCAGACACAGTAACAGGAACTTCCTCATCTATACCGTGTTGATCTAGCAGACACAGTAACAGGAACTTCCTCATCTATACCATGTTGATCTAGCAGACATAGTAACAGACAGTAACAGGACCTTCCTCATCTATACCGTGTTGATCTAGCAGACACAGTAACAGGAACTTCCTCATCTATACCAAGTTGATCTAGCAGACACAGTAACAGGAACTCCCTCATCTATACCATGTTGATCTAGCAGAAACAGTAACAGGAACTTCCTCATCTATACTATGTTGATCTAGCAGACACAGTAACAGGAACTTCCTCATCTATACCGTGTTGATCTAGCAGACACAGTAACAGGAACTTCCTCATCTATACCATGTTGATCTAGCAGACACAGTAACAGACAGTTACAGGAACCTCCTCATCTATACCATGTTGATCTAGCAGACACAGTAACAGACAGTAACAGGAACTTCCTCATCTATACTATGTTGATCTAGCATACACAGTAACAGGAACTTCCTCATCTATACCGTGTTGATCTAGCAGACACAGTAACAGGAACTTCCTCATCTATACCATGTTGATCTAGCAGACAAAGTAACAGACAGTAACAGGACCTTCCTCATCTATACCGTGTTGATCTAGCAGACACAGTAACAGGAACTTCCTCATCTATACCATGTTGATCTAGCAGACACAGTAACAGACAGTAACAGGAAATTCCTCATCTATACCATGTTGATCTAGCAGACACAGTAACAGGAACTTCCTCATCTATACCATGTTGATCTAGCAGACACAGTAACAGGAACTTCCTCATCTATACCATGTTGATCTAGCAGACACAGTAACAGGAACTTCCTCATCTATACCGTGTTGATCGAGCAGACACAGTAACAGGAACTTCCTCATCTATACTATGTTGATCTAGCAGGCACAGTAACAGGAACTTCCTCATCTGTACTATGTTGATCTAGCAGACACAGTAACAGGAACTTCCTCATCTATACCATGTTGATCTAGCAGACACAGTAACAGACAGTAACAGGAACTTCCTCATCTATACCGTGTTGATCTAGCAGACACAGTAACAGGAACTTCCTCATCTATACCATGTTGATCTAGCAGACACCGTTACAGACAGTAACAGGAACCTCCTCATCTACACCATGTTGAACTAGCAGACACAGTAACAGACAGTAACAGGAACTTCCTCATCTATACCAAGTTGATCTTGCAGACACAGTAACAGGAACTTCCTCATCAATACTATGTTGATCTAACAGACACAGTAACAGGAACTTCCTCATCTATACCATGTTGATCTAGCAGACACAGTAACAGACAGTAACAGGAACTTCATCATCTATACCGTGTTGATCTAGCAGACACAGTAACAGGAACTTCCTCATCTATACCATGTTGATCTAGCAGACATAGTAACAGACAGTAACAGGACCTTCCTCATCTATACCGTGTTGATCTAGCAGACACAGTAACAGGAACTTCCTCATCTATACCATGTTGATCTAGCAGACACAGTAACAGACAGTAACAGGAACTTCCTCATCTATACTATGTTGATCTAGCAGACACAGTAACAGGAACTTCCTCATCTATACCATGTTGATCTAGCAGACACAGTAACTGGAACTTCCTCATCTGTACTATGTTGATCTAGCAGACAGAGTAACAGGAACTTCCTCATCTATACCATGTTGATCTAGCAGACACAGTAACAGACAGTAACAGGAACTTCCACATCTATACCGTGTTGATCTAGCAGACACAGTAACAGGAACTTCCTCATCTATACCATGTTGATCTAGCAGACATAGTAACAGACAGTAACAGGACCTTCCTCATCTATACCGTGTTGATCTAGCAGACACAGTAACAGGAACTTCCTCATCTATACCATGTTGATCTAGCAGACACAGTAACAGACAGTAACAGGAACTTCCTCATCTATACTATGTTGATCTAGCAGACACAGTAACAGGAACTTCCTCATCTATACCGTGCTGATCTAGCAGACACAGTAACAGGAACTTCCTCATCTATACCATGTTGATCTAGCAGACACAGTAACAGACAGTAACAGGAACCTCCTCATCTATACCATGTTGAACTAGCAGACACAGTAACAGACAGCAACAGGAACTTCCTCATCTATACTAAGTTTATCTAGCAGACACAGTAACAGGAACTTCCTCATCTATACCATGTTGATCTAGCAGACACAGTAACAGACAGTTACAGGAACCTCCTCATCTATACCATGTTGATCTAGCAGACACAGTAACAGACAGTAAAAGGAACTTCCTCATCTATACTATGTTGATCTAGCAGACACAGTAACAGGAACTTCCTCATCTATACCGTGTTGATCTAGCAGACACAGTAACAGGAACTTCCTCATCTATACCATGTTGATCTAGCAGACAAAGTAACAGACAGTAACAGGACCTTCCTCATCTATACCGTGTTGATCTAGCAGACACAGTAACAGGAACTTCCTCATCTATACCATGTTGATCTAGCAGACACAGTAACAGACAGTAACAGGAAATTCCTCATCTATACCATGTTGATCTAGCAGACACAGTAACAGGAACTTCCTCATCTATACCATGTTGATCTAGCAGACACAGTAACAGGAACTTCCTCATCTATACCATGTTGATCTAGCAGACACAGTAACAGGAACTTCCTCATCTATACCGTGTTGATCGAGCAGACACAGAAACAGGAACTTCCTCATCTATACTATGTTGATCTAGCAGGCACAGTAACAGGAACTTCCTCATCTGTACTATGTTGATCTAGCAGACACAGTAACAGGAACTTCCTCATCTATACCATGTTGATCTAGCAGACACAGTAACAGACAGTAACAGGAACTTCCTCATCTATACCGTGTTGATCTAGCAGACACAGTAACAGGAACTTCCTCATCTATACCATGTTGATCTAGCAGACACCGTAACAGACAGTAACAGGAACCTCCTCATCTACACCATGTTGAACTAGCAGACACAGTAACAGACAGTAACAGGAACTTCCTCATCTATACCAAGTTGATCTTGCAGACACAGTAACAGGAACTTCCTCATCAATACTATGTTGATCTAACAGACACAGTAACAGGAACTTCCTCATCTATACCATGTTGATCTAGCAGACACAGTAACAGACAGTAACAGGAACTTCCTCATCTATACCGTGTTGATCTAGCAGACACAGTAACAGGAACTTCCTCATCTATACCATGTTGATCTAGCAGACATAGTAACAGACAGTAACAGGACCTTCCTCATCTATACCGTGTTGATCTAGCAGACACAGTAACAGGAACTTCCTCATCTATACCATGTTGATCTAGCAGACACAGTAACAGACAGTAACAGGAACTTCCTCATCTATACTATGTTGATCTAGCAGACACAGTAACAGGAACTTCCTCATCTATACCATGTTGATCTAGCAGACACAGTAACTGGAACTTCCTCATCTGTACTATGTTGATCTAGCAGACAGAGTAACAGGAACTTCCTCATCTATACCATGTTGATCTAGCAGACACAGTAACAGACAGTAACAGGAACTTCCACATCTATACCGTGTTGATCTAGCAGACACAGTAACAGGAACTTCCTCATCTATACCATGTTGATCTAGCAGACATAGTAACAGACAGTAACAGGACCTTCCTCATCTATACCGTGTTGATCTAGCAGACACAGTAACAGGAACTTCCTCATCTATACCATGTTGATCTAGCAGACACAGTAACAGACAGTAACAGGAACTTCCTCATCTATACTATGTTGATCTAGCAGACACAGTAACAGGAACTTCCTCATCTATACCGTGTTGATCTAGCAGACACAGTAACAGGAACTTCCTCATCTATACCATGTTGATCTAGCAGACACAGTAACAGACAGTAACAGGAACCTCCTCATCTATACCATGTTGAACTAGCAGACACAGTAACAGACAGCAACAGGAACTTCCTCATCTATACTAAGTTTATCTAGCAGACACAGTAACAGGAACTTCCTCATCTATACCATGTTGATCTAGCAGACACAGTAACAGACAGTAACAGGAACTTCCTCATTTATACTATGTTGATCTAGCAGACACAGTAACAGGAACTTCCTCATCTACACTATGTTGATCTAGCAGACACAGTAACAGGAACTTCCTCATCTATACCGTGTTGATCTAGCAGACACAGCAACAGGAACTTCCTCATCTATACCATGTTGATCTAGCAGACACAGTAACAGACAGTAACAGGAACCTCCTCATCTATACCATGTTGAACTAGCAGACACAGTAACAGACAGTAACAGGAACTTCCTCATCTATACCAAGTTGATCTAGCAGACACAGTAACAGGAACTCCCTCATCTATACCATGTTGATCTAGCAGACACAGTAACAGGAACTTCCTAATCTATACTATGTTGATCTAGCAGACACAGTAACAGGAACTTCCTCATCTATACCGTGTTGATCTAGCAGACACAGTAACAGGAACTTCCTCATCTATACCATGTTGATCTAGCAGACATAGTAACAGACAGTAACAGGACCTTCCTCATCTATACCGTGTTGATCTAGCAGACACAGTAACAGGAACTTCCTCATCTATACCATGTTGATCTAGCAGACACAGTAACAGACAGTAACAGGAACTTCCTCATCTATACTATGTTGATCTAGCAGACACAGTAACAGGAACTTCCTCATCTATACCATGTTGATCTAGCAGACACAGTAACAGACAGTAACAGGAACTTCCTCATCTATACCATGTTGATCTAGCAGACACAGTAACAAGAACTTCCTCATCTATACGATGTTGATCTAGCAGACACATTAACAGGAACTTCCTCATCTATACCGTGTTGATCTAGCAGACACAGTAACAGGAACTTCGTCATCTATACTATGTTGATTTAGCAGACACAGTAACAGGAACTTCCTCATCTATACTATGTTGATCTAGCAGACACAGTAACAGGAACTTCCTCATCTATACTATGTTGATCTAGCAGACACAGTAACAGGAACTTCCTCATCTATACCGTGTTGATCTAGCAGACACAGTAACAGGAACTTCCTCATCTATACCATGTTGATCTAGCAGACACAGTAACAGACAGTAACAGGAACCTCCTCATCTATACCATGTTGAACTAGCAGACACAGTAACAGACAGTAACAGGAACTTCCTCATCAATACCAAGTTGATCTAGCAGACACAGTAACAGGAACTTCCTCATCTATACTATGTTGATCTAGCAGACACAGTAACAGGAACTTCCTCATCTATACCGTGTTGATCTAGCAGACACAGTAACAGACAGTAACAGGAACCTCCTCATCTATACCATGTTGAACTAGCAGACACAGTAACAGACAGTAACAGGAACTTCCTCATCTATACCAAGTTGATCTAGCAGACACAGTAACAGGAACTCCCTCATCTATACCATGTTGATCTAGCAGACACAGTAACAGGAACTTCCTCATCTATACTATGTTGATCTAGCAGACACAGTAACAGGAACTTCCTCATCTATACCGTGTTGATCTAGCAGACACAGTAACAGGAACTTCCTCATCTATACCATGTTGATCTAGCAGACACAGTAACAGACAGTTAAAGGAACCACCTCATCTATACCATGTTGATCTAGCAGACACAGCAACAGACAGTAAGAGGAACTTCATCATCTATACTATGTTGATCTAGCAGACACAGTAACAGGACCTTCCTCATCTATACCGTGTTGATCTAGCAGACACAGTAACAGGAACTTCCTCATCTATACCATGTTGATCTAGCAGACACAGTAACAGACAGTAACAGGAACTTCCTCATCTATACCATGTTGATCTAGCAGACACAGTAACAGGAACTTCCTCATCTATACCATGTTGATCTAGCAGACACAGTAACAGGAACTTCCTCATCTATACCATGTTGATCTAGCAGACACAGTAACAGGAACTTCCTCATCTATACCGTGTTGATCGAGCAGACACAGTAACAGGAACTTCCTCATCTATACTATGTTGATCTAGCAGACACAGTAACAGGAACTTCCTCATCTGTACTATGTTGTTCTAGCAGACACAGTAACAGGAACTTCCTCATCTATACCATGTTGATCTAGCAGACACAGTAACAGACAGTAACAGGAACTTCCTCATCTATACCGTGTTGATCTAGCAGACACAGTAACAGGAACTTCCTCATCTATACCATGTTGATCTAGCAGACACAGTAACAGACAGTAACAGGAACCTCCTCATCTATACCATGTTGAACTAGCAGACACAGTAACAGGAACTTCCTCATCTATACTATGTTGATCTAGCAGACACAGTAACAGGAACTTCCTCATCTGTACTATGTTGTTCTAGCAGACACTGTAACAGGAACTTCCTCATCTATACCATGTTGATCTAGCAGACACAGTAACAGACAGTAACAGGAACTTCCTCATCTATACCGTGTTGATCTAGCAGACACAGTAACAGGAACTTCCTCATCTATACCATGTTGATCTAGCAGACACAGTAACAGACAGTAACAGGAACCTCCTCATCTATACCATGTTGAACTAGCAGACACAGTAACAGACAGTAACAGGAACTTCCTCATCTATACCAAGTTGATCTTGCAGACACAGTAACAGGAACTTCCTCATCTGTACTATGTTGATCTAGCAGACACAGTAACAGGAACTTCCTCATCTATACCATGTTGATCTAGCAGACACAGTAACAGACAGTAACAGGAACTTCCTCATCTATACCGTGTTGATCTAGCAGACACAGTAACAGGAACTTCCTCATCTATACCATGTTGATCTAGCAGACATAGTAACAGACAGTAACAGGACCTTCCTCATCTATACCGTGTTGATCTAGCAGACACAGTAACAGGAACTTCCTCATCTATACCAAGTTGATCTAGCAGACACAGTAACAGACAGTAACAGGAACTTCCTCATCTATACTATGTTGATCTAGCAGACACAGTAACAGGAACTTCCTCATCTATACCATGTTGATCTAGCAGACACAGTAACAGGAACTTCCTCATCTTTACTATGTTGATCTAGCAGACACAGTAACAGGAACTTCCTCATCTATACCATGTTGATCTAGCAGACACAGTAACAGACAGTAACAGGAACTTCCTCATCTATACCGTGTTGATCTAGCAGACACAGTAACAGGAACTTCCTCATCTATACCATGTTGATCTAGCAGACACAGTAACAAGAACTTCCTCATCTATACGATGTTGATCTAGCAGACACATTAACAGGAACTTCCTCATCTATACCGTGTTGATCTAGCAGACACAGTAACAGGAACTTCGTCATCTATACTATGTTGATTTAGCAGACACAGTAACAGGAACTTCCTCATCTATACTATGTTGATCTAGCAGACACAGTAACAGGAACTTCCTCATCTATACTATGTTGATCTAGCAGACACAGTAACAGGAACTTCCTCATCTATACCGTGTTGATCTAGCAGACACAGTAACAGGAACTTCCTCATCTATACCATGTTGATCTAGCAGACACAGTAACAGACAGTAACAGGAACCTCCTCATCTATACCATGTTGAACTAGCAGACACAGTAACAGACAGTAACAGGAACTTCCTCATCTATACCAAGTTGATCTAGCAGACACAGTAACAGGAACTCCCTCATCTATACCATGTTGATCTAGCAGACACAGTAACAGGAACTTCCTCATCTATACTATGTTGATCTAGCAGACACAGTAACAGGAACTTCCTCATCTATACCGTGTTGATCTAGCAGACACAGTAACAGGAACTTCCTCATCTATACCATGTTGATCTAGCAGACATAGTAACAGACAGTAACAGGACCTTCCTCATCTATACCGTGTTGATCTAGCAGACACAGTAACAGGAACTTCCTCATCTATACCATGTTGATCTAGCAGACACAGTAACAGACAGTAACAGGAACTTCCTCATCTATACTATGTTGATCTAGCAGACACAGTAACAGGAACTTCCTCATCTATACCATGTTGATCTAGCAGACACAGTAACAGACAGTAACAGGAACTTCCTCATCTATACCATGTTGATCTAGCAGACACAGTAACAAGAACTTCCTCATCTATACCATGTTGATCTAGCAGACACATTAACAGGAACTTCCTCATCTATACCGTGTTGATCTAGCAGACACAGTAACAGGAACTTCCTCATCTATACTATGTTGATCTAGCAGACACAGTAACAGGAACTTCCTCATCTATACTATGTTGATCTTGCAGACACAGTAACAGGAACTTCCTCATCTGTACTATGTTGATCTAGCAGACACAGTAACAGGAACTTCCTCATCTATACAATGTTGATATAGCAGACACAGTAACAGGAACTTCCTCATCTATACTATGTTGATCTTGCAGACACAGTAACAGGAACTTCCTCATCTATACTATGTTGATCTAGCAGACACAGTAACAGGAACTTCCTCTGATATACCATGTTGATCTAGCAGACACAGTAACAGGAACTTCCTCATCTATACTATGTTGATCTAGCAGACACAGTAACAGGAACTTCCTCATCTATACCGTGTTGATCTAGCAGACACAGTAACAGGAACTTCCTCATCTATACCATGTTGATCTAGCAGACACAGTAACAGACAGTTAAAGGAACCACCTCATCTATACCATGTTGATCTAGCAGACACAGCAACAGACAGTAAGAGGAACTTCATCATCTATACTATGTTGATCTAGCAGACACAGTAACAGGAACTTCCTCATCTATACCGTGTTGATCTAGCAGACACAGTAACAGGAACTTCCTCATCTATACCATGTTGATCTAGCAGACATAGTAACAGACAGTAACAGGACCTTCCTCATCTATACCGTGTTGATCTAGCAGACACAGTAACAGGAACTTCCTCATCTATACCATGTTGATCTAGCAGACACAGTAACAGACAGTAACAGGAACTTCCTCATCTATACCAAGTTGATCTTGCAGACACAGTAACAGGAACTTCCTCATCTATACCATGTTGATCTAGCAGACACAGTAACAGACAGTAACAGGAACTTCCTCATCTATACCATGTTGATCTAGCAGACACAGTAACAGGAACTTCCTCATCTATACCATGTTGATCTAGCAGACACAGTAACAGGAACTTCCTCATCTATACCATGTTGATCTAGCAGACACAGTAACAGGAACTTCCTCATCTATACCGTGTTGATCGAGCAGACACAGTAACAGGAACTTCCTCATCTATACTATGTTGATCTAGCAGACACAGTAACAGGAACTTCCTCATCTGTACTATGTTGTTCTAGCAGACACAGTAACAGGAACTTCCTCATCTATACCATGTTGATCTAGCAGACACAGTAACAGACAGTAACAGGAACCTCCTCATCTATACCATGTTGAACTAGCAGACACAGTAACAGGAACTTCCTCATCTATACTATGTTGATCTAGCAGACACAGTAACAGGAACTTCCTCATCTGTACTATGTTGTTCTAGCAGACACTGTAACAGGAACTTCCTCATCTATACCATGTTGATCTAGCAGACACAGTAACAGACAGTAACAGGAACTTCCTCATCTATACCGTGTTGATCTAGCAGACACAGTAACAGGAACTTCCTCATCTATACCATGTTGATCTAGCAGACACAGTAACAGACAGTAACAGGAACCTCCTCATCTATACCATGTTGAACTAGCAGACACAGTAACAGACAGTAACAGGAACTTCCTCATCTATACCAAGTTGATCTTGCAGACACAGTAACAGGAACTTCCTCATCTGTACTATGTTGATCTAGCAGACACAGTAACAGGAACTTCCTCATCTATACCATGTTGATCTAGCAGACACAGTAACAGACAGTAACAGGAACTTCCTCATCTATACCGTGTTGATCTAGCAGACACAGTAACAGGAACTTCCTCATCTATACCATGTTGATCTAGCAGACATAGTAACAGACAGTAACAGGACCTTCCTCATCTATACCGTGTTGATCTAGCAGACACAGTAACAGGAACTTCCTCATCTATACCAAGTTGATCTAGCAGACACAGTAACAGACAGTAACAGGAACTTCCTCATCTATACTATGTTGATCTAGCAGACACAGTAACAGGAACTTCCTCATCTATACCATGTTGATCTAGCAGACACAGTAACAGGAACTTCCTCATCTGTACTATGTTGATCTAGCAGACACAGTAACAGGAACTTCCTCATCTATACCATGTTGATCTAGCAGACACAGTAACAGACAGTAACAGGAACTTCCTCATCTATACCGTGTTGATCTAGCAGACACAGTAACAGGAACTTCCTCATCTATACCATGTTGATCTAGCAGACATAGTAACAGACAGTAACAGGACCTTCCTCATCTATACCGTGTTGATCTAGCAGACAGAGTAACAGGAACTTCCTCATCTATACCATGTTGATCTAGCAGACACAGTAACAGACAGTAACAGGAACTTCCTCATCTATACTATGTTGAACTAGCAGACACAGTAACAGGAACTTCCTCATCTATACCATGTTGATCTAGCAGACACAGTAACAGACAGTAACAGGAACTTCCTCATCTATACCATGTTGATCTAGCAAACACAGTAACAGGAACTTCCTCATCTATACCATGTTGATCTAGCAGACACAGTAACAGGAACTTCCTCATCTATACTATGTTGATCTAGCAGACACAGTAACAGGAACTTCCTCATCTGTACTATGTTGATCTAGCAGACACAGTAACAGGAACTTCCTCATCTATACCATGTTGATCTAGCAGACACAGTAACAGACAGTAACAGGAACTTCCTCATCTATACCGTGTTGATCTAGCAGACACAGTAACAGGACCTTCCTCATCTATACCATGTTGATCTAGCAGACATAGTAACAGACAGTAACAGGACCTTCCTCATCTATACCGTGTTGATCTAGCAGACACAGTAACAGGAACTTCCTCATCTATACCATGTTGATCTAGCAGACACAGTAACAGACAGTAACAGGAACTTCCTCATCTATACCATGTTGATCTAGCAGACACAGTAACAGACAGTAACAGGAACTTCCTCATCTATACTGTGTTGATCTAGCAGACACAGTAACAGACAGTAACAGGAACTTCCTCATCAATACCAAGTTGATCTAGCAGACACAGTAACAGGAACTTCCTCATCTATACTATGTTGAACTAGCAGACACAGTAACAGGAACTTCCTCATCTATACCGTGTTGATCTAGCAGACACAGTAACAGACAGTAACAGGAACCTCCTCATCTATACCATGTTGAACTAGCAGACACAGTAACAGACAGTAACAGGAACTTCCTCATCTATACCAAGTTGATCTAGCAGACACAGTAACAGGAACTCCCTCATCTATACCATGTTGATCTAGCAGACACAGTAACAGGAACTTCCTCATCTATACTATGTTGATCTAGCAGACACAGTAACAGGAACTTCCTCATCTATACCGTGTTGATCTAGCAGACACAGTAACAGGAACTTCCTCATCTATACCATGTTGATCTAGCAGACACAGTAACAGACAGTTAAAGGAACCACCTCATCTATACCATGTTGATCTAGCAGACACAGCAACAGACAGTAAGAGGAACTTCATCATCTATACTATGTTGATCTAGCAGACACAGTAACAGGACCTTCCTCATCTATACCGTGTTGATCTAGCAGACACAGTAACAGGAACTTCCTCATCTATACCATGTTGATCTAGCAGACACAGTAACAGACAGTAACAGGAACTTCCTCATCTATACCATGTTGATCTAGCAGACACAGTAACAGGAACTTCCTCATCTATACCATGTTGATCTAGCAGACACAGTAACAGGAACTTCCTCATCTATACCATGTTGATCTAGCAGACACAGTAACAGGAACTTCCTCATCTATACCGTGTTGATCGAGCAGACACAGTAACAGGAACTTCCTCATCTATACTATGTTGATCTAGCAGACACAGTAACAGGAACTTCCTCATCTGTACTATGTTGTTCTAGCAGACACAGTAACAGGAACTTCCTCATCTATACCATGTTGATCTAGCAGACACAGTAACAGACAGTAACAGGAACTTCCTCATCTATACCGTGTTGATCTAGCAGACACAGTAACAGGAACTTCCTCATCTATACCATGTTGATCTAGCAGACACAGTAACAGACAGTAACAGGAACCTCCTCATCTATACCATGTTGAACTAGCAGACACAGTAACAGGAACTTCCTCATCTATACTATGTTGATCTAGCAGACACAGTAACAGGAACTTCCTCATCTGTACTATGTTGTTCTAGCAGACACTGTAACAGGAACTTCCTCATCTATACCATGTTGATCTAGCAGACACAGTAACAGACAGTAACAGGAACTTCCTCATCTATACCGTGTTGATCTAGCAGACACAGTAACAGGAACTTCCTCATCTATACCATGTTGATCTAGCAGACACAGTAACAGACAGTAACAGGAACCTCCTCATCTATACCATGTTGAACTAGCAGACACAGTAACAGACAGTAACAGGAACTTCCTCATCTATACCAAGTTGATCTTGCAGACACAGTAACAGGAACTTCCTCATCTGTACTATGTTGATCTAGCAGACACAGTAACAGGAACTTCCTCATCTATACCATGTTGATCTAGCAGACACAGTAACAGACAGTAACAGGAACTTCCTCATCTATACCGTGTTGATCTAGCAGACACAGTAACAGGAACTTCCTCATCTATACCATGTTGATCTAGCAGACATAGTAACAGACAGTAACAGGACCTTCCTCATCTATACCGTGTTGATCTAGCAGACACAGTAACAGGAACTTCCTCATCTATACCAAGTTGATCTAGCAGACACAGTAACAGACAGTAACAGGAACTTCCTCATCTATACTATGTTGATCTCAGCCAGACACAGTAACAGGAACTTCCTCATCTATACCATGTTGATCTAGCAGACACAGTAACAGGAACTTCCTCATCTTTACTATGTTGATCTAGCAGACACAGTAACAGGAACTTCCTCATCTATACCATGTTGATCTAGCAGACACAGTAACAGACAGTAACAGGAACTTCCTCATCTATACCGTGTTGATCTAGCAGACACAGTAACAGGAACTTCCTCATCTATACCATGTTGATCTAGCAGACATAGTAACAGACAGTAACAGGACCTTCCTCATCTATACCGTGTTGATCTAGCAGACAGAGTAACAGGAACTTCCTCATCTATACCATGTTGATCTTGCAGACACAGTAACAGACAATAACAGGAACTTCCTCATCTATACTATGTTGAACTAGCAGACACAGTAACAGGAACTTCCTCATCTATACCATGTTGATCTAGCAGACACAGTAACAGACAGTAACAGGAACTTCCTCATCTATACCATGTTGATCTAGCAAACACAGTAACAGGAACTTCCTCATCTATACCATGTTGATCTAGCAGACACAGTAACAGGAACTTCCTCATCTATACTATGTTGATCTAGCAGACACAGTAACAGGAACTTCCTCATCTGTACTATGTTGATCTAGCAGACACAGTAACAGGAACTTCCTCATCTATACCATGTTGATCTAGCAGACACAGTAACAGACAGTAACAGGAACTTCCTCATCTATACCGTGTTGATCTAGCAGACACAGTAACAGGACCTTCCTCATCTATACCATGTTGATCTAGCAGACATAGTAACAGACAGTAACAGGACCTTCCTCATCTATACCGTGTTGATCTAGCAGACACAGTAACAGGAACTTCCTCATCTATACCATGTTGATCTAGCAGACACAGTAACAGACAGTAACAGGAACTTCCTCATCTATACCATGTTGATCTAGCAGACACAGTAACAGACAGTAACAGGAACTTCCTCATCTATACTGTGTTGATCTAGCAGACACAGTAACAGACAGTAACAGGAACTTCCTCATCAATACCAAGTTGATCTAGCAGACACAGTAACAGGAACTTCCTCATCTATACTATGTTGATCTAGCAGACACAGTAACAGGAACTTCCTCATCTATACCGTGTTGATCTAGCAGACACAGTAACAGACAGTAACAGGAACCTCCTCATCTATACCATGTTGAACTAGCAGACACAGTAACAGACAGTAACAGGTACTTCCTCATCTATACCAAGTTGATCTAGCAGACACAGTAACAGGAACTCCCTCATCTATACCATGTTGATCTAGCAGACACAGTAACAGGAACTTCCTCATCTATACTATGTTGATCTAGCAGACACAGTAACAGGAACTTCCTCATCTATACCGTGTTGATCTAGCAGACACAGTAACAGGAACGTCCTCATCTATACCATGTTGATCTAGCAGACATAGTAACAGACAGTAACAGGACCTTCCTCATCTTTACTGTGTTGATCTAGCAGACACAGTAACAGGAACTTCCTCATCTATACCATGTTGATCTAGCAGACACAGTAACAGACAGTAACAGGAACTTCCTCATCTATACTATGTTGATCTAGCAGACACAGTAACAGGAACTTCCTCATCTATACCATGTTGATCTAGCAGACACAGTAACAGACAGTAACAGGAACTTCCTCATCTATACCATGTTGATCTAGCAGACACAGTAACAAGAACTTCCTCATCTATACCATGTTGATCTAGCAGACACAGTAACAGGAACCTCCTCATCTATACCGTGTTGATCTAGCAGACACAGTAACAGGAACTTCCTCATCTATACTGTGTTGATCTGGCAGACACAGTAACAGACAGAGTAACAGGTACTTCCTCATCTATACCGTGTTGATCTAGAAGACACAGTAACAGGAACTTCCTCATCTATACCATGTTGATCTAGCAGACACAGTAACAGGAACTTCCTCATCTATACCATGTTGATCTAGCAGACACAGTAATAGACAGTAACAGGAACTTCCTCATCTATACCGTGTTTATCTAGCAGACACAGTAACAGGAACTTCCTCATCTATACCATGTTGATCTAGCAGACATAGTAACAGACAGTAACCGGAACTTCCTCATCTATACTGTGTTGATCTAGCAGACACAGTAACAGGAACTTCCTCATCTATACCATGTTGATCTAGCAGACACAGTAATAGACAGTAACAGGAACTTCCTCATCTATACCGTGTTTATCTAGCAGACACAGTAACAGGAACTTCCTCATCTATACCATGTTGATCTAGCAGACATAGTAACAGACAGTAACCGGAACTTCCTCATCTATACTGTGTTGATCTAGCAGACACAGTAACAGGAACTTCCTCATCTATACCATGTTGATCTAGCAGACACAGTAACAGGCACTTCCTCATCTATACCATGTTGATCTAGCAGACACAGTAACAGGAACTTCCTCATCTATACCATGTTGATCTAGCAGACACAGTAACAGACAGTAACAGGAACTTCCTCATCTATACCATGTTGATCTAGCAGACACAGTAACAGGAACGTCCTCATCTATACCATGTTGATCTAGCAGACATAGTAACAGACAGTAACAGGACCTTCCTCATCTTTACTGTGTTGATCTAGCAGACACAGTAACAGGAACTTCCTCATCTATACCATGTTGATCTAGCAGACACAGTAACAGACAGTAACAGGAACTTCCTCATCTATACTATGTTGATCTAGCAGACACAGTAACAGGAACTTCCTCATCTATACCATGTTGATCTAGCAGACACAGTAACAGACAGTAACAGGAACTTCCTCATCTATACCATGTTGATCTAGCAGACACAGTAACAAGAACTTCCTCATCTATACCATGTTGATCTAGCAGACACAGTAACAGGAACCTCCTCATCTATACCGTGTTGATCTAGCAGACACAGTAACAGGAACTTCCTCATCTATACTGTGTTGATCTGGCAGACACAGTAACAGACAGAGTAACAGGTACTTCCTCATCTATACCGTGTTGATCTAGAAGACACAGTAACAGGAACTTCCTCATCTATACCATGTTGATCTAGCAGACACAGTAACAGGAACTTCCTCATCTATACCATGTTGATCTAGCAGACACAGTAATAGACAGTAACAGGAACTTCCTCATCTATACCGTGTTTATCTAGCAGACACAGTAACAGGAACTTCCTCATCTATACCATGTTGATCTAGCAGACATAGTAACAGACAGTAACCGGAACTTCCTCATCTATACTGTGTTGATCTAGCAGACACAGTAACAGGAACTTCCTCATCTATACCATGTTGATCTAGCAGACACAGTAACAGACAGTAACAGGAACTTCCTCATCTATACCATGTTGATCTAGCAGACACAGTAACAGGCACTTCCTCATCTATACCATGTTGATCTAGCAGACACAGTAACAGGAACTTCCTCATCTATACCATGTTGATCTAGCAGACACAGTAACAGACAGTAACAGGAACTTCCTCATCTATACCATGTTGATCTAGCAGACACAGTAACAGACAGTAACAGGAACTTCCTCATCTATACCGTGTTGATCTGGCAGACACAGTAACAGACAGCGTAACAGGTACTTCCTCATCTATACCGTGTTGATCTAGCAGACACAGTAACAGACAGTAACAGGAACTTCCTCATCTATACCATTTTCATCTAGCAGACACAGTAACAGGAACTCCCTCATCTATACAATGTTGATCTAGCAGACACAGTAACAGGAACTTCCTCATCTATACCATGTTGATCTAGCAGACACAGTAACAGGATCTTCCTCATCTATACTATGTTGATCTAGCAGACACAGTAACAGACAGTAACAGGGACTTCCTCATCTATACCATGTTGATCTAGCAGACACAGTAAAAGGAACCTCCTCATCTATACCGTGTTGATCTAGCAGACACAGTAACAGGAACTTCCTCATCTATACCGTGTTGATCTAGCAGACACAGTAACAGGAACTTCCTCATCTATACCATGCTGATCTAGCAGACACAGTAACAGGAACTTCCTCATCTATACCATGTTGATCTAGCAGACACAGTAACAGACAGTAACAGGAACTTCCTCATCTATACTATGTTGATCTAGCAGACACAGTAACAGGAACGTCCTCATCTATACCATGTTGATCTAGCAGACACAGTAACAGGAACTTCCTCATCTATACCATGTTGATCTAGCAGACACAGTAACAGACAGTAACAGTAACTTCCTCATCTATACCATGTTGATCTAGCAGACACAGTAACAGACAGTAACAGGAACTTCCTCATCTATACAATGTTGATCTAGCAGAAACAGTAACAGACAGTAACAGGAACTTCCTCATCTATACCATGTTGATCTAGCAGACACAGTAACAGACAGTAACAGGAACTTCCTCATCTATACCGTGTTGATCTTGCAGACACAGTAACAGACAGAGTAACAGGTACTTCCTCATCTATACCGTGTTGATCTAGCAGACACAGTAAGAGACAGTAACAGGAACTTCCTCATCTATACCATTTTCATCTAGCAGACACAGTAACAGGAACTCCCTCATCTATACAATGTTGATCTAGCAGACACAGTAACAGGAACTTCGTCATCTATACTATGTTGATCTATCAGACACAGTAACAGGAACTTCCTCATCTATACTATGTTGATCTTGCAGACACAGTAACAGGAACTTCCTCATCTGTACTATGTTGATCTAGCAGACACAGTAACAGGAACTTCCTCATCTATACAATGTTGATATAGCAGACACAGTAACAGGAACTTCCTCATCTATACTATGTTGATCTTGCAGACACAGTAACAGGAACTTCCTCATCTATACTATGTTGATCTAGCAGACACAGTAACAGGAACTTCCTCTGATATACCATGTTGATCTAGCAGACACAGTAACAGGAACTTCCTCATCTATACTATGTTGATCTAGCAGACACAGTAACAGGACCTTCCTCATCTATACCGTGTTGATCTAGCAGACACAGTAACAGGAACTTCCTCATCTATACCATGTTGATCTAGCAGACACAGTAACAGACAGTAACAGGAACTTCCTCATCTATACCATGTTGATCTAGCAGACACAGTAACAGGAACTTCCTCATCTATACCATGTTGATCTAGCAGACACAGTAACAGGAACTTCCTCATCTATACCATGTTGATCTAGCAGACACAGTAACAGGAACTTCCTCATCTATACCGTGTTGATCGAGCAGACACAGTAACAGGAACTTCCTCATCTATACTATGTTGATCTAGCAGACACAGTAACAGGAACTTCCTCATCTATACCATGTTGATCTAGCAGACATAGTAACAGACAGTAACCGGAACTTCCTCATCTATACTGTGTTGATCTAGCAGACACAGTAACAGGAACTTCCTCATCTATACCATGTTGATCTAGCAGACACAGTAACAGACAGTAACAGGAACTTCCTCATCTATACCATGTTGATCTAGCAGACACAGTAACAGACAGTAACAGGAACTTCCTCATCTATACGGTGTTGATCTGGCAGACACAGTAACAGACAGCGTAACAGGTACTTCCTCATCTATACCGTGTTGATCTAGCAGACACAGTAACAGACAGTAACAGGAACTTCCTCATCTATACCATTTTCATCTAGCAGACACAGTAACAGGAACTCCCTCATCTATACAATGTTGATCTAGCAGACACAGTAACAGGAACTTCCTCATCTATACCATGTTGATCTAGCAGACACAGTAACAGGATCTTCCTCATCTATACTATGTTGATCTAGCAGACACAGTAACAGACAGTAACAGGGACTTCCTCATCTATACCATGTTGATCTAGCAGACACAGTAAAAGGAACCTCCTCATCTATACCGTGTTGATCTAGCAGACACAGTAACAGGAACTTCCTCATCTATACCGTGTTGATCTAGCAGACACAGTAACAGGAACTTCCTCATCTATACCATGCTGATCTAGCAGACACAGTAACAGGAACTTCCTCATCTATACCATGTTGATCTAGCAGACACAGTAACAGACAGTAACAGGAACTTCCTCATCTATACTATGTTGATCTATCAGACACAGTAACAGGAACGTCCTCATCTATACCATGTTGATCTAGCAGACACAGTAACAGGATCTTCCTCATCTATACTATGTTGATCTAGCAGACACAGTAACAGACAGTAACAGGGACTTCCTCATCTATACCATGTTGATCTAGCAGACACAGTAACAAGAACTTCCTCATCTATACCATGTTGATCTAGCAGACACAGTAACAGGAACCTCCTCATCTATACCGTGTTGATCTAGCAGACACAGTAACAGGAACTTCCTCATCTATACTGTGTTGATCTGGCAGACACAGTAACAGACAGAGTAACAGGTACTTCCTCATCTATACCGTGTTGATCTAGAAGACACAGTAACAGGAACTTCCTCATCTATACCATGTTGATCTAGCAGACACAGTAACAGGAACTTCCTCATCTATACCATGTTGATCTAGCAGACACAGTAATAGACAGTAACAGGAACTTCCTCATCTATACCGTGTTTATCTAGCAGACACAGTAACAGGAACTTCCTCATCTATACCATGTTGATCTAGCAGACATAGTAACAGACAGTAACCGGAACTTCCTCATCTATACTGTGTTGATCTAGCAGACACAGTAACAGGAACTTCCTCATCTATACCATGTTGATCTAGCAGACACAGTAACAGACAGTAACAGGAACTTCCTCATCTATACCATGTTGATCTAGCAGACACAGTAACAGGCACTTCCTCATCTATACCATGTTGATCTAGCAGACACAGTAACAGGAACTTCCTCATCTATACCATGTTGATCTAGCAGACACAGTAACAGACAGTAACAGGAACTTCCTCATCTATACCATGTTGATCTAGCAGACACAGTAACAGACAGTAACAGGAACTTCCTCATCTATACCGTGTTGATCTGGCAGACACAGTAACAGACAGCGTAACAGGTACTTCCTCATCTATACAGTGTTGATCTAGCAGACACAGTAACAGACAGTAACAGGAACTTCCTCATCTATACCATTTTCATCTAGCAGACACAGTAACAGGAACTCCCTCATCTATACAATGTTGATCTAGCAGACACAGTAACAGGAACTTCCTCATCTATACCATGTTGATCTAGCAGACACAGTAACAGGATCTTCCTCATCTATACTATGTTGATCTAGCAGACACAGTAACAGACAGTAACAGGGACTTCCTCATCTATACCATGTTGATCTAGCAGACACAGTAAAAGGAACCTCCTCATCTATACCGTGTTGATCTAGCAGACACAGTAACAGGAACTTCCTCATCTATACCGTGTTGATCTAGCAGACACAGTAACAGGAACTTCCTCATCTATACCATGCTGATCTAGCAGACACAGTAACAGGAACTTCCTCATCTATACCATGTTGATCTAGCAGACACAGTAACAGACAGTAACAGGAACTTCCTCATCTATACTATGTTGATCTAGCAGACACAGTAACAGGAACGTCCTCATCTATACCATGTTGATCTAGCAGACACAGTAACAGGAACTTCCTCATCTATACCATGTTGATCTAGCAGACACAGTAACAGACAGTAACAGTAACTTCCTCATCTATACCATGTTGATCTAGCAGACACAGTAACAGACAGTAACAGGAACTTCCTCATCTATACAATGTTGATCTAGCAGAAACAGTAACAGACAGTAACAGGAACTTCCTCATCTATACCATGTTGATCTAGCAGACACAGTAACAGACAGTAACAGGAACTTCCTCATCTATACCGTGTTGATCTTGCAGACACAGTAACAGACAGAGTAACAGGTACTTCCTCATCTATACCGTGTTGATCTAGCAGACACAGTAAGAGACAGTAACAGGAACTTCCTCATCTATACCATTTTCATCTAGCAGACACAGTAACAGGAACTCCCTCATCTATACAATGTTGATCTAGCAGACACAGTAACAGGAACTTCGTCATCTATACTATGTTGATCTATCAGACACAGTAACAGGAACTTCCTCATCTATACTATGTTGATCTTGCAGACACAGTAACAGGAACTTCCTCATCTGTACTATGTTGATCTAGCAGACACAGTAACAGGAACTTCCTCATCTATACAATGTTGATATAGCAGACACAGTAACAGGAACTTCCTCATCTATACTATGTTGATCTTGCAGACACAGTAACAGGAACTTCCTCATCTATACTATGTTGATCTAGCAGACACAGTAACAGGAACTTCCTCTGATATACCATGTTGATCTAGCAGACACAGTAACAGGAACTTCCTCATCTATACTATGTTGATCTAGCAGACACAGTAACAGGACCTTCCTCATCTATACCGTGTTGATCTAGCAGACACAGTAACAGGAACTTCCTCATCTATACCATGTTGATCTAGCAGACACAGTAACAGACAGTAACAGGAACTTCCTCATCTATACCATGTTGATCTAGCAGACACAGTAACAGGAACTTCCTCATCTATACCATGTTGATCTAGCAGACACAGTAACAGGAACTTCCTCATCTATACCATGTTGATCTAGCAGACACAGTAACAGGAACTTCCTCATCTATACCGTGTTGATCGAGCAGACACAGTAACAGGAACTTCCTCATCTATACTATGTTGATCTAGCAGACACAGTAACAGGAACTTCCTCATCTATACCATGTTGATCTAGCAGACATAGTAACAGACAGTAACCGGAACTTCCTCATCTATACTGTGTTGATCTAGCAGACACAGTAACAGGAACTTCCTCATCTATACCATGTTGATCTAGCAGACACAGTAACAGACAGTAACAGGAACTTCCTCATCTATACCATGTTGATCTAGCAGACACAGTAACAGACAGTAACAGGAACTTCCTCATCTATACGGTGTTGATCTGGCAGACACAGTAACAGACAGCGTAACAGGTACTTCCTCATCTATACCGTGTTGATCTAGCAGACACAGTAACAGACAGTAACAGGAACTTCCTCATCTATACCATTTTCATCTAGCAGACACAGTAACAGGAACTCCCTCATCTATACAATGTTGATCTAGCAGACACAGTAACAGGAACTTCCTCATCTATACCATGTTGATCTAGCAGACACAGTAACAGGATCTTCCTCATCTATACTATGTTGATCTAGCAGACACAGTAACAGACAGTAACAGGGACTTCCTCATCTATACCATGTTGATCTAGCAGACACAGTAAAAGGAACCTCCTCATCTATACCGTGTTGATCTAGCAGACACAGTAACAGGAACTTCCTCATCTATACCGTGTTGATCTAGCAGACACAGTAACAGGAACTTCCTCATCTATACCATGCTGATCTAGCAGACACAGTAACAGGAACTTCCTCATCTATACCATGTTGATCTAGCAGACACAGTAACAGACAGTAACAGGAACTTCCTCATCTATACTATGTTGATCTATCAGACACAGTAACAGGAACGTCCTCATCTATACCATGTTGATCTAGCAGACACAGTAACAGGAACTTCCTCATCTATACCATGTTGATCTAGCAGACACAGTAACAGACAGTAACAGGAACTTCCTCATCTATACCGTGTTGATCTTGCAGACACAGTAACAGACAGAGTAACAGGTACTTCCTCATCTATACCATGTTGATCTAGCAGACATAGTAACAGACAGTAACAGGACCTTCCTCATCTATACCGTGTTGATCTAGCAGACACAGTAACAGGAACTTCCTCATCTATACCATGTTGATCTAGCAGACACAGTAACAGACAGTAACAGGAACTTCCTCATCTATACCATGTTGATCTAGCAGACACAGTAACAGGAACTTCCTCATCTATACCATGTTGATCTAGCAGACACAGTAACAGGAACTTCCTCATCTATACCGAGTTGATCGAGCAGACACAGTAACAGGAACTTCCTCATCTATACTATGTTGATCTAGCAGACACAGTAACAGGAACTTCCTCATCTGTACTATGTTGTTCTAGCAGACACAGTAACAGGAACATCCTCATCTATACCATGTTGATCAAGCAGACACAGTAACAGACAGGAACAGGAACTTCCTCAACTATACCGTGTTGATCTAGCAGACACAGTAACAGGAACTTCCTCATCTATACCATGTTGATCTAGCAGACACAGTAACAGACAGTAACAGGAACCTCCTCATCTATACCATGTTGAACTAGCAGACACAGTAACAGGAACTTCCTCATCTATACTATGTTGATCTAGCAGACACTGTAACAGGAACTTCCTCATCTATACCATGTTGATCTAGCAGACACAGTAACAGACAGTAACAGGAACTTCCTCATCTATACCGTGTTGATCTAGCAGACACAGTAACAGGAACTTCCTCATCTATACCATGTTGATCTAGCAGACACAGTAACAGACAGTAACAGGAACCTCCTCATCTATACCATGTTGAACTAGCAGACACAGTAACAGACAGTAACAGGAACTTCCTCATCTATACCAAGTTGATCTTGCAGACACAGTAACAGGAACTTCCTCATCTGTACTATGTTGATCTAGCAGACACAGTAACAGGAACTTCCTCATCTATACCATGTTGATCTAGCAGACACAGTAACAGACAGTAACAGGAACTTCCTCATCTATACCGTGTTGATCTAGCAGACACAGTAACAGGAACTTCCTCATCTATACCATGTTGATCTAGCAGACATAGTAACAGACAGTAACAGGACCTTCCTCATCTATACCGTGTTGATCTAGCAGACACAGTAACAGGAACTTCCTCATCTATACCATGTTGATCTAGCAGACACAGTAACAGACAGTAACAGGAACTTCCTCATCTATACTATGTTGATCTAGCAGACACAGTAACAGGAACTTCCTCATCTATACCATGTTGATCTAGCAGACACAGTAACAGGAACTTCCTCATCTATACCATGTTGATCTAGCAGACACAGTAACAGACAGTAACAGGAACTTCGTCATCTATACCGTGTTGATCTAGCAGACACAGTAACATGAACATCCTCATCTATACCATGTTGATCTAGCAGACACAGTAACAGACAGTAACAGGAACTTCCTCATCTGTACTATGTTGATCTAGCAGACACAGTAACAGGAACTTCCTCATCTATACCATGTTGATCTAGCAGACACAGTAACAGACAGTAACAGGAACTTCCTCATCTATACCGTGTTGATCTAGCAGACACAGTAACAGGACCTTCCTCATCTATACCATGTTGATCTAGCAGACATAGTAACAGACAGTAACAGGACCTTCCTCATCTATACCGTGTTGATCTAGCAGACACAGTAACAGGAACTTCCTCATCTATACCATGTTGATCTAGCAGACACAGTAACAGACAGTAACAGGAACTTCCTCATCTATACCATGTTGATCTAGCAGACACAGTAACAGACAGTAACAGGAACCTCCTCATCTATACCATGTTGAACTAGCAGACACAGTAACAGACAGTAACAGGAACTTCCTCATCTATACCAAGTTGATCTAGCAGACACAGTAACAGGAACTCCCTCATCTATACCATGTTGATCTAGCAGACACAGTAACAGGAACTTCCTCATCTATACTATGTTGATCTAGCAGACACAGTAACAGGAACTTCCTCATATATACCGTGTTGATCTAGCAGACACAGTAACAGGAACGTCCTCATCTATACCATGTTGATCTAGCAGACATAGTAACAGACAGTAACAGGACCTTCCTCATCTATACCGTGTGGATCTAGCAGACACAGTAACAGGAACTTCCTCATCTATACCATGTTGATCTAGCAGACACAGTAACAGACAGTAACAGGAACTTCCTCATCTATACTATGTTGATCTAGCAGACACAGTAACAGGAACTTCCTCATCTATACCATGTTGATCTAGCAGACACAGTAACAGACAGTAACAGGAACTTCCTCATCTATACCATGTTGATCTAGCAGACACAGTAACAAGAACTTCCTCATCTATACCATGTTGATCTAGCAGACACAGTAACAGGAACTTCCTCATCTATACCATGTTGATCTAGCAGACACAGTAATAGACAGTAACAGGAACTTCCTCATCTATACCGTGTTTATCTAGCAGACACAGTAACAGGAACTTCCTCATCTATACCATGTTGATCTAGCAGACATAGTAACAGACAGTAACCGGAACTTCCTCATCTATACCGTGTTGATCTAGCAGACACAGTAACAGGAACTTCCTCATCTATACCATGTTGATCTAGCAGACACAGTAACAGACAGTAACAGGAATTTCCTCATCTATACCATGTTGATCTAGCAGAAACAGTAACAGGCACTTCCTCATGTATACCATGTTGATCTAGCAGACACAGTAACAGGAACTTCCTCATCTATACCATGTTGATCTAGCAGACACAGTAACAGACAGTAACAGGAACTTCCTCATCTATACCATGTTGATCTAGCAGACACAGTAACAGACAGTAACAGGAACTTCCTCATCTATACCATGTTGATCTAGCAGAAACAGTAACAGGCACTTCCTCATCTATACCATGTTGATCTAGCAGACACAGTAACAGGAACTTCCTCATCTATACCATGTTGATCTAGCAGACACAGTAACAGACAGTAACAGGAACTTCCTCATCTATACCATGTTGATCTAGCAGACACAGTAACAGACAGTAACAGGACCTTCCTCATCTATACCGTGTTGATCTAGCAGACACAGTAACAGGAACTTCCTCATCTATACCATGTTGATCTAGAAGACACAGTAACAGACAGTAACAGGAACTTCCTCATCTATACCATGTTGATCTAGCAGACACAGTAACGGACAGTAACAGGAACTTCCTCATCTATACTGTGTTGATCTAGCAGACACAGTAACAGACAGTAACAGGAACTTCCTCATCAATACCAAGTTGATCTAGCAGACACAGTAACAGGAACTTCCTCATCTATACTATGTTGATCTAGCAGACACAGTAACAGGAACTTCCTCATCTATACCGTGTTGATCTAGCAGACACAGTAACAGACAGTAACAGGAACCTCCTCATCTATACCATGTTGAACTAGCAGACACAGTAACAGACAGTAACAGGAACTTCCTCATCTATACCAAGTTGATCTAGCAGACACAGTAACAGGAACTCCCTCATCTATACCATGTTGATCTAGCAGACACAGTAACAGGAACTTCCTCATCTATACTATGTTGATCTAGCAGACACAGTAACAGGAACTTCCTCATCTATACCGTGTTGATCTAGCAGACACAGTAACAGGAACTTCCTCATCTATACTATGTTGATCTAGCAGACACAGTAACAGGAACTTCCTCATCTATACCATGTTGATCTAGCAGACACAGTAACAGGAACTTCCTCATCTATACCATGTTGATCTAGCAGACACAGTAACAGGAACTTCCTCATCTATACCGTGTTGATCGAGCAGACACAGTAACAGGAACTTCCTCATCTATACTATGTTGATCTAGCAGACACAGTAACAGGAACTTCCTCATCTGTACTATGTTGTTCTAGCAGACACAGTAACAGGAACTTCCTCATCTATACCATGTTGATCTAGCAGACACAGTAACAGACAGTAACAGGAACTTCCTCATCTATACCGTGTTGATCTAGCAGACACAGTAACAGGAACTTCCTCATCTATACCATGTTGATCTAGCAGACACAGTAACAGACAGTAACAGGAACCTCCTCATCTATACCATGTTGAACTAGCAGACACAGTAACAGGAACTTCCTAATCTATACTATGTTGATCTAGCAGACACAGTAACAGGAACTTCCTCATCTGTACTATGTTGTTCTAGCAGACACTGTAACAGGAACTTCCTCATCTATACCATGTTGATCTAGCAGACACAGTAACAGACAGTAACAGGAACTTCCTCATCTATACCGTGTTGATCTAGCAGACACAGTAACAGGAACTTCCTCATCTATACCATGTTGATCTAGCAGACACAGTAACAGACAGTAACAGGAACCTCCTCATCTATACCATGTTGAACTAGCAGACACAGTAACAGACAGTAACAGGAACTTCCTCATCTATACCAAGTTGATCTTGCAGACACAGTAACAGGAACTTCCTCATCTGTACTATGTTGATCTAGCAGACACAGTAACAGGAACTTCCTCATCTATACCATGTTGATCTAGCAGACACAGTAACAGACAGTAACAGGAACTTCCTCATCTATACCGTGTTGATCTAGCAGACACAGTAACAGGAACTTCCTCATCTATACCATGTTGATCTAGCAGACATAGTAACAGACAGTAACAGGACCTTCCTCATCTATACCGTGTTGATCTAGCAGACACAGTAACAGGAACTTCCTCATCTATACCAAGTTGATCTAGCAGACACAGTAACAGACAGTAACAGGAACTTCCTCATCTATACTATGTTGATCTAGCAGACACAGTAACAGGAACTTCCTCATCTATACCATGTTGATCTAGCAGACACAGTAACAGGAACTTCCTCATCTTTACTATGTTGATCTAGCAGACACAGTAACAGGAACTTCCTCATCTATACCATGTTGATCTAGCAGACACAGTAACAGACAGTAACAGGAACTTCCTCATCTATACCGTGTTGATCTAGCAGACACAGTAACAGGAACTTCCTCATCTATACCATGTTGATCTAGCAGACATAGTAACAGACAGTAACAGGACCTTCCTCATCTATACCGTGTTGATCTAACAGACAGAGTAACAGGAACTTCCTCATCTATACCATGTTGATCTAGCAGACACAGTAACAGACAGTAACAGGAACTTCCTCATCTATACTATGTTGAACTAGCAGACACAGTAACAGGAACTTCCTCATCTATACCATGTTGATCTAGCAGACACAGTAACAGACAGTAACAGGAACTTCCTCATCTATACCATGTTGATCTAGCAAACACAGTAACAGGAACTTCCTCATCTATACCATGTTGATCTAGCAGACACAGTAACAGGAACTTCCTCATCTATACTATGTTGATCTAGCAGACACAGTAACAGGAACTTCCTCATCTATACCATGTTGATCTAGCAGACATAGTAACAGACAGTAACAGGACCTTCCTCATCTATACCGTGTTGATCTAACAGACAGAGTAACAGGAACTTCCTCATCTATACCATGTTGATCTAGCAGACACAGTAACAGACAGTAACAGGAACTTCCTCATCTATACTATGTTGAACTAGCAGACACAGTAACAGGAACTTCCTCATCTATACCATGTTGATCTAGCAGACACAGTAACAGACAGTAACAGGAACTTCCTCATCTATACCATGTTGATCTAGCAAACACAGTAACAGGAACTTCCTCATCTATACCATGTTGATCTAGCAGACACAGTAACAGGAACTTCCTCATCTATACTATGTTGATCTAGCAGACACAGTAACAGGAACTTCCTCATCTGTACTATGTTGATCTAGCAGACACAGTAACAGGAACTTCCTCATCTATACCATGTTGATCTAGCAGACACAGTAACAGACAGTAACAGGAACTTCCTCATCTATACCGTGTTGATCTAGCAGACACAGTAACAGGACCTTCCTCATCTATACCATGTTGATCTAGCAGACATAGTAACAGACAGTAACAGGACCTTCCTCATCTATACCGTGTTGATCTAGCAGACACAGTAACAGGAACTTCCTCATCTATACCATGTTGATCTAGCAGACACAGTAACAGACAGTAACAGGAACTTCCTCATCTATACCATGTTGATCTAGCAGACACAGTAACAGACAGTAACAGGAACTTCCTCATCTATACTGTGTTGATCTAGCAGACACAGTAACAGACAGTAACAGGAACTTCCTCATCAATACCAAGTTGATCTAGCAGACACAGTAACAGGAACTTCCTCATCTATACTATGTTGATCTAGCAGACACAGTAACAGGAACTTCCTCATCTATACCGTGTTGATCTAGCAGACACAGTAACAGACAGTAACAGGAACCTCCTCATCTATACCATGTTGAACTAGCAGACACAGTAACAGACAGTAACAGGAACTTCCTCATCTATACCAAGTTGATCTAGCAGACACAGTAACAGGAACTCCCTCATCTATACCATGTTGATCTAGCAGACACAGTAACAGGAACTTCCTCATCTATACTATGTTGATCTAGCAGACACAGTAACAGGAACTTCCTCATCTATACCGTGTTGATCTAGCAGACACAGTAACAGGAACGTCCTCATCTATACCATGTTGATCTAGCAGACATAGTAACAGACAGTAACAGGACCTTCCTCATCTTTACTGTGTTGATCTAGCAGACACAGTAACAGGAACTTCCTCATCTATACCATGTTGATCTAGCAGACACAGTAACAGACAGTAACAGGAACTTCCTCATCTATACTATGTTGATCTAGCAGACACAGTAACAGGAACTTCCTCATCTATACCATGTTGATCTAGCAGACACAGTAAAAGACAGTAACAGGAACTTCCTCATCTATACCATGTTGATCTAGCAGACACAGTAACAAGAACTTCCTCATCTATACCATGTTGATCTAGCAGACACAGTAACAGGAACCTCCTCATCTATACCGTGTTGATCTAGCAGACACAGTAACAGGAACTTCCTCATCTATACCGTGTTGATCTGGCAGACACAGTAACAGACAGAGTAACAGGTACTTCCTCATCTATACCGTGTTGATCTAGAAGACACAGTAACAGGAACTTCCTCATCTATACCATGTTGATCTAGCAGACACAGTAACAGGAACTTCCTCAACTATACCATGTTGATCTAGCAGACACAGTAATTGACAGTAACAGGAACTTCCTCATCTATACCGTGTTTATCTAGCAGACACAGTAACAGGAACTTCCTCATCTATACCATGTTGATCTAGCAGACATAGTAACAGACAGTAACCGGAACTTCCTCATCTATACTGTGTTGATCTAGCAGACACAGTAACAGGAACTTCCTCATCTATACCATGTTGATCTAGCAGACACAGTAACAGACAGTAACAGGAACTTCCTCATCTATACCATGTTGATCTAGCAGACACAGTAACAGGCACTTCCTCATCTATACCATGTTGATCTAGCAGACACAGTAACAGGAACTTCCTCATCTATACCATGTTGATCTAGCAGACACAGTAACAGACAGTAACAGGAACTTCCTCATCTATACCATGTTGATCTAGCAGACACAGTAACAGGAATGTCCTCATCTATACCATGTTGATCTAGCAGACATAGTAACAGACAGTAACAGGACCTTCCTCATCTTTACTGTGTTGATCTAGCAGACACAGTAACAGGAACTTCCTCATCTATACCATGTTGATCTAGCAGACACAGTAACAGACAGTAACAGGAACTTCCTCATCTATACTATGTTGATCTAGCAGACACAGTAACAGGAACTTCCTCATCTATACCATGTTGATCTAGCAGACACAGTAACAGACAGTAACAGGAACTTCCTCATCTATACCATGTTGATCTAGCAGACACAGTAACAAGAACTTCCTCATCTATACCATGTTGATCTAGCAGACACAGTAACAGGAACCTCCTCATCTATACCGTGTTGATCTAGCAGACACAGTAACAGGAACTTCCTCATCTATACCTTGTTGATCTGGCAGACACAGTAACAGACAGAGTAACAGGTACTTCCTCATCTATACCGTGTTGATCTAGAAGACACAGTAACAGGAACTTCCTCATCTATACCATGTTGATCTAGCAGACACAGTAACAGGAACTTCCTCATCTATACCATGTTGATCTAGCAGACACAGTAATAGACAGTAACAGGAACTTCCTCATCTATACCGTGTTTATCTAGCAGACACAGTAACAGGAACTTCCTCATCTATACCATGTTGATCTAGCAGACATAGTAACAGACAGTAACCGGAACTTCCTCATCTATACTGTGTTGATCTAGCAGACACAGTAACAGGAACTTCCTCATCTATACCATGTTGATCTAGCTGACACAGTAACAGACAGTAACAGGAACTTCCTCATCTATACCATGTTGATCTAGCAGACACAGTAACAGGCACTTCCTCATCTATACCATGTTGATCTAGCAGACACAGTAACAGGAACTTCCTCATCTATACCATGTTGATCTAGCAGACACAGTAACAGACAGTAACAGGAACTTCCTCATCTATACCGTCTTGATCTGGCAGACACAGTAACAGACAGCGTAACAGGTACTTCCTCATCTATACCGTGTTGATCTAGCATACACAGTAACAGACAGTAACAGGAACTTCCTCATCTATACCATGTTCGAGTCTAGCAGACACAGTAACAAGGAACCTCCTCATCTATACCGTGTTGATCTAGCAGACACAGTAACAGGAACTTCCTCATCTATACCGTGTTGATCTAGCAGACACAGTAACAGGAACTTCCTCATCTATACCATGCTGATCTAGCAGACACAGTAACAGGAACTTCCTCATCTATACCATGTTGATCTAGCAGACACAGTAACAGACAGTAACAGGAACTTCCTCATCTATACTATGTTGATCTAGCAGACACAGTAACAGGAACGTCCTCATCTATACCATGTTGATCTAGCAGACACAGTAACAGGAACTTCCTCATCTATACCATGTTGATCTAGCAGACACAGTAACAGACAGTAACAGGAACTTCCTCATCTATACCATGTTGATCTAGCAGACACAGTAACAGACAGTAACAGGAACTTCCTCATCTATACAATGTTGATCTAGCAGAAACAGTAACAGACAGTAACAGGAACTTCCTCATCTATACCATGTTGATCTAGCAGACACAGTAACAGACAGTAACAGGAACTTCCTCATCTATACCGTGTTGATCTTGCAGACACAGTAACAGACAGAGTAACAGGTACTTCCTCATCTATACCGTGTTGATCTAGCAGACACAGTAAGAGACAGTAACAGGAACTTCCTCATCTATACCATTTTCATCTAGCAGACACAGTAACAGGAACTCCCTCATCTATACAATGTTGATCTAGCAGACACAGTAACAGGAACTTCGTCATCTATACTATGTTGATCTATCAGACACAGTAACAGGAACTTCCTCATCTATACTATGTTGATCTTGCAGACACAGTAACAGGAACTTCCTCATCTGTACTATGTTGATCTAGCAGACACAGTAACAGGAACTTCCTCATCTATACAATGTTGATATAGCAGACACAGTAACAGGAACTTCCTCATCTATACTATGTTGATCTTGCAGACACAGTAACAGGAACTTCCTCATCTATACTATGTTGATCTAGCAGACACAGTAACAGGAACTTCCTCTGATATACCATGTTGATCTAGCAGACACAGTAACAGGAACTTCCTCATCTATACTATGTTGATCTAGCAGACACAGTAACAGGAACTTCCTCATCTATACCGTGTTGATCTAGCAGACACAGTAACAGGAACTTCCTCATCTATACCATGTTGATCTAGCAGACATAGTAACAGACAGTAACAGGACCTTCCTCATCTATACCGTGTTGATCTAGCAGACACAGTAACAGGAACTTCCTCATCTATACCATGTTGATCTAGCAGACACAGTAACAGACAGTAACAGGAACTTCCTCATCTATACCATGTTGATCTAGCAGACACAGTAACAGGAACTTCCTCATCTATACCATGTTGATCTAGCAGACACAGTAACAGGAACTTCCTCATCTATACCATGTTGATCTAGCAGACACAGTAACAGGAACTTCCTCATCTATACCGTGTTGATCGAGCAGACACAGTAACAGGAACTTCCTCATCTGTACTATGTTGTTCTAGCAGACACAGTAACAGGAACATCCTCATCTATACCATGTTGATCTAGCAGACACAGTAACAGACAGTAACAGGAACTTCCTCATCTATACCGTGTTGATCTAGCAGACACAGTAACAGGAACTTCCTCATCTATACCATGTTGATCTAGCAGACACAGTAACAGACAGTAACAGGAACCTCCTCATCTATACCATGTTGAACTAGCAGACACAGTAACAGGAACTTCCTCATCTATACTATGTTGATCTAGAAGACACTGTAACAGGAAATTCCTCATCTATACCATGTTGATCTAGCAGACACAGTAACAGACAGTAACAGGAACATCCTCATCTATACCGTGTTGATCTAGCAGACACAGTAACAGGAACTTCCTCATCTATACCATGTTGATCTAGCAGACACAGTAACAGACAGTAACAGGAACCTCCTCATCTATACCATGTTGAACTAGCAGACACAGTAACAGACAGTAACAGGAACTTCCGCATCTATACCAAGTTGATCTTGCAGACACAGTAACAGGAACTTCCTCATCTGTACTATGTTGATCTAGCAGACACAGTAACAGGAACTTCCTCATCTATACCATGTTGATCTAGCAGACACAGTAACAGACAGTAACAGGAACTTCCTCATCTATACCGTGTTGATCTAGCAGACACAGTAACAGGAACTTCCTCATCTATACCATGTTGATCTAGCAGACATAGTAACAGACAGTAACAGGACCTTCCTCATCTATACCGTGTTGATCTAGCAGACACAGTAACAGGAACTTCCTCATCTATACCATGTTGATCTAGCAGACACAGTAACAGACAGTAACAGGAACTTCCTCATCTATACTATGTTGATCTAGCAGACACAGTAACAGGAACTTCCTCATCTATACCATGTTGATCTAGCAGACACAGTAACAGGAACTTCCTCATCTGTACTATGTTGATCTAGCAGACACAGTAACAGGAACTTCCTCATCTATACCATGTTGATCTAGCAGACACAGTAACAGACAGTAACAGGAACTTCCTCATCTATACCGTGTTGATCTAGCAGACACAGTAACGTGAACTTCCTCATCTATACCATGTTGATCTAGCAGACATAGTAACAGACAGTAACAGGACCTTCCTCATCTATACCGTGTTGATCTAGCAGACAGAGTAACAGGAACTTCCTCATCTATACCATGTTGATCTAGCAGACACAGTAACAGACAGTAACAGGAACTTCCTCATCTATACTATGTTGAACTAGCAGACACAGTAACAGGAACTTCCTCATCTATACCATGTTGATCTAGCAGACACAGTAACAGACAGTAACAGGAACTTCCTCATCTATACCATGTTGATCTAGCAAACACAGTAACAGGAACTTCCTCATCTATACCATGTTGATCTAGCAGACACAGTAACAGGAACTTCCTCATCTATACCATGTTGATCTAGCAGACACAGTAACAGGAACTTCCTCATCTATACCATGTTGATCTAGCAGACACAGTAACAGACAGTAACAGGAACTTCCTCATCTATACCATGTTGATCTAGCAGACACAGTAACAGACAGTAACAGGAACTTCCTCATCTATACAATGTTGATCTAGCAGAAACAGTAACAGACAGTAACAGGAACTTCCTCATCTATACCATGTTGATCTAGCAGACACAGTAACAGACAGTAACAGGAACCTCCTCATCTATACCGTGTTGATCTTGCAGACACAGTAACAGACAGAGTAACAGGTACTTCCTCATCTATACCGTGTTGATCTAGCAGACACAGTAAGAGACAGTAACAGGAACTTCCTCATCTATACCATTTTCATCTAGCAGACACAGTAACAGGAACTCCCTCATCTATACAATGTTGATCTAGCAGACACAGTAACAGGAACTTCGTCATCTATACTATGTTGATCTATCAGACACAGTAACAGGAACTTCCTCATCTATACTATGTTGATCTTGCAGACACAGTAACAGGAACTTCCTCATCTGTACTATGTTGATCTAGCAGACACAGTAACAGGAACTTCCTCATCTATACAATGTTGATATAGCAGACACAGTAACAGGAACTTCCTCATCTATACTATGTTGATCTTGCAGACACAGTAACAGGAACTTCCTCATCTATACTATGTTGATCTAGCAGACACAGTAACAGGAACTTCCTCTGATATACCATGTTGATCTAGCAGACACAGTAACAGGAACTTCCTCATCTATACTATGTTGATCTAGCAGACACAGTAACAGGAACTTCCTCATCTATACCGTGTTGATCTAGCAGACACAGTAACAGGAACTTCCTCATCTATACCATGTTGATCTAGCAGACATAGTAACAGACAGTAACAGGACCTTCCTCATCTATACCGTGTTGATCTAGCAGACACAGTAACAGGAACTTCCTCATCTATACCATGTTGATCTAGCAGACACAGTAACAGACAGTAACAGGAACTTCCTCATCTATACCATGTTGATCTAGCAGACACAGTAACAGGAACTTCCTCATCTATACCATGTTGATCTAGCAGACACAGTAACAGGAACTTCCTCATCTATACCATGTTGATCGAGCAGACACAGTAACAGGAACTTCCTCATCTATACCGTGTTGATCGAGCAGACACAGTAACAGGAACTTCCTCATCTATACTATGTTGATCTAGCAGACACAGTAACAGGAACTTCCTCATCTGTACTATGTTGTTCTAGCAGACACAGTAACAGGAACATCCTCATCTATACCATGTTGATCTAGCAGACACAGTAACAGACAGTAACAGGAACTTCCTCATCTATACCGTGTTGATCTAGCAGACACAGTAACAGGAACTTCCTCATCTATACCATGTTGATCTAGCAGACACAGTAACAGACAGTAACAGGAACCTCCTCATCTATACCATGTTGAACTAGCAGACACAGTAACAGGAACTTCCTCATCTATACTATGTTGATCTAGCAGACACTGTAACAGGAACTTCCTCATCTATACCATGTTGATCTAGCAGACACAGTAACAGACAGTAACAGGAACTTCCTCATCTATACCGTGTTGATCTAGCAGACACAGTAACAGGAACTTCCTCATCTATACCATGTTGATCTAGCAGACACAGTAACAGACAGTAACAGGAACCTCCTCATCTATACCATGTTGAACTAGCAGACACAGTAACAGACAGTAACAGGAACTTCCTCATCTATACCAAGTTGATCTTGCAGACACAGTAACAGGAACTTCCTCATCTGTACTATGTTGATCTAGCAGACACAGTAACAGGAACTTCCTCATCTATACCATGTTGATCTAGCAGACACAGTAACAGACAGTAACAGGAACTTCCTCATCTATACCGTGTTGATCTAGCAGACACAGTAACAGGAACTTCCTCATCTATACCATGTTGATCTAGCAGACATAGTAACAGACAGTAACAGGACCTTCCTCATCTATACCGTGTTGATCTAGCAGACACAGTAACAGGAACTTCCTCATCTATACCATGTTGATCTAGCAGACACAGTAACAGACAGTAACAGGAACTTCCTCATCTATACTATGTTGATCTAGCAGACACAGTAACAGGAACTTCCTCATCTATACCATGTTGATCTAGCAGACACAGTAACAGGAACTTCCTCATCTGTACTATGTTGATCTAGCAGACACAGTAACAGGAACTTCCTCATCTATACCATGTTGATCTAGCAGACACAGTAACAGACAGTAACAGGAACTTCCTCATCTATACCGTGTTGATCTAGCAGACACAGTAACGTGAACTTCCTCATCTATACCATGTTGATCTAGCAGACATAGTAACAGACAGTAACAGGACCTTCCTCATCTATACCGTGTTGATCTAGCAGACAGAGTAACAGGAACTTCCTCATCTATACCATGTTGATCTAGCAGACACAGTAACAGACAGTAACAGGAACTTCCTCATCTATACTATGTTGAACTAGCAGACACAGTAACAGGAACTTCCTCATCTATACCATGTTGATCTAGCAGACACAGTAACAGACAGTAACAGGAACTTCCTCATCTATACCATGTTGATCTAGCAAACACAGTAACAGGAACTTCCTCATCTATACCATGTTGATCTAGCAGACACAGTAACAGGAACTTCCTCATCTATACTATGTTGATCTAGCAGACACAGTAACAGGAACTTCCTCATCTATACCATGTTGATCTGGCAGACACAGTAACAGACAGTAACAGGAACTTCCTCATCTATACCGTGTTGATCTAGCAGACACAGTAACAGGACCTTCCTCATCTATACCATGTTGATCTAGCAGACATAGTAACAGACAGTAACAGGACCTTCCTCATCTATACCGTGTTGATCTAGCAGACACAGTAACAGGAACTTCCTAATCTATACCGTGTTGATCTAGAAGACACAGTAACAGGAACTTCCTCATCTATACCATGTTGATCTAGCAGACACAGTAACAGGAACTTCCTCATCTATACCATGTTGATCTAGCAGACACAGTAATAGACAGTAACAGGAACTTCCTCATCTATACCGTGTTTATCTAGCAGACACAGTAACAGGAACTTCCTCATCTATACCATGTTGATCTAGCAGACATAGTAACAGACAGTAACCGGAACTTCCTCATCTATACCGTGTTGATCTAGCAGACACAGTAACAGGAACTTCCTCATCTATACCATGTTGATCTAGCAGACACAGTAACAGGACCTTCCTCATCTATACCATGTTGATCTAGCAGACATAGTAACAGACAGTAACAGGACCTTCCTCATCTATACCGTGTTGATCTAGCAGACACAGTAACAGGAACTTCCTCATCTATACCATGTTGATCTAGCAGACACAGTAACAGACAGTAACAGGAACTTCCTCATCTATACCATGTTGATCTAGCAGACACAGTAACAGACAGTAACAGGAACCTCCTCATCTATACCATGTTGAACTAGCAGACACAGTAACAGACAGTAACAGGAACTTCCTCATCTATACCAAGTTGATCTAGCAGACACAGTAACAGGAACCCCCTCATCTATACCATGTTGATCTAGCAGACACAGTAACAGGAACTTCCTCATCTATACTATGTTGATCTAGCAGACACAGTAACAGGAACTTCCTCATATATACCGTGTTGATCTAGCAGACACAGTAACAGGAACGTCCTCATCTATACCATGTTGATCTAGCAGACATAGTAACAGACAGTAACAGGACCTTCCTCATCTATACCGTGTTGATCTAGCAGACACAGTAACAGGAACTTCCTCATCTATACCATGTTGATCTAGCAGACACAGTAACAGACAGTAACAGGAACTTCCTCATCTATACTATGTTGATCTAGCAGACACAGTAACAGGAACTTCCTCATCTATACCATGTTGATCTAGCAGACACAGTAACAGACAGTAACAGGAACTTCCTCATCTATACCATGTTGATCTAGCAGACACAGTAACAAGAACTTCCTCATCTATACCATGTTGATCTAGCAGACACAGTAACAGGAACCTCCTCATCTATACCGTGTTGATCTAGCAGACACAGTAACAGGAACTTCCTCATCTATACCGTGTTGATCTGGCAGACACAGTAACAGACAGAGTAACAGGTACTTCCTAATCTATACCGTGTTGATCTAGAAGACACAGTAACAGGAACTTCCTCATCTATACCATGTTGATCTAGCAGACACAGTAACAGGAACTTCCTCATCTATACCATGTTGATCTAGCAGACACAGTAATAGACAGTAACAGGAACTTCCTCATCTATAACGTGTTTATCTAGCAGACACAGTAACAGGAACTTCCTCATCTATACCATGTTGATCTAGCAGACATAGTAACAGACAGTAACCGGAACTTCCTCATCTATACCGTGTTGATCTAGCAGACACAGTAACAGGAACTTCCTCATCTATACCATGTTGATCTAGCAGACACAGTAACAGACAGTAACAGGAACTTCCTCATCTATACCATGTTGATCTAGCAGACACAGTAACAGACAGTAACAGGAACTTCCTCATCTATACCGTGTTGATCTGGCAGACACAGTAACAGGAACTCCCTCATCTATACCATGTTGATCTAGCAGACACAGTAACAGGAACTTCCTCATCTATACTATGTTGATCTAGCAGACACAGTAACAGGAACTTCCTCATATATACCGTGTTGATCTAGCAGACACAGTAACAGGAACGTCCTCATCTATACCATGTTGATCTAGCAGACACAGTAACAGACAGTAACAGGAACTTCCTCATCTATACCATGTTGATCTAGCAGACACAGTAACAAGAACTTCCTCATCTATACCATGTTGATCTAGCAGACACAGTAACAGGAACCTCCTCATCTATACCGTGTTGATCTAGCAGACACAGTAACAGGAACTTCCTCATCTATACCGTGTTGATCTGGCAGACACAGTAACAGACAGAGTAACAGGTACTTCCTAATCTATACCGTGTTGATCTAGAAGACACAGTAACAGGAACTTCATTTTTTACATTTACATTTTAGTCATTTAGCAGACGCTCTTATCCAGAGCGACTTACAGTAGTGAATGCATACATTTCATACATTTTTTTTCCTGTGCTGGCCCCCCGTGGGAATCGAACCCACAACCCTGGCGTTGCAAACACCATGCTTTACCAACTGAGCTACAGGGAAGGCCACATCTCATCTATACCATGTTGATCTAGCAGACACAGTAACAGGAACTTCCTCATCTATACCATGTCGGTGTGTGTGTGTGTGTTGTCGGTGTGTGTGTGTGTGTGTTGATCTAGCAGACACAGTAATAGACAGTAACAGGAACTTCCTCATCTATACCGTGTTTATCTAGCAGACACAGTAACAGGAACTTCCTCATCTATACCATGTTGATCTAGCAGACACAGTAACAGGACCTTCCTCATCTATACCATGTTGATCTAGCAGACATAGTAACAGACAGTAACAGGACCTTCCTCATCTATACCGTGTTGATCTAGCAGACACAGTAACAGGAACTTCCTCATCTATACCATGTTGATCTAGCAGACACAGTAACAGACAGTAACAGGAACTTCCTCATCTATACCATGTTGATCTAGCAGACACAGTAACAGACAGTAACAGGAACCTCCTCATCTATACCATGTTGAACTAGCAGACACAGTAACAGACAGTAACAGGAACTTCCTCATCTATACCAAGTTGATCTAGCAGACACAGTAACAGGAACTCCCTCATCTATACCATGTTGATCTAGCAGACACAGTAACAGGAACTTCCTCATCTATACTATGTTGATCTAGCAGACACAGTAACAGGAACTTCCTCATATATACCGTGTTGATCTAGCAGACACAGTAACAGGAACGTCCTCATCTATACCATGTTGATCTAGCAGACATAGTAACAGACAGTAACAGGACCTTCCTCATCTATACCGTGTTGATCTAGCAGACACAGTAACAGGAACTTCCTCATCTATACCATGTTGATCTAGCAGACACAGTAACAGACAGTAACAGGAACTTCCTCATCTATACTATGTTGATCTAGCAGACACAGTAACAGGAACTTCCTCATCTATACCATGTTGATCTAGCAGACACAGTAACAGACAGTAACAGGAACTTCCTCATCTATACCATGTTGATCTAGCAGACACAGTAACAAGAACTTCCTCATCTATACCATGTTGATCTAGCAGACACAGTAACAGGACCTTCCTCATCTATACCATGTTGATCTAGCAGACATAGTAACAGACAGTAACAGGACCTTCCTCATCTATACCGTGTTGATCTAGCAGACACAGTAACAGGAACTTCCTCATCTATACCATGTTGATCTAGCAGACACAGTAACAGACAGTAACAGGAACTTCCTCATCTATACCATGTTGATCTAGCAGACACAGTAACAGACAGTAACAGGAACCTCCTCATCTATACCATGTTGAACTAGCAGACACAGTAACAGACAGTAACAGGAACTTCCTCATCTATACCAAGTTGATCTAGCAGACACAGTAACAGGAACTCCCTCATCTATACCATGTTGATCTAGCAGACACAGTAACAGGAACTTCCTCATCTATACTATGTTGATCTAGCAGACACAGTAACAGGAACTTCCTCATATATACCGTGTTGATCTAGCAGACACAGTAACAGGAACGTCCTCATCTATACCATGTTGATCTAGCAGACATAGTAACAGACAGTAACAGGACCTTCCTCATCTATACCGTGTTGATCTAGCAGACACAGTAACAGGAACTTCCTCATCTATACCATGTTGATCTAGCAGACACAGTAACAGACAGTAACAGGAACTTCCTCATCTATACTATGTTGATCTAGCAGACACAGTAACAGGAACTTCCTCATCTATACCATGTTGATCTAGCAGACACAGTAACAGACAGTAACAGGAACTTCCTCATCTATACCATGTTGATCTAGCAGACACAGTAACAAGAACTTCCTCATCTATACCATGTTGATCTAGCAGACACAGTAACAGGAACCTCCTCATCTATACCGTGTTGATCTAGCAGACACAGTAACAGGAACTTCCTCATCTATACCATGTTGATCTAGCAGACACAGTAACAGACAGTAACAGGAACTTCCTCATCTATACTATGTTGATCTAGCAGACACAGTAACAGGAACTTCCTCATCTATACCATGTTGATCTAGCAGACACAGTAACAGACAGTAACAGGAACTTCCTCATCTATACCATGTTGATCTAGCAGACACAGTAACAAGAACTTCCTCATCTATACCATGTTGATCTAGCAGACACAGTAACAGGAACCTCCTCATCTATACCGTGTTGATCTAGCAGACACAGTAACAGGAACTTCCTCATCTATACCGTGTTGATCTGGCAGACACAGTAACAGACAGAGTAACAGGTACTTCCTAATCTATACCGTGTTGATCTAGAAGACACAGTAACAGGAACTTCCTCATCTATACCATGTTGATCTAGCAGACACAGTAACAGGAACTTCCTCATCTATACCATGTTGATCTAGCAGACACAGTAATAGACAGTAACAGGAACTTCCTCATCTATACCGTGTTTATCTAGCAGACACAGTAACAGGAACTTCCTCATCTATACCATGTTGATCTAGCAGACATAGTAACAGACAGTAACCGGAACTTCCTCATCTATACCGTGTTGATCTAGCAGACACAGTAACAGGAACTTCCTCATCTATACCATGTTGATCTAGCAGACACAGTAACAGACAGTAACAGGAATTTCCTCATCTATACCATGTTGATCTAGCAGAAACAGTAACAGGCACTTCCTCATCTATACCATGTTGATCTAGCAGACACAGTAACAGACAGTAACAGGAACTTCCTCATCTATACCATGTTGATCTAGCAGACACAGTAACAGACAGTAACAGGAACTTCCTCATCTATACCATGTTGATCTGGCAGACACAGTAACAGGAACTCCCTCATCTATACCATGTTGATCTAGCAGACACAGTAACAGGAACTTCCTCATCTATACCATGTTGATCTAGCAGACACAGTAACAGGAACCTCCTCATCTATACCGTGTTGATCTAGCAGACACAGTAACAGGAACTTCCTCATCTATACCGTGTTGATCTGGCAGACACAGTAACAGACAGAGTAACAGGTACTTCCTAATCTATACCGTGTTGATCTAGAAGACACAGTAACAGGAACTTCATTTTTTACATTTACATTTTAGTCATTTAGCAGACGCTCTTATCCAGAGCGACTTACAGTAGTGAATGCATACATTTCATACATTTTTTTTCCTGTGCTGGCCCCCCGTGGGAATCGAACCCACAACCCTGGCGTTGCAAACACCATGCTCTACCAACTGAGCTACAGGGAAGGCCACATCTCATCTATACCATGTTGATCTAGCAGACACAGTAACAGGAACTTCCTCATCTATACCATGTCGGTGTGTGTGTGTGTGTTGTCGGTGTGTGTGTGTGTGTGTTGATCTAGCAGACACAGTAATAGACAGTAACAGGAACTTCCTCATCTATACCGTGTTTATCTAGCAGACACAGTAACAGGAACTTCCTCATCTATACCATGTTGATCTAGCAGACATAGTAACAGACAGTAACCGGAACTTCCTCATCTATACCGTGTTGATCTAGCAGACACAGTAACAGGAACTTCCTCATCTATACCATGTTGATCTAGCAGACACAGTAACAGGACCTTCCTCATCTATACCATGTTGATCTAGCAGACATAGTAACAGACAGTAACAGGACCTTCCTCATCTATACCGTGTTGATCTAGCAGACACAGTAACAGGAACTTCCTCATCTATACCATGTTGATCTAGCAGACACAGTAACAGACAGTAACAGGAACTTCCTCATCTATACCATGTTGATCTAGCAGACACAGTAACAGACAGTAACAGGAACCTCCTCATCTATACCATGTTGAACTAGCAGACACAGTAACAGACAGTAACAGGAACTTCCTCATCTATACCAAGTTGATCTAGCAGACACAGTAACAGGAACTCCCTCATCTATACCATGTTGATCTAGCAGACACAGTAACAGGAACTTCCTCATCTATACTATGTTGATCTAGCAGACACAGTAACAGGAACTTCCTCATATATACCGTGTTGATCTAGCAGACACAGTAACAGGAACGTCCTCATCTATACCATGTTGATCTAGCAGACATAGTAACAGACAGTAACAGGACCTTCCTCATCTATACCGTGTTGATCTAGCAGACACAGTAACAGGAACTTCCTCATCTATACCATGTTGATCTAGCAGACACAGTAACAGACAGTAACAGGAACTTCCTCATCTATACTATGTTGATCTAGCAGACACAGTAACAGGAACTTCCTCATCTATACCATGTTGATCTAGCAGACACAGTAACAGACAGTAACAGGAACTTCCTCATCTATACCATGTTGATCTAGCAGACACAGTAACAAGAACTTCCTCATCTATACCATGTTGATCTAGCAGACACAGTAACAGGACCTTCCTCATCTATACCATGTTGATCTAGCAGACATTGTAACAGACAGTAACAGGACCTTCCTCATCTATACCGTGTTGATCTAGCAGACACAGTAACAGGAACTTCCTCATCTATACCATGTTGATCTAGCAGACACAGTAACAGACAGTAACAGGAACTTCCTCATCTATACCATGTTGATCTAGCAGACACAGTAACAGACAGTAACAGGAACCTCCTCATCTATACCATGTTGAACTAGCAGACACAGTAACAGACAGTAACAGGAACTTCCTCATCTATACCAAGTTGATCTAGCAGACACAGTAACAGGAACTCCCTCATCTATACCATGTTGATCTAGCAGACACAGTAACAGGAACTTCCTCATCTATACTATGTTGATCTAGCAGACACAGTAACAGGAACTTCCTCATATATACCGTGTTGATCTAGCAGACACAGTAACAGGAACGTCCTCATCTATACCATGTTGATCTAGCAGACATAGTAACAGACAGTAACAGGACCTTCCTCATCTATACCGTGTTGATCTAGCAGACACAGTAACAGGAACTTCCTCATCTATACCATGTTGATCTAGCAGACACAGTAACAGACAGTAACAGGAACTTCCTCATCTATACTATGTTGATCTAGCAGACACAGTAACAGGAACTTCCTCATCTATACCATGTTGATCTAGCAGACACAGTAACAGACAGTAACAGGAACTTCCTCATCTATACCATGTTGATCTAGCAGACACAGTAACAAGAACTTCCTCATCTATACCATGTTGATCTAGCAGACACAGTAACAGGAACCTCCTCATCTATACCGTGTTGATCTAGCAGACACAGTAACAGGAACTTCCTCATCTATACCATGTTGATCTAGCAGACACAGTAACAGACAGTAACAGGAACTTCCTCATCTATACTATGTTGATCTAGCAGACACAGTAACAGGAACATCCTCATCTATACCATGTTGATCTAGCAGACACAGTAACAGACAGTAACAGGAACTTCCTCATCTATACCATGTTGATCTAGCAGACACAGTAACAAGAACTTCCTCATCTATACCATGTTGATCTAGCAGACACAGTAACAGGAACCTCCTCATCTATACCGTGTTGATCTAGCAGACACAGTAACAGGAACTTCCTCATCTATACCGTGTTGATCTGGCAGACACAGTAACAGACAGAGTAACAGGTACTTCCTAATCTATACCGTGTTGATCTAGAAGACACAGTAACAGGAACTTCCTCATCTATACCATGTTGATCTAGCAGACACAGTAACAGGAACTTCCTCATCTATACCATGTTGATCTAGCAGACACAGTAATAGACAGTAACAGGAACTTCCTCATCTATACCGTGTTTATCTAGCAGACACAGTAACAGGAACTTCCTCATCTATACCATGTTGATCTAGCAGACATAGTAACAGACAGTAACCGGAACTTTCTCATCTATACCGTGTTGATCTAGCAGACACAGTAACAGGAACTTCCTCATCTATACCATGTTGATCTAGCAGACACAGTAACAGACAGTAACAGGAATTTCCTCATCTATACCATGTTGATCTAGCAGAAACAGTAACAGGCACTTCCTCATCTATACCATGTTGATCTAGCAGACACAGTAACAGGAACTTCCTCATCTATACCATGTTGATCTAGCAGACACAGTAACAGACAGTAACAGGAACTTCCTCATCTATACCATGTTGATCTAGCAGACACAGTAACAGACAGTAACAGGTACTTCCTCATCTATACCGTGTTGATTTAGCAGACACAGTAACAGACAGTAACAGGAACTTCCTCATCTATACCATTTTCATCTAGCAGACACAGTAACAGGAACTCCCTCATCTATACAATGTTGATCTAGCAGACACAGTAACAGGAACTTCCTCATCTATACCATGTTGATCTAGCAGACACAGTAACAGGATCTTCCTCATCTATACTATGTTGATCTAGCAGACACAGTAACAGACAGTAACAGGGACTTCCTCATCTATACCATGTTGATCTAGCAGACACAGTAAAAGGAACCTCCTCATCTATACCGTGTTGATCTAGCAGACACAGTAACAGGAACTTCCTCATCTATACCGTGTTGATCTAGCAGACACAGTAACAGGAACTTCCTCATCTATACCATGCTGATCTAGCAGACACAGTAACAGGAACTTCCTCATCTATACCAGGTTGATCTAGCAGACACAGTAACAGACAGTAACAGGAACTTCCTCATCTATACTATGTTGATCTAGCAGACACAGTAACAGGAACGTCCTCATCTATACCATGTTGATCTAGCAGACACAGTAACAGGAACTTCCTCATCTATACCATGTTGATCTAGCAGACACAGTAACAGACAGTAACAGGAACTTCCTCATCTATACCATGTTGATCTAGCAGACACAGTAACAGACAGTAACAGGAACTTCCTCATCTATACAATGTTGATCTAGCAGAAACAGTAACAGACAGTAACAGGAACTTCCTCATCTATACCATGTTGATCTAGCAGACACAGTAACAGACAGTAACAGGAACTTCCTCATCTATACCGTGTTGATCTGGCAGACACAGTAACAGACAGAGTAACAGGTACTTCCTCATCTATACCGTGTTGATCTAGCAGACACAGTAAGAGACAGTAACAGGAACTTCCTCATCTATACCATTTTCATCTAGCAGACACAGTAACAGGAACTCCCTCATCTATACAATGTTGATCTAGCAGACACAGTAACAGGAACTTCCTCATCTATACCATGTTGATCTAGCAGACACAGTAACAGGAACTTCCTCATCTATACCATGTTGATCTAGCAGACACAGTAACAGGAACTTCCTCATCTATACCATGTTGATCTAGCAGACACAGTAACAGACAGTAACAGGAACTTCCTCATCTATACCGTGTTGATCTGGCAGACACAGTAACAGACAGAGTAACAGGTACCTCCTAATCTATACCGTGTTGATCTAGCAGACACAGTAACAGACAGTAACAGGAACTTCCTCATCTATACCGTGTTGATCTGGCAGACACAGTAACAGACAGAGTAACAGGTACTTCCTCATCTATACCGTGTTGATCTAGCAGACACAGTAACAGACAGTAACAGGAACTTCCTCATCTATACCATTTTCATCTAGCAGACACAGTAACAGGAACTCCCTCATCTATACAATGTTGATCTAGCAGACATAGTAACAGGAAATTCCTCATCTATACCATGTTGATCTAGCAGACACAGTAACAGGATCTTCCTCATCTATACTATGTTGATGTAGCAGACACAGTAACAGACAGTAACAGGGACTTCCTCATCTATACCATGTTGATCTAGCAGACACAGTAAAAGGAACCTCCTCATCTATACCGTGTTGATCTAGCAGACACAGTAACAGGAACTTCCTCATCTATACCGTGTTGATCTAGCAGACACAGTAACAGGAACTTCCTCATCTATACCATGTTGATCTAGCAGACACAGTAACAGGAACTTCCTCATCTATACCATGTTGATCTAGCAGACACAGTAACAGACAGTAACAGGAACTTCCTCATCTATACTATGTTGATCTAGCAGACACAGTAACAGGAACGTCCTCATCTATACCATGTTGATCTAGCAGACACAGTAACAGGAACTTCCTCATCTATACCGTGTTGATCTAGCAGACACAGTAACAGACAGTAACAGGGACTTCCTCATCTATACCATGTTGATCTAGCAGACACAGTAAAAGGAACCTCCTCATCTATACCGTGTTGATCTAGCAGACACAGTAACAGGAACTTCCTCATCTATACCGTGTTGATCTAGCAGACACAGTAACAGGAACTTCCTCATCTATACCATGCTGATCTAGCAGACACAGTAACAGGAACTTCCTCATCTATACCATGTTGATCTAGCAGACACAGTAACAGACAGTAACAGGAACTTCCTCATCTATACTATGTTGATCTAGCAGACACAGTAGCAGGAACGTCCTCATCTATACCATGTTGATCTAGCAGACACAGTAACAGGAACTTCCTCATCTATACCATGTTGATCTAGCAGACACAGTAACAGACAGTAACAGGAACTTCCTCATCTATACCATGTTGATCTAGCAGACACAGTAACAGACAGTAACAGGAACTTCCTCATCTATACAATGTTGATCTAGCAGAAACAGTAACAGACAGTAACAGGAACTTCCTCATCTATACCATGTTGATCTAGCAGACACAGTAACAGACAGTAACAGGAACTTCCTCATCTATACCGTGTTGATCTGGCAGACACAGTAACAGACAGAGTAACAGGTACTTCCTCATCTATACCGTGTTGATCTAGCAGACACAGTAAGAGACAGTAACAGGAACTTCCTCATCTATACCATTTTCATCTAGCAGACACAGTAACAGGAACTCCCTCATCTATACAATGTTGATCTAGCAGACACAGTAACAGGAACTTCCTCATCTATACCATGTTGATCTAGCAGACACAGTAACAGGATCTTCCTCATCTATACTATGTTGATCTAGCAGACACAGTAACAGACAGTAACAGGGACTTCCTCATCTATACCATGTTGATCTAGCAGACACAGTAAAAGGAACCTCCTCATCTATACAGTGTTGATCTAGCAGACACAGTAACAGGAACTTCCTCATCTATACCGTGTTGATCTAGCAGACACAGTAACAGGAACTTCCTCATCTATACCATGTTGATCTAGCAGACACAGTAACAGACAGTAACAGGAACTTCCTCATCTATACTATGTTGATCTAGCAGAGACAGTAATAGGAACTTCCTCATCTGTACTATGTTGATCTAGCAGACACAGTAATAGGAACTTCCTCATCTATACCATGTTGATCTAGCAGACACAGTAACAGACAGTAACAGGAACTTCCTCATCTATACCGTGTTGATCTAGCAGACACAGTAACAGGAACTTCCTCATCTATACCATGTTGATCTAGCAGACATAGTAACAGACAGTAACAGGACCTTCCTCATCTATACCGTATTGATTTAGCAGACACAGTAACAGGAACTTCCTCATCTATACCATGTTGATCTAGCAGACACAGTAACAGGAACTTCCTCATCTATACCATGTTGATCTAGCAGACACAGTAACAGGAACTTCCTCATCTATACCATGTTGATCTAGCAGACACAGTAACAGACAGTAACAGGAACTTCCTCATCTATACCGTGTTGATCTGGCAGACACAGTAACAGACAGAGTAACAGGTACCTCCTCATCTATACCGTGTTGATCTAGCAGACACAGTAACAGACAGTAACAGGAACTTCCTCATCTATACCGTGTTGATCTGGCAGACACAGTAACAGACAGAGTAACAGGTACTTCCTCATCTATACCGTGTTGATCTAGCAGACACAGTAACAGACAGTAACAGGAACTTCCTCATCTATACCATTTTCATCTAGCAGACACAGTAACAGGAACTCCCTCATCTATACAATGTTGATCTAGCAGACATAGTAACAGGAAATTCCTCATCTATACCATGTTGATCTAGCAGACACAGTAACAGGATCTTCCTCATCTATACTATGTTGATGTAGCAGACACAGTAACAGACAGTAACAGGGACTTCCTCATCTATACCATGTTGATCTAGCAGACACAGTAAAAGGAACCTCCTCATCTATACCGTGTTGATCTAGCAGACACAGTAACAGGAACTTCCTCATCTATACCGTGTTGATCTAGCAGACACAGTAACAGGAACTTCCTCATCTATACCATGTTGATCTAGCAGACACAGTAACAGGAACTTCCTCATCTATACCATGTTGATCTAGCAGACACAGTAACAGACAGTAACAGGAACTTCCTCATCTATACTATGTTGATCTAGCAGACACAGTAACAGGAACGTCCTCATCTATACCATGTTGATCTAGCAGACACAGTAACAGGAACTTCCTCATCTATACCATGTTGATCTAGCAGACACAGTAACAGACAGTAACAGGAACTTGCTCATCTATACCATGTTGATCTAGCAGACACAGTAACAGACAGTAACAGGAACTTCCTCATCTATACAATGTTGATCTAGCAGAAACAGTAACAGACAGTAACAGGAACTTCCTCATCTATACCATGTTGATCTAGCAGACACAGTAACAGACAGTAACAGGAACTTCCTCATCTATACCGTGTTGATCTGGCAGACACAGTAACAGACAGAGTAACAGGTACTTCCTCATCTATACCGTGTTGATCTAGCAGACACAGTAACAGACAGTAACAGGAACTTCCTCATCTATACCATTTTCATCTAGCAGACACAGTAACAGGAACTCCCTCATCTATACAATGTTGATCTAGCAGACACAGTAACAGGAACTTCCTCATCTATACCATGTTGATCTAGCAGACACAGTAACAGGATCTTCCTCATCTATACTATGTTGATCTAGCAGACACAGTAACAGACAGTAACAGGGACTTCCTCATCTATACCATGTTGATCTACCAGACACAGTAACAGGAACGTCCTCATCTATACCATGTTGATCTAGCAGACACAGTAACAGGAACTTCCTCATCTATACCATGTTGATCTAGCAGACACAGTAACAGACAGTAACAGGAACTTGCTCATCTATACCATGTTGATCTAGCAGACACAGTAACAGACAGTAACAGGAACCTCCTCATCTATACAATGTTGATCTAGCAGAAACAGTAACAGACAGTAACAGGAACTTCCTCATTTATACCATGTTGATCTAGCAGACACAGTAACAGACAGTAACAGGAACTTCCTCATCTATACCGTGTTGATCTGGCAGACACAGTAACAGACAGAGTAACAGGTACTTCCTCATCTATACCGTGTTGATCTAGCAGACACAGTAACAGACAGAGTAACAGGTACCTCCTCATCTATACCGTGTTGATCTAGCAGACACAGTAACAGACAGTAACAGGAACTTCCTCATCTATACCGTGTTGATCTGGCAGACACAGTAACAGACAGAGTAACAGGTACTTCCTCATCTATACCGTGTTGATCTAGCAGACACAGTAACAGACAGTAACAGGAACTTCCTCATCTATACCATTTTCATCTAGCAGACACAGTAACAGGAACTCCCTCATCTATACAATGTTGATCTAGCAGACATAGTAACAGGAAATTCCTCATCTATACCATGTTGATCTAGCAGACACAGTAACAGGATCTTCCTCATCTATACTATGTTGATGTAGCAGACACAGTAACAGACAGTAACAGGGACTTCCTCATCTATACCATGTTGATCTAGCAGACACAGTAAAAGGAACCTCCTCATCTATACCGTGTTGATCTAGCAGACACAGTAACAGGAACTTCCTCATCTATACCGTGTTGATCTAGCAGACACAGTAACAGGAACTTCCTCATCTATACCATGTTGATCTAGCAGACACAGTAACAGGAACTTCCTCATCTATACCATGTTGATCTAGCAGACACAGTAACAGACAGTAACAGGAACTTCCTCATCTATACTATGTTGATCTAGCAGACACAGTAACAGGAACGTCCTCATCTATACCATGTTGATCTAGCAGACACAGTAACAGGAACTTCCTCATCTATACCATGTTGATCTAGCAGACACAGTAACAGACAGTAACAGGAACTTGCTCATCTATACCATGTTGATCTAGCAGACACAGTAACAGACAGTAACAGGAACTTCCTCATCTATACAATGTTGATCTAGCAGAAACAGTAACAGACAGTAACAGGAACTTCCTCATCTATACCATGTTGATCTAGCAGACACAGTAACAGACAGTAACAGGAACTTCCTCATCTATACCGTGTTGATCTGGCAGACACAGTAACAGACAGAGTAACAGGTACTTCCTCATCTATACCGTGTTGATCTAGCAGACACAGTAACAGACAGTAACAGGAACTTCCTCATCTATACCATTTTCATCTAGCAGACACAGTAACAGGAACTCCCTCATCTATACAATGTTGATCTAGCAGACACAGTAACAGGAACTTCCTCATCTATACCATGTTGATCTAGCAGACACAGTAACAGGATCTTCCTCATCTATACTATGTTGATCTAGCAGACACAGTAACAGACAGTAACAGGGACTTCCTCATCTATACCATGTTGATCTACCAGACACAGTAACAGGAACGTCCTCATCTATACCATGTTGATCTAGCAGACACAGTAACAGGAACTTCCTCATCTATACCATGTTGATCTAGCAGACACAGTAACAGACAGTAACAGGAACTTGCTCATCTATACCATGTTGATCTAGCAGACACAGTAACAGACAGTAACAGGAACCTCCTCATCTATACAATGTTGATCTAGCAGAAACAGTAACAGACAGTAACAGGAACTTCCTCATTTATACCATGTTGATCTAGCAGACACAGTAACAGACAGTAACAGGAACTTCCTCATCTATACCGTGTTGATCTGGCAGACACAGTAACAGACAGAGTAACAGGTACTTCCTCATCTATACCGTGTTGATCTAGCAGACACAGTAACAGACAGTAACAGGAACGTCCTCATCTATACCATTTTCATCTAGCAGACACAGTAACAGGAACTCCCTCATCTATACAATGTTGATCTAGCAGACACAGTAACAGGAACTTCCTCATCTATACCATGTTGATCTAGCAGACACAGTAACAGGATCTTCCTCATCTATACTATGTTGATCTAGCAGACACAGTAACAGACAGTAACAGGGACTTCCTCATCTATACCATGTTGATCTAGCAGACACAGTAAAAGGAACCTCCTCATCTATACCGTGTTGATCTAGCAGACACAGTAACAGGAACTTCCTCATCTATACCGTGTTGATCTAGCAGACACAGTAACAGGAACTTCCTCATCTATACCATGTTGATCTAGCAGACACAGTAACAGACAGTAACAGGAACTTCCTCATCTATACTATGTTGATCTAGCAGAGACAGTAACAGGAACTTCCTCATCTGTACTATGTTGATCTAGCAGACACAGTAATAGGAACTTCCTCATCTATACCATGTTGATCTAGCAGACACAGTATAAGACAGTAACAGGAACTTCCTCATCTATACCGTGTTGATCTAGCAGACACAGTAACAGGAACTTCCTCATCTATACCATGTTGATCTAGCAGACATAGTAGCAGACAGTAACAGGACCTTCCTCATCTATACCGTATTGATCTAGCAGACACAGTAACAGGAACTTACTCATCTATACCGTGTTGATCTAGCAGACACAGTAACAGACAGTAACAGGAACTTCCTCATCTATACCATTTTCATCTAGCAGACACAGTAACAGGAACTCCCTCATCTATACAATGTTGATCTAGCAGACACAGTAACAGGAACTTCCTCATCTATACCATGTTGATCTAGCAGACACAGTAACAGGATCTTCCTCATCTATACTATGTTGATCTAGCAGACACAGTAACAGACAGTAACAGGGACTTCCTCATCTATACCATGTTGATCTAGCAGACACAGTAAAAGGAACCTCCTCATCTATACCGTGTTGATCTAGCAGACACAGTAACAGGAACTTCCTCATCTATACCGTGTTGATCTAGCAGACACAGTAACAGGAACTTCCTCATCTATACCATGTTGATCTAGCAGACACAGTAACAGACAGTAACAGGAACTTCCTCATCTATACTATGTTGATCTAGCAGAGACAGTAACAGGAACTTCCTCATCTGTACTATGTTGATCTAGCAGACACAGTAATAGGAACTTCCTCATCTATACCATGTTGATCTAGCAGACACAGTATAAGACAGTAACAGGAACTTCCTCATCTATACCGTGTTGATCTAGCAGACACAGTAACAGGAACTTCCTCATCTATACCATGTTGATCTAGCAGACATAGTAACAGACAGTAACAGGACCTTCCTCATCTATACCGTGTTGATCTAGCAGACACAGTAACAGAGAGTAACAGGAACTTCCTCAACTGTACCATGTTGATCTAGCAGACACAGTAACAGACAGTAACAGGAACTTCCTCATCTATACCATGTTGATCTAGCAGACACAGTAACAGACAATAACAGGAACTTCCTCATCTATACCATGTTGATCTAGCAGACACAGTAACAGGAACTTCCTCATCTATACCATGTTGATCTAGCAGACATAGTAACAGACAGTAACCGGAACTTCCTCATCTATACCGTATTGATCTAGCAGACACAGTAACAGGAACTTCCTCATCTATACCGTGTTGATCTAGCAGACACAGTAACAGACAGTAACAGGAACTTCCTCATCTATACCATGTTGATCTAGCAGACACAGTAACAGGAACTTCCTCATCTATACCGTGTTGATCTAGCAGACACAGTAACAGGAACTTCCTCATCTATACCATGTTGATCTAGCAGACACAGTAACAGACAGTAACAGGAACTTCCTCATCTATACTATGTTGATCTAGCAGAGACAGTAACAGGAACTTCCTCATCTGTACTATGTTGATCTAGCAGACACAGAAACAGGAACTTCCTCATCTATACCATGTTGATCTAGCAGACATAGTAACAGACAGTAACAGGAACCTCCTCATCTATACAATGTTGATCTAGCAGAAACAGTAACAGACAGTAACAGGAACTTCCTCATCTATACCATGTTGATCTAGCAGACACAGTAACAGACAGTAACAGGAACTTCCTCATCTATACCGTGTTGATCTGGCAGACACAGTAACAGACAGAGTAACAGTTACTTCATCATCTATACCGTGTTGATCTAGCAGACACAGTAACAGACAGTAACAGGAACTTCCTCATCTATACCATTTTCATCTAGCAGACACAGTAAAAGGAACCTCCTCATCTATACCGTGTTGATCTAGCAGACACAGTAACAGGAACTTCCTCATCTATACCGTGTTGATCTAGCAGACACAGTAACAGGAACTTCCTCATCTATACCATGTTGATCTAGCAGACACAGTAACAGGAACTTCCTCATCTATACCATGTTGATCTAGCAGACACAGTATAAGACAGTAACAGGAACTTCCTCATCTATACCGTGTTGATCTAGCAGACACAGTAACAGGAACTTCCTCATCTATACCATGTTGATCTAGCAGACATAGTAACAGACAGTAACAGGACCTTCCTCATCTATACCGTATTGATCTAGCAGACACAGTAACAGGAACTTACTCATCTATACCGTGTTGATCTAGCAGACACAGTAACAGACAGTAACAGGAACTTCCTCATCTATACCATTTTCATCTAGCAGACACAGTAACAGGAACTCCCTCATCTATACAATGTTGATCTAGCAGACACAGTAACAGGAACTTCCTCATCTATACCATGTTGATCTAGCAGACACAGTAACAGGATCTTCCTCATCTATACTATGTTGATCTAGCAGACACAGTAACAGACAGTAACAGGGACTTCCTCATCTATACCATGTTGATCTAGCAGACACAGTAAAAGGAACCTCCTCATCTATACCGTGTTGATCTAGCAGACACAGTAACAGGAACTTCCTCATCTATACCGTGTTGATCTAGCAGACACAGTAACAGGAACTTCCTCATCTATACCATGTTGATCTAGCAGACACAGTAACAGACAGTAACAGGAACTTCCTCATCTATACTATGTTGATCTAGCAGAGACAGTAACAGGAACTTCCTCATCTGTACTATGTTGATCTAGCAGACACAGTAATAGGAACTTCCTCATCTATACCATGTTGATCTAGCAGACACAGTATAAGACAGTAACAGGAACTTCCTCATCTACACCGTGTTGATCTAGCAGACACAGTAACAGGAACTTCCTCATCTATACCATGTTGATCTAGCAGACATAGTAACAGACAGTAACAGGACCTTCCTCATCTATACCGTATTGATCTAGCAGACACAGTAACAGGAACTTACTCATCTATACCGTGTTGATCTAGCAGACACAGTAACAGACAGTGACAGGAACTTCCTCATCTATACCATTTTCATCTAGCAGACACAGTAACAGGAACTCCCTCATCTATACAATGTTGATCTAGCAGACACAGTAACAGGAACTTCCTCATCTATACCATGTTGATCTAGCAGACACAGTAACAGGATCTTCCTCATCTATACTATGTTGATCTAGCAGACACAGTAACAGACAGTAACAGGGACTTCCTCATCTATACCATGTTGATCTAGCAGACACAGTAAAAGGAACCTCCTCATCTATACCGTGTTGATCTAGCAGACACAGTAACAGGAACTTCCTCATCTATACCGTGTTGATCTAGCAGACACAGTAACAGGAACTTCCTCATCTATACCATGTTGATCTAGCAGACACAGTAACAGACAGTAACAGGAACTTCCTCATCTATACTATGTTGATCTAGCAGAGACAGTAACAGGAACTTCCTCATCTGTACTATGTTGATCTAGCAGACACAGTAATAGGAACTTCCTCATCTATACCATGTTGATCTAGCAGACACAGTATAAGACAGTAACAGGAACTTCCTCATCTATACCGTGTTGATCTAGCAGACACAGTAACAGGAACTTCCTCATCTATACCATGTTGATCTAGCAGACATAGTAACAGACAGTAACAGGACCTTCCTCATCTATACCGTATTGATCTAGCAGACACAGTAACAGGAACTTACTCATCTATACCGTGTTGATCTAGCAGACACAGTAACAGAGAGTAACAGGAACTTCCTCAACTGTACCATGTTGATCTAGCAGACACAGTAACAGACAGTAACAGGAACTTCCTCATCTATACCATGTTGATCTAGCAGACACAGTAACAGACAGTAACAGGAACTTCCTCATCTATTCCATGTTGATCTAGCAGACACAGTAACAGGAACTTCCTCATCTATACCATGTTGATCTAGCAGACATAGTAACAGACAGTAACCGGAACTTCCTCATCTATACCGTATTGATCTAGCAGACACAGTAACAGGAACTTCCTCATCTATACCGTGTTGATCTAGCAGACACAGTAACAGACAGTAACAGGAACTTCCTCATCTATACCATGTTGATCTAGCAGACACAGTAACAGGAACTTCCTCATCTATACCGTGTTGATCTAGCAGACACAGTAACAGGAACTTCCTCATCTATACCATGTTGATCTAGCAGACACAGTAACAGACAGTAACAGGAACTTCCTCATCTATACTATGTTGATCTAGCAGAGACAGTAACAGGAACTTCCTCATCTGTACTATGTTGATCTAGCAGACACAGAAACAGGAACTTCCTCATCTATACCATGTTGATCTAGCAGACATAGTAACAGACAGTAACAGGAACCTCCTCATCTATACAATGTTGATCTAGCAGAAACAGTAACAGACAGTAACAGGAACTTCCTCATCTATACCATGTTGATCTAGCAGACACAGTAACAGACAGTAACAGGAACTTCCTCATCTATACCGTGTTGATCTGGCAGACACAGTAACAGACAGAGTAACAGTTACTTCATCATCTATACCGTGTTGATCTAGCAGACACAGTAACAGACAGTAACAGGAACTTCCTCATCTATACCATTTTCATCTAGCAGACACAGTAAAAGGAACCTCCTCATCTATACCGTGTTGATCTAGCAGACACAGTAACAGGAACTTCCTCATCTATACCGTGTTGATCTAGCAGACACAGTAACAGGAACTTCCTCATCTATACCATGTTGATCTAGCAGACACAGTAACAGGAACTTCCTCATCTATACCATGTTGATCTAGCAGACACAGTATAAGACAGTAACAGGAACTTCCTCATCTATACCGTGTTGATCTAGCAGACACAGTAACAGGAACTTCCTCATCTATACCATGTTGATCTAGCAGACATAGTAACAGACAGTAACAGGACCTTCCTCATCTATACCGTATTGATCTAGCAGACACAGTAACAGGAACTTACTCATCTATACCGTGTTGATCTAGCAGACACAGTAACAGACAGTAACAGGAACTTCCTCATCTATACCATTTTCATCTAGCAGACACAGTAACAGGAACTCCCTCATCTATACAATGTTGATCTAGCAGACACAGTAACAGGAACTTCCTCATCTATACCATGTTGATCTAGCAGACACAGTAACAGGATCTTCCTCATCTATACTATGTTGATCTAGCAGACACAGTAACAGACAGTAACAGGGACTTCCTCATCTATACCATGTTGATCTAGCAGACACAGTAAAAGGAACCTCCTCATCTATACCGTGTTGATCTAGCAGACACAGTAACAGGAACTTCCTCATCTATACCGTGTTGATCTAGCAGACACAGTAACAGGAACTTCCTCATCTATACCATGTTGATCTAGCAGACACAGTAACAGACAGTAACAGGAACTTCGTCATCTATACTATGTTGATCTAGCAGACACAGTAACAGGAACTTCCTCATCTATACCGTGTTGATCTAGCAGACACAGTAACAGGAACTTCCTCATCTATACCGTGTTGATCTAGCAGACACAGTAACAGGAACTTCCTCATCTATACCATGTTGATCTAGCAGACATAGTAACAGACAGTAACAGGACCTTCCTCATCTATACCGTATTGATCTAGCAGACACAGTAACAGGAACTTACTCATCTATACCGTGTTGATCTAGCAGACACAGTAACAGAGAGTAACAGGAACTTCCTCAACTGTACCATGTTGATCTAGCAGACACAGTAACAGACAGTAACAGGAACTTCCTCATCTATACCATGTTGATCTAGCAGACACAGTAACAGACAGTAACAGGAACTTCCTCATCTATACCATGTTGATCTAGCAGACACAGTAACAGGAACTTCCTCATCTATACCATGTTGATCTAGCAGACATAGTAACAGACAGTAACCGGAACTTCCTCATCTATACCGTATTGATCTAGCAGACACAGTAACAGGAACTTCCTCATCTATACCGTGTTGATCTAGCAGACACAGTAACAGACAGTAACAGGAACTTCCTCATCTATACCATGTTGATCTAGCAGACACAGTAACAGGAACTTCCTCATCTATTCCGTGTTGATCTAGCAGACACAGTAACAGGAACTTCCTCATCTATACCGTGTTGATCTAGCAGACACAGTAACAGGAACTTCCTCATCTATACCATGTTGATCTAGCAGACACAGTAACAGACAGTAACAGGAACTTCCTCATCTATACTATGTTGATCTAGCAGAGACAGTAACAGGAACTTCCTCATCTGTACTATGTTGATCTAGCAGACACAGTAATAGGAACTTCCTCATCTATACCATGTTGATCTAGCAGACACAGTATAAGACAGTAACAGGAACTTCCTCATCTATACCGTGTTGATCTAGCAGACACAGTAACAGGAACTTCCTCATCTATACCATGTTGATCTAGCAGACACAGTAACAGACAGTAACAGGAACTTCCTCATCTATACCGTGTTGATCTGGCAGACACAGTAACAGACAGAGTAACAGGTACTTCATCATCTATACCGTGTTGATCTAGCAGACACAGTAACAGACAGTAACAGGAACTTCCTCATCTATACCATTTTCATCTAGCAGACACAGTAAAAGGAACCTCCTCATCTATACCGTGTTGATCTAGCAGACACAGTAACAGGAACTTCCGCATCTATACCATGTTGATCTAGCAGACACGGTAACAGGAACTTCCTCATCTATACCGTGTTGATCTAGCAGACACAGTAACAGGAACTTCCTCATCTATATCATGTTGATCTAGCAGACACAGTAACAGGAACTTCCTCATCTGTACTATGTTGATCTAGCAGACACAGTAACAGGAACTTCCTCATCTATACCATGTTGATCTAGCAGACACAGTATAAGACAGTAACAGGAACTTCCTCATCTATACCGTGTTGATCTAGCAGACACAGTAACAGGAACTTCCTCATCTATACCATGTTGATCTAGCAGACATAGTAACAGACAGTAACAGGACATTCCTCATCTATACCGTATTGATCTAGCAGACACAGTAACAGGAACTTACTCATCTATACCGTGTTGATCTAGCAGACACAGTAACAGAGAGTAACAGGAACTTCCTCAACTGTACCATGTTGATCTAGCAGACACAGTAACAGACAGTAACAGGAACTTCCTCATCTATACCGTGTTGATCTAGCAGACACAGTAACAGGAACTTCCTCATCTATACCATGTTGATCTAGCAGACACAGTAACAGACAGTAACAGGAACTTCATCATCTATACTATGTTGATCTAGCAGAGACAGTAACAGGAACTTCCTCATCTGTACTATGTTGATCTAGCAGACACAGTAATAGGAACTTCCTCATCTATACCATGTTGATCTAGCAGACACAGTATAAGACAGTAACAGGAACTTCCTCATCTATACCGTGTTGATCTAGCAGACACTGTAACAGGAACTTCCTCATCTATACCATGTTGATCTAGCAGACATAGTAACAGACAGTAACAGGACCTTCCTCATCTATACCGTATTGATCTAGCAGACACAGTAACAGGAACTTACTCATCTATACCGTGTTATCTAGCAGACACAGTAACAGAGAGTAACAGGAACTTCCTCAACTGTACCATGTTGATCTAGCAGACACAGTAACAGACAGTAACAGGAACTTCCTCATCTATACCATGTTGATCTAGCAGACACAGTAACAGACAGTAACAGGAACTTCCTCATCTATACCATGTTGATCTAGCAGACACAGTAACAGGAACTTCCTCATCTATACCATGTTGATCTAGCAGACATAGTAACAGACAGTAACCGGAACTTCCTCATCTATACCGTATTGATCTAGCAGACACAGTAACAGGAACTTCCTCATCTATACCATGTTGATCTAGCAGACACAGTAACAGACAGTAACAGGAACTTCCTCATCTATACCATGTTGATCTAGCAGACACAGTAACAGGAACTTCCTCATCTATACCATGTTGATCTAGCAGACACAGTAACAGACAGTAACAGGAACTTCCTCATCTATACTATGTTGATCTAGCAGAGACAGTAACAGGAACTTCCTCATCTGTACTATGTTGATCTAGCAGACACAGAAACAGGAACTTCCTCATCTATACCATGTTGATCTAGCAGACATAGTAACAGACAGTAACAGGAACCTCCTCATCTATACAATGTTGATCTAGCAGAAACAGTAACAGACAGTAACAGGAACTTCCTCATCTATACCATGTTGATCTAGCAGACACAGTAACAGACAGTAACAGGAACTTCCTCATCTATACCGTGTTGATCTGGCAGACACAGTAACAGACAGAGTAACAGGTACTTCATCATCTATACCGTGTTGATCTAGCAGACACAGTAACAGGAACTTCCTCATCTATACCGTGTTGATCTAGCAGACACAGTAACAGGAACTTCCTCATCTATATCATGTTGATCTAGCAGACACAGTAACAGGAACTTCCTCATCTGTACTATGTTGATCTAGCAGACACAGTAACAGGAACTTCCTCATCTATACCATGTTGATCTAGCAGACACAGTATAAGACAGTAACAGGAACTTCCTCATCTATACCGTGTTGATCTAGCAGACACAGTAACAGGAACTTCCTCATCTATACCATGTTGATCTAGCAGACATAGTAACAGACAGTAACAGGACATTCCTCATCTATACCGTATTGATCTAGCAGACACAGTAACAGGAACTTACTCATCTATACCGTGTTGATCTAGCAGACACAGTAACAGAGAGTAACAGGAACTTCCTCAACTGTACCATGTTGATCTAGCAGACACAGTAACAGACAGTAACAGGAACTTCCTCATCTATACCGTGTTGATCTAGCAGACACAGTAACAGGAACTTCCTCATCTATACCATGTTGATCTAGCAGACACAGTAACAGACAGTAACAGGAACTTCATCATCTATACTATGTTGATCTAGCAGAGACAGTAACAGGAACTTCCTCATCTGTACTATGTTGATCTAGCAGACACAGTAATAGGAACTTCCTCATCTATACCATGTTGATCTAGCAGACACAGTATAAGACAGTAACAGGAACTTCCTCATCTATACCGTGTTGATCTAGCAGACACTGTAACAGGAACTTCCTCATCTATACCATGTTGATCTAGCAGACATAGTAACAGACAGTAACAGGACCTTCCTCATCTATACCGTATTGATCTAGCAGACACAGTAACAGGAACTTACTCATCTATACCGTGTTATCTAGCAGACACAGTAACAGAGAGTAACAGGAACTTCCTCAACTGTACCATGTTGATCTAGCAGACACAGTAACAGACAGTAACAGGAACTTCCTCATCTATACCATGTTGATCTAGCAGACACAGTAACAGACAGTAACAGGAACTTCCTCATCTATACCATGTTGATCTAGCAGACACAGTAACAGGAACTTCCTCATCTATACCATGTTGATCTAGCAGACATAGTAACAGACAGTAACCGGAACTTCCTCATCTATACCGTATTGATCTAGCAGACACAGTAACAGGAACTTCCTCATCTATACCATGTTGATCTAGCAGACACAGTAACAGACAGTAACAGGAACTTCCTCATCTATACCATGTTGATCTAGCAGACACAGTAACAGGAACTTCCTCATCTATACCATGTTGATCTAGCAGACACAGTAACAGACAGTAACAGGAACTTCCTCATCTATACTATGTTGATCTAGCAGAGACAGTAACAGGAACTTCCTCATCTGTACTATGTTGATCTAGCAGACACAGAAACAGGAACTTCCTCATCTATACCATGTTGATCTAGCAGACATAGTAACAGACAGTAACAGGAACCTCCTCATCTATACAATGTTGATCTAGCAGAAACAGTAACAGACAGTAACAGGAACTTCCTCATCTATACCATGTTGATCTAGCAGACACAGTAACAGACAGTAACAGGAACTTCCTCATCTATACCGTGTTGATCTGGCAGACACAGTAACAGACAGAGTAACAGGTACTTCATCATCTATACCGTGTTGATCTAGCAGACACAGTAACAGACAGTAACAGGAACTTCCTCATCTATACCATTTTCATCTAGCAGACACAGTAAAAGGAACCTCCTCATCTATACCGTGTTGATCTAGCAGACACAGTAACAGGAACTTCCGCATCTATACCATGTTAATCTAGCAGACACAGTAACAGGAACTTCCTCATCTATACCATGTTGATCTAGCAGACACAGTAACAGACAGTAACAGGAACTTCCTCATCTATACTATGTTTATCTAGCAGACACAGTAACAGGAACTTCCTCATCTATACCATGTTGATCTAGCAGACACAGTAACAGGAACTTCCTCATCTATACCATGTTGATCTAGCAGACACAGTAACAGACAGTAACAGGAACTTCCTCATCTATACCATGTTGATCTAGTAGACACAGTAACAGACAGTAACAGGAACTTCCTCATCTATACAATGTTGATCTAGCAGAAACAGTAACAGACAGTAACAGGAACTTCCTCATCTATACCATGTTGATCTAGCAGACACAGTAACAGACAGTAACAGGAACTTCCTCATCTATACCGTGTTGATCTGGCAGACACAGTAACAGACAGAGTAACAGGTATTTCCTCATCTATACCGTGTTGACCTAGCAGACACAGTAACAGACAGTAACAGGGACTTCCTCATCTATACCATTTTCATCTAGCAGACACAGTAACAGGAACTACCTCATCTATACAATGTTGATCTAGCAGACACAGTAACAGGAACTTCCTCATCAATAACATGTTGATCTAGCAGACACAGTAACAGGACCTCCCTCATCTATACCATGTTGATCTAGCAGACACAGTAACAGGAACTTCCTCATCTATACCATGTTGATCTAGCAGACACAGTAACAGGAACTTCCTCATCTATACTATGTTGATCTAGTTGACACAGTAACAGACAGTAACAGGAACTTCCTCATCTATACCATGTTGATCTAGCAGACACAGTAACAGGAACCTCCTCATCTATACCGTGTTGATCTAGCAGACACAGTAACAGGAACTTCCTCATCTATACCTTGTTGATCTAGCAGACACGGTAACAGGAACTTCCTCATCTATACCGTGTTGATCTAGCAGACACAGTAACAGGAACTTCCTCATCTATATCATGTTGATCTAGCAGACACAGTAACAGGAACTTCCTCATCTGTACTATGTTGATCTAGCAGACACAGTAACAGGAACTTCCTCATCTATACCATGTTGATCTAGCAGACACAGTATAAGACAGTAACAGGAACTTCCTCATCTATACCGTGTTGATCTAGCAGACACAGTAACAGGAACTTCCTCATCTATACCATGTTGATCTAGCAGACATAGTAACAGACAGTAACAGGACCTTCCTCATCTATACCGTATTGATCTAGCAGACACAGTAACAGGAACTTACTCATCTATACCGTGTTGATCTAGCAGACACAGTAACAGAGAGTAACAGGAACTTCCTCAACTGTACCATGTTGATCTAGCAGACACAGTAACAGACAGTAACAGGAACTTCCTCATCTATACCATGTTGATCTAGCAGACACAGTAACAGACAGTAACAGGAACTTCCTCATCTATACCATGTTGATCTAGCAGACACAGTAACAGGAACTTCCTCATCTATACCATGTTGATCTAGCAGACATAGTAACAGACAGTAACCGGAACTTCCTCATCTATACCGTATTGATCTAGCAGACACAGTAACAGGAACTTCCTCATCTATACCATGTTGATCTAGCAGACACAGTAACAGACAGTAACAGGAACTTCCTCATCTATACCATGTTGATCTAGCAGACACAGTAACAGGAACTTCCTCATCTATACCATGTTGATCTAGCAGACACAGTAACAGACAGTAACAGGAACTTCCTCATCTATACTATGTTGATCTAGCAGAGACAGTAACAGGAACTTCCTCATCTGTACTATGTTGATCTAGCAGACACAGAAACAGGAACTTCCTCATCTATACCATGTTGATCTAGCAGACATAGTAACAGACAGTAACAGGAACCTCCTCATCTATACAATGTTGATCTAGCAGAAACAGTAACAGACAGTAACAGGAACTTCCTCATCTATACCATGTTGATCTAGCAGACACAGTAACAGACAGTAACAGGAACTTCCTCATCTATACCGTGTTGATCTGGCAGACACAGTAACAGACAGAGTAACAGGTACTTCATCATCTATACCGTGTTGATCTAGCAGACACAGTAACAGACAGTAACAGGAACTTCCTCATCTATACCATTTTCATCTAGCAGACACAGTAAAAGGAACCTCCTCATCTATACCGTGTTGATCTAGCAGACACAGTAACAGGAACTTCCGCATCTATACCATGTTAATCTAGCAGACACAGTAACAGGAACTTCCTCATCTATACCATGTTGATCTAGCAGACACAGTAACAGACAGTAACAGGAACTTCCTCATCTATACTATGTTTATCTAGCAGACACAGTAACAGGAACTTCCTCATCTATACCATGTTGATCTAGCAGACACAGTAACAGGAACTTCCTCATCTATACCATGTTGATCTAGCAGACACAGTAACAGACAGTAACAGGAACTTCCTCATCTATACCATGTTGATCTAGTAGACACAGTAACAGACAGTAACAGGAACTTCCTCATCTATACAATGTTGATCTAGCAGAAACAGTAACAGACAGTAACAGGAACTTCCTCATCTATACCATGTTGATCTAGCAGACACAGTAACAGACAGTAACAGGAACTTCCTCATCTATACCGTGTTGATCTGGCAGACACAGTAACAGACAGAGTAACAGGTATTTCCTCATCTATACCGTGTTGACCTAGCAGACACAGTAACAGACAGTAACAGGGACTTCCTCATCTATACCATTTTCATCTAGCAGACACAGTAACAGGAACTACCTCATCTATACAATGTTGATCTAGCAGACACAGTAACAGGAACTTCCTCATCAATAACATGTTGATCTAGCAGACACAGTAACAGGACCTCCCTCATCTATACCATGTTGATCTAGCAGACACAGTAACAGGAACTTCCTCATCTATACCATGTTGATCTAGCAGACACAGTAACAGGAACTTCCTCATCTATACTATGTTGATCTAGTTGACACAGTAACAGACAGTAACAGGAACTTCCTCATCTATACCATGTTGATCTAGCAGACACAGTAACAGGAACCTCCTCATCTATACCGTGTTGATCTAGCAGACACAGTAACAGGAACTTCCTCATCTATACCTTGTTGATCTAGCAGACACGGTAACAGGAACTTCCTCATCTATACCGTGTTGATCTAGCAGACACAGTAACAGGAACTTCCTCATCTATATCATGTTGATCTAGCAGACACAGTAACAGGAACTTCCTCATCTGTACTATGTTGATCTAGCAGACACAGTAACAGGAACTTCCTCATCTATACCATGTTGATCTAGCAGACACAGTATAAGACAGTAACAGGAACTTCCTCATCTATACCGTGTTGATCTAGCAGACACAGTAACAGGAACTTCCTCATCTATACCATGTTGATCTAGCAGACATAGTAACAGACAGTAACAGGACCTTCCTCATCTATACCGTATTGATCTAGCAGACACAGTAACAGGAACTTACTCATCTATACCGTGTTGATCTAGCAGACACAGTAACAGAGAGTAACAGGAACTTCCTCAACTGTACCATGTTGATCTAGCAGACACAGTAACAGACAGTAACAGGAACTTCCTCATCTATACCATGTTGATCTAGCAGACACAGTAACAGACAGTAACAGGAACTTCCTCATCTATACCATGTTGATCTAGCAGACACAGTAACAGGAACTTCCTCATCTATACCATGTTGATCTAGCAGACATAGTAACAGACAGTAACCGGAACTTCCTCATCTATACCGTATTGATCTAGCAGACACAGTAACAGGAACTTCCTCATCTATACCATGTTGATCTAGCAGACACAGTAACAGACAGTAACAGGAACTTCCTCATCTATACCATGTTGATCTAGCAGACACAGTAACAGGAACTTCCTCATCTATACCATGTTGATCTAGCAGACACAGTAACAGACAGTAACAGGAACTTCCTCATCTATACTATGTTGATCTAGCAGAGACAGTAACAGGAACTTCCTCATCTGTACTATGTTGATCTAGCAGACACAGAAACAGGAACTTCCTCATCTATACCATGTTGATCTAGCAGACATAGTAACAGACAGTAACAGGAACCTCCTCATCTATACAATGTTGATCTAGCAGAAACAGTAACAGACAGTAACAGGAACTTCCTCATCTATACCATGTTGATCTAGCAGACACAGTAACAGACAGTAACAGGAACTTCCTCATCTATACCGTGTTGATCTGGCAGACACAGTAACAGACAGAGTAACAGGTACTTCATCATCTATACCGTGTTGATCTAGCAGACACAGTAACAGACAGTAACAGGAACTTCCTCATCTATACCATTTTCATCTAGCAGACACAGTAAAAGGAACCTCCTCATCTATACCGTGTTGATCTAGCAGACACAGTAACAGGAACTTCCGCATCTATACCATGTTAATCTAGCAGACACAGTAACAGGAACTTCCTCATCTATACCATGTTGATCTAGCAGACACAGTAACAGACAGTAACAGGAACTTCCTCATCTATACTATGTTGATCTAGCAGACACAGTAACAGGAACTTCCTCATCTATACCATGTTGATCAAGCAGACACAGTAACAGGAACTTCCTCATCTATACCATGTTGATCTAGCAGACACAGTAACAGACAGTAACAGGAACTTCCTCATCTATACCATGTTGATCTAGTAGACACAGTAACAGACAGTAACAGGAACTTCCTCATCTATACAATGTTGATCTAGCAGAAACAGTAACAGACAGTAACAGGAACTTCCTCATCTATACCATGTTGATCTAGCAGACACAGTAACAGACAGTAACAGGAACTTCCTCATCTATACCGTGTTGATCTGGCAGACACAGTAACAGACAGAGTAACAGGTACTTCCTCATCTATACCGTGTTGACCTAGCAGACACAGTAACAGACAGTAACAGGGACTTCCTCATCTATACCATTTTCATCTAGCAGACACAGTAACAGGAACTTCCTCATCTATACAATGTTGATCTAGCAGACACAGTAACAGGAACTTCCTCATCAATAACATGTTGATCTAGCAGACACAGTAACAGGACCTCCCTCATCTATACCATGTTGATCTAGCAGACACAGTAACAGGAACTTCCTCATCTATACCATGTTGATCTAGCAGACACAGTAACAGGAACTTCCTCATCTATACTATGTTGATCTAGTTGACACAGTAACAGACAGTAACAGGAACTTCCTCATCTATACCATGTTGATCTAGCAGACACAGTAACAGGAACCTCCTCATCTATACCGTGTTGATCTAGCAGACACAGTAACAGGAACTTCCTCATCTATACCTTGTTGATCTAGCAGACACGGTAACAGGAACTTCCTCATCTATACCGTGTTGATCTAGCAGACACAGTAACAGGAACTTCCTCATCTATATCATGTTGATCTAGCAGACACAGTAACAGGAACTTCCTCATCTATACCATGTTGATCTAGCAGACACAGTAACAGACAGTAACAGGAACTTCCTCATCTATACCGTGTTGATCTGGCAGACACAGTAACAGACAGAGTAACAGGTACTTCCTCATCTATACCGTGTTGATCTAGCAGACACAGTAACAGACAGTAACAGGAACTTCCTCATCTATACCATTTTCATCTAGCAGACACAGTAACAGGAACTCCCTCATCTATACAATGTTGATCTAGCAGACACAGTAACAGGAACTTCCTCATCTATACCATGTTTATCTAGCAGACACAGTAACAGGATCTTCCTCATCTATACTATGTTGATCTAGCAGACACAGTAACAGACAGTAACAGGGACTTCCTCATCTATACCATGTTGATCTAGCAGACACAGTAAAAGGAACCTCCTCATCTATACCGTGTTGATCTAGCAGACACAGTAACAGGAACTTCCTCATCTATACCATGTTGATCTAGCAGACACAGTAATAGGAACTTCCTCATCTATACCATGTTGATCTAGCAGACACAGTAACAGACAGTAACAGGAACTTCCTCATCTATACCGTGTTGATCTAGCAGACACAGTAACAGGAACTTCCTCATCTATACCATGTTGATCTAGCAGACATAGTAACAGACAGTAACAGGACCTTCCTCATCTATACCGTATTGATCTAGCAGACACAGTAACAGGAACTTCCTCATCTATGCCATGTTGATCTAGCAGACACAGTAACAGCAACTTCCTCATCTATACCATGTTGATCTAGCAGACACAGTAACAGACAGTAACAGGAACTTCCTCATCTATACCGTGTTGATCTGGCAGACACAGTAACAGACAGAGTAACAGGTACTTCCTCATCTATACCGTGTTGATCTAGCAGACACAGTAACAGACAGTAACAGGAACTTCCTCATCTATACCGTGTTGATCTGGCAGACACAGTAACAGACAGAGTAACAGGTACTTCCTCATCTATACCGTGTTGATCTAGCAGACACAGTAACAGACAGTAACAGGAACTTCCTCATCTATACCATTTTCATCTAGCAGACACAGTAACAGGAACTCCCTCATCTATACCATGTTGATCTAGCAGACACAGTAACAGGATCTTCCTCATCTATACTATGTTGATCTAGCAGACACAGTAACAGACAGTAACAGGGACTTCCTCATCTATACCATGTTGATCTAGCAGACACAGTAAAAGGAACCTCCTCATCTATACCGTGTTGATCTAGCAGACACAGTAACAGACAGTAACAGGAACTTCCTCATCTATACCATGTTGATCTAGCAGACACAGTAACAGGAACTTCCTCATCTATACCATGTTGATCTAGCAGACACAGTAACAGACAGTAACAGGAACTTCCTCATCTATACTATGTTGATCTAGCAGAGACAGTAACAGGAACTTCCTCATCTGTACTATGTTGATCTAGCAGACACAGAAACAGGAACTTCCTCATCTATACCATGTTGATCTAGCAGACATAGTAACAGACAGTAACAGGAACCTCATCATCTATACAATGTTGATCTAGCAGAAACAGTAACAGACAGTAACAGGAACTTCCTCATCTATACCATGTTGATCTAGCAGACACAGTAACAGACAGTAACAGGAACTTCCTCATCTATACCGTGTTGATCTGGCAGACACAGTAACAGACAGAGTAACAGGTACTTCATCATCTATACCGTGTTGATCTAGCAGACACAGTAACAGACAGTAACAGGAACTTCCTCATCTATACCATTTTCATCTAGCAGACACAGTAAAAGGAACCTCCTCATCTATACCGTGTTGATCTAGCAGACACAGTAACAGGAACTTCCGCATCTATACCATGTTAATCTAGCAGACACAGTAACAGGAACTTCCTCATCTATACCATGTTGATCTAGCAGACACAGTAACAGACAGTAACAGGAACTTCCTCATCTATACTATGTTGATCTAGCAGACACAGTAACAGGAACTTCCTCATCTATACCATGTTGATCAAGCAGACACAGTAACAGGAACTTCCTCATCTATACCATGTTGATCTAGCAGACACAGTAACAGACAGTAACAGGAACTTCCTCATCTATACCATGTTGATCTAGTAGACACAGTAACAGACAGTAACAGGAACTTCCTCATCTATACAATGTTGATCTAGCAGAAACAGTAACAGACAGTAACAGGAACTTCCTCATCTATACCATGTTGATCTAGCAGACACAGTAACAGACAGTAACAGGAACTTCCTCATCTATACCGTGTTGATCTGGCAGACACAGTAACAGACAGAGTAACAGGTACTTCCTCATCTATACCGTGTTGACCTAGCAGACACAGTAACAGACAGTAAAAGGGACTTCCTCATCTATACCATTTTCATCTAGCAGACACAGTAACAGGAACTTCCTCATCTATACAATGTTGATCTAGCAGACACAGTAACAGGAACTTCCTCATCAATAACATGTTGATCTAGCAGACACAGTAACAGGACCTCCCTCATCTATACCATGTTGATCTAGCAGACACAGTAACAGGAACTTCCTCATCTATACCATGTTGATCTAGCAGACACAGTAACAGGAACTTCCTCATCTATACTATGTTGATCTAGTTGACACAGTAACAGACAGTAACAGGAACTTCCTCATCTATACCATGTTGATCTAGCAGACACAGTAACAGGAACCTCCTCATCTATACCGTGTTGATCTAGCAGACACAGTAACAGGAACTTCCTCATCTATACCTTGTTGATCTAGCAGACACAGTAACAGGAACTTCCTCATCTATATCATGTTGATCTAGCAGACACAGTAACAGGAACTTCCTCATCTGTACTATGTTGATCTAGCAGACACAGTAACAGGAACTTCCTCATCTATACCATGTTGATCTAGCAGACACAGTATAAGACAGTAACAGGAACTTCCTCATCTATACCGTGTTGATCTAGCAGACACAGTAACAGGAACTTCCTCATCTATACCATGTTGATCTAGCAGACATAGTAACAGACAGTAACAGGACATTCCTCATCTATACCGTATTGATCTAGCAGACACAGTAACAGGAACTTACTCATCTATACCGTGTTGATCTAGCAGACACAGTAACAGAGAGTAACAGGAACTTCCTCAACTGTACCATGTTGATCTAGCAGACACAGTAACAGACAGTAACAGGAACTTCCTCATCTATACCGTGTTGATCTAGCAGACACAGTAACAGGAACTTCCTCATCTATACCATGTTGATCTAGCAGACACAGTAACAGACAGTAACAGGAACTTCATCATCTATACTATGTTGATCTAGCAGAGACAGTAACAGGAACTTCCTCATCTGTACTATGTTGATCTAGCAGACACAGTAATAGGAACTTCCTCATCTATACCATGTTGATCTAGCAGACACAGTATAAGACAGTAACAGGAACTTCCTCATCTATACCGTGTTGATCTAGCAGACACTGTAACAGGAACTTCCTCATCTATACCATGTTGATCTAGCAGACATAGTAACAGACAGTAACAGGACCTTCCTCATCTATACCGTATTGATCTAGCAGACACAGTAACAGGAACTTACTCATCTATACCGTGTTATCTAGCAGACACAGTAACAGAGAGTAACAGGAACTTCCTCAACTGTACCATGTTGATCTAGCAGACACAGTAACAGACAGTAACAGGAACTTCCTCATCTATACCATGTTGATCTAGCAGACACAGTAACAGACAGTAACAGGAACTTCCTCATCTATACCATGTTGATCTAGCAGACACAGTAACAGGAACTTCCTCATCTATACCATGTTGATCTAGCAGACATAGTAACAGACAGTAACCGGAACTTCCTCATCTATACCGTATTGATCTAGCAGACACAGTAACAGGAACTTCCTCATCTATACCATGTTGATCTAGCAGACACAGTAACAGACAGTAACAGGAACTTCCTCATCTATACCATGTTGATCTAGCAGACACAGTAACAGGAACTTCCTCATCTATACCATGTTGATCTAGCAGACACAGTAACAGACAGTAACAGGAACTTCCTCATCTATACTATGTTGATCTAGCAGAGACAGTAACAGGAACTTCCTCATCTGTACTATGTTGATCTAGCAGACACAGAAACAGGAACTTCCTCATCTATACCATGTTGATCTAGCAGACATAGTAACAGACAGTAACAGGAACCTCCTCATCTATACAATGTTGATCTAGCAGAAACAGTAACAGACAGTAACAGGAACTTCCTCATCTATACCATGTTGATCTAGCAGACACAGTAACAGACAGTAACAGGAACTTCCTCATCTATACCGTGTTGATCTGGCAGACACAGTAACAGACAGAGTAACAGGTACTTCATCATCTATACCGTGTTGATCTAGCAGACACAGTAACAGACAGTAACAGGAACTTCCTCATCTATACCATTTTCATCTAGCAGACACAGTAAAAGGAACCTCCTCATCTATACCGTGTTGATCTAGCAGACACAGTAACAGGAACTTCCGCATCTATACCATGTTAATCTAGCAGACACAGTAACAGGAACTTCCTCATCTATACCATGTTGATCTAGCAGACACAGTAACAGACAGTAACAGGAACTTCCTCATCTATACTATGTTTATCTAGCAGACACAGTAACAGGAACTTCCTCATCTATACCATGTTGATCTAGCAGACACAGTAACAGGAACTTCCTCATCTATACCATGTTGATCTAGCAGACACAGTAACAGACAGTAACAGGAACTTCCTCATCTATACCATGTTGATCTAGTAGACACAGTAACAGACAGTAACAGGAACTTCCTCATCTATACAATGTTGATCTAGCAGAAACAGTAACAGACAGTAACAGGAACTTCCTCATCTATACCATGTTGATCTAGCAGACACAGTAACAGACAGTAACAGGAACTTCCTCATCTATACCGTGTTGATCTGGCAGACACAGTAACAGACAGAGTAACAGGTATTTCCTCATCTATACCGTGTTGACCTAGCAGACACAGTAACAGACAGTAACAGGGACTTCCTCATCTATACCATTTTCATCTAGCAGACACAGTAACAGGAACTACCTCATCTATACAATGTTGATCTAGCAGACACAGTAACAGGAACTTCCTCATCAATAACATGTTGATCTAGCAGACACAGTAACAGGACCTCCCTCATCTATACCATGTTGATCTAGCAGACACAGTAACAGGAACTTCCTCATCTATACCATGTTGATCTAGCAGACACAGTAACAGGAACTTCCTCATCTATACTATGTTGATCTAGTTGACACAGTAACAGACAGTAACAGGAACTTCCTCATCTATACCATGTTGATCTAGCAGACACAGTAACAGGAACCTCCTCATCTATACCGTGTTGATCTAGCAGACACAGTAACAGGAACTTCCTCATCTATACCTTGTTGATCTAGCAGACACGGTAACAGGAACTTCCTCATCTATACCGTGTTGATCTAGCAGACACAGTAACAGGAACTTCCTCATCTATATCATGTTGATCTAGCAGACACAGTAACAGGAACTTCCTCATCTGTACTATGTTGATCTAGCAGACACAGTAACAGGAACTTCCTCATCTATACCATGTTGATCTAGCAGACACAGTATAAGACAGTAACAGGAACTTCCTCATCTATACCGTGTTGATCTAGCAGACACAGTAACAGGAACTTCCTCATCTATACCATGTTGATCTAGCAGACATAGTAACAGACAGTAACAGGACCTTCCTCATCTATACCGTATTGATCTAGCAGACACAGTAACAGGAACTTACTCATCTATACCGTGTTGATCTAGCAGACACAGTAACAGAGAGTAACAGGAACTTCCTCAACTGTACCATGTTGATCTAGCAGACACAGTAACAGACAGTAACAGGAACTTCCTCATCTATACCATGTTGATCTAGCAGACACAGTAACAGACAGTAACAGGAACTTCCTCATCTATACCATGTTGATCTAGCAGACACAGTAACAGGAACTTCCTCATCTATACCATGTTGATCTAGCAGACATAGTAACAGACAGTAACCGGAACTTCCTCATCTATACCGTATTGATCTAGCAGACACAGTAACAGGAACTTCCTCATCTATACCATGTTGATCTAGCAGACACAGTAACAGACAGTAACAGGAACTTCCTCATCTATACCATGTTGATCTAGCAGACACAGTAACAGGAACTTCCTCATCTATACCATGTTGATCTAGCAGACACAGTAACAGACAGTAACAGGAACTTCCTCATCTATACTATGTTGATCTAGCAGAGACAGTAACAGGAACTTCCTCATCTGTACTATGTTGATCTAGCAGACACAGAAACAGGAACTTCCTCATCTATACCATGTTGATCTAGCAGACATAGTAACAGACAGTAACAGGAACCTCCTCATCTATACAATGTTGATCTAGCAGAAACAGTAACAGACAGTAACAGGAACTTCCTCATCTATACCATGTTGATCTAGCAGACACAGTAACAGACAGTAACAGGAACTTCCTCATCTATACCGTGTTGATCTGGCAGACACAGTAACAGACAGAGTAACAGGTACTTCATCATCTATACCGTGTTGATCTAGCAGACACAGTAACAGACAGTAACAGGAACTTCCTCATCTATACCATTTTCATCTAGCAGACACAGTAAAAGGAACCTCCTCATCTATACCGTGTTGATCTAGCAGACACAGTAACAGGAACTTCCGCATCTATACCATGTTAATCTAGCAGACACAGTAACAGGAACTTCCTCATCTATACCATGTTGATCTAGCAGACACAGTAACAGACAGTAACAGGAACTTCCTCATCTATACTATGTTTATCTAGCAGACACAGTAACAGGAACTTCCTCATCTATACCATGTTGATCTAGCAGACACAGTAACAGGAACTTCCTCATCTATACCATGTTGATCTAGCAGACACAGTAACAGACAGTAACAGGAACTTCCTCATCTATACCATGTTGATCTAGTAGACACAGTAACAGACAGTAACAGGAACTTCCTCATCTATACAATGTTGATCTAGCAGAAACAGTAACAGACAGTAACAGGAACTTCCTCATCTATACCATGTTGATCTAGCAGACACAGTAACAGACAGTAACAGGAACTTCCTCATCTATACCGTGTTGATCTGGCAGACACAGTAACAGACAGAGTAACAGGTATTTCCTCATCTATACCGTGTTGACCTAGCAGACACAGTAACAGACAGTAACAGGGACTTCCTCATCTATACCATTTTCATCTAGCAGACACAGTAACAGGAACTACCTCATCTATACAATGTTGATCTAGCAGACACAGTAACAGGAACTTCCTCATCAATAACATGTTGATCTAGCAGACACAGTAACAGGACCTCCCTCATCTATACCATGTTGATCTAGCAGACACAGTAACAGGAACTTCCTCATCTATACCATGTTGATCTAGCAGACACAGTAACAGGAACTTCCTCATCTATACTATGTTGATCTAGTTGACACAGTAACAGACAGTAACAGGAACTTCCTCATCTATACCATGTTGATCTAGCAGACACAGTAACAGGAACCTCCTCATCTATACCGTGTTGATCTAGCAGACACAGTAACAGGAACTTCCTCATCTATACCTTGTTGATCTAGCAGACACGGTAACAGGAACTTCCTCATCTATACCGTGTTGATCTAGCAGACACAGTAACAGGAACTTCCTCATCTATATCATGTTGATCTAGCAGACACAGTAACAGGAACTTCCTCATCTGTACTATGTTGATCTAGCAGACACAGTAACAGGAACTTCCTCATCTATACCATGTTGATCTAGCAGACACAGTATAAGACAGTAACAGGAACTTCCTCATCTATACCGTGTTGATCTAGCAGACACAGTAACAGGAACTTCCTCATCTATACCATGTTGATCTAGCAGACATAGTAACAGACAGTAACAGGACCTTCCTCATCTATACCGTATTGATCTAGCAGACACAGTAACAGGAACTTACTCATCTATACCGTGTTGATCTAGCAGACACAGTAACAGAGAGTAACAGGAACTTCCTCAACTGTACCATGTTGATCTAGCAGACACAGTAACAGACAGTAACAGGAACTTCCTCATCTATACCATGTTGATCTAGCAGACACAGTAACAGACAGTAACAGGAACTTCCTCATCTATACCATGTTGATCTAGCAGACACAGTAACAGGAACTTCCTCATCTATACCATGTTGATCTAGCAGACATAGTAACAGACAGTAACCGGAACTTCCTCATCTATACCGTATTGATCTAGCAGACACAGTAACAGGAACTTCCTCATCTATACCATGTTGATCTAGCAGACACAGTAACAGACAGTAACAGGAACTTCCTCATCTATACCATGTTGATCTAGCAGACACAGTAACAGGAACTTCCTCATCTATACCATGTTGATCTAGCAGACACAGTAACAGACAGTAACAGGAACTTCCTCATCTATACTATGTTGATCTAGCAGAGACAGTAACAGGAACTTCCTCATCTGTACTATGTTGATCTAGCAGACACAGAAACAGGAACTTCCTCATCTATACCATGTTGATCTAGCAGACATAGTAACAGACAGTAACAGGAACCTCCTCATCTATACAATGTTGATCTAGCAGAAACAGTAACAGACAGTAACAGGAACTTCCTCATCTATACCATGTTGATCTAGCAGACACAGTAACAGACAGTAACAGGAACTTCCTCATCTATACCGTGTTGATCTGGCAGACACAGTAACAGACAGAGTAACAGGTACTTCATCATCTATACCGTGTTGATCTAGCAGACACAGTAACAGACAGTAACAGGAACTTCCTCATCTATACCATTTTCATCTAGCAGACACAGTAAAAGGAACCTCCTCATCTATACCGTGTTGATCTAGCAGACACAGTAACAGGAACTTCCGCATCTATACCATGTTAATCTAGCAGACACAGTAACAGGAACTTCCTCATCTATACCATGTTGATCTAGCAGACACAGTAACAGACAGTAACAGGAACTTCCTCATCTATACTATGTTGATCTAGCAGACACAGTAACAGGAACTTCCTCATCTATACCATGTTGATCAAGCAGACACAGTAACAGGAACTTCCTCATCTATACCATGTTGATCTAGCAGACACAGTAACAGACAGTAACAGGAACTTCCTCATCTATACCATGTTGATCTATTAGACACAGTAACAGACAGTAACAGGAACTTCCTCATCTATACAATGTTGATCTAGCAGAAACAGTAACAGACAGTAACAGGAACTTCCTCATCTATACCATGTTGATCTAGCAGACACAGTAACAGACAGTAACAGGAACTTCCTCATCTATACCGTGTTGATCTGGCAGACACAGTAACAGACAGAGTAACAGGTACTTCCTCATCTATACCGTGTTGACCTAGCAGACACAGTAACAGACAGTAACAGGGACTTCCTCATCTATACCATTTTCATCTAGCAGACACAGTAACAGGAACTTCCTCATCTATACAATGTTGATCTAGCAGACACAGTAACAGGAACTTCCTCATCAATAACATGTTGATCTAGCAGACACAGTAACAGGACCTCCCTCATCTATACCATGTTGATCTAGCAGACACAGTAACAGGAACTTCCTCATCTATACCATGTTGATCTAGCAGACACAGTAACAGGAACTTCCTCATCTATACTATGTTGATCTAGTTGACACAGTAACAGACAGTAACAGGAACTTCCTCATCTATACCATGTTGATCTAGCAGACACAGTAACAGGAACCTCCTCATCTATACCGTGTTGATCTAGCAGACACAGTAACAGGAACTTCCTCATCTATACCTTGTTGATCTAGCAGACACGGTAACAGGAACTTCCTCATCTATACCGTGTTGATCTAGCAGACACAGTAACAGGAACTTCCTCATCTATATCATGTTGATCTAGCAGACACAGTAACAGGAACTTCCTCATCTATACCATGTTGATCTAGCAGACACAGTAACAGACAGTAACAGGAACTTCCTCATCTATACCGTGTTGATCTGGCAGACACAGTAACAGACAGAGTAACAGGTACTTCCTCATCTATACCGTGTTGATCTAGCAGACACAGTAACAGACAGTAACAGGAACTTCCTCATCTATACCATTTTCATCTAGCAGACACAGTAACAGGAACTCCCTCATCTATACAATGTTGATCTAGCAGACACAGTAACAGGAACTTCCTCATCTATACCATGTTTATCTAGCAGACACAGTAACAGGATCTTCCTCATCTATACTATGTTGATCTAGCAGACACAGTAACAGACAGTAACAGGGACTTCCTCATCTATACCATGTTGATCTAGCAGACACAGTAAAAGGAACCTCCTCATCTATACCGTGTTGATCTAGCAGACACAGTAACAGGAACTTCCTCATCTATACCATGTTGATCTAGCAGACACAGTAATAGGAACTTCCTCATCTATACCATGTTGATCTAGCAGACACAGTAACAGACAGTAACAGGAACTTCCTCATCTATACCGTGTTGATCTAGCAGACACAGTAACAGGAACTTCCTCATCTATACCATGTTGATCTAGCAGACATAGTAACAGACAGTAACAGGACCTTCCTCATCTATACCGTATTGATCTAGCAGACACAGTAACAGGAACTTCCTCATCTATGCCATGTTGATCTAGCAGACACAGTAACAGCAACTTCCTCATCTATACCATGTTGATCTAGCAGACACAGTAACAGACAGTAACAGGAACTTCCTCATCTATACCGTGTTGATCTGGCAGACACAGTAACAGACAGAGTAACAGGTACTTCCTCATCTATACCGTGTTGATCTAGCAGACACAGTAACAGACAGTAACAGGAACTTCCTCATCTATACCGTGTTGATCTGGCAGACACAGTAACAGACAGAGTAACAGGTACTTCCTCATCTATACCGTGTTGATCTAGCAGACACAGTAACAGACAGTAACAGGAACTTCCTCATCTATACCATTTTCATCTAGCAGACACAGTAACAGGAACTCCCTCATCTATACCATGTTGATCTAGCAGACACAGTAACAGGATCTTCCTCATCTATACTATGTTGATCTAGCAGACACAGTAACAGACAGTAACAGGGACTTCCTCATCTATACCATGTTGATCTAGCAGACACAGTAAAAGGAACCTCCTCATCTATACCGTGTTGATCTAGCAGACACAGTAACAGACAGTAACAGGAACTTCCTCATCTATACCATGTTGATCTAGCAGACACAGTAACAGGAACTTCCTCATCTATACCATGTTGATCTAGCAGACACAGTAACAGACAGTAACAGGAACTTCCTCATCTATACTATGTTGATCTAGCAGAGACAGTAACAGGAACTTCCTCATCTGTACTATGTTGATCTAGCAGACACAGAAACAGGAACTTCCTCATCTATACCATGTTGATCTAGCAGACATAGTAACAGACAGTAACAGGAACCTCATCATCTATACAATGTTGATCTAGCAGAAACAGTAACAGACAGTAACAGGAACTTCCTCATCTATACCATGTTGATCTAGCAGACACAGTAACAGACAGTAACAGGAACTTCCTCATCTATACCGTGTTGATCTGGCAGACACAGTAACAGACAGAGTAACAGGTACTTCATCATCTATACCGTGTTGATCTAGCAGACACAGTAACAGACAGTAACAGGAACTTCCTCATCTATACCATTTTCATCTAGCAGACACAGTAAAAGGAACCTCCTCATCTATACCGTGTTGATCTAGCAGACACAGTAACAGGAACTTCCGCATCTATACCATGTTAATCTAGCAGACACAGTAACAGGAACTTCCTCATCTATACCATGTTGATCTAGCAGACACAGTAACAGACAGTAACAGGAACTTCCTCATCTATACTATGTTGATCTAGCAGACACAGTAACAGGAACTTCCTCATCTATACCATGTTGATCAAGCAGACACAGTAACAGGAACTTCCTCATCTATACCATGTTGATCTAGCAGACACAGTAACAGACAGTAACAGGAACTTCCTCATCTATACCATGTTGATCTAGTAGACACAGTAACAGACAGTAACAGGAACTTCCTCATCTATACAATGTTGATCTAGCAGAAACAGTAACAGACAGTAACAGGAACTTCCTCATCTATACCATGTTGATCTAGCAGACACAGTAACAGACAGTAACAGGAACTTCCTCATCTATACCGTGTTGATCTGGCAGACACAGTAACAGACAGAGTAACAGGTACTTCCTCATCTATACCGTGTTGACCTAGCAGACACAGTAACAGACAGTAAAAGGGACTTCCTCATCTATACCATTTTCATCTAGCAGACACAGTAACAGGAACTTCCTCATCTATACAATGTTGATCTAGCAGACACAGTAACAGGAACTTCCTCATCAATAACATGTTGATCTAGCAGACACAGTAACAGGACCTCCCTCATCTATACCATGTTGATCTAGCAGACACAGTAACAGGAACTTCCTCATCTATACCATGTTGATCTAGCAGACACAGTAACAGGAACTTCCTCATCTATACTATGTTGATCTAGTTGACACAGTAACAGACAGTAACAGGAACTTCCTCATCTATACCATGTTGATCTAGCAGACACAGTAACAGGAACCTCCTCATCTATACCGTGTTGATCTAGCAGACACAGTAACAGGAACTTCCTCATCTATACCTTGTTGATCTAGCAGACACGGTAACAGGAACTTCCTCATCTATACCGTGTTGATCTAGCAGACACAGTAACAGGAACTTCCTCATCTATATCATGTTGATCTAGCAGACACAGTAACAGGAACTTCCTCATCTATACCATGTTGATCTAGCAGTCACAGTAACAGACAGTAACAGGAACTTCCTCATCTATACAATGTTGATCTAGCAGAAACAGTAACAGACAGTAACAGGAACTTCCTCATCTATACCATGTTGATCTAGCAGACACAGTAACAGACAGTAACAGGAACTTCCTCATCTATACCGTGTTGATCTGGCAGACACAGTAACAGACAGAGTAACAGGTACTTCCTCATCTATACCGTGTTGATCTAGCAGACACAGTAACAGACAGTAACAGGAACTTCCTCATCTATACCATTTTCATCTAGCAGACACAGTAACAGGAACTCCCTCATCTATACAATGTTGATCTAGCAGACACAGTAATAGGAACTTCCTCATCTATACCATGTTGATCTAGCAGACACAGTAACAGGATCTTCCTCATCTATACTATGTTGATCTAGCAGACACAGTAACAGACAGTAACAGGGACTTCCTCATCTATACCATGTTGATCTAGCAGACACAGTAAAAGGAACCTCCTCATCTATACCGTGTTGATCTAGCAGACACAGTAACAGGAACTTCCTCATCTATACCATGTTGATCTAGCAGACACAGTAATAGGAACTTCCTCATCTATACCATGTTGATCTAGCAGACACAGTAACAGACAGTAACAGGAACTTCCTCATCTATACCGTGTTGATCTAGCAGACACAGTAACAGGAACTTCCTCATCTATACCATGTTGATCTAGCAGACATAGTAACAGACAGTAACAGGACCTTCCTCATCTATACCGTATTGATCTAGCAGACACAGTAACAGGAACTTCCTCATCTATGCCATGTTGATCTAGCAGACACAGTAACAGCAACTTCCTCATCTATACCATGTTGATCTAGCAGACACAGTAACAGACAGTAACAGGAACTTCCTCATCTATACCGTGTTGATCTGGCAGACACAGTAACAGACAGAGTAACAGGTACTTCCTCATCTATACCGTGTTGATCTAGCAGACACAGTAACAGACAGTAACAGGAACTTCCTCATCTATACCGTGTTGATCTGGCAGACACAGTAACAGACAGAGTAACAGGTACTTCCTCATCTATACCGTGTTGATCTAGCAGACACAGTAACAGACAGTAACAGGAACTTCCTCATCTATACCATTTTCATCTAGCAGACACAGTAACAGGAACTCCCTCATCTATACCATGTTGATCTAGCAGACACAGTAACAGGATCTTCCTCATCTATACTATGTTGATCTAGCAGACACAGTAACAGACAGTAACAGGGACTTCCTCATCTATACCATGTTGATCTAGCAGACACAGTAAAAGGAACCTCCTCATCTATACCGTGTTGATCTAGCAGACACAGTAACAGGAACTTCCTCATCTGTACTATGTTGATCTAGCAGACACAGTAACAGGAACTTCCTCATCTATACCATGTTGATCTAGCAGACACAGTAACAGGAACTTCCTCATCTATACCATGTCGATCTATCAGACACAGTAACAGACAGTAACAGGAACTTGCTCATCTATACCATGTTGATCTAGCAGACACAGTAACAGACAGTAACAGGAACTTCCTCATCTATACAATGTTGATCTAGCAGAAACAGTAACAGACAGTAACAGGAACTTCCTCATCTATACCATGTTGATCTAGCAGACACAGTAACAGACAGTAACAGGAACTTCCTCATCTATACCGTGTTGATCTGGCAGACACAGTAACAGACAGAGTAACAGGTACTTCCTCATCTATACCGTGTTGATCTAGCAGACACAGTAACAGAGAGTAACAGGAACTTCCTCATCTATACCATTTTCATCTAGCAGACACAGTAACAGGAACTCCCTCATCTATACAATGTTGATCTAGCAGACACAGTAACAGGAACTTCCTCATCTATACCACGTTGATCTAGCAGACACAGTAACAGGATCTTCCTCATCTATACTATGTTGATCTAGCAGACACAGTAACAGACAGTAACAGGGACTTCCTCATCTATACCATGTTGATCTAGCAGACACAGTAAAAGGAACCTCCTCATCTATACCGTGTTGATCTAGCAGACACAGTAACAGGAACTTCCTCATCTATACCGTGTTGATCTAGCAGACACAGTAACAGGAACTTCCTCATCTATACCATGTTGATCTAGCAGACACAGTAACAGACAGTAACAGGAACTTCCTCATCTATACTATGTTGATCTAGCAGAGACAGTAACAGGAACTTCCTCATCTGTACTATGTTGATCTAGCAGACACAGTAATAGGAACTTCCTCATCTATACCATGTTGATCTAGCAGACACAGTAAAAGACAGTAACTAGAACTTCCTCATCTATACCGTGTTGATCTAGCAGACACAGTAACAGGAACTTCCTCATCTATACCATGTTGATCTAGCAGACATAGTAACAGACAGTAACAGGACCTTCCTCATCTATACCGTATTGATCTAGCAGACACAGTAACAGGAACTTACTCATCTATACCGTGTTGATCTAGCAGACACAGTAACAGAGAGTAACAGGAACTTCCTCAACTGTACCATGTTGATCTAGCAGACACAGTAACAGACAGTAACAGGAACTTCCTCATCTATACCATGTTGATCTAGCAGACACAGTAACAGACAGTAACAGGAACTTCCTCATCTATACCATGTTGATCTTGCAGACACAGTAACAGGAACTTCCTCATCTATACCATGTTGATCTAGCAGACATAGTAACAGACAGTAACCGGAACTTCCTCATCTATACCGTATTGATCTAGCAGACACAGTAACAGGAACTTCCTCATCTATACCGTGTTGATCTAGCAGACACAGTAACAGACAGTAACAGGAACTTCCTCATCTATACCATGTTGATCTAGCAGACACAGTAACAGGAACTTCCTCATCTATACCGTGTTGATCTAGCAGACACAGTAACAGGAACTTCCTCATCTATACCATGTTGATCTAGCAGACACAGTAACAGACAGTAACAGGAACTTCCTCATCTATACTATGTTGATCTAGCAGAGACAGTAACAGGAACTTCCTCAACTGTACTATGTTGATCTAGCAGACACAGTAACAGGAACTTCCTCATCTATACCATGTTGATCTAGCAGACATAGTAACAGACAGTAACAGGACCTTCCTCATCTATACCGTATTGATCTAGCAGACACAGTAACAGGAACTTACTCATCTATACCGTGTTGATCTAGCAGACACAGTAACAGAGAGTAACAGGAACTTCCTCAACTGTACCATGTTGATCTAGCAGACACAGTAACAGACAGTAACAGGAACTTCCTCATCTATACCATGTTGATCTGGCAGACACAGTAACAGACAGAGTAACAGGTACTTCATCATCTATACCGTGTTGATCTAGCAGACACAGTAACAGACAGTAACAGGAACTTCCTCATCTATACCATTTTCATCTAGCAGACACAGTAAAAGGAACCTCCTCATCTATACCGTGTTGATCTAGCAGACACAGTAACAGGAACTTCCTCATCTATACCATGTTGATCTAGCAGACACAGTAACAGGAACTTCCTCATCTATACCATGTTGATCTAGCAGACACAGTAACAGACAGTAACAGGAACTTCCTCATCTATACTATGTTGATCTAGCAGACACAGTAACAGGAACTTCCTCATCTATACCATGTTGATCTAGCAGACACAGTAACAGGAACTTCCTCATCTATACCATGTTGATCTAGCAGACACAGTAACAGACAGTAACAGGAACTTCCTCATCTATACCATGTTGATCTAGCAGACACAGTAACAGACAGTAACAGGAACTTCCTCATCTATACAATGTTGATCTAGCAGAAACAGTAACAGACAGTAACAGGAACTTCCTCATCTATACCATGTTGATCTAACAGACACAGTAACAGACAGTAACAGGAACTTCCTCATCTATACCGTGTTGATCTAGCAGACACAGTAACAGGAACTTCCTCATCTATACCATGTTGATCTAGCAGACATAGTAACAGACAGTAACAGGACCTTCCTCATCTATACCGTATTGATCTAGCAGACACAGTAACAGGAACTTCCTCATCTATACCATGTTGATCTAGCAGACACAGTAACAGGAACTTCCTCATCTATACCATGTTGATCTAGCAGACACAGTAACAGACAGTAACAGGAACTTCCTCATCTATACCGTGTTGATCTGGCAGACACAGTAACAGACAGAGTAACAGGTACTTCCTCATCTATACCGTGTTGATCTAGCAGACACAGTAACAGACAGTAACAGGAACTTCCTCATCTATACCGTGTTGATCTGGCAGACACAGTAACAGACAGAGTAACAGGTACTTCCTCATCTATACCGTGTTGATCTAGCAGACACAGTAACAGACAGTAACAGGAACTTCCTCATCTATACCATTTTCATCTAGCAGACACAGTAACAGGAACTCCCTCATCTATACAATGTTGATCTAGCAGACACAGAAACAGGAACTTCCTCATCTATACCATGTTGATCTAGCAGACACAGTAACAGGATCTTCCTCATCTATACTATGTTGATCTAGCAGACACAGTAACAGACAGTAACAGGGACTTCCTCATCTATACCATGTTGATCTAGCAGACACAGTAAAAGGAACCTCCTCATCTATACCGTGTTGATCTAGCAGACACAGTAACAGGAACTTCCTCATCTATACCGTGTTGATCTAGCAGACACAGTAACAGTAACTTCCTCATCTATACCATGTTGATCTAGCAGACACAGTAACAGGAACTTCCTCATCTATACCATGTTGATCTAGCAGACACAGTAACAGGAACTTCCTCATCTATACCATGTTGATCTAGCAGACACAGTAACAGACAGTAACAGGAACTTCCTCATCTATACTATGTTGATCTAGCAGACACAGTAACAGGAACGTCCTCATCTATACCATGTTGATCTAGCAGACACAGTAACAGGAACTTCCTCATCTATACCATGTTGATCTAGCAGACACAGTAACAGACAGTAACAGGAACTTGCTCATCTATACCATGTTGATCTAGCAGACACAGTAACAGACAGTAACAGGAACTTCCTCATCTATACAATGTTGATCTAGCAGAAACAGTAACAGACAGTAACAGGAACTTCCTCATCTATACCATGTTGATCTAGCAGACACAGTAACAGACAGTAACAGGAACTTCCTCATCTATACCGTGTTGATCTGGCAGACACAGTAACAGACAGAGTAACAGGTACTTCCTCATCTATACCGTGTTGATCTAGCAGACACAGTAACAGACAGTAACAGGAACTTCCTCATCTATACCATTTTCATCTAGCAGACACAGTAACAGGAACTCCCTCATCTATACAATGTTGATCTAGCAGACACAGTAACAGGAACTTCCTCATCTATACCATGTTGATCTAGCAGACACAGTAACAGACAGTAACAGGAACTTCCTCATCTATACCATTTTCATCTAGCAGACACAGTAACAGGAACTCCCTCATCTATACAATGTTGATCTAGCAGACACAGTAACAGGAACTTCCTCATCTATACCATGTTGATCTAGCAGACACAGTAACAGGATCTTCCTCATCTATACTATGTTGATCTAGCAGACACAGTAACAGACAGTAACAGGGACTTCCTCATCTATACCATGTTGATCTAGCAGACACAGTAAAAGGAACCTCCTCATCTATACCGTGTTGATCTAGCAGACACAGTAACAGGAACTTCCTCATCTATACCGTGTTGATCTAGCAGACACAGTAACAGACAGTAACAGGAACTTCCTCATCTATACTATGTTGATCTAGCAGAGACAGTAACAGGAACTTCCTCATCTGTACTATGTTGATCTAGCAGACACAGTAATAGGAACTTCCTCATCTATACCATGTTGATCTAGCAGACACAGTAAAAGACAGTAACAGGAACTTCCTCATCTATACCGTGTTGATCTAGCAGACACAGTAACAGGAACTTCCTCATCTATACCATGTTGATCTAGCAGACATAGTAACAGACAGTAACAGGACCTTCCTCATCTATACCGTATTGATCTAGCAGACACAGTACCAGGAACTTACTCATCCATACCGTGTTGATCTAGCAGACACAGTAACAGAGAGTAACAGGAACTTCCTCAACTGTACCATGTTGATCTAGCAGACACAGTAACAGACAGTAACAGGAACTTCCTCATCTATACCATGTTGATCTAGCAGACACAGTAACAGACAGTAACAGGAACTTCCTCATCTATACCATGTTGATCTAGCAGACACAGTAACAGGAACTTCCTCATCTATACCATGTTGATCTAGCAGACATAGTAACAGACAGTAACCGGAACTTCCTCATCTATACCGTATTGATCTAGCAGACACAGTAACAGGAACTTCCTCATCTATACCGTGTTGATCTAGCAGACACAGTAACAGACAGTAACAGGAACTTCCTCATCTATACCATGTTGATCTAGCAGACACAGTAACAGGAACTTCCTCATCTATACCGTGTTGATCTAGCAGACACAGTAACAGGAACTTCCTCATCTATACCATGTTGATCTAGCAGACACAGTAACAGACAGTAACAGGAACTTCCTCATCTATACTATGTTGATCTAGCAGAGACAGTAACAGGAACTTCCTCATCTGTACTATGTTGATCTAGCAGACACAGTAACAGGAACTTCCTCATCTATACCATGTTGATACTGGCAGACATAGTAACAGACAGTAACAGGAACCTCCTAATCTATACAATGTTGATCTAGCAGAAACAGTAACAGACAGTAACAGGAACTTCCTCATCTATACCATGTTGATCTAGCAGACACAGTAACAGACAGTAACAGGAACTTCCTCATCTTTACCGTGTTGATCTGGCAGACACAGTAACAGACAGAGTAACAGGTACTTCATCATCTATACCGTGTTGATCTAGCAGACACAGTAACAGACAGTAACAGGAACTTCCTCATCTATACCATTTTCATCTAGCAGACACAGTAAAAGGAACCTCCTCATCTATACCGTGTTGATCTAGCAGACACAGTAACAGGAACTTCCTCATCTATACCATGTTGATCTAGCAGACACAGTAACAGGAACTTCCTCATCTATACCATGTTGATCTAGCAGACACAGTAACAGACAGTAACAGGAACTTCCTCATCTATACTATGTTGATCTAGCAGACACAGTAACAGGAACTTCCTCATCTATACCATGTTGATCTAGCAGACACAGTAACAGGAACTTCCTCATCTATACCATGTTGATCTAGCAGACACAGTAACAGACAGTAACAGGAACTTCCTCATCTATACCATGTTGATCTAGCAGACACAGTAACAGACAGTAACAGGAACTTCCTCATCTATACAATGTTGATCTAGCAGAAACAGTAACAGACAGTAACAGGAACTTCCTCATCTATACCTTGTTGATCTAGCAGACACAGTAACAGACAGTAACAGGAACTTCCTCATCTATACCGTGTTGATCTGGCAGACACAGTAACAGACAGAGTAACAGGTACTTCCTCATCTATACCGTGTTGATCTAGCAGACACAGTAACAGGAACTTCCTCATCTATACCATGTTGATCTAGCAGACACAGTAACAGACAGTAACAGGAACTTCCTCATCTATACCATGTTGATCTAGCAGACACAGTAACAGACAGTAACAGGAACTTCCTCATCTATACCATGTTGATCTAGCAGACACAGTAACAGGAACTTCCTCATCTATACCATGTTGATCTAGCAGACATAGTAACAGACAGTAACCGGAACTTCCTCATCTATACCGTATTGATCTAGCAGACACAGTAACAGGAACTTCCTCATCTATACCGTGTTGATCTAGCAGACACAGTAACAGACAGTAACAGGAACTTCCTCATCTATACCATGTTGATCTAGCAGAGACAGTAACAGGAACTTCCTCATCTGTACTATGTTGATCTAGCAGACACAGTAACAGGAACTTCCTCATCTATACCATGTTGATCTAGCAGACATAGTAACAGACAGTAACAGGAACCTCCTCATCTATACAATGTTGATCTAGCAGAAACAGTAACAGACAGTAACAGGAACTTCCTCATCTATACCATGTTGATCTAGCAGACACAGTAACAGACAGTAACAGGAACTTCCTCATCTTTACCGTGTTGATCTGGCAGACACCGTAACAGACAGAGTAACAGGTACGTCATCATCTATACCGTGTTGATCTAGCAGACACAGTAACAGACAGTAACAGGAACTTCCTCATCTATACCATTTTCATCTAGCAGACACAGTAAAAGGAACCTCCTCATCTATACCGTGTTGATCTAGCAGACACAGTAACAGGAACTTCCTCATCTATACCATGTTGATCTAGCAGACACAGTAACAGGAACTTCCTCATCTATACCATGTTGATCTAGCAGACACAGTAACAGACAGTAACAGGAACTTCCTCATCTATACTATGTTGATCTAGCAGACACAGTAACAGGAACTTCCTCATCTATACCATGTTGATCTAGCAGACACAGTAACAGGAACTTCCTCATCTATACCATGTTGATCTAGCAGACAGAGTAACAGACAGTAACAGGAACTTCCTCATCTATACCATGTTGATCTAGCAGACACAGTAACAGACAGTAACAGGAACTTCCTCATCTATACAATGTTGATCTAGCAGAAACAGTAACAGACAGTAACAGGAACTTCCTCATCTATACCATGTTGATCTAGCAGACACAGTAACAGACAGTAACAGGAACTTCCTCATCTATACCGTGTTGATCTGGCAGACACAGTAACAGACAGAGTAACAGGAACTTCCTCATCTATACCATTTTCATCTAGCAGACACAGTAACAGGAACTCCCTCATCTATACAATGTTGATCTAGCAGACACAGTAACAGGAACTTCCTCATCAATAACATGTTGATCTAGCAGACACAGTAACAGGACCTCCCTCATCTATACCATGTTGATCTAGCAGACACAGTAACAGGAACTTCCTCATCTATACCATGTTGATCTAGCAGACACAGTAACAGGAACTTCCTCATCTATACTATGTTGATCTAGTTGACACAGTAACAGACAGTAACAGGAACTTCCTCATCTATACCATGTTGATCTAGCAGACACAGTAACAGGAACCTCCTCATCTATACCGTGTTGATCTAGCAGACACAGTAACAGGAACTTCCTCATCTATACCATGTTGATCTAGCAGACACGGTAACAGGAACTTCCTCATCTATACCGTGTTGATCTAGCAGACACAGTAACAGGAACTTCCTCATCTATATCATGTTGATCTAGCAGACACAGTAACAGGAACTTCCTCATCTATACCATGTTGATCTAGCAGACACTGTAACAGGAACTTCCTCATCTATACCATGTTAATCTAGCAGACATAGTAACAGACAGTAACCGGAACTTCCTCATCTATACCGGGTTGATCTAGCAGACACAGTAACAGGAACTTCCTCATCTATACCGTGTTGATCTAGCAGACACAGTAACAGACAGTAACAGGAACTTCCTCATCTATACCATGTTGATCTAGCAGACACAGTAACAGGCACTTCCTCATCTATACCATGTTGATCTAGCAGACACAGTAACAGGAACTTCCTCATCTATACCATGTTGATCTAGCAGACACAGTAACAGACAGTAACAGGAACCTCCTCATCTATACAATGTTGATCTAGCAGAAACAGTAACAGACAGTAACAGGAACTTCCTCATCTATACCATGTTGATCTAGCAGACACAGTAACAGGAACTTCCTCATCTATACCGTGTTGATCTGGCAGACACAGTAACAGACAGAGTAACAGGTACTTCCTCATCTATACCGTGTTGATCTAGCAGACACAGTAACAGACAGTAACAGGAACTTCCTCATCTATACCATTTTCATCTAGCAGACACAGTAACAGGAACTTCCTCATCTATACCATGTTGATCTAGCAGACACAGTAACAGACAGTAACAGGAACCTCCTCATCTATACCGTGTTGATCTAGCAGACACAGTAACAGTAACTTCCTCATCAATATCATGTTGATCTAGCAGACACAGTAACAGACAGTAACAGGAACTTCCTCATCTATACCGTGTTGATCTAGCAGACACAGTAACAGGAACTTCCTCATCTATACCGTGTTGATCTAGCAGACACAGTAACAGACAGTAACAGGAACTTCCTCATCTATACCATTTTCATCTAGCAGACACAGTAACAGACAGTAACAGGAACTTCCTCATCTATACCATATTCATCTAGCAGACACAGTAACAGGAACTCCCTCATCTATACAATGTTGATCTAGCAGACACAGTAACAGGAACTTCCTCATCTATACCATGTTGATCTAGCAGACACAGTAACAGGATCTTCCTCATCTATACTATGTTGATCTAGCAGACACAGTAACAGACAGTAACAGGGACTTCCTCATCTATACCATGTTGATCTAGCAGACAAAGTAAAAGGAACCTCCTCATCTATACCGTGTTGATCTAGCAGACACAGTAACAGGAACTCCCTCATCTATACAATGTTGATCTAGCAGACACAGTAACAGGCAATTCCTCATCTATACCATGTTGATCTAGCAGACACAGTAACAGGAACTTCCTCATCTATACCATGTTGATCTAGCAGACACAGTAACAGACAGTAACAGGAACCTCCTCATCTATACAATGTTGATCTAGCAGAAACAGTAACAGACAGTAACAGGAACTTCCTCATCTATACCGTGTTGATCTGGCAGACACAGTAACAGACAGAGTAACAGGTACTTCCTCATCTATACCGTGTTGATCTAGCAGACACAGTAACAGACAGTAACAGGAACTTCCTCATCTATACCATTTTCATCTAGCAGACACAGTAACAGGAACTCCCTCATCTATACAATGTTGATCTAGCAGACACAGTAACAGGAACTTCCTCATTATTACCATGTTGATCTAGCAGACACAGTAACAGGATCTTCCTCATCTATACTATGTTGATCTAGCAGACACAGTAACAGACAGTAACAGGGACTTCCTCATCTATACCATGTTGATCTAGCAGACAAAGTAAAAGGAACCTCCTCATCTATACCGTGTTGATCTAGCAGACACAGTAACAGGAACTTCCTCATCTATACCATGTTGATCTAGCAGACACAGTAACAGACAGTAACAGGAACCTCCTCATCTATACCGTGTTGATCTAGCAGACACAGTAACAGGAACTTCCTCATCTATACCATGTTGATCTAGCAGACACAGTAACAGACAGTAACAGGAACTTCCTCATCTGTACCATGTTGATCTAGCAGACACAGTAACAGACAGTAACAGGAACTTCCTCATCTATACCATTTCATCTAGCAGACACAGTAACAGGAACTCCCTCATCTATACAATGTTGATCTAGCAGACACAGTAACAGGAACTTCCTCATCTATACCATGTTGATCTAGCAGACACAGTAACAGGAACTTCCTCATCTATACTATGTTGATCTAGTTGACACAGTAACAGACAGTAACAGGAACTTCCTCATCTATACCATGTTGATCTAGCAGACACAGTAACAGGAACCTCCTCATCTATACCGTGTTGATCTAGCAGACACAGTAACAGGAACTTCCTCATCTATACCGTGTTGATCTGGCAGACACAGTAACAGACAGAGTAACAGGAACTTCCTCATCTATACCATGTTGATCTAGCAGACACGGTAACAGGAACTTCCTCATCTATACCGTGTTGATCTAGCAGACACAGTAACAGGAACTTCCTCATCTATACCATGTTGATCTAGCAGACACAGTAACAGGAACTTCCTCATCTATACCATGTTGATCTAGCAGACACAGTAATAGACAGTAACAGGAACTTCCTCATCTATACCATTTCATCTAGCAGACACAGTAACAGGAACCCCCTCATCTATACCATGTTGATCTAGCAGACACAGTAACAGACAGTAACAGGAACTTCCTCATCTATACCATTTCATCTAGCAGACACAGTAACAGGAACTCCCTCATCTATACAATGTTGATCTAGCAGACACAGTAACAGGAACTTCCTCATCTATACCATGTTGATCTAGCAGACACAGTAACAGGAACTTCCTCATCTATACTATGTTGATCTAGTTGACACAGTAACAGACAGTAACAGGAACTTCCTCATCTATACCATGTTGATCTAGCAGACACAGTAACAGGAACCTCCTCATCTATACCGTGTTGATCTAGCAGACACAGTAACAGGAACTTCCTCATCTCTACCGTGTTGATCTGGCAGACACAGTAACAGACAGAGTAACAGGAACTTCCTCATCTATACCATGTTGATCTAGCAGACACGGTAACAGGAACTTCCTCATCTATACCGTGTTGATCTAGCAGACACAGTAACAGGAACTTCCTCATCTATACCATGTTGATCTAGCAGACACAGTAACAGGAACTTCCTCATCTATACCATGTTGATCTAGCAGACACAGTAATAGACAGTAACAGGAACTTCCTCATCTATACCGTGTTGATCTAGCAGACACAGTAACAGGAACTTCCTCATCTATACCATGTTGATCTAGCAGACATAGTAACAGACAGTAACCGGAACTTCCTCATCTATACCGTGTTGATCTAGCAGACACAGTAACAGGAACTTCCTCATCTATACCATGTTGATCTAGCAGACACAGTAACAGACAGTAACAGGAACTTCCTCATCTATACCATGTTGATCTAGCAGACACAGTAACAGGCACTTCCTCATCTATACCATGTTGATCTAGCAGACACAGTAACAGGAACTTCCTCATCTATACCATGTTGATCTAGCAGACACAGTAACAGACAGTAACAGGAACTTCCTCATCTATACCATGTTGATCTAGCAGACACAGTAACAGACAGTAACAGGAACTTCCTCATCTATACCGTGTTGATCTGGCAGACACAGTAACAGACAGAGTAACAAGTACTTCCTCATCTATACCGTGTTGATCTAGCAGACACAGTAACAGACAGTAACAGGAACTTCCTCATCTATACCATTTTCATCTAGCAGACACAGTAACAGGAACTCCCTCATCTATACAATGTTGATCTAGCAGACACAGTAACAGGAACTTCCTCATCTATACCATGTTGATCTAGCAGACACAGTAACAGGATCTTCCTCATCTATACTATGTTGATCTAGCAGACACAGTAACAGACAGTAACAGGGACTTCCTCATCTATACCATGTTGATCTAGCAGACACAGTAAAAGGAACCTCCTCATCTATACCGTGTTGATCTAGCAGACACAGTAACAGGAACTTCCTCATCTATACCGTGTTGATCTAGCAGACACAGTAACAGGAACTTCCTCATCTATACCATGTTGATCTAGCAGACACAGTAACAGACAGTAACAGGAACTTCCTCATCTATACTATGTTGATCTAGCAGACACAGTAACAGGAACGTCCTCATCTATACCATGTTGATCTAGCAGACACAGTAACAGGAACTTCCTCATCTATACCATGTTGATCTAGCAGACACAGTAACAGACAGTAACAGGAACTTCCTCATCTATACCATGTTGATCTAGCAGACACAGTAACAGACAGTAACAGGAACTTCCTCATCTATACAATGTTGATCTAGAAGAAACAGTACCAGACAGTAACAGGAACTACCTCATCTATACAATGTTGATCTAGCAGACACAGTAACAGACAGTAACAGGAACTTCCTCAACTATACCGTGTTGATCTGGCAGACACAGTAACAGACAGAGTAACAGGTACTTCCTCATCTATACCGTGTTGATCTAGCAGACACAGTAACAGACAGTAACAGGAACTTCCTCATCTATACCATTTTCATCTAGCAGACACAGTAACAGGGACTTCCTCATCTATACCGTGTTGATCTAGCAGACACAGTAACAGGAACTTCCTCATCTATACCGTGTTGATCTAGCAGACACAGTAACAAGAACTTCCTCATCTATACCATGTTGATCTAGCAGACACAGTAACAGACAGTAACAGGAACTTCCTCATCTATACTATGTTGATCTAGCAGAGACAGTAACAGGAACTTCCTCATCTGTACTATGTTGATCTAGCAGACACAGTAATAGGAACTTCCTCATCTATACCATGTTGATCTAGCAGACACAGTAACAGACAGTAACAGGAACTTCCTCATCTATACCGTGTTGATCTAGCAGACACAGTAACAGGAACTTCCTCATCTATACCATGTTGATCTAGCAGACATAGTAACAGACAGTAACAGGACCTTCCTCATCTATACCGTATTGATCTAGCAGACACAGTAACAGGAACTTCCTCATCTATACCATGTTGATCTAGCAGACACAGTAACAGGAAATTCCTCATCTATACCATGTTGATCTAGCAGACACAGTAACAGACAGTAACAGGAACTTCCTCATCTATAACGTGTTGATCTGGCAGACACAGTAACAGACAGAGTAACAGGTACTTCATCATCTATACCGTGTTGATCTAGCAGACACAGTAACAGACAGTAACAGGAACTTCCTCATCTATACCGTGTTGATCTGGCAGACACAGTAACAGACAGTAACAGGAACTTCCTCATCTATACCATTTTCATCTAGCAGACACAGTAACAGGAACTTCCTCATCTATACCGTGTTGATCTAGCAGACACAGTAACAGGAACTTCCTGATCTATACCATGTTGATCTAGCAGACACAGTAACAGACAGTAACAGGAACTTCCTCATCTATACTATGTTGATCTAGCAGAGACAGTAACAGGAACTTCCTCATCTGTACTATGTTGATCTAGCAGACACAGTAACAGAAACTTCCTCATCTATACCATGTTGATCTAGCAGACATAGTAACAGACAGTAACAGGAACCTCCTCATCTATACAATGTTGAACTAGCAGAAACAGTAACAGACAGTAACAGGAACTTCCTCATCTATACCATGTTGATCTAGCAGACACAGTAACAGACAGTAACAGGAACTTCCTCATCTATACCATTTTCATCTAGCAGACACAGTAAAAGGAACCTCCTCATCTATACCGTGTTGATCTAGCAGACACAGTAACAGGAACTTCCTCATCTATACCATGTTGATCTAGCAGACACAGTAACAGGAACTTCCTCATCTATACCATGTTGATCTAGCAGACACAGTAACAGACAGTAACAGGAACTTCCTCATCTATACTATGTTGATCTAGCAGACACAGTAACAGGAACTTCCTCATCTATACCATGTTGATCTAGCAGACACAGTAACAGGAACTTCCTCATCTATACCATGTTGATCTAGCAGACACAGTAACAGACAGTAACAGGAACTTCCTCATCTATACCATGTTGATCTAGCAGACACAGTAACAGACAGTAACAGGAACTTCCTCATCTATACAATGTTGATCTAGCAGAAACAGTAACAGACAGTAACAGGAACTTCCTCATCTATACCATGTTGATCTAGCAGACACAGTAACAGACAGTAACAGGAACTTCCTCATCTATACCATTTTCATCTAGCAGACACAGTAACAGGAACTCCCTCATCTATACAATGTTGATCTAGCAGACACAGTAACAGGAACTTCCTCATCAATAACATGTTGATCTAGCAGACACAGTAACAGGACCTCCCTCATCTATACCATGTTGATCTAGCAGACACAGTAACAGGAACTTCCTCATCTATACCATGTTGATCTAGCAGACACAGTAACAGGAACCTCCTCATCTATACCGTGTTGATCTAGCAGACACAGTAACAGGAACTTCCTCATCTATACCATGTTGATCTAGCAGACACGGTAACATGAACTTCCTCATCTATACCGTGTTGATCTAGCAGACACAGTAACAGGAACTTCCTCATCTATATCATGTTGATCTAGCAGACACAGTAACAGGAACTTCCTCATCTATACCATGTTGATCTAGCAGACACAGTAACAGACAGTAACAGGAACTTCCTCATCTATACCATGTTGATCTAGCAGACACAGTAACAGGAACTTCCTCATCTATACCATGTTGATCTAGCAGACATAGTAACAGACAGTAACCGGAACTTCCTCATCTATACCGTGTTGATCTAGCAGACACAGTAACAGGAACTTCCTCATCTATACCGTGTTGATCTAGCAGACACAGTAACAGACAGTAACAGGAACTTCCTCATCTATACCATGTAGATCTAGCAGACACAGTAACAGGCACTTCCTCATCTATACCATGTTGATCTAGCAGACACAGTAACAGGAACTTCCTCATCTATACCATGTTGATCTAGCAGACACAGTAAAAGACAGTAACAGGAACCTCCTCATCTATACAATGTTGATCTAGCAGAAACAGTAACAGACAGTAACAGGAACTTCCTCATCTATACCATGTTGATCTAGCAGACACAGTAACAGGAACTTCCTCATCTATACCGTGTTGATCTGGCAGACACAGTAACAGACAGAGTAACAGGTACTTCCTCATCTATACCGTGTTGATCTAGCAGACACAGTAACAGACAGTAACAGGAACTTCCTCATCTATACCATTTTCATCTAGCAGACACAGTAACAGGAACTTCCTCATCTATACAATGTTGATCTAGCAGACACAGTAACAGGAACTTCCTCATCTATACCATGTTGATCTAGCAGACACAGTAACAGGATCTTCCTCATCTATACTATGTTGATCTAGCAGACACAGTAACAGACAGTAACAGGGACTTCCTCATCTATACCATGTTGATCTAGCAGACAAAGTAAAAGGAACCTCCTCATCTATACCGTGTTGATCTAGCAGACACAGTAACAGGAACTCCCTCATCTATACAATGTTGATCTAGCAGACACAGTAACAGGCACTTCCTCATCTATACCATGTTGATCTAGCAGACACAGTAACAGGAACTTCCTCATCTATACCATGTTGATCTAGCAGACACAGTAACAGACAGTAACAGGAACCTCCTCATCTATACAATGTTGATCTAGCAGAAACAGTAACAGACAGTAACAGGAACTTCCTCATCTATACCATGTTGATCTAGCAGACACAGTAACAGACAGTAACAGGAACTTCCTCATCTATACCGTGTTGATCTGGCAGACACAGTAACAGACAGAGTAACAGGTACTTCCTCATCTGTACCGTGTTGATCTAGCAGACACAGTAACAGACAGTAACAGGAACTTCCTCATCTATACCATTTTCATCTAGCAGACACAGTAACAGGAACTCCCTCATCTATACAATGTTGATCTAGCAGACACAGTAACAGGAACTTCCTCATCTATACCATGTTGATCTAGCAGACACAGTAACAGGATCTTCCTCATCTATACTATGTTGATCTAGCAGACACAGTAACAGACAGTAACAGGGACTTCCTCATCTATACCATGTTGATCTAGCAGACAAAGTAAAAGGAACCTCCTCATCTATACCGTGTTGATCTAGCAGACACAGTAACAGGAACTTCCTCATCTATACCATGTTGATCTAGCAGACACAGTAACAGACAGTAACAGGAACCTCCTCATATATACCGTGTTGATCTAGCAGACACAGTAACAGGAACTTCCTCATCTATACCATGTTGATCTAGCAGACACAGTAACAGACAGTAACAGGAACTTCCTCATCTATACCATGTTGATCTAGCAGACACAGTAACAGACAGTAACAGGAACTTCCTCATCTATACCATTTTCATCTAGCAGACACAGTAACAGGAACTCCCTCATCTATACAATGTTGATCTAGCAGACACAGTAACAGGAACTTCCTCATCAATAACATGTTGATCTAGCAGACACAGTAACAGGACCTCCCTCATCTATACCATGTTGATCTAGCAGACACAGTAACAGGAACTTCCTCATCTATACCATGTTGATCTAGCAGACACAGTAACAGGAACTTCCTCATCTATACTATGTTGATCTAGTTGACACAGTAACAGACAGTAACAGGAACTTCCTCATCTATACCATGTTGATCTAGCAGACACAGTAACAGGAACCTCCTCATCTATACCGTGTTGATCTAGCAGACACAGTAACAGGTACTTCCTCATCTATACCGTGTTGATCTAGAAGACACAGTAACAGGAACTTCCTCATCTATACCATGTTGATCTAGCAGACACGGTAACAGGAACTTCCTCATCTATACCGTGTTGATCTAGCAGACACAGTAACAGGAACTTCCTCATCTATACCATGTTGATCTAGCAGACACAGTAACAGGAACTTCCTCATCTATACCATGTTGATCTAGCAGACACAGTAATAGACAGTTACAGGAACTTCCTCATCTATACCGTGTTGATCTAGCAGACACAGTAACAGGAACTTCCTCATCTATACCATGTTGATCTAGCAGACATAGTAACAGACAGTAACCGGAACTTCCTCATCTATACCGTGTTGATCTAGCAGACACAGTAACAGGAACTTCCTCATCTATACCATGTTGATCTAGCAGACACAGTAACAGACAGTAACAGGAAATTCCTCATCTATACCATGTTGATCTAGCAGACACAGTAACAGGCACTTCCTCATCTATACCATGTTGATCTAGCAGACACAGTAACAGGAACTTCCTCATCTATACCATCTTGATCTAGCAGACACAGTAACAGACAGTAACAGGAACTTCCTCATCTATACCATGTTGATCTAGCAGACACAGTAACAGACAGTAACAGGAACTTCCTCATCTATAACGTGTTGATCTGGCAGACACAGTAACAGACAGAGTAACAGGTACTTCCTCATCTATACCGTGTTGATCTAGCAGACACAGTAACAGACAGTAACAGGAACTTCCTCATCTATACCATTTTCATCTAGCAGACACAGTAACAGGAACTCCCTCATCTATACAATGTTGATCTAGCAGACACAGTAACAGGAACTTCCTCATCTATATCATGTTGATCTAGCAGACACAGTAACAGGATCTTCCTCATCTATACTATGTTGATCTAGCAGACACAGTAACAGACAGTAACAGGGACTTCCTCATCTATACCATGTTGATCTAGCAGACAAAGTAAAAGGAACCGCCTCATCTATACCGTGTTGATCTAGCAGACACAGTAACAGGAACTTCCTCATCTATACCATGTTGATCTAGCAGACACAGTAACAGACAGTAACAGGAACCTCCTCATCTATACCGTGTTGATCTAGCAGACACAGTAACAGGAACTTCCTCATCTATACCATGTTGATCTAGCAGACACAGTAACAGACAGTAACAGGAACTTCCTCATCTATACCATGTTGATCTAGCAGACACAGTAACAGACAGTAACAGGAACTTCCTCATCTATACCATTTTCATCTAGCAGACACAGTAACAGGAACTCCCTCATCTATACAATGTTGATCTAGCAGAAACAGTAACAGGAACTTCCTCATCAATAACATGTTGATCTAGCAGACACAGTAACAGGACCTCCCTCATCTATACCATGTTGATCTAGCAGACACAGTAACAGGAACTTCCTCATCTATACCATGTTGATCTAGCAGACACAGTAACAGGAACTTCCTCATCTATACTATGTTGATCTAGTTGACACAGTAACAGACAGTAACAGGAACTTCCTCATCTATACCATGTTGATCTAGCAGACACAGTAACAGGAACCTCCTCATCTATACCGTGTTGATCTAGCAGACACAGTAACAGGAACTTCCTCATCTATACCGTGTTGATCTGGCAGACACAGTAACAAACAGAGTAACAGGTACTTCCTCATCTATACCGTGTTGATCTAGAAGACATAGTAACAGGAACTTCCTCATCTATACCATGTTGATCTAGCAGACACGGTAACAGGAACTTCCTCATCTATACCGTGTTGATCTAGCAGACACAGTAACAGGAACTTCCTCATCTATACCATGTTGATCTAGCAGACACGGTAACAGGAACTTCCTCATCTATACCATGTTGATCTAGCAGACACAGTAACAGACAGTAACAGGAACTTCCTCATCTATACTATGTTGATCTAGCAGAGACAGTAACAGGAACTTCCTCATCTGTACTATGTTGATCTAGCAGACACAGTAACAGGAACTTCCTCATCTATACCATGTTGATCTAGCAGACACAGTAACAGGAACTTCCTCATCTATACCATGTTGATCTAGCAGACACAGTAACAGACAGTAACAGGAACTTCCTCATCTATACAATGTTGATCTAGCAGAAACAGTAACAGACAGTAACAGGAACTTCCTCATCTATACCATGTTGATCTAGCAGACACAGTAACAGACAGTAACAGGAACTTCCTCATCTATACCGTGTTGATCTGGCAGACACAGTAACAGACAGAGTAACAGGTACTTCATCATCTATACCGTGTTGATCTAGCAGACACAGTAACAGACAGTAACAGGAACTTCCTCATCTATACCATTTTCATCTAGCAGACACAGTAAAAGGAACCTCCTCATCTATACCGTGTTGATCTAGCAGACACAGTAACAGGAACTTCCTCATCTATACCATGTTGATCTAGCAGACACAGTAACAGGAACTTCCTCATCTATACCATGTTGATCTAGCAGACACAGTAACAGACAGTAACAGGAACTTCCTCATCTATACTATGTTGATCTAGCAGACACAGTAACAGGAACTTCCTCATCTATACCATGTTGATCTAGCAGACACAGTAACAGGAACTTCCTCATCTATACCATGTTGATCTAGCAGACACAGTAACAGACAGTAACAGGAACTTCCTCATCTATACCATGTTGATCTAGCAGACACAGTAACAGACAGTAACAGGAACTTCCTCATCTATACAATGTTGATCTAGCAGAAACAGTAACAGACAGTAACAGGAACTTCCTCATCTATACCATGTTGATCTAGCAGACACAGTAACAGACAGTAACAGGAACTTCCTCATCTATACCCTTTTCATCTAGCAGACACAGTAACAGGAACTCCCTCATCTATACAATGTTGATCTAGCAGACACAGTAACAGGAACTTCCTCATCAATAACATGTTGATCTAGCAGACACAGTAACAGGACCTCCCTCATCTATACCATGTTGATCTAGCAGACACAGTAACAGGAACTTCCTCATCTATACCATGTTGATCTAGCAGACACAGTAACAGGAACCTCCTCATCTATACCGTGTTGATCTAGCAGACACAGTAACAGGAACTTCCTCATCTATACCATGTTGATCTAGCAGACACGGTAACATGAACTTCCTCATCTATACCGTGTTGATCTAGCAGACACAGTAACAGGAACTTCCTCATCTATACCATGTTGATCTAGCAGACACAGTAACAGGAACTTCCTCATCTATACTATGTTGATCTAGTTGACACAGTAACAGACAGTAACAGGAACTTCCTCATCTATACCATGTTGATCTAGCAGACACAGTAACAGGAACCTCCTCATCTATACCGTGTTGATCTAGCAGACACAGTAACAGGAACTTCCTCATCTATACCGTGTTGATCTGGCAGACACAGTAACAAACAGAGTAACAGGTACTTCCTCATCTATACCGTGTTGATCTAGAAGACACAGTAACAGGAACTTCCTCATCTATACCATGTTGATCTAGCAGACACGGTAACAGGAACTTCCTCATCTATACCGTGTTGATCTAGCAGACACAGTAACAGGAACTTCCTCATCTATACCATGTTGATCTAGCAGACACAGTAACAGGAACTTCCTCATCTATACCATGTTGATCTAGCAGACACAATAATAGACAGTAACAGGAACTTCCTCATCTATACCGTGTTGATCTAGCAGACACAGTAACAGGAACTTCCTCATCTATACCATGTTGATCTAGCAGACATAGTAACAGACAGTAACCGGAACTTCCTCATCTATACCGTGTTGATCTAGCAGACACAGTAACAGGAACTTCCTCATCTATACCATGTTGATCTAGCAGACACAGTAACAGACAGTAACAGGAACTTCCTCATCTATACCATGTTGATCTAGCAGACACAGTAACAGGAACTTCCTCATCTATACCATGTTGATCTAGCAGACATAGTAACAGACAGTAACCGGAACTTCCTCATCTATACCGTGTTGATCTAGCAGACACAGTAACAGGAACTTCCTCATCTATACCGTGTTGATCTAGCAGACACAGTAACAGACAGTAACAGGAACTTCCTCATCTATACCATGTTGATCTAGCAGACACAGTAACAGGCACTTCCTCATCTATACCATGTTGATCTAGCAGACACAGTAACAGGAACTTCCTCATCTATACCATGTTGATCTAGCAGACACAGTAACAGACAGTAACAGGAACCTCCTCATCTATACAATGTTGATCTAGCAGAAACAGTAACAGACAGTAACAGGAACTTCCTCATCTATACCATGTTGATCTAGCAGACACAGTAACAGGAACTTCCTCATCTATACCGTGTTGATCTGGCAGACACAGTAACAGACAGAGTAACAGGTACTTCCTCATCTATACCGTGTTGATCTAGCAGACACAGTAACAGACAGTAACAGGAACTTCCTCATCTATACCATTTTCATCTAGCAGACACAGTAACAGGAACTCCCTCATCTATACAATGTTGATCTAGCAGACACAGTAACAGGAACTTCCTCATCTATACCATGTTGATCTAGCAGACACAGTAACAGGATCTTCCTCATCTATACTATGTTGATCTAGCAGACACAGTAACAGACAGTAACAGGGACTTCCTCATCTATACCATGTTGATCTAGCAGACAAAGTAAAAGGAACCTCCTCATCTATACCGTGTTGATCTAGCAGACACAGTAACAGGAACTCCCTCATCTATACAATGTTGATCTAGCAGACACAGTAACAGGCACTTCCTCATCTATACCATGTTGATCTAGCAGACACAGTAACAGGAACTTCCTCATCTATACCATGTTGAATTAGCAGACACAGTAACAGACAGTAACAGGAACCTCCTCATCTATACAATGTTGATCTAGCAGAAACAGTAACAGACAGTAACAGGAACTTCCTCATCTATACCATGTTGATCTAGCAGACACAGTAACAGACAGTAACAGGAACTTCCTCATCTATACCGTGTTGATCTGGCAGACACAGTAACAGACAGAGTAACAGGTACTTCCTCATCTATACCGTGTTGATCTAGCAGACACAGTAACAGACAGTAACAGGAACTTCCTCATCTATACCATTTTCATCTAGCAGACACAGTAACAGGAACTCCCTCATCTATACAATGTTGATCTAGCAGACACAGTAACAGGAACTTCCTCATCTATACCATGTTGATCTAGCAGACACAGTAACAGACAGTAACAGGGACTTCCTCATCTATACCATGTTGATCTAGCAGACAAAGTAAAAGGAACCTCCTCATCTATACCGTGTTGATCTAGCAGACACAGTAACAGGAACTTCCTCATCTATACCATGTTGATCTAGCAGACACAGTAACAGACAGTAACAGGAACCTCCTCATCTATACCGTGTTGATTTAGCAGACACAGTAACAGGAACTTCCTCATCTATACCATGTTGATCTAGCAGACACAGTAACAGACAGTAACAGGAACCTCCTCATCTATACAATGTTGATCTAGCAGAAACAGTAACAGACAGTAACAGGAACTTCCTCATCTATACCATGTTGATCTAGCAGACACAGTAACAGGAACTTCCTCATCTATACCGTGTTGATCTGGCAGACACAGTAACAGACAGAGTAACAGGTACTTCCTCATCTATACCGTGTTGATCTAGCAGACACAGTAACAGACAGTAACAGGAACTTCCTCATCTATACCATTTTCATCTAGCAGACACAGTAACAGGAACTCCCTCATCTATACAATGTTGATCTAGCAGACACAGTAACAGGAACTTCCTCATCTATACCATGTTGATCTAGCAGACACAGTAACAGGATCTTCCTCATCTATACTATGTTGATCTAGCAGACACAGTAACAGACAGTAACAGGGACTTCCTCATCTATACCATGTTGATCTAGCAGACAAAGTAAAAGGAACCTCCTCATCTATACCGTGTTGATCTAGCAGACACAGTAACAGGAACTCCCTCATCTATACAATGTTGATCTAGCAGACACAGTAACAGGCACTTCCTCATCTATACCATGTTGATCTAGCAGACACAGTAACAGGAACTTCCTCATCTATACCATGTTGAATTAGCAGACACAGTAACAGACAGTAACAGGAACCTCCTCATCTATACAATGTTGATCTAGCAGAAACAGTAACAGACAGTAACAGGAACTTCCTCATCTATACCATGTTGATCTAGCAGACACAGTAACAGACAGTAACAGGAACTTCCTCATCTATACCGTGTTGATCTGGCAGACACAGTAACAGACAGAGTAACAGGTACTTCCTCATCTATACCGTGTTGATCTAGCAGACACAGTAACAGACAGTAACAGGAACTTCCTCATCTATACCATTTTCATCTAGCAGACACAGTAACAGGAACTCCCTCATCTCTACAATGTTGATCTAGCAGACACAGTAACAGGAACTTCCTCATCTATACCATGTTGATCTAGCAGACACAGTAACAGGATCTTCCTCATCTATACTATGTTGATCTAGCAGACACAGTAACAGACAGTAACAGGGACTTCCTCATCTATACCATGTTGATCTAGCAGACAAAGTAAAAGGAACCTCCTCATCTATACCGTGTTGATCTAGCAGACACAGTAACAGGAACTTCCTCATCTATACCATGTTGATCTAGCAGACACAGTAACAGACAGTAACAGGAACCTCCTCATCTATACCGTGTTGATCTAGCAGACACAGTAACAGGAACTTCCTCATCTATACCATGTTGATCTAGCAGACACAGTAACAGACAGTAACAGGAACTTCCTCATCTATACCATGTTGATCTAGCAGACACAGTAACAGACAGTAACAGGAACTTCCTCATCTATACCATTTTCATCTAGCAGACACAGTAACAGGAACTCCCTCATCTATACAATGTTGATCTAGCAGACACAGTAATAGGAACTTCCTCATCAATAACATGTTGATCTAGCAGACACAGTAACAGGACCTCCCTCATCTATACCATGTTGATCTAGCAGACACAGTAACAGGAACTTCCTCATCTATACCATGTTGATCTAGCAGACACAGTAACAGGAACTTCCTCATCTATACTATGTTGATCTAGTTGACACAGTAACAGACAGTAACAGGAACTTCCTCATCTATACCATGTTGATCTAGCAGACACAGTAACAGGAACCTCCTCATCTATACCGTGTTGATCTAGCAGACACAGTAACAGGAACTTCCTCATCTATACCGTGTTGATCTGGCAGACACAGTAACAGACAGAGTAACAGGTACTTCCTCATCTATACCGTGTTGATCTAGAAGACACAGTAACAGGAACTTCCTCATCTATACCATGTTGATCTAGCAGACACGGTAACAGGAACTTCCTCATCTATACCGTGTTGATCTAGCAGACACAGTAACAGGAACTTCCTCATCTATACCATGTTGATCTAGCAGACACAGTAACAGGAACTTCCTCATCTATACCATGTTGATCTAGCAGACAAAGTAAAAGGAACCTCCTCATCTATACCGTGTTGATCTAGCAGACACAGTAACAGGAACTCCCTCATCTATACAATGTTGATCTAGCAGACACAGTAACAGGCACTTCCTCATCTATACCATGTTGATCTAGCAGACACAGTAACAGGAACTTCCTCATCTATACCATGTTGATCTAGCAGACACAGTAACAGACAGTAACAGGAACCTCCTCATCTATACAATGTTGATCTAGCAGAAACAGTAACAGACAGTAACAGGAACTTCCTCATCTATACCATGTTGATCTAGCAGAATCAGTAACAGACAGTAACAGGAACTTCCTCATCTATACCGTGTTGATCTGGCAGACACAGTAACAGACAGAGTAACAGGTACTTCCTCATCTATACCGTGTTGATCTAGCAGACACAGTAACAGACAGTAACAGGAACTTCCTCATCTATACCATTTTCATCTAGCAGACACAGTAACAGGAACTCCCTCATCTATACAATGTTGATCTAGCAGACACAGTAACAGGAACTTCCTCATCTATACCATGTTGATCTAGCAGACACAGTAACAGGATCTTCCTCATCTATACTATGTTGATCTAGCAGACACAGTAACAGACAGTAACAGGGACTTCCTCATCTATACCTTGTTGATCTAGCAGACAAAGTAAAAGGAACCTCCTCATCTATACCGTGTTGATCTAGCAGACACAGTAACAGGAACTTCCTCATCTATACCATGTTGATCTAGCAGACACAGTAACAGACAGTAACAGGAACCTCCTCATCTATACCGTGTTGATCTAGCAGACACAGTAACAGGAACTTCCTCATCTATACCATGTTGATCTAGCAGACACAGTAACAGACAGTAACAGGAACTTCCTCATCTATACCATTTTCATCTAGCAGACACAGTAACAGGAACTCCCTCATCTATACAATGTTGATCTAGCAGACACAGTAACAGGAACTTCCTCATCAATAACATGTTGATCTAGCAGACACAGTAACAGGACCTCCCTCATCTATACCATGTTGATCGAGCAGACACAGTAACAGGAACTTCCTCATCTATACCATGTTGATCTAGCAGACACAGTAACAGGAACTTCCTCATCTATACTATGTTGATCTAGTTGACACAGTAACAGACAGTAACAGGAACTTCCTCATCTATACCATGTTGATCTAGCAGACACAGTAACAGGAACCTCCTCATCTATACCGTGTTGATCTAGCAGACACAGTAACAGGAACTTCCTCATCTATACCGTGTTGATCTGGCAGACACAGTAACAGACAGAGTAACATGTACTTCCTCATCTATACCGTGTTGATCTAGAAGACACAGTAACAGGAACTTCCTCATCTATACCATGTTGATCTAGCAGACACGGTAACAGGAACTTCCTCATCTATACCGTGTTGATCTAGCAGACACAGTAACAGGAACTTCCTCATCTATACCATGTTGATCTAGCAGACACAGTAACAGGAACTCCCTCATCTATACAATGTTGATCTAGCAGACACAGTAACAGGCACTTCCTCATCTATACCATGTTGATCTAGCAGACACAGTAACAGGAACTTCCTCATCTATACCATGTTGATCTAGCAGACACAGTAACAGACAGTAACAGGAACCTCCTCATCTATACAATGTTGATCTAGCAGAAACAGTAACAGACAGTAACAGGAACTTCCTCATCTATACCATGTTGATCTAGCAGACACAGTAACAGACAGTAACAGGAACTTCCTCATCTATACCGTGTTGATCTGGCAGACACAGTAACAGACAGAGTAACAGGTACTTCCTCATCTATACCGTGTTGATCTAGCAGACACAGTAACAGACAGTAACAGGAACTTCCTCATCTATACCATTTTCATCTAGCAGACACAGTAACAGGAACTCCCTCATCTATACAATGTTGATCTAGCAGACACAGTAACAGGAACTTCCTCATCTATACCATGTTGATCTAGCAGACACAGTAACAGGATCTTCCTCATCTATACTATGTTGATCTAGCAGACACAGTAACAGACAGTAACAGGGACTTCCTCATCTATAACATGTTGATCTAGCAGACAAAGTAAAAGGAACCTCCTCATCTATACCGTGTTGATCTAGCAGACACAGTAACAGGAACTTCCTCATCTATACCATGTTGATCTAGCAGACACAGTAACAGACAGTAACAGGAACCTCCTCATCTATACCGTGTTGATCTAGCAGACACAGTAACAGGAACTTCCTCATCTATAGCATGTTGATCTAGCAGACACGGTAACAGGAACTTCCTCATCTATACCGTGTTGATCTAGCAGACACAGTAACAGGAACTTCCTCATCTATACCATGTTGATCTAGCAGACACAGTAACAGGAACTTCCTCATCTATACCATGTTGATCTAGCAGACAAAGTAAAAGGAACCTCCTCATCTATACCGTGTTGATCTAGCAGACACAGTAACAGGAACTCCCTCATCTATACAATGTTGATCTAGCAGACACAGTAACAGGCACTTCCTCATCTATACCATGTTGATCTAGCAGACACAGTAACAGGAACTTCCTCATCTATACCATGTTGATCTAGCAGACACAGTAACAGACAGTAACAGGAACCTCCTCATCTATACAATGTTGATCTAGCAGAAACAGTAACAGACAGTAACAGGAACTTCCTCATCTATACCATGTTGATCTAGCAGAATCAGTAACAGACAGTAACAGGAACTTCCTCATCTATACCGTGTTGATCTGGCAGACACAGTAACAGACAGAGTAACAGGTACTTCCTCATCTATACCGTGTTGATCTAGCAGACACAGTAACAGACAGTAACAGGAACTTCCTCATCTATACCATTTTCATCTAGCAGACACAGTAACAGGAACTCCCTCATCTATACAATGTTGATCTAGCAGACACAGTAACAGGAACTTCCTCATCTATACCATGTTGATCTAGCAGACACAGTAACAGGATCTTCCTCGTCTATACTATGTTGATCTAGCAGACACAGTAACAGACAGTAACAGGGACTTCCTCATCTATACCATGTTGATCTAGCAGACAAAGTAAAAGGAACCTCCTCATCTATACCGTGTTGATCTAGCAGACACAGTAACAGGAACTTCCTCATCTATACCATGTTGATCTAGCAGACACAGTAACAGACAGTAACAGGAACCTCCTCATCTATACCGTGTTGATCTAGCAGACACAGTAACAGGAACTTCCTCATCTATACCATGTTGATCTAGCAGACACAGTAACAGACAGTAACAGGAACTTCCTCATCTATACCATTTTCATCTAGCAGACACAGTAACAGGAACTCCCTCATCTATACAATGTTGATCTAGCAGACACAGTAACAGGAACTTCCTCATCAATAACATGTTGATCTAGCAGACACAGTAACAGGACCTCCCTCATCTATACCATGTTGATCGAGCAGACACAGTAACAGGAACTTCCTCATCTATACCATGTTGATCTAGCAGACACAGTAACAGGAACTTCCTCATCTATACTATGTTGATCTAGTTGACACAGTAACAGACAGTAACAGGAACTTCCTCATCTATACCATGTTGATCTAGCAGACACAGTAACAGGAACCTCCTCATCTATACCGTGTTGATCTAGCAGACACAGTAACAGGAACTTCCTCATCTATACCGTGTTGATCTGGCAGACACAGTAACAGACAGAGTAACAGGTACTTCCTCATCTATACCGTGTTGATCTAGAAGACACAGTAACAGGAACTTCCTCATCTATACCATGTTGATCTAGCAGACACGGTAACAGGAACTTCCTCATCTATACCGTGTTGATCTAGCAGACACAGTAACAGGAACTTCCTCATCTATACCATGTTGATCTAGCAGACACAGTAACAGGAACTCCCTCATCTATACAATGTTGATCTAGCAGACACAGTAACAGGCACTTCCTCATCTATACCATGTTGATCTAGCAGACACAGTAACAGGAACTTCCTCATCTATACCATGTTGATCTAGCAGACACAGTAACAGACAGTAACAGGAACCTCCTCATCTATACAATGTTGATCTAGCAGAAACAGTAACAGACAGTAACAGGAACTTCCTCATCTATACCATGTTGATCTAGCAGACACAGTAACAGACAGTAACAGGAACTTCCTCATCTATACCGTGTTGATCTGGCAGACACAGTAACAGACAGAGTAACAGGTACTTCCTCATCTATACCGTGTTGATCTAGCAGACACAGTAACAGACAGTAACAGGAACTTCCTCATCTATACCATTTTCATCTAGCAGACACAGTAACAGGAACTCCCTCATCTATACAATGTTGATCTAGCAGACACAGTAACAGGAACTTCCTCATCTATACCATGTTGATCTAGCAGACACAGTAACAGGATCTTCCTCATCTATACTATGTTGATCTAGCAGACACAGTAACAGACAGTAACAGGGACTTCCTCATCTATAACATGTTGATCTAGCAGACAAAGTAAAAGGAACCTCCTCATCTATACCGTGTTGATCTAGCAGACACAGTAACAGGAACTTCCTCATCTATACCATGTTGATCTAGCAGACACAGTAACAGACAGTAACAGGAACCTCCTCATCTATACCGTGTTGATCTAGCAGACACAGTAACAGGAACTTCCTCATCTATACCATGTTGATCTAGCAGACACAGTAACAGACAGTAACAGGAACTTCCTCATCTATACCATGTTGATCTAGCAGACACATTAACAGACAGTAACAGGAACTTCCTCATCTATACCATTTTCATCTAGCAGACACAGTAACAGGAACTCCCTCATCTATACAATGTTGATCTAGCAGACACAGTAACAGGAACTTCCTCATCAATAACATGTTGATCTAGCAGACACAGTAACAGGAACTTCCTCATCTATACCATGTTGATCTAGCAGACACAGTAACAGACAGTAACAGGAACCTCCTCATCTATACAATGTTGATCTAGCAGAAACAGTAACAGACAGTAACAGGAACTTCCTCATCTATACCATGTTGATCTAGCAGACACAGTAACAGGAACTTCCTCATCTATACCGTGTTGATCTGGCAGACACAGTAACAGACAGAGTAACAGGTACTTCCTCATCTATACCGTGTTTATCTAGCAGACACAGTAACAGACAGTAACAGGGACCTCCTCATCTATACCATTTTCATCTAGCAGACACAGTAACAGGAACTCCCTCATCTATACAATGTTGATCTAGCAGACACAGTAACAGGAACTTCCTCATCTATACCATGTTGATCTAGCAGACACAATAACAGGATCTTCCTCATCTATACTATGTTGATCTAGCAGACACAGTAACAGACAGTAACAGGGACTTCCTCATCTATACCATGTTGATCTAGCAGACAAAGTAAAAGGAACCACCTCATCTATACCGTGTTGATCTAGCAGACACAGTAACAGGAACTCCCTCATCTATACAATGTTGATCTAGCAGACACAGTAACAGGCACTTCCTCATCTATACCATGTTGATCTAGCAGACACAGTAACAGGAACTTCCTCATCTATACCATGTTGATCTAGCAGACACAGTAAGAGACAGTAACAGGAACCTCCTCATCTATACAATGTTGATCTAGCAGAAACAGTAACAGACAGTAACAGGAACTTCCTCATCTATACCATGTTGATCTAGCAGACACAGTAACAGACAGTAACAGGAACTTCCTCATCTATACCGTGTTGATCTGGCAGACACAGTAACAGACAGAGTAACAGGTACTTCCTCATCTGTACCGTGTTGATCTAGCAGACACAGTAACAGACAGTAACAGGAACTTCCTCATCTATACCATTTTCATCTAGCAGACACAGTAACAGGAACTCCCTCATCTATACAATGTTGATCTAGCAGACACAGTAACAGGAACTTCCTCATCTATACCATGTTGATCTAGCAGACACAGTAACAGGATCTTCCTCATCTATACTATGTTGATCTAGCAGACACAGTAACAGACAGTAACAGGGACTTCCTCATCTATACCATGTTGATCTAGCAGACAAAGTAAAAGGAACCTCCTCATCTATACCGTGTTGATCTAGCAGACACAGTAACAGGAACTTCCTCATCTATACCATGTTGATCTAGCAGACACAGTAACAGACAGTAACAGGAACCTCCTCATCTATACCGTGTTGATCTAGCAGACACAGTAACAGGAACTTCCTCATCTATACCATGTTGATCTAGCAGACACAGTAACAGACAGTAACAGGAACTTCCTCATCTATACCATGTTGATCTAGCAGACACAGTAACAGACAGTAACAGGAACTTCCTCATCTATACCATTTTCATCTAGCAGACACAGTAACAGGAACTCCCTCATCTATACAATGTTGATCTAGCAGACACAGTAACAGGAACTTCCTCATCAATAACATGTTGATCTAGCAGACACAGTAACAGGACCTCCCTCATCTATACCATGTTGATCTAGCAGACACAGTAACAGGAACTTCCTCATCTATACCATGTTGATCTAGCAGACACAGTAACAGGAACTTCCTCATCTATACTATGTTGATCTAGTTGGCACAGTAACAGACAGTAACAGGAACTTCCTCATCTATACCATGTTGATCTAGCAGACACAGTAACAGGAACCTCCTCATCTATACCGTGTTGATCTAGCAGACACAGTAACAGGAACTTCCTCATCTATACCGTGTTGATCTGGCAGACACAGTAACAGACAGAGTAACAGGTACTTCCTCATCTATACCGTGTTGATCTAGAAGACACAGTAACAGGAACTTCCTCATCTATACCATGTTGATCTAGCAGACACGGTAACAGGAACTTCCTCATCTATACCGTGTTGATCTAGCAGACACAGTAACAGGAACTTCCTCATCTATACCATGTTGATCTAGCAGACACAGTAACAGGAACTCCCTCATCTATACAATGTTGATCTAGCAGACACAGTAACAGGCACTTCCTCATCTATACCATGTTGATCTAGCAGACACAGTAACAGGAACTTCCTCATCTATACCATGTTGATCTAGCAGACACAGTAACAGACAGTAACAGGAACCTCCTCATCTATACAATGTTGATCTAGCAGAAACAGTAACAGACAGTAACAGGAACTTCCTCATCTATACCATGTTGATCTAGCAGACACAGTAACAGACAGTAACAGGAACTTCCTCATCTATACCGTGTTGATCTGGCAGACACAGTAACAGACAGAGTAACAGGTACTTCCTCATCTATACCGTGTTGATCTAGCAGACACAGTAACAGACAGTAACAGGAACTTCCTCATCTATACCATTTTCATCTAGCAGACACAGTAACAGGAACTCCCTCATCTATACAATGTTGATCTAGCAGACACAGTAACAGGAACTTCCTCATCTATACCATGTTGATCTAGCAGACACAGTAACAGGATCTTCCTCATCTATACTATGTTGATCTAGCAGACACAGTAACAGACAGTAACAGGGACTTCCTCATCTATAACATGTTGATCTAGCAGACAAAGTAAAAGGAACCTCCTCATCTATACCGTGTTGATCTAGCAGACACAGTAACAGGAACTTCCTCATCTATACCATGTTGATCTAGCAGACACAGTAACAGACAGTAACAGGAACCTCCTCATCTATACCGTGTTGATCTAGCAGACACAGTAACAGGAACTTCCTCATCTATACCATGTTGATCTAGCAGACACAGTAACAGACAGTAACAGGAACTTCCTCATCTATACCATGTTGATCTAGCAGACACAGTAACAGACAGTAACAGGAACTTCCTCATCTATACCATTTTCATCTAGCAGACACAGTAACAGGAACTCCCTCATCTATACAATGTTGATCTAGCAGACACAGTAACAGGAACTTCCTCATCAATAACATGTTGATCTAGCAGACACAGTAACAGGAACTTCCTCATCTATACCATGTTGATCTAGCAGACACAGTAACAGACAGTAACAGGAACCTCCTCATCTATACAATGTTGATCTAGCAGAAACAGTAACAGACAGTAACAGGAACTTCCTCATCTATACCATGTTGATCTAGCAGACACAGTAACAGGAACTTCCTCATCTATACCGTGTTGATCTGGCAGACACAGTAACAGACAGAGTAACAGGTACTTCCTCATCTATACCGTGTTTATCTAGCAGACACAGTAACAGACAGTAACAGGGACCTCCTCATCTATACCATTTTCATCTAGCAGACACAGTAACAGGAACTCCCTCATCTATACAATGTTGATCTAGCAGACACAGTAACAGGAACTTCCTCATCTATACCATGTTGATCTAGCAGACACAGTAACAGGATCTTCCTCATCTATACTATGTTGATCTAGCAGACACAGTAACAGACAGTAACAGGGACTTCCTCATCTATACCATGTTGATCTAGCAGACAAAGTAAAAGGAACCTCCTCATCTATACCGTGTTGATCTAGCAGACACAGTAACAGGAACTCCCTCATCTATACAATGTTGATCTAGCAGACACAGTAACAGGCACTTCCTCATCTATACCATGTTGATCTAGCAGACACAGTAACAGGAACTTCCTCATCTATACCATGTTGATCTAGCAGACACAGTAAGAGACAGTAACAGGAACCTCCTCATCTATACAATGTTGATCTAGCAGAAACAGTAACAGACAGTAACAGGAACTTCCTCATCTATACCATGTTGATCTAGCAGACACAGTAACAGACAGTAACAGGAACTTCCTCATCTATACCGTGTTGATCTGGCAGACACAGTAACAGACAGAGTAACAGGTACTTCCTCATCTGTACCGTGTTGATCTAGCAGACACAGTAACAGACAGTAACAGGAACTTCCTCATCTATACCATTTTCATCTAGCAGACACAGTAACAGGAACTCCCTCATCTATACAATGTTGATCTAGCAGACACAGTAACAGGAACTTCCTCATCTATACCATGTTGATCTAGCAGACACAGTAACAGGATCTTCCTCATCTATACTATGTTGATCTAGCAGACACAGTAACAGACAGTAACAGGGACTTCCTCATCTATACCATGTTGATCTAGCAGACAAAGTAAAAGGAACCTCCTCATCTATACCGTGTTGATCTAGCAGACACAGTAACAGGAACTTCCTCATCTATACCATGTTGATCTAGCAGACACAGTAACAGACAGTAACAGGAACCTCCTCATCTATACCGTGTTGATCTAGCAGACACAGTAACAGGAACTTCCTCATCTATACCATGTTGATCTAGCAGACACAGTAACAGACAGTAACAGGAACTTCCTCATCTATACCATGTTGATCTAGCAGACACAGTAACAGACAGTAACAGGAACTTCCTCATCTATACCATTTTCATCTAGCAGACACAGTAACAGGAACTCCCTCATCTATACAATGTTGATCTAGCAGACACAGTAACAGGAACTTCCTCATCAATAACATGTTGATCTAGCAGACACAGTAACAGGACCTCCCTCATCTATACCATGTTGATCTAGCAGACACAGTAACAGGAACTTCCTCATCTATACCATGTTGATCTAGCAGACACAGTAACAGGAACTTCCTCATCTATACTATGTTGATCTAGTTGACACAGTAACAGACAGTAACAGGAACTTCCTCATCTATACCATGTTGATCTAGCAGACACAGTAACAGGAACCTCCTCATCTATACCGTGTTGATCTGGCAGACACAGTAACAGACAGAGTAACAGGTACTTCCTCATCTATACCGTGTTGATCTAGAAGACACAGTAACAGGAACTTCCTCATCTATACCATGTTGATCTAGCAGACACGGTAACAGGAACTTCCTCATCTATACCGTGTTGATCTAGCAGACACAGTAACAGGAACTTCCTCATCTATACCATGTTGATCTAGCAGACACAGTAACAGGAACTCCCTCATCTATACAATGTTGATCTAGCAGACACAGTAACAGGCACTTCCTCATCTATACCATGTTGATCTAGCAGACACAGTAACAGGAACTTCCTCATCTATACCATGTTGATCTAGCAGACACAGTAACAGACAGTAACAGGAACCTCCTCATCTATACAATGTTGATCTAGCAGAAACAGTAACAGACAGTAACAGGAACTTCCTCATCTATACCATGTTGATCTAGCAGACACAGTAACAGACAGTAACAGGAACTTCCTCATCTATACCGTGTTGATCTGGCAGACACAGTAACAGACAGAGTAACAGGTACTTCCTCATCTATACCGTGTTGATCTAGCAGACACAGTAACAGACAGTAACAGGAACTTCCTCATCTATACCATTTTCATCTAGCAGACACAGTAACAGGAACTCCCTCATCTATACAATGTTGATCTAGCAGACACAGTAACAGGAACTTCCTCATCTATACCATGTTGATCTAGCAGACACAGTAACAGGATCTTCCTCATCTATACTATGTTGATCTAGCAGACACAGTAACAGACAGTAACAGGGACTTCCTCATCTATAACATGTTGATCTAGCAGACAAAGTAAAAGGAACCTCCTCATCTATACCGTGTTGATCTAGCAGACACAGTAACAGGAACTTCCTCATCTATACCATGTTGATCTAGCAGACACAGTAACAGACAGTAACAGGAACCTCCTCATCTATACCGTGTTGATCTAGCAGACACAGTAACAGGAACTTCCTCATCTATACCATGTTGATCTAGCAGACACAGTAACAGACAGTAACAGGAACTTCCTCATCTATACCATGTTGATCTAGCAGACACAGTAACAGACAGTAACAGGAACTTCCTCATCTATACCATTTTCATCTAGCAGACACAGTAACAGGAACTCCCTCATCTATACAATGTTGATCTAGCAGACACAGTAACAGGAACTTCCTCATCAATAACATGTTGATCTAGCAGACACAGTAACAGGAACTTCCTCATCTATACCATGTTGATCTAGCAGACACAGTAACAGACAGTAACAGGAACTTCCTCATCTATACCATGTTGATCTAGCAGACACAGTAACAGACAGTAACAGGAACTTCCTCATCTATACCATGTTGATCTAGCAGACACAGTAACAGGAACTTCCTCATCTATACCGTGTTGATCTGGCAGACACAGTAACAGACAGAGTAACAGGTACTTCCTCATCTATACCGTGTTGATCTAGCAGACACAGTAACAGACAGTAACAGGGACCTCCTCATCTATACCATTTTCATCTAGCAGACACAGTAACAGGAACTCCCTCATCTATACAATGTTGATCTAGCAGACACAGTAACAGGAACTTCCTCATCTATACCGTGTTGATCTAGCAGACACAGTAACAGGAACTTCCTCATCTATACCATGTTGATCTAGCAGACACAGTAACAGACAGTAACAGGAACTTCCTCATCTATACCATGTTGATCTAGCAGACAAAGTAAAAGGAACCTCCTCATCTATACCGTGTTGATCTAGCAGACACAGTAACAGGAACTCCCTCATCTATACAATGTTGATCTAGCAGACACAGTAACAGGCACTTCCTCATCTATACCATGTTGATCTAGCAGACACAGTAACAGGAACTTCCTCATCTATACCATGTTGATCTAGCAGACACAGTAAAGACAGTAACAGGAACCTCCTCATCTATACAATGTTGATCTAGCAGACACAGTAACAGACAGTAACAGGAACTTCCTCATCTATACCATGTTGATCTAGCAGACACAGTAACAGAAAGTAACAGGAACTTCCTCATCTATACCGTGTTGATCTGGCAGACACAGTAACAGACAGAGTAACAGGTACTTCCTCATCTATACCGTGTTGATCTAGCAGACACAGTAACAGACAGTAACAGGAACTTCCTCATCTATACCATTTTCATCTAGCAGACACAGTAACAGGAACTCCCTCATCTATACAATGTTGATCTAGCAGACACAGTAACAGGAACTTCCTCATCTATACCATGTTGATCTAGCAGACACAGTAACAGGATCTTCCTCATCTATACTATGTTGATCTAGCAGACACAGTAACAGACAGTAACAGGGACTTCCTCATCTATACCATGTTGATCTAGTAGACAAAGTAAAAGGAACCTCCTCATCTATACCGTGTTGATCTAGCAGACACAGTAACAGGAACTTCCTCATCTATACCATGTTGATCTAGCAGACACAGTAACAGACAGTAACAGGAACCTCCTCATCTATACCGTGTTGATCTAGCAGACACAGTAACAGGAACTTCCTCATCTATACCATGTTGATCTAGCAGACACAGTAACAGACAGTAACAGGAACTTCCTCATCTATACCATGTTGATCTAGCAGACACAGTAACAGACAGTAACAGGAACTTCCTCATCTATATCATTTTCATCTAGCAGACACAGTAACAGGAACTCCCTCATCTATACAATGTTGATCTAGCAGACACAGTAACAGGAACTTCCTCATCAATAACATGTTGATCTAGCAGACACAGTAACAGGACCTCCCTCATCTATACCATGTTGATCTAGCAGACACAGTAACAGGAACTTCCTCATCTATACCATGTTGATCTAGCAGACACAGTAACAGGAACTTCCTCATCTATACTATGTTGATCTAGTTGACACAGTAACAGACAGTAACAGGAACTTCCTCATCTATACCATGTTGATCTAGCAGACACAGTAACAGGAACCTCCTCATCTATACCGTGTTGATCTAGCAGACACAGTAACAGGAACTTCCTCATCTATACCGTGTTGATCTGGCAGACACAGTAACAAACAGAGTAACAGGTACTTCCTCATCTATACCGTGTTGATCTAGAAGACACAGTAACAGGAACTTCCTCATCTATACCATGTTGATCTAGCAGACACGGTAACAGGAACTTCCTCATCTATACCGTGTTGATCTAGCAGACACAGTAACAGGAACTTCCTCATCTATACCATGTTGATCTAGCAGACACAGTAACAGGAACTTCCTCATCTATACCATGTTGATCTAGCAGACACAGTAATAGACAGTAACAGGAACTTCCTCATCTATACCGTGTTGATCTAGCAGACACAGTAACAGGAACTTCCTCATCTATACCATGTTGATCTAGCAGACATAGTAACAGACAGTAACCGGAACTTCCTCATCTATACCGTGTTGATCTAGCAGACACAGTAACAGGAACTTCCTCATCTATACCATGTTGATCTAGCAGACACAGTAACAGACAGTAACAGGAACTTCCTCATCTATACCATGTTGATCTAGCAGACACAGTAACAGGCACTTCCTCATCTATACCATGTTGATCTAGCAGACACAGTAACAGGAACTTCCTCATCTATACCATCTTGATCTAGCAGACACAGTAACAGACAGTAAAAGGAACTTCCTCATCTATACCATGTTGATCTAGCAGACACAGTAACAGACAGTAACAGGAACTTCCTCATCTATACCGTGTTGATCTGGCAGACACAGTAACAGACAGAGTAACAGGTACTTCCTCATCTATACCGTGTTGATCTAGCAGACACAGTAACAGACAGTAACAGGAACTTCCTCATCTATACCATTTTCATCTAGCAGACACAGTAACAGGAACTCCCTCATCTATACAATGTTGATCTAGCAGACACAGTAACAGGAACTTCCTCATCTATACCATGTTGATCTAGCAGACACAGTAACAGGATCTTCCTCATCTATACTATGTTGATCTAGCAGAAACAGTAACAGACAGTAACAGGGACTTCCTCATCTATACCATGTTGATCTAGCAGACACAGTAAAATGAACCTCCTCATCTATACCGTGTTGATCTAGCAGACACAGTAACAGGAACTTCCTCATCTATACCGTGTTGATCTAGCAGACACAGTAACAGGAACTTCCTCATCTATACCATGTTGATCTAGCAGACACAGTAACAGACAGTAACAGGAACTTCCTCATCTATACTATGTTGATCTAGCAGACACAGTAACAGGAACGTCCTCATCTATACCATGTTGATCTAGCAGACACAGTAACAGGAACTTCCTCATCTATACCATGTTGATCTAGCAGACACAGTAACAGACAGTAACAGGAACTTCCTCATCTATACCGTGTTGATCTGGCAGACACAGTAACAGACAGAGTAACAGGTACTTCCTCATCTATACCGTGTTGATCTAGCAGACACAGTAACAGACAGTAACAGGAACTTCCTCATCTATACCATTTTCATCTAGCAGACACAGTAACAGGAACTCCCTCATCTATACAATGTTGATCTAGCAGACACAGTAACAGGAACTTCCTCATCTATACCGTGTTGATCTGGCAGACACAGTAACAAACAGAGTAACAGGTACTTCCTCATCTATACCGTGTTGATCTAGAAGACACAGTAACAGGAACTTCCTCATCTATACCATGTTGATCTAGCAGACACGGTAACAGGAACTTCCTCATCTATACCGTGTTGATCTAGCAGACACAGTAACAGGAACTTCCTCATCTATACCATGTTGATCTAGCAGACACAGTAACAGGAACTTCCTCATCTATACCATGTTGATCTAGCAGACACAGTAATAGACAGTAACAGGAACTTCCTCATCTATACCGTGTTGATCTAGCAGACACAGTAACAGGAACTTCCTCATCTATACCATGTTGATCTAGCAGACATAGTAACAGACAGTAACCGGAACTTCCTCATCTATACCGTGTTGATCTAGCAGACACAGTAACAGGAACTTCCTCATCTATACCATGTTGATCTAGCAGACACAGTAACAGACAGTAACAGGAACTTCCTCATCTATACCATGTTGATCTAGCAGACACAGTAACAGGCACTTCCTCATCTATACCATGTTGATCTAGCAGACACAGTAACAGGAACTTCCTCATCTATACCATCTTGATCTAGCAGACACAGTAACAGACAGTAAAAGGAACTTCCTCATCTATACCATGTTGATCTAGCAGACACAGTAACAGACAGTAACAGGAACTTCCTCATCTATACCGTGTTGATCTGGCAGACACAGTAACAGACAGAGTAACAGGTACTTCCTCATCTATACCGTGTTGATCTAGCAGACACAGTAACAGACAGTAACAGGAACTTCCTCATCTATACCATTTTCATCTAGCAGACACAGTAACAGGAACTCCCTCATCTATACAATGTTGATCTAGCAGACACAGTAACAGGAACTTCCTCATCTATACCATGTTGATCTAGCAGACACAGTAACAGGATCTTCCTCATCTATACTATGTTGATCTAGCAGAAACAGTAACAGACAGTAACAGGGACTTCCTCATCTATACCATGTTGATCTAGCAGACACAGTAAAATGAACCTCCTCATCTATACCGTGTTGATCTAGCAGACACAGTAACAGGAACTTCCTCATCTATACCGTGTTGATCTAGCAGACACAGTAACAGGAACTTCCTCATCTATACCATGTTGATCTAGCAGACACAGTAACAGACAGTAACAGGAACTTCCTCATCTATACTATGTTGATCTAGCAGACACAGTAACAGGAACGTCCTCATCTATACCATGTTGATCTAGCAGACACAGTAACAGGAACTTCCTCATCTATACCATGTTGATCTAGCAGACACAGTAACAGACAGTAACAGGAACTTCCTCATCTATACCGTGTTGATCTGGCAGACACAGTAACAGACAGAGTAACAGGTACTTCCTCATCTATACCGTGTTGATCTAGCAGACACAGTAACAGACAGTAACAGGAACTTCCTCATCTATACCATTTTCATCTAGCAGACACAGTAACAGGAACTCACTCATCTATACAATGTTGATCTAGCAGACACAGTAACAGGAACTTCCTCATCTATACCGTGTTGATCTGGCAGACACAGTAACAAACAGAGTAACAGGTACTTCCTCATCTATACCGTGTTGATCTAGAAGACACAGTAACAGGAACTTCCTCATCTATACCATGTTGATCTAGCAGACACGGTAACAGGAACTTCCTCATCTATACCGTGTTGATCTAGCAGACACAGTAACAGGAACTTCCTCATCTATACCATGTTGATCTAGCAGACACAGTAACAGGAACTTCCTCATCTATACCATGTTGATCTAGCAGACACAGTAATAGACAGTAACAGGAACTTCCTCATCTATACCGTGTTGATCTAGCAGACACAGTAACAGGAACTTCCTCATCTATACCATGTTGATCTAGCAGACATAGTAACAGACAGTAACCGGAACTTCCTCATCTATACCGTGTTGATCTAGCAGACACAGTAACAGGAACTTCCTCATCTATACCATGTTGATCTAGCAGACACAGTAACAGACAGTAACAGGAACTTCCTCATCTATACCATGTTGATCTAGCAGACACAGTAACAGGCACTTCCTCATCTATACCATGTTGATCTAGCAGACACAGTAACAGGAACTTCCTCATCTATACCATCTTGATCTAGCAGACACAGTAACAGACAGTAAAAGGAACTTCCTCATCTATACCATGTTGATCTAGCAGACACAGTAACAGACAGTAACAGGAACTTCCTCATCTATACCGTGTTGATCTGGCAGACACAGTAACAGACAGAGTAACAGGTACTTCCTCATCTATACCGTGTTGATCTAGCAGACACAGTAACAGACAGTAACAGGAACTTCCTCATCTATACCATTTTCATCTAGCAGACACAGTAACAGGAACTCCCTCATCTATACAATGTTGATCTAGCAGACACAGTAACAGGAACTTCCTCATCTATACCATGTTGATCTAGCAGACACAGTAACAGGATCTTCCTCATCTATACTATGTTGATCTAGCAGAAACAGTAACAGACAGTAACAGGGACTTCCTCATCTATACCATGTTGATCTAGCAGACACAGTAAAATGAACCTCCTCATCTATACCGTGTTGATCTAGCAGACACAGTAACAGGAACTTCCTCATCTATACCGTGTTGATCTAGCAGACACAGTAACAGGAACTTCCTCATCTATACCATGTTGATCTAGCAGACACAGTAACAGACAGTAACAGGAACTTCCTCATCTATACTATGTTGATCTAGCAGACACAGTAACAGGAACGTCCTCATCTATACCATGTTGATCTAGCAGACACAGTAACAGGAACTTCCTCATCTATACCATGTTGATCTAGCAGACACAGTAACAGACAGTAACAGGAACTTCCTCATCTATACCATGTTGATCTAGCAGACACAGTAACAGACAGTAACAGGAACTTCCTCATCTATACAATGTTGATCTAGCAGAAACAGTAACAGACAGTAACAGGAACTTCCTCATCTATACCATGTTGATCTAGCAGACACAGTAACAGACAGTAACAGGAACTTCCTCATCTATACCGTGTTGATCTGGCAGACACAGTAACAGACAGAGTAACAGGTACATCCTCATCTATACCGTGTTGATCTAGCAGACACAGTAACAGACAGTAACAGGAACTTCCTCATCTATACCATTTTCATCTAGCAGACACAGTAACAGGAACTCCCTCATCTATACAATGTTGATCTACCAGACACAGTAACAGGAACTTCCTCATCTATACCATGTTGATCTAGCAGACACAGTAACAGGATCTTCCTCATCTATACTATGTTGATCTAGCAGACACAGTAACAGACAGTAACAGGGACTTCCTCATCTATACCATGTTGATCTAGCAGACACAGTAAAAGGAACCTCCTCATCTATACCGTGTTGATCTAGCAGACACAGTAACAGGAACTTCCTCATCTATACCGTGTTGATCTAGCAGACACAGTAACAGGAACTTCCTCATCTATACCATGTTGATCTAGCAGACACAGTAACAGACAGTAACAGGAACTTCATCATCTATACTATGTTGATCTAGCAGAGACAGTAACAGGAACTTCCTCATCTGTACTATGTTGATCTAGCAGACACAGTAATAGGAACTTCCTCATCTATACCATGTTGATCTAGCAGACACAGTAACAGACAGTAACAGGAACTTCCTCATCTTTACCGTGTTGATCTAGCAGACACAGTAACAGGAACTTCCTCATCTATACCATGTTGATCTAGCAGACATAGTAACAGACAGTAACAGGACCTTCCTCATCTATACCGTATTGATCTAGCAGACACAGTGACAGGAACTTCCTCATCTATACCATGTTGATCTAGCAGACACAGTAACAGACAGTAACAGGAACTTCCTCATCTATACCGTGTTGATCTGGCAGACACAGTAACAGACAGAGTAACAGGTACTTCCTCATCTATACCGTGTTGATCTAGCAGACACAGTAACAGACAGTAACAGGAACTTCCTCATCTATACCGTGTTGATCTGGCAGACACAGTAACAGACAGAGTAACAGGTACTTCCTCATCTATACCGTGTTGATCTAGCAGACACAGTAACAGACAGTAACAGGAACTTCCTCATCTATACCATTTTCATCTAGCAGACACAGTAACAGGAACTCCCTCATCTATACAATGTTGATCTAGCAGACACAGTAACTTCCTCATCTATACCATGTTGATCTAGCAGACACAGTAACAGGATCTTCCTCATCTATACTATGTTGATCTAGCAGACACAGTAACAGACAGTAACAGGGACTTCCTCATCTATACCATGTTGATCTAGCAGACACAGTAAAAGGAACCTCCTCATCTATACCGTGTTGATCTAGCAGACACAGTAACAGGAACTTCCTCATCTATACCGTGTTGATCTAGCCGACACAGTAACAGGAACTTCGTCATCTATACCATGTTGATCTAGCAGACACAGTAACAGGAACTTCCTCATCTATACCATGTTGATCTAGCAGACACAGTAACAGACAGTAACAGGAACTTCCTCATCTATACTATGTTGATCTAGCAGACACAGTAACAGGAACGTCCTCATCTATACCATGTTGATCTAGCAGACACAGTAACAGGAACTTCCTCATCTATACCATGTTGATCTAGCAGACACAGTAACAGACAGTAACAGGAACTTGCTCATCTATACCATGTTGATCTAGCAGACACAGTAACAGACAGTAACAGGAACTTCCTCATCTACACAATGTTGATCTAGCAGAAACAGTAACAGACAGTAACAGGAACTTCCTCATCTATACCATGTTGATCTAGCAGACACAGTAACAGACAGTAACAGGAACTTCCTCATCTATACCGTGTTGATCTGGCAGACACAGTAACAGACAGAGTAACAGGTACTTCCTCATCTATACCGTGTTGATCTAGCAGACACAGTAACAGACAGTAACAGGAACTTCCTCATCTATACCATTTTCATCTAGCAGACACAGTAACAGGAACTCCCTCATCTATACAATGTTGATCTAGCAGACACAGTAACAGGAACTTCCTCATCTATACCATGTTGATCTAGCAGACACAGTAACTGACAGTAACAGGAACTTCCTCATCTATACTATGTTGATCTAGCAGAGACAGTAACAGGAACTTCCTCATCTGTACTATGTTGATCTAGCAGACACAGTATTAGGAACTTCCTCATCTATACCATGTTGATCTAGCAGACACAGTAACAGACAGTAACAGGAACTTCCTCATCTATACCGTGTTGATCTAGCAGACACAGTAACAGGAACTTCCTCATCTATACCATGTTGATCTAGCAGACACAGTAACAGGAACTTCCTCATCTATACCATGTTGATCTAGCAGACACAGTAACAGACAGTAACAGGAACTTCCTCATCTATACCGTGTTGATCTGGCAGACACAGTAACAGACAGAATAACAGGTACTTCCTCATCTATACCGTGTTGATCTAGCAGACACAGTAACAGACAGTAACAGGAACTTCCTCATCTATACCGTGTTGATCTGGCAGACACAGTAACAGACAGAGTAACAGGTACTTCCTCATCTATACCGTGTTGATCTAGCAGACACAGTAACAGACAGTAACAGGAACTTCCTCATCTATACCATTTTCATCTAGCAGACACAGTAACAGGAACTCCCTCATCTATACAATGTTGATCTAGCAGACACAGTAACAGGAACTTCCTCATCTATACCATGTTGATCTAGCAGACACAGTAACAGGATCTTCCTCATCTATACTATGTTGATCTAGCAGACACAGTAACAGACAGTAACAGGGACTTCCTCATCTATACCATGTTGATCTAGCAGACACAGTAAAAGGAACCTCCTCATCTATACCGTGTTGATCTAGCAGACACAGTAACAGGAACTTCCTCATCTATACCGTGTTGATCTAGCAGACACAGTAACAGGAACTTCCTCATCTATACCATGTTGATCTAGCAGACACAGTAACAGACAGTAACAGGAACTTCCTCATCTATACTATGTTGATCTAGCAGACACAGTAACAGGAACGTCCTCATCTATACCATGTTGATCTAGCAGACACAGTAACAGGAACTTCCTCATCTATACCATGTTGATCTAGCAGACACAGTAACAGACAGTAACAGGAACTTGCTCATCTATACCATGTTGATCTAGCAGACACAGTAACAGACAGTAACAGGAACTTCCTCATCTATACAATGTTGATCTAGCAGAAACAGTAACAGACAGTAACAGGAACTTCCTCATCTATACCATGTTGATCTAGCAGACACAGTAACAGACAGTAACAGGAACTTCCTCATCTATACCGTGTTGATCTGGCAGACACAGTAACAGACAGAGTAACAGGTACTTCCTCATCTATACCGTGTTGATCTAGCAGACACAGTAACAGACAGTAACAGGAACTTCCTCATCTATACCATTTTCATCTAGCAGACACAGTAACAGGAACTCCCTCATCTATACAATGTTGATCTAGCAGACACAGTAACAGGAACTTCCTCATCTATACCATGTTGATCTAGCAGACACAGTAACAGGATCTTCCTCATCTATACTATGCTGATCTAGCAGACACAGTAACAGACAGTAACAGGGACTTCCTCATCTATACCATGTTGATCTAGCAGACACAGTAAAAGAAACCTCCTCATCTATACCGTGTTGATCTAGCAGACACAGTAACAGGAACTTCCTCATCTATACCGTGTTGATCTAGCAGACACAGTAACAGGAACTTCCTCATCTATACCATGTTGATCTAGCAGACACAGTAACAGACAGTAACAGGAACTTCCTCATCTATACTATGTTGATCTAGCAGAGACAGTAACAGGAACTTCCTCATCTGTACTATGTTGATCTAGCAGACACAGTAATAGGAACTTCCTCATCTATACCATGTTGATCTAGCAGACACAGTAAAAGACAGTAACAGGAACTTCCTCATCTATACCGTGTTGATCTAGCAGACACAGTAACAGGAACTTCCTCATCTATACCATGTTGATCTAGCAGACATAGTAACAGACAGTAACAGGACCTTCCTCATCTATACCGTATTGATCTAGCAGACACAGTAACAGGAACTTACTCATCTATACCGTGTTGATCTAGCAGACACAGTAACAGAGAGTAACAGGAACTTCCTCAACTGTACCATGTTGATCTAGCAGACACAGTAACAGACAGTAACAGGAACTTCCTCATCTATACCATGTTGATCTAGCAGACACAGTAACAGACAGTAACAGGAACTTCCTCATCTATACCATGTTGATCTAGCAGACACAGTAACAGGAACTTCCTCATCTATACCATGTTGATCTAGCAGACATAGTAACAGACAGTAACCGGAACTTCCTCATCTATACCGTATTGATCTAGCAGACACAGTAACAGGAACTTCCTCATCTATACCGTGTTGATCTAGCAGACACAGTAACAGACAGTAACAGGAACTTCCTCATCTATACCATGTTGATCAAGCAGACACAGTAACAGGAACTTCCTCATCTATACCGTGTTGATCTAGCAGACACAGTAACAGGAACTTCCTCATCTATACTATGTTGATCTAGCAGAGACAGTAACAGGAACTTCCTCATCTGTACTATGTTGATCTAGCAGACACAGTAACAGGAACTTCCTCATCTATACCATGTTGATCTAGCAGACATAGTAACAGACAGTAACAGGAACCTCCTCATCTATACAATGTTGATCTAGCAGAAACAGTAACAGACAGTAACAGGAACTTCCTCATCTATACCATGTTGATCTAGCAGACACAGTAACAGACAGTAACAGGAACTTCCTCATCTATACCGTGTTGATCTGGCAGACACAGTAACAGACAGAGTAACAGATACTTCATCATCTATACCGTGTTGATCTAGCAGACACAGTAACAGACAGTAACAGGAACTTCCTCATCTATACCATTTTCATCTAGCAGACACAGTAAAAGGAACCTCCTCATCTATACCGTGTTGATCTAGCAGACACAGTAACAGGAACTTCCTCATCTATACCGTGTTGATCTAGCAGACACAGTAACAGGAACTTCCTCATCTATACCATGTTGATCTAGCAGACACAGTAACAGGAACTTCCTCATCTATACCATGTTGATCTAGCAGACACAGTAACAGACAGTAACAGGAACTTCCTCATCTATACTATGTTGATCTAGCAGACACAGTAACAGGAACTTCCTCATCTATACCATGTTGATCTAGCAGACACAGTAACAGACAGTAACAGGAACTTCCTCATCTATACCATGTTGATCTAGCAGACACAGTAACAGACAGTAACAGGAACTTCCTCATCTATACAATGTTGATCTAGCAGAAACAGTAACAGACAGTAACAGGAACTTCCTCATCTATACCATGTTGATCTAGCAGACACAGTAACAGACAGTAACAGGAACTTCCTCATCTATACCGTGTTGATCTGGCAGACACAGTAACAGACAGAATAACAGGTACTTCCTCATCTATAACGTGTTGATCTAGCAGACACAGTAACAGACAGTAACAGGAACTTCCTCATCTATACCATTTTCATCTAGCAGACACAGTAACAGGAACTCCCTCATCTATACAATGTTGATCTAGCAGACACAGTAACAGGAACTTCCTCATCAATAACATGTTGATCTAGCAGACACAGTAACAGGACCTCCCTCATCTATACCATGTTGATCTAGCAGACACAGTAACAGGAACTTCCTCATCTATAGCATGTTGATCTAGTAGACACAGTAACAGGAACTTCCTCATCTATACTATGTTGATCTAGTTGACACAGTAACAGACAGTAACAGGAACTTCCTCATCTATACCATGTTGATCTAGCAGACACAGTAACATGAACCTCCTCATCTATACCGTGTTGATCTAGCAGACAGAGTAACAGGAACTTCCTCATCTATACCATGTTGATCTAGCAGACACGGTAACAGGAACTTCCTCATCTATACCATGTTGATCTAGCAGACACAGTAACAGACAGTAACAGGAACTTCCTCATCTATACCATGTTGATCTAGCAGACATAGTAACAGACAGTAACCAGAACTTCCTCATCTATACCGTGTTGATCTAGCAGACACAGTAACAGGAACTTCCTCATCTATACCGTGTTGATCTAGCAGACACAGTAACAGACAGTAACAGGAACTTCCTCATCTATACCATGTTGATCAAGCAGACACAGTAACAGGAACTTCCTCATCGATACCGTGTTGATCTAGCAGACACAGTAACAGGAACTTCCTCATCTATACCATGTTGATCTAGCAGACACAGTAACAGACAGTAACAGGAACTTCCTCATCTATACTATGTTGATCTAGCAGAGACAGTAACAGGAACTTCCTCATCTGTACTATGTTGATCTTGCAGACACAGTAACAGGAACTTCCTCATCTATACCATGTTGATCTAGCAGACATAGTAACAGACAGTAACAGGAACCTCCTCGTCTATACAATGTTGATCTAGCAGAAACAGTAACAGACAGTAACAGGAACTTCCTCATCTATACCATGTTGATCTAGCAGACACAGTAACAGACAGTAACAGGAACTTCCTCATCTATACCGTGTTGATCTGGCAGACACAGTAACAGACAGAGTAACAGATACTTCATCATCTATACCGTGTTGATCTAGCAGACACAGTAACAGACAGTAACAGGAACTTCCTCATCTATACCATTTTCATCTAGCAGACACAGTAAAAGGAACCTCCTCATCTATACCGTGTTGATCTAGCAGACACAGTAACAGGAACTTCCTCATCTATACCGTGTTGATCTAGCAGACACAGTAACAGGAACTTCCTCATCTATACCATGTTGATCTAGCAGACACAGTAACAGGAACTTCCTCATCTATACCATGTTGATCTAGCAGACACAGTAACAGACAGTAACAGGAACTTCCTCATCTATACTATGTTGATCTAGCAGACACAGTAACAGGAACTTCCTCATCTATACCATGTTGATCTAGCAGACACAGTAACAGACAGTAACAGGAACTTCCTCATCTATACCATGTTGATCTAGCAGACAGAGTAACAGACAGTAACAGGAACTTCCTCATCTATACAATGTTGATCTAGCAGAAACAGTAACAGACAGTAACAGGAACTTCCTCATCTATACCATGTTGATCTAGCAGACACAGTAACAGACAGTAACAGGAACTTCCTCATCTATACCGTGTTGATCTGGCAGACACAGTAACAGACAGAATAACAGGTACTTCCTCATCTATACCGTGTTGATCTAGCAGACACAGTAACAGACAGTAACAGGAACTTCCTCATCTATATCATTTTCATCTAGCAGACACAGTAACAGGAACTCCCTCATCTATACAATGTTGATCTAGCAGACACAGTAACAGGAACTTCCTCATCAATAACATGTTGATCTAGCAGACACAGTAACAGGACCTCCCTCATCTATACCATGTTGATCTAGCAGACACAGTAACAGGAACTTCCTCATCTATAGCATGTTGATCTAGTAGACACAGTAACAGGAACTTCCTCATCTATACTATGTTGATCTAGTTGACACAGTAACAGACAGTAACAGGAACTTCCTCATCTATACCATGTTGATCTAGCAGACACAGTAACATGAACCTCCTCATCTATACCGTGTTGATCTAGCAGACAGAGTAACAGGAACTTCCTCATCTATACCATGTTGATCTAGCAGACACGGTAACAGGAACTTCCTCATCTATACCATGTTGATCTAGCAGACACAGTAACAGACAGTAACAGGAACTTCCTCATCTATACCATGTTGATCTAGCAGACATAGTAACAGACAGTAACCAGAACTTCCTCATCTATACCGTGTTGATCTAGCAGACACAGTAACAGGAACTTCCTCATCTATACCGTGTTGATCTAGCAGACACAGTAACAGACAGTAACAGGAACTTCCTCATCTATACCATGTTGATCAAGCAGACACAGTAACAGGAACTTCCTCATCTATACCGTGTTGATCTAGCAGACACAGTAACAGGAACTTCCTCATCTATACCATGTTGATCTAGCAGACACAGTAACAGACAGTAACAGGAACTTCCTCATCTATACTATGTTGATCTAGCAGAGACAGTAACAGGAACTTCCTCATCTGTACTATGTTGATCTTGCAGACACAGTAACAGGAACTTCCTCATCTATACCATGTTGATCTAGCAGACATAGTAACAGACAGTAACAGGAACCTCCTCATCTATACAATGTTGATCTAGCAGAAACAGTAACAGACAGTAACAGGAACTTCCTCATCTATACCATGTTGATCTAGCAGACACAGTAACAGACAGTAACAGGAACTTCCTCATCTATACCGTGTTGATCTGGCAGACACAGTAACAGACAGAGTAACAGATACTTCATCATCTATACCGTGTTGATCTAGCAGACACAGTAACAGACAGTAACAGGAACTTCCTCATCTATACCATTTTCATCTAGCAGACACAGTAAAAGGAACCTCCTCATCTATACCGTGTTGATCTAGCAGACACAGTAACAGGAACTTCCTCATCTATACCATGTTGATCTAGCAGACACAGTAACAGGAACTTCCTCATCTATACCATGTTGATCTAGCAGACACAGTAACAGGAACTTCCTCATCTATACCATGTTGATCTAGCAGACACAGTAACAGACAGTAACAGGAACTTCCTCATCTATACTATGTTGATCTAGCAGACACAGTAACAGGAACTTCCTCATCTATACCATGTTGATCTAGCAGACACGGTAACAGGAACTTCCTCATCTATACCATGTTGATCTAGCAGACACAGTAACAGACAGTAACAGGAACTTCCTCATCTATACCATGTTGATCTAGCAGACACAGTAACAGACAGTAACAGGAACTTCCTCATCTATACAATTTTGATCTAGCAGAAACAGTAACAGACAGTAACAGGAACTTCCTCATCTATACCATGTTGATCGAGCAGACACAGTAACAGACAGTAACAGGAACTTCCTCATCTATACCGTGTTGATCTGGCAGACACAGTAACAGACAGAGTAACAGGTACTTCCTCATCTATACCGTGTTGATCTAGCAGACACAGTAACAGACAGTAACAGGAACTTCCTCATCTATACCATTTTCATCTAGCAGACACAGTAACAGGAACTCCCTCATCTATACAATGTTGATCTAGCAGACACAGTAACAGGAACTTCCTCATCAATAACATGTTGATCTAGCAGACACAGTAACAGGACCTCCCTCATCTATACCATGTTGATCTAGCAGACACAGTAACAGGAACTTCCTCATCTATACCATGTTGATCTAGTAGACACAGTAACAGGAACTTCCTCATCTATACTATGTTGATCTAGTTGACACAGTAACAGACAGTAACAGGAACTTCCTCATCTATACCATGTTGATCTAGCAGACACAGTAACAGGAACCTCCTCATCTATACCGTGTTGATCTAGCAGACACAGTAACAGACAGTAACAGGAACTTCCTCATCTATACCATGTTGATCTAGCAGACATAGTAACAGACAGTAACCGGAACTTCCTCATCTATACCGTGTTGATCTAGCAGACACAGTAACAGGAACTTCCTCATCTATACCGTGTTGATCTAGCAGACACAGTAAAAGGAACCTCCTCATCTATACCGTGTTGATCTAGCAGACACAGTAACAGGAACTTCCTCATCTATACCGTGTTGATCTAGCAGACACAGTAACAGGAACTTCCTCATCTATACCATGTTGATCTAGCAGACACAGTAACAGGAACTTCCTCATCTATACCATGTTGATCTAGCAGACACAGTAACAGACAGTAACAGGAACTTCCTCATCTATACTATGTTGATCTAGCAGACACAGTAACAGGAACTTCCTCATCTATACCATGTTGATCTAGCAGACACAGTAACAGACAGTAACAGGAACTTCCTCATCTATACCGTGTTGATCTGGCAGACACAGTAACAGACAGAGTAACAGATACTTCATCATCTATACCGTGTTGATCTAGCAGACACAGTAACAGACAGAAAACAGGAACTTCCTCACCTATACCATTTTCATCTAGCAGACACAGTAAAAGGAACCTCCTCATCTATACCGTGTTGATCTAGCAGACACAGTAACAGGAACTTCCTCATCTATACCGTGTTGATCTAGCAGACACAGTAACAGGAACTTCCTCATCTATACCATGTTGATCTAGCAGACACAGTAACAGGAACTTCCTCATCTATACCATGTTGATCTAGCAGACACAGTAACAGACAGTAACAGGAACTTCCTCATCTATACTATGTTGATCTAGCAGACACAGTAACAGGAACTTCCTCATCTATACCATGTTGATCTAGCAGACACAGTAACAGGAACTTCCTCATCTATACCATGTTGATCTAGCAGACACAGTAACAGACAGTAACAGGAACTTCCTCATCTATACCATGTTGATCTAGCAGACACAGTAACAGACAGTAACAGGAACTTCCTCATCTATACAATTTTGATCTAGCAGAAACAGTAACAGACAGTAACAGGAACTTCCTCATCTATACCATGTTGATCGAGCAGACACAGTAACAGACAGTAACAGGAACTTCCTCATCTATACCGTGTTGATCTGGCAGACACAGTAACAGACAGAGTAACAGGTACTTCCTCATCTATACCGTGTTGATCTAGCAGACACAGTAACAGACAGTAACAGGAACTTCCTCATCTATACCATTTTCATCTAGCAGACACAGTAACAGGAACTCCCTCATCTATACAATGTTGATCTAGCAGACACAGTAACAGGAACTTCCTCATCAATAACATGTTGATCTAGCAGACACAGTAACAGGACCTCCCTCATCTATACCATGTTGATCTAGCAGACACAGTAACAGGAACTTCCTCATCTATACCATGTTGATCTAGTAGACACAGTAACAGGAACTTCCTCATCTATACTATGTTGATCTAGTTGACACAGTAACAGACAGTAACAGGAACTTCCTCATCTATACCATGTTGATCTAGCAGACACAGTAACAGGAACCTCCTCATCTATACCGTGTTGATCTAGCAGACAGAGTAACAGGAACTTCCTCATCTATACCATGTTGATCTAGCAGACACGGTAACAGGAACTTCCTCATCTATACTGTGTTGATCTAGCAGACACAGTAACAGGAACTTCCTCATCTATTTCATGTTGATCTAGCAGACACAGTAACAGGAACTTCCTCATCTATACCATGTTGATCTAGCAGACACAGTAACAGACAGTAACAGGAACTTCCTCATCTATACCATGTTGATCTAGCAGACATAGTAACAGACAGTAACCGGAACTTCCTCATCTATACCGTGTTGATCTAGCAGACACAGTAACAGGATCTTCCTCATCTATACCGTGTTGATCTAGCAGACACAGTAAAAGGAACCTCCTCATCTATACCGTGTTGATCTAGCAGACACAGTAACAGGAACTTCCTCATCTATACCGTGTTGATCTAGCAGACACAGTAACAGGAACTTCCTCATCTATACCATGTTGATCTAGCAGACACAGTAACAGGAACTTCCTCATCTATACCATGTTGATCTAGCAGACACAGTAACAGACAGTAACAGGAACTTCCTCATCTATACTATGTTGATCTAGCAGACACAGTAACAGGAACTTCCTCATCTATACCATGTTGATCTAGCAGACACAGTAACAGGAACTTCCTCATCTATACCATGTTGATCTAGCAGACACAGTAACAGACAGTAACAGGAACTTCCTCATCTATACCATGTTGATCTAGCAGACACAGTAACAGACAGTAACAGGAACTTCCTCATCTATACAATTTTGATCTAGCAGAAACAGTAACAGACAGTAACAGGAACTTCCTCATCTATACCATGTTGATCGAGCAGACACAGTAACAGACAGTAACAGGAACTTCCTCATCTATACCGTGTTGATCTGGCAGACACAGTAACAGACAGAGTAACAGGTACTTCCTCATCTATACCGTGTTGATCTAGCAGACACAGTAACAGACAGTAACAGGAACTTCCTCATCTATACCATTTTCATCTAGCAGACACAGTAACAGGAACTCCCTCATCTATACAATGTTGATCTAGCAGACACAGTAACAGGAACTTCCTCATCAATAACATGTTGATCTAGCAGACACAGTAACAGGACCTCCCTCATCTATACCATGTTGATCTAGCAGACACAGTAACAGGAACTTCCTCATCTATACCATGTTGATCTAGTAGACACAGTAACAGGAACTTCCTCATCTATACTATGTTGATCTAGTTGACACAGTAACAGACAGTAACAGGAACTTCCTCATCTATACCATGTTGATCTAGCAGACACAGTAACAGGAACCTCCTCATCTATACCGTGTTGATCTAGCAGACAGAGTAACAGGAACTTCCTCATCTATACCATGTTGATCTAGCAGACACGGTAACAGGAACTTCCTCATCTATACCGTGTTGATCTAGCAGACACAGTAACAGGAACTTCCTCATCTATTTCATGTTGATCTAGCAGACACAGTAACAGGAACTTCCTCATCTATACCATGTTGATCCAGCAGACACAGTAACAGACAGTAACAGGAACTTCCTCATCTATACCATGTTGATCTAGCAGACATAGTAACAGACAGTAACCGGAACTTCCTCATCTATACCGTGTTGATCTAGCAGACACAGTAACAGGAACTTCCTCATCTATACCGTGTTGATCTAGCAGACACAGTAACAGACAGTAACAGGAACTTCCTCATCTATACCATGTTGATCTAGCAGACACAGTAACAGGCACTTCCTCATCTATACCATGTTGATCTAGCAGACACAGTAACAGGAAGTTCCTCATCTATACCATGTTGATCTAGCAGACACAGTAACAGGAACTCCCTCATCTATACAATGTTGATCTAGCAGACACAGTAACAGGAACTTCCTCATCTATACCATGTTGATCTAGCAGACACAGTAACAGGATCTTCCTCATCTATACTATGTTGATCTAGCAGACACAGTAACAGACAGTAACAGGGACTTCCTCATCTATACCATGTTGATCTAGCAGACAAAGTAAAAGGAACCTCCTCATCTATACCTTCGTTGATCTAGCAGACACAGTAACAGGAACTTCCTCATCTATACCGTGTTGATCTAGCAGACACAGTAACAGACAGTAACAGTAACTTCCTCATCTATACTATGTTGATCTAGCAGACACAGTAACAGGAACTTCCTCATCTATACCATGTTGATCTAGCAGACACAGTAACAGGAACTTCCTCATCTATACCATGTTGATCTAGCAGACACAGTAACAGACAGTAACAGGAACTTCCTCATCTATACCGTGTTGATCTGGCAGACAAAGTAACAGACAGAGTAACAGGTACTTCCTCATCTATACCGTGTTGATCTAGCAGACACAGTAACAGACAGTAACAGGAACTTCCTCATCTATACGATGTTCATCTAGCAGACACAGTAACAGGAACAGCCCTCATCTATACCATGTTGATGTAGCAGACACAGTAACAGGAACTTCCTCATCTATACCATGTTGATCTAGCAGACACAGTAACAGGAACTTCCTCATCTATACCATGTTGATCTAGCAGACACAGAAACAGACAGTAACAGGAACTTCCTCATCTATACCATGTTGATCTAGCAGACACAGTAAAAGTAACCTCCTCATCTATACCGTGTTGATCTAGCAGACACAGTAACAGGAACTTCCTCATCTATACCGTGTTGATCTAGCAGACACAGTAACAGGAACTTCCTCATCTATACCATGTTGATCTAGCAGACACAGTAACAGGAACTTCCACCTCTATACCATGTTGATATAGCAGACACAGTAACAGACAGTAACAGGAACTTCCTCATCTATACTATGTTGATCTAGCAGACACAGTAACAGGAACTTCCTCATCTATACCATGTTGATCTAGCAGACACAGTAACAGGAACTTCCTCATCTATACCTTGTTGATCTAGCAGACACAGTAACAGGAACTTCCTCATCTATACCATGTTGATCTAGCAGACACAGTAACAGGAACTTCCTCATCTATACCATGTTGATCTAGCAGACACAGTAACAGGAACTTCCTCATCTATACCGTGTTGATCTAGCAGACACAGTAACAGGAACTTCCTCATCTATACTATGTTGATCTAGCAGACACAGTAACAGACAGTAACAGGAACTTCCTCATCTATACTATGTTGATCTAGCAGACACAGTAACAGGAACTTCCTCATCTATACCATGTTGATCTAGCAGACACAGTAACAGGAACTTCCTCATCTATACTATGTTGATCTAGCAGACACAGTAACAGACAGTAACAGGAACTTCCTCATCTATACCATGTTGATCTAGCAGACACAGTAAAAGGAACTTCCTCATCTATACCGTGTTGATCTAGCAGACACAGTAACAGGAAATTCCTCATCTATTTCATGTTGATCTAGCAGACACAGTAACAGGAACTTCCTCATCTATACCATGTTGATCTAGCAGACACAGTAACAGACAGTAACAGGAACTTCCTCATCTATACCATGTTGATCTAGCAGACATAGTAACAGACAGTAACCGGAACTTCCTCATCTATACCGTGTTGATCTAGCAGACACAGTAACAGGAACTTCCTCATCTATACCGTGTTGATCTAGCAGACACAGTAACAGACAGTAACAGGAACTTCCTCATCTATACCATGTTGATCTAGCAGACACAGTAACAGGCACTTCCTCATCTATACCATGTTGATCTAGCAGACACAGTAACAGGAACTTCCTCATCTATACCATGTTGATCTAGCAGACACAGTAACAGGAACTCCCTCATCTATACAATGTTGATCTAGCAGACACAGTAACAGGAACTTCCTCATCTATACCATGTTGATCTAGCAGACACAGTAACAGGATCTTCCTCATCTATACTATGTTGATCTAGCAGACACAGTAACAGACAGTAACAGGGACTTCCTCATCTATACCATGTTGATCTAGCAGACAAAGTAAAAGGAACCTCCTCATCTATACCTTCGTTGATCTAGCAGACACAGTAACAGGAACTTCCTCATCTATACCATGTTGATCTAGCAGACACAGTAACAGACAGTAACAGTAACTTCCTCATCTATACTATGTTGATCTAGCAGACACAGTAACAGGAACTTCCTCATCTATACCATGTTGATCTAGCAGACACAGTAACAGGAACTTCCTCATCTATACCATGTTGATCTAGCAGACACAGTAACAGACAGTAACAGGAACTTCCTCATCTATACCGTGTTGATCTGGCAGACAAAGTAACAGACAGAGTAACAGGTACTTCCTCATCTATACCGTGTTGATCTAGCAGACACAGTAACAGACAGTAACAGGAACTTCCTCATCTATACGATGTTCATCTAGCAGACACAGTAACAGGAACAGCCCTCATCTATACCATGTTGATGTAGCAGACACAGTAACAGGAACTTCCTCATCTATACCATGTTGATCTAGCAGACACAGTAACAGGAACTTCCTCATCTATACCATGTTGATCTAGCAGACACAGAAACAGACAGTAACAGGAACTTCCTCATCTATACCATGTTGATCTAGCAGACACAGTAAAAGGAACCTCCTCATCTATACCGTGTTGATCTAGCAGACACAGTAACAGGAACTTCCTCATCTATACCGTGTTGATCTAGCAGACACAGTAACAGGAACTTCCTCATCTATACCATGTTGATCTAGCAGACACAGTAACAGGAACTTCCACCTCTATACCATGTTGATATAGCAGACACAGTAACAGACAGTAACAGGAACTTCCTCATCTATACTATGTTGATCTAGCAGACACAGTAACAGGAACTTCCTCATCTATACCATGTTAATCTAGCAGACACAGTAACAGGAACTTCCTCATCTATACCTTGTTGATCTAGCAGACACAGTAACAGGAACTTCCTCATCTATACCATGTTGATCTAGCAGACACAGTAACAGGAACTTCCTCATCTATACCATGTTGATCTAGCAGACACAGTAACAGGAACTTCCTCATCTATACCGTGTTGATCTAGCAGACACAGTAACAGGAACTTCCTCATCTATACTATGTTGATCTAGCAGACACAGTAACAGACAGTAACAGGAACTTCCTCATCTATACTATGTTGATCTAGCAGACACAGTAACAGGAACTTCCTCATCTATACCATGTTGATCTAGCAGACACAGTAACAGGAACTTCCTCATCTATACTATGTTGATCTAGCAGACACAGTAACAGACAGTAACAGGAACTTCCTCATCTATACCATGTTGATCTAGCAGACGCAGTAAAAGGAACCTCCTCATCTATACCGTGTTGATCTAGCAGACACAGTAACAGGAACTTCCTCATCTATACCGTGTTGATCTAGCAGACACAGTAACAGGAACTTCCTCATCTATACCATGTTGATCTAGCAGACACAGTAACAGGAACTTCCACCTCTATACCATGTTGATATAGCAGACACAGTAACAGACAGTAACAGGAACTTCCTCATCTATACTATGTTGATCTAGCAGACACAGTAACAGGAACTTCCTCATCTATACCATGTTGATCTAGCAGACACAGTAACAGGAACTTCCTCATCTATACCATGTTGATCTAGCAGACACAGTAACAGGAACTTCCTCATCTATACCATGTTGATCTAGCAGACACAGTAACAGACAGTAACAGGAACTTCCTCATCTATACCATGTTGATCTAGCAGACACAGTAACAGGAACTTCCTCATCTATACTATGTTGATCTAGCAGACACAGTAACAGACAGTAACAGGAACTTCCTCATCTATACCATGTTGATCTAGCAGACACAGTAACAGGAACCTCCTCATCTATACCGTGTTGATCTAGCAGACACAGTAACAGGAACTTCCTCATCTATACTATGTTGATCTAGCAGACACAGTAACAGGAACTTCCTCGTCTATACCGTGTTGATCTAGCAGACACAGTAACAGGTACTTCCTCATCTATACCATGTTGATCTAGCAGACACAGTAACAGACAGTAACAGGAACCTCCAAATCTATACCATGTTGATCTAGCAGACACAGTAACAGACAGTAATAGGAACTTACTCATCTATACTATGTTGATCTAGCAGACACAGTAACAGGAACTTCCTCATCTATATCATGTTGATCTAGCAGACACAGTAACAGGAACTTCCTCATCTATACCATGTTGATCTAGCAGACACAGTAACAGACAGTAACAGGAACTTCCTCATCTATACCATGTTGATCTAGCAGACACAGTAACAGGAACTTCCTCATCTATACCATGTTGATCTAGCAGACATAGTAACAGACAGTAACCGGAACTTCCTCATCTATCCCGTGTTGATCTAGCAGACACAGTAACAGGAACTTCCTCATCTATACCGTGTTGATCTAGCAGACACAGTAACAGACAGTAACAGGAACCTCCTCATCTATACAATGTTGATCTAGCAGAAACAGTAACAGACAGTAACAGGAACTTCGTCATCTATACCATGTTGATCTAGCAGACACAGTAACAGACAGTAACAGGAACTTCCTCATCTATACCGTGTTGATCTGGCAGACACAGCAACAGACAGAGTAACAGGTACTTCCTCATCTATACCGTGTTGATCTGGCAGACACAGCAACAGACAGAGTAACAGGTACTTCCTCATCTATACCGTGTTGATCTAGCAGACACAGCAACAGACAGAGTAACAGGTACTTCCTCATCTATACCGTGTTGATCTGGCAGACACAGCAACAGACAGAGTAACAGGTACTTCCTCATCTATACCGTGTTGATCTAGCAGACACAGTAACAGACAGTAACAGGAACTTCCTCATCTATACCATTTTCATCTAGCAGACACAGTAACAGGAACTTCCTCATCTATACCGTGTTGATCTAGCAGACACAGTAACAGGAACTTCCTCATCTATACCATGTTGATCTAGCAGACACAGTAACAGGAACTTCCTCATCTATACCATGTTGATCTAGCAGACACAGTAACAGACAGTAACAGGAACTTCCTCATCTATACTATGTTGATCTAGCAGACACAGTAACAGGAACTTCCTCATCTATACCATGTTGATCTAGCAGACACAGTAACAGGAACTTCCTCATCTATACCATGTTGATCTAGCAGACACAGTAACAGACAGTAACAGGAACTTCCTCATCTATACCATGTTGATCTAGCAGACACAGTAACAGACAGTAACAGGAACTTCCTCATCTATACAATGTTGATCTAGCAGAAACAGTAACAGACAGTAACAGGAACTTCCTCATCTATACCATGTTGATCTAGCAGACACAGTAACAGACAGTAACAGGAACTTCCTCATCTATACCGTGTTGATCTGGCAGACACAGTAACAGACAGAGTAACAGGTACTTCCTCATCTATACCGTGTTGATCTAGCAGACACAGTAACAGACAGTAACAGGAACTTCCTCATCTATACCATTTTCATCTAGCAGACACAGTAACAGGAACTCCCTCATCTATACAATGTTGATCTAGCAGACACAGTAACAGGAACTTCCTCATCTATACCATGTTGATCTAGCAGACACAGTAAAAGGAACCTCCTCATCTATACCGTGTTGATATAGCAGACACAGTAACAGGAACTTCCTCATCTATACCGTGTTGATCTAGCAGACACAGTAACAGGAACTTCCTCATCTATACCATGTTGATCTAGCAGACACAGTAACAGGAACTTCCTCATCTATACCATGTTGATCTAGCAGACACAGTAACAGACAGTAACAGGAACTTCCTCATCTATACTATGTTGATCTAGCAGACACAGTAACAGGAACTTCCTCATCTTTACCATGTTGATCTAGCAGACACAGTAACAGGAACTTCCTCATCTATACCATGTTGATCTAGCAGACACAGTAACAGACAGTAACAGGAACTTCCTCATCTATACCGTGTTGATCTGGCAGACACAGTAACAGACAGAGTAACAGGTACTTCCTCATCTATACCATGTTGATCTAGCAGACACAGTAACAGACAGTAACAGGAACCTCCTCATCTATACCGTGTTGATCTAGCAGACACAGTAACAGGAACTTCCACCTCTATACCATGTTGATATAGCAGACACAGTAACAGGAACTTCCTCATCTATACCATGTTGATCTAGCAGACACAGTAACAGGAACTTCCACCTCTATACCATGTTGATATAGCAGACACAGTAACAGACAGTAACAGGAACTTCCTCATCTATACTATGTTGATCTAGCAGACACAGTAACAGGAACTTCCTCATCTATACCATGTTGATCTAGCAGACACAGTAACAGGAACTTCCTCATCTATACCATGTTGATCTAGCAGACACAGTAACAGGAACTTCCTCATCTATACCATGTTGATCTAGCAGACACAGTAACAGACAGTAACAGGAACTTCCTCATCTATACCATGTTGATCTAGCAGACACAGTAACAGGAACTTCCTCATCTATACTATGTTGATCTAGCAGACACAGTAACAGACAGTAACAGGAACTTCCTCATCTATACCATGTTGATCTAGCAGACACAGTAACAGGAACCTCCTCATCTATACCGTGTTGATCTAGCAGACACAGTAACAGGAACTTCCTCATCTATACTATGTTGATCTAGCAGACACAGTAACAGGAACTTCCTCGTCTATACCGTGTTGATCTAGCAGACACAGTAACAGGTACTTCCTCATCTATACCATGTTGATCTAGCAGACACAGTAACAGACAGTAACAGGAACCTCCAAATCTATACCATGTTGATCTAGCAGACACAGTAACAGACAGTAATAGGAACTTACTCATCTATACTATGTTGATCTAGCAGACACAGTAACAGGAACTTCCTCATCTATATCATGTTGATCTAGCAGACACAGTAACAGGAACTTCCTCATCTATACCATGTTGATCTAGCAGACACAGTAACAGACAGTAACAGGAACTTCCTCATCTATACCATGTTGATCTAGCAGACACAGTAACAGGAACTTCCTCATCTATACCATGTTGATCTAGCAGACATAGTAACAGACAGTAACCGGAACTTCCTCATCTATCCCGTGTTGATCTAGCAGACACAGTAACAGGAACTTCCTCATCTATACCGTGTTGATCTAGCAGACACAGTAACAGACAGTAACAGGAACCTCCTCATCTATACAATGTTGATCTAGCAGAAACAGTAACAGACAGTAACAGGAACTTCGTCATCTATACCATGTTGATCTGCAGCCAGACGACAGTAACAGGCCCCACACCGGGCTGGCGCCGCCAGACAGGCAGGACTTCCTCATCTATACCGTGTTGATCTGGCAGACACAGCAACAGACAGAGTAACAGGTACTTCCTCATCTATACCGTGTTGATCTAGCAGACACAGTAACAGACAGTAACAGGAACTTCCTCATCTATACCATTTTCATCTAGCAGACACAGTAACAGGAACTTCCTCATCTATACCGTGTTGATCTAGCAGACACAGTAACAGGAACTTCCTCATCTATACCATGTTGATCTAGCAGACACAGTAACAGGAACTTCCTCATCTATACCATGTTGATCTAGCAGACACAGTAACAGACAGTAACAGGAACTTCCTCATCTATACTATGTTGATCTAGCAGACACAGTAACAGGAACTTCCTCATCTATACCATGTTGATCTAGCAGACACAGTAACAGGAACTTCCTCATCTATACCATGTTGATCTAGCAGACACAGTAACAGACAGTAACAGGAACTTCCTCATCTATACCATGTTGATCTAGCAGACACAGTAACAGACAGTAACAGGAACTTCCTCATCTATACAATGTTGATCTAGCAGAAACAGTAACAGACAGTAACAGGAACTTCCTCATCTATACCATGTTGATCTAGCAGACACAGTAACAGACAGTAACAGGAACTTCCTCATCTATACCGTGTTGATCTGGCAGACACAGTAACAGACAGAGTAACAGGTACTTCCTCATCTATACCGTGTTGATCTAGCAGACACAGTAACAGACAGTAACAGGAACTTCCTCATCTATACCATTTTCATCTAGCAGACACAGTAACAGGAACTCCCTCATCTATACAATGTTGATCTAGCAGACACAGTAACAGGAACTTCCTCATCTATACCATGTTGATCTAGCAGACACAGTAAAAGGAACCTCCTCATCTATACCGTGTTGATATAGCAGACACAGTAACAGGAACTTCCTCATCTATACCGTGTTGATCTAGCAGACACAGTAACAGGAACTTCCTCATCTATACCATGTTGATCTAGCAGACACAGTAACAGGAACTTCCTCATCTATACCATGTTGATCTAGCAGACACAGTAACAGACAGTAACAGGAACTTCCTCATCTATACTATGTTGATCTAGCAGACACAGTAACAGGAACTTCCTCATCTTTACCATGTTGATCTAGCAGACACAGTAACAGGAACTTCCTCATCTATACCATGTTGATCTAGCAGACACAGTAACAGACAGTAACAGGAACTTCCTCATCTATACCGTGTTGATCTGGCAGACACAGTAACAGACAGAGTAACAGGTACTTCCTCATCTATACCGTGTTGATCTAGCAGACACAGTAACAGACAGTAACAGGAACTTCCTCATCTATACCATGTTCATCTAGCAGACACAGTAACAGGAACAGCCCTCATCTATACCATGTTGATCTAGCAGACACAGTAACAGGAACTTCCTCATCTATACCGTGTTGATCTAGCAGACACAGTAACAGGAACTTCCTCATCTATACCATGTTGATCTAGCAGACACAGTAACAGGAACTTCCTCATCTATACCGTGTTGATCTAGCAGACACAGTAACAGACAGTAACAGGAACTTCCTCATCTATACCATGTTGATCTAGCAGACACAGTAACAGGCACTTCCTCATCTATACCATGTTGATCTAGCAGACACAGTAACAGGCACTTCCTCATCTATACCATGTTGATCTAGCAGACACAGTAACAGGAACTTCCTCATCTATACCATGTTGATCTAGCAGACACAGTAACAGACAGTAACAGGAACTTCCTCATCTATACCGTGTTGATCTGGCAGACACAGCAACAGACAGAGTAACAGGTACTTCCTCATCTATACCATGTTGATCTAGCAGACACAGTAACAGACAGTAACAGGAACTTCCTCATCTATACCATGTTGATCTAGCAGACACAGTAACAGGAACTTCCTCATCTATACTATGTTGATCTAGCAGACACAGTAACAGACAGTAACAGGAACTTCCTCATCTATACCATGTTGATCTAGCAGACACAGTAACAGGAACCTCCTCATCTATACCGTGTTGATCTAGCAGACACAGTAACAGGAACTTCCTCATCTATACTATGTTGATCTAGCAGACACAGTAACAGGAACTTCCTCATCTATACCGTGTTGATCTAGCAGACACAGTAACAGGTACTTCCTCATCTATACCATGTTGATCTAGCAGACACAGTAACAGACAGTAACAGGAACCTCCAAATCTATACCATGTTGATCTAGCAGACACAGTAACAGGAACTTCCTCATCTATATCATGTTGATCTAGCAGACACAGTAACAGGAACTTCCTCATCTATACCATGTTGATCTAGCAGACACAGTAACAGACAGTAACAGGAACTTCCTCATCTATACCATGTTGATCTAGCAGACACAGTAACAGGAACTTCCTCATCTATACCATGTTGATCTAGCAGACATAGTAACAGACAGTAACCGGAACTTCCTCATCTATCCCGTGTTGATCTAGCAGACACAGTAACAGGAACTTCCTCATCTATACCGTGTTGATCTAGCAGACACAGTAACAGACAGTAACAGGAACTTCCTCATCTATACCATGTTGATCTAGCAGACACAGTAACAGGCACTTCCTCATCTATACCATGTTGATCTAGCAGACACAGTAACAGGAACTTCCTCATCTATACCATGTTGATCTAGCAGACACAGTAACAGACAGTAACAGGAACCTCCTCATCTATACAATGTTGATCTAGCAGAAACAGTAACAGACAGTAACAGGAACTTCCTCATCTATACCATGTTGATCTAGCAGACACAGTAACAGACAGTAACAGGAACTTCCTCATCTATACCGTGTTGATCTGGCAGACACAGCAACAGACAGAGTAACAGGTACTTCCTCATCTATACCGTGTTGATCTAGCAGACACAGTAACAGACAGTAACAGGAACTTCCTCATCTATACCATTTTCATCTAGCAGACACAGTAACAGGAACTCCCTCATCTATACAATGTTGATCTAGCAGACACAGTAACAGGAACTTCCTCATCTATACCATGTTGATCTAGCAGACACAGTAACAGGATCTTCCTCATCTATACTATGTTGATCTAGCAGACACAGTAACAGACAGTAACAGGGACTTCCTCATCTATACCATGTTGATCTAGCAGACACAGTAAAAGGAACCTCCTCATCTATACCGTGTTGATCTAGCAGACACAGTAACAGGAACTTCCTCATCTATACCGTGTTGATCTAGCAGACACAGTAACAGGAACTTCCTCATCTATACCATGTTGATCTAGCAGACACAGTAACAGGAACTTCCTCATCTATACCATGTTGATCTAGCAGACACAGTAACAGACAGTAACAGGAACTTCCTCATCTATACTATGTTGATCTAGCAGACACAGTAACAGGAACTTCCTCATCTATATCATGTTGATCTAGCAGACAACGTAACAGGAACTTCCTCATCTATACCATGTTGATCTAGCAGACACAGTAACAGACAGTAACAGGAACTTCCTCATCTATACCATGTTGATCTAGCAGACACAGTAACAGACAGTAACAGGAACTTCCTCATCTATACAATGTTGATCTAGCAGAAACAGTAACAGACAGTAACAGGAACTTCCTCATCTATACCATGTTGATCTAGCAGACACAGTAACAGACAGTAACAGGAACTTCCTCATCTATACCGTGTTGATCTGGCAGACACAGTAACAGACAGAGTAACAGGTACTTCCTCATCTATACCGTGTTGATCTAGCAGACACAGTAACAGACAGTAACAGGAACTTCCTCATCTATACCATTTTCATCTAGCAGACACAGTAACAGGAACTCCCTCATCTATACAATGTTGATCTAGCAGACACAGTAACAGGAACTTCCTCATCTATACCATGTTGATCTAGCAGACACAGTAACAGGACCTTCCTCATCTATAGTATGTTGATCTAGCAGACACAGTAACAGACAGTAACAGGGACTTCCTCATCTATACCATGTTGATCTAGCAGACACAGTAAAAGGAACCTCCTCATCTATACCGTGTTGATATAGCAGACACAGTAACAGGAACTTCCTCATCTATACCGTGTTGATCTAGCAGACACAGTAACAGGAACTTCCTCATCTATACCATGTTGATCTAGCAGACACTGTAACAGGAACTTCCTCATCTATACCATGTTGATCTAGCAGACACAGTAACAGACAGTAACAGGAACTTCCTCATCTATACTATGTTGATCTAGCAGACACAGTAACAGGAACTTCCTCATCTATACCATGTTGATCTAGCAGACACAGTAACAGGAACTTCCTCATCTATACCATGTTGATCTAGCAGACACAGTAACAGACAGTAACAGGAACTTCCTCATCTATACCATGTTCATCTAGCAGACACAGTAACAGGAACAGCCCTCATCTATACCATGTTGATCTAGCAGACACAGTAACAGGAACTTCCTCATCTATACCGTGTTGATCTAGCAGACACAGTAACAGGAACTTCCTCATCTATACCATGTTGATCTAGCAGACACAGTAACAGGAACTTCCTCATCTATACCGTGTTGATCTAGCAGACACAGTAACAGACAGTAACAGGAACTTCCTCATCTATACCATGTTGATCTAGCAGACACAGTAACAGGCACTTCCTCATCTATACCATGTTGATCTAGCAGACACAGTAACAGGCACTTCCTCATCTATACCATGTTGATCTAGCAGACACAGTAACAGGAACTTCCTCATCTATACCATGTTGATCTAGCAGACACAGTAACAGACAGTAACAGGAACCTCCTCATCTATACAATGTTGATCTAGCAGAAACAGTAACAGACAGTAACAGGAACTTCCTCATCTATACCATGTTGATCTAGCAGACACAGTAACAGACAGTAACAGGAACTTCCTCATCTATACCGTGTTGATCTGGCAGACACAGCAACAGACAGAGTAACAGGTACTTCCTCATCTATACCGTGTTGATCTAGCAGACACAGTAACAGACAGTAACAGGAACTTCCTCATCTATACCATTTTCATCTAGCAGAGACAGTAACAGGAACTCCCTCATCTATACAATGTTGATCTAGCAGACACAGTAACAGGAACTTCCTCATCTATACCATGTTGATCTAGCAGACACAGTAACAGGATCTTCCTCATCTATACTATGTTGATCTAGCAGACACAGTAACAGACAGTAACAGGGACTTCCTCATCTATACCATGTTGATCTAGCAGACACAGTAAAAGGAACCTCCCCATCTATACCGTGTTGATCTAGCAGACACAGTAACAGGAACTTCCTCATCTATACCGTGTTGATCTAGCAGACACAGTAACAGGAACTTCCTCATCTATACCATGTTGATCTAGCAGACACAGTAACAGGAACTTCCTCATCTATACCATGTTGATCTAGCAGACACAGTAACAGACAGTAACAGGAACTTCCTCATCTATACTATGTTGATCTAGCAGACACAGTAACAGGAACTTCCTCATCTATACCATGTTGATCTAGCAGACACAGTAACAGGAACTTCCTCATCTATACCATGTTGATCTAGCAGACACAGTAACAGACAGTAACAGGAACTTCCTCATCTTTACCATGTTGATCTAGCAGACACAGTAACAGACAGTAACAGGAACTTCCTCATCTATACAATGTTGATCTAGCAGAAACAGTAACAGACAGTAACAGGAACTTCCTCATCTATACCATGTTGATCTAGCAGACACAGTAACAGACAGTAACAGGAACTTCCTCATCTATACCGTGTTGATCTGGCAGACACAGTAACAGACAGAGTAACAGGTACTTCCTCATCTATACCGTGTTGATCTAGCAGACACAGTAACAGACAGTAACAGGAACTTCCTCATCTATACCATTTTCATCTAGCAGACACAGTAACAGGAACTCCCTCATCTATACAATGTTGATCTAGCAGACACAGTAACAGGAACTTCCTCATCTATACCATGTTGATCTAGCAGACACAGTAACAGGACCTTCCTCATCTATACTATGTTGATCTAGCAGACACAGTAACAGACAGTAACAGGGACTTCCTCATCTATACCATGTTGATCTAGCAGACACAGTAAAAGGAACCTCCTCATCTATACCGTGTTGATCTAGCAGACACAGTAACAGGAACTTCCTCATCTATACCGTGTTGATCTAGCAGACACAGTAACAGGAACTTCCTCATCTATACCATGTTGATCTAGCAGACACAGTAACAGGAACTTCCTCATCTATACCATGTTGATCTAGCAGACACAGTAACAGACAGTAACAGGAACTTCCTCATCTATACTATGTTGATCTAGCAGACACAGTAACAGGAACTTCCTCATCTATACCATGTTGATCTAGCAGACACAGTAACAGGAACTTCCTCATCTATACCATGTTGATCTAGCAGACACAGTAACAGACAGTAACAGGAACTTCCTCATCTATACCGTGTTGATCTGGCAGACACAGTAACAGACAGAGTAACAGGTACTTCCTCATCTATACCGTGTTGATCTAGCAGACACAGTAACAGACAGTAACAGGAACTTCCTCATCTATACCATGTTCATCTAGCAGACACAGTAACAGGAACAGCCCTCATCTATACCATGTTGATCTAGCAGACACAGTAACAGGAACTTCCTCATCTATACCGTGTTGATCTAGCAGACACAGTAACAGGAACTTCCTCATCTATACCATGTTGATCTAGCAGACACAGTAACAGGAACTTCCTCATCTATACTATGTTGATCTAGCAGACACAGTAACAGACAGTAACAGGAACTTCCTCATCTATACCATGTTGATCTAGCAGACACAGTAAAAGGAACCTCCTCATCCATACCGTGTTGATCTAGCAGACACAGTAACAGGAACTTCCTCATCTATACCGTGTTGATCTAGCAGTCACAGTAACAGGAACTTCCTCATCTATACCATGTTGATCTAGCAGACACAGTAACAGGAACTTCCACCTCTATACCATGTTGATATAGCAGACACAGTAACAGACAGTAACAGGAACTTCCTCATCTATACTATGTTGATCTAGCAGACACAGTAACAGGAACTTCCTCATCTATACCATGTTGATCTAGCAGACACAGTAACAGGAACTTCCTCATCTATACCATGTTGATCTAGCACACACTGTAACAGGAACTTCCTCATCTATACCATGTTGATCTAGCAGACACAGTAACAGGAACTTCCTCATCTATACCATGTTGATCTAGCAGACACAGTAACAGGAACTTCCTCATCTATACTATGTTGATCTAGCAGACACAGTAACAGACAGTAACAGGAACTTCCTCATCTATACCATGTTGATCTAGCAGACACAGTAACAGGAACCTCCTCATCTATACCGTGTTGATCTAGCAGACACAGTAACAGGAACTTCCTCATCTATACTATGTTGATCTAGCAGACATAGTAACAGGAACTTCCTCATCTATACCGTGTTGATCTAGCAGACACAGTAACAGGTACTTCCTCATCTATACCATGTTGATCTAGCAGACACAGTAACAGACAGTAACAGGAACCTCCAAATCTATACCATGTTGATCTCGCAGACACAGTAACACGCAGTAACAGGAACTTACTCATCTATACTATGTTGATCTAGCAGACACAGTAACAGAAACTTCCTCATCTATACCATGTTGATCTAGCAGACACAGTAACAGACAGTAATATGAACTTCCTCATCTATACCATGTTGATCTAGCAGACACAGTAACAGGAACTTCTTTATCTATACCATGTTGATCTAGCAGACACAGTAACAGACAGTAACAGGAACTTCCTCATCTATACCATGTTGATCTAGCAGACACAGTAACAGGAACTTCCTCATCTATACCATGTTGATCTAGCAGACACAGTAACAGACAGTAACAGGAACTTCCTCATCTATACCGTGTTGATCTGGCAGACACAGTAACAGACAGAGTAACAGGTACTTCCTCATCTATACCGTGTTGATCTAGCAGACACAGTAACAGACAGTAACAGGAACTTCCTCATCTATACCATTTTCATCTAGCAGACACAGTAACAAGAACTCCCTCATCTATACAATGTTGATCTAGCAGACACAGTAACAGGAACTTCCTCATCTATACCATGTTGATCTAGCAGACACAGTAACAGGACCTTCCTCATCTATACTATGTTGATCTAGCAGACACAGTAACAGACAGTAACAGGGACTTCCTCATCTATACCATGTTGATCTAGCAGACACAGTAAAAGGAACCTCCTCATCTATACCGTGTTGATCTAGCAGACACAGTAACAGGAACTTCCTCATCTATACCGTGTTGATCTAGCAGACACAGTAACAGGAACCTCCTCATCTATACCGTGTTGATCTAGCAGACACAGTAACAGGAACTTCCTCATCTATACCGTGTTGATCTAGCAGACACAGTAACAGGAACTTCCTCATCTATACCGTGTTGATCTAGCAGACACAGTAACAGGAACTTCCTCATCTATACCGTGTTGATCTAGCAGACACAGTAAAAGGAACCTCCTCATCTATACCGTGTTGATCTAGCAGACACAGTAACAGGAACTTCCTCATATATACCGTGTTGATCTAGTAGACACAGTAACAGGAACTTCCTCATCTATACCATGTTGATCTAGCAGACACAGTAACAGGAACTTCCTCATCTATACCATGTTGATCTAGCAGACACAGTAACAGACAGTAACAGGAACTTCCTCATCTATACTATGTTGATCTAGCAGACACAGTAACAGGATCTTCCTCATCTATACCATGTTGATCTAGCAGACACAGTAACAGGAAGTTCCTCATCTATACCATGTTGATCTAGCAGACACAGTAACAGACAGTAACAGGAACTTCCTCATCTATACCGTGTTGATCTGGCAGACACAGTAACAGACAGAGTAACAGGTACTTCCTCATCTATACCGTGTTGATCTAGCAGACACAGTAACAGACAGTAACAGGAACTTCCTCATCTATACCATGTTCATCTAGCAGACACAGTAACAGGAACAGCCCTCATCTATACCATGTTGATCTAGCAGACACAGTAACAGGAACTTCCTCATCTATACCGTGTTGATCTAGCAGACACAGTAACAGGAACTTCCTCATCTATACCATGTTGATCTAGCAGACACAGTAACAGGATCTTCCTCATCTATACCATGTTGATCTAGCAGACACAGTAACAGGAACTTCCTCATCTATACCATGTTGATCTAGCAGACACAGTAACAGACAGTAACAGGAACTTCCTCATCTATACCGTGTTGATCTGGCAGACACAGTAACAGACAGAGTAACAGGTACTTCCTCATCTATACCGTGTTGATCTAGCAGACACAGTAACAGACAGTAACAGGAACTTCCTCATCTATACCATGTTCATCTAGCAGACACAGTAACAGGAACAGCCCTCATCTATACCATGTTGATCTAGCAGACACAGTAACAGGAACTTCCTCATCTATACCGTGTTGATCTAGCAGACACAGTAACAGGAACTTCCTCATCTATACCATGTTGATCTAGCAGACACAGTAACAGGAACTTCCACCTCTATACCATGTTGATATAGCAGACACAGTAACAGACAGTAACAGGAACTTCCTCATCTATACTATGTTGATCTAGCAGACACAGTAACAGGAACTTCCTCATCTATACCATGTTGATCTAGCAGACACAGTAACAGGAACTTCCTCATCTATACCATGTTGATCTAGCACACACTGTAACAGGAACTTCCTCATCTATACCATGTTGATCTAGCAGACACAGTAACAGGAACTTCCTCATCTATACTATGTTGATCTAGCAGACACAGTAACAGACAGTAACAGGAACTTCCTCATCTATACCATGTTGATCTAGCAGACACAGTAACAGGGACTTCCTCATCTATACTATGTTGATCTAGCAGACACAGTAACAGACAGTAACAGGAACTTCCTCATCTATACCATGTTGATCTAGCAGACACAGTAACAGGAACCTCCTCATCTATACCGTGTTGATCTAGCAGACAGAGTAACAGGAACTTCCTCATCTATACTATGTTGATCTAGCAGACACAGTAACAGGAACTTCCTCATCTATACCGTGTTGATCTAGCAGACACAGTAACAGGTACTTCCTCATCTATACCATGTTGATCTAGCAGACACAGTAACAGACAGTAACAGGAACCTCCAAATCTATACCATGTTGATCTAGCAGACACAGTAACAGACAGTAACAGGAACTTACTCATCTATACTATGTTGATCTAGCAGACACAGTAACAGGAACTTCCTCATCTATACCATGTTGATCTAGCAGACACAGTAACAGACAGTAATATGAACTTCCTCATCTATACCATGTTGATCTAGCAGACACAGTAACAGGAACTTCCTCATCTATACCATGTTGATCTAGCAGACACAGTAACAGACAGTAACAGGAACTTCCTCATCTATACCATGTTGATCTCGCAGACACAGTAACACGCAGTAACAGGAACTTACTCATCTATACTATGTTGATCTAGCAGACACAGTAACAGAAACTTCCTCATCTATACCATGTTGATCTAGCAGACACAGTAACAGACAGTAATATGAACTTCCTCATCTATACCATGTTGATCTAGCAGACACAGTAACAGGAACTTCCTCATCTATACCATGTTGATCTAGCAGACACAGTAACAGGACCTTCCTCATCTATAGTATGTTGATCTAGCAGACACAGTAACAGACAGTAACAGGGACTTCCTCATCTATACCATGTTGATCTAGCAGACACAGTAAAAGGAACCTCCTCATCTATACCGTGTTGATATAGCAGACACAGTAACAGGAACTTCCTCATCTATACCGTGTTGATCTAGCAGACACAGTAACAGGAACTTCCTCATCTATACCATGTTGATCTAGCAGACACTGTAACAGGAACTTCCTCATCTATACCATGTTGATCTAGCAGACACAGTAACAGACAGTAACAGGAACTTCCTCATCTATACTATGTTGATCTAGCAGACACAGTAACAGGAACTTCCTCATCTATACCATGTTGATCTAGCAGACACAGTAACAGGAACTTCCTCATCTATACCATGTTGATCTAGCAGACACAGTAACAGACAGTAACAGGAACTTCCTCATCTATACCATGTTCATCTAGCAGACACAGTAACAGGAACAGCCCTCATCTATACCATGTTGATCTAGCAGACACAGTAACAGGAACTTCCTCATCTATACCGTGTTGATCTAGCAGACACAGTAACAGGAACTTCCTCATCTATACCATGTTGATCTAGCAGACACAGTAACAGGAACTTCCTCATCTATACCGTGTTGATCTAGCAGACACAGTAACAGACAGTAACAGGAACTTCCTCATCTATACCATGTTGATCTAGCAGACACAGTAACAGGCACTTCCTCATCTATACCATGTTGATCTAGCAGACACAGTAACAGGCACTTCCTCATCTATACCATGTTGATCTAGCAGACACAGTAACAGGAACTTCCTCATCTATACCATGTTGATCTAGCAGACACAGTAACAGACAGTAACAGGAACCTCCTCATCTATACAATGTTGATCTAGCAGAAACAGTAACAGACAGTAACAGGAACTTCCTCATCTATACCATGTTGATCTAGCAGACACAGTAACAGACAGTAACAGGAACTTCCTCATCTATACCGTGTTGATCTGGCAGACACAGCAACAGACAGAGTAACAGGTACTTCCTCATCTATACCGTGTTGATCTAGCAGACACAGTAACAGACAGTAACAGGAACTTCCTCATCTATACCATTTTCATCTAGCAGAGACAGTAACAGGAACTCCCTCATCTATACAATGTTGATCTAGCAGACACAGTAACAGGAACTTCCTCATCTATACCATGTTGATCTAGCAGACACAGTAACAGGATCTTCCTCATCTATACTATGTTGATCTAGCAGACACAGTAACAGACAGTAACAGGGACTTCCTCATCTATACCATGTTGATCTAGCAGACACAGTAAAAGGAACCTCCCCATCTATACCGTGTTGATCTAGCAGACACAGTAACAGGAACTTCCTCATCTATACCGTGTTGATCTAGCAGACACAGTAACAGGAACTTCCTCATCTATACCATGTTGATCTAGCAGACACAGTAACAGGAACTTCCTCATCTATACCATGTTGATCTAGCAGACACAGTAACAGACAGTAACAGGAACTTCCTCATCTATACTATGTTGATCTAGCAGACACAGTAACAGGAACTTCCTCATCTATACCATGTTGATCTAGCAGACACAGTAACAGGAACTTCCTCATCTATACCATGTTGATCTAGCAGACACAGTAACAGACAGTAACAGGAACTTCCTCATCTTTACCATGTTGATCTAGCAGACACAGTAACAGACAGTAACAGGAACTTCCTCATCTATACCATGTTGATCTAGCAGACACAGTAACAGACAGTAACAGGAACTTCCTCATCTATACCATGTTGATCTAGCAGACACAGTAACAGACAGTAACAGGAACTTCCTCATCTATACCGTGTTGATCTGGCAGACACAGTAACAGACAGAGTAACAGGTACTTCCTCATCTATACCGTGTTGATCTAGCAGACACAGTAACAGACAGTAACAGGAACTTCCTCATCTATACCATTTTCATCTAGCAGACACAGTAACAGGAACTCCCTCATCTATACAATGTTGATCTAGCAGACACAGTAACAGGAACTTCCTCATCTATACCATGTTGATCTAGCAGACACAGTAACAGGACCTTCCTCATCTATACTATGTTGATCTAGCAGACACAGTAACAGACAGTAACAGGGACTTCCTCATCTATACCATGTTGATCTAGCAGACACAGTAAAAGGAACCTCCTCATCTATACCGTGTTGATCTAGCAGACACAGTAACAGGAACTTCCTCATCTATACCGTGTTGATCTAGCAGACACAGTAACAGGAACTTCCTCATCTATACCATGTTGATCTAGCAGACACAGTAACAGGAACTTCCTCATCTATACCATGTTGATCTAGCAGACACAGTAACAGACAGTAACAGGAACTTCCTCATCTATACTATGTTGATCTAGCAGACACAGTAACAGGAACTTCCTCATCTATACCATGTTGATCTAGCAGACACAGTAACAGGAACTTCCTCATCTATACCATGTTGATCTAGCAGACACAGTAACAGACAGTAACAGGAACTTCCTCATCTATACCGTGTTGATCTGGCAGACACAGTAACAGACAGAGTAACAGGTACTTCCTCATCTATACCGTGTTGATCTAGCAGACACAGTAACAGACAGTAACAGGAACTTCCTCATCTATACCATGTTCATCTAGCAGACACAGTAACAGGAACAGCCCTCATCTATACCATGTTGATCTAGCAGACACAGTAACAGGAACTTCCTCATCTATACCGTGTTGATCTAGCAGACACAGTAACAGGAACTTCCTCATCTATACCATGTTGATCTAGCAGACACAGTAACAGGAACTTCCTCATCTATACTATGTTGATCTAGCAGACACAGTAACAGACAGTAACAGGAACTTCCTCATCTATACCATGTTGATCTAGCAGACACAGTAAAAGGAACCTCCTCATCCATACCGTGTTGATCTAGCAGACACAGTAACAGGAACTTCCTCATCTATACCGTGTTGATCTAGCAGTCACAGTAACAGGAACTTCCTCATCTATACCATGTTGATCTAGCAGACACAGTAACAGGAACTTCCACCTCTATACCATGTTGATATAGCAGACACAGTAACAGACAGTAACAGGAACTTCCTCATCTATACTATGTTGATCTAGCAGACACAGTAACAGGAACTTCCTCATCTATACCATGTTGATCTAGCAGACACAGTAACAGGAACTTCCTCATCTATACCATGTTGATCTAGCACACACTGTAACAGGAACTTCCTCATCTATACCATGTTGATCTAGCAGACACAGTAACAGGAACTTCCTCATCTATACCATGTTGATCTAGCAGACACAGTAACAGGAACTTCCTCATCTATACTATGTTGATCTAGCAGACACAGTAACAGACAGTAACAGGAACTTCCTCATCTATACCATGTTGATCTAGCAGACACAGTAACAGGAACCTCCTCATCTATACCGTGTTGATCTAGCAGACACAGTAACAGGAACTTCCTCATCTATACTATGTTGATCTAGCAGACATAGTAACAGGAACTTCCTCATCTATACCGTGTTGATCTAGCAGACACAGTAACAGGTACTTCCTCATCTATACCATGTTGATCTAGCAGACACAGTAACAGACAGTAACAGGAACCTCCAAATCTATACCATGTTGATCTCGCAGACACAGTAACACGCAGTAACAGGAACTTACTCATCTATACTATGTTGATCTAGCAGACACAGTAACAGAAACTTCCTCATCTATACCATGTTGATCTAGCAGACACAGTAACAGACAGTAATATGAACTTCCTCATCTATACCATGTTGATCTAGCAGACACAGTAACAGGAACTTCTTTATCTATACCATGTTGATCTAGCAGACACAGTAACAGACAGTAACAGGAACTTCCTCATCTATACCATGTTGATCTAGCAGACACAGTAACAGGAACTTCCTCATCTATACCATGTTGATCTAGCAGACACAGTAACAGACAGTAACAGGAACTTCCTCATCTATACCGTGTTGATCTGGCAGACACAGTAACAGACAGAGTAACAGGTACTTCCTCATCTATACCGTGTTGATCTAGCAGACACAGTAACAGACAGTAACAGGAACTTCCTCATCTATACCATTTTCATCTAGCAGACACAGTAACAAGAACTCCCTCATCTATACAATGTTGATCTAGCAGACACAGTAACAGGAACTTCCTCATCTATACCATGTTGATCTAGCAGACACAGTAACAGGACCTTCCTCATCTATACTATGTTGATCTAGCAGACACAGTAACAGACAGTAACAGGGACTTCCTCATCTATACCATGTTGATCTAGCAGACACAGTAAAAGGAACCTCCTCATCTATACCGTGTTGATCTAGCAGACACAGTAACAGGAACTTCCTCATCTATACCGTGTTGATCTAGCAGACACAGTAACAGGAACCTCCTCATCTATACCGTGTTGATCTAGCAGACACAGTAACAGGAACTTCCTCATCTATACCGTGTTGATCTAGCAGACACAGTAACAGGAACTTCCTCATCTATACCGTGTTGATCTAGCAGACACAGTAACAGGAACTTCCTCATCTATACCGTGTTGATCTAGCAGACACAGTAAAAGGAACCTCCTCATCTATACCGTGTTGATCTAGCAGACACAGTAACAGGAACTTCCTCATATATACCGTGTTGATCTAGTAGACACAGTAACAGGAACTTCCTCATCTATACCATGTTGATCTAGCAGACACAGTAACAGGAACTTCCTCATCTATACCATGTTGATCTAGCAGACACAGTAACAGACAGTAACAGGAACTTCCTCATCTATACTATGTTGATCTAGCAGACACAGTAACAGGATCTTCCTCATCTATACCATGTTGATCTAGCAGACACAGTAACAGGAACTTCCTCATCTATACCATGTTGATCTAGCAGACACAGTAACAGACAGTAACAGGAACTTCCTCATCTATACCGTGTTGATCTGGCAGACACAGTAACAGACAGAGTAACAGGTACTTCCTCATCTATACCGTGTTGATCTAGCAGACACAGTAACAGACAGTAACAGGAACTTCCTCATCTATACCATGTTCATCTAGCAGACACAGTAACAGGAACAGCCCTCATCTATACCATGTTGATCTAGCAGACACAGTAACAGGAACTTCCTCATCTATACCGTGTTGATCTAGCAGACACAGTAACAGGAACTTCCTCATCTATACCATGTTGATCTAGCAGACACAGTAACAGGATCTTCCTCATCTATACCATGTTGATCTAGCAGACACAGTAACAGGAACTTCCTCATCTATACCATGTTGATCTAGCAGACACAGTAACAGACAGTAACAGGAACTTCCTCATCTATACCGTGTTGATCTGGCAGACACAGTAACAGACAGAGTAACAGGTACTTCCTCATCTATACCGTGTTGATCTAGCAGACACAGTAACAGACAGTAACAGGAACTTCCTCATCTATACCATGTTCATCTAGCAGACACAGTAACAGGAACAGCCCTCATCTATACCATGTTGATCTAGCAGACACAGTAACAGGAACTTCCTCATCTATACCGTGTTGATCTAGCAGACACAGTAACAGGAACTTCCTCATCTATACCATGTTGATCTAGCAGACACAGTAACAGGAACTTCCACCTCTATACCATGTTGATATAGCAGACACAGTAACAGACAGTAACAGGAACTTCCTCATCTATACTATGTTGATCTAGCAGACACAGTAACAGGAACTTCCTCATCTATACCATGTTGATCTAGCAGACACAGTAACAGGAACTTCCTCATCTATACCATGTTGATCTAGCACACACTGTAACAGGAACTTCCTCATCTATACCATGTTGATCTAGCAGACACAGTAACAGGAACTTCCTCATCTATACTATGTTGATCTAGCAGACACAGTAACAGACAGTAACAGGAACTTCCTCATCTATACCATGTTGATCTAGCAGACACAGTAACAGGGACTTCCTCATCTATACTATGTTGATCTAGCAGACACAGTAACAGACAGTAACAGGAACTTCCTCATCTATACCATGTTGATCTAGCAGACACAGTAACAGGAACCTCCTCATCTATACCGTGTTGATCTAGCAGACAGAGTAACAGGAACTTCCTCATCTATACTATGTTGATCTAGCAGACACAGTAACAGGAACTTCCTCATCTATACCGTGTTGATCTAGCAGACACAGTAACAGGTACTTCCTCATCTATACCATGTTGATCTAGCAGACACAGTAACAGACAGTAACAGGAACCTCCAAATCTATACCATGTTGATCTAGCAGACACAGTAACAGACAGTAACAGGAACTTACTCATCTATACTATGTTGATCTAGCAGACACAGTAACAGGAACTTCCTCATCTATACCATGTTGATCTAGCAGACACAGTAACAGACAGTAATATGAACTTCCTCATCTATACCATGTTGATCTAGCAGACACAGTAACAGGAACTTCCTCATCTATACCATGTTGATCTAGCAGACACAGTAACAGACAGTAACAGGAACTTCCTCATCTATACCATGTTGATCTCGCAGACACAGTAACACGCAGTAACAGGAACTTACTCATCTATACTATGTTGATCTAGCAGACACAGTAACAGAAACTTCCTCATCTATACCATGTTGATCTAGCAGACACAGTAACAGACAGTAATATGAACTTCCTCATCTATACCATGTTGATCTAGCAGACACAGTAACAGGAACTTCTTTATCTATACCATGTTGATCTAGCAGACACAGTAACAGACAGTAACAGGAACTTCCTCATCTATACCATGTTGATCTAGCAGACACAGTAACAGGAACTTCCTCATCTATACCATGTTGATCTAGCAGACACAGTAACAGACAGTAACAGGAACTTCCTCATCTATACCGTGTTGATCTGGCAGACACAGTAACAGACAGAGTAACAGGTACTTCCTCATCTATACCGTGTTGATCTAGCAGACACAGTAACAGACAGTAACAGGAACTTCCTCATCTATACCATTTTCATCTAGCAGACACAGTAACAAGAACTCCCTCATCTATACAATGTTGATCTAGCAGACACAGTAACAGGAACTTCCTCATCTATACCATGTTGATCTAGCAGACACAGTAACAGGACCTTCCTCATCTATACTATGTTCATCTAGCAGACACAGTAACAGACAGTAACAGGGACTTCCTCATCTATACCATGTTGATCTAGCAGACACAGTAAAAGGAACCTCCTCATCTATACCGTGTTGATCTAGCAGACACAGTAACAGGAACTTCCTCATCTATACCGTGTTGATCTAGCAGACACAGTAACAGGAACCTCCTCATCTATACCGTGTTGATCTAGCAGACACAGTAACAGGAACTTCCTCATCTATACCGTGTTGATCTAGCAGACACAGTAACAGGAACTTCCTCATCTATACCGTGTTGATCTAGCAGACACAGTAAAAGGAACCTCCTCATCTATACCGTGTTGATCTAGCAGACACAGTAACAGGAACTTCCTCATATATACCGTGTTGATCTAGTAGACACAGTAACAGGAACTTCCTCATCTATACCATGTTGATCTAGCAGACACAGTAACAGGAACTTCCTCATCTATACCATGTTGATCTAGCAGACACAGTAACAGACAGTAACAGGAACTTCCTCATCTATACTATGTTGATCTAGCAGACACAGTAACAGGATCTTCCTCATCTATACCATGTTGATCTAGCAGACACAGTAACAGGAACTTCCTCATCTATACCATGTTGATCTAGCAGACACAGTAACAGACAGTAACAGGAACTTCCTCATCTATACCGTGTTGATCTGGCAGACACAGTAACAGACAGAGTAACAGGTACTTCCTCATCTATACCGTGTTGATCTAGCAGACACAGTAACAGACAGTAACAGGAACTTCCTCATCTATACCATGTTCATCTAGCAGACACAGTAACAGGAACAGCCCTCATCTATACCATGTTGATCTAGCAGACACAGTAACAGGAACTTCCTCATCTATACCGTGTTGATCTAGCAGACACAGTAACAGGAACTTCCTCATCTATACCATGTTGATCTAGCAGACACAGTAACAGGATCTTCCTCATCTATACCATGTTGATCTAGCAGACACAGTAACAGGAACTTCCTCATCTATACCATGTTGATCTAGCAGACACAGTAACAGACAGTAACAGGAACTTCCTCATCTATACCGTGTTGATCTGGCAGACACAGTAACAGACAGAGTAACAGGTACTTCCTCATCTATACCGTGTTGATCTAGCAGACACAGTAACAGACAGTAACAGGAACTTCCTCATCTATACCATGTTCATCTAGCAGACACAGTAACAGGAACAGCCCTCATCTATACCATGTTGATCTAGCAGACACAGTAACAGGAACTTCCTCATCTATACCGTGTTGATCTAGCAGACACAGTAACAGGAACTTCCTCATCTATACCATGTTGATCTAGCAGACACAGTAACAGGAACTTCCACCTCTATACCATGTTGATATAGCAGACACAGTAACAGACAGTAACAGGAACTTCCTCATCTATACTATGTTGATCTAGCAGACACAGTAACAGGAACTTCCTCATCTATACCATGTTGATCTAGCAGACACAGTAACAGGAACTTCCTCATCTATACCATGTTGATCTAGCACACACTGTAACAGGAACTTCCTCATCTATACCATGTTGATCTAGCAGACACAGTAACAGGAACTTCCTCATCTATACTATGTTGATCTAGCAGACACAGTAACAGACAGTAACAGGAACTTCCTCATCTATACCATGTTGATCTAGCAGACACAGTAACAGGGACTTCCTCATCTATACTATGTTGATCTAGCAGACACAGTAACAGACAGTAACAGGAACTTCCTCATCTATACCATGTTGATCTAGCAGACACAGTAACAGGAACCTCCTCATCTATACCGTGTTGATCTAGCAGACAGAGTAACAGGAACTTCCTCATCTATACTATGTTGATCTAGCAGACACAGTAACAGGAACTTCCTCATCTATACCGTGTTGATCTAGCAGACACAGTAACAGGTACTTCCTCATCTATACCATGTTGATCTAGCAGACACAGTAACAGACAGTAACAGGAACCTCCAAATCTATACCATGTTGATCTAGCAGACACAGTAACAGACAGTAACAGGAACTTACTCATCTATACTATGTTGATCTAGCAGACACAGTAACAGGAACTTCCTCATCTATACCATGTTGATCTAGCAGACACAGTAACAGACAGTAATATGAACTTCCTCATCTATACCATGTTGATCTAGCAGACACAGTAACAGGAACTTCCTCATCTATACCATGTTGATCTAGCAGACACAGTAACAGACAGTAACAGGAACTTCCTCATCTATACCATGTTGATCTAGCAGACACAGTAACAGGAACTTCCTCATCTATACCATGTTGATCTAGCAGACACAGTAACAGACAGTAACAGGAACTTCCTCATCTATACCGTGTTGATCTGGCAGACACAGTAACAGACAGAGTAACAGGTACTTCCTCATCTATACCGTGTTGATCTAGCAGACACAGTAACAGACAGTAACAGGAACTTCCGCATCTATACCATGTTCATCTAGCAGACACAGTAACAGGAACTCCCTCATCTATACCATGTTGATCTAGCAGACACAGTAACAGGAACTTCCTCATCTATACCATGTTGATCTAGCAGACACAGTAACATACAGTAACAGGAACTTCCTCATCTATACCATGTGTATCTAGCAGACACAGTAACAGACAGTAACATGAACTTCCTCATCTATACTGTGTTGATCTGGCAGACACAGTAACAGACAGAGTAACAGGTACTTCCTCATCTATACTATGTTGATCTAGCAGACACAGTAACAGGAACTTCCTCATCTATACCGTGTTGATCTAGCAGACACAGTAACAGGTACTTCCTCATCTATACCATGTTGATCTAGCAGACACAGTAACAGACAGTAACAGGAACCTCCAAATCTATACCATGTTGATCTAGCAGACACAGTAACAGACAGTAACAGGAACTTACTCATCTATACTATGTTGATCTAGCAGACACAGTAACAGGAACTTCCTCATCTATACCATGTTGATCTAGCAGACACAGTAACAGACAGTAATATGAACTTCCTCATCTATACCATGTTGATCTAGCAGACACAGTAACAGGAACTTCCTCATGTATACCATGTTGATCTAGCAGACACAGTAACAGGAACTTCCTCATCTATACCATGTTGATCTAGCAGACACAGTAACAGACAGTAACAGGAACTTCCTCATCTATACCGTGTTGATCTGGCAGACACAGTAACAGACAGAGTAACAGGTACTTCCTCATCTATACCGTGTTGATCTAGCAGACACAGTAACAGACAGTAACAGGAACTTCCGCATCTATACCATGTTCATCTAGCAGACACAGTAACAGGAACTCCCTCATCTATACCATGTTGATCTAGCAGACACAGTAACAGGAACTTCCTCATCTATACCATGTTGATCTAGCAGACACAGTAACATACAGTAACAGGAACTTCCTCATCTATACCATGTGTATCTAGCAGACACAGTAACAGACAGTAACAGGAACTTCCTCATCTATACCATGTTGATCTAGCAGACACAGTAACAGGAACTTCCTCATCTATACCGTGTTGATCTAGCAGACACAGTAACAGAAACTTCCTCATCTATACCATGTTGATCTAGCAGACACAGTAACAGACAGTAACAGGAACCTCCTCATCTATACCATGTTGATCTAGCAGACACAGTAACAGACAGTAACAGGAACTTCCTCATCTATACTATGTTGATCTAGCAGACACAGTAACAGGAACTTCCTCATCTAAACCATGTTGATCTAGCAGACACAGTAACAGACAGTAACAGGAACTTCCTCATCTATACCATGTTGATCTAGCAGACACAGTAACAGGAACTTCCTCATCTATACTATGTTGATCTAGCAGACACAGTAACAGACAGTAACAGGAACTTCCTCATCTATACCATGTTGATCTAGCAGACACAGTAACAGGAACTTCCTCATCTATACTATGTTGATCTAGCAGACACAGTAACAGACAGTAACAGGAACTTCCTCATCTATACCATGTTGATCTAGCAGACACAGTAACAGGAACTTCCTCATCTATACCATGTTGATCTAGCAGACACAGTAACAGGAACTTCCTCATCTATACCATGTATGCATTCAAATCTCCTAATAAAGGCCCAATATTTTTATTTATGAAAACGAACAACTTACTTTGATGCTTAGACCCAGTCCTCCAGCTGCCTGTCTTCGGAGTACGACAGTTCTGTGCTTTAAAAAATGGGAATTGACCTTGGTAAAATAATATTGAAATGTTGAAACAAGTTTGGAGTGTAACACTGTGATGCTAATTTTCCAGTTGATAGTCTTTACGATCAAAACCATAACATTGAAAGATACAGCATGCCTCCATAGAAAAACATAAAGAACGCAGTAACAGCTTCTTATGAGGGGTGGACTGGGACAAGAATTCGGCCCTGGCACTTTATCCACACCAGCCCATATCACAGCGCATGCTGCCAACTCCCACCGGATACCATTTTTATGTATTTGTGTCCAGTATGAAGGAAGGTAGAAGTAGTTTAGAATGCTAGTAGATACCCATAGACTTCCAGTCATTGCGCTAACGCTAGTTAGCATTGGCTGGCGAAACTACCTCTAACGTTAATACTGGACACAGAGACATAAAAATGGTATCCATGAGTTCATCTGAATCTGGACAAGTAGATAAAGGGCCTCATTGCCAAAATCCCGAAGTATCCCTTTAATTACTATTACAGGGATCCTGACTAACATTTTCCCCTGGTGTCACTGGTTCCACTAACTTTTCCATCCAATTGTGTACTACAGTATGTCATCAATTTCATATGATATGTTATGTCCTGCAAAAAATAAACAAATGGTATGATATGTTACGAATCCAATTCATAAAGAATCAAACTTTAAGAAGTGTAAAGAATAAACAACTGAGTTATTCAAGAAACAAGTTGCTTCATTTAACATCCAAGCAGGAATGCATGAATCAAGATATTTGATGTGTAAACTTATACAGTGATTGTATAAGTTTACACCAGTCTCAACGTCAACAGTGAAAAGGCGAATCTGGGATGCTGGCCTTCTAGGCAGAGTTGCAAAGAAAAAGCCATGTCTCAGACTGGCCATTAAAAATAAAAGATTGAGATGGGCAAAAGAACACAGACACTGGACAGAGGAACACTGCCTAGAAGGCCAGCATCCCATACTCGCCTCTACTCTGTTGACGTTGAGACTGGTGTTTTGCGGGTACTATTTAATGAAGCTGCCAGTTGATGACTTGTGAGGCGTCTGTTTCTCAAACTAGACACTCTCATGTACTTGTCCTCTTGTGCAATGGGGCCTCCCACTCCTCTTTCTAGTCTGGTTAGAGCCAGTTTGCGCCGTTCTGTAAAGGGAGTAGTACAAAGCGTTGTACTTGATCTTCAGTTTCTTGGCAATTTCTCGCATGGAATAGCCTTCGTTTCTCAGAACAAGAATAGACTGACAAGTTTCAGAAGAAAGTACTTTGTTTATGGCCATTTTGAGCCTGTAATCGAACCCACAAACGCTGATGCTCCAGATACTCAACTAGTCTAAAGAGGGCCAGCTTTATTGCTTCTTTAAATCAGCACAACAGTTTTCAGCTGTGCTAACATAATTGCAAAAGGGTTTTCTAATGATCAATAAGCCTTTTAAAATGATAAACCTGGATTAGCTAACACAACGTGCCATTGGAACACAGGAGTGATGGTTGCTGATAATGGGCCTCTCTACGCCTATTTTTATTTATTTTATTTTTATTTCACCTTTATTTAACCAGGTAGGCCAGTTGAGAACAAGTTCTCATTTACAACTGCGACCTGGCCAAGAGCAAAGCAGTGCGACACAAACAACAACACAGAGTTACACATGGAATAAACCAGCGTACAGTCAATAACACAATAGAAAAAAGAAAGTCTATATACAGTGTGTGAAAATGCCGTGACGAGGTAAGGCAATAAATGGGCCATAGTAGCGAAGTAATTACAATTTAGCAAATTAACACTGGAGTGATAGATGAGCAGATGGTGATGTGCAAGTAGAAATACTGGTGTGCAAAAGAGCAGAAAAGTAAATAAAAACAATATGGGGATGAGGTAGGTAGTTGGATGGGCTATATACAGATGGGCTATGTACAGCTGCAGCGATCGGTTAGCTGCTCGGATAGCTGATGTTTAAAGTTAGTGAGGGAAATATACGTTTTCAGCTTCAGTGATTTTTGCAATTCGTTCCAGTCACTGGCAGCAGAGAACTGGAAGGAAAGGCAGCCAAAGTAAGTGTTGGCTTTGGGGATGACCAGTGAGATATACCTGCTGGAGCGCATGCTATGGGTGGGTGTTGTTATCGTGACCAGTGTTGATATTCCATAAAAAAATCTGCCGTTTCCAGCTACAATAGTGATTTACAATATCAACAATGTCTACACTGTATTTCTGATAAATGTTATGTTATTTTAATGGAAAAAAAAAAGAAAAAAAAAAGGACATTTCTCAGTGACCCCAAACTTTTGAACGGTGGTGTATATCTATATGTGGACTAACTAATATCATAGGCTAATTCATGTTGGGTTCAACACCTTAGAAAGTGTAAACTCAAAACACACTATCTAGATTAGAGATGAAATGGTATGAACATTTCTTATCACGATTATAGTGACCAAAATGATCACGGTTATCAGTATTATCGCGGTATTGTTAAACGTGCTGGAAATGTTCAAAAAAGTTCTGATACACTGAAATCATTTCACCACGTTTTATATTGAAAACCAACAAACAACATTACCATCATTATGCACTTTTTGTGTGCATAAACATTAAAATAATATCATTAACATTAAAGATGGCACCATGTGTCCATGAGACGTAAAAGTTTCCCTAGTGCAGGTTTTAATGAACACAACCTTAAGCAAATCAAATGTGCATATAAAAGCAAGTAAAGCAAATGTGCATGTAAGAACAATACAACCATATGTAAACAAATCCAATGTGCAGGTGTAGACATTAAAATAACACAAAATATGTAAACAAATCAAATGAACAGCACTGATTGTATGTCCGTTCTCTCCTTCATAAATAAATAAGGTGCTGCTGGCCTAACATCCTGTATGTATGTTCTCTCCTTCATAAAGATATAAGGTGCTGCTGGTCTAACATCCTGTATGTACAGTGGGGGAAAAAATTATTTGATCCCCTGCTGATTTTGTACGTTTGCCCACTGATAAAGAAAGGATCAGTCTATAATTTTAATGGTAGGTTTATTTGAACAGTGAGAGACAGAATAACAACAAAAATATCCAGAAAAACGCATGTAAAAAATGTCAACATTTATTTGCATTTTAATGAGGGAAATAATATCAAATACTTTTTTCCCCCACTGTATGTATCTTTGTTCACTTGAGATTGAAATGTAAAAATGGCAGCATATTTACTTTGTCCTGTTTAAGTAGTGATCTGCGAGGGGAGACAATGTGCCCGCTGGCACTGAACTCTCTCTCTGATGGCACGCTGGTTGCTGGGATACACAAAAACTTCCTGGCAACCCTGGCAAGGTGAGGCAGCTCTGGTGCAGGGTCCCTTCACCACACCAGTGAATCCTCTTCTGCTGGAATGGGTGGGGTCCCTCCACCACACCAGTGGATCATCTTCTGCTGGAATGGGTGGGGTCCCTCCACCACACCAGTGGATCATCTTCTGCTGGAATGGGTGGGGTCCCTCCACCACACCAATGGATCATCTTCTGCTGGAATGGGTGGGGTCCCTCCACCACACCAGTGGATCCTCTTCTGCTGTAATGGGTGGGGCCCCTCCACCACCCCAGTGGATCCTCTTCTGCTGGAATGGGTGGGGTCCCTCCACTACACCAGTGGATCATCTTCTGCTGGAATGGATGGGGCCCCTCCACCACCCCAGTGGATCCTCTTCTGCTGGAATGGGTGGGGTCCCTCCACCACACCAGTGGATCCTCTTCTGCTGGAATGGGTGGGGTCCCTCCACCACACCAGTGGATCATCTTCTGCTGGAATGGGTGGCAGAGACAGGTTGACCTTGATCTCTTCTTTCCCCCTGTCTTCTGGGGGGGGGGGGGGGGGGTCAGAATCTGACCCTCTTCACCTCTCTGCTGCCTTGTTGAGGTAATCTTTCTCAGCAACCCAGCCAGGCCTTTCTCCTCTGATGCCACTGTGGGGGTGTTGGTGGTGGAGGTGCTGCTGGTGCTTTGTGGTTCTTCCCTGACTTGTGCAGCTGCCAGCTTCAAGGCCTCCTGGATACAGCTGTCAGTGTCAACTTTTGCAGCATCAGGCTCATCTAAAAAGCTCATTTTGAAGTGGAGGTCAATGAAACAAGCCATGTGCATGACTCTCTTTGCCTTCTCTGTGTATCTGTTGTTAAGGTTTTCTCTCATTACCCTTTTCATCTCCTTGGTCAGGGATGGCTCCGTATTCTTTTCCACCAGAACATCACGGGTGATGTGGTCCAGAACAGGCTTGATGGCTGACAGTGTCACTCATGTTTCTGAGGCAAGTGCATCTGTAAACTTGCTCAGAGGTTCAAGGAAATGGCACGGTTTCTCCATGACACTTATGTCGGCATCCTTGGGCATCAGATGCCATGTTCCTCTTTCTCCAGCCAGTGTTTCGCACAGACTGGCTCCTGTTGGCTGAGGAAACACTCAATCATCTTCTGTGTCAATCCCCATCGGGTCACCACATCATGGATCAGAACCTTCTGTGGCATGTTAAGGGCAACTTGCTTTTGTCTCAGTTCTCTCCTTCTCTTCCAGCTCCGTGAGAAGCCTTGGACCAGATGACGGCTGGCCTTGACTGCTGTGTCAACTCTCTGAATTTTCAGAGCCTTTGAGATGGTCAGGTTCAAATGATGGCCAAACACCCAAGCCACAGATCGGGGAATTCTTCAAAAGCCTTGATCATGTTTGTTGCGTTGTCTGTGGTTATGTAGACCAGGTCTTTGTTGATCCTCCCCACTTTCCCAAAATATTCTCAAAAAACTCTCTGATGTTGTGAGCCCAGTGATCTTCTGGGAAGAACTGTGTTTCCAGGCAGTTTGATTCCAGTTGCCAGTCTGGGGTGAGGTAATGGATAGTGAAGCTGATGTAGAGTTGACCATCCCCTGCTTTCACTGGTCCAGAAGTGAGTAGCTGCAGAAAACCATGTGCCTTGAGCAAAACTTTTTCCAACATCAGTTTTAACCTGGTTGTACAGGTTTGGGATTTCAGGCTTGGAAAATAATGTTCGTGATGGCACTTTTTAGTGAGGCACGGGAGCCTTCATCAGCCTCAGAAAGTCAGGCCTCTCAACAATATGAAATGGCATCATGTCCTTTGTAATGTAATATGAAAGGGCTGCAGTGAGATCCTGAGTATTTTTTGAAGTGGATGCATAAGTAGCCTGCCTTTTTAAATGCTTGCTGTTGGAACACTTTTACAACCAAGTCAATGACTGCCGGATTTTAAATCAACAGAATATGTTGGTTGGGTGACTAAACTACATAACGTGTTATCATGTGCAATGGGTGAATAGAGTCTGCAGACACACGACCCATACAGCAGCAGAACAACGTGTAGTGTTTTACAAGAGTAGGTAACACTGAAAGCTTCAGTTTACATTATTGACAAGCTATTAGCAAGTTAGACAGACAAACCATTACATTTTCCCCCATTCCAAAATCCCCACATCATGCATTGAGCTAAAAGTTAACTTACCTTACATTCACTTAAAGTAGCGGGTGGTGGTCACGAAGATGACTCAAGAGATTTGAAGTGCGTTTTCTTTTTTTTTGCATATTCTGCAGACAGGGTGATCATCTTCGATTAAGTTTCCCTCAGCACTCTTGCAAAACCCAAAATACTACCACACTTCAGATTTGGTCCTCTTTGAAGGCTGAAAAATCTCCCGAGCGCTATCACTGCCTTCCTCCATGTTTTCACACAAAACAAAACCCACGTTGCATGCTGCGTCTGCATTAGACTGTTGCTAACTTTGGTTGATGCTGGACACTATTTACCGTGAGTTTTTCAAACCACGGTTTTAATGATAATTAACATTTGAAACGGTAATACAAACCGTCTGGAACGTTACCGTGGTTTATCGTGAAACCGGTAACCATTTCATCCTTAATCTAGATCTCTAACTCTAAATATAATACCCACTGCTAGTAGCCATGTTTTCATCCAACAGTAAATGTTAAAAATAACTTTGCAATTGTAGGCTTATGCCCTCGCAATGGCCGGTGAGGATTTAGAATGTGCACCGCTCCATATCTCAAAGCCATTTCAAATACCTTAGTTTTAAAATAGTTGCTATTGAGCTAAATATTGAGAGTTGAGAAATATGAAGTATACGGTTCCTTCAGAAAGTATTCACACCCCTTGAATTTTTCCACATTTTGTTGTATTAAAAAGTGCGATTAAAATGTATTTAATTGTACTTTTTTGTCAACGATCTACACAGAAGACTCTGTAATTTCAAAGTAAAAGGAAAAATTCGAACATTTGTAAATAATCCATGAAAAATTAAAGACTAATATATCTTGATTAGATAAGTATTCAACCTCCTTAGGTAATACATGTTAGAATCACCTTCGGCAGCGATTACAGATGTGAGTCTTTCTGGATAAATTACTAAAATATATCCACAACAGGATTGTACAATACTTGCTTTTTATTATTTTAAAAACTTCAAGCTCTGTCAAATTGGTTGTTGATCATTGCTAGACAACCATTTCAGGTCTTGTCATAGATTTTCAAGTAGATTTAAGTCAAAACTGTAACTCGGCCACTAAGGAACATTCACTGTCTTTTTGGTAAGCAACTCCAGAGTGGATTTGGCCTTGTGTTTTAGGTTATTTTATTACTGAAAGGTGAATTAATCTCCCAGTGTCTGGTGGAAAGCAGACTGAACCAGGTTTTCCTCTGTGCTTAGCTCCATTCTGTTTCTTTTTTTATCCTGAAAAACTCCCCAGTCCTTAATGATTACAAGCATATTCTTAACACGATGCAGACGCCACTATGTTTGAAAATATGGAGAACGGTACTCAGTAAATCAAAGTATAAATATTTAGCAGTATTACATTGGTGCCTTGTTGCAAACAGGATGCATGTTTTGGAATATTTTTTTGTTTGTGTACAGGCTTCCTTCTTGTCACTCTGTCAATTAGGTTAGTATTGTGGAGTAACTACAATTTTGTTGATCCATCCTCAGTTTTCTTCTATCACAGCCATTAAACTATGTAATTGTTTTAAAGTCACCATTGGTGTCACGACTTCCTTCGAAATGTCGGTCCCTCTCCTTGTTCGGGTGACGTTCGGCGGTCGACGTCACCGGTCTTCTAGCCATCGCCGATCCACTTTTAATTTTCCATTTGTTTTGTCTTGTCTTCCCACACACCTGGTTTCAATCCCATCATTACATGTTGTGTATTTAACCCTCTGTTCCCCCCCCCCCATGTCCTTGTCCGGTATTGTTTATTGTAGTGCTTGTGCATCTTATGCTGGTGTGTGACGGGTTTTACCCATTGATTTATTGTACTGTTTACGGTGGTTTTATTTATTAAACTGTGCCGTTGTAAATCAGCTTTGCTCTCCTGCACCTGACTTCTCTGCCGCCAGTACGCACCCCTTACAATTGGCATCATGGTGAAATCCCTCAGCTGTTTCCTTACTCTCCGGCAACTGAGTTAGGAAGGACGCAGCGTACCTATGTAATGATTGGGAGTATTTGGAAACACAATGTCAACTTTCACTGCTATGCAGATGACACACAGCTGTACATTTTGATGAAACATGGTGAAGCTCCAAAATCACCTACCCTGGAATCCTGTGTTTCAGACATAAGGAAGTGGATGGCGGCACATGTTCTACTTTTAAACTCGGACAAAACAGTGATGCTAGTTCTAGGTCCCAAGAAAAAAAGAAATCTTCTGTCGGATCTGATGAATCTTGATGGATGTACAGTCATCTCAAATAAAACTTTGAAGGACATTGGCGTTACTCTGGATCCTGATATCTCTTTTGACGAACATATTCAAAATATTTTAGGAGCAGCCTTTTTACATGTTCGTAACATTGAAAAAAATCGGACACTCTTTACCAAAAATAATGCAGAAAATCTAATCCATGCTAATGTCACATAACATTAGACTACTGCAATGCTCCTCTCCTTGTCTACCTGGATAAGGCGCTAAATAAACTTCAGCTCGTGCTAAATATCGCTGTTAGAATCTTGACTAGAACCCCCCAAAATTATCATATTACTTCAGTTCTAGCCTCTGGCTTTCTGTTAAGCCTAGGGCTGATTTCAAGGTTTTACCGCTAACCTACCAAGCATTACATGGACTTGCTCCTACCTATCTTGCCGATTTGGTCGTGCCGTACATACGTACACGTATGCTACATTCACAAAATGCAGGCCTCCTTAATGTTCTTAGAATTTCTAAGCAAAGAGCTGGAGGCATGGCTTTCTTCCATAAAGCTACATTTTTATGGAATGGTCTGCCAATCTATGTGAGAGAGGCAGACTCAGTCTCAACCTTTAAGTCCTTACTGAAGACTCATCTCTTCAGTAGGTCCTATGATTGAGTGTTGTCTGGTCCAGCGTGTGAAGGTGAACGGCAAGGCACTGGAGTGACGAACCACCCTTGCGGTCTCTGCCTGGCCGGCTACCCTCTCTCCACTGGGATTCTCTGCCTCTGACCCTATTACGGGGGCTGAGTCACTGGCTTGCTTGTGCTCTCCCATGCCATCTCTGGGAGGGGTGCATCACGTTATGCCAGGCGTCTTTCACTATACTCAACATGAGTGGGTTGAGTCACTGACGTGATCTTTTTTGATGTCCTCGGGCAGTGGGGGGGAATTTCGTGGGCTATGCTCGGCCTTGTCTCAGGGTAGTAAGTTGGTGGTCTGTTGATATCCTTTTGGTGGTGTGGAGGCTGTGCTTTGGCAAAGTGGGTGGGGTTATATCTTGTCTGATTTTCCCTTTCCCAGGAAAACTTTGTACGGGGCCACAGTGTCCCCGACCCCCCCTGTCTCAGTCTCCAGTATCTATGCTGCAATAGTCTATGTGCCGGGGGGCTAGGGTCAGTCAGTTATATCTGGTGTAATTCCCCTGTCTTATCTGGTGTCCTGTGTGATTTTAGGTATAATCTCTCTAATTCTCCCATCTCTCTCTCTCTCTCTATCTCCACTCCCGGAGGACCTGAGCCCTAGGACCATGGCTCAGGACTAGCTGGCCTGACGACTCCTGGCTGTCCCCATCCCCAGTCCACCTGGTCATGCTGCTAATCCAGTGTTTACTGTTCTGCCTGCAGCTATGGAATCCTAACCTGTTCACCGGTCGCGCTACTTTGTCCCAGACCAGCTGTTTTGACCCTCTCTGTCCCTCTCTGCCTCTCTCTCTCTTTCTCTCTCTAACATATATGCTGTCTCGACCTCTGAATGCTATGACAAGTCAACTGACATTTATTCCTGAGGTGCTGACCTGTTGCCACTGTGATTATTATTTTACCTTTCTGGTCATCTATGAACGTTTGAACATCTCGAAGAACGATCTAGCCTTAATAGCCATGCACTCTTATAATATACACCTGGAAGAGCCAGAAGAGGACTGGCCACCCCTCAGAGCCTGGTTCCTCTCTAGGTTTCTTCCTAGGTTCCTGCCTCCTTTGGGAGACTTTCCTAGCCACTGTGTTTCAACATCTGCATTGCTTACTCTCTGGGTTTTTAGGCTTGGTTTCTGTATAAGCAGTTTGTGACAACTGCTGATGTAAAAAGGGCTTTATAAATGCATTTGATCGATTGATTTGATTGATAGACCATCCAAGTGTAATTAATACATTTACCATTAATAACATCTATCAATAGGTGCCCTTCTTGACGAGGCATTGGAAAACCTCCCTGGTTTTGTGGTTGAATCTGTGTTTGAAATTCACTGCTCGACTGAGAGACCTTACAGACAATTGTATGTGTGGGGTACAGAGATAATGTAGTCATTCACAAATCATGTTAAACACCATTAATGCACAAAGAGTGAGTCCATGCAACTTATTATGTGACTAGTTATGCAAATGTTTACTCCTGAACATATTTAGGCTTGTCATAATGAAGAGGTAGACTACATGTAAAACAACATAATTCCACTTTGACATTTTAAATCAAATCAAATTGTATTGGTCGCATACACACATATAGCAGATGCAGTAATATTTAACAATTCACACAAATCTGGAGTAGAAGAATGGAATTAAGAAATATATAATATTAGGATGAGCAACGTAGGAGTCCAGAATATATACAGTTGAAGTCGGAAGTTTACATACACCTTAGCCAAATACATTTAAACTCCGTTTTTCACAATTGTCTGAAATGTAATCCTAGTAAAAATTCCCGGTTTTAAGTCACTTAGGATCACCTCTTTATTTTAAGAATGTGAAATGTCAGAATAATAGTAGAGAGAATGATTTATTTCAGCTTTTATTTCTTTCATCACATTCCCAGTGGGTCAGAAGAATACATACACTCAATTAGTATTTGGTAGCATTGCATTTAAATTGTTTAATTTGGGTGAAATATTTCGGGTAGACTTCAAAAAGCTTCCCACAATAAGTTGGGTGAATTTTGGCCCATTCCTCCTGACAGAGCTGGTGTAACTGAGTCAGGTTTGTAGGCCTCCTTGTTCGCACACACTTTCTCAGTTCTGCCCACAAATTTTCTATTGGATTGAGGTCAGGGCTTTGTGATGGCCACTCCAATACCTTGACTTTGTTGTCCTTAAGCCATTTTGCCACAACTTTGGAAGTATGCTTGGGGTCATTGTCCATTTGGAAGACCCATTTTCGACCAAGCTTTAACTTCCTGACTGATGTCTTGAGAAGTTGCTTCAATATATCCACATAATTTTCCTCCTCATGATGCAACCTATTTTGTGAAGTGCACCAGTCCCTCCTGCAGCAAAGCACCCCCACAACATAATTCTGCCACCCCTGTGCTTCACGGTTGGGATGGTGTTCTTCGGCTTGCAAGCATCTCCCTTTTTCCTCCAAACATAACGATGGTCATTATGGCCAAACAGGTCTATTTTTGTTTCATCAGACCAAAGGACATTTCTCCAAAAAGTATGATTTTTGTCCCCAGGTGCAGTTGCAGACCCTAGTCTGGCTTTTTTATGGCGGTTATGGAGCAGTGGCTTCTTCCTTGCTGAGAGGCCTTTCAGGTTATGTCGATATAGGACTCCTTTTACTGTGGATATAGATACTTTTGTACCTGTTGCCTCCAGCATCTGCACGAGGTCCTTTGCTGTTGTTCTGGGATTGATTTGCACTTTTCGCATCAAAGTACGTTCATCTCTAGGAAACAAAACGCGTCTCCTTCCTGAGCTGTATGATGGCTGCGTGGTCCCATTGTGTTTATACTTGCGTACTATTGTTTGTACAGTTGAACGTGGTACCTTCAGGCGTTTTGAAATTAACCAGACTTGTGGAGGTCTACAATTTTTTTCCTGAGTTCTTGGCTGATTTCTTTTGATTTTCCCATGATGTCAAGCAAAGATGCACTGAGTTTTAAGGTAGGTTTTGAAATACATCCACAGGTACACCTCCAATTGACTCAAATTATATCAATTAGCCTATCAGAAGCTTCTAAAGCCATGACATCATTTTCTGGAATTTCCTAAGCTTTTTAAAGGCACAGTCATCTTAGTGTATGTAAACTTCTGACCCACTGGAATTGTGATACAGTGATTTATAAGTGAAAGAATCTGTCTGTAAACAATTGTTGGAAAAATTACTTGTATCATGCACAAAGTAGATGTCCTAACCAACTTGCCAAAACTATAGTTTGTTAACAAGACATTTGTAGAGTGTTTGAAAAACGAGTTTTAATGACTCCAACCTAAGTGTATGTAAACTTCCGACTTCAACTGTATATATATACACACACATACACACACATATATACAGTACCAGTCCAAAATTTTAGAACACCTACTCATTCTATGGTTTTTCTTTATTTTTACTATTTTCTACATTGTAGAATAATAGTTAAGACATCAAAACTATTAAATAACGCATATGGAATCAAGTAGTAACCAAGAAATGTTAAACAAATCCAAATATATTTTATATTTGAGGTGAATAATGTTTCATCAAATACTTTTTTATATATTTTTTGATAATTCAAGAAGTCTTAATATTCAAAGTCAAATAGCTGAATCCTTGGTATGACCTTAAAACAGTTCCATAAAGCTTAGTAAGAACCCCCCTCCGCCCCTTCCCTGGCTTAGACAGGGCTTACACTCTTATGGGGCTCCTGAGTGGCGCTGTGGTCTAAGGCACTGCATCTCAGTCGCTAGAGGCATCACTACAGACACCCTGGTTCATATCTAGGCTATATCACAACCGGCTGTGATTGTGAGTCCCATAGGGTGGTGCACAATTGGCCCAGCGTCGTCTGGGTTTGGCTGGTGTAGGCAGTCATTGTAAATAAGAATTTGTTCTTGACTGACTTACCTTCTTAAATAAAGGTTACATAATGGAGAGAATGGAATGGCCTCATGTTTGATGTATTTGATATCATTCCGCTCCGACCACGAGCCCGTCGTCCCCAATTAAGGTGCCACCAACCTCCTGTGTTCTGAAGGCACTGTACAAACAGAAAGCTGAGACCATCCTTTCTTTGTCAGGGACAAGGTGAGGAAGCTTCCAAAGCTGTGTTTTTCCCGCAATTCCATTTTGAAAAGTTAATCAGAACAAAAAAAATTATTGAGCGCATCAAGGGAGAGTGGCTCACTCATCACAGCAGCAGGCCCAAGCGAGGGAACAGGCACAGGGGCAGGGCAGACACTTTCATTACCGGAATCATGATGATAATGCATTTTACTGTTTGACCAAAATCCTGGTTTTAGCCGCCCCCCCCCCCCAAAAAAAAAATTGTGACAATGTAGTATGTGCTCTTTCTACATTTTCTAGGCATCCTTTACGTGTTTCACTATCCATAATCTCTTCTAAATGATAAAACACTTGACTTTGTAAATCTTAACAGACCCAACAAAAAATGGTGCAGCCCATCTGCCATTTTCCAGAATTGCCAGATGGCCAATCCGCCCCTGCCATTTTAGAGACTTTCAATACAGTATATTAAAACGAATGTACACAAGAGGGCGTGGCTTCTTTAGAAAGGTATGACGCAAAGCATATCAACTAAGGCTAAATGTGAATCACATCTTTCATGTCCCCATTACATCCAACTATAAGCTATCGTAAGCTATACACATCAGTGTCAGGATGTGAAAAGCTTGAGTCAGCTGTGGTCTCGTCATCATCAGGGGATAGGTATTAATGTGAACGGAACTGAAGTCATTTCAAGTCAATGAACAATGAGTAACAGGAGCACAAATACCAGTTTGAGATTCAAGTGTTAGTTACGTGTGCCTGGTTAACCCAAGTATGGGAAAACCCACCCCCTAATGTCAAGGTAAAGCCTCAGTACTTACATTTAATTGTCGGTCACCCCCTCTCGTGCAAACCACATCCAGCTTCTGTATGGTCAACACCTCTTTTGTCAGCTTTAGGCGGACATCATAAGTATTACTGGTCTCCTTGTTATACAGCAGGGCAATTCCAGATTTTGTCTGTTGAGATAGATAGAAAAAATTACATTTTACCTGCCTGAGTTACTGTGTTGCTATAGTGACCTAGTTCTCTCACTAACAACAGGAGCTCAAAGAGCTGCTTCACAAAAAAAAAAAGGCTTTTGTATTTTTTTGACAAACTTTTTTTTCTCCTTTCCCTCTAAAGTGTTGTGCTTTTACTTCTGTTCACATGATATCCTCCATGGATTCTTTCTACGCCTTGTTTGTCGTTCCATATCTTGCTTTTTTGCCCTAATGGGCTAGAAGAATTGGATTTTTTATGTTTTTACACAGCTGCAACTTCATTTGGTCGCTATAAGTTATACCCTTTTGTCTAATGAGGACCTGTCTTTGTCTTCCTACTTGATGCTAAAGCAGCGTTACCTCTTTTTTGCATTTTTAAATAGTATGATGTTATGTTTGGTTACATAAGACAGAACGTTACTTAAGGAAAAAAATGGAAGGAGGGTGGTTGGTCAGGACGGACAAGTGGGCCCAATATGCGAATGTCTGGCAACCCAAAAGTTGTGTGTTCGGATCTCATCACGGACAACTTTAGCATTTTAGCTACTTTTCAACTACTTAGCATGTTAGCTAACCCTTTAACCTAACTCCTAACCCTAGCTTTAACCATAACCTAAAACCTAACCACTAACCCTAACTCTTAACCATAACCTTAACCCTAACTTTAAGCCCTAACCTTAACCCCTAACCTAAAGCACTAACCCAAACTCTTAACAATAACCTTAACCATAACCTTAACCATTAACCTTAACCCTAACCATTAACCCTAACCCCTAGCCTAGCTAACGTTAGCCACTTAGCCACCTAGCTATGGATTGGAATTCGCACATATCATACGTATTACAAATTCGTAAATATTGTACGAATTCCAATTCATGACATATCGTACGAATTGTATGACGGACATCCACAAACGAATACATACCATACGAAACGTAACATATAATAATACTTTGACTGTCACAGATTTACAGTTACTATGTTCTGTCTACCCCTGAGTCCAGGTTGGTTCACAACAAGAAGCCTCCCTTCACTTCACACATCACAAGACCCAGTAACCAGAACCCTGGTGGTGGGAGAAGAGAGACATGGAATGCACCCTGACTTCCGATCTTGTCATAGGTCTCCATCATGTACTTGTGTTTCTTCATCTCCCCTGCTGAGATTCTGGGTTCGCAACCGCAGGTGATAATACATTTTTTTTTAAATTGTGTAATATTATTTAGGTTTACAAACATTTGTTGAACTTTTAGGTTTTCAACCACATGTTACTTCATAAGAATTAACTTCACGTTAAAGTCTCATACAAATCTCAATTATTTAGAATTGGAAAAATAAACTCGTAATCTTTGTTAATGCCATTTGTGTTTTCAGGAAACCTAATAAGCTTTCTCATAGAGTAGCAGCATCCCTTACATTTGTGCTCCCGAGTGGCACAGTGGTCTAAGACTCTGCATCTCAGTGCAAGAGGTGTCACTGCAGTACCTGGTTTGAATCCAGGCTGCATCACATCTGGCTGTGATTGGGAGTTCCATAGGGAGTGTCATCTGGGTTTGGGCAGGGTAGGCTGTCATTGTAAATAAGAATTTGTTCTTAACTGACTTGCCTAGTTAAATAAAAGTTAAATAAAAAATTAAATTGTTAGCTACACTATCCTTACGAACTGCGTAGCATTACAGCAGTATGTACATGTTAGCTAGTTACCTAATGTTAGTTGGCTACTAATACATCGAACTTGCCAGGCAGAATATTAACTGTCTGCTATTTAACTAACTACCCAAAGTTTAATGACTTGATTATTTACATAATTCTTAGCTAAGTGTTATAGTCATGCGATTCAACGGCTATCTACTCCGATTTCAGAGCACTCTCGCGCAGAATAACTCATGAATTTACGAATGCTCATTGAATATGGCTGGTGTCAGTAAACATAGGCCAAAAAAAATTCAATTGTTGCCAGCAGCACAGTTACAGTCACCAACGCGCTGGATAACATGAAAACAGCCTAACCAGCTCTGCTATGGCGAGTAAAATAGTCAGAGTGAGGTGTTCTCTAATTTTTGTCTGGAAGTAGCTAGCCAATGTTAGCCAGTTAGCTTGGGTGCTTGGCTGCCGTTGAAAGCTCGGATCAACCCTACTCCTCGGCCAGAGTGTCCTGTGTGTGCTCTGAACGCTCCGAGAGCGAAACACTCTGAATTTACGAACGGACAATCTGACAACGCTCTGGACTTACATCTGACAATGCTCTGGATTTATGAAGGGTTTAGCTAGTCATTTGTTATGCTAACAAGCTAGCAAGAGGTTGCATAACAATAGCATCAACTTCCGGTAGACAGGCGAAGCGCTAGTACACTCAACTGAAAGGATACCTTTTGTTTACAGTATACTAAAATGAACTAATAGTATATAGTATGTAGTATATACTCATTAAGTATGTAATATACAGTATGTTAGTATGGGTATTTGAACCAAGCTTATGTGTTCACTTCTATGAACGGTACTCCACTAAACCCCATAATCATTCTGTAATCTGTGATGATGGAATTTATTAAAATGATTCAAAACAATTTGTCGGCTACCTACCTGGAACCAGATGGAACATGGTGTTTGTAAAAGGAAGTGTAGTTACTGTGCAGTTATTAGGTAATTAGCATTTTAATAAGTCATTTCTAAGTAACGTTCTAAGCAGTGGTCTGTAAAATAAAGTGTTACTGTATTTACCCTAATGAGCTGCCCCATAATGCATCAGCATTTAAGACCTCTTACATAAACACTTCATAGATATAATCTATTATTTGAAATATTTATTCAACACTGTAATCATTTGTGACACTGGTGTGGGACTGTTTACCAGAAGAAATTTGTTCTATGTCAAGATAAGACCAGTGTTACCATGAATCCTGAAAGTCATGAATATTTAATGTACAGTATATTTTGTTTCACCGCCAAGCTCTGTTTCCTCCCAGTTCATAATGTTGTTATTGTAGCCTTTGGTGAGAGCGTTGAGCCAGTAACCGAAAGGTTGCTAGTTCGAATCCCCAAGACAAAAATGTGAACAATCTGCCGATGTGCCCATGAGCAAGTCACTGAATTATAATCACTCCAGGGACGCTGGACAATGGTGACCCTGGTCTTGACTCCACTCTCCGAGGGTGTCTCAGAGGGAGTTGGGATATGCAGAAAACACATTGCAATTTACACATGTGTATTAATACGTACTTCTACACGTGTGAAATAGAACAAATATAAGCACCCACCCAATTATTATTATAAAATATGTTTCTATTGGGGTGAGAACTTTATTGATGAATTAATTCATTTATACTTATTTATTTGTACAGATTGTGGCAGTGCTCTTATTCATGTCCATTCAGCAACCCTCACCCATTCACCCACAATGTTGTCATTACGACACTGAACCACTTCCCTGTGGTTTTTAATGTGTGGCTGTTTTCGGGCTTGTTAACATCATGTTTGGTGGTACATTACTACAAAAAAAAAACTCCAAGGACAAACATAGTGAAAACCTCCATTTAGGTAGATATTATTTGCAGTCATTGGCTTATTGCACTAATAAGATGCCAAGATTCAATTTACGCTTCCTTTTCACCCCATCTGCATCCCCTAGAGAGAGGATGCCAGATATAATTATTGTCTTGTGTCCCCTCTCATGTATATTGTCCAGATGCGTTTTTCCTTAGTCGCTACGTAAAGCTTTGAATAATAGTTATCTCCTTCTGGAAGTCAAGGGAAAATGCATGACCTAAATTCCAAACTGTCTTTGAAAAAGAATGGGACCCTCCTCTACAACTTTAAAAAAGGTATGGATCAAACATTTGTGCTATCTAGAGATTGCATCCCATCTACTTCCTAAAGCGGTATGGGAATCAAACATTGTAGCTTATAGAGTCAAGTATTTTATTACATTTTTTATTTAACCTTTATTTAACTAGGCAAGTCAGTTAAGAACAAATTCATATTTACAATGATGGCCTAGGAACAGTTGGTTAACTGTCTTGTTCAGGGGCAGAACGGCAGATTTTTACCTTGTCAGTTCAGGGATTTGAGCGTGCAACCTTTCGGTTACAAGGCCAACGCTCTAACCACTAGGCTATCTGCCGCCCCACAACGTCAGCCAACATAACGTGTAACGTAACTTATTTGAAAAGGCATTACTTTATTACATTTTCAACATTTTCTTAACATTTGTCATAATTAATTATTAAAGCAAATACACACTATTTCACATGCAGCAATGGATAGATATGTTCACAAAAGGATATGGATACATGAAAAGTACTGGGTGTCCTTAGTAGGTGTCGTAATCAGTGCTTTTGTCAAGCTTGGTCTTTCATCTGTTTCCCTTTATGATCTCAGTCTGGAATCATAATGAACTCAGTGGAATACAGGTGAACTCAGTAGAATACAAATGAACTCAGTGGAATACAAATGAACTCAGTAGAAAACAAATGAACTCAGTGGAATACAAATGAACTCAGTGGAATACAGGTGAACTCAGTGGAATACAGGTGAACTCAGTAGAATACAAATGAACTCAGTAGAATACAGGTGAACTCAGTAGAATACAAATTAACTTAGTGGAATACAGGTGAACTCAGAAGAATACAGGTAAACTCAGTAGAATACAGGTGAACTCAGTAGAATACAAATTAACTCAGTGGAATACAGGTGAACTCAGAAGAATACAGGTAAACTCAGTAGAATACAGGTAAACTCAGTAGAATACAGGTGAACTCAGTAGAATACAGGTGAACTCAGTAGAACACAGGTGAACTCAGTAGAACACAGGTGAACTCAGATGAACTCAGGTGGATACAGATGAACTCAGATGAACTACATAAAGGTTTGAATAATAGTTATCTCCTTCTGGAAGTCAAGGGAAAATGCATGACCTAAATTTCCCTCTGGTTGGAAGTCATTTAAACTTTCCCTCTGGTTGGAAGTCATTTAAACTTTCCCTCTGGTTGGAGGTCATTTAAACTTTCCCTCTGGTTGGAAGTCATTCCAACTTTCCCTCTGGTTGGAGGTCATTTAAACTTTCCCTCTGGTTGGAGGTCATTTAAACTTTCCCTCTGGTTGGAAGTCATTTAAACTTTCCCTCTGGTTGGAGGTCATTTAAACTTTCCCTCTGGTTGGAGGTCATTTAAACTTTCCCTCTGGTTGGAAGTCATTTAAACTTTCCCTCTGGTTGGAGGTCATTTAAACTTTCCCTCTGGTTGGAGGTCATTTAAACTTTCCCTCTGGTTGGAGGTCATTTAAACTTTCCCTCTGGTTGGAGGTCATTTAAACTTTCCCTCTGGTTGGAGGTCATTTAAACTTTCCCTCTGGTTGGAGGTCATTTAAACTTTCCCTCTGGTTGGAGGTCATTTAAACTTTCCCTCTGGTTGGAGGTCATTCAAACCTTCCCTCGAGGGATAATGTCAGCGAAGCGATGCTCAGTTGAGGGCCAAGCATAATCTGTTTACAATTTTAAGGGAATATCCTAAATTGTAATACAATTTGGGGCTGTCAAAATTACACCAAAAGTACACCTATTGTGATCTGTGATCATTCAGGAATTCAAGGGGAATACAATCCAGCATAATGATACACAGTAAATATAATATTAACAATAATCACACATCATCAGCAATATGACAGCGAGGTTAAACAGGTATTATGCAAATCAGTAGAACCTGGTGTGCGCAAACACTTCGGAAAGATCCAATTTTTAGAGAAGGCAAGGAGGATTAAAAAAATAAAAATCTCATTTTGAAATGCATAGGACATCATTCAAATTCATGAGGTCTCTGCCTTAGAACAAAATGAAAATGTTGTGGGTCACTAATAACAATGCAGTGGAGGAGTTGCATTTTTTTATTTGATAAGTAAACATCTCAGGAAAGGATTTAAAATCGCTATCAGCCTAGGTGATCTTATAGGAATCATATATAGGAGAATCATTATCTGGTTGAGATTGCATCGCTTACAGCCAGTATAATAGAGAGTCAAGTTAAAAGCCACCAAGGTGGCTGTGGATATGACATTTTCCAAACAGAAACGTCAGTAGGACTCACATGGTTTAATATTAAGCCTGATTGATTTCCTGGCTACAACTCCATCGACTTTCACACTCCACTGGGGTGTAATTATGTTCCATGCTAAGAGGAACCTCCAGGCCTTTGACCAGAGGGAGTTGCATGGTTTTTTTCCCCCCCATGTACATCACAGTTTTCATTACAGCATAAATCAAAGGAGGTGTTTCATTAAAGAATAATAACCAAAAAGATCAGATGCTGAAGGCAGATTAGAACATGGTTTGATAGTACAGATACTGGTTGGCCTCTGGCACTACAGCCAGGAATGTTGAACATTTAATATACCTCACAATGGATGATCATTCCTTGGAGAATGTAACTGAAGTGATGGGACTTAATGAGCGCCAGGTTGGCCCATCCCATGACACTTAAGACTTAACTCATTTACATGACTAGATCAGATAGTATCTTTCCCATTCATTGGGCTTGAGCCTTATGGCTGAATCTACAGCTATAGGACGTGGGACATGGAGTCATCTCAAAAAAAGAGTGTAAACGTAATTCTAAAAAAGTTTAAAGGGCAGACCAGGGCAGTTTAGAGGCTCACATTGAAAAGCAATAGAACATCTAATCAATTTAGAACATATAAACAACAAAATGGCATACAGACATCCAATTGTCTCTGTAATTATCCTAAAAAAAACCAGAGCATCTGTGGAAATAGGGGCTGTTGATCCCGTGGGAAGAAGATGAATGGTTAAACACCTTTAATCATTACTGAGATTCATAACAGAAGACAATGCTTCTGTTATTCACTTTTGTTCGTATGAATGTTTTATTGTCTAATGTTTCATACGCTACTATCTTTTTTTGTGTGTCTGAAGTTACCACTCTACTTATGATTAGGTCATATCAACCTTTTAAACCTAGAAACCATAACAAAATGCCAACCCTGCCTTTGTTTTGGTAGAAAGAAAAAAACTGAGGGATGAGTCTGGAGAAATGTAACCACTCTCAAATGTATAGGCAGAGCTATGGATGCAAGGACTGACCATCTGTAATATCAAAATAAATATTTAATTTATACATTAAAAAAAAATGGATGTAGGAACTGTGGATCTCTTATATCAAAAATACAACTTTCATCACTGCGGGTCTGTACGATATTGGAGGGTTGTTTTATAGAAACAAATAAATTGGGGAAATTCACTTTCAATAATGGAAGAATATAAGGAGGAATTATTAAGAAGTAAAAAAAAAAACATGTATTGTATTGGTCATTAAGGTCACGTTAGGGGGGAGGGGAGGGACTGAAATATCAGACTGGTGGCTTGAACCTTGATCTCAGTGGACAATGGATGTTATGATGCATAATCTAGTGTGTTGTCAACAATTGAATCATACGTTTGACTAAATTAAGTATTTGTTATAATATAGTACCCTTTTCTTATTCCACAGTACTGAGATATGAACCACTTGGTTGGTCCCCAAATTGTTTTTTTTTTAAGTATTGCTTTTTAGTCTTTTTACATTTTAACTATTTATTTAATATTCCTCCTCTTCAAGGTCTCTACAGTACTAGCAGGAATAGTGGAACATTAATCCCTCACCAACTGAATTCCAGCCTTTTATCCCATATCTTTGGGGACCAACTCCCGAGTTTTCTTACAGCCCTCTGACTGGGCTAAATTAGAGTGCCACAGCCATGACTGAACTGCAGAAACCCAAAAGAATACAAATGATTTAAATTGATGCAGGAGGGCCGAGTTGACCAATCAAATTCAAGTTAAGATTGTTTTCACATCAACTTTTAAATCCACTGTCAAAACATGCTCTACAAGCAGGTTGAGAATAGGGTAAAGGTTCATTATGTACTTTTTAATCACAACTTCAACCTACTTTGATCATCTTATTTACCTATAGCGTTGCAGGAGGACAAATAGGCGATTATTGATAACCACAAGCCATATAGGAACAGAAGTATTCATCCAATAACAATATAGGAACGCAATGAATGCAGAATAGATTGTGTCAAGGTCAAATAAAAACAACTTTCTTTATATTCATTATAATTCTCCTACTTCCTGCTTCTCAAGCATCCATGGGGCAATGATCTACTGATGTGATATTTTGTATAAACCCTGACCTTTTCTTTCCAGCGGAACTGGGGCATATCTGATTAAACAAACTAAACAAAATATATATTTAGTACGTTAAAGAAAGGCAGAGAGAGCCTGTACTTGCCCAAGTTGGAACCAAGAGGCTGGCTGGACGCTCTATCTGTTCCGGTAGCTGTTTCCCGGCCACATTCATTTCCCATACAGCCGCTGGCTCTGTCCGCAGACCTCGAAGAGACTTTCATGAGTGAGTCATTTATCCAACAATACTCGGTTAATGCCGTTTTACAACGTCCCATTCACCAAGAAGCATACGGACGGGCAGACTGACCAAGCGTATAGCCAGTGCGCAACGGGGTAGACTTCAAAGGTAGGCAGGCAGACTACTTCGCTCAACAGTGCACTATCTAGTCGCTCGGTGACATTTCCCGATGGTGTTTCTAGATCTGGTCGATAGTCACGCAATAAATGGGTAACTATCTGAAAATAAATGCACAGCTCAAAATGTTAGATAGATGAATCCATAAGTGAGGTTAAAACAGCTGCCGCTGCTCCTCGCTGCATTCTGTGTCGTGATTGGTGAGGCGCACAACACACCGCCTGTATGCTGTCTCCACCTGTTGTCATTGTAAGAAATTCTATTCATTTTATATGATAAAAAAAATGTATACTAATATTTTATTAAGCATGGATTTCCATGATTAAAATGGTTAGGTAGGCCTTATGTGTCTAATCAACAGAACTACAGCCATACGGCTATGAGTTATTCCTCTCAATAATAAAGGACATGATTAACATCTAGATTTTGAATAAATTAATGTTGATTTTGTCATATTTCAAAGGGAGCAGGACTAGACTTCAAACGTCCAAGACTCTCTGCAGCAGACCTTGAAATGTATCTTACACATTCAATCCATGAACCAAATGTATTGTTGTTTTGAAAAACATTGATACGAATGAATTTTGGAAGAGAACACAACGCTGTGAATTCCCCCGAATTCTAACAATAAAAGATGTACGGGCAATATAGTTCCACGTTTTATTAGTCATATGTACAGGATACACATCCAGCGAAATGTTTACTTGCAGGTTCCTTCTGGACAATGCAACAACAATAAGAAATAATAAAAGATAAGAATGAACATAAAGTAAATGACAGTAGAATAGAATAAAGATGTTAGAGAAAGTATAATACAGGAGGATATAGTTTACAATATATTCTTTGCCGTCTACGGAATACCCTGGAGGTTAGAATATGTGTGACTCTGCAGAAGGGCTTTTCACCTTTTTCCACATTTCCCTCACCCTCAAATAGAAAACAGATCCCTCTTCTCCAGCCTGACTGTCCATGATATGGATCACTCTCACTGCAACCAATCTGGTACTATTTTTAGCATGTCTCTCCTCATACTCAAGACAGTTATGTCGTCTCAGGTTCTATATGTTTGATTCAGCCCGGGATTCTGAAATTGGGGGATTCATTTGCACTGCCAGCTGGAAGCCTGTTTAAATGGTGCAAGCGATTTTCTTTTTTGCAGTTTGACCAAAAAATAAATCGATGCACCTGATGAGAGGAAGTACTTGAGGTGTTATTTCAATTATTGAAGCGAAAATGAAACACTGCAGTCTAACATGTCAACTCTGAAAATCCTTCCATTATTGCAAATAGCAAGATTTTTCTATGGGAGAGGAATCCTACTACTCTGGCTCTGATGCCTCTTCTCCCTCAGGAGGCTTAAAAGATTTGGCATGGGCCCTCAGATCCTCAAAACGTTTTATAGCTGCACAATATTGAGAGCATCTTGACTGGCTGCATCACTGCTTGGTATGGCAACTGCTTGGCAAGGTGCAGTTTTTGCCATGATGCTCTCATACGGTCTGCGTCTGAGTGATGGAATCAGGGAGAACAGGCCGTGGTTGAGCTGGCTGAGGTCCCTGGAGGGCAGGCAGTGTGCACCCAATGGTGCGTTCGGTTGAGCGAACAACCCTCTGTAGAGCCTTGTGGTCAGTGGCGGTGGAGTTGACATACCAGGCTGTGATGCAACCCGACAGGATGCTCCCGATGGTGGAACTGTAGAACATTTTGAGAGCCCTCGTGTTGAAGGTTGAAGTGTCGCTGTCATGCCTTAATCACCACGGTGTCAATGTGGTTTGACCATTTCAGCTCCTCAGAGATGTTTAGGAATTTTCAGTTTTTGACCATTTTGGCTCCTCAGAGATGTTTAGGAATTTTCCGTTTTTGACCATTTCAGCTCCTCAGAGATGTTTAGGAATGTTCAGTTTTTGACCATTTCGGCTCCTCAGAGATGTTTAGGAATTTTCAGTTTTTGACCATTTCAGCTCCTCAGAGATGTTTAGGAATTTTCCGTTTTGACCATCTCCATGCTGGCCACATTGATGAGGATGGGGGCGTGCCCAGCCTGGTTCCTCTTGAAGTCCACAATCAGCACCTTTGTTTTGCTGACATTGAGGGAGAGGTTGTTTACCTGGCACCACACCATCGTTGTTGGTAATCAGGCCCACTACTGTCGTGTCATTAGCAAACTTGATGATGGAGTTGGAACTGTGTGAAGCCATGCAGTCGTGGGTATACAGGGAGTACAGGAGGAGACTGAGGACGCACCCTTATGGGGCCCCCATGTTGAGGATCAGTGTGGAGGAGGTCATGTTTTCTACCTTCACCACCTGAGGGCGGCCTGACAGGAAGTCCAGGACCCAGTTGCATAGGGAGGAGTTCAAACCCAGGGCTGTGGGCTTTATGTTGAGCTTAGAGGGCACTATGGAAATGAAGGCAGAGCTGTAGTCAATGAACAGCATCCTGACATACGCATTCCTTTTGTCCAGCTGGGTGAGGGCAGTGTGCAGTGCAATGGCAATTGCATCTTCCGTGGATCTGTCGGGGCGGTAGGGTCGAGTGATAGGGTCAAGTGTGTCGGTGATAGAGGAGGTGATGTGATCTTTGACTAGCCTCTCGAAGCAAGTGAGTGCTACGGGTCGGTAGTCATTCAGGTCAGTTACTTTCCCCTTCTTGGGCACTTAGGATGATAGTGGACATCTTGAAGCAGGTGGGGATAACGGCCTGAGCAAGAGAGAGAAAATGTCCGAAAACACACCGTCTGGGCCAGCTGCCTTGGAAGGGTTAACACACTTGAATGACTTACACATGTCCTCCATGGAAACCGCAAGGGGCTCTCCTCTGCAACTCAGAGTCGTTATGCTCGAAGCGTGAGAAAAAGGTGTTTAGCTCGTCTGGTAGGGCAGCGTTGGTTTCCGCGACGTGACTGGCTTTCTTTTTGTAATCAGTAATCATTGGAAATCCTTGCCAAATATGCCTGTGTCCGACCCGCTGAATTTCTCCTCTACTTTGTCCCTATACCTGTGTCTCGGAATCTTGATCGATCTATGTAGGTTCGTGTTCGTAGTTTAACTTCTTCGGGGTAGCCCCCCTTCTTCTCAACTTCCGCCAAAGGACATACCCTAATCTAACTGCCTGTAGCTCAGGCCCATAAGCAAGGATATGAATTTCCTTGGTATCATTTGAAAGCAAACACTCTGAATTTTGTGGAAATGTGAATTTCAAGGAAATAAACATACGTTTTCTGTTTTTTATTGTTGCTGCATCATATTTCAACTGACCAAGAACAGCCCTAACATACATATAGTATGCTGGGGAGGATTTGAATGAAGAACATAAGATGGCAACAATAGCTGAGCAAAGTATTAGACAGATAACTTCAAAAATGAGCAAGGTACATGACCTTGAGCATGAAGTCAGTTTGTAACCCCATTTGGTTGGTTTGTTACGCATGTATTGTTTGAGGCTGATTCTGGCCTTTGAGGCTACCATCCTCTCATCGATGGATAGGTTCTGGGCAGGCTGAAAATAGGTCTTGCAGGCCTCAACAATGTTGGGGTAGAGAGGTTTGATCTTGCAGAGCCTATCAAACCTTGGTGTGCCTCTCTTCTTGTCATTCTCCCCATCAACTTCTGGGTCACAGATGTGAAGCGCCCGTGAGATAGTCAGAAACCTTTTACAAGATATGACAGTCATGGGGAAAGGCAGTTGATGATGTTGCTCATGTTTTCCAGTAGTCCCTTAGAGTTTTGAACTTCACCAGCCCCATGTAAATGACCATTGAAAGATAGCAGAAAAGGTTTGACATGGAAATGGGCTTCCATGCCTGTTTCTTTCCATCCTGCTTCTTAGCCCCGTACTTATTGGTATTCGACACCAGGGAATCAACAACTGATGAGGTGAAAAACAGTTGAAAAAGTTGAAGGGAGCTGTACTTTGCGGTCATGTCGAGTTGAGGTCCTGGCTGCATTTTTGGTCTAAAAACTGGTGGAATTGGTTCCACATCGTCTTCTAACACAGAGTGCCAATGACCCTCTGGCCCTCTGTCTGCAGGTTTCTCTCTTCCCCACCTCCGCTTCTTTGTCACTGACTTCACACCTGTAGATGGCCGGGTAGGTGTGGAGCCGGAGACAGCAGGGGTCCGGCTGGATGAACCAGCTTCAAAGGGGGATGGACACCTAGACACCTAGACATTGGTGGCTTATAATCAGAATCACTGTGAACGAAAGACAAAAATCAGTAAGAATACTTTCACGTATGAGCCCTGTATCAACAGGTAAAATAAACAGATATGTATTATATATAGTACAGGGAACATAATCACTATGGTGAAGTGCTGTTCCATTCCATGTTTATGTAAATCAAATGTAAAAAATATATCACACACACACACACACACACACACACACACACACACACACACACACACACACACACACACACACACACACACACACACACACAGTATAGCCAGTGTGTACTTTACACATTTCATTACTGATGATATTTTTATATATTGCAAATAATATAAGAAAATCTAAAAAAAAAATCTCTAATTAATAATATTTGATATTATTAATTTCAAACAATGACATTAGCATTAGAACTGATCAGTCCAGCATGGCATCCTCTCCATGCAGAAACATGTTTTCCGTCTTCCGTCAAAACTTGCTTCGCTGAAAGATTCATCTTCCTCAAGCAACTCGGTCTCGCTTTCTCTATCAATTTCTTCTATAATTTGGGTTAAATCTGTATACCTAGACTTTGTTTTAGCTTTTCCTGATGTATTAGCCATAATTTAAATATATAAACTTGCTGAAAATGCTATTGACTATGTACTGATATGCGTAACACTCGTGGCTCCGTCAAGTAGGATTTGCAATGGCGAATGAACCTCTTTTACGCCAGAGTTTACGACAAAGGCTGGTCTTTCGAATGTATAACCATTACATATTGCCGTTTACCTTAGCTCATTGGCTATCTTCCAAGCTAGATTTCAAGATGATCAGTGGTCATTGGGCCAAAATACAGTCAATCAACGGTAGACCGGTCCTACCATTGGTGCGCAATGAGGTCATTGATTGCTGTCTTCAAATCGGTTTGTTTCAGTCAATACGTCCCCGGAAAAAAACCATCAAGTATAGTTGTGTTAGGAACAACCAGAGGATTGCAATGAAACCAACCATGACTGGATAAACATTTGTTTTGTGTGTGTAATTACCAAGAAAGTTTCGTCCAAAGTTGAACGAGATGGAAATCACGACGCAAGCGGTTTACAAATGTTTCGTGTTAGGCTATAAAAATTGATTTTATCAAACAAAACGAACATTCACTAAGTAGTTAGGACACTTGGCATTGCCACCAGAGGAAGATCTTCAAAGGTAAGCGATTTATTTTATTGTTATTTCTTACTTTTGTGACGCTAATGCTTGGTTGGAAAATGCTTGGTTGGAAAATGCTAGTAATACTTGTGTGTGCGGGGCACTGTCCCCAGAAAATCGCATGGTATGCTTTTGCCGTGAAGCCTTTTTGAAATCTGACACAGTGGCTGGATAAAAAAGAAGTTAATCTTTTAAATGATGTAAGATACATGTATTTACATAAATGTTTAATATTACGAATGGTGTATTTAGAATTTTAGAGCTATGCAATTTCACCTGATGGGACGGTAACGTCCCACCTACCCCAGAGAGGTTAACCATACTCTTGTCCTTGTCGTGTTAATAAGCAGCATCTCTCTCCTTCATTTTCTAGACAAGGCTGCCATCAATCCACAGTTTTGAAAGACACCATCGGTATTACATCATCTATGATTGTTTGATGAGTCCGGTGACTGAGTCGGCGTATTCATTGATGTTATCCCCAGAGTCGACCCGGAACATATTCCATGGCACGTGATAAAAACTGTCTTGGAGCATGGATTCTGATTGGTCAGACCAGCGTTGTACAGACCTGACCACCAGAACTTCCCTCTTGAATCTTTGTTTGCATATAGGGAGGAGCAAAATGATATGATACAATGCGTATGAGGTTAGTGCAGAATGTCAGCTTTAATTTAACCTCTTAGTGACCCCTTCGAGACAGGATCCCATTAACGATCCGTTTGACAAAATTGCATGGCGCGAAATTCAAAACAGCAAAAATATCATTATTTTATTTCAACTATTTTACACCATTTTAAAGATACACTTCTCCTTAATTTAACCACATTGTCCGATTTCAAAAAGGCTTTACAGGGAAAGCAAAACATTAGATTATGTTAGGAGAGTACATAGACAAAAATAACCACACAGCCATTTTCCAAGCAAGGACATATGTCACAAAAACCCAAAACACAGCTAAATGAAGCACTAACCTTTGACGATCTTCATCAGATGACACTCCTAGGACATCATGTTACACAATACATGTATGTTTTGTTTGATAAAGTTCATATTTATATCCAAAAACAGCATTTTACATTGGCGGGTGATGTTCAGAAAATTTTCAGAAAATGTTTAGCCTCCAAAACTTCCGGTGAATGAGCACAATGAGCACACATATTATTACATGATAAACATTGACAAAATACATAACAATTATTTTAAGAATTTTAGATGCAGTTCTCCTTTATGCAACCGCTGTGTCAGATTTTAAAATAGCTTTTCGGCGAAAGCACATTTTTCAATATTCTGAGTAAATAGCTCGCCATCAAAGCAAGCTATACAGACACCCGCCAAGTTCTGGGGTCACCTCAACTCAGAATTAGTATTATAAATATTCTCTTACCTTTGCTAATCTTCGTCAGAATGCACTCCCAGGACTGCTACTTCCACAAGAAATGTTGTTTTTGTTCGAAATAATCCATATTTATGTGCAAATACCTCCGTTTTGTTCGTGCGTTCAGGTCACTATCCAAAGGTATAATGCGCGAGCGCAATTCGAGACACAAAAAGTAAAAATGTTCCATTACCGTTCTTAGAAGCATGTCAAACGTTGTTTACGATCAATCTTTAGGGTATTTTTTACGTAAAAATGCGATAATATTCCAACCGGACAATAGCGTATTCATTCCAGAAGAAAAATAAGGAAAGGCGCGTTCGCGGGATCGCGCATTACCAATCCCTTTGTCCATAGGCAGTCCACTCATTGACTGAGCTACTATTCTCTGCCCGGTTACAGGACAACAATTAAAAAACTTTCTGATGGCTTTTGACAGCCAATGGAAGCCTTAGGAAGTGCAACGTGACCCCACAGACACTAGTTTCGATAGGCATTCCAAAGAAGAACTACAATTCTCAGATCTCCAACTTCCTGGTTGAATTTTTCTCAGGTTTTTGCCTGCAATTTGAGTTCTGTTATACTCACAGACACCATTCAAACAGTTTTAGAAACTTCAGAGTGTTTTCTATCCAAATCTACTAATACTATGCAAATTCTAGTTTCTGGGCCAGAGTAGTAACCAGTTTAATTTGGGTACGTTTTTCATCCGGCCATGAAAACACTGCCCCCTATCCCTAAGAGGTTTTAAGGGTGTTTTCATCCATATCGGGTGAACTGTTTAGAAAGTACAAGCATGGTGTAATCATTATGTGGTAGGAATATGGGACCTACTAAACTTTTGACTACTTCAATACACATACAGGTGCATTTGTCCCAGAACTTTTAGTCTCCTAAAATGGGGGGACTGTGTACAAAAAGGGCTGTAATTTCTAAACGGTTCACCTGATATGGATAAAAACATACTCAAATAAAGCTCACATTCATAGTCATTGGTTTATTTCAAATCCAAACTTTTGGAGTTTAGAGCCAAAATAATAAAAATTGCTTCACTGATCCATACCCTCCTGTACTCCCTGTTCATCATGACACCGAAACATTATCATTAAGTTTGCTGACGACACAACAGTGGTAAACCTGATCACCGACAATGATGAGACAGCCTGTAGGATGAAGGTCAGTGACCTGGCAGTGTTTTGCCAGGACAACAACCTCTCCCTCAAAGTCAGCAAGACAAAGGAGCTGATCGTGGACTACAGGAAATGGGGGGGGCGGGCACAACCCCATCCACACAAACAGGGCTGTAGTGGAGCGGGTCGAGAGCTTCAAGTTCCTCGGTGTCCACATCACTAAGAATCTATCATGGTCCACACAAACCAACACAGTTGTGAAGAAGGCACGACAATGTTTCTTCCCCCTCAGGAGGTTCAAAAGATTCGGCATGGGCCCTCAGATCCTCAAAAAGTTCTACAGCCTCACCATTAAGAGCATTTTGACTGGCTGCATCACCGTTTGGTATGGAAACTGCCTGGTATCCGACCACAAGGCACTACAGATGGTAGTCACTAGGGCTGAGCTGGGGCTGAGCTCCCTGCCATCCAGGACCTCAATACCAGGCGGTGTTAGAGGAAGGCCCTAAAAATTGTCAAAAGACTCCAGCCACCTATGTCATAGACTGTTCTCTCTGCTACCGCATGGCAAGCTGTACCAAGTCTAGAACCAACAGGACCCTGAACAGCTTCTACTCCCAAGCCATAAAACCTTGTCGTCATGTTATTATTTTTCTAATATTTGTATTTTTTTTCTCTCTGCGTTGTTGGTAAGGGCACGTAAGTAAGCATTTCACTGTTAGTCTACAAGCATGTAACAAATACATTTTGATTTGATTGACCATTTGATTTGATTGATTTGCATTCCGGCTCTTTGCTGAATAACTGTTTTTGAATTAGCATTTTTGTAACTGGTTAGGCAATTTGTCTTAAAAAATATGACTTGATAATTAGTTGAGTACATCATTCATACTGTACATCCCATTGTTGTCATCAAATGCATTGTTAACAATGTGACATTTTCCTTTATGTGACCATATTAACATTAGTAAGCTTTCTCCCAGTGTTATTAAGATGTTGATACTGAATGGAAATATATCTGTCCTGATGAATAACATATCAAAGCCCTTGTCATAATTTTTAAGCAGTAGTGGTTCCTCCTTTAAAAGTTGCGTCATACTGAGGCACACCTTGCATGCTGCTGCAGCATTCTGTGGCACGTTATCTAATTGTCAGCCATTTTTTCTGTTAATGCAAGTTAGTGCTAGTTTGACCACCAGAGGGAATCTTTGAGAAGATTTGATAGTCTTCCATATTGGCATTACCAGAGAATTTAAAACCTTTTTTGTAATAACATAGTATATTGGATTGATTTTAAGAAATTTGACTTAATTAATTTGATTAATATTATGGTGTTTCTATTCCGAGAAAAACTGAAAACGTTGATCATCTCAGCAAGGTTTTACCTGTGGTCGTGGAGCTGGGTGGAAGTGCGACTCAAATGTAGTTTATATAAAACATCTGCATTTGCATGTCTTTTTTTCTTGTTAGTTTATTAACGAAAGCATAAAGATGTTGATGAAGAAATACTGGACTGCTGTTTTGAGTTAGAAATGTAACACTTTAGAGAACTTAAGCATCGAATACATTGCAAGTTGCGGGATTTTCACAACAGTAACCATGCTATAAAAAGTCTATTGTCCTGCTAATAGGAAACATTTGCATGATGGGCTACACCTGCTACAGTTGTGAAAAACAAGTGTTTGAAAACCTGTTTTCAAAATGCCTCCAGTTGTCAATCACAACTGTAAATAAAAACACAGCATCTTGTTTACATCTTGTTCATTCTTTATTGTAACCACGTCACACATAATTTGTATCTACCTTTCCAATTACTTTTAGAGTTTGGTATTTACAAATGTGCACTTTTCATTATTAGTTACATTGTTTTAGTTCGAATGTGCAGACTTTTTTTCTTTAAATTATTGTTTTATGTAGGATGCTACATTTTTGAGCAGTTGCAATTGTAAGTAGGCCTAATAAAAAAATCCTACTTCTATTAGCCTGTTAAGCCTCATAGCTTACCTCAGCCAGTTAAGTTATTTTATATAGGTCTAGGCTTCGAAGAAATAGACTCCAGATAAGCCTTCTTGTTGTTTGTAAAGACAAATTAAAATGAAGATTATTGTTGAAATGAATTGCTCGACTGGTGTAGGTTTTTTCCATCTGTTGGTGTGCAACACTTGCATAACAAGTTAGCTATATTTTCAGCACCAGCCACTGTTCACCTCCTCCTACCTCCTACTGTTCACCTCCTATTCATTGTGCTGCGGTTGCCGCCAGTTGTTGTTTACATTTACCCTTTATTTAACTAGGCAAGTCAGGTAAGAACAAATTCTTATTTACAATGTCGGCCTACCCCGGCCAAACCCAGATGATGCTGGGCCAATTGTGCGCCACCCTATGGGACTACCAATCACGGTCGGATGTGATACATCCTGAATTGGAACGAGGGACTGTAGTAAAGCATCTTGCCCATCTTGCGCCACTTGGGAGCCATGACCAATATATATATATTTTTTTTTCAGAACATTAACCATGTGTAGGTGTGTAGTGTGTAGGTAGATGTGGAAAGGTATATACAAATTATTTGTTGCAAGTTGGGGAGGGGGGTGGGGTGGGGTTTCACACCTAGCTCAAGTTGGGGAGGGGGGGGGTTTCACACCTAGCTCGGCTATTAGACAATTATTTAGTAAAGGTTGAATAGTCTATTGTTCAGCTAATAGCCCATCCTGCTACACTTGTGAAAAACTAATAATAATACTTTTCCCCTTTCCACATGTTAAAGATTCCAATAGATAAAGTGTTTTAAGCCACAATCGACCCCAAACCCAAATAATACATTTGGGCACAGTCAATAGCGTGCTGGACTTCGGGCTAGAATGTTGAGGGTTCGAAACCTGCTCCTTGCTTCTTTCATTACATTATTATGCAGGTCTCAGAGGAAATAGCCTGGATTGTTACTCCCATCTCGTTCCTCCCCCTCTTCCACACTTCATTCTCCGCCTGAGTGGCTCGCTTGTGGGCGTGCTGGCAGGATGTACTGTTTTTTATTCTGTATATATGAATTACAAATCAGCCTTCACTTGAATCATGTTTCTAGTCTATTGCGTAGTTACAATGTGTAATCATTGATGTCCCAGGAGCAGGAGTGGTAAACACTGTTGAAGTGTATAATTGTAATACATACATGCAGACACAACATCATTCAAAGAATGGAGTTTTATACACCTGGTATTGGATATGGCTGAAAAACAAAACTTGCTAAATAGTGATTTTCGTGAATTAACATTATGACAAAAAAATATGCACAAACATTTGACTAACATATTCCTGTCAATTTTACATTTTTTTGCTTGACTCATTATGACGTTACAATTACTTACATTTGTTTCCACCATAATGTTTTGTCAGCCATCTTTGCTGAAGAAAGTCACCAGGGACGGGTGGCTCGCATCAAATTCGTCATTGGAACCACTCAATATGATTGGTCATATAAAAACCTTGGGACTCAAATGCATAATGAGTGCTCTAACTCCACCTTGTGGTGGTCTGGAGAAATGCAGCCGTGATGCTGGGTACCTCTAAGTCTCGCAGTGTCAGATCACAACAATTAAAGGAGGAACCACTGTAGATGGGTTTGGCTGTGTGTGTAACCCCAGCCTCTTGCCCAGACCCTCTCACCTTCTCTTGGGTTTGGCTGTGTGTGTAACCCCAGCCTCTTGCCCAGACCCTCTCACCTACTCTTGGGTTTGGCTGTGTGTGTGGCCCCGGTGAGATTGTTGGTGTGTGTGTGAGTTCAGGGTGTGTGTGTGTGTGTGTGTGTGTGTGTAGGGTTTCCCCGGTGGTGAGGGTTATGTTGCAGACTGAGCTCCAGTAGGTCATACAGCTGCAGCTCTCCTTCAACAGTCTCCCCAGCAGTAGCTCTCCTTCAACAGTCTCCCCAGCTGCAGCTCTCCTTCAGCAGTCTCCCCAGCTGCAGCTCTCCTTCAACAGTCTCCCCAGCTGCAGCTCTCCTTCAACAGTCTCCCCAGCTGCAGCTCTCCTTCAACAGTCTCCCCAGCAGTAGCTCTCCTTCAACAGTCTCCCCAGCAGCAGCTCTCCTCTGGCTTTCACAGTAGACTGGACAAGGTCTGCCCCCTCCTGGAGAAACAGTAGAACTACATAGTTACAGTACTCCACTACACAGTGGTGTGTGTGAGTGTGGGTCTACCTGTCTGTCCAGACTGCTGTCCTGTGGTATATTCAGTCTGACCTCTGACCCCTGTGGCCCCTCCTCCTCTTTGAGCCTCCGGAGCTCTTCCAGAGACAGAACACCCTCATCATCACCCTGAGAGACAGAACACCCTCATCATCGCCCTGAGAGACAGAACACCCTCATCATCGTCCTGAGAGACAGAACACCCTCATCATCACCCTGAGAGACAGAACACCCTCATCATCACCCTGAGAGACAGAACACCCTCATCATCACCCTGAGAGACAGAACACCCTCATCATCAGACTGAAAGACAGAACACCCTCATCATCGCCCTGAGAGAGAATGGAACCTCACACACACGTTCTATATCACCTGTGCCAGGGGGAATGGTGTAGTGGATACTTCCACCTCCAGGTGTTTCTGTCTGATTGGCAGGTGACTGGTTCCGCCCACAACAGCTTATAGCAGCAGTTGCCTAGATGATGTCAACAGAACTTTGTGTATATTGTCATGACGTTGGCCTGTGGGTAAGGTTTATGACCCCCCCCCCATAAATACCTTTCTCCCTTCCCTCTCTCTCTGACTCTACTGAAGGACTCTTGAATAGCCTTTGTTAAACATAAAGAGTCTGGGAACATCAAACAAGTGGGGGGAAAGGAACCATATTTCGGTAATAGAAACAGTTGAAAATATGCGTTGGTACTTAATGTATATGATGTCTGTTCGGGTGTATTCTGAGACATCATGACTGATGACAGGACGACATAAACTGTATCTGGGAAAGTCTACACATTCGAGTTATCAGATTCACATGGAATTGTTGTTCAAATTAAATGTTTGAATTTGAAACTATTTGTGATAAGATTAAATGTAATTTTAGCTTCCAAATGAGAGAATTGTGTTTTCATAAGTTTAGAGCCCTGCTCAATCAGTGGCCCACCTCTGTGAAGAGACATGGGTTATAAACTATGAATCACACCCTTCTCCCCCTCCACTATATAAGCCCTTGACGAAAATGTAACCTGTGTTCCGGGTGCGTGAGGTCTGCAGCCTCTGCGTTAAAAAGGACTAACATGTCAAGTACAGAACTAAGCCAACCTCAGCGTGAGCTTTGGTTGTGTATGGTATGAACTTTGAACTCTTATTCACTACAGAAGTGATACCTCCTAGCCGTTGAGTTAGCAGCGGCCGCTGTAAACGTGGGCTAGGAAAGGACGGACGACGTATCCAGTCTAACACACAACGAAGATACTACAACGTATCCAATTTACCACCAGAGACATTCTTCTGAGGACAGGAAGATCTCTGTTGGCCAACACGGCCAGCATCTACGACCAACCTACCAAAGCGCAGCTCAGAGTAAATATTTATTGCATTTTCCTTTTCCAAATGGGCGGTAATTTATAATGCATAAGATACTGGATTTACGATAGCACAGCTTCTCCCTTTGTTCCTCAGTCTTCCCGCTCTTTCATTCAAGCCCAACCCCCTCTCTTTGTGTAAAAAGCCTCATACAGGTTCCATCCACCAGGGACGTTTTCTGTATGACATAATTTGTATTCTATGTATATGTAATTCTGTGTGATTAGTTAGGTATTTGGTAAATAAATAATTAAACCCAATTTTGTATTGCTGATTCAACTTGTTAGCCAGGGTTCGTGAATATAACCAAGAATTTACAACTTTCAGATGAGACTGAAATAAAGTGACGATTAATATTGACTGCTATTGATGTAAAATATTACTAGGTCTTTAAGAGTTTATTCGGAAGATAACAGCTCTATAAACATTCTTTCGTGGTGCCCCGACTTTCTAGTTAATTACATTTACATGATTAGTTTAATCAGGTAATATTAATTACAGAGAAAGGATTTTATAGAATAGCATGTCATATCACTTAATCCGGCATAGCCAAATACACTACAATATATACCATCTCATCAACACAGGCACACACCTAGTGACACAGCTGTCTGTCAGGAAGTGGATGAGTGTGCTGTGGTGAGCAGGAGGGAGGCGGGGCAAACACTGTCAGCCAATCAGAGATTAGGGAAAGCATTTTGGGCAAGTCCAATCTAGGGGAAATGAACATGTAATATATCAATATTAGAAAGGCAGGGTTTCTTCAACTATGGTTTGGGACCTAACGTGTGCCCTGGGCATGTCAGAGGAGGGTCACAAATTATGAGAATACATCTAGAATCACAAATAGTTTCTTCTTAATTTTGGTTGTTGGTGGACGATTTGGGTCACTGGAGGATGGTCAATTTCTCGAGCTGAAAATGTTTAAGAATCGCTGAATAAAGGTAAAAGATCTGACTGACCAGCTAGCTGAGGGAACAGGTCTCTGATCATCCCGGCTATTGATCTGACAGCGCTCCAGGGCAGGCCGCGGTCCGAGGAAAACTTGGCACAGTCGTAAACAAACTGCCGATGGCTCTGCCGTATATCTCCCCCAAGAACTCCAGCCACGAGAAGTGACAGCAGCATCAGCATCAGCACACCCTCCACTCTTTGACACACACAGTAGAGTTAACAGAGCTCTGGAAACCATATGAAGTCTGCATTTCACAAAAATATACATTGTATGGACTGTTGGAAAGCAGACAGAACCAGTTTTTCATCTAGGATTTTGCCTGTCCTTAGCTCCATTCCATCTCTTTTTTATCCTGAAAAAGTATCCAGTCCTTAACGATTACAAGCATACCCATAACATGATGCAGCCACCACTATGCTTGAAAATATGGAGTGGTATGCGGTAATGTGTTGTATTGTATTTGTCCCTAACATAACACTTTGTATTCAAGACAAAAAGTTTATTGCTTTGCCACATTTTTTGCAGTATTACTTTAGTGCCTTGCTGCAAACAGGATGCATGTTTTTCTAATATTTGTTATTCTGTACAGGCTTCTTTCTTTTCACTCTGTCAATTAGGTTAGTATTGTGGAGTAACTACAATGCTGTTGATCCATCCTCCGTTTTCTCCTATCACAGCCATTAAACTCTGTAACTGTTTTAAAGTCACCATTGGCCTCATGGTGAAATCCCTAAGCAGTTTTCTTCCTCTGTGGCAACTGAGTTAGGAAGTACGTCTGTATCTTTGTAGTGTCTGGGTGTACTGATACACCATCCAACGTATAATTATTAACTTCACCATGCTCAAAGGGATATTCAATGTCAGTTTCTTAATTTTACCTGTCTACCAATAGGTGCCCTTTCTTGTGAGGCATTGGAAAACCTCCCTGGACATTGTGGTTGAATCTGTGTTTGAAATTCACTGCTTGACTGAGGAACCTTACAAATAATTGTATGTGTGGGGTACATAGATGAGGTAGTCATTCAAAAATCATGTTAAACACTTTTATTGCACACATGCAACTTATTATGTGACTTGTTAAGGACATTTTTACTCCTGAACTTATTTAGGTTTGCCAAAACAAAGGGGTTTAATACTTATTGACTCAAGACATTTCAGCTTTTCATTTTCAATTCATTTTGATAAACTTTCAAAAAACATAATTCTACTTTGACATTATGGGGTGTTGTGAGTAAGCCAGTGACACAAAATATCAATATAAAGCAATTTTAAATTCAGACTGTAACACAACAAAATGTGGAAAAAGTCAAGAGATGTGAAGACTTCCTGAAGGCACTGGACTAGTTGATTATTGTTTACGTCACAATTTGGCTTGAAATTTGGCTGTATGATTCATAAACATGTACACTGCATTCAGAGAATATTCAGATCCCTTCACTTTTTACAGCCATATTCTAAAATTGATTAAATAATATTTTTTCCTCATCAAATAATTGTTTTTCCTCATCAGTCTACACTCAATACCGCATAATGACAAAGCGAAAACAGGTTTAGAAATGTTTGCAGATTTATTGCAAATAAACAACAGAAATACTGTACTGGAAAATTCCAGAAAATTATGTCATGGATTTAGAAGCTTCTGATAGGCTAATTGACATCATTTGAGTCAATTGGATGTGTACATGTGGTTGTATTTCAAGGCCTACCTTCAAACTCAGTGCCTCGTTGCTTGACATCATGTGAAAATCAAAAGAAATCAGCCAAGACCTCCACAAGTCTGGTTCATTCTTGGGAGCAATTTCCAAACGCCTGAAGGTACCACGCTCATCTGTACAAACAATAGTACGTAAGAATAAACACCATCGGACCACGCAGCCGTCATACCGCTCAGGAAAGAGACGCATTCTGTCTCCTAGAGATGAATGTACTTTGGTGCGAAAAGTGCAAATCAATCCCAGAACGACAGCAAAGGACCTTGTAAAGATGCTGGAGGAAACAGGTACGAAAGTAACTATATCCACAGTACAGGTGGACTGGTGCACTTCACAAAATAGATGGCATCATGAGGCAGGGAAATTATGTGGATATATTGAAAAAACATCTCAAGACATCAGTCTGGAAGCTAAAGCTTGGTCGCAAATGGGTCTTCCAAATGAACAATGACCCCAAGCATACTTCCAAAGTTGTGGCAAAATGGCTTAAGGACAACAAAGTCAAGGTATTGGAGTGGCCATCACAAAGCCCTGACCTCAATCTTATAGAAAATTTGTGGGCAGATCTGAAAAAATTTGTGCAAGCAAGGAGGCCTACAAACCTGACTCAGTTACACCAGCTCACCCAACTTATTGTGGGAAGCTTGTGGAAGGCTTCCCGAAACGTTTGACCCAAGTTAAACAATTTAAAGGCAATGCTACCAAATAGTAATTGAGTGTATGTAACCATCTGACCCACTGGGAATATGATTAAAGAAGTAAAAGCTGAAATAAATCATTCTCTCTACTATTATTCTGACATAACACATTCTTAAAATAAAGTGGTGATCCTAACTGACCTAAGACAGGGAATTTTTACTTGGATTAAATGTCAGGAATTGTGAAAAACTGAGTTTAAATGTATTTGGCTAAGGTGTACGGAAACTTCCAACTTCAACTGTAAGTTTTCAAACCCTTTGCTATGAGACTTGAAATTGAGCTCAGGTGCATCCCATTGAGCTCAGGTGCATCCCACTGATTGTCCTTGAGATGTTTTCACAGCTTGATTGGAGTCCACCTGTGGTAAATTCAATTGATTGGACATGATTTGGAATGACACACACTTGTCTATGTAAGGCCCCACAGTTGACAGTGCATGTCAGAGCAAAAACCAAGCCATGAGGTCAAATGAATTGTCCGTAGAGCTCTGAAACAAGATTGTGTCAAGGCATTGAAGGTCCCCAAGAAAACAGTGGCCTCCATCATTCTTATAAGTGGAAGAAGTTGGAAACCACCAAGACTCTTCCTAGAGCTGGCCACCCAGCAAAACTGAGCAATTGGGGGAGAAGGGCCTTGGTCAGGGAGGTGACCAAGAACCCAATGGTCACTCTGACATACTCCAGAGTTCCTCTGTGGAGATGGGAGAACCTTCCAGAAGGACAACCATCTCTGCTGCTCTCCACCAATCAGGCCTTTATGGTAGACTGGCCAGACCGAAGCCACTCCTCAGGAAAAGTCACGACAGCCCACTTGGAATTTGCCAAAAGGCACCTAAAGGACTCTCAGACCATGAGAAACAAGATTATCTGGTCTGATGAAACCAAGATTGAACTCTTTGGCCGGAATGCCAACCGTCACATCTGGAGGAAACCTGGCACCGCTCATCACCTGGCCAATACCATCCCTACGGTGAAGCATGATAGTGGCAGCATCATGCTGTGGGGATGTTTTTCAGTGGCAGGGACTGGGAGGCTAGTCAGGATCGAGGGAAAGTACAGATAAAAGTACAGAGACATACTTGATGAAAACCTGCTCCAGAGCACTCGGGACCTCATACTGGGGGTGAAGGTTCACCTTCCAAGAGTGGCCCAGGCAAAGCCCGGACTTGAACCCAATCGAACATCTCTGGAGAGACCTGGCTGTGCAGCGATGCTCCCCATCCAACCTGACAGAGCTTGAAAGGATCTGCAGAGAAGAATTGTAGTAACTCCCCAAATACAGGTGTGCCAAGCTTTTAGTGTCATACCCAAGACTCAATGTTGTAATCTCTGCCAAAGGTTCTTTAACAAAGTACTGAGTAAAGGGTATGAATATACTACTGTAAATGTAATATTTCAGTTTTTTATATTAATACATTTGCAAACATTTCGAAAAACCTGTTTTTGCCTTGTCATTATGGGGTATTGTGTGCAGATTGATGAAAAAAGAAAGTAATACATTTTACAACATAACAAAATGTGGAAAAAGTGAAGGAGTCAGAATACTTTCCGAATGCACTGTAATAGAATATTATATCAGGAAACCACACAAATCCTTTTTTTTAGGCAAACTATATGCTTTTGCTCATGGGAAGGTGTTCCCCAACTGGCCAATTAAGTTCTGTATAGCCTATTTAAAGGTGGCATATTCCCAAGAAAATAAGCACTAATAAGGCACTGGACAAATAAAGCATTATTTTTATGATATCATGGTTGAAGTCTCCATAGGCTGCGCGCAGAATCTCAAGCCCCTGCTGTCCGCGCACATCTGTCATTCGTTGTTGTGTGGGCCGGGCGTGTGCATCTGCTGAAGGTGAGATAGACAGATACATTACATGGACAGAATATATTTATCCTAGTAGCCTACTTTGTGGCAGAATTTCTTAGCTATGGTGGATGTGTGTGTGTGTGTGTGTGTGTGTGTGTGTGTGTGTGTGTGTGTGTGTGGTGTTTTCAGAACCACCCCACCAGCCAACATAAAATACGTGAGCTAATCGTCTCCATGGAGAACTTGTTGATTCAACAAGGGGCTTCTGGGGTGGCTGCAGCGTTGTCAGGGGGGCATTTTGGTTGCCATGGGAATCATTGTGCAGGTGATGACCTGGGCTTGGGACGTCAGCTGACTGGAATCTCCCCCCATTTCACTATTCTAATGTCTATTTCTCAGAGTCTCTGCTGATGTCTATTTCCAGTAGTTTCCTCCGGTAACTGAGGCTACCTAACCTTCAACCCCACTTTTGTTTGTCTATTCTGATGTTCCATTTGGAGTTGACACCCTGTGTCTGTCTGTCTGTCTCTGTCTGTCTGTCTGTCTGTCTGTCTGTCTGTCTGTCTGTCTGTCTGTCTGTCTGTCTGTCTGTCTGTCTGTCTGTCTGTCTGTCTGTCTGTCTGTCTGTCTGTCTGTCTGTCTGTCTGTCTGTCTGTCTGTCTGTCTGTCTGTCTGTCTGTCTGTCTGTCTGTCTAGAGTGTAAATTACGGGGGGCCCAGGGCAGGTGCATCAGTTGGGTATGGCAGGGCAGCATTTGCTATACCCTATCTCAAGACCCACATTTTTTTTAAAGTACAAGCTACATAGAAGTAGACTAAAATCATTCCAATCCTGATTAAAAAAACAACTGCTGTTTAGCCTATTGGTAAGCTATCACTCCTAGGTAAGCTGCTATCCTGCACGCCTTTCTCTCAGCCGAGAGCAGAGACAGACAGTTTGCTTTGCCGGGTTAGCCAATTAGGCTGTTTGCTTATTGCTTTGAATTTGATGTCAGTTTTTGAACGAGGCCTTGTAAACCTCCGGCCAGCTGTTTAATACACCAGTTACTTTCACACTGATGTTGGTAAATGCAGGCTAAGTGAAGATATGCTTCCCCTAACCGAAATTTAATTACATTTGCCAAATATAATTATTATTGCCTATACATAAATAATATATTCAAAATACTAGCTTCTTATAAAATTGAGCTGTGGATTGTTTGTTTGGGCAGAATGGCAAATAGCCTACCAGATGGCCTACCAGATGGCCTACCAGATGGCCTACCAGATGGCCTACCAGATAGTCTACCAGATATCCTACCAGATAGTCTACCAGATATCCTACCAGATAGTCTACCAGAATGTGAACATCTGTCCCAGTCTCAAATCTCTAGAAGACTAAAGCAGGTTTCCCTCAAGAATTTCCCTGTATTTAGCACCATCCTTCAATTCTGACCAGTTTCCCAGTCCCTGCCGATGAAAAACATCCCCACAGCATGATGCTGCCACCACCATGCTTCACTGTGGGGATGTTGTTCTCAGGGTGGTGAGAAATGTTGGGTTTGCGTCAGACATAGCATTTTCCTTGATGGCCAAAAAGCTACATTTTAGTCTCATCTGACCAGAGTACCTTCTTCCATGTGTTTGGGTATTCTCCCACATGCCTTTTGGCGAACACCAAACGTGTTTGCTTATTTTTTTCTTTAAGCAATGGCTTTTTTTCTGGCCACTCTTCTGTAAAGCCCAGCTCTGTGGAGTGTACGGCTTAAATTGGTTCTATGGACAGATACTCCAATCTCCGCTGTGAAGCTTTGCAGCTCCTTCAGGGTTATCTTGGTCTCTTTGTTGCCTCTCTGGTTAATGCCCTCATTGCCTGGTCCGTGAGTTTTGGTGGGCGGCCCTCTCTTGGCAGGTTTGTTGTGGTACCAAATTCTTTCCATTTTTTTATAATGGATTTAATGGTGCTCCGTGGGATGTTCAACATTTCTGATATTTTTTTATAACCCAACCCTGATCTGTACTTCTCCACAACTTTGTCCCTGACTTGTTTGAAGAGCTCCTTGGTCTTCATGGTGCCGCTTGCTTGGTGGTGCCCCTTGCTTAGTGGAGTTGCAGACTCTGGGGCCTTTCAGAACAGGTGTATATATACTGAGATCATGTGACAGATCATGTGACACTTAGAATTCACACAGGTGGACTTTATTTAACTAATTATGTGACTTCTGAAGGTAATTGGTTGCACCAGATCTTATTTAGTGGCTTCATAGCAAAGGAGATGAATACATACACACGCGTCACTTTTTTTTCTTTTTTTTGAATTATTTGAAACAAGTAATTTTTTAAATTTCACTGCAACAAATTAGGAAAAATGCCAAGGAGGATAAATACTTTTGCAAGGAACTGTAGTTTGTGCCAACAAAAATAAGGGGTTAAATATGTGTCCAAAAAGGCACAAATATTTCCTGCTGTCTTATATCTTAGATGTAGGACAGACACTTCAAAACCTTATTCCTTAGGATTTATTTTTGGACTGTCTTTTCTGCCATTTATGAATGTGTTATTCAATGTATTTCTATGGGCTGTAGTATTAAAGGCCAAATTCAATATTTTATCAAATATTTTCAGTCCTGTATCTCAGTCCCTTTTCAGGTGTCATCACAGGACAGTCCCGTATCTTTTCAGCTGTCATCTTAGGACAGTCCCGTATCTTTCCAGCTGTCATCTCAGGACAGTCCTGTATCTCAGTCCCTTTTCAGGTGTCATCACAGGACAGTCCTGTATCTCAGTCCCTTTCCAGGTGTCATCACAGGACAGTCCTGTATCTCAGTCCCTTTTCAGGTGTCATCTCAGTACAGTCCCGTATCTTTTCAGCTGTCATCTCAGTACAGTCCCATAACTTTTCAGGTGTCATCTCAGTACAGTCCCGTATATTTTCATCTGTCCCAACTGTTTCTTTCTTTTATCAGACAGACACATACATTAATTCAGGCTAGAAGAGTGTAGACCCAATGACAATCGCCCAATGTCATTACACTTTTTGGTGTTTTCTATGTCTGTATGTTTGTGTGTGTCTGTATACCTGTACCTCTGTCTTTCTGTCTTTGTTTGTGTGTGTGTCTGCCTGTCTCTGTCTGTCTGCCTGAGTGTGTGTACGGTACAGTAGTGGTTAATTCCCCCTGAACACAGATGGCTCAGGCGTTCTAATCCTCTTATGAATCCCACCCCTCCTTCTCTCCTGCACTGTCGTGTCCTGGGGATCATAATTAGCTAAATAGAGTGAGCAACAGCGCGAGGAGGACAACAATGCATCTGCCGTTATTTTCGGGGGTCAGTAACGGAGGAAGAGAACGGATGCATGCTGTTCAGACTGGGACACGGGACTACTACTCCCTCGTGCACAGATAGAAGAGTCAAACCTGGAGTTTATCGTTCCGTATCTGAACTGGAGTTTACCTTTCCATATCTGAACTGGAGTTTACCGTTCCTGATCTATGGATTACGTCTGAGACGCTGCTTCTTCCTGTGAGGCAGAGGGGTGTGGTGGGAATCAACAGACTAGAGGAGAATGTAAGAAACATATACCTGTAGAAGACTGTACACTTGGTTGATAAAAGCCCTACATCCTGCAGTGAGGAGTTGACTGGCTGAATCATCTGTTTCTAGTAATTGACCTGAGGAGTTGACTGGCTGAATCATCTGTTTCTGGTAACTGACCTGAGGAGTTGACTGGCTGAATCATCTGTTTCTAGTAATTGACCTGAGGAGTTGACTGGCTGAATCATCTGTTTCTAGTAATTGACCTGAGGAGTTGACTGGCTGAATCATCTGTTTCTGGTGACTGAACTGAGGAGTTGACTGGCTGAATCATCTGTTTCTGGTGACTGAACTGAGGAGTTGACTGGCTGAATCATCTGTTTCTAGTAATTGACCTGAGGAGTTGACTGGCTGAATCATCTGTTTCTAGTAATTGACCTGAGGAGTTGACTGGCTGAATCATCTGTTTCTAGTAATTGACCTGAGGAGTTGACTGGCTGAATCATCTGTTTCTAGTAATTGACCTGAGGAGTTGACTGGCTGAATCATCTGTTTCTAGTAATTGACCTGAGGAGTTGACTGGCTGAATCATCTGTTTCTGGTGACTGACCTGAGGAGTTGACTGGCTGAATCATCTGTTTCTGGTAACTGAACTAAGGAGTTGACTGGCTGAATCATCTGTTTCTAGTAATTGACCTGAGGGGTTGACTGGCTGAATCATCTGTTTCTAGTAATTGACCTGAGGAGTTGACTGGCTGAATCATCTCTTTCTGGTGACTGACCTGGGGAGTTGACTGGCTGAATCATCTGTTTCTGGTGACTGAACTGAGGAGTTGAGGAGGTGTGTGTGTGTGTGTGTGTGTGTGTGTGTGTGTGTGTGTGTGTGTGTGTGTGTGTGTGTGTGTGTGTGTGTGTGTGTGTGTGTGTGTGTGTGTGTGTGTGTGTTAGACCTATAGCTCCAGTGGTGAGGTGGATTAGGATGTTTGTTCAGATGAGTCACAGCTGCTTAGGAAGGGATGAGGGTCAGAGAGGGAGGAGAGAGGAGAGGAAGAGGGAGGAGGGAGAGAGGGAGGAGAGAGAGGAGGGAGAGAGGGAGGGGGTGAATTATGGTTGAGGTGCTGTCAGAGTTATGCATTTGAACTCCCAGGAGAAACACTTCCTGTCTCGGTCTTGTCGTCACAGGAAGTTGACAGGCTGTCATACTCAAGCCCCCCCCCCCCCCCACACACACACACACAAACGCTCCAGTTTCACAGCTAGTGGAACTGGTGTCTCAAAATTGCCAAGGCGGATCTGAAAAAAAAAAAAAAAAACACACAGGAGGCGCTTTCTCTCTATCTCTGAGAGAAAGCATCAACCTCTCTTACCAGCAGAGGGCTCTCTGGCTCTGAGAGAAAGCATCAACCTCTCTTACCAGCAGAGGGCTCTCTGGCTCTGAGAGAAAGCATCAACCTCTCTTACCAGCAGAGGGCTCTCTGGCTCTGAGAGAAAGCATCAACCTCTCTTACCAGCAGAGGGCTCTCTGGCTCTGAGAGAAAGCATCAACCTCTCTTACCAGCAGAGGGCTCTCTGGTTGCCTCTCCTTCAGTAATAACCAGAGGGGTATGACAGAGAGAGGCAGAAAGGAGAGACAGACAGACAGACAGACAGACAGACAGACAGACAGACAGACAGACAGACAGACAGACAGACAGACAGACAGACAGACAGACAGACAGACAGACAGACAGACAGACAGACAGACAGACAGACAGACAGACAGACAGACAGACAGACAGACAGACAGACAGACAGACAGACAGACAGACAGACAGACAGACAGACAGACAGACAGACAGGAGACAGACAGGAGACAGAGAGAGAGACAGAGACAGAGGAGAGAATGAGAGAAGGAGAGAACGAGAGAGACTTCCTCTGGTATCCAACAGACAGTCTCACCTCCTGGGCTTCTGATGTCTGACACTTTTATCTCTAAGCTCATAAAATACCTTGTGTTCTGACTCAAATGCTCTGTTTGGTAAAATGTAAGTAAGATGTAATTCTCTAACGGTGCTCTTTGTGTGTGAAGGGGAGGACGAGGGTGGGATTAGCTAATCCCTAACCAGGGAGCCTTTCAGCTGGCAGCCACTGTGAACTGTGAGTCCTACCCTCTGCTCTGACACAGGGGTGGCCAAGCTTCCTCTTTAAGCGCTACTGGGTGTGTATGCTTTTGTTCCAGCCCTGCTCTAACATACCCGATTCAACTAATCAAGGTCCTGATTCAGGTGCGTTAGATTAGGATGGGAACAAAAGGGTAGCACTCCATGGGAAAATCTTAGTTGCATGTTCCTCGTGTCCTCTCGCCTCTGTCATTGCTACCTTCTCAAAAACCATTGGAGGAGAAGGTCAGAGGGGAAGGACCTCTGTCTTTCTCATCCAATGGGTTTTTTGAGTTGAGGAGTATTTAATTGAGATTCTCCTCACGAGGAGGGTTGAACATCCCTATCCTGATCCCTGACCCCTGACCCCTGACCCCCCGAACCCATACCACGACACCCGTGTAAAAAAGTGGTTCAGATAAGTGAGCGTTGTATTTTGCTGCTTCACTGATGAGTTGTAGATTCTCACTCATTACTGATTATAGTGGGGTCCTAGATCACAGTGGGTTGATTTCAACTGTGGCTGACGGAGTTTATAAAAGCAAACAGGCAACACATTCATCCGATCCAATCTAATTTAGTAATAATAAATTACTACATTTGTAAAGTGCTTTTCATTTTACAAGATTAATCTCGAAGTGCAAAAATAAAAGATGAACAATTTAAAATATATATATATATATATATAACTGTATACAGTTGAAGTCGGAAGTTTACATACACTTAGGTTGGAGTCATTAAAACTCGATTTTCACAACTCCACACATTTCTTGTTAACAAACTATAGTTTGGCAAGTCGGTTAGGACATCTACTTTGTGCATGACACAAGTCATTTTTCCAACAATTGTTTACAGACATATTAATTAACTTATAATTCACTGTATCACAATTCCAGTGGGTCAGAAGTTTACATACCCTAAGTTGACTGTGCCTTTAAACAGCTTGGAAAAATCCAGAAAATTATGTCATGGATTTAGAAGCTTCTGATAGGCTAATTGACATCATTTCAGTCAATTGGAGGTGTACCTGTGGATGTATTTCAAGGCCTACCTTCAAACTCAGTGCCTCTCTCCTTGACATCATGGGAAAATCAAAAGAAATCAGCCAAGACCTCAGAAAAAACATTGTAGACCTCCACAAGTCTGGTTCATCCTTGGGTGCAATTTCCAAACGCCTGAAGGTACCACATTCATCTGTACAAACAATAGTACGCAAGTATAAACATCATGGGACCACGCAGCCGTCATACCGCTCAGGAAGGAGACGTGTTCTGTCTGTAAGAGATGAAGGTACTTTGTTGTGAAAAGTGCAAATCAATCCCAGAACAACAGCAAAGGACCTTGTAAAGATGCTGGAGGAAACATGTACAAAGCATCTATATCCACAGTAAAATGAGTCCTATATCGACATAACCTGAAAGGCCGCTCAGCAAGGAAGAAGCCACTGCAAGCCGAAGAACACCATCCCAACCGTGAAGCACGTGGGTGGCAGCATCATGTTGTGGGGGTGCTTTGCTGCAGGAAGGTCTGATGCACTTCACAAAATAGATGGCATCACGAGGATGGAACATTATGTGGATATATTGAAGCAACATCTCAAGACATCAGTCAAGAAGTTAAAGCTTGGTAACAAATGGGTCTTCCAAATGGACAATGACCCCAAGCATACTTCCAAAGTTGTGGCAAAATGGCTTAAGGACAACAAAGTCAAGGTATTGGAGTGGCCATCACAAAGGCCTGACCTCAATCCTATAGAAACCTGACTCAGTTACACCAGCTCTGTGTCACGCCCTGACCATAGAGAGCCCTTTGTTCTCTATGGTGTAGTAGGTCAGGGAGTGACTAGGGGGTGTTCTAGTTCAATATTTCTATGTTGGTGTTTTGTATGGTTCCCAATTAGAGGCAGCTGGTTGCCTCTAATTGGGGATCATATTTAGGTAGCCATTTCTCCCACTTGTGTTTGTAGGATATTGTTTGGTTTTGTGCTTGTTCCACGTTTTGTTGCTTGTTATTTGTTTTGTTGAAGAAGTTTCACTTTAAATAAATATGTGGAACTCAACACACGCTGCGCCTTGGTCCGTCTCTTACAACAACCGTGACAGAATATCCCAACAAACAAGGACCAGGCAGCGTGCAATGATGGGAAAAGTGAGTTGGACCTGGGAGGAGATCATGGGATGACAGGAGATCCTTCCTTGGCAGGAGTCGCCGGGACCGCGGCCACAGAAACCCCAAGATTTTGTTTTTTTTGGGGGGGGGGGGGGCACATGGAGCTGGCGGCTGAGCAGAGGGAAGAGCCAGAGACCGTCAGGGAGGCGATAGAGAAGTGGTCGGTCGACCGAAGGAGAGAGCCAGAGCCTGCCTGGGAATGGATGGAACAATGTGAGGAGGGATAATGATGTTGGTGAGGAGTAGGCTGCAGCGCAGGCGTGCTGAAGAGCGTGTCATCAGTCCGGTGCCATTTGTGCTGGCTCCACGCACCAGGCCACCAGTGCGCCTCCCCAGCCCATTATGTCCTATGCCGGTTCCTCGCACTCGCCCTGAAGAGCGGGTCATCAGTCCAGTGCCATCTGTGCCAGCTCTCCGCACTCGTCCTGAAGAGCCAGAGACCGTCAGGGAGGCGATGGAGAAGTTGGGAGAGAGAGAGATGAGAGAGATGTTGTGCAGGTGTGTTTTGCATAACATTCGACCTGAAGATCCTGTCAGCAGTCTGGTGAAGTCTGTGCCGGCTCCACGCACCAGGCCTCCAGTGTGCCTCCCCAGTCTGGTACACCGTGCCGCTCCCCGCCTCGCCGGTCAACGGCCCGGAGCTTCCAGTGACGGTCAATGGTCCGGAGAGTCCAGGCACGGTGTCCAGTCCCACTCCATGGCAGGAGCTTTCCTCTGTGCCGGTGCCCTGTCCAGGCACGGCGTCCAATACCGCTCCATGGCCAGAGCCTTCCTCTGCGCCGGTGCCCAGTCCAGGCACGGCACCCAGTACCGCTCCATGGCCAGAGCCTTCCTCTGCGCCGGTGCCCAGTCCAGGCACAGCGTTCAGCCCAGCGCCATGGCTGGATCCGGGGTCTGGGTGGGGGTGGCAACCCACACCGGCGCCGCCACCGACAGTAGTCACCCCCCCCTACCCTCCCCATTTGGTTTCAGGTTTTGCGGCCGGAGTCCGCACCTTTGGGGGGGGGGGGGGGGGGGGGGTACTGTCACGCCCTGTGTAGTAGGTCAGGGCGTGACTAGGGAGTGTTCTAGTTCAATATTTCTATGTTGGTGTTTTGTATGGTTCCCATTTAGAGGCAGCTGGTAATCGTTGCCTCTAATTGGGGATCATATTTAGGTAGCCATTTCTCCCATTTGTGTTTGTGGGATATTGTTTGGTTTTGTGCTTGTTGCACCACTTAGTCACGTTTTGTTGCTTGTTATTTGTTTTGTTGAAGAAGTTTCACTTTAAATAAATATGTGGAACTCAACACACGCTGCGCCTTGGTCCATCTCTTACAACAACCATGACACTGTCAGGAGGAATGGGCCAAAATTCACCCAACTTATTGTGGGAAACTTGTGGAAGGCTACCCAAAACGTTTGACCCAAGTTAAACAATTTAAAGGTACTTCTGACCCCCTGGGAATGTGATGAAATACATAAAAGCTGAAATAAATAATTATCTCTACTATTATTCTGTCATTTCATATTCTTAAAATAAAGAGGTGATCCTAACTGAACTAAGACAGGGAATTTTTACTAGAGTTACATGTCAAGCATTGTGAAAAACTGAGTTTAAATGTATTTGGCTAAAGTGTATGTAAAACTTCCGACTTCAACTGTATGTACTGTATATAACCATATAATTTAAGCACCAATCAATGTCTAGAAGGAAGGGTAGGCCAGCCAATAGAGATCTAAGCCCTGATTCAAAAGACCCAACAGTCTGAATGCAGTGGAAGTGGATAAGGTTTCAGTAGTATGACCATATGCTCTGGCTTTGTGGTCTATTTCCTCTGTCTGATGCCCCCCCCTCCCCCCGAGCTAGTCAGTCAACTCCCCTCTCTAACTAACCTGTTCTGTATGGAACTGTGTACGTGTGTGTGTGTGTCTGCGTGGTCGACCCCCCCCCCCCCCCCTGTCAGATCTCAGCTGATTAAGGAGGCTTTGCTTTCTATCCTTAGCCTCCCTATTCCTCCTCCCCTCTCCCCTCCTCCCCCTCTCCCCTCCTTCTCTCCTCCCCCTCTCTCCTCCTCTCCTCCCCATTCCTCCTCCCCATCTCCCCTCCTCCCCCTCTCCTCCCTATTCCTCTTTCACCTCTCCCCTCCTCTCCTCTTCCCCCTCTACCCCTCTCTTCCTCTCCTCCCCCTCTTCCCCTCCTCCCCTCTTCCCCTCCTCCCCCTCACACCTCCTCTCCCACTCTTCCCCTCCTCCTCTTCCTTACTCCTCCTCTCCTCCCACTCTCCCCTCCTCCACGTCTGATTAGCTAGCAGCCATCTTACAGGAGTGGGTTAGAACCTTTTTCAGGCTAACGCTAACCACAGTGTCAGTGTGTGGACTAGCGGCTAATGGTAGACAAGGCTAGCTCAAACACTCTCACGCACAGACACTGGTACAGGGAGACACAGACACTGGTACAGGTAGACACAGACACTGGTACAGGTAGACACAGACACTGGTACAGGTAGACACAGACAATGGTACAGGAAGACAGACACTGGTACAGGTAGACAGACACTGGTACAGTGTGTGAGCCAAACACGGAGCAAATTGAAGGAATTCCCTTCAGACGGCTTTGATCTGATTGGATCATGTTTCCTGACTATGTGAGTAGAATGTCTGGAAGTTAAGGGCTCTGGTGTGTTAAGGTGTGTGTGGTGGTTGGGGTGTGTAGTGGTCAGGGTGTGTAGTGGTTAGGGTGTGTGGTGGTCAGGGTGTGTGGTGGTTGGGGTGTGTAGTGGTCAGGGTGTGTGGTGGTTAGGGTGTGTGGTGGTTAGGGTGTGTGGTGGTCAGGGTGTGTGGTGGTTAGGGTGTGTGGTGGTTAGGGTGTGTGGTGGTTAGGGTGTGTGGTGGTTAGGGTGTGTAGTGGTTAGGGTGTGTGGTGGTTAGGGTGTGCGGTGTGTGGTGGTCAGGGTGTGTGGTGGTCGGGGTGTGTGGTGGTCGGGGTGTGTAGTGGTCAGGGTGTGTAGTGGTTAGGGTGTGTGGTGGTTAGGGTGTGTGGTGGTCAGGGTGTGTGGTGGTCAGGGTGTGTAGTGGTTAGGGTGTGTAGTGGTCAGGGTGTGTGGTGGTCGGGGTGTGCGGTGTGTGGGGGTCAGGGTGTGTGGTGGTTAGGGTGTGTGGTGGTTAGGGTGTGTGGTGGTCAGGGTGTGTGGTGGTTGGGGTGTGCGGTGTGTGGGGGTCAGGGTGTGTAGTGGTCAGGGTGTGTGGTGGTTAGGGTGTGTGGTGGTCAGGGTGTGTGGTGGTCAGGGTGTGTAGTGGTTAGGGTGTGTAGTGGTTAGGGTGTGTAGTGGTCAGGGTGTGTGGTGGTTGGGGTGTGTGGTGGTCAGGGTGTGTGGTGGTTGGGGTGTGCAGTGTGTGGGGGTCAGGGTGTGTGGTGGTTAGGGTGTGTGGTGCTTAGGGTGTGTTGTGGTCAGGGTGTGTAGTGGTCAGGGTGTGTGGTGGTCAGGGTGTGTGGTGGTTAGGGTGTGTGGTGGTTAGGGTGTGTAGTGGTTAGGGTGTGTGGTGGTCAGGCTGTGTGTGGTGGTCAGGCTGTGTAGTGGTCAGGGTGTGTGGTGGTTAGGGTGTGTAGAGGTCAGGGTGTGTGGTGGTCAGGGTGTGTGGTGGTCAGGGTGTGTGGTGGTCAGGGTGTGTGTTTTGGTCAGGGTGTGTAGTGGTCAGGGTGTGTAGTGGTCAGGGTGTGTAGTGGTCAGGGTGTGTAGTGGTTAGGGTGTGTGGTGGTCAGGGTGTGTGGTGGTTAGGGTGTGTAGTGGTTAGGGTGTGTAGTGGTCAGGGTGTGTAGTGGTCAGGGTGTGCGGTGGTCAGGGTATGCGGTGGTCAGGGTGTGTGGTGGTTAGGGTGTGTAGTGGTTAGGGTGTGTAGTGGTTAGGGTGTGTAGTGGTCAGGGTGTGTGGTGGTCAGGGTGTGTGGTGGTCAGGGTGTGTGGTGGTCAGGGTGTATAGTGGTTAGGGTGTGTAGTGGTCAGGGTGTACGGTGGTTAGGGTGTGTGGTGGTCAGGGTGTGTGGTGGTTAGGGTGTGCGGTGGTTAGGGTTAGGGTGTGTGGTGGTTGGGCTTAGGGTGTGTGGTGGTCAGGGGTGGAGAAAGGACCCAATTGTCATACTTAAGTAAAAGTGAAAGTCACCCAGTAAAATACTACTTGAGTAAAAGTCTAAAGTATTTGTTTCTAAATAAACTTAAGTATCAAAAGTAAATGTATTTGTGTAGCCTCTCTGGGCTATGTGGGATGCTACCGTCCCACCTGCGGGACACAGCCAGTGAAATAGCAGGGCGGCAAATTCGAAACAACAAAAATCTCATGATTCAAATTTCTCAAACATAATACTATTTTACACCATTTTAAAGATACACTTCTCCTTAATCGAATCACATTGTCCGATTTCAAAAAGGCTTTACGGCGAAAGCAAAACATTAGATTATGTTAGGACAGTGCCTAAAAAATAAAAGCCACACAGCCATTTTCCAAGCAAGGACAGGCGTCACAAAAACCAGAAATACAGCTAAAATTAAGCACTAACCTTTGATGATCTTCATCAGATGGCACTCATAGGACTTCATGTTACACAATACATGTATGTTTTGCTCGATAAAGTTCACATTTATATCTAAAAACCCCATTTTACATTGGCCCGTAATGTTCAGAAATGCTTTTCCTCCGAAAACTTCCGGTGAATGAGCACATCAATTTATAGAAATACTCATCATAAACGTTGATAAAATATTAAACTGTTATTCAAAGAATTATAGATAAACGTCTCCTTAATGCAACCGCTGTGACAGATTTCGAAAAAGTTTCACGGGGAAAGCACACTTTGCAATAATCTGAGTTCTGTGCTCAGAAAACAACAGCAGGCAATACAATACCCGCCATTTTGGAGTCATCTAAAATCATAAATAGCATTATAAATATTCACTTACCTTTGATTGATCTTCATCAGAATGCACTCCTAGGAATCCCAGGTCCACAATAAATGTTGTTTTATTTGATAAATTCCATCATTTATGTCCTCTTTGTTAGCGCGTTCAGTAAGCAACTCCAACTGTAGGAAGTGCGCCGAAAATTTCACAACAAAGTCAAAAAAAGTTATATTTACGTTCGTAGAAACATGTCAAACGATGTATAGCATCAATCTTTAGAGCCTTTTTAACATAAAAGTTCAATAATATTCCAACCGGACGATTCAAATGTCTTCAAAAATGTAATGGAACACAGCTAACTCTCACGTGAATGCGCGCAATTGAGGCCATGTCCTTTCCTGAGTCAACAACTTCCAACTTCCTTTGTTCGCTCTCTGTTCACCATAGAAGCCTCAAACAACTTTCTAAAGACTGTTGACATCTAGTGGAAGCCTTAGGAAGTGCAAAATGAACCCTAAGTCACTGTATACTGAATAGGCCCAGTCTTGAAAAACTACAAACCACTTCCTGGTTGGATTTTTTCTCAGGTTTTTGCCTGCCATATGAGTTCTGTTTACTCACAGACATCATTCAAACAGTTTTAGAAACTTCAGAGTGTTTTCTATCCAAATCTACTAACAATATGCATATCCTACGTTCTGAGCCCGAGTAGTAGGCAGTTTAATTTGGGCACGTCATTCATCCGAGTTTCCGAATACTGCCCCGTCACTAAAAAGTTAAATCATTTCAAATTCCATCTTTTAAGCAAAGCAGACAGCACCATTTTCTTGTTTTCAAAATGTACAGATAGCCAGGGGTACACTACAGCACTCAGACATTATTTACAGATAGTCAGGGGTACACTACAACACTCAGACATCATTTATAGATAGCCTGGGTACACTCCAACACTCAGACATCATTTACAGATAGCCAGGGGCACACTCCAACACTCAGACATTATTTACAGATAGCCAGGGGTACACTCCAACACTCAGACATTATTTACAGATAGCCAGGGGTACACTCCAACACTCAGACATTATTTACAGATAGCCAGGGGTACACTCCAACACTCAGACATTACTTACAGATAGCCAGGGGTACACTCCAACACTCAGACATTATTTACAGATAACCAGGGGCACACTCCAACACTCAGACATTATTTACAAAAGATGAATTTGTGTTTAGTGAGTCCGCCAGATCAGAGGCACAAGGGATGACCATGTGTTGTCTTGATAAGTGTGTGACTTAGTCCATTTTTCCTGTCCTGCTAAGCATTCCAAATGCTGGCAACGTAGTGTAGTTGTCACGTTCTGTCAGGTTACTGAACGTGGATCAACAGGACACCTGTTAGAACACAGTTCTTCATAGAGTCACAGTTCCTGCCTGAATGCCTCTGGCTAAATGCTGTGCTTATTTAGGAAGGGAAGGGTGTCTATGCAACTCAATATAGGCACAAGGGAACAACTGACTAGAATATCATATTTGCATATAATGTGGAGTCTGTGATGGTGGTGTGTGTGTGTGTGTGTGTGTGTGTGTGTGTGTGTACTAACTAAAACAAGGAAAGTTGTCCCCATGAGGACAAAGGCTATTTTAGGTTTAGCGGTTAGGGTTAGGGTTACAATTAGGATTAGGGTTACAATTAGGATTAGGTTTAGGGATTAGATTTAGGGTTACAATTAATCTTAGGGGTTAGGGTTATAATTAAGGTTAGGGTTAGGGTCGGGGTAAGGGTCGGGGTAAGGGTTAGGGTAAATTTAAAACAGCAGATTATTTCACTTTAGGTGTATTTCAATAGAATTGTCTTTATTTTCCAACATGGCTACAGTAAACAGATATAAGTACATTCTGACCTACAACCACCTGGTGGTGCCAGCCCCGTGGTCCATCCCACTCAACCATCTCCAGGCTCTTCGCTGGCCATGGCAGAACACTGACATTCCTGCCTTGCAGGAAATCACGCACAGAACGAGCAGTATGGCTGGTGACATTGTCATGCTGGAGGGTCATGTCAGGATGAGCCTGCAGGAAGGGTACCAAATGAGGGAGGAGGATGTCTTCCCTGTAACGCACAGCGTTGAGATTGCCTGCAATGACAACAAGCTCAGTCCGCTGATGCTGTGACACACCGCCCCTGACCATGACGGACCCTCCACCTCCAAATCGGTCCCGCTCCAGAGTACAGGCCTCGGTGTAATGCTCATTCCTTCGTCGATAAACGCAAATCCGATCATCACCCCTGGTGAGACAAAACCGCGATTCATCAGTGAAGAGCATTTTTTGCCAGTCCTGTCTGGTCCAGCGACGGTGGGTTTGTGCCCATAGGCGACGTTGTAGCCGGTGATGTCTGGTGAGGACCTGCCTTACAACCGGCCTACAGGCCCTTAGTCCAGCCTCTCTTAGCCTATTGCGGACAGTCTGAGCACTGATGGAGGGATTGTGCGTTCCTGGTGTAACTCGGGCAGTTATTATTGCCATCCTGTACCTGTCCTGCAGGTGTGATGTTCGGATGTACCGATCCTGTGCAGGTGTTGTTACACATGGTCTGCCACTGCGAGGACGATCAGCTGTCCATCCTGTCTCCCTGTAGCGCTGTCTTAGGTGTCTCACAGTACAGACATTGCAATTTATTGCCCTTGCCACATCTGTAGTCCTCATGCCTCCTTGCAGCATGCCTAAGGCACGTTCATGCAGATGAGCATGGACCCTGGGCATCTTTCTTTTGGTGTTTTTCAGAGTCAGTAGTAAGGCCTCTTTAGTGTCCTAAGTTTTCATAACGTGACCGTAATTGCCTATCATCTGTAAGCTGTTAGTGTCTTAACGACCGTTCCACCGGTGCATGTTCATTAATTGTTTATGGTTCATTGAACAAGCACAGGAAACAGTGTTTAAACCCTTTACAATGAAGATCTGTGAAGTTTTTTGGATTTTAACAAATTATCTTTGAAAGACGGAGTCCTGAATAAGGAAAGTTTTTTTGTTGTTGCTGAGTTTAGTAATTTCGTAAATCTATGGAAATGTTATGATGTTATATGCCTATTAGAATGAATTGGTAGAAATGTATGTGTACGTGTGCGTGTGTTTGACACAGGCTTATGTAATGTCCTTTGGTCAGTGTGTACAGCTGCAGGGATGATCTCAACATGTGCGACCCGTTTAAAGTCCCAAATAGGATTGTCAGACCAACAGAGACACTACTCTAAACATAGTCTGCACTGTCCTACCTCTTTACCTTGTTACCTTCAGTTAGGATATGTTTGTGTGTGTGTGTCGGTCTGTGTGTTATACAATAGTGTACAAAACATTAGGAACACCTTCCTATTATTCGAGTTGCACTCCCTTTTGCCCTCAGAACAGCCTCAATTCGTCGGGGCCATGGACTCTACAAGGAATTGAAAGCATTCCAGAGGGATGCTGGTCCATGTTGACTCCAATGCTTCCCACCGTTGTGTCAAGTTGGCTGGATGTCCTTTGGGTGGTGGACCACTGTTTATACACACAGGAAATTGTTGCACGTGAAAAACCCAGAAGCGTTGTCTTTCTTGACACAAACCGGTGCACCTAGCACTTACTATCATACCCTGTTCAAAGGCACTTCAATATTTTGTCTTGCCCAATCACCCTCTGAATGGCACACATACACAATCCATGTCTCAATTGTCTCAAGGCTTAAAAATCATTCTTTAACCTGTGTCTTCCCCTTCATCTACACTGATTGAAGAGGATTTAACAATTGACATCAGTAAGGGATCACAGCTTTCACCTGGATTCACCTGGTCAGTCTATGTCAAGGAAACAGCAGGTGTTCATAATGTTTATTCACTCAGTGTATGTTTCTGTGGTCCTTTCATGTGTTATCTGATTCTAGGATTCTGTGACCGTCAAAAAGACAGTTTGGTACTATCATGATGCATCAATAAGCTATAAAGAATTAAACTATTGGTCAGTCTCTGTAGTTCTAATGTTCCACAATGCTGTATGAAGGATCAATAAGTTAGAAAGAATTAAACTATTGGTCAGTCTCTGTAGTTCTAATGTTCCACAATGCTGTATGAAGGATCAATAAGTTAGAAAGAATTAAACTATTGGCCAGTCTCTGTAGTTCTAATGTTCCACAATGCTGTATGAAGGATCAATAAGTTAGAAAAAATTAAACTATTGGTCAGTCTCTGTAGTTCTAATGTTCCACAATCCTGTACACATGCTCATAATATCATAACATAATACACATTAACAATCATCTGGTGCCTGAATAACCCAGTCACAGAGTATAGGATAGGTTAGAAGCTGACTGTAGGTTGCATATCTGCCAAAAAGAAAAGCCAAGCAGCTGACAAGGTCCTTCTCTGTGCCAGATGGGTCCAGCTGGATCCTTCTCTGTGCCAGCTGGGTCCTGCTCTGTGCCAGATGGGTCCAACTGGATCCTTCTCTGTGCCAGATGGGTCCAGCTGGATCCTTCTCTGTGCCAGCTGGGTCCAGCTGGATCCTTCTCTGTGCCAGCTGGGTCCAGCTGGGTCCTGCTCTGTGCCAGTGGGGTCCAGCTGGGTCCTGCTCTGTGCCAGTGGGGTCCAGCTGGGTCCTGCTCTGTGCCAGCTGGGTCCATCTGGGTCCTTCTCTGTGCCAGTGGGGTCCAGCTGGATCCTTCTCTGTACCAGCTGGGTCCAGCTGGGTCCTGCTCTGTGCCAGCTGGGTCCAGCTGCATCCTGCTCTGTGCCAGCTGGGTCCAGCTTATCTAATTGGAGGATATGGTCTTTCCGGTATTCAATTTCCGACAAAGATGAGACAGCTGGGTCCAGCTAGGTCCTGCTCTGTGCCAGCTGGGTCCAGCTGGATCCTTCACTGTGCCAGCTGGGTCCAGCTAGGTCCTGCTCTGTGCCAGCTGGGTCCAGCTGGATCCTTCACTGTGCCAGCTGGGTCCTGCTCTGTGCCAGCTGGGTCCTGCTGGGTCCTGCTCTGTGCCAGCTGGGTCCTGCTGGGTCCTTCTCTGTGCCAGCTGGGTCCTGCTGGGTCCTGCTCTGTGCCAGCTGGGTCCAGCTTATCTAATTGGAGGATATGGTCGTTCCGGTTTGTAATTTCCGATGACGATGAGACCGCCTATAGGGAGGAGGTCAGAGACCTGGCAGTATGGTTCCAGGACAACAACCTCTCCCTCTACGTCAGCAAGACTGCTGAACATCGTCGTCGGTGATCAGGCCTACAACCGTCGTGTCGTCAGCAAACTTAATGACGGTGTTGGGAGTTGTGCGCAGCCACGCAGTCGTGGGACAGGAAGTGGACAGGGAGAACAGGAGGGGATAGATATTGATATTGTGTCGCCCGTGGGTCTATTGGGGCGGTATTCAAATTGAAGTTGGTCCAGTGTTTCTGATGATGTTGATGTGAGCCATGACCAGCCTTTCAAAGCATTTCAAGGCTACAGATGTGAGTGCTATGGAGTCATTTAGACAGGTTACCTTAGCGTTCATGGGCACAGGGGACAATGGTGGTTTGTGTGTGTTATGTGTTAACAGAGGGGGGGGTGTGTGTGTGTGTGTGTGTGTGTGTGTGTGTGTGTGTGTGTGTGTGTGTGTGTGTGTGTGTGTGTGTGTGTGTGTGTGTGTGTGTGTGTGTGTGTTAAGTGTGTGTTAAGTGTGTGTTATGTGTTACCAGTGTGTGTGTGTGTGTTAACAGTGTGTGTTATGTGTTACCTGTGTGTGTGTGTTATGTGTTACCAGTGTGTGTGTGTGTTAACAGTGTGTGTGTGTTATGTGTTACCAGTGTGTGTGTGTGTTATGTGTTACCAGTGTGTGTGTGTGTGTGTGTTAACAGTGTGTGTGTGTTATGTGTTACCAGTGTGTGTGTGTGTGTGTGTGTTAACAGTGTGTGTTAACAGTGTGTGTAATGTGTTACCAGTGTGTGTGTGTGTGTTAACAGTGTGTGTTATGTGTTACCAGTGTGTGTGTGTGTGTGTGTGTGTGTGTGTGTTAACCTCTTGGGGCTAGGTGGGACGCTAGCGTGCCACCCGTGGTGCACTCCATCAACAGCAGGTGCATTTCAAGAGCGGCAAATTTGAATCCAAATAAATGTCAAAATTCAAATTTTTCAAAAATACAACTATGTTACACCATTTGAAAGATAAACATCTCCTTAATCTAACCACGTTTTACGATTTCAAAAAGGTTTTACGGCGAAAGCATAAATTTAGAGTATGTTAGGACAGTACATTTACAAGAGTTGTGTGTAATGTTTTGTCAAGTCAAAGACAGGGTCACCAAAACCATAAAACCAGCTAAAATGATACACTAACCTTTTACAATCTCCATCAGATGACACTCCTAGGACATTATGTTAGACAATGCATGCATTTTTAGTTCTATCAAGTTGATATTTATATCCAAAAACAGCGTTTTACTATGGCATTGATGTTGAGGAAATCGTTTCCCTCCAATAACCGGCAGTCAAGTCAGCGTCACAAATTAAATAATTAAAATTAGAAAACATTGGTAAAATATTATATTGTCATTTAAAGAATTATAGATTTACATCTTTTGAACGCAATCAACTTGCCAGATTTAAAAATAACCTTACTGGGAAATCACACTTTGCAATAATCTGAGCACTGTGCCCAGAAAAATACGCGTTGCGATACAGACTAGACGTCATGTTGGGGAGATCTAAAATCGAAAATACTATGTAAATAATCCATTACCTTTGATTCTCTTCATCAGATGTCACTTCCAGGTATCACAGGTCCATAACGAATGTAGTTTTGTTCAAAAAAGCTCATCATTTATGTCCAAAAATCTCCGTCTCGTTAGCACATGATGTAAGCCAGCCGGACTTCTCGTCATGAACGAGGGGAAAAAATATATTTCCGTTCGTTCAAACATGTCAAACGTTGTATAGCATAAATCATTAGGGCCTTTTTTAACCAGAACATGAATAATATTCAAGGTGGACGAATGCATAGCCTTTTATAACGTATTGGAACGAGGGTACCCAACATGAAGTAGCGCGCCAGGTGTCTAATGGGACATCACCGTTCCATGGCTCTTGTTCGGTCAGACCTCCCTCCAGAAGACTCAAAACACTTTGTAAAGGCTGGTGACATCTAGTGGAAGCAATAGGAAGTGCCAAAATATTCCTAAACCCCTGTGTTTTTCAATGGGATAGGTTTAAACTCAATACAACACATCAGGTATCCACTTCCTGTCAGAAAATGTCTCAGGGTTTTGCCTGCCAAATGAGTTCTGTTATACTCACAGACACCATTCAAACAGTTTTGGAAACTTTAGAGTGTTTTCTATCCATATATAATAAGTATATGCATATTCTAGTTACTGGGTAGGATTAGTAACCAGATTAAATCGGGTACATTTTTTTTATCCAGACGTGCAAATGCTGCCCCCTAGACCCAACAGGTTAACAGTGTGTGTGTGTTATGTGTGTGGTGGCTAATTTCCGCATTACCAAATGAGGAGTTACAAACACACCAGTCAAAGTTAAACTACATCTTTAATACTTAAGATACCTTTATAAAAGTTCTTGACCTTCAATAATGCACTCTCTCGAATGAACCAGGAAGGTGATTACAGAATGGCTACAGGGATCTTTTATAGCAACGATACACCCACTTCAATGTACATTGACAAACCACAGATACTTAGTAACAGTTCACAAAGGTTAAGTTTTGTATGACAGATAAAAATAAAACACATCAGACAGTAACTGCTATGTCAACAGGATTAATGGTATAGCCCAGTATCTGGTCTCCTTAGAACCGTCCCTCCCTGGTACGGTATTGAACAGAACTATTTCATCCAATGGCATATATCAATTGTCAACTCTAGATACTCCCATCTCAAGCAAACCCCCTCTTGACCCCACTCCTGGACAGGCTCACTGGAGAGTGAGCCTCTAGGCCATATATTATCACAGGATAAGTGTGAGATCTAACAGAGGACATACAAGGGTCCATTTACTGCCATAATCCTCCCCACAATAAAGAAAAGGAGGGAGTGACTTGCTCACAGACATTGTGGAGACAAGTCATTGGTTCCCCATTAATCACGCCATCCCTTCACATGGTTTAAGAAATACTGTAGGTAAAGACACATTCCCATGACGACAAGTCTGACCTCTCCCCTCTCTGGGCCCCAAGTGTCTGAGCCCCAGCTAAGGGAGATGTGCAACTGAAAAGACACCAGAGTCCAATGGACACTTTCTAATGACAAGTACCTCAAATAAGCATATTAAACTAATAAAACATCTTAATTTTCTATGTTACCCAACTAATTCTGATTCGTCCACGACATGTGTTAACAGTGTGTGTTAACCTCTATGGGCTAGGTGGGACGCTAGCGTGCCACCCGTGGTGCACTCCATCAACAGCAGGTGCATTTCAAGAGCGGCAAATTTGAATCCAAATAAATGTCAAAATTCAAATTTTTCAAACATACAACTATTTTACACCCTTTGAAAGATAAACATCTCCTTAATCTAACCACGTTTTACGATTTCAAAAAGGTTTTACGGCGAAAGCATAAATTTAGAGTATGTTAGGACAGTACATTTACAAGAGTTGTGTGTAATGTTTTGTCAATTCAAAGACAGGGTCACCAAAACCATAAAACCAGCTAAAATGATGCACTAACCTTTTACAATCTCCATCAGATGACACTCCTAGGACATTATGTTAGACAATGCATGCATTTTTAGTTCTATCAAGTTCATATTTATATCCAAAAACAGCGTTTTACTATGGCATTGATGTTGAGGAAATCGTTTCCCTCCAATAACCGGCAGTCAAGTCAGCGTCACAAATTAAATAATTAAAATTAGAAAACATTGGTAAAATATTATATTGTCATTTAAAGAATTATAGATTTACATCTCTTGAACGCAATCAACTTGCCAGATTTAAAAATAACCTTACTGGGAAATCACACTTTGCAATAATCTGAGCACTGCGCCCAGAAAAATACGCGTTGCGATACAGACTAGACGTCATGTTGGGGAGATCTAAAATCGAAAATACTATGTAAATAATCCATTACCTTTGATTCTCTTCATCAGATGTCACTTCCAGGTATCACAGGTCCATAACGAATGTAGTTTTGTTCAAAAAAGCTCATAATTTATGTCCAAAAATCTCCGTCTTGTTAGCACATGATCTAAGCCAGCCGGACTTCTCGTCATGAACGAGGGGAAAAAATATATTTACGTTCGTTCAAACATGTCAAACGTTGTATAGCATAAATCATTAGGGCCTTTTTTAACCAGAACATGAATAATATTAAAGGTGGACGAATGCATACTCTTTTATAACGTATTGGAACGAGGGTACCCAACATGAACTCGCGCGCCAGGTGTCTAATGGGCCATCATCGTTCCATGGCTCTTGTTCGGTCAGATCTCCCTCCAGAAGACTCAAAACACTTTGTAAAGGCTGGTGACATCTAGTGGAAGCAATAGGAAGTGCCAAAATATTCCTCAGCCCCTGTGTTTTTCAATGGGATAGGTTTAAAGGTAATACAACACATCAGGTATCCACTTCCTGTCAGAAAATGTCTCAGGGTTTTGCCTGCCAAATGAGTTCTGTTATACTCACAGACACCATTCAAACAGTTTTAGAAAATTTAGGGTGTTTTCTATCCATATGTAATAAGTATATGCATATTCTAGTTACTGGGTAGGAGTGGTAACCAGATTAAATCGGGTATGTTTTTTTATCCAGCCGTGTCAATACTGCCCCCTAGCCCTAACAGGTTAACAGTGTGTGTTATGTGTTACCAGTGTGTGTGTGTGTTATGTGTTACCAGTGTGTGTGTGTTATGTGTTACCAGTGTGTGTGTGTTATGAGTTAACAGTGTGTGGGTGTGTTAACAACGTGTGTGTGTGTTACGTGTTAACAGTGTGTGTTATGTGTTACCAGTGTGTGTGTGTGTAACCAGCGTGTGTGTGTTATGTGTTAACAGTGTGTGGGTGTTATGTGTTAACAGTGTGTGGGTGTGTTAACAACGTGTGTGTGTGTTAAGTGTGTGTGTTACGTGTTAACAGCGTGTGTTATGTGTTACCAGTGCGTGTGTGTGTTACCAGCGTGTGTCTGTTATGCGTTAACAGTGTGTGGGTGTTATGTGTTAACAGTGTGTGGGTGTGTTAACAACGTGTGTGTGTTGTGTGTGTGTGTTACGTGTTAACAGCGTGTGTGTGTTTTCTCTAGGTGTATGTGAGAGAGCAGCATGCAGTCGGCTCCAGCAGGTTTGTGGGACCCCCATGGACCCCAGTCTAAAGATGTCTCCTCTCTCCCCGTACATACACCCTCCGCTTCTCGCCTCTCCAATGTGATCGCCGCACCACCGGCTAAGAGAATCACCTTCTACAAGAGCGGCGACGCTAAGTTTGCGGGAGTGAGGATGGCTGTCCACAAACGCAGCTTCAAATGCTTCGACGCACTACTGGACGACCTGTCACAGAAGGTCAGAACACACACACACACACACACACACACACACACACACACTACCCCGTACATCCACTCAGTACTGGTACCATGTCTATATAGCCATGTTATCGTATATGGCCATGTTATCGTATATAGCCATGTTATCGTATATAGCCATGTTATCGTATATGGCCATGTTATCGTATATGGCCATGTTATCGTATTTGGCCATGTTATCGTATATAGCCATGTTATCGTATATAGCCATGTTATCGTATATAGCCATGTTATCGTATATAGCCATGTTATCGTATATAGCCATGTTATCGTATATAGCCATGTTATCGTATATAGCCATGTTATTGTATATAGCCATGTTATCGTATATGGCCATGTTATCGTATATGGCCATGTTATCGTATATGGCCATGTTATCGTATATAGCCATGTTATCGTATATAGCCATGTTATCGTATATAGCCATGTTATCGTATATGGCCATGTTATCGTATATGGCCATGTTATCGTATATGGCCATGTTATCGTATATAGCCATGTTATCGTATATAGCCATGTTATCGTATATAGCCATGTTATCGTATATGGCCATGTTATCGTATATGGCCATGTTATCGTATATAGCCATGTTATCGTATATAGCCATGTTATCGTATATGGCCATGTTATCGTATATAGCCATGTTATCGTATATAGCCATGTTATCGTATATAGCCATGTTATCGTATATAGCCATGTTATCATTACTCATTGTGTATTTACTCCTCTTGTTAGTATTGTCTCTGCATTGTTGGGAAGGGCCCATCAGTAAGCATTTCACTGTTAGTCTACACCTGTTGTTTACCAAGCATGTAACAAATACAATTTGATTTGATTTCATTGATTTGATTTGACACACAGACACACAGACACCACACACATCACACACACACACACACACACACACACACACACACACACACACACACACACACACACACACACACACACACACACACACACACACACACACATTCAACCCTTTATGTGGTCATAAACATGAACATGTATCTCTGTATTGGTGTATCTGATTTTTTTCCTTTTTGTATCCGTGTATGTGCGCGTGCGCGTGCGTGTGTGTGTGTGTGCGTGTGTGTGTGTGTGTGTGTGTGTGTGTAGGTGCCCCTGGCGTTTGGAGTACGTACGGTCACCACCCCCAGAGGAATCCACAGTATTAAACATATAGAGCAGCTGGAGGATGGGGGGTGTTACCTCTGCTCTGACAGACGGCAGGCTAAACCAATCAACATGGAGCTGGCTGGCAAACGTCCCGCCCTCTGGCACCACAACAGGTGAGTGTTTGTATGAATGTCTTTGTGTATATAATAGTGTAAATATGATGTGTGTATGTCTATGGCATCTGTGTATGATGTTTACCATGTGTATAGTACAGTATATGTATAGTGTGTGTATACTGTTCATGGTGTGTGTGGGTGTGTGTGTGTTCATGGTGTGTGTGTGTGTATGTGTGTGTGTTCACGGTGTGTGTGTGTGTGTTCATGGTGTGTGTGTGTGTGTGTGTGTGTGTGTGTGTGTGTGTGTGTGTGTGTGTGTTCATGGTGTGTGTGTGTGTTCATGGTGTGTGTACAGTCGCAGAGTGCCACAGCGACCAGCAGAAGACCGCCCTCCTCCCAGTGCTCCAAGCCATACCTCGACACGGCAGCGACGCATCCTATTGGTCAGGAACAGCGACCCTGCAGTGAGGAGGAGTGTGATTCTGAGCCGGCGCTCGGCCCGGAGCCTCCGAGTGTTTCTGGAGGACATCTCGGAAACGATGCAGTGTCACGTCAGGAAATTATACACTCTAGAGGGACGCAAGGTACATCTTGGAGGAGGGAGGGGGAGGTGGCGGTGTGTGGTGTCTTGGGGAGGGGGAGGTAGGACTGGGAGTGTGTGGTGTCTTGGGGAGGGGGTGGGGGAGGTAGGACTGGGAGTGTGTGGTGTGTTGAGGAGGGGGAGGGGGAGGTAGGACTGGGAGTGTGTGGTGTGTTGAGGAGGGGGAGGGGGAGGTAGGACGGGGAGTGTGTGGTGTGTTGGGGGAGGGGGAGGGAGGACTGGGAGTGTGTGGTGTGTTGAGGAGGGGGAGGGCGAGGTAGGACTGGGAGTGTGTGGTGTGTTGGAGGGGGGGAGGGGGAGGTAGGACGGGGAGTGTGTGGTGTGTTGGGGAGGGGGAGGGGGAGGTAGGACTGGGAGTGTGTGGTGTGTTGAGGAGGGGGAGGGGGAGGGAGGACTGGGAGTGTGTGGTGTGTTGGAGGGGGGGAGGGGGAGGTAGGACGGGGAGTGTGTGGTGTGTTGAGGAGGGGGAGGGGGAGGTAGGACTGGGAGTGTGTGGTGTGTTGGGGAGGGGAGGTAGGACTGGGAGTGTGTGGTGTGTTGAGGAGGGGGAGGTAGGACTGGGAGTGTGTGGTGTGTTGAGGAGGGGGAGGGGGAGGTAGGACTGGGAGTGTGTGGTGTGTTGAGGAGGGGGGGGGGAGGTAGGACGGGGAGTGTGTGGTGTGTTGAGGAGGGGGAGGTAGGACTGGGAGTGTGTGGTGTGTTGACGGGGGGGGGAGGGGGAGGTAGGACTGGTAGTGTGTCGTGTGTTGAGGAGGGGGAGGGGGAGGTAGGACGGGGAGTGTGTGGTGTGTTGGAGGGGGGGAGGGGGAGGTAGGACGGGGAGTGTGTGGTGTGTTGAGGAGGGGGAGGGGGAGGTAGGACGGGGAGTGTGTGGTGTGTTGAGGAGGGGGAGGGGGAGGTAGGACGGGGAGTGTGTGGTGTGTTGAGGAGGGGGAGGGGGAGGTAGGACTGGGAGTGTGTGGTGTGTTGGGGAGGGGGAGGGAGGACTGGGAGTGTGTGGTGTGTTGAGGAGGGGGAGGGGGAGGGAGGACTGGGAGTGTGTGGTGTGTTTTGGAGGGGGAGGGAGGACTGGGAGTGTGTGGTGTGTTGAGGAGGGAGGACTGGGAGTGTGTGGTGTGTTGGAGGGGGGGAGGGGGAGGTAGGACGGGGAGTGTGTGGTGTGTTGAGGAGGGGGAGGGGGAGGTAGGACGGGGAGTGTGTGGTGTGTTGAGGAGGGGGATGGGGAGGTAGGACGGGGAGTGTGTGGTGTGTTGAGGAGGGGGAGGGTGAGGTAGGACTGGGAGTGTGTGGTGTGTTGGGGAGGGGGGAGGGAGGACTGGGAGTGTGTGGTGTGTTGGAGGGGGGGAGGGGGAGGTAGGACGGGGAGTGTGTGGTGTGTTGAGGAGGGGGAGGGGGAGGTAGGACTGGGAGTGTGTGGTGTGTTGGGGAGGGGAGGTAGGACTGGGAGTGTGTGGTGTGTTGAGGAGGGGGAGGGGGAGGTAGGACTGGGAGTGTGTGGTGTGTTGAGGAGGGGGAGGGGGAGGTAGGACTGGGAGTGTGTGGTGTGTTGAGGAGGGGGGGGGGAGGTAGGACGGGGAGTGTGTGGTGTGTTGAGGAGGGGGAGGTAGGACTGGGAGTGTGTGGTGTGTTGACGGGGGGGGGAGGGGGAGGTAGGACTGGTAGTGTGTCGTGTGTTGAGGAGGGGGAGGGGGAGGTAGGACGGGGAGTGTGTGGTGTGTTGGAGGGGGGGAGGGGGAGGTAGGACGGGGAGTGTGTGGTGTGTTGAGGAGGGGGAGGGGGAGGTAGGACGGGGAGTGTGTGGTGTGTTGAGGAGGGGGAGGGGGAGGTAGGACGGGGAGTGTGTGGTGTGTTGAGGAGGGGGAGGGGGAGGTAGGACTGGGAGTGTGTGGTGTGTTGGGGAGGGGGAGGGAGGACTGGGAGTGTGTGGTGTGTTGAGGAGGGGGAGGGGGAGGGAGGACTGGGAGTGTGTGGTGTGTTTTGGAGGGGGAGGGAGGACTGGGAGTGTGTGGTGTGTTGAGGAGGGAGGACTGGGAGTGTGTGGTGTGTTGGAGGGGGGGAGGGGGAGGTAGGACGGGGAGTGTGTGGTGTGTTGAGGAGGGGGAGGGGGAGGTAGGACGGGGAGTGTGTGGTGTGTTGAGGAGGGGGATGGGGAGGTAGGACGGGGAGTGTGTGGTGTGTTGAGGAGGGGGAGGGTGAGGTAGGACTGGGAGTGTGTGGTGTGTTGGGGAGGGGGGAGGGAGGACTGGGAGTGTGTGGTGTGTTGAGGAGGGGGAGGGGGAGGGAGGACTGGGAGTGTGTGGTGTGTTATGGAGGGGGAGGGAGGACTGGGAGTGTGTGGTGTGTTGAGGAGGGGGAGAGGGAGGGAGGACTGGGAGTGTGTGGTGTGTTGGAGGGGGGGAGGGGGAGGTAGGACGGGGACTGTGTGGTGTCTTGGAGGGGGGAGGGGGGGAGGTATAGGGTTGTGTAGATTGACAGTGTCCAGAGCCTGACGTATCCAGTTTTGTTAGTGTATGTGCACTAACGTGGGTGTGTGTGTGTGTGGTGTGTGTGTGTGTGTGTGTGTGTAGATTGACAGTGCACAGAGCCTGATGACGTGTCCAGGTGTGTTGGTGTGTGTGGGTCGGGAGCCCTTCAGACCTCTACTCCTGGACTATGTAACCAAGCGCTCTGAGGAGAAACTCCCTGGACTGGGGATGCGGTTAGTATACGGATCTATGCTATTACACTGTATTCTGTTGTGGTATTTTGATTGGTTTATTGATTGATTGACACAGGTCACCTGGCAGTGGGGCCCGGTCTCCCGCTACCGGAGCCCGGTCACCTGGTAACGGTCAGGGAGCTCGGTCACGGTCTAGTGTCTGCAGCGAAGGACACGGCAGCAAGAAGAACGGTAGGTCAGGATGTGTGTGTCTGTGAATGGTAGTGTCTCTCTGTGAGTGGTAGTGTGTGTCTGTGAGTGGTAGTGTGTCTGTGAGTGGTAGTGTCTCTCTGTGAGTGGTAGTGTGTGTCTGTGAGTGGTAGTGTCTCTCTGTGCGTGGTAGTGTCTCTCTGTGAGTGGTAGTGTGTGTCTGTGAGTGGTAGAGTGTGTCTGTGAGTGGTAGTGTCTCTCTGTGAGTGGTAGTGTCTCTCTGTGAGTGGTAGTGTCTCTCTGTGAGTGGTAGTGTCTCTCTGTGAGTGGTAGTGTCTCTCTGTGAGTGGTAGTGTGTGTCTGTGAGTGGTAGTGTGTGTCTGTGAGTGGTAGTGTGTGTCTGTGAGTGGTAGAGTGTGTCTGTGAGTGGTTGTGTCTGTGAGTGGTTGTGTCTCTCTATGAGTGGTAGTGTGTGTCCGTGAGTGGTAGTGTCTCTCTGTGAGTGGTAGTGTCTCTCTGTGAGTGGTATTGTCTCTCTGTGAGTGGTAGTGTGTGTCTGTGAGTGGTAGTGTGTGTCTGTGAGTGGTACTGTCTCTCTGTGAGTGGTAGTGTGTGTCTGTGAGTGGTAGTGTGTGTTACTATTGAATATCAAGTGAACAATATGACTAATCTTTCCAATTTGTTTTGCTCTCTCTCTCTCTCTCTCTCTCTCTCTCTCTCTCTCTCTCTCTCTCTCTCTCTCTCTCTCTTTCTCTCTCTCTCTCTAGTAAACTTTGGTCTGGAGACTAAGAAAACCATCCTCCATCCTCTCTCAGACTCTTCCAATCGCTCCGCCCGTTTCTCTCTGTCCTCTGACAAGTCCTATCCTAATGGCCTCAGCAGCTGTCCCCACTCCCACGGTGGCAAGGAGGCGGTGCTTAACGATGACATAGAGAAGCGGGTACTGGTGAACAAAGATGGCAGCCTGTCTGTGGAGATGAGGGTGCGGTTTCGTCTCCATAACGACAAGATGCTCCAGTGGTCCACGGAGATTAAGAAGTCTCCCTCTGACTCTCTGACCAATGACTGCTGTCCGCTCAGGGACGCCCAGCCCTGCTACTTACAGGTACACTTTGATATGCCTTTTTGGCTTTTGTTGTTTTATATTACTCTAGTTTTGTGATATATATTTTTATTTGTTCAGTAAGCTGCTGTGTGTATGAAATGTGCTTTACAAATAAAATCTATTGTTATCGTTGTTTCCTGCAGCAAGGCCAATTAGAAAGCTGCTCAAACTCTGACTCCTCCTCCTGTGTTGTTGAAGCTGCAGACTACACCCCCAAGCCTCCACAGTCACACTATGCCTGCTGCTTCCAGAGACAGGACCCGGAGTATGACCTTTGGGAGAACCCCACCCACATCCAGACTTCTAAGCACTCCCACTCCAGGGTTAGACACACCCACTCCTCAAGCTCCTCCTCCTCCTGCCGCTCCAGCAAGTTGGTGAGGAGGCGGGCGACCCACAGGGAGTGCTCAGAGCCCGGAAGGGTTGTCCAGGAGTGCTGCGTCAGGGAGGAGGTACAGCGTCGGCTGGAGGTGGAGAGGGATGGAGGGATGGTAGAGGTGTGTACAGTCAGCAGCAGCTGCAGCCGCAGCGAGCTTAACCTGAGTGCCACAGACAACCAGGGGGAGGAGCGTCCTCTGTCTAGCTCCTCCCATGTGCTCCAAGCACTTCAGGACGATGTGGATGACCTCCCTCCCAGTGTCTCACGCTGCTGCCATAGCAACGACCCCCCACAAGCCCTCCCCTTCACCCCACAACCTCCCAGCCCTATGTCTACTTCCTCCAGGAGCAGAAAACACACCCCTGCCCCTACCCTACAGGGAGAGGAGGTGGGGGAGAGGGAAGAGAAAAGGTGTGACGTGGGTGAGGAGAGAGGGAGCAGAACCTTCTCCCGGCATTCTAGTAACTCGTGCTCCTGCTGCAGAGGAGAAGTCACCCCTAAGGTCGACAAGGAGAGAGTGGACAACTCGTGGTCGAAGGCCAGCCAAGCTTCCCACGGATCCAGATCTCCCTCCAACAGAATCAGGACCCCTGTGGCTCCAGAGGAGGGAGATGATGAAGCTGAGCAGGGGGGGAAGAGGGCAGTCAGCGTTATGTCCACTCACACCGGCCTCTCCGGTGGCTCGGGGGGGTCCATTGGGTCCGTGGGGTCTATGGGGTCCAGTGTATGTTCTCACTGTGGGGGGTGTGACCAAGGGTACGACCCTGTATCCTGCCCCTCACAGAAGTCACATAGGTCAAAGCGATCTCAAGAAGAAGAGGAAGAGGAGAGGTCAGGGAGCGCACTCTCAGGTGGCTCAGATGAGTGTGGATTTTCTCAGAGGACCAACAGGTCCAACTGTACCCACTACTACCAAGAGGGCCGAGCAGCCAGCAAGATGTCACACATGTCTCTGCCCGAGGAGGGAGAAGATACAGGGACGGAGGGAGAGGATACAGGGAAGGAGGGAGAGATGGAGGTTGGAGAGAAAAGAGAGGAGGGGGAGAAAGAGGAGAGAGCAGCCAGTGTCCTCTCAGCCAAATCCTTCTCTTCAGTCAAGGGCAGGACCTCTAGAACCTCCCATAAGTCTAAAGCCTCAGAATCCCTTTCAGACATGGAGGAAGAGATGGAGGAACAGATGGAGGGAGAGGGAGAAGTGAAAGACGGAGAGGTAGAAGATGGAGGAGAGCAGAGAGCAGCAAGCATTATGTCGGCTAAATCTAATCTCTCAGGCAAGTCCAGCAGGTCTCATAAGTCTACCTGTAGCAAAGCAGATGGGTCCACCAAAGCTTCAGAGAGGGCATCATCTCCCAGATCAGAACCAGACGTTGCTGAGGATACAGGAGCAGCAGAGACAGAGGAGAGAGGAGCCAGTGCCATGTCAGCTTTATCTAACGCTTCAGCAAAGTCCAGCAGATCCCATAAGTCTACCAAAAGTCCTAATGTTAGGGCTGCTTCTGCCAGCTCTGAAACACCTGAAGTCACTGCTATTGAGACAACAGGTGAAGGTGAAGAGGCAGAAGAGGGAGAGAAAACAGAGGAGAGGGCAGAGAGCTCCATGTCTGTTAAATCTAACCTCTCAGCAAAGTCTCGTCGGTCCTGTAAGTCTACCTGCAGCAAAGCAGAACAGGCCCCTTCCCCCAACTCACCAGAGGTACCAGCTACTGAACCTGAACCTACTGGAGAGGATGAGGGAGAGGAGAGAGCAATGATCTCCATGTCTGTTAAATCTAACCTCTCAGCCAAGTCCAGCAGGTCTCATAAGTTGACCTGCAGTAGGAATATTAGAGTTGTTTCTCCAAAGCCAGCAGCGAGTGAAACTCTAGTCAACGATCCAGCAGACGCAGAGGAGAGGGCAGCGAGTGCATTGTCAGCTAAAACCAACGCTTCAGCAAAGTCCCGTAGGTCCTGTAAGTCTACAGGAGATGATGAGGGAGAGGAGAGAGAAGCAAGAGCAATGTCAGCTAAAACTAGGGCTTCTATCAAGTTCAACAGGTCCCACAAGTCTGCCTGTAAAGCTACCTCTCCAAAGCCAGCCGCATGTGAAACTCCTGTCAACGATCCAGCGGAGAAAACAGAGGAAGAGAAGACAGCAAGTGCATTGTCAGCTAAAACCAGTGCTTCTGTCAAATCTAGCAGGTCTCACAAGTCTACCTGTAGTAGGAGTGTTAGGGATGAGACACCTGTTGCTAAAGACATCCCTGCTATTGAAACAACAGAAGGACATGAGAATGGGTCTGCTGCTGCTGCCGAAGAAACAGAGGAGAGACCAGCGAGCGCCATGTTGGATAACAATAACGCCTCAGTGAAATCTAGCAGATCTCACAAGTCTACCTGCAGCAAAGCAGAACGGGCCCCTTCCTCCAACTCACCAGAGGTACCAGCAACTGAGCCTACTGTAGATGCTGAGGGAGAGAAGAGAGCAGCAAGTGCCACGTCAAATTGCAGCAGGTCCCTCAAGTCTACCTGCAGTAAAAGTGTCAGGGCTGAGACTCCAGGGACTAAAGACATCCCTGTTATTATGACGACAGGGGGAGAGGAGACGGTTGACGATACAACTGCTGCTGGAGACACAGAAGAGAGACCGGCGAGCGCCATCTCAGCTAAAACCAGTGCTTCAGTCAAGTCCAGCAGGTCTCATAAATCTACCTGCAGCAGGAGGGTTGAGACTCCAAGCTCTAAACCAGCCAACGTCCCTGTTGTTGAAACAATGGGAGGAGACGAGGTCGGAGAGGAGGAAGAGAGAGCAGCCAGTGTCATGTCAGCTAAATCTAACGCTTCAGCAAAGTCCCGCAGGTCTAACAGGCCCACCTGTAATGGAAGTAGTAGAGAAGTCTCTCCAGTGGCTCAAGATGTTCCTGCTATCGAGACGACAGGTGGAAAAGAACAGAGAAACAAATCCACCGCCTCTGTCAAGTCCAACAGGTCTCATAAGTCCTCCAGTAGTAGGACGGCTGCAGATCAAGCTGATGTTATTGAGACCACCAGAAGAGACAAGAAGGGAGAGGGGACAGAGAAACCAGCGAGTGCCATGTCGACTAAATCTAATGCTTCAGCAAAGTCCAGCAGATCTCACAAGTCCACCTGTACTGGAAGTACTACAGCGGTCTGTCCAGCACCTAAAACTGCAGACAGCCCTGCCATTGAAACAACAGGGGTTGACAGGGAGGGAGAGAAAACAGAGGAGAGACCAGCTTGCGCCAGTACATCTCATAAGTCTAATGGTAGTAACAGAAGTGCGTTTCTGCACCTGAAAAAAGAGAGAGGTGAGAGAGATGTTAGACCTGCCCCCAGCACTACAGGAAATTACCTTGAGACAGGCAGTGTGAAATCCGCATTAAGCACAAAACCCAAAAGAAAAGAAGATTCCTCCATCACCAGACCCCTCTCCAGAACATCACAAGCCAGTAGTAAATCCACCAATCAGACACCGCCTGCCACCACCGAGACCAAAGAGGAGTCTCAAAGTCAAGCCACGAGCCGACCTGCCAGCAAGGCTGCACACAGAGATGATGATGTCCGCGATCATGTCACAGAGAAGAAAACTCCCAGAGTACATTCTAAGAGCCCTGCTAAAGCAGAAGGAGACTCCAGAGCGGCTTCCTCCGCCCGCTCCACCAGGTCAAAGGTGAAAGTTCAGAAGGCCAGCGAGGCCCAGGACGATGAGAGGCCAGAGACAAGGGCCTCCTTCCTGCAAGTGAAATTTCACAGGGTCAAAGCTCAGAGTGACACGGGCAGCGTTCGCTCTGTTAAAACCTCCAAAACGGATAAGATTGTGATCAAAGGGAATTCCAAACCAAAGTCAGCCCAAGCGGGAAACCCTACCTCCCAGTCCTTCAATCCCTCCGAGGGCTCCAGACCCGCCATCCAGCTGGGGACAGCCAGCGTCAGCGATAGCCTCCTCTCCCAGTCCCTGTCTGCAGCTGACCTGCTCAGGAGGAACATGGCCGCCTCGCACCCCTCCAGCCCTGCAGGTTCAAAGGTTAGCATCCCTGATAGTGGGAAGAGTGGGAGTAGCCAGAGGAGGAGGAAGCTCAAACAAGAAGAGGCAGAGCTAGAGGAGCTGGGTCCCCTCTGTCTGCCCAAAACCTCGCCCAATGACGTTGTCAGTGATTGGCTGAGAGGTATCCCTGCTGACAGCGGCATGGATAACCCTGAAGATGAGATGAACGAGGGAATTGACGAGACAGAAGTAAAAAGAGAGGAAGGAGATGAGAAAGGAGGGGAAACAGATGGACAGGGAGGAGAGGAGACTGAGGAGAAACAAGAACCGGTTGAAACTACAGAGATGGAGCAGGGGAACACGGCTGAAACAGGACAAGAGGAAGAGGAGCAGGAGAACATGGCTGAAACAGGACAACGGGAAGAGGAAGTGGATCTGGAGAACATGGCTGAAACAGGACAACAGGAAGTGGAAGAGGAGCTGGAGAACACGGCTGAAACAGGACAACAGGAAGAGGAAGTAAAGAAGGCTGCCCGGCAACCAGAGGAAGAGGGAGAGGTGAAAGAGGAGGAGGAAAAGAGGGGAGAGGAGGAAGCAGCAGTGGGGGAGAAGGAGAAGAAAGATAAAGAAGAAGAGGAGGTTAAAAAAGAAGAAGAGAGGGAGGTAGGAGCAGAAGAGGAGGGAGAGTGCTCTGAGTGTGCTGACTGCTGCTCTGACCCAGCCCCGCCCAACAATGACATCAGTTCTTCTTGTCATCACCACCTGTTCCTCAGTAGAGAGTCAGAGCTGCCTTGGAGCTGCCACTCATCTGTGGCAGTAATGAAGGTTTTACTGAACCCTACACTGGGCCGATGCAGCTCCCTACCCGAGGTATTTCCTGTTTCTAGACTTTTACTTACATACTTTTACTTCGCAGTGAGCACGAGACGTCTTTTACTCATAGGGTTATATACGTTACAGTATAGTTTTACATATACAGTGGGGAGAACAAGTATTTGATACACTGACGATTTTGCAGGTATTCCTACTTACAAAGCATGAGGTCTGTAATTTTTATCATAGGTACACTTCAACTGTGAGAGACGGAATCTAAAACAAAAATCCAGAAAATCACATTGTATGATTTTTAAGTAATTATTTTTCATTTTATTGCATGACATAAGTATTTGATCACCTACCAACCAGTAAGAATTCTGGCTCTCACAGACCTGTTAGTTTTTTTCTTTAACTGCACCTGTTTGAACTCGTTACCTGTATAAAAGACACCTGTCCACACACTCAATCAAACAGACTCCAACCTCTCCACAATGGCCAAGACCAGAGAGCTGTGTAAGGACATCAGGGATAAAATTGTAGACCTGCATAAGGCTGGGATGGGCTACAGGACAATAGGCAAGCAGCTTGGTGAGAAGGCAACAACTGTTGGCGCATTTATTAGAAAATGGAAGAAGTTCAAGTTGACGGTCAATCACCCTCGGTCTGGGGCTCCATGCAAGATCTCACCTCGTGGGGATCAATGATCATGAGGAAGGTGAGGGATCAGCCCAGAACTACACGGCAGGACCTGGTCAATGACCTGAAGAGAGCTGGGACTACAGTCTCAAAGAAAACCATTAGTAACACTACACCGTCATGGATTAAAATCCTGCAGCGCACGCAAGGTCCCCCTGCTCAAGCCAGCGCATGTCCAGGCCCGTCTGAAGTTTGCCAATGACCATCTGGATGATCCAGAGGAGGAATGGGAGAAGGTCATGTGGTCTGATGAGACAAAAATAGAGCTTTTTGGTCTAAACTCCACTCGCCGTGTTTGGAGGAAGAAGAAGGATGAGTACAACCCCAAGAACACCATCCCAACCGTGAAGCATGGAGGTGGAAACATCATTCTTTGGGGATGCTTTTCTGCAAAGGGGACAGGACGACTGCACCGTATTGAGGGGAGGATGGATGGGGCCATGTATCGCGAGATCTTGGCCAACAACCTCCTTCCCTCAGTAAGAGCATTGAAGATGGGTTGTGGCTGGGTGTTCCAGCATGACAACGACCCGAAACACACAGCCAGGGCAACTAAGGAGTGGCTCCGTAAGAAGCATCTCAAGGTCCTGGAGTGGCCTAGCCAGTCTCCAGACCTGAACCCAATAGAATATCTTTGGAGGGAGCTGAAAGTCCGTATTGCCCAGCGACAGCCCTGAAACCTGAAGGATCTGGAGAAGGTCTGTGTGGAGGAGTGGGCCAAATCCCTGCTGCAGTGTGTGCAAACCTGGTCAAGAATTACAGGAAACGTATGATCTCTGTAATTGCAAACAAAGGTTTCTGTACCAAATATTAAGTTCTGCTTTTCTGATGTATCAAATACATATGTCATGCAATAAAATTCAAATTAATTACATAAAAATCGTACAATGTGATTTTCTGGATTTTTGTTTTAGATTCTGTCTCTCACAGTTGAAGTGTACCTATGATAAAAATTACAGACCTCTACATGCTTTGTAAGTAGGAAAACCTGCAAAATCGGCAGTGTATCAAATACTTGTTCTCCCCACTGTATATCGCATACTAATAACTGTTATTATTTGAATACTTTTATTGTCATATTCACATGGTTTGGTGACTTTCAGGGGGAGAATAAAACACTTTTTTGATCTGATTTACAGTATTCCTAATCCTTATTTCTCCCACCTGTCTCTTTATTCCAGATAAGTCCAGTGTACGGACACAGACTGAGCTCCTCTGCTAAAGGTCTGCTGGACTGTCTGGCCCAGCTGCAGCTCATCGACCCACCCCCTTCTCCAGTTGCAGCCCCAGGCCCTGACAGGGACCAGCGGTACCAAGAGGTCATGGATATACTAGAGTCACTGTGGCTGTCTAAGCCTGACCTTCAGAAGAGGAAGGAGGGAGACGCAGAGGAGAAGGAGAGGCTAAAAGACTCTGGTGTGGACCTGACCAGCGGCTCAGCAGGGTCTGGGGGTTCTGGGAAGACCAGACCAGATAAAACAGCGGGTGACATCACTCTCATAGCGGAGGGAGAGGGAGGGGAAGGAGGAGGAGAGGGGGATGCAGATGGAGGAGGAGAGGGGGAGGCAGGAGAGGGAGAGACAGGTGCAGGAGGAGAGGGAGAGACAGATGGAGGAGGAGAGGGGGGGATAGGAGAGGGAAAGACAGATGGAGGAGGAGAGGGAGAGACAGATGGACGAGGAGAGGGGGAGGTAGGACAGGGAAAGACAGATGGAGGAGGAGAGGGGGGGGTAGGAGAGGGAAAGACAGATGGAGGAGGAGAGGGAGGGGCAGATGGACGAGGAGAGGGGGAGGTAGGAGAGGGAGAGACAGATGGAGGAGGAGAGGGGGAGGTAGGAGAGGGAGAGACAGATGGACGAGGAGAGGGGGAGGTAGGAGAGGGAGAGACAGATGGAGGAGGAGAGGAAGCAGCATCAGCAGAGCTGCTTTCAGACGCGGCGACCCCAGACATCGCCAGCCAAGTGCGGAGCAGCCCAGGGGAGGATGAGTCGCCCCCAGAGTCGCCCCCAGGGAGAGGTGAGATGCTGCAGACCCTTGAGAGACTCAAAACCCCAGGGAGCCCATCCTCTTCAGACAGCACAGCCTACAAATCCCCCACTGACACAGAGAGAGACACCCCGGAGGACACCCCCAGCTCAGGGACACCCCCGTCAGTCCAACGAGCGCTGCTCACCAAGCGTGTCTCCCAGGACCCTGACCCTGTCTGGGTTCTCAACCTGCTGAAGAAGCTGGAGAAACAGTTCATGACCCACTACGTAGACGCCATGGCTGAGTTAAAGGTACTGATACAACAATAATAAAAACCACAACAACAAACACAACAGCATTAATAATAATCATCATCATGAAAATCATAAATATATATTTTTATAAATAATCTTGATAATACTGTTGTGTTTGTGAAGGTGCGTTGGGACCTAGACAACAATGTGATGTTGGACACTATGATCACTGAGCTGAGAGACGAGGTGAAGAAGAGGATCCAGATGAGCATTGATCGTGAACTGAGGAAGATTCGGGGACGGGCGGGCCGGGGGCCGCGACCCCCTAACATGTCCCGGGAGTCAACCATAACAGACCAGAGGAGGCGGAGGTTGAAGGTGAGAGGGGCCAGTTAGGGATATTTTAGTTGAACAGCTTTAAAACAAACTTTTAGTAAGATTTTAAAGATATTTTGGCAGTGAATGCACAATGAATGCTGGCATGCTGATCCCCAAGACTTCCATTCATTGCGCTAACGCTAGTTTGCAATTTCCCTAACGCTAGTTAGCAATTTCCCTAACGCTAGTTAGCAATTTCCCTAACGCTAGTTAGCAATTTCGCTAATGCTAGTTAGCAACTTCTTTCATCTTATTCTGGGTAAGTAGAAAAATCTTGCACTATCCATTTAATACATAGTGTTTAATTCCTACTTTATTGTCAACTGTAAATTATTGCTTTACTATAAATGCACTCCTAATAAAGTCGGACTTTGCTTTGAAGGTCATGAAGGTACAGTCGGTAAACGAGAGTGATGGAGAGCAGGGTTCAGGTGATGTTAGCGACCAGCGCAGCGAGGACGAGTACTGTCCCTGCGACGCCTGCATACGGAAAAAGGCGGAGGACAAGGCAATCAAAATGGAGGCTGTGGTTGCCAAGGCGCCGGTGATGATGGCGTTTGATCTGCGTAAGATCCTGCAGATGAAGAAAGACCCAGAGCCTCCGACGCCCCCTAGCCCCACACAGGGGAAGAACAATGACAACCTCGAAGAGGAGGAGAAGAAGGAGGAGGAGGAGGAGGAGGAGCAGGTTGGGAATCTAGAGGTGGTACACGAAGACGAGGAAGAGGAGGAGACAAAGGAAGATATTATACCAACTGTTATAGAGGAAGATATCTCTGAGAAGGAAGAGGAAGGAGTGACTGGGAGAGAGGGAGAGGAGGAGGGACAGGAGAGTCACGGAGCTGAGTCTCTGATGGGGGAAGTAGAGGAGGAAATAGCTGAGGAAATAGGGGCTGAAGAACAGGAGGAGGATGGAGTGGTGGAGGGAACTGAGGAGGAGGCAGGGGAAGGAGAGACGGGGTGTGAAAGTGCAGGAGAAGATGGTGTGGAGGGGGCGGAGACTAGAGAGGGGGAGGAGTTAGTAGAAGGGGAGGAGGAAGAAGCAGGGGAAGCTGAAGCAGGCGATCAGGGAGGAGATGAAGCAGGAGATCAGGAGGAAGCTGGAGGAAATGAAAATCCTGGTCTTGAAACAGCAGAGTGGGAGGATGTGGGGGAAGAGACAGTAGAGGGGGAGGAGACGGGTGAGGGTGAGGAGGAGGGAGATGAGGACGGCGAGGATAAGGAAGGAGTAGACACTGGAGAGGGAGCAGCTGAGAAGGGGGGTGGTGAAATGACTGACAGAGAGGAGACAGTGGAGAAGGAGACAGAGGAGGATGGAACAGAGGAGGAGCAGGAGGAGGGTGGAGAGGAGACAGAGCAGAACAATGTGGTGTCTGAATTGAAGGTGGAAGAAGAGAAGGGAGAGTTAGATAATGAAAACACTGCAGGAGAAACAACAGAGAAAGAGAGTGGAAAGGAGGAGGGAGAAACAGGAGGAGAGGAAGAGACCGGAGTAGAGGGAGAGACAGAGGGAGGAGAGGAGGAGACTCCTGATCAAGAAACAGCGGGTAATGTGGGGGTGTCAGCAGAGGATGAGGAAGAGGGAGGAGAGGGGGAGGTGCAGGAGAATGCTGTGGCGGAGTTTAATCCTGAAGAAGAGGAGGGTGAGGAGACGGAGGGAAATAGAGAAATCCCTCTGATCCACCAGATGACCAGAACCTCTGTGGAGTCCCAGCCAGGATCAATGGAGAACACAGACCCGGAGCCCAGGGCATCAGACCCAGTTTCACAAATGTGCTCCTTAACCCTGATAGAGACCATTGAAACGGTCTCTGATGGACACAAGATGGCATCTGCGGGGGAAGGGTCAGGGGGGAAAGGCCAGAGGAGGAGCCGATCTCCAGCCAGAATCAAACGCAGGAAACCTAAAGAGAGCGGCATAGAACTGGACGTCCTAGATCTGTAACCCTCACAGGACATAGAACTGGACGTCCTAGATCTGTAACCCTCACAGGACATAGAACTGGACGTCCTAGATCTGTAACCCTCACAGGACATAGAACTGGACATCTTAGATCTGTAACCCTCACAAGACATAGAACTGGACGTCCTAGATCTGTAACCCTCACAGGAAATAGAACTGGAAGTCTTAGACCTGTAACCCTCACAAGACATAGAACTGGACGTCCTAGATCTGTAAGCCTCACAGGACATAGAACTGGACGTCCTAGATCTGTAACCCTCACAGAACTGACTGAGTCACAGAAAGCACTTTATGATCTCCTCTCTGGGTTAGGAATATCTATACGGGAGGTATTGCACAGGTTTCTGCCAGGTCAGAGTAGCATTTACTCGTTATTTTAATCGAAGGGTTTAACTGAAACTTGAAACAATCATAGTATTATACAAACCATAAGATATCATGTAAAATGTATATTTGTATAGTTCAAGAAACAACTTATATATATGTATGATTTTATTTTCAAGGAGGGGTGTATATTCTCTACTGTATAGAGGGGTGTATATTATTCTCTACTGTATGGAGGGGTGTATATTCTCTACTGTATAGAGGGGTGTATATTCTCTACTGTATAGAGGGGTGTATATTCTCTACTGTATAGAGGGGTGTATATTCATTACTGTATAGAGGGGTGTATATTCTCTACTGTATAGAGGGGTGTATATTCTCTACTGTATAGAGGGGTGTATATTCTCTACTATATGGAGGCATGTATATTCTCTACTGTATAGAGGGGTGTATATTCTCTACTGTATAGAGGGGTGTATATTATCTACTGTATAGAGGGGTGTATATTATCTACTGTATAGAGGGGTGTATATTCTCTACTATATGGAGGGGTGTATATTCTCTACTGTATAGAGGGGTGTATATTCGCTACTGTATAGAAGGGTGTATGTTCTCTAGTATATGGAGGGGTGTATATTCTCTACTGTATAGAGGGGTGTATATTATCTACTGTATAGAGGGGTGTATCTTCTCTACTGTATAGAGGGGTGTATATTCTCTACTATATGGAGGGGTGTATATTCTCTACTGTACAGAGGGGTGTATATTCTCTACTGTATAGAGGGGTGTATATTCTCTACTGTATAGAGGGGTGTATATTCTCTACTGTATAGAGGGGTGTATATTATCTACTGTATGGAGGGGTGTATATTCTCTTCTATATGGAGGGGTGTATATTCTCTACTGTATGGAGGGGTGTATATTATCTACTGTATGGAGGGGTGTATATTATCTACTGTACGGAGGGGTGTATATTCTCTACTGTATAGAGGGGTGTATATTCTCTACTATATGGAGGGGTGTATATTATCTACTGTACGGAGGGGTGTATATTCTCTACTGTATAGAGGGGTGTATATTCTCTACTGTATGGAGGGGTGTATATTCTCTACTGTATAGAGGGGTGTATATTCTCTACTGTATGGAGGGGTGTATATTCTCTACTGTATAGAGGGGTGTATATTCTCTACTGTATGGAGGGGTGTATATTCTCTACTGTATGGAGGGGTGTATATTCTCTACTGTATGGAGGGGTGTATATTCTCTACTGTATGGAGGGGTGTATATTCTCTACTGTATAGAGGGGTGTATATTCTCTACTGTATAGAGGGGTGTATATTCTCTACTGTATAGAGGGGTGTACAGTCTGGGTTGTTGTGTCATAAGATGTGACAAGAGGTTCCCAGGTATTTAACCATGTGGGACGGTATAATAACAGAATCTACTCAGGACTTTAACTAATGCTTTACTGACACCATGGTGACAGAAGAGAGAGAAGAGAGAGATAATATGTTTTCAAGATACAGTACATAACTTTTAAAATACAGTAATACATCATATCGGCTGTATTTTGAAGGATATATATCTTGAAAACATTTTCAGACTTTATCAACAATGGACTAATGAAACAAATATATAATATACCAAAATATATATTTTTTCACATTTAATATCATTATCAGTAGTACAGAAGTTATTGTAGTCGGAGTACCTGACAGGGAGTTTGTTTTATAAGGCGTCTAGATGTATTGTTTATCTTGAATATATTGAATATATTCATGTTTTGTATGGCTATATTGGACATAAGTGTGGATATATTGGACATATGTATGGATATATTGGAAATACAGTTTGTATGGATATATTGAAACAGGATGGACATGTTGTTTAGAACGAAGCATCTGTATATGCAGTTGTAGAAAAATATATTGGCACCCTTGCACTTTTTTAAAATAATTTCATATTTCTTCTAGAATAAGTTGAAACATTCCAGCAACTCTTCTTGAACCATTCCTGGTTGTTTGGGGTCGTTGTCCTGCTGGAAGACCCACAGCCTTCAATGGAGACCCAGTTTGTAGACACAGCGTTGAACATTGGACTACAAAACACCTGATAATGTGATGATTCCATGATGCCTTGCGCACGTTCATGGCCCCCAGGACCAGAGGCAGCAAACCAAGTACTACCTCTGGGGTGTTTTATTTTCTGTGTCAACTTAAGTTTACAAAAATAAAATTGGTTCAACAATGTTGAACATCCAATAACAAGGAGTGGAGATCAAACATTTTAATTTTTTCAATTTTAACACATTTCAGAAGAAATAGGAAACTATTTAATAAAAGTGTAAGGGTGCTAATATATTTGTCCGAAACTGAATAAAAGCATATGCATGCTGTAACATATTATTATACAGGGTTGAAACAGAGGCTCTGACTATAAGGGGTCTATGGTTTTATAGTTTACAGTCAACAATAAAGTCCTATTGGCAGGTGCTGTGGGACATATCTATGCTGCTATTGGTCCGTTCAGCTGTCGATCTTCTTCTGTGACATAACCTATGGAGCACCACGTAAAGTCTCAAACAAAAATGTAAATGTATTTTAATATATAATCATTTATGAAATTAAATGTTTTTAAACTAAATTCTGTTTAGTTGAAATATGTTGCTGCTTTTAAAAGTGCCATGCATAATATTTCCACTGACTACACCATTTCAACTCTTTTGTAAAAGCATCTAGTCCAGATAAATACTTGAACTCTTTTGTAAAGACTAGTTCAGATAAATACTTGAATTATTTTGTAAAGACTAGTTCAGATAAATACTTGAATTATTTTGTAAAGACTAGTTCAGATAAATACTTGAACACTTTTGTAAAGACTAGTTCAGATAAATACTTGAACTCTTTTGTAAAGACTAGTTCAGATAAATACTTGAACTCTTTTGTAAAGACTAGTTCCGATAAATACTTTAACTCTTTTGTAGATACTAGTTCACATAAAAACTTTAACTCTTTTGTAAAGACTAGTTCAGATAAAGCCCTATACAACAACTATTTATGAGTTGTTCTTTGTTTAAAGTGGGACTGACAAATAACACTGATAGGTTGTCTTCGGGGACCTATCAAGATGCAGTGTTTGGGGAGTGTTAGATGATTGATTGGTTAATTTTATTTGCCAGTTAAAAAAATACATTTACACACAGGAAATACATTTACACACAGGAAATACATTTACACACAGGAAATACATCTAAAACATGTGACAGTGATATCACAATAAAGTCATACTTATTTCCATTGTGATCCATTTAGATTCTGTGGTCCATAAAGAGTATGTATCATGTGTGTAGTGTGTAGTGTGTATAGTGTGTATAGTGTGTAGTGTGTATAGTGTGTATAGTGTGTAGTGTGTATAGTGTGTGTGGTGTGTAGTGTATAGTGTGTATAGTGTGTGTAGTGTATAGTGTCTAGTGTGTAGTGTATAGTGTGTGTGGTGTGTAGTGTATAGTGTGTATAGTATGTGTAGTGTATAGTGTGTAGTGTGTAGTGTGTAGTGTATAGTGTGTGTAGTGTGTAGTGTGTATAGTGTGTGTGGTGTGTAGTGTATAGTGTGTATAGCATGTGTAGTGTGTAGTGTGTGTCGTGTGTGTCTGGTGTGTATTGTGTATAGTGTGTACTGTGTGTGTGCAGAGTATGTAGTGTGTATAGTGTGTAGTATAGTATATAGTGTGTATAGTGTGTATGTTGTGTGTAGTGTCTGTAGTGTGTATAGTGTGTATAGCGTGTGTAGTGTGTATAGCATGTAGTGTGTATAGTGTGTAGTGTATATATTGTGTGTAGTGTGTGTAGTGTGTATATTGTGTATAGTGTGTATAGTGTGTAGTGTGTATATTGTGTATAGTGTGTAGTGTATATATTGTCTGTATTGTGTATAGTGTGTAGTGTGTATAGTGTGTATAGCATGTGTAGTGTGTATAGTGGGTTGTGTGTGTAGTGTGTATAGCATGTAGTGTGTAGTGTGTATATTGTGTATAGTGTGTATAGTGTGTAGTGTGTATATTGTGTATAGTGTGTTTAGTGTTAGTGTCTATTGTGTATTGCGTGTAGTTTGTAATGTGTAGTGTGTGTGTGTAGTGTGTATTGTGTTTAGTGTGTGTGTATTGTATAGTGTGTCGTGTGTGTGTAGTGTGTATTGTGTTTAGTGTGTGTGTAGTGTGTAGTGTGTAGTGTGTGTGGTGTAGTGTATAGTGTGTAGTGTGTAGTGTAGTGTATAGTGTGTAGTGTGTATTGTGTGTGTAGTGTAGTGTATAGTGTGTAGTGTGTATTTTGTGTGTAGGGTATAGTGTGTAGTGTGTGTGTAGTGTGTAGTGTGTATTGTGTGTGTAGTGTAGTGTAGTGTATAGTGTGTAGTGTGTATTTTGTGTGTAGTGTGTACTGTGGGTCTTCCCTGTGGCTCAGTTGGTAGAGCATGGTGTTTGCAATGCCAGCATGGTGTGTGCAACGCCAGGGTTGTCGGTTCGATTCCCACGGGGGGCCAGTACAAAAAAAAAATGCTTGAAATGAAATGTATGCATTCAATACTGTAAGTCGCACTGGATAAGAGCGTCTGCTAAATGACTAAAATGTAAATGTAGTGTGTATAGTGTGTGTAGTGTGTGTAGTGTACTGTATAGCATAGTGTTGTCGTGTCTTTGGGGTACCATTAAACTGAAGACATGTTTATCAATTAACTCCCTGTAATTATTATCACGCGATTAAACTGATTAATCGTTTAATTGTAATTAACTAGGAGATCGGGGCACCATGGAAAATATTCAGATTACAAAGTTATAATTTTCCTAATATAACTTTCCTATATTATAACATTATAAATTCTATTCTATTATAGTATAGGCCGATTATCTTCTGGTTTAAATGGTGTATTTTACCTCGCGTCCAGTCTCATTCCAAACGTCGTAAATTGTTGTATCTGCACGAACCCAGTCTTTACTAAGAGTCATCCATACATCAATTGTCTTAAAATCATTTATTTACTAAACTAAGTAATTCACAGAAAGTATAGAAACAGTAATTATCATCACAAAGAATTGGTAGAGTAATGTGCCCTAGTGGCTAACAGGCATGGCTGGTGTCTTGTAGAACAATGGGTCATAAAATGTTCAGCTGAGGAGGTACACAGAGTTCATTAATATTAACAATTGACATGCTAATCAATTGCACATGAACGCTCACTCCTTTGGGAACAATTGCAATCAATATATATTTACGCTCAGTGTGTCGTCGGGATCCTTGTTGGAGCGTCGTTCTGTTGGAGAGTTTTCTCTCTCTCTCTCTCTCCTCTCTCTCTCTCTCTCTCTCTCTCGGTTAGAATGGATCTTTCAAAGCGACATTCATTAATGTCGTTATAGAATGGATGTTTCGTTGGTCTTCGCGTTCAATGATATAATTTACTTAGCTGCAGACTAATAATTAATATCAAAGACTTGTTCTTATTCTGTCGGTATCGATAGTCTAAAAGTTAACCACGTGGTATAGTTCACTTTCAGTAGAGGAATTGGATGGTCAAACCTATTGGCCAACTCGCAATGGAGTGGAGGCCGGGTCTGTTAGAAATGTAAATCAGGGTGGGTTTTATAGTGAACATGTCACATGACGCCTGGTCCTGTCTGTGTCCCTGGGGGCGTGCCGATGACTGAGTTAAGCTTGGTACAGGAATACAATTCTATCACATTAACATCAGTACATAGCATCTCAATGTATTACAAAAGCTTTATCCTTATTAATACATTCTATACAACCATGTGGATGCAAGTCTCATCGCTGAGGCTATCATATAAACAGTTTTATGGTAATATGGCTATATTGTCTCTTCTGAGTATCACAAAATTGTACCAAGCGGACCAGTTCGTAGCTGGAATCACCAACCTTCCATACCTTCTCCAGAACACAAATGTCGCTTGGCTCCCCAATTCTGTGAGTTGGAAGAATGGGCCTTGTGGCAAGAGATTCTCCTGGATTTTTACCACTCCTTCACACAGGGACTGGGTGGGGGAAGGTAGGTTGGGGGATGGTGCAAGGGGGGAGGGGATCAACTGTCCTCCCTGTACTCAAAGAGGCCAACGTCATGACAGTGTGTTACAGAGCACCAGGAATACCTCACTGTCTCCAGGCCACCGGATCTAAAACAGCTCAGTCACTCTGAAGAGAGCAGCACCCAAGTCACTCTAACCATCTACCTGTGCGTGTGTGTGTGTGCGTGTGTGTGCGCGCGCGTGTGTGCGTGTGTGTGTGCGTGTGTGCGTGCGTGTGTGCGTGTGTGTGTGCATGTGTGCGTGTGTGTGTGTGTACGTGCATGTGTGTGTGTGTGTGTGTGTGTGTGTGCGCGCGTGTGTGCGCGCCTGTAAGTAGCCTCGCAGACAGAAGGCAGAAACAGACTGTCACTATAAACAACACTACCGGTTACATCAGTATCATGACATATTTGCTGTGGGACACGTTTGGACAATTTGTGATAAATATTATATCGCCGGGTACACGGATCCCTAGAGATTTATATTTAAAATGTTGATTAATGACAGAAAATATTGATGCATGGCAGAATGGCAGTTGTATTAAAATATTATGAAGTATGTTGTAGGCCCCTTGACTGTGTAGGTAAACTCTCTTTGTTTAGACAATGGGGTGAAACAGCCTCTCTATAACCGGATCTGTACCCATAAGACCTCAGGACTGTGTCAGAACATTGGGTTAGTTCACAAAGAACTCTAAATTTCTAGAGGTGGATCACAGCTTTGACATGTCGGGGACCACCGTCCATAGGTGCTGATATTGTCAGTCAGGTCACCCGTGATACAAGTCAGTATTCGACGTCCATCCATGTCTGAGGACGACGAGAGATGATGTGGAAACCGGGCACTAGGAGTAACCAACAGTGAGTGCTGTTAAATTCAAGAAAGTTTAGGTTCTGCTAGGTTGTTGTGGATGGTGGATGGAAATAAACATCTGCCTCTGATTCCAAAAGTTGCAAGTTCAAATCCAGCAATATAATGTTTTTTTACATTTATTTTTGTTTTAAGCCTATCCCATACCTTAACCCTTACCTTAACTATTCTGAGTTAATGCCTAAACTTAACCTTAAACACTTTGAAATTTGACGTTTGGAGTAAGAGAGAAATTTGACGTTTGAGAAACATGGATGAACGTCTAATTCTGTCGCGAGACTGTGAGAGCTTGTTGCAATGTTAGGTTAAGCGTGCATGACTGTTGCTTCCCTGAGCCCTGACCCTACCTGACCCTTATCTGACCTCTAACCTCTGACCCCTGATCTCTGCCTGGGAGGTGGATTCTGTGTCCTTTCGGGAACGTCTTTTCGCTACAGGCCGCCAACAGACGGATAATATGATTGGTCAAGGCCTTGTCAATGTCAGCCGTCAAGAGGTTGGACTTTTCCAACACAGGAAGCCATGGTCGTAACCTGGCAACTGACTCCGAGGCATCATGGGAGCTGGAGTCCAGACAGAGTGGTTTCTGTCTGAAATGGCACCCTTCTTTGTAGTGTCGTGGAAAAATTGCAAGATTATGTTATAATGCTTTTATTGCATCATAGTTGTGTTATGCAATAGAATAGAGTATTCTGTTAACTATTGTGTGTCTGTTCTACTGAGGATGGGCTTCTGGGAGATAACACTGACAGAGGAGATTTACGATTGGTTGATAAAATCTAAAGAGCATTCCAGAGAACATGAGTTAATGTTTCTGCTCTATACCATACCAGGGAGAGATGGTTCTAGTTTGGAGTCAGAGGGCCAGACACTGGTCCATACAATGAAAACTGTTGACACAGCAGATGCTGTCTGCTATGTATTATAGATATCTTTCATACAAATCTAAACCTTGTGACCCATTCTATATATCTGTTGTTCGTCATGTAGGTTGAGATGGGTGTAGCTTGGCTATAAAAGACCTTTGTACTTTTGTCGCGCCACTCTCTTATCGGATCATTAGAAATGGTGAATCGTTGACAAGTCATTGATATTGCAAAGCTCTCATTATTAAAGATTTAGTTTAAGTATAACTCTGACTTGTGTGATAAGTTTGTCTCTCCTCATTTGAAAGTAGAGAAACCACAGTAGCTAATCGTAATGCTGTGTTGTAGCTAATCGTAATGCTGTGTTGTAGCTAATCATAATGATGTGTTCTAGCAAATCATAATGCTGTGTTGTATCATAATGTTGTGTTGTAGCTAATCATAATGATGTGTTGTAGCTGTGTAGTCTGCTGTTCTACAGCCCTGTGTGGGGCCTACCCTGTCTTATTGTCATGGTTACAGTCTGCTGTTCTACAGCCCTGTGTGGGGCCTACCCTGTCTTATTGTCATGGTTACAGTCTGCTGTTCTACAGCCCTGTGTGGGGCCTACCCTGTCTTATTGTCATGGTTACAGTCTGCTGTTCTACAGCCCTGTGTGGGGCCTACCCTGTCTTATTGTCATGGTTACAGTCTGCTGTTCTACAGCCCTGTGTGGGGCCTACCCTGTCTAATTGTCATGGTTACAGTCTGCTGTTCTACAGCCCTGTGTGGGGTCTACCCTGTCTTATTGTCATGGTTACAGTCTACTGTTCCACAGCTCTGTCTGGGGCCTACCCTGTCTTATTGTCATGGTTACAGTCTGCTGTTCTACAGCTCTGTGTGGGGCCTACCCTGTCTTATTGTCATGGTTACAGTCTGCTGTTCTACAGCCCTGTGTGGGGCCTACCCTGTCTTATTGTCATGGTTACAGTCTGCTGTTCTACAGCCCTGTGTGGGGCCTACCCTGTCTAATTGTCATGGTTACAGTCTGCTGTTCTACAGCCCTGTGTGGGGTCTACCCTGTCTTATTGTCATGGTTACAGTCTACTGTTCCACAGCTCTGTGTGGGGCCTACCCTGTCTTATTGTCATGGTTACAGTCTGCTGTTCTACAGCTCTGTGTGGGGCCTACCCTGTCTTATTGTCATGGTTACAGTCTGCTGTTCTACAGCCCTTTGTGGGGGCCTGCCCATGATTTCCACCTGGATACCCCTACCCCGGCAAACAGCTCTGCACCCACTACATCAACTTGCGTGGCCTCAACTGCTCTCAAATGCTAGTAAAACTAAATGCATGCTCTTCAACTGATTGCTGCCCTCACCCTCCCGCCCGACTAGCATCACTACTCTGGACAGTTCTGGCTTAGAATATGTGAACAACTACAAATACCTATGTGTCTGGTTAGACTGTAAACTCTCCTTCCAGACTCACATTAAGCATCTCCAATCCAAAATTAAATCTAGAATCGGCTTCCTATTTCGCAACAAAGCATCCTTCACTCATGCTGCCAAACATACCCTCGTAAAACTGACTATCCTACTGATCCTTGACTTCGGCGAAGTCATTTACAAAATAGCCTCCAACACTCTACTCAGCAAATTGTATGCAGTCTATCACAGTGCCATCCGTTTTGTCACCAAAGCCCCTTATACCACCCACCACTGCGACCTGTATGTTCTTGTTGGCTGGCCCTTGCTACATATTCGTCGCCAAACCCACTGGCTCCAGGTCATCTATAAGTCTTTGCTAGGTAAAGCCCTGCCTTATCTCAGCTCACTGGTCACCCTCCTCGGGCTGTGAGCATGTGGGTGTGTGGCAGGGCGTTTGGTTACAAGCAGAGAAACTTGCTGAAAACATAATTTTCTAAGACAAATATATGAAAGGAATTAAAGAATAATTATACCTGTAAACATTTAATGGATATTAAAGTGTAGTATTGGGAAATAATACGTATGATTTATATAAATGTTTAGTAAAAAAATAACATTCTGGCAAGTTTTTAATATTGTATAGTGCACTTTTTAATAATTGAAACAAGAAGACTCTTATGTATTAGAAGGAAAAATAAATCCATTTAAAATCCATTTTAAAATTTTAACATTTTTAAAATCCATTTTAGAAGGAAAAATAAAAGGGTTTTAAAAGGAAAATTGTATTCACCTTCAATGAAATATCAGTCTCTCTCTGTCTCTGGCACTGTGGGTGTGTGTCCAGGCTCCAGTGGGAGGTGTCAGGTCTGTGGGTGTGTGTCCAGGCTCCAGGGGGAGGTGTCAGGTCTGTGGGTGTGTGTCCAGGCTCCAGGGGGAGGTGTCAGGTCTGTGGGTGTGTGTCCAGGCTCCAGGGGGAGGTGTCAGGTCTGTGGGTGTGTGTCCAGGCTCCAGGGGGAGGTGTCAGGTCTGTGGGTGTGTGTCCAGGCTCCAGGGGGAGGTGTCAGGTCTGTGGGTTTACACACAGAGAGAATCCTGATCAAGGAGCAAAGGCCTTATTTTATATGAATACAGTTAAAAACAGTCTTTCCTACAACAAAACAATTATACATGTTAACAATTAACCTGTTGGGGATAGGGGGCAGTATTTGCACGGCCGGATAAAAAACGTACCCGATTTAATCTGGTTACTACTCCTGCCCAGTAACTAGAATATGCATATAATTATTGGCTTTGGATAGAAAACACCCTAAAGTTTCTAAAACTGTTTGAATGGTGTCTGTGAGTATCACAGAACTCATATGGCAGGCAAAAACCTGAGAAGATTCCTTACAGGAAGTGGCCTGTCTGACCATTCCTTGAGCTTCTTGACTCTGTTTATTGAAGACTGAGGATCTTTGCTGTAACGTGACACTTCCTACGGCTCCCATAGGCTCTCAGAAGGCGGGAAAAAGCTGAATGATATCGAGGCAGCCCCTGGCTGAAACACAGCGCTTTTGGCAAGTGCTCTATCAGAGGACAATGGGCTGAGGCGCGTGCACGAGTCGACCCCATGTTTTTATTTTCTATCGTCTTTGAACCTAAACACAGATTCCCGGTCGGAATATTATCGCTTTTTTACGAGAAAAATAGCATAAAAATTGATTTTAAACAGCGGTTGACATGCTTCGAAGTACGGTAATGGAATATTTAGAATTTTTTTACACGAAATGCGTCGTGCGCGTAACGCTTATTTACCCTTTCGGATAGTGTCTTGAACGCACGAACAAAACACCGCTATTTGGATATAACTATGGATTATTTTGGACCAAACCAACATTTGTTATTGAAGTAGCAGTCCTGGGAGTGCATTCTGACGAAGAACACCAAAGGTAATAACATTTTTCTTATAGTAAATCTGATATTGGTGAGTGCTAAACTTGCTGGGTGTCTAAATAGCTAGCCCTGTGATGCCAGGCTATCTACTTAGAATATTGCAAAATGTGCTTTCACCGAAAAGCTATTTTAAAATCGGACATATCGAGTGCATAGAGGAGTTCTGTATCTATAATTCTTCTTTGTGAACGTTTATCGTGAGTAATTTAGTAAATGTTTAGTAAATTCACAGGACGTTTGCGGGGGGATATGCTAGTTCTGAACGTCACATGCTAATGTAAAAAGCTGGTTTTTGATATAAATATGAACTTGATTGAACAAAACATGCATGTATTGTATAACATAATGTCCTAGGTGTGTCATCTGATGAAGATCATCAAAGGTTAGTGCTGCATTTAGCTGTGATTTGGGTTTATGTGACATTATATGCTAGCTTGAAAAATGGGTGTCTGATTATTTCTGGCTGGGTACTCTGCTGACATAATCTAATGTTTTGCTTTCGTTGTAAAGCCTTTTTGAAATCGGACAGTGTGGTTAGATTAACGAGAGTCTTGTCTTTAAAATGGTGTAAAATAGTCATATGTTTGAGAAATTGAAGTAATAGCATTTCTAAGGTATTTGAATAACGCGCCACAGGATTCCACTGGCTGTTACGTAGGTGGGACGATTTCGTCCCGCCGACCCTAGAGAGGTTAAGGGGTATTAAAGTGTAGTATTGTGTGATAATATATATGTTTTATTTTCATTTATTTTTTGTAAAAAAAACTGCGGTATAGTTTAAAACTTCTTCGGGATCAGTGTCCCTTCCACGGGATGGTTGAGCTAACGTAGACTAATGCGATTAGCATGAGGTTGTAAATAACAACATTTCCCAGGACATAGACATATCTGATATTGGCAGAAAGCTTAAATTCTTCTTAATCTAGCTGCACTGTCCAATTTACAGTAGCTATTACAGTGAAATAATACCAGGCTATTGTTTGAGGAGAGTGCACAGTTATGAACTTGAAAAGTTATTAATGAACCAATTAGGCACATTTGGGCAGTCTAGATACAAAATCTTGAACAGAAATGCAATGGTTCATTGGATCAGTGTAAAACGTTGCATATACACTGCTAAATTGCACCCTTGCTGGAATAATACATTATGGGCTTTATCTTGCATTTCAAAGATGATGGTACAAAAAAATACAAAATAACGTTTTTTTTTTCTTTGTATTATCTTGTATCAGATCTATTGTGTTATATTCTTCTACATTCCTTTAACATTTCCACAAACTTCAAAGTGTTTCCTTTCAAATGGTACCAAGAATATGCATATCCTTGTTTCAGGGCCTGAGCTACAAGAAGTTAGATTTGAGTATGTCATTTTAGTTGAAAATTGAGAAACGGGGCGGATCTTAATAAATGACTGTAACTTAATGGCAGGATTGTTTTAGGTGTCTAGAGTATAATATAATATAACATAATATATATATATATATATATATATATATATATATATATATATATATATATATATATATATATATAATATACTTGGAGAGAGAGAGAGAGAGGGCACTAAGATATGTATTTTTTTCTGTCATATTGATGTGTCTTTTTCATGGCTTCACATGTATTTCCATGGAAATATAAAGTTCATTTGGAAAATAGTAAAAATATATATTTTTAAAAGCATTCATGATTTTGTAAAAAAAATGAAATGGTATTACATTTGGTGAAGAGCACATTACGACTTGTTTAAGACTCGAAAGTCAAAGTTTAGGACTTGTGTCAGTCTTGACTTGAGACTTGACTTGGAATTTGAGTGCTAAGACTTGAGACTTACTTTGTGACTTGTAAAACAATGACTTGGTCCCACCTCTGGGCGTAACCACAGCAACAGTAAATATTAGGCCATAGCACAGATACAGAAATAAACAGTCATGTCCACTCCCCAGACAGGTGCATGTCTAATGGTGTCTAATGACCCAGAGCACATATAGAGTGCACTATTCTTGCTGGCTCCTCTGAAATGAGCACACATGTTCTGGAAAATACCCAATATGCACCTCCAAGTCAGAAAGTATGCAAAATTAAGAGGGAAAAATAGACCAAATTATTAGGGTGAGGCACATGAGCAACTGAGAGCTTAATACACAACATACACTTAGTATTACTTTCTTAGCTACAGTATACATATCTCTCTGGAATATTACATCATTAATGCAGCAGCATACAAGACACTTTTGGACTCACCTTGTGGTGCTGTGCTCACTTGAACAGAAAGGTGGTGCTGCGGTGCTTCGCGGGAAATTTTGGTCATCAAACTTTGTAATCAAAGTCTGTCATTCTCTTGATTTATGCTGCTTTCAGGACAACTGGGAACTCTGAAAAAAACAAGGTCAAATCATGATGACATCAGTGATCTTCAGGTCGTAGCTCTAGAAAAGGCCTGAGTTCCCGACTTAGAATTCTGAGTTTGATGACAGCTCAAAATGTATTTTGCCAGTCGGAGCTCATTTTTCCCAGGGTTTCCAGTTGTCTTGAATTCACTGAAGTCAGATTTCCCAGTTCCGAGATAACAGTTGTTTTGAGCGAGGCAGAAATCATGCTGGATTGAAAGCTTGGCCAATATTAAATGTTCGTTTTCAGCTTGGAAAATAGACCCTTAAAACCAAAATTGGGACCACACATCCACTCCACTGAATAGCAGGCTAGTGATTGCTTTGCAATGCTTGTAGTTAGCCTCTGATTCCTTCCAAACCACTCATTGTTGAATTTGTGATTTACAACTTGTTGTGTAATGTTTATGTCCAATGGCCGATGAGCACCAATACATTTTATCTAGAATTTCTCTTCATTGTTTCTCTTCGTATGACAAGGATTAAAAAGGATTTGCCATTAGATTGTCGACTTGATTCATGAGGATGACTGCTAGCTAAGATTTTGAAGGTATGGAAGGTATCAGTCCAATCAAAGCTACTGCAGATTTAACGTGATTTGACGTCATTTTATCTGTGGCCAATGACCTTGACCAATCTTGAATGGGCACTTCTAAGGTAACTCTATGGCAGCACCCAAGGGGCTTTTTGGAGCTGCCTTACTCAAGAAAGCAAAAGAGAGACGATGTTTGTATGGAGGCTTATTAACTTAATTATAATTATATATTTTTTTTACATTGTTTGCAAACTGATATGTGACACGTATTAATGCTAAAATAACATGCTAAACAGGTGGGGGCCCTGAATGACGGGTCGCCACCACTGACTGTAACATAGAACCATTACTGATACACCACACTGACTCCTCAGATGCAGCTGCACATCGGTATTGGACTGAAAGACAGAGGCATAAGTCGTTGGACACCCCTGACAGAGCAAAGGAACGGGACATAAAAAAGAGAAGGCTGCGTCTCCTTTGATATGGAGACAGAGCCAGAAATGTTAAAGGAATGTAGAAGAATATAACACAATAGATCTGATAAAAGATAAAGGAATGGTATTAGAATATATAAATATATGGACGAGCAATGTCAGAGCGGCATAGACTAAGATAAAGTAGAATAGAATAGAATACAGTATATACATATGAGATGAGTAATGCAACAAATTCAAACCTTATTAAAGTGACTAGTGTTCCATTTATTAAAGTGGCCAGTGATTTCAAGTCTATGTATATAGGCAGCAGCCTCTAATGTGCTAGTGATGGCTATTTAACAGTCTGATGGCCTTGAGATAGAAGCTGTTTTACTGACTTTATTGTCCCCATGAGGAAATTTGGTTGCAGTGTCATTTACACATTGAAAGTGGTGTTTAAATAAAAAACAAATTGACAATACAACTTTCCTAACAGTTACATACCAATAAAAAGAGACTCGTTTTTCCAGTCTCTCGGTCCCAGCTTTGACGGGCATGTACTGACCTCACCTTCTGGATGATAACGGGGTTTCTGAGGGTCAAGAAACACGAGCAATGGACATTAACCTGTTAGGGCTAGGGGGCAGCATTTGCACGTCTGGATAACATTTTTTTACCCGATTTAACCTGTTGGGTCTAGGGGGCAGCATTTGCACGTCTGGATAAAAAAAATGTACCCGATTTAATCTGGTTACTAATCCTACCCAGTAACTAGAATATGCATATACTTATTATATATGGATAGAAAACACTCTAAAGTTTCTAAAACTGTTTGAATGGTGTCTGTGAGTATAACAGAACTCAATTGGCAGGCAAAACCCTGAGACATTTTCTGACAGGAAGTGGATACCTGATGTGTTGTATTGACTTTAAACCTATCCCATTGAAAAACACAGGGGTTTAGGAATATTTTGGCACTTCCTATTGCTTCCACTAGATGTCACCAGCCTTTACAAAGTGTTTTGAGTCTTCTGGAGGGAGATCTGACCGAACAAGAGCCATGGAACGATGATGTCCCATTAGACACCTGGCGCGCGAGTTCATGTTGGGTACCCTCGTTCCAATACGTTATAAAAGAGTATGCATTCGTCCACCTTGAATATTATTCATGTTCTGGTTAAAAAAGGCCCTAATGATTTATGCTATACAACGTTTGACATGTTTGAACGAACGGAAATATATTTTTTCCCCTCGTTCATGACGAGAAGTCCGGCTGGCTTACATCATGTGCTAACGAGACGGAGATTTTTGGACATAAATGATGAGCTTTTTTGAACAAAACTACATTCGTTATGGACCTGTGATACCTGGAAGTGACATCTGATGAAGAGAATCAAAGGTAATGGATTATTTACATAGTATTTTCGATTTTAGATCTCCCCAACATGACGTCTAGTCTGTATCGCAACGCGTATTTTTCTGGGCGCAGTGCTCAGATTATTGCAAAGTGTGATTTCCCAGTAAGGTTATTTTTAAATCTGGCAAGTTGATTGCGTTCAAGAGATGTAAATCTATAATTCTTTAAATGACAATATAATATTTTACCAATGTTTTCTAATTTTAATTATTTAATTTGTGACGCTGACTTGACTGCCGGTTATTGGAGGGAAACGATTTCCTCAACATCAATGCCATAGTAAAACGCTGTTTTTGGATATAAATATGAACTTGATAGAACTAAAAATGCATGCATTGTCTAACATAATGTCCTAGGAGTGTCATCTGATGGAGATTGTAAAAGGTTAGTGCATCATTTTAGCTGGTTTTATGGTTTTGGTGACCCTGTCTTTGACTTGACAAAACATTACACACAACTCTTGTAAATGTACTGTCCTAACATACTCTAAATTTATGCTTTCGCCGTAAAACCTTTTTGAAATCGTAAAACGTGGTTAGATTAAGGAGATGTTTATCTTTCAAATGGTGTAAAATAGTTGTATTTTTGAAAAATTTGAATTTTGACATTTATTTGGATTCAAATTTGCCGCTCTTGAAATGCACCTGCTGTTGATGGAGTGCACCACGGGTGGCACGCTAGCGTCCCACCTTGCCCCAAGAGGTTAATCTGGTTACTAATCCTACCCAGTAACTAGAATATGCATATACTTATTATATATGGATAGAAAACACTCTAAAGTTTCTAAAACTGTTTGAATGGTGTCTGTGAGTATAACAGAACTCATTTAGCAGGCAAAACCCTGAGACATTTTCTGACAGGAAGTGGATACCTGATGTGTTGTATTACCTTTAACCTGTTGGGTCTAGGGGGCAGCATTTGCACGTCTGGATAAAAAAAATGTACCCGATTTAATCTGGTTACTAATCCTACCCAGTAACTAGAATATGCATATACTTATTATATATGGATAGAAAACACTCTAAAGTTTCCAAAACTGTTTGAATGGTGTCTGTGAGTATAACAGAACTCATTTGGCAGGCAAAACCCTGAGACATTTTCTGACAGGAAGTGGATACCTGATGTGTTGTATTGACTTTAAACCTATCCCATTGAAAAACACAGGGGTTTAGGAATATTTTGGCACTTCCTATTGCTTCCACTAGATGTCACCAGCCTTTACAAAGTGTTTTGAGTCTTCTGGAGGGAGATCTGACCGAACAAGAGCCATGGAACGGTGATGTCCCATTAGACACCTGGCGCGCTACTTCATGTTGGGTACCCTCGTTCCAATACGTTATAAAAGACTATGCATTCGTCCACCTTGAATATTATTCATGTTCTGGTTAAAAAAGGCCCTAATGATTTATGCTATACAACGTTTGACATGTTTGAACGAACGGAAATATATTTTTTCCCCTCGTTCATGACGAGAAGTCCGGCTGGCTTACATCATGTGCTAACGAGACGGAGATTTTTGGACATAAATGATGAGCTTTTTTGAACAAAACTACATTCGTTATGGACCTGTGATACCTGGAAGTGACATCTGATGAAGAGAATCAAAGGTAATGGATTATTTACATAGTATTTTCGATTTTAGATCTCCCCAACATGACGTCTAGTCTGTATCGCAACGCGTATTTTTCTGGGCACAGTGCTCAGATTATTGCAAAGTGTGATTTCCCAGTAAGGTTATTTTTAAATCTGGCAAGTTGATTGCGTTCAAAAGATGTAAATCTATAATTCTTTAAATGACAATATAATATTTTACCAATGTTTTCTAATTTTAATTATTTAATTTGTGACGCTGACTTGACTGCCGGTTATTGGAGGGAAACGATTTCCTCAACATCAATGCCATAGTAAAACGCTGTTTTTGTATATAAATATCAACTTGATAGAACTAAAAATGCATGCATTGTCTAACATAATGTCCTAGGAGTGTCATCTGATGGAGATTGTAAAAGGTTAGTGCATCATTTTAGCTGGTTTTATGGTTTTGGTGACCCTGTCTTTGACTTGACAAAACATTACACACAACTCTTGTAAATGTACTGTCCTAACATACTCTAAATTTATGCTTTCGCCGTAAAACCTTTTTGAAATCGTAAAACGTGGTTAGATTAAGGAGATGTTTATCTTTCAAATGGTGTAACATAGTTGTATTTTTGAAAAATTTGAATTTTGACATTTATTTGGATTCAAATTTGCCGCTCTTGAAATGCACCTGCTGTTGATGGAGTGCACCACGGGTGGCACGCTAGCGTCCCACCTAGCCCCAAGAGGTTAAACCTATCCCATTGAAAAACACAGGGGCTGAGGAATATTTTGGCACTTCCTATTGCTTCCACTAGATGTCACCAGCCTTTACAAAGTGTTTTGAGTCTTCTGGAGGGAGATCTGACCGAACAAGAGCCATGGAACGATGATGTCCCATTAGACACCTGGCGCGCGAGTTCATGTTGGGTACCCTCGTTCCAATACGTTATAAAAGAGTATGCATTCGTCCACCTTGAATATTATTCATGTTCTGGTTAAAAAAGGCCCTAATGATTTATGCTATACAACGTTTGACATGTTTGAACGAACGTAAATATATTTTTTCCCCTCGTTCATGACGAGAAGTCCGGCTGGCTTAGATCATGTGCTAACAAGAAGGAGATTTTTGGACATAAATGATGAGCTTTTTTGAACAAAACTACATTCGTTATGGACCTGTGATACCTGGAAGTGACATCTGATGAAGAGAATCAAAGGTAATGGATTATTTACATAGTATTTTCGATTTTAGATCTCCCCAACATGACGTCTAGTCTGTATCGCAACGCGTATTTTTCTGGGCGCAGTGCTCAGATTATTGCAAAGTGTGATTTCCCAGTAAGGTTATTTTTAAATCTGGCAAGTTGATTGCGTTCAAGAGATGTAAATCTATAATTCTTTAAATGACAATATAATATTTTACCAATGTTTTCTAATTTTAATTATTTAATTTGTGACGCTGACCTGACTGCCGGTTATTGGAGGGAAACGATTTCCTCAACATCAATGCCATAGTAAAACGCTGTTTTTGGATATAAATATGAACTTGATAGAACTAAAAATGCATGCATTGTCTAACATAATGTCCTAGGAGTGTCATCTGATGGAGATTGTAAAAGGTTAGTGCATCATTTTAGCTGGTTTTATGGTTTTGGTGACCCTGTCTTTGACTTGACAAAACATTACACACAACTCTTGTAAATGTACTGTCCTAACATACTCTAAATTTATGCTTTCGCCGTAAAACCTTTTTGAAATCGTAAAACGTGGTTAGATTAAGGAGATGTTTATCTTTCAAATGGTGTAAAATAGTTGTATTTTTGAAAAATTTGAATTTTGACATTTATTTGGATTCAAATTTGCCGCTCTTGAAATGCACCTGCTGTTGATGGAGTGCACCACGGGTGGCACGCTAGCGTCCCACCTAGCCCCAAGAGGTTAACCTGTTAGGGCTAGGGGGCAGCATTGACACGGCTGGATAAAAAACATACCCGATTTAATCTGGTTACCACTCCTACTCAGTAACTAGAATATGCATATACTTATTACATATGGATAGAAAACACCCTAAATTTTCTAAAACTGTTTGAATGGTGTCTGTGAGTATAACAGAACTCAAATGGCAGGTCAAAACCTGAGAGATTCCTTTACAGGAAGTGGCCTGTCTGACCATTTGTTGAACTTGTTTTCCATCTCTATCATTTACTAAGGATCTCTGCTCTAACGTGACACTTCCCACGTCTTCCATAGGCTCTCAGAGCCCGGGAAAAAACAGAATGTCGTCATTCCAGCCCCAGGCTGAAACACATTATCGCCTTTCTCAAGTGGCCCATCAAGAGACACTAGCTTATGCGCGTGACCCCGACCGCCCCCGCCTTTGGGATTTTTTCCTCTGTTTGCCGAAAAGGAGATTCCCTGTCGGAATATTATCGCTTTTCTACGAGAAAAATGACGTAAAAATTGATTTTAAACAGCGGTTGACATGCTTCGACGTACGGTAATGGAATACTTTGAATTTTATTGTCAGGAATTGCGCCAAGCGCGCGACACTTCTTTACTATTTCGGATAGTGTCTGGAACGCACGAACAAAACGCCGCTATTCGGATATAACGATGGATTATTTTGGACCAAACCAACATTTGTTATTGAAGTAGCTGTCCTGGGTGTGTATTCTGACGAAGACAACAAAAGGTAATGACATTTTTATAATAGTAAATATGATTATGGTGAGTGCTAAACTTGCCGGGTGTCTAAATAGCGAGCCCGTGATGCCTGGGCTATGTACTTAGAATATTGCAAAATGTGCTTTCACCAAAAAGCTATTTTAAAATCGGACATATCGAGTGCATAGAGGAGGTCTGTATCTATAATTCTTAAAATAATTGTTATGCTTTTTGTGAACGTTTATCGTGAGTAATTTAGTAAAATGTTAGCGAATTCCCCGGAAGTTTGCGGGGGGTATGCTAGTTCTGAACGTCACATGCTAATGTAAAAAGCTGGTTTTTGATATAAATATGAACTTGATTGAACAAAACATGCATGTATTGTATAACATAATGTCCTAGGCTTGTCATCTGATGAAGATCATCAAAGGTGAGTGCTGCATTTAGCTGTCTTCTGGGTTTTGGTGACATTATATGCTGGCTTGAAAAATGGGTGTCTGATTATTTCTGGCTTGGTACTCTGCTGACATAATCTAATGTTTTGCTTTCGTTGTAAAGCCTTTTTGAAATCGGACAGTGTGGTTAGATTAACGAGAGTCTTATCTTTAAATGGCTGTAAAATAGTCATATGTTTGAGAAATTGAAGTAATAGGATTTTTAAGGTTTTGAAAATCGCGCCACAGGCTGGCAGTGGCTGTTACGTAGGTGGGACGAATTCGTCCCGCCGGTCCCATAGAGGTTAAACCGGTGGAAATCTGGATGAGTAAAAGACTGAGATTTTTGGTTCCAACCGCTGTGTCTTTGTGAGACACAGAGAAGGTGAACAGATAATCTCTGCATGTGTGGTTCCCACCGTGAAGCATGGAGGAGGAGGTGTGATGGTGTGGGGGTGCTTTGCTGGTGACACTGTCTGTGATTTTATTTAGAATTCAAGGGACACTTAACCAGCATGGTTACCACAGCAATCTGCAGTGATAAGCCATGCCACCTGGTTTGAGCTTAGTGGGAATATCATTTGTTTTTCAACAGGACAATGACCCAACACAACTCAAGGCTGTGTAAGGGCTTTTTTGGGGGGACCAAGAAGGAGAGTGATGGAGTGCTGCATCAGATGACCTGGCCTCCACAATCACCCAACCTCAACCCAATTGAGATTGTTTGGGATGAGTTGGACCGCAGAGTGAAGGAAAAGCAGCCAACAAGTGCGCAGCATATGAAGGAACTCCTTCAAGAGTACTGGAAAAGCATTCCAGGTGAAGATGGTTGAGAGAATGCCAAGAGTGTGCAAAGCTGTTATCAAGGCAAAGAGTGGCTAATTTGAAGAATCTAAAATATAAATTATTATATTATTATATAAAAAATGTTAAAACAGTCTCCTCCTGCTTGTCTCTCAGAGCTCTGTTAAAACAGTCTCCTCCTGCTGGTCTCTCAGAGCTCTGTTAAAACAGTCTCCTCCTGCTGGTCTTTCAGGGCTCTGTTAAAACAGTCTCCTCCTGCTGGTCTCTAAGAGCTCTGTTAAAACAGTCTCCTCCTGCTGGTCTCTCAGGGCTCTCTTAAAACAGTCTCCTCCTGCTGGTCTCTCAGAGCTCTGTTAAAACAGTCTCCTCCTGCTGGTCTCTCAGGGCTCTGTTAAAACAATCTCCTCCTGCTGGTCTCTCAGAGCTCTGTTAAAACAGTCTCCTCCTGCTGGTCTCTCAGAGCTCTGTTAAAACAGTCTCCTCCTGCTGGTCTCTCAGAGCTCTGTTAAAACAGTCTCCTCCTGCTGGTCTCTCAGAGCTCTGTTAAAACAGTCTCCTCCTGCTGGTCTCTCAGAGCTCTGTTAAAACAGTCTCCTCCTGCTGGTCTCTCAGAGCTCTGTTAAAACAGTCTCCTCCTGCTGGTCTCTCAGGGCTCTGTTAAAACAGTCTCCTCCTGCTGGTCTGTCAGAGCTCTGTTAAAACAGTCTCCTCCTGCTGGTCTCTCAGGGCTCTGTTAAAACAGTCTCCTCCTGCTGGTCTCTCAGAGCTCTGTTAAAACAGTCTCCTCCTGCTGGTCTCTCAGAGCTCTGTTAAAACAGTCTCCTCCTGCTGGTCTGTCACAGCTCTATTAAAACAGTCTCCTCCTGCTGGTCTCTCAGGGCTCTGTTAAAACAGTCTCTCCTGTCGCACACCAGATAAACGTGCACATGCACTTACAATAAACAATTCCAGACAAAGACATCGGGGGGAACAGAGGGTCAAATAAACAACATGTAATGATGGAATTGAAACCAGGTGTGTGGGATGACAAGACAAAACCAATGGAAAATGAAAAGTGGATTGATGATGGCTAGAAGACCGGCGACGCAGACTGCCGAACGCCGCCCGAACAAGGAGGGGAACTAACTTCAGCGGAAGTCGTGACACACTTTCGGAATAGAATCCCTCCAGTATGTGATGAGTCCTCTGATCAACCACCTCTGAAGGTAATGTCTGTGTTTTGCTACTGAGAGAGAGTTTTACCCTGAGAAATTACTCCACCCTAAAGGCCACCTCTAGCATGGTCAGCACCACACTGCCACTGAACAGCCTCTCTCTCGTGTGTGTGTGTGTGTGTGTGTGTGTGTGTGTGTGTGTGTGTGTGTGTGTGTGTGTGTGTGTGTGTGTGTGTGTGTGTGTGTGTGTGTGTGTGTGTGTGTGTGTGTGTGTGTGTGTGTGTGTGTGTGTGTTTGTGTGTGTGTGAGAGAGATTCACCTTTGTGTGTATTGAAAATAACAAAAAAACAGGCGTTAGATGAAAGATAAATTCACAGTGACTTTCCCAGGACACACTGAAGCACGTGCTATCAGTAGGATTACCCAGATCATCTCACGCTGTGTAGGCTGAAAGGTAAACAGCCAAACCTTGGAGACAGAAGACAAGACATCTCATCCTCTCCTCCATCTCTTCTCTATCCCTTTCTTCCCCTGCTCTCTGTGAACGGTGCTGGTGAATGTTCATGGATCTTTTGTATGACCTCTTAAACACTATTTTATACCCAGATGTTGGAACTGTGGCTTTCCTGGATATAGACACTATATTGTGATCACTGCATCCAATGGGTGTGGATACAGCTTTAGAACAATGTTCTACAGTATTAGTAAAAATGTGATCGATACATGTGGATTATCTTGTTCCTGTAGTGTTTGTAAACACCCTTGTAGGTTAAATAATAACCTGAACCAGATTACAGGCACTGGCTACAGTGAGAAGCTTCCTCTTGAGTGGACAGCTTGATCAAAACCAGTCAATATTCAAGTCCCCAATAAAGTAGACCTCTCTGTTTACATCACGTACGCTATCAAGCGTTTCACACACATTATTTAGATACTGACTGTTAGCACTTGGTGGCCTATAGCAACACCCCAAAACAACTGGCTTTAGATGAGGCAGGTGAACCTGCAACCACAACACTTCAAATATATATATATTTACTAGGCAATTCAGTTAAGAATAAATAATTATTTACAATTTCTAACTACCTGGACCAATTGCGTATCGCCCTATGGTACTGTCAATCACAGCCAGATGTGATGCAGCCTGGATGTGAACCAGGGACTGTAGTGACCCCTCTTACACTGAAATGTGCATTAGACAACAGTGCCACTCAGAAGCCCAGATAACTTATGAATGACTTATGTACCCCCTTCAAGTAAAGAGTTAACGAATCAACCTGCCATGTTGGCCATGAAGAAAGATAACACACAAAATATTATCTTCTGAAAATTAAATAAAGCAGACGTCACACATTTTGACAGTTTGATATTTTTTGTCCAGCTCTCGTCTCCCTCATCATCAACTTGTCTTCCAGAAGGTGGACTCCTGCTACCAGTTTCTCTATAGAACAACGTGTGAGATGATTAGTGAAGTCAGGTCTGGTGCTTGGTTGGAACTAAACCCTGCAATACCTATTCACTCCAGGACAAGGGTTAAAGTCCCTGAACTGACAGAATGTGATCTTATATAACTATATAGAGTCTGTAGACAGTCTTTAGATACAGAATCAACCATATAAATATAGTTAGGAAAATATGAATAGTTATAAGGACTATATATTACACAGCTACATGTGTGTTGATATCTCCTTTGGTTATTGTCATAATGTCATGTGTTTGTTTCCGTGGGTCCAAATCTTAATTCCATCAGCCTCACCATATATAAAGTGTTTTCAACAACATTTACAAGACTGTTATAGTACTTAATGTTCAACCTTTTTGTTCTCAGAAGATGCAGGGGAACAGGAAGGCCATGGTCTTTCTGTAATGCAGTGTTAATGTCAGTGTAATAAAACCTAATAAAGACAGAAATACCAACAGTAATGATGGAGACAGTAGTGTTGCGCTATGGTGAACTTTAATGAACTGTGTAGAGAGAGAGATGGACAGAGAGAGAGATGGACAGAGAGAGGGGGATGGACAGAGAGAGATGGACAGAGAGAGAGATGGACAGAGAGAGAGGGATGGACAGAGAGAGAGATGGACAGAGAGAGGGAAAGAAAGAAAATATACAGTTCTATATTTCCAACATACAGACAGTGTACACTATTAGTATCCATACCGACAGTGTACACTATTAGTATCCATACAGACAGTGTATACTATTAGTATCCATACAGACAGTGTACACTATTAGTATCCATACAGACAGTGTATACTATTAGTATCCATACAGACAGTGTACACTATTAGTATCCATACAGACAGTCATTGGTCTCAGCATTTGTGTTGGCAGTGATACAACGGTAACATCTGTTGACCCATTTATTGTTTTCCTTGAATCTGACACAGCGATATAAAGGGAGGTATCCATCTATTCTCCTGAAGGAGTCAAACACCTGCTGCTTAGTCGGTTTGGTCACTTCTGGATGGTAATTTGTAGGGTCCCAAACCGAGGAGAAGACAAAGGCCTTCCGGTTGGCGTTCCAGCCGTTGAAGACGGTCATGAAGGGGAGAATGCTGGTTGCTCCATCAGGGAAGTTGCATCTCTCCAGGCAGGGAGAGTAGGTGGAGAAGAAGACGATGCAGTCATTTGGCTTTGCTGCTGTTAACAGAGTCTGCATTTTGCTGGGGTTGGTTTTATCATGCCCCAAGAGAAGGTACTCAGCATGGAAGGTGTCAGGTATGGCTGCGATGAGCCGGTCTCCTATGTAGACACTATAATGCTGAAGTGTGTTCTGGACAACCTGAGGTTGCACGCCTACATCAAAGATCGCTCCATTTTGGGTGCACTGCTGTTGGGTGAGTAAGACAGCCATGGCATACTGGTGGTTCTCCAGGCCGTACCTGAACAACAACAGGAGACAGAAGAGACAGAACACAGAGGATCAGAAACATTACAAACACACAGGAGACAGAAGAGACAGAACACAGAGGATCAGAAACATTACAAACAGACAGGAGACAGAAGAGACAGAACACAGAGGATCAGAAACATTACAAACACACAGGAGACAGAAGAGACAGAACACAGAGGATCAGAAACATTACAAACACACAGGAGACAGAAGAGACAGAACACAGAGGATCAGAAACATTACAAACACACAGGAGACAGAAGAGACAGAACACAGAGGATCAGAAACATTACAAACACACAGGAGACAGAAGAGACAGAACACAGAGGATCAGAAACATTACAAACACACAGGAGACAGAAGAGACAGAACACAGAGGATCAGAAACATTACAAACACACAGGAGACAGAAGAGACAGAACACAGAGGATCAGAAACATTACAAACACACAGGAGACAGAAGAGACAGAACACAGAGGATCAGAAACATTACAAACAGACAGGAGACAGAAGAGACAGAACACAGAGGATCAGAAACATTACAAACACACAGGAGACAGAAGAGACAGAACACAGAGGATCAGAAACATTACAAACACACAGGAGACAGAAGAGACAGAACACAGAGGATCAGAAACATTACAAACACACAGGAGACAGAAGAGACAGAACACAGAGGATCAGAAACATTACAAACACACAGGAGACAGAAGAGACAGAACACAGAGGATCAGAAACATTACAAACACACAGGAGACAGAACACAGAGGATCAGAAACATTACAAACAGACAGAAGAGACAGAACACAGAGGATCAGAAACATTACAAACACACAGGAGACAGAAGAGACAGAACACAGAGGATCAGAAACATTACAAACACACAGGAGACAGAAGAGACAGAACACAGAGGATCAGAAACATTACAAACACACAGGAGACAGAAGAGACAGAACACAGAGGATCAGAAACATTACAAACACACAGGAGACAGAAGAGACAGAACACAGAGGATCAGAAACATTACAAACACACAGGAGACAGAAGAGACAGAACACAGAGGATCAGAAACATTACAAACACACAGGAGACAGAAGAGACAGAACACAGAGGATCAGAAACATTACAAACACACAGGAGACAGAAGAGACAGAACACAGAGGATCAGAAACATTACAAACACACAGGAGACAGAAGAGACAGAACACAGAGGATCAGAAACATTACAAACACACAGGAGACAGAAGAGACAGAACACAGAGGATCAGAAACATTACAAACAGACAGGAGACAGAAGAGACAGAACACAGAGGATCAGAAACATTACAAACACACAGGAGACAGAAGAGACAGAACACAGAGGATCAGAAACATTACAAACACACAGGAGACAGAACACAGAGGATCAGAAACATTACAAACAGACAGGAGACAGAAGAGACAGAACACAGAGGATCAGAAACATTACAAACAGGACAGAAGAGACAGAACACAGAGGATCAGAAACATTACAAACAGACAGGAGACAGAAGAGACAGAACACAGAGGATCAGAAACATTACAAACAGACAGGAGACAGAAGAGACAGAACACAGAGGATCAGAAACATTACAAACAGACAGGAGACAGAAGAGACAGAACACAGAGGATCAGAAACATTACAAACATACAGGAGACAGAAGAGACAGAACACAGAGGATCAGAAACATTACAAACACACAGGAGACAGAACACAGAGGATCAGAAACATTACAAACATACAGGAGACAGAAGAGACAGAACACAGAGGATCAGAAACATTACAAACAGACAGAAGAGACAGAACACAGAGGATCAGAAACATTACAAACAGACAGGAGACAGAAGAGACAGAACACAGAGGATCAGAAACATTACAAACACACAGGAGACAGAAGAGACAGAACACAGAGGATCAGAAACATTACAAACAGACAGGAGACAGAAGAGACAGAACACAGAGGATCAGAAACATTACAAACACACAGGAGACAGAAGAGACAGAACACAGAGGATCAGAAACATTACAAACACACAGGAGACAGAAGAGACAGAACACAGAGGATCAGAAACATTACAAACACACAGGAGACAGAAGAGACAGAACACAGAGGATCAGAAACATTACAAACAGACAGGAGACAGAAGAGACAGAACACAGAGGATCAGAAACATTACAAACACACAGGAGACAGAAGAGACAGAACACAGAGGATCAGAAACATTACAAACACACAGGAGACAGAAGAGACAGAACACAGAGGATCAGAAACACGGGTTCTTTCTGAAACATTAGAAACAGACAGGAGGAGGACACTCCAAACTATTTGAATATATGAATATGTGCACTTTTACTTATGCATAATTTATCCCCACCAACTCATGGACAAAGTTAAGAGAGGTCTGAGATAGTGCCCTCTGTAATTATTGGGACATTGACACAATGTTGTTTTGGCTCTGTACTCCAGAACTTTGGATTTGAAATGATACAATGACCAACTATGAGGTTAAAGTGCAGACTGTCAGCTTTAATTTGAGGATATTTTCATCCATATCGGGTTAACCATTTAGAAATTGCTGCACTTTTTGTACATAGTCCCCTAAAATTATTGGGACAAATTCACTTATGTGTATTAAAGTAGTCAAAAGTAAAGTATTTAGTTCCATGTTCCTGGCACGCAATGACTACATCAAGCTTGTGACTTTTCAAACTTGTTGGATGCATTTCCTGTTTGTTTTGGTTGTGTTTCAGATTATTTTGTGCCCAATAGAAATTAATGGAATATGTTTCTAAACACTTCTACATTAATGTGGATGCTACCATGATTAAGGATAGTCCTGAATGAATCGTGAATAACGATGAGTGGGAAAGTTACCCATCATTATTCATACATGTATCCCCCAAAAATGAAATGTTTCAAATAATGCCTAATGATTCTGTCTAACCGACATTTAGGAGTATTTAGATTATGAATGAACAGAGAAACACCCACCTTCTCATCTCTTGTACCACATGAGCCAAGACATCTGCATTGATAGCATCCACCTTGCCTCCAGGCCAGAGAGACAGCAGAAAGAGAAGGACAACTCTCCTCATAGCTACACACACAGCTGAAACATACAGGAACACACTATATATACTGACATCTGAAACACACAGGAACACACTATATATACACACACAGCTGAAACACACTATATACACACAGCTGAAACACACAGGAACACACTATATACACACAGCTGAAACACACAGGAACACACTATATATACACACAGCTGAAACACAGGAACACACTATATATACACACAGCTGAAACACACAGGAACACACTATATACACACTGCTGAAACACACAGGAACACACTATATATACACACAGCTGAAACACACAGGAACACACTATATATACACACACATCAGAACTACACTATATATATATATATATACACTGACAATACAAAACATTATGAACACCTACTCCTTCCATCACATAGACTGACCATAGACTGACCATAGACTGACCATAGACTGACCATAGACTGACCATAGACTGAACAGGTGAATCCAGGTGAAAGCTATGATCCCTTAATTGTTGTCACCTGTTAAATCCACTTCAGTCAGTGTAGATGATGGGGAGGAGACAGGTTAAGGAAGGTTTTTTAAACCTGGAGACAATTGAGACATGGATTGTGTATGTGTGCCACTCAGATGGTGAAGTGCTTTTAAATGGTAGTAGGTGCCAGGCGAACAGGTTTGAGTGTGTCAAGAACTTCAACACTGCTGGGTTTTTCACACTCAACAGTTTCCTGTGTCTATCAAGAATGGTCCACGACCCAAAGGACATCCAGCCAACTTGACACAACTGTGGGGAGCATTGGAGTCAACATGGGCCAGCATCACTGTGGAACGCTTTTGCCACCTTGTAGAGTCCATGCCCTGACGAATTGAGGCTGTTCTGAGGGTGAAATGTTGATGTAAATTCAGTGTACACTTTTCCTTTGTATGGAGTCTTGGAAATCCCAGCACAAGATGGGCTATAAAGTCCTAATAAAACAACATCAACAATTTTGATGATCAGTAAAGATAACATTAGATATAAGTAAAGTAGAATACACTTACAGAGATCGTAGAAGGCTGGCTTATGTCCTCTAGATTGTAGATGGCTGGCTGATGTCCTCTAGATTGCAGATGGCTGGCTGATGTCTCCTATCCAAGACAAAACAGATGAAGGTTAACTCAAGTTATGGATAACATCTAAAACAAACTTAGACATGTTCATTATTTAAACCAGCAGAACAACAGTCATCACAAGTCGTTCAGAGAGAAGATACTAATTCACCAGGTACCTGTTGAAGGGTTGTTGCTGTGTCCATGTGAGCAGCGCTTTATAGTGGTTTTATATGTTAATATTTATCCAGGGGAAGGGAGGGCAGAGGGAGGGACAGAAGCTGCTGGTATCATTGCCATATTTATCCAGGGAGGGCAGAGGGAGAGACAGGTGATGCAATAGCTATACAGTAAATAGACAGTTATTATTGTCAATACATTTTCTTTTAAATACAATACCAGTCAAAAGTTTGGACAGGTGTGCCTTGTTAAAAGATCATTTGTGGAATGTATTTCCTTCTTAATGCGTTTGAGCCAATCAGTTGTGCTGTGACAAGGTAGGGGTGGTATACAAAATATTTGGTAAAAGACCAAGTCCATATTATGGCAAGAACAGAGAAACGCTTGTGAATTTTTTTTTTCTACTCATTCATTCCCCTTTTAATCTGTCAGGATACCACTTGATAAACAGTAAGATAAGCAATCTTATTGAATTACAAGCTTTTTATCTGAAAATAGGCAGGACAAGGAAGACCCCTGCCACCAGTTTTGGGGTTTCACAACATTTTGTTTTAACAGTGTGTGTAAATAATTGAATGGCACTGCTGCCGGGCATGCTGTGGTTTACATATATATATTTTTAACATTCCATTGGCATCCACCAACCAACTTTTGGGGGATTTGATTTATTTGACCATTTAAAAACACAATTCAGAAAAACAAGTTGTTAAGTAAGTAGCCTGGTTTCTGCTTGATGTACTAGACAGGACAGTAGTCTATCTCAGGGCCTTACCCCCAATCCATCTCTTTCACAGGAGGATGGTGGCACCTTAATTGGGGAGGACGAGCTTGTGGTAATGGCTGGAGCTGAATGGAATCAAATACATGGTTTCCATGGTTTCCATGTGTTTGATGCCATTCCATTTGCTCCGTTCTGGCCATTATTATGAGCCGTCCTCCCCTCAGCAGCCTCCACTGATATCCTTAATACTGGGTGCCAAGCAGAGAAGCATTGGCTCCCATTTTTACAGTTTATTGTTTGACTTGGCCAGGAATCAAACTCCCAACCTTCCAATCTCAGGGTGGACACGAACCATAAGGCCACCGAGTTGGTGGACAAGTGATACACTGCATTTAAATCAATGAGGATAACACAAGAATGTTTTATAACTTATTTTACATGAAGGTCCTCTGTAAATATACATGAATACAAATACATCATTCCAACAGCACCAACAAGGGGGAAACAGTACTAGAAACATTAAAGATGGGAGTGAAATATATAGTGCAGCTTGAGAGGTTTATGACGGTTCCAAAGGATTACTGCACTAGATAACAGGACATGTACTCTGTTTACTTGAGACCCGCCTTCATCCGTGTTCTACAGAATTAAAATGACCTCATTCAAAAAGAAATTCACAATAGTTCCTAGAAATGTTTGCCAAGTAACATCAAGCCACATTGAAAAACCACAAGGGAGGATACACAGCACTCAATGCACACAGTCACTAACTGTTAACACTGTGCTGCTCCCAACATGTTACAGTCACTAACCAGTAACCCTGTGCTGCTCCCAACATGTTACAGTCACTAACTGTTAACCCTGTGTTGTTACCAACATGTTACAGTCACTAACCATTAACCCTGTGTTGTTACCAACATGTTACAGTCACTAACCATTAACCCTGTGTTGTTACCAACATGTTACAGTCACTAACCATTAACCCTGTGTTGCTACCAACATGTTACATTCACTAACCATTAACCCTGTGTGGCTACCAACATGTTACAGTCACTAACCATTAACCCTGTGTTGTTACCAACATGTTACAGTCACTAACCATTAACCCTGTGTTGTTACCAACATCTTACAGTCACTAACCATTAACCCTGTGTTGTTACCAATATGTTACAATCACTAACCATTAACCCTGTGTTGTTACCAACATGTTACAGTCACTAACCATTAACCCTGTGCTGCTCCCAACATGTTACAGTCACTAACCATTAAACCTGTGTTGCTCCCAACATGTTACAGTCAATAACCATTAACCCTGTGTTGTTACCAACATGTTACAGTCACTAACCATTAACCCTGTGTTGTTACCAACATGTTACAGTCACTAACTGTTAACCCTGTGTTGTTACCAACATGTTACAGTCACTAACCATTAACCCTGTGTTGTTACCAACATGTTACAGTCACTAACTGTTAACCCTGTGTTGTTACCAACATGTTACAGTCACTAACCATTAACCCTGTGTTGTTACCAACATGTTACAGTCACTAACCATTAACCCTGTGCTGCTCCCAACATGTTACAGTCACTAACCATTAACCCTGTGTTGTTACCAACATGTTACAGTCACTAAACATTAACCCTGTGTTGCTACCAACATGTTACAGTCACTAACTGTTAACCCTGTGTTGCTACCAACATGTTACAGTCACTAACTTTTAACCCTGTGTTGTTACCAACATGTTACAGTCCCTAACCATTAACCCTGTGTTGTTACCAACATGTTACAGTCACTAACCATTAACCCCGTGCTGCTCCCAACATGTTACAGTCACTAACTGTTAACCCTGTGTTGTTACCAACATGTTACAGTCACTAACCATTAACCATGTGTTGTTACCAACATGTTACAGTCACTAACCATTAACCCTGTGTTGCTACCAACATGTTACAGTCACTAACCATTAACCCTGTGTTGTTACCAGCATGTTACAGTCACTAACCATTAACCCTGTGTTGCTCCCAACATGTTACAGTCACTAACCATTAACCCTGTGTTGTTACCAACATGTTATAGTCACTAACCATTAACCCTGTGTTGTTACCAACATGTTACAGTCACTAACCATTAACCCTGTGTTGTTACCAACATGTTACAGTCACTAACCATTAACCCTGTGTTGCTACCAACATGTTAGAGTCACTAACCATTAACCCTGTATTGCTACCAACATGTTACAGTCACTAACTGTTAACCCTGTGTTGTTACCAACATGTTACAGTCACTAACCATTAACCCTGTGCTGCTCCCAACATGTTACAGTCACTAACCATTAACCCTGTGTTGTTACCAACATGTTACAGTCACTAACCATTTACCCTGTGTTGTTACCAACATGTTACAGTCACTAACCATTAACCCTGTGCTGCTCCCAACATGTTACAGTCAATAACCATTAACCCTGTGTTGTTACCAACATGTTACAATGACTAACCATTAACCCTGTGTTGTTACCAACATGTTACAGTCACTAACTGTTAACCCTGTGTTGTTACCAACATGTTACAGTCACTAAACATTAACCCTGTGTTGTTACCAACATGTTACAGTCACTAACTGTTAACCCTGTGTTGCTACCAACATGTTACAGTCACTAACTTTTAACCCTGTGTTGTTACCAACATTTTACAGTCACTAACCATTAACCCTGTGTTGTTACCAACATGTTACAGTCACTAACTGTTAACCCTGTGTTGTTACCAACATGTTACAGTCACTAACCATTAACCCTCTGTTGTTACCAACATGTTACAGTCACTAACCATTAACCCTGTGTTGTTACCAACATGTTACAGTCACTAACTGTTAACCCTGTGTTGTTACCAACATGTTACAGTCACTAACCATTAACCCTGTGTTGTTACCAACATGTTACAGTCACTAACCATTAACCCTGTGCTGCTCCTGTGTTGGAAGTTCTAACCAAGTGAGAGAGACTGTCATTTTCTTCAAACAATCATCTTTATTCAATATTGATAAATTATTGCAATAATGAGTCTGGTCGACCCCCCAAACTTGAGTGTTGAACCGAGTAACCTAACCTTCACACAATTGCAAAGTTCTATATATAGCTGACACTAACAATGCTCAGCCATGGTTGGTTCAACCCCCCTCATGCAGACCAAGGAACATCATAAGCAACTCTGGGTTCATCTTGTCGTTATCTGCCCGAGGGTTGCTGTCTTAACCCCACCCTGGCTTAGTTTCCCAGATGCAAGGAGGATTTTGAGGCAATGAGGGATTGTTCTACTCTTAAGCTATCTCTAGTAAAACACATGCTTGTCTATGCAATGCAGTCTTTAACTAATTTGTCAGCTCAAGCCATCTCTGGTGCCCATACGCCCAGATTAGCTGCAGGGAACTAGAGTGGAGACCATAAAAACACAGACACTAACAGGACAGAAATGTCTTCCTATTCATTAAGTATTTATTGCTAACTATTAATATCAAACAAATCAGGTAAATACTTAATTTTTCTCTCACACTACCAACATGTTACAGTCACTAACCATTAACCCTGTGTTGTTACCAACATGTTACAGTCACTAACCATTAACCCTGTGTTGTTACCAACATGTTACAGTCGCTAACCATTAACCCTGTGTTGTTACCAACATGTTACAGTCACTAACCATTAACCCTGTGTTGTTACCAACATGTTACAGTCACTAACCATTAACCCTGTGTTGTTACCAACATGTTACAGTCACTAACCATTAACCCTGTGTTGTTACCAACATGTTACAGTCACTAACCATTAACCCTATGTTGTTACCAACATGTTACAGTCACTAACCATTAACCCTGTGTTGTTACCAACATGTTACAGTCACTAACCATTAACCCTGTGTTGCTACCAACATGTTACAGTCACTAACCATTAACCCTGTGTTGCTACCAACATGTTACAGTCACTAACCATTAACCCTGTGTTGTTACCAACATGTTACAGTCACTAACCATTAACCCTGTCCTGCTACCAACATGTTACAGTCACTAAGCGTTAAACCTGTGTAGCTACCAACATGAGCTAACGTAGGCTAATGCGATTAGCACGAGGTTGTAAGTAACAAGAACATGTCCCAGGACATAGACATATCTGATATTGGCAGAAAGCTTAAATTCATGTTCATCTAACTGCACTGTCCAATTTATAGTAGCTATTACAGTAAAATAATACCAGGCTGTTGTTTGAGGAGAGTGCACAGTTATGAACTTGAAAAGTTATTAACCTCTTGACGGTCGCCTAGGATAGGGGGCGCCACAGCGCATTTTGAAAAAAAATCGTGTCCATTTTAAACGGCCTACTACTCAAACTCAGAAGCTAGGATATGCATATAATTAATACTTGTGGATAGAAAACACCCTAAAGTTTCTAAAACTGTTTGAATGGTGTCTGTGAGTATAACAGAACTCATATGGCAGTCAAAACCCCGAGACAGATCGAAACAGGAAGTGGAATTCTGAATTGCGGACTCAACTCCATCACGTTGCCTATTAATCACACCGTGAGCTATGGTTCATTGAGCACTTCCTAATGCTTCCACTAGATGTCCCTAGTCTTTACAAAGTGATTTGAGTCTCCTACTGTGAAAACTGACAGAATGACACGCTGTGGAACGTGGTCACACGGAGAGGGCCATCACCATTATGACGCCGGCACCCCTGGCTACCCTCCCCTTTCGAAACGTTTATAAAGACAATGCAATCGTCCCCCTTGAATCTTATTGGAGCTCTGGTTGAAAAAGGCCCTAAAGATTTATGTCATACAACGTTTGAACGAACCTAAATAAGAAAAAAATGAATTTTGTTGAAAGAGTAGCCCCGCGCATTTCGGAACTTTTGGTGCAGCCTTCAGAACGCGCTAACAACAACAAGCTAATGGAACATAAAGGATGAACTTTTTCGAACGAAAATACATTTGTTGTGGACCTGGGATTTCTGGAAGTGCCTAAGGATGAAGATAATCAAAGGTAAGGGATTATTGACAATAGTATACAAGACTAGATTTGATATGCGATTGTTCCAAGATGTGCTGACCTGTATTGCTAGCCTATTGTTCTGAGTATCGCATCCCCTTTTATCGCAAAGTGTGATTACCCAGTAAAGTTATTTTTAAATCTGGCATTGCAGGTGCTTTCAAGAGATATTCATCTATAAATCTTAGAATGACAATATTACATTTTTAAAAATGTTTTCGAATAGTAATTTAGTAAATTGTAGCGCTGTTTCATCGGATGCATTTGAGGGAAAATAGTTAGTCAACGTTACGCACCGATGTAAAATGCTGTTTTTATATATAAATATGAACTTTATCGAACAAAAGAATGCATGTATTGTGTAACATGATGTCCTAGGTGTGTCATCTGATGAAGATTGTCAAAGGTTAGTGCTGCATTTAGCTGTTTTTTGGTTATTTGTGATGCATGTGGTTGGTCGGAAAATGGCTATGTGGCTACTTTTACGATATACTCCTCTAACATAATCTAATGTTTTGCTTTTGCTGTAAAGCCTTTTTGAAATCGGACAACGTGGTTCGATTCAGGAGAGGTGTATCTATAAAACGATATAATTTGAAGAAAAAAAATTGAAAAAAAAAAATTATTACATTTTGTTATGCTAATGAGGATAGGATTTTTCGCTGGATGTCCGCACAGGGGTTAATAAACCAGATAGGCACATTTGGGCAGTCTTGATACAACATTTTGAACAGAAATGAAATGGTTCATTGGATCAGTCTAAAACATTGCCCATACACTGATGCCATCTAGTGGCCAAAATCTAAACTGCACCCGAGCTGGAATAATACATTGTGGCCTTTCTCTTGCATTTCAAATATGGAACCAAAAAAATACAAATGAACACATGGTTTATTCTTTGTATTATCTTTTACCAGATCTAATGTGTTATATTCTCCTACATTCATTTCACATTTCCACAAACTTCAAAGTGTTTCCAATCAAATGGTATCAAGAATATGCATATCCTTGCTTTATGTCCTGAGGTACAGGCAGTTGGATCTGGTCATTATAGGAGAAGATTTTTAAAAAAAAGTGCAGATCCTTAAATCAAAAAAGTCAGACCCCCACTTAAGGACAACTGTATTCTCCCACGTTTCATCAGGATCTTTGTGTTAAAATGACATGTTTGCAGTGGTGATTTTAGCATGTAAATCTTGTTGGGGCAAATACATAAAACATTTGGGGATGCATGACAGCAAAGCCACTAAACAACACAAAACAATACATTAATTGCACTATAACGGTGACAAACGGTGCAAAACGGTGCCAACAAACTGTTAGGGCCTACATAAGGCTGTCCCAACAGCAGAGTCCCAACAGCAGTCCCAACACCTTACCACTGCTACAGTACACCTGGCTATCAACAGAACCTTGTCTGGCAGCGAAACAGTTCATTCAGCCTCATTTACTTCCTTTTAAAAAACATAACTGATATGGCTGACTTGCTTAAACAAATGTTTCTACTGACAATTGAGATGTACAACGTATGGCATAACGGGACGACGAGTGAATAAGAGGCAATCCGTCATTTCGATTAAGACATTAATGAGCGAGCTAGGATGTACAGTGAGGGAAAAAAGTATTTGATCCCCTGCAGATTTGTATGTTTGCCCACTGACAAAGAAATTATCAGTCTATAATTTTAATGGTTGGTTTATTTGAACAGTGAGAGACAGAATAACGACAAAAAAATCCAGAAAAAAAACGCATGTCAAAAATGTTATATATTGATTTGCATTTTAATGAGTGTTCCGTACGCTTGATCTTATTTTAGCTGACAAAAAAATGTAATACTTCCAGGTCAACTGTAATATGAATACCATTGTAAAGAACAATTTCTCCCCTTTCCAGTAAAATCATTGACGAGACCTTCATAATGCCTGTCTCTGCATGATTGAAGAAGGCAATGGAGCTCCGTCGGGTCTTTATAATACTAGCAGAGGGGGAAGTGAAGGCTACTGAGTTATAGTGAAAGGGGGAGATATGTTGTTTGGGGAAATGACTTTTTTTCACTCGATTTGTCCAAATTATCACCTCTAAAATGTAAATAAAACTACAAAGAGTTTATATGTCTCATTACATACCTATTTGAAGGTTTATGTCGAATTTTAATAGGGTTTTTAGGGCAGCGCAAAATTACTCTTTACAAGTAAACTGCAGCTGTCACAGTTTTTGAGAGTCATAATGTCTCGCAGTGATGGCACAAAAAACTAACAATTACTCACAAGAAATTAACTTTACACTCACCATTACACTCACGATTGATCATTTCTTGTTTTTAATCTACGAGAGAAGAGCTGCCCCTGGTGGACGGATGTTGTATGGCACACAATGAGTTGAATAATGCGTGCAGTACGTTACTTCGTGACACGTCACAATGTAATGTACAGCGTCAGAGGGGTCAGTCTTTTCAACTTTTCTCAAATACTATTGGTAGATTACCATGTCAATCAACGCTTCAATAGAAACTTAGTTTACACCCCGGATTTTGATGCCAACACAGTCGGTAAAGTCTCGTTAGTGTAAGGGTCAATGCTGGTAGAGATGAGAAACAGGTACAGGGAGTGAACATTTCATTATCAACGGACAGGGATCGGAACAGGACAGGAAAGCGTCTGGACAAGAACACATACCGACATTAATGCAGACACGGGGAACAAACAGTGTCAGCGCGTAATGATGGCGACTAGTGTACGTAAAGAAGGGCAGCCTGGCGCCCTCGAGCACCAGAGAGGGAGAGCGGGAGCAGGCGTGATAAATAGTTTTTATTACAGCCTGGATTTTGATGCCAACACAGTCGCTACAGTCCCATTAGTTTTCATTGCAGCCTCGTTTGAATGCCTCGGTTACGCAAAATGTGTACGGAACAGTGTTAGTTACCAAAGGGGGCATATAAGCAGACAATGAAAGCTCTTACAATATTCAATTATTATATTTCTCTAAATCAGGTTATAGGCTACATGTGCACCACCAAGTCAGAACAGTAGACAAAACTAAGAGTGAAAAATAGACCAAATTATTAGGGTGAGGCACATGGGCTACTGACAGCTTACTACACAACTTACGCGTAGTATTACTTTCTTAGCTACAGTATACATATCTCCCTGGAATATTACATCATTTATGCAGCAGCATACAAGACATTTTTGGACTCACCTTGTTGTGCTGTGCTCACTTGAAAAGGAAGATGGCGCTGCGGTCCTTCGTGGGAATATTTCGTCATCAAACTTTGTCATCAAAGTCTGTCATTCTCTTGATTTATGCTGCTTTCAGGACAACTGGGAACTCTGAAAAAAACAAGGTCAAATCATGATGACATCAGTGATCTTCAGGTCATAGCTCTAGAAAGAGGCCAGAATTCCCGACTTACAATTATGAGTTGGATGACCGCTCAAAACGTATTTTGCCAGTCGTAGCTATTTTTTTTCCAGAGTTCCCAGTTGTCTTGAACTTTCTGAAGTCAGATTTCCCAGTTCTGATTTAACAGTTGTTTTTAGCGCATCATAAATCATGCTAGAATGACAGCATAGACAATGTTGAATGTTTATTGTTTTAAGCTTGGAAAAGAGACCCTTAAACACAGAATTGGGCTCACACACCCACTCCACTGAATAGTAGGCTAGTGATTGCTTTGCAATGCTTGCAGTTGGCCTCTGATTCCATCCAAACCACTCATTGTTGAATTTGAGATTTACAACTTGTGTAATCTTTATGTCCAATGGCCGATGAGCACCTATAGGTTTTATCTAGAATTTCTCTTCATTATTTCTTCAAATGACAAGAATTAAAAAGGATTTGCCAGTAGATTGTCGACTTGATACAGGATGACTGCTAGGTAAGATTTTGAAGGTATGAAATTTTAATGATCAGTCCAATCAAAGCTACGGTAGATTTAACATCATTTTATCTGTGGCCAATGACCTTGAGCCATCTTGAATGGACACTTCTAATGTAACTCTATGGCAGCACCCAAGGGGCTTGAATTTTCAAGCTCTACTCTTAGATTTGGCAGTGACGTAGTGTCCCCATGAGTGACAGAACACTGAGCCAAACTAGAGAACATTACCAACCCCTACTCTTCGTATTTTCCGCAGGCTGCCCCACCACCACAGAAAGCGTTGAGCTAGGCTGAAACATTTTGGAGCTGCCTTACTAAAGAAAGCAAAAAAGAGACGATGTTTGCATGGAGGCTTTATTAGCTCAATTAAAATTAATACTTTTTTATATTGTTTGCAAACTGATATGTGACTCGTTTTAATGCCAAAATAACATGCTAAACAGGTGGGGGCCCTGAATGACGGGTCGCCACCACTGACTGTAACATAGAACCATTGCTAATACACCACACTGACTGTAACATAGAACCATTACTGATACACCACACTGACTCCTCAGATGCAGCTGCACATCGGTATTGGACTGAAAGACAGAGGCATAAGTTGTTGGACACCCCTGACAGAGCAAAGGAACGGGACTTAAAAAAGAGAAGTCTGTGTCGCCTGAGACAGGTTTGTTTCTAAATGTAAACCAATCCATACATTTTATATACAGTACTGAGTTTTGAAAAGTTGAGACTGAGTTGAGAAAAGTGAGATTGTAGTGTGTAGTATTTAGTTTTGGTATTCCAGTGTTCCAGACCGTTTGTTTATTGGGCAGAATAACTTAGTCTCCTGTAATTTCACAGGCTTTGGTCAGTTGGTCAAAATAACTCTTCTGATGTGGAGACAGAGCCAGATAATAATTTATAAATAACCTCCCAACCCTGGCACTCCCCTCATTTTTGAGGACCTGATTGTGTCAGCAGACCAGGGGAAGAAGGGGCAAGTGCTCTTATGGGGAGAAAAACTGGAGCAACCGTCCATGTCCACCGCAGCCCTACCCAGAACATCTGTTCAATAGACCACAGACAATCACCTGCACCTTAGAGACTGTGTTCACTGACTCTTCACGCTTGCTTCTCAAGAGACTTTCTGCACCGATTCCCACTCAACCACTCTTACAGAGCCTTCAGAAAGTATTCACACCCCTTGATTTATTTCCCATTTTGTTGTTATAGCTTGAATTCTAAATATATTAAATATTTATTTTTTCACCCATCTACACACAATACCCCATAATGACAAGGTGAAAACCTGGTTTTAGAAATGTTTGCTAATTTCTTCAAAATGAAAAACATAAATATCTCAATTACTGAAGTATTCACACCCCTGATAAAGGGATGGGGGGGGGGGCTGTGCCCTATGTACCTGTGGCAATATGAGAGGATTTGATTGGTGTAAACAGTCTGGTAATGGCTCCACCTTGCCCTCTGATAGGCTAGGTAGAAGTTTCACCATGTTGTTTACTGTTTACCAGTTTAGGCATGAGGGATGATTTGGGATTGGGTCAGTGTCTCTGTGGACTCCTGTTGTGCCAGCAGAGGGCACTGCCACGCCATATTAATACAAACTGTTACCTTGGCCAGGAGCTCTCTATCAGGGCTGGGCAAAGGAGGGAGAAATTCTGGTACCACAAAATGTGCACACCTCCCCAAATCCATGAGCAAAAATATTATTTGTCCCAAACTTTTTGCTGTTGTTTTGAAGTTTCATTTGATAGTAAGATATTGTAAGAGGAAAGATAAATATATAATTTAATGTCTGAACCAGACAGCCAACATTCAACTCAAACTTTGACATATTAACAACTAAACCTCCATTTGCATCTTTAAATGTGGGTTGATTGTTAGCCTTTTGATAATAGGAGTCTTTTTACAGAACATTTGTAATGGATGTGGACTGTCTCCAGGCAGTGACATCATATTCATACGTGCTAAAAAAAATTATTAGACAGATTCATTGGACTGCAGAGCCGGAGAGGGCCAGTGGCTAGAGGGGCCTCTTGCACGATTTCCTGTCTTTTGACGCTTCCTATCTCTAAACAGACAAAGGAAGTGGTCTCTGCAGCCACATTTATCTACATACCATAGGAAGTAAAGAACAATTCACTGACCCTATCCAAGTTTACTGCAATGTTAGTAGATAACCACTGTGCACAACACGTCAATTCAATGTGGAAATGTGGGTAATATTTGGTTGAGAAGTTGATCAATGAGATTAACCTTAATTAACCGACTCAAAACAGCCAGATTCATTTTGGTAATATCCCGTTTGAAAACAAGACTCGACTAATAATCAACAACATTTAAATATTAGAGTGAGATTGAGGACACATTGTGAACCGATTTGACCAAAACGCATCAGGAATTCAACAGGGATTATCACCAATGCATGAATTCAACAGGGATTATCACCAATCCATGAACTCAACAGGGATTATTACCAATCCATGAACTCAACAGGGATTATCACCAATCCATGAATTCAACAGGGATTATCACCAATCCATGAATTCAACAGGGATTGTCACCAATCCATGAAGTGTGTTGATTATATGTTTAGAAGTAGTTTTGTACTGTAGGCTTCTTTACATAAAATAAGGATAATAACCTGAGTTAAAACTAGAAAAACAAACTACACTACAGTGGCTAGAAAAAGTATGTGAACCCTTTGGAAATACCTGGATTTCTGCATGAATTGGTCATAACATTTGATCTGGTCTGCATCTAGGTCACAACAATAGACAAACACAATCTGATTAAACTAATAACACACAAACAATTATACGTGTTCATGTCTTTATTGAACACACCGTGTAAACATTCACAGAGCAGGGTGGAAAAGGTAACACATACACGTGTTTAGCAGATGTTATTACAGGTGTAGCGAAATGCTTGTGTTTCTAGCTCTGACAGGGCAGTAATATCTAACAATTTTACAACATATATCCAATACACACAAATCCAGTAAAGGAATGGTATTAGAATATATAAATATATGGACGAGCAATGTCAGAGCGGCATAGACTAAGATAAAGTAGAATAGAATAGAATACAGTATATACATATGAGATGAGTAATGCAACAAATTCAAACCTTATTAAAGTGACTAGTGTTCCATTTATTAAAGTGGCCAGTGATTTCAAGTCTATGTATATAGGCAGCAGCCTCTAATGTGCTAGTGATGGCTATTTAACAGTCTGATGGCCTTGAGATAGAAGCTGTTTTACTGACTTTATTGTCCCCATGAGGAAATTTGGTTGCAGTGTCATTTACACATTGAAAGTGGTGTTTAAATAAAAAACAAATTGACAATACAACTTTCCTAACAGTTACATACCAATAAAAAGAGACTCGTTTTTCCAGTCTCTCGGTCCCAGCTTTGACGGGCATGTACTGACCTCACCTTCTGGATGATAACGGGGTTTCTGAGGGTCAAGAAACACGAGCAATGGACATTAAACCGGTGGAAATCTGGATGAGTAAAAGACTGAGATTTTTGGTTCCAACCGCTGTGTCTTTGTGAGACACAGAGAAGGTGAACAGATAATCTCTGCATGTGTGGTTCCCACCGTGAAGCATGGAGGAGGAGGTGTGATGGTGCTTTGCTGGTGACACTGTCTGTGATTTTATTTAGAATTCAAGGGACACTTAACCAGCATGGTTACCACAGCAATCTGCAGTGATAAGCCATGCCACCTGGTTTGAGCTTAGTGGGAATATCATTTGTTTTTCAACAGGACAATGACCCAACACAACTCAAGGCTGTGTAAGGGCTTTTTTGGGGGGACCAAGAAGGAGAGTGATGGAGTGCTGCATCAGATGACCTGGCCTCCACAATCACCCAACCTCAACCCAATTGAGATTGTTTGGGATGAGTTGGACCGCAGAGTGAAGGAAAAGCAGCCAACAAGTGCGCAGCATATGAAGGAACTCCTTCAAGAGTACTGGAAAAGCATTCCAGGTGAAGATGGTTGAGAGAATGCCAAGAGTGTGCAAAGCTGTTATCAAGGCAAAGAGTGACTAATTTGAAGAATCTGAAATATAAATTATTATATTATTATATAAAAAATGTTAAAACAGTCTCCTCCTGCTTGTCTCTCAGAGCTCTGTTAAAACAGTCTCCTCCTGCTGGTCTCTCAGACCTCTGTTAAAACAGTCTCCTCCTGCTGGTCTCTCAGGGCTCTCTTAAAACAGTCTCCTCCTGCTGGTCTCTCAAAGCTCTGTTAAAACAATCTCCTCCTGCTTGTCTCTCAGAGCTCTGTTAAAACAGTCTCCTCCTGCTGGTCTCTCAGACCTCTGTTAAAACAGTCTCCTCCTGCTGGTCTCTCAGGGCTCTCTTAAAACAGTCTCCTCCTGCTGGTCTCTCAAAGCTCTGTTAAAACAATCTCCCCCTGCTGGTCTCTCAGGGCTCTGTTAAAACAGTCTCCTCCTGCTGGTCTCTCAGGGCTCTGTTAAAACAGTCTCCTCCTGCTTGTCTCTCAGAGCTCTGTTAAAAGAGTCTCCTCCTGCTGGTCTCTCATACCTCTGTTAAAACAGTCTCCTCCTGCTGGTCTCTCAGAGCTCTTTTAAAACAGTCTCCTCCTGCTGGTATCTCAGAGCTCTGTTAAAACAGTCTCCTCCTGCTGGTCTCTCAGGGCTCTCTTAAAACAGTCTCCTCCTGCTGGTCTCTCAAAGCTCTGTTAAAACAATCTCCTCCTGCTGGTATCTCAGAGCTCTGTTAAAACAGTCTCCTCCTGCTGGTCTCTCAGGGCTCTCTTAAAACAGTCTCCTCCTGCTGGTCTCTCAAAGCTCTGTTAAAACAATCTCCTCCTGCTGGTCTCTCAGAGCTCTTTTAAAACAGTCTCCTCCTGCTGGTCTCTCAGAGCTCTGTTAAAACAGTCTCCTCCTGCTGGTATCTCAGAGCTCTGTTAAAACAGTCTCCTCCTGCTGGTCTCTCAGAGCTCTGTTAAAACAGTCTCCTCCTGCTGGTCTCTCAGGGCTCTGTTAAAACAGTCTCCTCCTGCTGGTCTCTCAGGGCTCTCTTAAAACAGTCTCCTCCTGCTTGTCTCTCAGAGCTCTGTTAAAAGAGTCTCCTCCTGCTGGTCTCTCAGAGCTCTGTTAAAACAGTCTCCTCCTGCTGGTCTCTCAGAGCTCTGTTAAAACAGTCTCCTCCTGCTGGTCTTTCAGGGCTCTGTTAAAACAGTCTCCTCCTGCTGGTCTCTAAGAGCTCTGTTAAAACAGTCTCCTCCTGCTGGTCTCTCAGAGCTCTGTTATAACAGTCTCCTCCTGCTGGTCTCTCAGAGCTCTGTTAAAACAGTCTCCTCCTGCTGGTCTCTCAGAGCTCTGTTAAAACAGTCTCCTCCTGCTGGTCTTTCAGGGCTCTGTTAAAACAGTATCCTCCTGCTGGTCTTTCAGGGCTCTGTTAAAACAGTCTCCTCCTGCTGGTCTCTCAGAGCTCTGTTAAAACAGTCTCCTCCTGCTGGTCTCTCAGGGCTCTGTTAAAACAGTCTCCTCCTGCTGGTCTCTCAGGGCTCTGTTAAAACAGTCTCCTCCTGCTGGTCTCTCAGAGCTCTGTTAAAACAGTCTCCTCCTGCTGGTCTCTCAGGGCTCTGTTAAAACAGTCTCCTCCTGCTGGTCTCTCGGGGCTCTGTTAAAACAGTCTCCTCCTGCTGGTCTCTCAGAGCTCTGTTAAAACAATCTCCTCCTGCTGGTCTCTCAGAGCTCTGTTTAAACAGTCCCCTCCTGCTGGTCACTCAGAGCTCTGTCAAAACAGTCTCCTCCTGCTGGTCACTCAGGGCTCTGTTAAAACAGTCGCCTCCTGCTGGTCTCTCAGGGCTCTGTTAAAACAGTCTCCTCCTGCTGGTCTCTCAGGGCTCTGTTAAAACAGTCTCCTCCTGCTGGTCTCTCAGGGCTCTGTTAAAACAGTCTCCTCCTGCTGGTCTCTCACAGCTCTGTTAAAACAGTCTCCTCCTGCTGGTCTCTCAGGGCTCTGTTAAAACAGTCTCCTCCTGCTGGTCTGTCAGTGCTCTGTTAAAACAGTCTCCTCCTGCTGGTCTCTCAGAGCTCTGTTAAAACAGTCTCCTCCTGCTGGTCTCTAAGAGCTCTGTTAAAACAGTCTCCTCCTGCTGGTCTCTCAGAGCTCTGTTAAAACAGTCTCCTCCTGCTGGTCTCTCAGAGCTCTATTAAAACAGTCTCCTCCTGCTGGTCTCTCAGGGCTCTGTGCACATGCACTTATAATAAACAATTCCAGACAAAGACATGGGGGGGAACAGAGGGTCAAATAAACAACATGTAATGATGGAATTGAAACCAGGTGTGTGGGATGACAAGACAAAACCAATGGAAAATGAAAAGTGGATTGATGATGGCTAGAAGACCGGCGACGCAGACTGCCGAACGCCGCCCGAACAAGGAGGGGAACTAACTTCAGCGGAAGTCGTGACACACTTTCGGAATAGAATCCCTCCAGTATGTGATGAGTCCTCTGATCAACCACCTCTGAAGGTAATGTCTGTGTTTTGCTACTGAGAGAGAGTTTTACCCTGAGAAATTACTCCACCCTAAAGGCCACCTCTAGCATGGTCAGCACCATACTGCCACTGAACAGCCTCTCGTGTGTGTGTGTGTGTGTGTGTGTGTGTGTGTGTGTGTGTGTGTGTGTGTGTGTGTGTGTGTGTGTGTGTGTGTGTGTGTGTGTGTGTGTGTGTGTGTGTGTGTGTGAGAGAGAGAGATTCACCTTTGTGTGTATTGAAAATAACAATTAAAAAAACAGGCGTTAGATGAAAGATAAATTCACAGTGACTTTCCCAGGACACACTGAAGCACGTGCTGTCAGTAGGATTCCCCAGATCATCTCACGCTGTGTAGGCTGAAAGGTAAACAGCCAAACCTTGGAGACAGAAGACAAGACATCTCATCCTCTCCTCCTTCTCTTCTCTGTCCCTTTCTTCCCCTCCTCTCTGTGAACGGTGCTGGTGAATGTTCATGGATCTTTTGTATGATCTCTTAAACACTATTTTAGACCCAGATGTTGGAACTGTGGCTTTCCTGGATATAGACACTATATTGTGATCACTGCATCCAATGGGTGTGGATACAGCTTTAGAACAATGTTCTACAGTATTAGTAAAAATGTGATCGATACATGTGGATTATCTTGTTCCTGTAGTGTTTGTAAACACCCTGGTAGGTTGATTAATAACCTGAACCAGATTACAGGCACTGGCTTCAGTGAGAAGCTTCCTCTTGAGTGGACAGCTTGATGAAACACGTCAATATTCAAGTCCCCAAGAAAGTAGACCTCTCTGTTTACATTACATACAGTATCAAGCATTTCACACATTATTTAGATACTGACTGTTAGCACTTGGTGGCCTATAGCAACACCCCAAAACAATAGGCTTTAGATGTGCCAAGTGAACCTGCAACCACAACACTTAAATATATATATATTTACTAGGCAATTCAGTTAAGAACAAATAATTATTTACAATGTCGACCTACCCCAGTCAAACCTGGACCAATTGTGCATTGCCCTATGGGACTCCCAATCACAGCTGGATGTGATGCAGCCTGGATTTGAACCAGAGTGTCACGCCCTGACCATAGAGAACCATTGTTGGTGTCAGAACCATTGTTGGTCAGGGCGTGAATAGGGGGTGATCTAGTATTTCTATGTCTATGGTGTGTTCTAGTTTCTTTTTCTATGTTGGTGTTTTGTATGATTCCCAATTAGAGGCAGCTGGTAATCGTTGTCTCTAATTGGGGATCATATTTAAGTAGTTGTTTTTCCCACCTGTGTTCGTGGGATCTTGTTTTGTGTTTGTGCATGTGCACCACTTAGTCACGTTTCGTTTATTTCATTTTCTGTTTATTGTTTTGCTAAGTTTCACATTTTAATAAAGATGTGGAACGCTACTCACGCTGTGCCTTGGTCCAATTCTTACGACGATCGTGACACTATAGTGACTCCTCTTGCACTGAGATGCAGTGCCTTAGACCACTGCGCCACTCAGAAGCCCAGATAACTTGTGAATGACTTATGTACCCCCTTCAAGGAAAGAGTTAACGAATCAACCTGCCATGTTGGACATGAAGAAAGATAACACACCAAATATTATCTTCTGAAAATTAAATAAAGCAGACGTCACACATTTTGTCCAGCTCTCGTCTCCCTCATCATCAACTTGTCTTCCAGAAGGTGGACTCCTGCTACCAGTTTCTCTACAGAACATCGTGTGAGATGATTAGTGAAGTCAGGTGTGGTGCTTGGTTGGAACAAATCCCTGCAATACCTATTCACTCCAGGACAAGGGTTAAAAGTCCCTGAACTGACAGAATGTGATCTTATATAACTATATAGAGTCTGTAGACAGTCTGTGATACAGAATCAACCATATAAATATAGTTAGAAAAATATGAATAGTTATAAGGACTATATATTACACAGCTACATGTGTGTTGATATCTCCTTTGGTTATTGTCATAATGTCATAACACATTGCAGAAGTTAGAGTAGCAGTGATAGAGTGTATTACCCCTGTGTATAGTGCAATTAATATGCTGATAGAATTTAGGTAGCCTTGTTCTCAAATTTGCTTTGTTAAAATCCCCAGCTACAATAAATGCAGCCTCAGGATGTATGGTTTCCAGTTTACATAGTGTCCAGTGAAGTCCCTTAAGGGCCGTCTTGGTGTCTGCTTGAGGGGGAATGTTCACCACTGAGACGATGACTGACCAGAATTCTCTTGGGAAAACCTAGTTCATGTTTATTAGGGTGTGGGTTTGTTTCCGTGGGTCCAAATCTTAACTCCATCAGTCTCACCATATTTAAAGTGTTTTCAACAACATTTACATGACTGTTTATAGTCCTCTATGTTCAACCTTTTGTTATCAGAAGATGCAGGGGAACAGGAAAGCCATGTTCTTTCTGTAATGAAATGTTTATGTCAGTGTAATAAAACCTAATAAGACAGAAATACAAACAACAGTAATGATGGAGACAGTAGTGTTGCTGCTATGGTGAACTTTAATGAACTGTGTTGAGAGAGAGATGGACAGAGAGAGAGAGATGGACAGAGAGAGAGATGGACAGAGAGAGAGGGGTGGACAGAGAGAGATATAGACAGAGAGAGGGATGGACAGAGAGAAAGGGATGGACAGAGAGAGAGAAGGACCGAGAGAGATGGACAGAGAGAGAGGGGGATGGGTCGAGAGAGAGAGGGGTGGACAGAGAGAGGGGGGTGGACAGAGAGGAGGATGGACAGAGAGAGGAGGATGGACAGAGAGAGGAGGATGGAGAGAGAGAGGAGGATGGAGAGAGAGAGGAGGATGGACAGAGAGAGGGGGATGGACAGAGAGAGGGTCGTGGACAGAGAGATGGAAAGAGAGAGGGTGATGGACAGAGAGAGGGGGATGGACAGAGAGAGGGGAGTGGACAGAGATAGAGGGACGGACAGAGAGAGGGGGATGGACAGAGAGGGGGATGGACAGAGAGAGGGGGATGGGCAGAGAGAGGGGGATGGACAGAGAGAGGGGGTGGACAGAGAGAGAGGGATGGAAAGAGAGAGAGGGATGGAAAGAGAGAGGGATGGAAAGAGAGAAATGGACAGAGAGAGGGGGATGGACAGAGAGAGAGGGATGGACAGAGAGAGGGATGGACAGAGAGAGAGGGATGGACAGAGAGAGAGGGATGGACAGAGAGAGGGATGGACAGAGAGAGGGATGGACAGAGAGAGAGGGATGGACAGAGAGAGGGATGGACAGAGAGAGAGGGATGGACAGAGAGAGAGGGATGGACAGAGAGAGGGATGGACAGAGAGAGAGGGATGGACAGAGAGAGGGATGGACAGAGAGAGAGGGATGGACAGAGAGAGAGGGATGGACAGAGAGAGAGGGATGGACAGAGAGAGAGGGATGGACAGAGAGAGGGATGGACAGAGAGAGAGGGATGGACAGAGAGAGAGGGATGGACAGAGAGAGAGGGGTGGACAGAGAGAAAGGTGGACAGAGAGAGAGATTGACAGAGAGAAGGGGAGGGACAGAGAGAGAGAAAGAAAATATACAGTTCTATAATTCCACCATTGAGACAGTGTACACAATTCGTTTCCATACAGACAGTGTATACTATGTGTATCCATTCAGACATTGATTTGTCTGAGGATCAGTATTATCGACACAATGGTAACATCCGTTTCTGTCACAACGATATACAGGGAGGTATCTATCTATTCTCTTGAATGACTCCAACACCCACTGCCTAGCGGGGTTGGTCACTCCTGGATGGTTCCTTGAAGGGTCCCAAACCGAGGAGAAGACAAAGGCCTTCCGGTTGTTGTCAAAGCCGTTAAAGACTTCCATGAAGGGAAGAATATTGTTTTGTCCTCTAGGGTTGTTGCATTTTTCCAGGCAGGGAGAGTAGGTGGAGAAGAAGACGATGCAGTCAGCAGCATTACGACCAGCATTGTTTATTAGTGCCCGCATTGGGCTGTTGTTACCACCACCCAAGAGACGGTACTCAGCATGGTCTGTTTTAGGAGGTCTGCCAGCCTGGACTATTCTAAGAGGTGTGGCTGCGATGAGCCGGTTTCCTGTGTAGACATTGTTACCATTAAGTTTGTCCTGGACATCCTGAGGTTGCACCCCTACATCAAAGATCGCTCTATTTTGGGTGCACTGCTGCTGGGTGAGTAAGACGGCCATGGCATACTGGCGTCCCCCCAGGCCGAACCTGAACAACAACAGGAGACAGAAGAGACAGAACACAGAGGATCAGAAACATTACACACAGACAGGAGACAGAAGAGACAGAACACAGAGGATCAGAAACATTACAAACACACAGGAGACAGAAGAGACAGAACACAGAGGATCAGAAACATTACAAACACACAGGAGACAGAAGAGACAGAACACAGAGGATCAGAAACATTACAAACACACAGGAGACAGAAGAGACAGAACACAGAGGATCAGAAACATTACAAACACACAGGAGACAGAAGAGACAGAACACAGAGGATCAGAAACATTACAAACACACAGGAGACAGAAGAGACAGAACACAGAGGATCAGAAACATTACAAACACACAGGAGACAGAAGAGACAGAACACAGAGGATCAGAAACATTACAAACACACAGGAGACAGAAGAGACAGAACACAGAGGATCAGAAACATTACAAACAGACAGGAGACAGAAGAGACAGAACACAGAGGATCAGAAACATTACAAACACACAGGAGACAGAAGAGACAGAACACAGAGGATCAGAAACATTACAAACACACAGGAGACAGAAGAGACAGAACACAGAGGATCAGAAACATTACAAACAGACAGAAGAGACAGAACACAGAGGATCAGAAACATTACAAACACACAGGAGACAGAAGAGACAGAACACAGAGGATCAGAAACATTACAAACACACAGGAGACAGAAGAGACAGAACACAGAGGATCAGAAACATTACAAACACACAGGAGACAGAAGAGACAGAACACAGAGGATCAGAAACATTACAAACAGACAGGAGACAGAAGAGACAGAACACAGAGGATCAGAAACATTACAAACACACAGGAGACAGAAGAGACAGAACACAGAGGATCAGAAACATTACAAACACACAGGAGACAGAAGAGACAGAACACAGAATCAGAAACACGGGTTCTTTCTGAAACATTAGAAACAGACAGGAGGAGGACACTCCTAACTTTTTGAATATATGAATATGTGCATAAATTATCACCACCATCACATGGACAAAGTTAAGAGAGGTCTGAGATAGTGCCCTCTGTAATTATTGGGACAGTAACACAATGTTGTTTTGGCTCTGTACTCCAGAACTTTGGATTTGAAATGATACAATGACTGACTATGAGGTTGAAGTTCAGAATGTCAGCTTTCATTTGAGGATACTTTCATCCGTATCAGGTAAACCATTTAGAAATTACAGCACTTTTTGGACGTAGTCCCCCCATTTTAGGGGACCAAAATTATTGGGACAAATTCACTTATGTGTATTAAAGTAGTCAAAAATTAAGTATTTAGTCCCATATTCTTGGCACGCAATGACTACATCAACCTTGTGACTTTTCAAACTTGGTGGATGCATTTGCTGTTTGTTTTGGTTATGTTTCAGATGATTTTGTGCCCATAGGAAATGAATGGTAAATAATGTATTGTGTCATTTTGGAGTCACTTTTATTGTAAATAAGAATTGAATATGTTTCTAAACACTTCTACATTAATGTGGATGCTACCATGATTATGGAAAACCCTGAATGAATCATGAATAACGATGAGTGAGAATGTTACCCATCATTATTCATACATGTGTTCCCCAAAAATGAAATGTTTCAAATAATGTCTAATGATTCAGTCTAACAGACATTTAGAAGTATTTAGATTATGAATGAACAGAGAAACACCCACCTTCTCATCTCTTGTACCACATTAGCCAAGACATCTGCATTGATAGCATCCACCTTGCCTCCAGGCCAGAGAGACAGCAGAAAGAGAAGGATAACTCCCCTCATAGCTACACACAGCTGAAACATACAGGAACACACTATATATACTGACATCTGAAACACACAGGAACACACTATATATACACACACAGCTGAAACACACTATATACACACAGCTGAAACACACAGGAACACACTATATACACACAGCTGAAACACACAGGAACACACTATATATACACACAGCTGAAACATACAGGAACACACTATATATACACACATCTGAAACACACAGGAACACACTATATATACACACAGCTGAAACACACAGGACCACACTATATATACACACAGCTGAAACACACAGGAACACACTATATATACACACACATCAGAACTACACTATATATACACATATCTGAAACACACAGGAACACAGTATAAATATATATATATATATATATACTGACAATACAAAACATTAAGAACACCTACTCCTTCCATCACATAGACTGACCATAGACTGACCATAGACTGACCATAGACTGACCATAGACTGACCATAGACTGAACAGTTGAATCCAGGTGAAAGCTATGATCCCTTAATTGTTGTCACCTGTTAAATCCACTTCAGTCAGTGTAGATGATGGGGAGGAGACAGGTTAAGGAAGGTTTTTTAAACCTGGAGACAATTGAGACATGGATTGTGTATGTGTGCCATTCAGATGGTGAAGTTCCTTTAAACGGGGCATGGTAGTAGGTGCCAGGCACACCGGTTTGAGTGTGTCATGAACTGCAACGCTGCTGGGTTTTTCACACTCAACAGTTTCCTGTGTCTATCAAGAATGGTCCACGACCCAAAGGACATCCAGCCAACTTGACACAACTGTGGGAAGCATTGGAGTCAACATTGGCCAGTATCCCTGTGGAACGCTGTGGAACGCTTTTTCCACCTTGTAGAGTCCACGCCCTGATGAAATGAGGCTGTTCTGAGGGTGAAATGTTAATGTAAATTCAGTGTACACTTTTCTTTTGTATGGAGTCTTGGAAATCCCAGCACAAGATGGGCTATAAAGTCCTAATAAAACAACATCAACAATTTTGATGATCAGTAAAGATAACATTAGATATAAGTCAAGTAGAATACACTTACAGAGATCGTAGATGGCTGTTTTATGTCCTCTAGATTGTAGATGGCTGGCTGATGTCCTCTAGATTGCAGATGGCTGCCTGATGTCTTCTATCCAAGACAAAACAGATGAAGGTTAACTCAAGTTATGGATAACATCTAAAACACACGTAGACATTTTCTTTATTACAAACAGCAGAACAACAGTCATCACATGTCGTTCAGAGAGAAGATACTAATTCACCAGGTACCTGTTGAAGGGTTGTTGCTGTGTCTATGTGAGCAGCGCTTTATAGTGGTTTTATGTGTTAATATTTATCCAGGGGAAGGGAGGGCAGAGGGAGGGACAGAAGCTGCTGGCATCATTACCATATTTATCCAGGGAGGGCAGAGAGAGAGACAGGTGATGCAATAGCTTTACTGGAAATAGACAGTTATTATTGACCTGGTCACAGCGTTGTTGTTAATTTCTTGCTAATTTCTTTTGATTTATGTTTTGTTTTATTCATATATTATCTCTTTCATACATCTGCAAATTACATTGGCTGTAAAGCCTAATGTCTCTGTCAATCCCAGAAGTTATTTTTATGTTTAATAGAAAATTGTTGATAAAAACATGACTGCCTTATGTACCTCCTACAAGTAAAATGCCATGTCTGCCATTTAGAAAAAAATAATATATACAGTGCCTTCAGAAAGTATTTCACATCTAAAATTTTCCCGGACACAGGCTAAGCCTCTAAAGTAACCCAAGTGTAGCATAGAATATGTATTACATTATATTTACACTTAATAGACAATGAACACATTTTAATTTGATTGGTGACAGCAATATTACAGACAAGACAAATTGTAGGCTTTAACATGGGACACAGCTTTTCAGAAACATCTAGATAAATACATTAGCTATATTGTCGCAAAAAGGATATTTTAATTATTTATCTTATAAATGTGGATCACATGTAGGCATATGTCATTAGATTGTAAGGATGTGAAGATAAAGTTGTGTTAGGTTTTAATTTCTGGTGCAATTCACCACTCAGAGTTGTAGCTGCAAAAGCACACCTACAGGTCACACAATGTATTTGTATCTTCAGACTAGACGGAGTCACATACCTTCCGATTTTGCAGAGTCAACTCCTTGTATTTCTGTGATTAACAATCAGTCTCTGTTGCTTGGCAACAACTGAGTCTGTTCCTCCTCTTGGTGTTATCGTGTTCCAGTCTGACTCCAGAACCTCTGATCTCTGTGCCTTTCACAAGTCTTGTTATCAGTCAGGAGAGGCCTTGAGATATTTTTATTTACATTTCTGTATTTAATTTTTGTTTAACTTAGCAACTTATTGGGGAGTACACATTTCTAGTCTACTGCAGTCCCCTAGATAATTACACTTTTCAAACACAAAGGGCTAAAATCTAACACCACTTTCTATCTCTATGAATACATAAGAACTATATATTCATACTAATAGCAGGGTATGTAATGATATTAAACATCCCTCATGGAATCATTCTTGCACTCAGCCTTTGTACTTTCCCTTTGCCCAAATACAATGCACATAGATCATTCCAACTAACCCCTAAACATGATAATTAGTACTGCTGGGCTACTGATACAATTAGAAACAGATGAAGATGGGCTCAAGTCAAATAGTCTCTAACAGATGTATTTAAGCTCTAAATAGTCATCCAACCAAAACAGTAAACATGCATTGATAATAACCAACGATTGGTTTCAACATCTTTTTATTTATTTAACTAGGCAAGTCAGTTAAGAACAAATTCTTATTTTCAATGATGGCCTAGGAACAGTGGGTTAACTGCCTTGTTCAGGGGCAGAACAACAGATTTTTACCTTGTCAGTTTGGGGATTTAATCTTGCAACATTTCGGTTACTTGTCCAACGCTCTAACCACTAGGCTACCTGCTGTCTATGAGCACGTAGTTCCTTTTGCATCCAAGAAAACAGAAGGTGAACTCCCACAGCGCTTTGGTTCCGACTTCAAGTTGCAGTTGGTGAGGAGCAGCTGCAGAAATTTCCAGTCAACTGTAGTCAAAAGTTCATGACCTTTGATCGCATGGTTGTTATAAAGATCATGCAGTCAGACAGTTTTTACACCCATAATGCAACACACTTTGAAAGGCGGTATCCAACGTTTCTCAACATCTTAACCAAAGCGATCAGTTCGAACGTGCTCACTAACGAGCCCACTAACGCGCCCACTGTGTTGCCTAGTCTACTAGGGAAGGACACGGTGCCCTGGTGTTGTGGTGCCCTGGTGTTGTCCTGGTGTTGTGGTGCCCTGGTGTTGTGTTGCCCTGGTGTTGTGTTGCCCTGGTGTTGTGGTGTCCTGGTGTTGTGGTGTCCTGGTGTTGTGGTGCCCTGGTGTTGTGTTGCCCTGGTGTTGTGGTGCCCTGGTGTTGTGGTGCCCTGGTGTTGTGGTGCCCTGGTGTTGTGGTGTCCTGGTGTTGTGGTGCCCTGGTGTTGTGTTGCCCTGGTGTTGTGTTGCCCTGGTGTTGTGGTGCCCTGGTGTTGTGGGGCCCCGGTGTTGTGTGGCCCCGGTGTTGTGGTGTCCTGGTGTTGTGGTTCCCCGGTGTTGTGTTGGCCCGGTGTTATGTTGCCCCGGTGTTGTGGTGCCCCGGTGTTGTGGTGCCCCGGTGTTGTGGTGCCCCGGTGTTGTGGTGCCCCGGTGTTGTGGTGCCCCGGTGTTATGTTGCCCCGGTGTTATGTTGCCCCGGTTTCTGGCTTACAGAGCATACTCTCCCCACTGAGCAGTAGACTGTATCATGGTGACATCCAGATGATCAAAGGACATCCACACCAAGGACGATAACATAAAAAAAAAAATATTTGTTCAAGTGAACAGTGTCCATACAACGTTAACTACAAAAACCCCTGGACAACGATAACGATGGCTGGCGTTTGGATCACATACAGAGTGATTTTTGAAATTTCCCTCCGACGATAAAACATTCACAACCAATCAAAAACGGTTTCATTTGAAGAATTCGAGGTTCTAGGTGTCCAAGGCTGCTCGGAGAGGAGGCAGAGTGTGGTAAGATTGCCTAAATAACTGGGCATGTGAGCATATTGGTGGCCACGTTAATGCCTTAATTTGCCTTGGCAGCAGCTAATGTGGATCCATAAGAAATACAAATACATGGGCCCCGATTCCGGCCCGAGTTAAGTTTGTGTAAATAGAACGTCATTCCCTTGTTATGCTCTTTCCTTCTATGCGTATTCTGGCCTTGAATTAAAGCATGAGAATAGCATAGTTATTTACCTGCTATTCGTTCGGGGAGGAGATCTAAGAAATTAAGTATCTGTAGAAACATGGTATTCCTTGACCTAATTCTCTCATAATTCCACCAACTTTACATGAGAGGAAACCATAAATAAGGTCGAGCGGTTTCCAAGTGGAAAAGGCAAACATCTACTTTCTTTTTCTGATGGAAATAACAGGATTCTCCACGCACTGTCATTTAAAAATTGATAAGAACTTTTGAAAATAACTATTGATAAGAGCTATTGATAAGAGCTATTGATAAGAGCTATTGAAAAGAGCAATTGGTAAGAGCTATTGATTAGATCTATTGATGAGAGCTTGGTAAATTAGTCATCTGTTTGGATAAGGGGATTGTAAATATAAACAACATTTGTTTTAGATCTACTGTACTGTACCAGTCAAAAGTTTGGACACACCTACTCATTCAAGGGGTTTTTCTTTATTTTTACTATTCTCTACATTGTAGAATAATAGCGAAGACATCAAAACTATGAAATAACACATATGGAATCATGTAGAAACCCCAAAAGTGTGAAACAAATCAAAATATATTTTATATTTGAGATTCTTCAAAGTAGCCACCTCTTGCCTTGATAACAGCTTTGTACACTCTCTCAACCAGCTTCATGAGGTAGTCACCTGGAATACATTTCAACTAACAGGTTTGCCTGCTTTGTTAAAAGTTAATTTGTCTAATTTCTTTCCTTCTTAATGCATTTGAGCCAATCAGTTGTTGTGACACGGTAGGGTTGGTATACAGAAGATAGCCCTATTTGGTAAAAGGCCAAGTCCATATTATGACAAGAACTGCTCAAATAACCAAAGAGAAACGACAGTCCATCATTACTTTAAGATATGAAGGTCAGTCAATCCAGAAAAATGTCAAGAGGTGTGTTGGGTCATTGACCTGTTGAAAAACAAATGATAGTCCCACTAAGCACAAACCAGATGGGATGGTGTATCGCTGCAGAATGCAGTGGTAGCCGTGCTGGTTAAGTGTGAATTCTAAATAAATCACAGACAGTGTCATCAGAAAAGCACCCCCACACCATCACACCTCCTCACCATGCTTCACGGTGGGAACCACACATGCGGAGATCACAGCGGTTCAATCAATCAATCAAATGTACTTATGAAGCCCTTCTTACATCAGCTGATGTCACAAAGTGCTGTACAGAATTCTTGCACAGGTCAGCACCCCAGGAGTAAAGGTCTGTTGGCTTTTCATAACCGATCATTGAGAGTATCTCTACTGCACCTTCTGTCTCTAGAGAGTTAAAAACAGCAGGTCTGGGACAAGATAGCACATCCAGTGAAAAGGTCAGGGTTCCATAGCCGCAGGTAGAACAGTTGAAACTGGAGCAGAAGCATGACCAGGTGGACTGGGAACAGAAAGGAGTCATCAGGCCAGGTAGTCCTGAGGCATGGTCCAAGGGCTCAAGTCCTGAGAGAGACAGCGCGAGTGAGTGAGTGAGTGAGTGAGTGAGTGAGTGAGTGAGTGAGTGAGTGAGTGAGTGAGTGAGTGAGTGAGTGAGTGAGTGAGTGAGTGAGTGAGTGAGTGAGTGAGTGAGTGAGTGAGTGAGTGAGTGAGTGAGTGAGTGAGTGAGTGTGACACAGGACACCGGATAAGACAGGAGAAATACTCCAGATATAACAGACTGACTCTAGCCCCCCGACACGTAAACTACTGCAGCATAAATACTGGAGGCTGAGACAGGAGGGGTAGCGAGACACTGTGGCCCCGTCTGACTATAACCCCGGACAGGGCCAAAGAGGCAGGATATAACCCCACCCACTTTGCCAAAGCACAGCCCCCACACCACTAGAGGGATATCTTCAACCACCAACTTACTATCCTGAGACAAGGCCGAGTATAGCCCACGATGATTTCCCCCACGGCACGAACCTGAGGGGGGTCACCAACCCGGACAGGAAGATCACGTCAGTGACTCCACCCACTCAAGTGATGCACCCCTCCTAGAGACGGCATGGAAGAGCACCAGTAAGCCAGTAACTCAGCCCCCGTAATTTTTTATTTTATTTTTATTTCACCTTTACTTAACCAGGTAGGCCAGTTGAGAACAAGTTCTCATTTACAACTGCGACCTGGCCAAGATAAAGCAAAGCAGTGCGATAAAAAACAACACAAAGTTACACATGGGATTAGCAAAAGTACAATCAATAACACAATAGAAAAATCTATATACAGTGTGTGCAAATGGAGTATAGTAGCGAAGTAATTACAATTTAGCAAATTAACACTGGTGATAGATGTGCAGATGATGATGTGCAAGTAGAAATACTGGTGTACAAAAGAGCAAAAAAGTTAATAAAAACAATATGGGGATGAGGTAGGTAGTTGGATGGGCAATTTACAGATGGGCTGTGTACAGCTGCAGCGATCGGTAAGCTGCTCAGATAGCTGATGCTTAAAGTTAGTGAGGGAGATATAAGTCTCCAACTTTTTGCAATTCGTTCCAGTCATTGGCAGCAGAGAACTGGAAGGAAAGGCTGTCAATGTGGGTGTTGGCTTTGGGGATGACCAGTGAGATATACCTGCTGGAGCGCGTGCTACGGGTGGGTGTTGTTATGGTGACCAGTGAGCTGAGATAAGGCGGAGCTTTACCTAGCAAAGACATATAGATGACCTGGAGCCAGTGGGTCTGGCGACAAATATGTAGCGAGGGCCAGCCGACGAGAGCATACAGGTCGCAGTGGTGGGTGGTATATGGGGCTTTGGTGACAAAATGGATGGCACTGTGATAGACTGCATCCAGTTTGCTTAGTAGAGTGTTGGAGGCTATTTTGTAAATGACATCGCCGAAGTCGAGGATCGATAGGATAGTTAGTTATACGAGGGTATGTTTGGCAGCGTGAGTGAAGGAGGCTTTGTTGCAAAATAGGAAGCCGATTCTAGATTTAATTTTGGATTGGAGATGCTTGATATGAGTCTGGAAGGAGAGTTTACAGTCTAGCCAGACACCTAGGTATTTGTAGTTGTCCACATATTCTAAGTCAGAACCGTCCAGAGTAGTGATGCTAGTTGAGCGGGCGGGTACGGGCAGTGATTGGTTGAAGAGCATGCGTTTTGTTATACTAGTGTTTAAGAGAAGTTGGAGGCCAAGGAAGGAGTGTTGTATGGCATTGAAGCTCGTTTGGAGGTTTGTTAACACAGTGTCCAAAGAAGGGCCAGATGTATACAGAATGGTGTTGTCTGCGTAGAAGTGGATCAAGGAATCACCCGCAGCAAGAGCGACATCATTGATATATACAGTGAGAAGTGTCGGCCCGAGAATTGAACCCTGTGGTACCCCCATAGAGACTGCCAGAGGTCCAGACAACAGGCCCTCCGATTTGACACACTGAAATCCGTCTGAGCGTTAGTTGGTGAACCAGGCGAGGCAGTCATTTGAGAAACCAAGGCTGTTGAGTCTGCCGATAACCTCTTACATCTAGACGTTCCGCTAGCGGAACACCACTCCAATATCCAATGATAGGGCGTGGCGCGAAATACAAACTCCTCGAAAATCCGAAAACTTCCATTTTTCAAACATATTACTATTTTACACCATTTTAAAGACAAGACTCTCCTTTATCTAACCACACTGTCCGATTTCAAAAAGGCTTCACAACGAAAGCAAAACATTAGATTATGTCAGCAGAGTACCCAGCCAGAAATAATCAGACACCCATTTTTCAAGCTAGCATATAATGTCACAAAAACCAAAACCACAGCTAAATGCAGCACTAACCTTTGATGATCTTCATCAGATGACACTCCTAGGACATTATGTTATACAATACATGTATGTTTTGTTCAATCAAGTACATATTTATATCAAAAAACAGCTTTTTACATTAGCATGTGACGTTCAGAACTAGCATTCCCACCGAACACTTCCGGTGAATTTACTAAATTACTCACGATAAACGTTCACAAAAAACATAACAATTATTTTAAGAATTATAGATACAGAACTCCTTTATGCAATCGCGGTGTCCAATTTTAATAAAATAGCTTTTCGGTGAAAGCACATTTTGCAATATTCTGAGTAGATAGCTCGCCATCACGGGCTAGCTAATTTGACACCCACCAAGTTTGGTACTCACCAAACTCAGATTTACTATAAGAAAAATTGGATTACCTTTGCTGTTCTTCGTCAGAATGCACTCCCAGGACTTCTACTTCAACAACAAATGTTGGTTTGGTTCCAAATAATCCATAGTTATATCCAAATAGCGGCGTTTTGTTCGTGCGTTCAAGACACTATCCGAAGGGTAACGAAGGGTGACGCGCGGACGCGTGTCGTGACAAAGAATGTCAAAATATTCCATTACTGTACTTCGAAGCATGTCAAACGCTGTTTAAAATCAATTTTTATGCGATTTTTCTCATAAAATAGCGATAATATTCCGACCGGGAGTCGTTGTTTTCGTTCAAAGACTGAAAAAGTAAAATGGACTCTTCACGTGCACGCGCGCGCCTGTCTCATTGTTCTCAGATCGACCACTTACCAAATGCGCTACTGTTTTTCAGACAGTAACTGCAGAGTCATCATTCAACGTTCTGGCGCCTTCTGAGAGCCTATGGGAGCCTTAGAAAGTGTCACGTTACAGCAGAGATCGTCTGTTTTGGATAGAGATGACAAAGAAGTCCAAGAAATGGTCAGACAGGGTACTTCCTGTACAGAATCTTCTCAGGTTTTGGCCTGCCATTTGAGTTCTGTTATACTCACAGACACCATTCAAACAGTTTTAGAAACGTTGGAGTGTTTTCTATCCAAAGCTACTAATTATATGCATATTCTAGTTTCTGGGCAGGAGTAATAACCAGATTAAATCGGGTACGTTTTTTATCCGGCCGTGAAAATACTGCCCCCTATCCATAACAAGATAAGAATACAGTGATTGACAGAGTCGAAAGCCTTGGCCAGGTCGATGAAGGCTGCTGCACAGTACTGTCTTTTATCGATGGCGGTTATGATATTATTTAGTACCTTGAGCATGGCTGAGGTGCACCCGTGACCAGCTCGGAAACCGGATTGCACAGCGGAGAAGGTACGGTGGGATTCGAAATGGTCAGTGATCTGTTTGTTAACTTGGCTTTCGAAGACTTTAAAAAGGCAGGGCAGGATGGATATAGGTCTGTAACAGTTTGGGTCTAGAGTGTCTCCCCCTTTGAAGAGGGGGATGACCGCTGCAGCTTTCCAGTCTTTAGGAATCTCGGACGATACGAAAGAGAGGTTGAACAGACTAGTAATAGGGGATGCAGCAATGGCGACGGATAATTTTAGAAAGAGAGGGTCAAGATTGTCTAGCCCAGCTGATTTGTATTGTTCCAGGTTTTGCAGCTCTTTCAGAACATCTGCTATCTGGATTTGGGTGAATAAGAAGCTGGGGAGGCTTGGGCAAGTAGCTGTGGGGAGTGCAGAGCTGTTGGCCGGGGTTGGGGTAGCCAGGAGGAAAGCATGGCCAGCTGTAGAGAAATGCATGTTGAAATTCTCGATTATCGTGGATTTATCGGTGGTGACAGTGTTTCCTAGCCTCAGTGCAGTGGGCAGCTGGGAGGAGGTGCTCTTATTCTCCATGGACTTTTCGGTGTCCCAGAACATTTTGGAGTTAGAGCTACAGGATGCAAATTTCTGTTTTCCTTTGTAAAAAAGCTTGCCATTGCTTTCCTAACTGACTGTGTGTATTGGTTCCTGACTTCCCTGAAAAGTTGCATATCGCGGGGACTATTTGATGCTAGTGCAGTACGCCACAGGATGTTTTTGTGCTGGTCGAAGGCAGTCAAGTCTGGAGTGAACCAAGGGCTATATCTGTTCTTAGTTCTACATTCTTTGAAAGGGGCATGCTTATTTAAGATGGTGATAGTTTTAGGGAGCGTCTGACAGTGATGAGGGGTTGTCGTTTGATTGCGGACCCATAACGGATGCAGGCAATGAAGCAGTGATCGCTGAGATCCTGATTGAAAACCACAAAGGTGTATTTGGAGGGCAAGCTGGGCAGGATAATATCTATGAGGGTGCCCATGTTTACGTATTTAGGGTTGTACCTGGTGGGTTCCTTGATGATTTGTGTAAGATTGAGGGCATCTAGCTTAGATTGTAGGATGACCGGGGTGTTAAGCATATCCCAGTTTAGGTCACCTAACAGAACGAACTCTGAAGATAGATGGGGGGCAATCAATTCACAAATGCTGTCCAGGGCACAGTTTGGAGCTGAGAGGGGTCTATAACAGGCGGCAACAGTGAGAGACATATTTCTGGAGAGATTCATTTTTAAAATGAGAAGCTCGAACTGTTTGTGCATAGACCTGGAAAGTATGACAGAACTCTGCAGGCAATCTCTGCAGTAGCAACTCCTCCCCCTTTGGCATATCTACATTGACGGAAAATGTTGTAGTTGGGGATGGAAATCTCCGAATTTTTGGTGGCCTTCCTAAGCCAGGATTCAGACACGGCAAGGACATCAGGGTTGGCAGAGTGTGCTAAAGTAGTGAGTAAAACAAATTTAGGGAGGAGGCTTCTGATGTTAACATAAATGAAACCAATTCTTTTACGGTTACAGAAGTCAACAAATGAGAGCACCTGGGGACACACAGGGCCTGGGTTAACTTCTACATCACCCGAGGAACAGAGGAGGAGTAGGCTGAGGGTACGGCTAAAGGCTATCAAAACTGGTCGTCTAGTGCGTTGGGGATAGAGACTAAAAGGTGTAGATTTCTGGGCTTGGTAGAATAGATTCAAGGCATAATGTACAGACAGGGGAATGGTAGGGTGGGGGTACAGTGGAGGTAAACCTAGGCATTGAGTGACGATAAGAGAGGATGCATCTCTGGAGGCACTAGTTATGCTAGGTGAGGTCACCCCATGTGTGGGAGGTGGGACAAAAGAGTTATCTGGGGCATGTTGAGTGGGGCTAGGGGCTCCGCAGTAAAATAAAGCAATGATAATTACCCTAAACAACAGTATACAAGGCATATTGACATTAGAGAGAGAAATAAAGCGAGGCATAAAGCAATCACAGGTGTTGATTGGGAGAGCTAGCTAAGACAATGGGTAAGACAGCAGCAGCTAATCAGCTAAGACAACAACAACAGGTAAAATGGTGATGAATGGGCAGAGAGGGTCAGTTGACTACACACAGGGCCTGAGTCTAAGGCTGGGGCCGACAGATAAACAAAACAAACAAAATGGAGTACCGTGATTAATGAACAGTCCAGCAGGCATCAGCTATGTAGCTAGGTGATCATAGCTATGTAGCCAGGTGTAGCCAGTGAACAGTAATAGATGAAACAGGGAAGTTGTTACTATGCTAGCTAGCGGGAGACACGGCATTCATAAAGTTAGCAGGCCGGGACTAGCAGAAGCGTCTTCATCAACGGGTTTGAGGCAGAGAATTCCAGTGGAGAGAGGGGAACCGGCCAGGCAGAGACAGCAAGGGTGGTTCGTTGATCCAGTGCCTTTCCATTCACCTTCACACTCCTGGGCCAGACTACACTCAATCATAGGACCTACTAAAGAGATGAGTCTTTTTTTTTGCAATGTTACGTAGATGGAAAAAAGCCGTCCTTGAAACAGTCTTGATATGTTCGTCAAAAGAGAGATCAGGGTCCAGAGTAATGCTGAGGTCCTTCGCAGTTTTATTGGAGACAACTGTAAAACCATCAAGATTAATTGTCAGATTCAACAGAATCTTTGTTTCTTTGTTTCTTGGGACCTAGAACAAGCATCTCTGTTTTGTCCGAGTTTAAAAGTGGAAAATTTGCCGCCATCCAATTGTCTGAAAAACAGGCTTCCAAGAAGGGCAATTTTGGGGCTTCACCATGTTTTATCAAAATGCACAGCTGTGTGTCGTCCACATAGCAGTGAAAGTTAACATTAAGTTTCCGAATGACATCACCAAGAGGTAAAATATATAGTGAAAACAATAGTGGTCCTAAAATGGAGCCTTGAGGAACACCGAAATTTACAGTTGATTTGTCAGAGGACATACCATCTACAGCGACAAACTGATATCTTTCCAACAGATAAGATCTACAGTAAACCAGGCCAGAACTTGTCCGTGTAGACCAATTTGGGTTTCCAATCTCTCCAAAAGAATGTGGTGATTTGATGGCATCAAAAGCAGCACTAAGGTCTAGGAGCACGAGGACAGGTGCAGAGCCTCGGTCTGACGCCATTAAAAGGTATTTTACGACCTTCACAAGTGCAGTCTCTGTGCTATGATGGGGTCTAAAACCATACTGAAGCGTTTCGCATACATTGTTTGTCTTCAGGAAGACAGTGAGTTGCTGTGCAACATCTTTTTCAAAAATTTTGGAGAGGAATGGGAGATTCGATATAGGCCGATAGTTTTTTTATATTTTCTGGGTCAAGGTTTTGCTTTTTCAAGAGAGGCTTTATTACTGCCACTTTTAGTGAGTTTGGTACACATCCGGTGGATAGGGAGCCGTTTATTATGTTCAACATAGGAGGGCCAAGCACAGGAAGCAGCTCTTTCAGTAGTTTAGTTGGAATAGGGTCCAGTATGCAGCTTGAAGGTTTAGAGGCCATTACTATTTTCATGAATGTGTCAAGAGATATAGGATTAAAAAACTTGAGTGTCTCCCTTGATCCTAGGTCCTGGCAGTGTTGTGCAGACTCAGGACAACTGAGCTTTGAAGAAATACGCAGATTTAAAAAGGAGTCTGAAATTTGCTTTCTAATGTTCATGATCTTTTCGTCAAAGAAGTTCATGAATTTATCACTGCTGAAGTGAAAGCCATCCTCTCTTGGGAAATGCTGCTTTTTATTTAGCTTTGCGACAGTATCAAAATACATTTTGGATTGTTCTTATTTTCCTCAATTAAGTTGAAAAAATAGGATGATCAAGCAGCAGTATGAAAATGCAATTCATTGACTACAGCTCAGCGTTCAACACCATAGTGCCCTCAAAGCTCATCACTAAGCTAAGGACCCTGGGACTAAACACCTCCCTCTGCAACTGGATGCTGGACTTCCTGACAGGGCTTCCAGGTGGTAAAAGTAGACAACAACACATCTGCCACGCTGATCTTCAACACCAGGGCCCCTCAGGGATGCGTGCTTAGTTCCCTCCTGTACTCCCTGTTCACCCACGACTGCGTAGCCAAGCATGACTCCAACACCAACATTAAGTTTGCTGATGACACAACAGTGCCTGATGACCGACAACAATGAGACAGCCTATAGGGAGGAGGTCAGAGATCTGGCATTGTGATGCCAGGGCAACAACCTCTCCCTCAATGTAAGCATGATAAATGAGATGATCGTGGACTACAGGAAAAGAAGGGACGAACAGGCCCCCTTTAACATCAACGAGGTCTGTAATGGAGTGGGTCAAAAGCTTCAAGTTCCTTGGTGTCGACATCACCAACAAACTATCGTGGTCCAAACACAACAAGACAGTCAAGAAGTGGGCAAAACAACAAACTTTCCCACTCAGGAGACTGAAAAGATTTGGCATAGGTCCCCAGATTCTCAAAAAGTTAGACAGCTGCACCTTTCATGAGCGTCCTGACCGGTTGCATCACCTCCTAGTATGGCAACAGCTCGGCAGCTGTAAGGCGCTACAGAGGGTAGTGCGTACGGCCCAAAACATCACTGGGGCCAAGCTTCCTGCCACCCAGGACCAACGTATTTCAAATCAAATCAAATTATATTGGTCACATACACATGTTTAGCAGATGTTATTGCGGGTATAGCGAAATGCTTGTGTTTCTAGCTCCAACAGTGCACAAATATCTAACAGTAATATCTAACAATTTCACAACAATACACACAATACACACAAATCAAAGTAAAGGAATGGAATTAAGAATATATAAATATTTGGACAAGCAATATCGGAGCGAGATAGACTAAAATACAGTACAATAGAATACAGTATATACATATGAGATGAGTAATGCAAAATATGTAAACATTATTAAAGTGACTTGTGTTCCATTAATTAAAGTGGCCAGTGATTTCAAGTCTATGTTTAAAGGGCAGCAGCCTCTAAGGTGCTAGTGATGGCTATTTAACAGTTTGATGGCCTTGAGATAGAAGTTGTTTTTCAGTCTCTCGATGCACCTGTACTGACCTTTCCTTCTGGATGATAGCGGGGTGAACAGGCAGTGGCTCAGGTGGTTGTTGTCCTTGATGATCTTTTTGTCCTTCCTGTGACATTGGGTGCTGTAGGTGTCCTAGAGGGCAGGTAGTTTATCCCCGGTGATGCGTTGGGCAGACCACACCACCCTCTGGAGAGCCCTGCGGTTTTAGGTGCCAAGCCAAATTTCTTCAGCCTCCTGAGATTGAAGAGGCACTGTTGCGCCTTCTTCATCACACTGTCTGTGTGGGTGGACCATTTCAGTTTGTCCATGATGTGTACGTCAAGGAACCTGAAGCTTTCCACCTTCTCCACTGCTGCCCCGTCGATGTGGATAGGGGTTACTCCCTTAGACCTGCTGTTTTCAACTCTCTAGAGACAGCAGGAGCGGTAGACATACTCTCAATGATCGGCTATGAAAAGCCAACTGACATTTACTCTTGAGGTGCTCACTTGTTGCACCCTCAACAACTACCGTGATTATTATTATTTGACCATGCTGGTCATTTATGAACATTTGAACTAGAGGTCGACCGATTATGATTTTTCAGCGCCGATACCGATACCGATTATTGGAGGGCCAAAAAAGGTCGATACCGATTAATCGACCGATTTTTTTTGGGTTTGTTTATTTATTTGTAATAATGACAATTACAACAATACTGAATGAACACTTATTTTAACTTAATATAATACATCAATAAAATCAATTTAGCCTCAAATAAATAATGAAACATGTTCAATTTGGTTTAAATAATGCAAAACAATGTGTTGGAGAAGAAAGTAAAAGTGCAATATGTGCCATTTAAAAAAGCTAAGGTTTAAGTTCCTTGCTCAGAACATGAGAACATATGAAAGCTGGTGGTTTCTTTTAACATGAGTCTTCAATATTCCCAGGTAAGAAGTTTTAGGTTATAGGAATTATAGGACTATTTCTCTCTATACGATTTGTATTTCATATACCTTTGACTATTGGATGTTCTTATAGGCACTTTAGTATTGCCAGTGTAACAGTATAGCTTCCGTCCCTCTCCTCACTCCTACCTGGGCTCGAACCAGGAACACATCGACAACAGCCACCCTCGAAGCAGCATTACCCATGTAGAGGAAGGGGAACAACTACTCCAAGTCTCAGAGCGAGTGACGTTTGAAACGCTATTATGGCGCACCTGGCTAACTAGCTAGCCATTTCACATCGGTTACACCAGCCTAATCTCGGGAGTTGATAGGCTTGAAAGGGTGGGTATAATTTGTGGAACGTTCCAACAGGAATCTGTTCCAAAAAACGTAAAGTAAAAGGTTGCCAACCAACAACGCATACAAAGGAGCAAAGCATACAAACCTAGCTAACTAGCTGCCGAATAGGCATCAACTCACCACGTAGCTTATTCTTAATGTTTGTCCATAGGCAACCAGAGTGAGGACAGACATTTTTCAGAATAAATGTGATGAGTGAAAAATGCAATGAAATAGACCATTCACTACCCGGTATCTTATTCTGCCGCTATACAACTTTGTATGCGTTGTTTTTTGGCAACCTTGTTATTTACGAAGTATTTGGAATAGATTCCTGTTGGAACGTTCCACAAATTATACCCACCTGGCTTGAAGTCATAAACAGCTTGATACACAGCGAAGAGCAACAACAGTGCTGCAACAACAGTGCTTTTTTCGCAAACACCCGTTTGGCGAAGTAGGCTATGATTCAATGATAAATTAACAGGCACTGCATTGATTATATGCAACGCTGGACACGTTAGATAAACTAGTAATATCATCAACCATGTGTAGTTAACTAGTGATTATGTGAAGATTGATAGTTTTTTATAAGATAAGTTTAATGCTATCTAGCAACTTACCTTGGCTTCTTGCTGCCCTTGAGTAACAGGTAGTCAGCCTGCCATGCAGGCTCCTCGTGGAGTGCAATGTAATGCAGGTGGTTAGAGCGTTGGACTAGTAACCGGAAGGTTGCAAAAACAAATCCCCGAATCCCCCCTGAACAAGGCAGTTAACCCCCGTTCCTAGGCCGTCATTGAAAATAAGAATGTGTCCTTAATTGGTGGCCAAAAATACCGATTACCGATTGTTATGAAAACTTGAAATTGTCCCTAAGTGGCGTTCTGCATTAGCATCGAATAGCCCCCGTGATATGCAACTCTTCAGGGAAGTTAGGAACAAATATACACAGGCAGTTAGGAAAGTTAAGGCTAGCATTTTCAAACAGAAATTTTCATCCTGTAGTACAAACTAAAAAATGTTCTGGGACACTGTAAAGTCCATGGAGAATAAGAGCACCTCCTCCCAGCTGCCCACTGCACTGAGGCTAGGAAACACTGTTACCACCGATAAATCCACTATAATTGAGAATTCCAATAAGCATTTCTCTACGGCTGGCCATGCTTTCCACCTGCTACCCCTAACCCGGTCAACTGCACCCTCCACAGCAACCTGGCCAAGCACCCACCATTTCTCCTTCACCCAAATCCAGATAGCTGATGTTCTGAAAGAGCTGCAAAATCTGGACCCCTACATATCAGCCGGGCTAGACAATCTGGACCCTCTCTTTCTAAAAGTATCTGCCGAAATTGTTGCAATCCCTATTACTAGCCTGTTCAACCTCTCGTTCGTATCGTCCCCCTCTTCAAAGAGGGTGACACTGTAGACCCAAACTGTTACAGACCGATATCTATCCTACACTGTCTTTCTAAGGTCTTTGAAAGCCAAGTTAACAAACAGATTACCGACCATTTAGAATCCCACCGTACCTTCTCCGCTATGCAATCTGGTTTCAGAGCTGGTTATGGGTGCACCTCAGCCACGCTCAAGGTCCTAAACGATATCATAACCGCCATCGATAAGAAACAATACTGTGCAGCCGTATTCATCGACCTGGCGAAGGCTTCTGACTCTGTCAATCACCACATTCTTATTGGCAGACTCGACAGCCTTGGTTTCTCAAATGATTGCCTTGCCTGGTTTACCAACTACTTCTCTGATAGAGTTCAGTGTGTCAAATCGGAGGGCCTTCTGGCAGTCTCTATGGGGGTGCCACAGGCTTCAATTCTTGGGCCGACTCTCTTCTCTGTATACATCAATGATGTCGCTCTTGCTGCTGGTGATTCTCTGATCCACCTCTATGCAGATGAAACCATTCTGTATACTTCTGGCCCCTCGTTGGACACTGTGTTAACTAACCTCCAGACGAGCTTCAATGCCATGCAACTCTCCTTCCGTGGCCTCCAACTGCTCTTAAATGCAAGTAAAACCAAATGCATGTTATTCAATCGGTCACTGCCTGCACCTGCCCGCCGGTCCAGCATCACTACTCTGGACGGCTCTGACTTAAAATACGTGGACAACTACAAATACCTAGGTGTCTGGTTAGACTGTAAACTCTCCTTCCAGACTCACATAAAGCATCTCCAATCCAAAATTAAATCTAGAATCGGCTTCCTATATCGCAACAAAGCATCCTTCACTCATGCTGCCAAACACACCCTCGTAAAACTGACTATCCTACCGACCCTCGACTTCAGCGATGTCATCTATAAAATAGCCTCCAACACTCTACTCAACAAATAGGATGCAGTCTATCACAGGGCCATCCGTTTTGTCACCAAAGCCCCATATACTACACACCATTGCGACCTGTATGCTCTCGTTGGTTGGCCCTCGCTTCATACTCATCGCCAAACCCACTGGCTCCAGGTCATCTACAAGTCTCTGCTCATCATAGCAGCACCCACTCGTAGCACGCGCTCCAGCAGGTATATCTCACTGGTCACCCCCAAAGCCAATTCCTCCATTGGTCGCCTTTCCTTCCAGTTCTCTGCTGCCAATGACTGGAACGAACTGCAAAAATCACTGAAGCTGGAGACTCATATATCCCTCACTAGCTTTAAGCACCAGCTGTCAGAGCAGCTCACAGATCACTGCAGCTGTACATAGCCCATCTGTAAACAGCCCATCTATCTACCTACCTCATCCCCATACTGTATTTATTTATTTATCTTGCTCCTTTGCACCCCAGTATCTCTACTTGCACATTCATCTATCATTCCAGTGTTTAATTGCTATATTGTAATTACTTCGCCACCATGGCCTATTTATTGCCTTAACTCCCTTATCTTACCTCATTTGCACTCACTGTATATAGACTTTTTTTTCTCCTATTTTTTCTACTGTATTATTGACTGTATGTTTTGTTTATTCCACGTGTAACTCTGTGTTGTTGTATGTGTCGAATTGCTATGATTTATCTTGGCCAGGTCGCAGTGGCAAATGAGAACTTGTTCTCAACTAGCCTACCTGGTTAAATAAAGGTGAAATAAAAATAAAATTAAAATAATTGGATTAGAAGGAGTAGCCCATATGTCCCATAGGCAGTCAAAGGAAAACAACTTCATCTCCTGTGATTCTTAAAAGGCTGTTTCCACGCTGCTCCTCTATCAATAACCTATAATATTATATTACGAAAAATACCTTATCTTAACTTCCATTCCAAGTTCCTCTATCAGGAGCAACAAACAAAAAAACTCCCGACCAGTCCTTCCCCCTGGTGGTCTAACCCAGTATCATGTAAATACAGATATGTTTTTACAAATTATGGATAGGATATGTGCTGTATTAGGACTTTATTCGAGGGCACAATTCAACAATTAGCTTAAACTTTAAATTCATATTATACAAAGAGACAGTACAAAGTTAGCTGACTACATTTTAAAGACTACAAGCCCCAAGATCCGGAAGTAGTTTAGAATGACTCTGACGTCACGCTCCAGGAAATTGCTGTATGTACACAATGGATCTTCGATGAAGTTAGTAAGAGCTTGTTGTTGTTTTTCTAAACGACAACTTAAGTTCATATCAATGTAGCTTGTTCTGTAGCCTTTGCATTTCATCAAACGTTTTGGCGTAATTTACTATTTGTTTTCTCCTAAATACTGACCGCTAGATAGTTGAGCTATATGTAACGTTAGCTAGCTAGCGTTAGATGATTAGTTTCCATCTACCCAATTTCTCTCTATAGCTCAATGTGTTTTAATAGAGTTACCTAGCTAATGATGTTCTCGGTTTGACTAACGAGTTAGAATGGCAAACTAAGCCAGCCAGTCCTCGCATATTTAGCTAGCTAACTAGTGTGTTTGATCGATGGCACTGATACTTCTGCTTTTGTCCGTTGGAGGAAGATGACAGAGTAGGGGAATGACGCGCTGACTGAGCCACCAGACCACAGCGGGAACCGCGACTGACTGACGGACAGAACAGCGAGGCAGATAAAGAAGAGGAAGAATGCCGAGGAGAAAACAGTCAAACCCACAGCCCGTGAAATGTAAGTAAAGTGTAGTAGCCTAGCTAGTTACTAGTCATGCTATCGACTGGGTAGTGAAGGAGTTATCACAAAGCTAACTAGCTGGATGTCCTTTGAGTCTTGGTTACATCTTTCAATGTCAGAGATATGTTGCTATGTGTACGTACTACAGGACTGATCCCTGGCTTATGGATGGTAACTAGATCAACTGTAACCTAAAATCAAATCTGACTTTCGTGCTGATTTGAAGTCTTGGGTTTGGATACTAACATTATATTTATATCTAACTTTGATACAGAATTAGGTCATTTAGTGAGCGAGTTGAGGTGTACACAGTTGCTAAAGCCCCACCAGTTTACACAACTGAACAGACTTTTTTTTTTTCTCCTGTGTGTGTGTGTGTCATGCGTGTGTGCATGATTTATATGTTGGGTCACCTGGTGTCGTCATCCTCTTTCCTCTCACGGATGTGTGTTTCTCATCCTGTCTTTCTGTGTGTGTGTGTTTCATCTCATCCTGGACTTCCTCTCTTCCTCCTCTACTTCTTGTCTCCACTTTCTCTACAGGCTCACCCCTACCTGACCTCGTCTCTCTCTCTCTATCTTTCCCTCTCTCTTTCACTCTCTCCCGCTCTCCCCCCTCTCTGTCCCGCTCTCCCCCCTCTCTCCCTCCCCCCTCCACTCTCAATCCCTCCCCCGCCCCATTTCCTCCCTCCCCGCCCCCTTTCCTCCCTCCTCTATCTCACTCTCCCTCTGTCCTTCCCTACCTCTCTCTCTCCTCCCTCCCTCTCCATCTCTCCTCCCCCCTCCCTCTGCCCTCTCCTGTGTGTGTGTGTGTGTGTGTATTGCAGTGGACAGTGTAGTGTAACTAGTGGTGTGACGGACCGTAGTTGATCCGTGATCTGTACGGATCACCCCCCACGGTTCGGAACGCATGTGAACCGCGGATCAATTGCAAAGTTTAACCATCATAGTATGAAATACAGTTTTACTGCAGCTGTTACTTTTTAAAGTAATAGTTGCAGTGAAAAGATAAAGACAATACAAATATGTGCTGTGTTTTACTCTGAAGGTTGATTTGATTATTTTTTTTTAAAGCAGTTGTGTGTACTGTTCACGTGAACGGGGCATGTTTAATCCCAACAAATCAATCCTGGATGCTCGCGTTGCAAAAAAAGCAAAGGAGAAAAAAGCGCAGTGACAGCCATGGCTGGCGGAGGAGCTGAACAACTGGAAAAGCCTCCCGCTTCATTTAAGTCTCATGTATGGGAGCATTTTGGCTTCCCTGTCAAATATGACGACGGAAGAAGGGTGGTGGACAACACCACTACGGTGTGTAGGCATTGTGCTAATGGAAATACATGGAGCGTGGCCACACATTTAAAACGTCATCACCCTGTTGTGTAACAGGAGCCAACTCAGCCAAGAGACAACTTCTCACCGCGGCATTTAAGCCATTTGCTGCAGAATCAGACCAGGCTAAAGCCCTCACCAAATCTATTGGGATGTTGATCGCTGCAGACATGAGGCCATACTTTGTTGTGGAAAACAAAGGGTTTAAACATATGGTGAAAGTGCTTGAGCCACGCTACGAAATCCCCTGGCGCATCCACTTCAGTATGAAGATCGTGCCAGGTCTTTATGAACAGGAACAATATCAAAATTGTCGACAAATTATCCAAGGCATCCTCTGTTGCCCTCACCTCAGATGGGTGGACGTCCAGGGTAACAGAAAGCTACGTGACTGTGACTGCTCACTACACCACAGAGGAGTGGACCTCCAGGGTAACAGAAAGCTACGTGTCTGTGACTGCTCACTACACCACAGAGGAGTGGACCTCCAGGGTAACGGAAAGCTACATGACTGTGACTGTTCACTACACCACAGAGGAGTGGACCTCCAGGGTAACAGAAAGCTACATGACTGTGACTGTTCACTACACCACAGAGGAGTGGACCTCCAGGGTAACGGAAAGCTACGTGACTGTGACTGCTCACTACACCACAGAGGAGTGGACGTCCAGGGTAACGGAACGCTACGTGACTGTGACTGCTCACTTCACCACAGAGGAGTGGGAGATGTGAAGTCCTGTGTTACAGACACTCCTCCTCTATGAGAGTCACACAGGCACAAATCTGGCGCAGGTATTGCTAGGAGCAGTAGCAGAGTGGAAGCTAGAGAGGCCCAATAGAAATATCCCAACCACCACAGATAGTACCAAGAACCAAGTAAATGCAGTGAAAGAAGCTGGACTGGGGCCACAGATAGCTTTCTTTGCACATGTGATCAATTTAGCATTCCGAAGGGGAATCTCAGTGAACCAGAAGGACCACCTCCTTGGGAGGATCAGGAAGGTGGTTTCCTTTTTCCACCGAAGCACAACAGCCGCTCATGTGCTTAACACCAAGCAGGAAATGTTACAGCTACCGACCCACAAGCTCATACACCATGTCACAACAAGATGGAACTCCACTTATGACATGTTGGAGCGCCAGCTTGAGCAGCAGGAAGCTGTATACTCTGCACTGACAGACAAGACCCTGGAAAAAATATAAAGACATCGTCACCTTGTCTGATGATGACGTGAAAGTGGCAGAGGAGGTTCTCCAGGTGCTCAAACTCCTCAAAACGGTTACAACCCTATTGAGCACTGAAACTGCACCGTCTGTGTCCATGATCCTACCTCTGAAAACAAGGATTCTACAATCCATGGCCCCAAGTGAGGAAGACAGCACCATCACTAGAGATGTCAAGGCTGCCATTAGAGAGGACCTGAACCCCAGATACCCCCCTAATGTACAGGACTACCTTCATAGATCTACTGCACGGTCCGGCAGCCGTCGCAAGCCCGTCTCCCAGACCCGCTCCCTGCCCTGTCTGTTCAAGTCCCTGTCTCACCTAGACCCTGCCCTACAGCGGAGGACATACAGTGATCTCACCACTGAGACCGTGGCCACTGAAGAGGTAAAACAATGTAAAATAAGAGTGAATTACTTCCATAATAAATATACTGCAGTCTAATGTTAGTCTATTGCTATTAGAATAATACTTTGTTGATTTGGAATAATAATGGCTTTTATTAAATGTTATTGCCACATTTTATAGTTCTATGAAAATAAATAATTAGTTTAATAGATCAAGTCATTTTCTCTGCAGGGTCAAGCCACAGAGCTGACAGGAGCAGACTCACAGGCATCTCCTCCACAAAATCATTTAGCCATGAAGGAGTTTTTCGGGGAGACCTTTGCGAGCAAGGACACAGACAAGACGTTTGCCAACACCATCAAAGAGGGGGTGGCATCCTACAAGGCATCAAGCGGCATTCCACTGGATGGTGATCCACTGGCATGGTGGAAAAGCGTGTAAATACCCTCACATTGCCATGATGACAAGAGGCTACCTGGCTGTGCCTGGCACTTCAGTTCCTAGTGAGAGGGTGTTCTCCACGGCAGGGGACATAGTGACTGTAAAGAGGTCTACCCTCTCTCCAGACAATGTAGACATCCTCATATATTTTTTTTTTTTACAAGAATTTGAAGTTATAAGCTCAGGTCTGCTTTGCTTTCTTTACTTTTGTTTGATGGTGTGGACACAGGCAATTTTTTCATTCACTAATTGTTCACAGGAAGAATGTATCATGCCTCACTTTAATTTAACAATTGAGTATTGAATATTTTTGTTTTAAGATTTTTGCTTTAAGTGTTCTTTAAGTAATAAATGGAAAGCAAAGTTATATTTGTCGCCTTTTTTTTTTTTTTTTTGCTGGTCAGAAAATGATCCGATCCGTGAAGCAAAACCGTGATCCGAACCGTGAGTTTTGTGATCCGTTGCACCACTAAGTTTATGATGTGTATTATAGTAGACAGTGTAGTGTAATGATGACAATGTGAATGTGTTGCAGTAGACGGTGTGGAGTGTAATGGTGACTGTGTTGCAGTAGACGGTGTGGAGTGTAATGATGACTGTGTTGCAGTAGACGGTGTGGAGTGTAATGGTGACTGTGTGTTGCAGTAGACGGTGTGGAGTGTAATGATGACTGTGTGTTGCAGTAGACGGTGTGGAGTGTAATGATGACTGTGTTGCAGTAGACGGTGTGGAGTGTAATGATGACTGTGTGTTGCAGTAGACGGTGTGGAGTGTAATGATGACTGTGTGTTGCAGTAGACGGTGTGGAGTGTAATGGTGACTGTGTTGCAGTAGACGGTGTGGAGTGTAATGATGACTGTGTGTTGCAGTAGACGGTGTGGAGTGTAATGATGACTGTGTTGCAGTAGACGGTGTGGAGTGTAATGATGACTGTGTTGCAGTAGACGGTGTGGAGTGTAATGATGACTGTGTGTTGCAGTAGACGGTGTGGAGTGTAATGATGACTGTGTGTTGCAGTAGACGGTGTGGAGTGTAATGATGACTGTGTTGCAGTAGACTGTGTGGAGTGTAATGATGACTGTGTTGCAGTAGACGGTGTGGAGTGTAATGATGACTGTGTGTTGCAGTAGACGGTGTGGAGTGTAATGGTGACTGTGTGTTGCAGTAGACGGTGTGGAGTGTAATGGTGACTGTGTGTTGCAGTAGACGGTGTGGACTGTAATGGTGACTGTGTTGCAGTAGACGGTGTGGAGTGTAATGGTGACTGTGTGTTGCAGTAGACGGTGTGGAGTGTAATGGTGACTGTGTGTTGCAGTAGACGGTGTGGAGTGTAATGATGACTGTGTTGCAGTAGACGGTGTGGAGTGTAATGATGACTGTGTGTTGCAGTAGACGGTGTGGAGTGTAATGGTGACTGTGTGTTGCAGTAGACGGTGTGGAGTGTAATGGTGACTGTGTGTTGCAGTAGACGGTGTGGAGTGTAATGATGACTGTGTGTTGCAGTAGACGGTGTGGAGTGTAATGATGACTGTGTGTTGCAGTAGACGGTGTGGAGTGTAATGGTGACTGTGTTGCAGTAGACGGTGTGGAGTGTAATGATGACTGTGTGTTGCAGTAGACGGTGTGGAGTGTAATGATGACTGTGTTGCAGTAGACGGTGTGGAGTGTAATGATGACTGTGTTGCAGTAGACGGTGTGGAGTGTAATGATGACTGTGTGTTGCAGTAGACGGTGTGGAGTGTAATGGTGACTGTGTTGCAGTAGACGGTGTGGAGTGTAATGGTGACTGTGTTGCAGTAGACGGTGTGGAGTGTAATGATGACTGTGTGTTGCAGTAGACGGTGTGGAGTGTAATGGTGATTGTGTGTTGCAGTAGACGGTGTGGAGTGTAATGATGACTGTGTTGCAGTAGACGGTGTGGAGTGTAATGATGACTGTGTGTTGCAGTAGACGGTGTGGAGTGTAATGGTGACTGTGTTGCAGTAGACGGTGTGGAGTGTAATGATGACTGTGTGTTGCAGTAGACGTTGTGGAGTGTAATGATGACTGTGTGTTGCAGTAGACGGTGTGGAGTATAATGGTGACTGTGTTGCAGTAGACGGTGTGGAGTGTAATGGTGACTGTGTGTTGCAGTAGACGGTGTGGAGTGTAATGATGACTGTGTTGCAGTAGACGGTGTGGAGTGTAATGATGACTGTGTTGCAGTAGACGGTGTGGAGTGTAATGATGACTGTGTGTTGCAGTAGACGGTGTGGAGTGTAATGGTGACTGTGTTGCAGTAGACGGTGTGGAGTGTAATGGTGACTGTGTGTTGCAGTAGACGGTGTGGAGTGTAATGGTGACTGTGTGTTGCAGTAGACGGTGTGGAGTGTAATGGTGACTGTGTGTTGCAGTAGACGGTGTGGAGTGTAATGGTGACTGTGTGTTGCAGTAGACGGTGTGGAGTGTAATGGTGACTGTGTGTTGCAGTAGACGGTGTGGAGTGTAATGATGACTGTGTTGCAGTAGACGGTGTGGAGTGTAATGATGACTGTGTTGCAGTAGACGGTGTGGAGTGTAATGATGACTGTGTGTTGCAGTAGACGGTGTGGAGTGTAATGGTGACTGTGTTGCAGTAGACGGTGTGGAGTGTAATGGTGACTGTATGTTGCAGTAGACGGTGTGGAGTGTAATGGTGACTGTGTGTTGCAGTAGACGGTGTGGAGTGTAATGGTGACTGTGTGTTGCAGTAGACGGTGTGGAGTGTAATGGTGACTGTGTGTTGCAGTAGACGGTGTGGAGTGTAATGGTGACTGTGTTGCAGTAGACGGTGTGGAGTGTAATGGTGACTGTGTGTTGCAGTAGACGGTGTGGAGTGTAATGGTGACTGTGTGTTGCAGTAGACGGTGTGGAGTGTAATGGTGACTGTGTGTTGCAGTAGACGGTGTGGAGTGTAATGATGACTGTGTTGCAGTAGACGGTGTGGAGTGTAATGGTGACTGTGTTGCAGTAGACGGTGTGGAGTGTAATGGTGACTGTGTTGCAGTAGACGGTGTGGAGTGTAATGGTGACTGTGTTCCATTAGACGGTGTTGAGTGTAATGATGACTGTGTGTTGCAGTAGACGGTGTGGAGTGTAATGGTGACTGTGTTGCAGTAGACGGTGTGGAGTGTAATGATGACTGTGTTGCAGTAGACGGTGTGGAGTGTAATGGTGACTGTGTTGCTGTAGACGGTGTGGAGTGTAATGATGACTGTGTGTTGCAGTAGACGGTGTGGAGTATAATGGTGACTGTGTTGCAGTAGACGGTGTGGAGTGTAATGGTGACTGTGTTGCTGTAGACGGTGTGGAGTGTAATGATGACTGTGTGTTGCAGTAGACGGTGTGGAGTATAATGGTGACTGTGTTGCAGTAGACGGTGTGGAGTGTAATGGTGACTGTGTGTTGCAGTAGACGGTGTGGAGTGTAATGGGGACTGTGTTGCAGTAGACGGTGTGGAGTGTAATGGTGAATGTGTTGCAGTAGACGGTGTGGAGTGTAATGATGACTGTGTGTTGCAGTAGACGGTGTGGAGTGTAATGGTGACTGTGTTGCAGTAGACGGTGTGGAGTGTAATGATGACTGTGTGTTGCAGGAGACGGTGTGGAGTGTAATGATGACTGTGTGTTGCAGTAGACGGTGTGGAGTGTAATGGTGACTGTGTGTTGCAGTAGACGGTGTGGAGTGTAATGGTGACTGTGTGTTGCAGTAGACGGTGTGGAGTGTAATGATGACTGTGTGTTGCAGTAGACGGTGTGGAGTGTAATGATGACTGTGTGTTGCAGTAGACGGTGTGGAGTGTAATGGTGACTGTGTTGCAGTAGACGGTGTGGAGTGTAATGATGACTGTGTGTTGCAGTAGACGGTGTGGAGTGTAATGGTGACTGTGTTGCAGTAGACGGTGTGGAGTGTAATGGTGACTGTGTTGCAGTAGACGGTGTGGAGTGTAATGGTGACTGTGTTGCAGTAGACGGTGTGGAGTGTAATGATGACTGTGTGTTGCAGTAGACGGTGTGGAGTGTAATGGTGATTGTGTGTTGCAGTAGACGGTGTGGAGTGTAATGATGACTGTGTTGCAGTAGACGGTGTGGAGTGTAATGATGACTGTGTGTTGCAGTAGACGGTGTGGAGTGTAATGGTGACTGTGTTGCAGTAGACGGTGTGGAGTGTAATGATGACTGTGTTGCAGTAGACGGTGTGGAGTGTAATGGTGACTGTGTTGCAGTAGACGGTGTGGAGTGTAATGGTGACTGTGTTGCAGTAGACGGTGTGGAGTGTAATGATGACTGTGTGTTGCAGTAGACGGTGTGGAGTGTAATGGTGACTGTGTTGCAGTAGACGGTGTGGAGTGTAATGATGACTGTGTGTTGCAGGAGACGGTGTGGAGTGTAATGATGACTGTGTGTTGCAGTAGACGGTGTGGAGTGTAATGGTGACTGTGTGTTGCAGTAGACGGTGTGGAGTGTAATGGTGACTGTGTGTTGCAGTAGACGGTGTGGAGTGTAATGATGACTGTGTGTTGCAGTAGACGGTGTGGAGTGTAATGATGACTGTGTGTTGCAGTAGACGGTGTGGAGTGTAATGGTGACTGTGTTGCAGTAGACGGTGTGGAGTGTAATGATGACTGTGTGTTGCAGTAGACGGTGTGGAGTGTAATGATGACTGTGTTGCAGTAGACGGTGTGGAGTGTAATGGTGACTGTGTTGCAGTAGACGGTGTGGAGTGTAATGGTGACTGTGTTGCAGTAGACGGTGTGGAGTGTAATGATGACTGTGTGTTGCAGTAGACGGTGTGGAGTGTAATGGTGATTGTGTGTTGCAGTAGACGGTGTGGAGTGTAATGATGACTGTGTTGCAGTAGACGGTGTGGAGTGTAATGATGACTGTGTGTTGCAGTAGACGGTGTGGAGTGTAATGGTGACTGTGTTGCAGTAGACGGTGTGGAGTGTAATGATGACTGTGTGTTGCAGTAGACGGTGTGGAGTGTAATGATGACTGTGTTGCAGTAGACGGTGTGGAGTGTAATGATGACTGTGTTGCAGTAGACGGTGTGGAGTGTAATGATGACTGTGTGTTGCAGTAGACGGTGTGGAGTGTAATGGTGACTGTGTTGCAGTAGACGGTGTGGAGTGTAATGATGACTGTGTGTTGCAGTAGACGGTGTGGAGTGTAATGATGACTGTGTTGCAGTAGACGGTGTGGAGTGTAATGATGACTGTGTTGCAGTAGACGGTGTGGAGTGTAATGATGACTGTGTGTTGCAGTAGACGGTGTGGAGTGTAATGATGACTGTGTGTTGCAGTAGACGGTGTGGAGTGTAATGATGACTGTGTTGCAGTAGACTGTGTGGAGTGTAATGATGACTGTGTTGCAGTAGACGGTGTGGAGTGTAATGATGACTGTGTGTTGCAGTAGACGGTGTGGAGTGTAATGGTGACTGTGTGTTGCAGTAGACGGTGTGGAGTGTAATGGTGACTGTGTGTTGCAGTAGACGGTGTGGAGTGTAATGGTGACTGTGTTGCAGTAGACGGTGTGGAGTGTAATGGTGACTGTGTGTTGCAGTAGACGGTGTGGAGTGTAATGGTGACTGTGTGTTGCAGTAGACGGTGTGGAGTGTAATGATGACTGTGTTGCAGTAGACGGTGTGGAGTGTAATGATGACTGTGTGTTGCAGTAGACGGTGTGGAGTGTAATGGTGACTGTGTGTTGCAGTAGACGGTGTGGAGTGTAATGGTGACTGTGTGTTGCAGTAGACGGTGTGGAGTGTAATGATGACTGTGTGTTGCAGTAGACGGTGTGGAGTGTAATGATGACTGTGTGTTGCAGTAGACGGTGTGGAGTGTAATGGTGACTGTGTTGCAGTAGACGGTGTGGAGTGTAATGATGACTGTGTGTTGCAGTAGACGGTGTGGAGTGTAATGATGACTGTGTTGCAGTAGACGGTGTGGAGTGTAATGATGACTGTGTTGCAGTAGACGGTGTGGAGTGTAATGATGACTGTGTGTTGCAGTAGACGGTGTGGAGTGTAATGGTGACTGTGTTGCAGTAGACGGTGTGGAGTGTAATGGTGACTGTGTTGCAGTAGACGGTGTGGAGTGTAATGATGACTGTGTGTTGCAGTAGACGGTGTGGAGTGTAATGGTGATTGTGTGTTGCAGTAGACGGTGTGGAGTGTAATGATGACTGTGTTGCAGTAGACGGTGTGGAGTGTAATGATGACTGTGTGTTGCAGTAGACGGTGTGGAGTGTAATGGTGACTGTGTTGCAGTAGACGGTGTGGAGTGTAATGATGACTGTGTGTTGCAGTAGACGTTGTGGAGTGTAATGATGACTGTGTGTTGCAGTAGACGGTGTGGAGTATAATGGTGACTGTGTTGCAGTAGACGGTGTGGAGTGTAATGGTGACTGTGTGTTGCAGTAGACGGTGTGGAGTGTAATGATGACTGTGTTGCAGTAGACGGTGTGGAGTGTAATGATGACTGTGTTGCAGTAGACGGTGTGGAGTGTAATGATGACTGTGTGTTGCAGTAGACGGTGTGGAGTGTAATGGTGACTGTGTTGCAGTAGACGGTGTGGAGTGTAATGGTGACTGTGTGTTGCAGTAGACGGTGTGGAGTGTAATGGTGACTGTGTGTTGCAGTAGACGGTGTGGAGTGTAATGGTGACTGTGTGTTGCAGTAGACGGTGTGGAGTGTAATGGTGACTGTGTGTTGCAGTAGACGGTGTGGAGTGTAATGGTGACTGTGTGTTGCAGTAGACGGTGTGGAGTGTAATGATGACTGTGTTGCAGTAGACGGTGTGGAGTGTAATGATGACTGTGTTGCAGTAGACGGTGTGGAGTGTAATGATGACTGTGTGTTGCAGTAGACGGTGTGGAGTGTAATGGTGACTGTGTTGCAGTAGACGGTGTGGAGTGTAATGGTGACTGTATGTTGCAGTAGACGGTGTGGAGTGTAATGGTGACTGTGTGTTGCAGTAGACGGTGTGGAGTGTAATGGTGACTGTGTGTTGCAGTAGACGGTGTGGAGTGTAATGGTGACTGTGTGTTGCAGTAGACGGTGTGGAGTGTAATGGTGACTGTGTTGCAGTAGACGGTGTGGAGTGTAATGGTGACTGTGTGTTGCAGTAGACGGTGTGGAGTGTAATGGTGACTGTGTGTTGCAGTAGACGGTGTGGAGTGTAATGGTGACTGTGTGTTGCAGTAGACGGTGTGGAGTGTAATGATGACTGTGTTGCAGTAGACGGTGTGGAGTGTAATGGTGACTGTGTTGCAGTAGACGGTGTGGAGTGTAATGGTGACTGTGTTGCAGTAGACGGTGTGGAGTGTAATGGTGACTGTGTTCCATTAGACGGTGTTGAGTGTAATGATGACTGTGTGTTGCAGTAGACGGTGTGGAGTGTAATGGTGACTGTGTTGCAGTAGACGGTGTGGAGTGTAATGATGACTGTGTTGCAGTAGACGGTGTGGAGTGTAATGGTGACTGTGTTGCTGTAGACGGTGTGGAGTGTAATGATGACTGTGTGTTGCAGTAGACGGTGTGGAGTATAATGGTGACTGTGTTGCAGTAGACGGTGTGGAGTGTAATGGTGACTGTGTTGCTGTAGACGGTGTGGAGTGTAATGATGACTGTGTGTTGCAGTAGACGGTGTGGAGTATAATGGTGACTGTGTTGCAGTAGACGGTGTGGAGTGTAATGGTGACTGTGTGTTGCAGTAGACGGTGTGGAGTGTAATGGGGACTGTGTTGCAGTAGACGGTGTGGAGTGTAATGGTGAATGTGTTGCAGTAGACGGTGTGGAGTGTAATGATGACTGTGTGTTGCAGTAGACGGTGTGGAGTGTAATGGTGACTGTGTTGCAGTAGACGGTGTGGAGTGTAATGATGACTGTGTGTTGCAGGAGACGGTGTGGAGTGTAATGATGACTGTGTGTTGCAGTAGACGGTGTGGAGTGTAATGGTGACTGTGTGTTGCAGTAGACGGTGTGGAGTGTAATGGTGACTGTGTGTTGCAGTAGACGGTGTGGAGTGTAATGATGACTGTGTGTTGCAGTAGACGGTGTGGAGTGTAATGATGACTGTGTGTTGCAGTAGACGGTGTGGAGTGTAATGGTGACTGTGTTGCAGTAGACGGTGTGGAGTGTAATGATGACTGTGTGTTGCAGTAGACGGTGTGGAGTGTAATGGTGACTGTGTTGCAGTAGACGGTGTGGAGTGTAATGGTGACTGTGTTGCAGTAGACGGTGTGGAGTGTAATGGTGACTGTGTTGCAGTAGACGGTGTGGAGTGTAATGATGACTGTGTGTTGCAGTAGACGGTGTGGAGTGTAATGGTGACTGTGTGTTGCAGTAGACGGTGTGGAGTGTAATGATGACTGTGTTGCAGTAGACGGTGTGGAGTGTAATGATGACTGTGTGTTGCAGTAGACGGTGTGGAGTGTAATGGTGACTGTGTTGCAGTAGACGGTGTGGAGTGTAATGATGACTGTGTTGCAGTAGACGGTGTGGAGTGTAATGGTGACTGTGTTGCAGTAGACGGTGTGGAGTGTAATGGTGACTGTGTTGCAGTAGACGGTGTGGAGTGTAATGATGACTGTGTGTTGCAGTAGACGGTGTGGAGTGTAATGGTGACTGTGTTGCAGTAGACGGTGTGGAGTGTAATGATGACTGTGTGTTGCAGGAGACGGTGTGGAGTGTAATGATGACTGTGTGTTGCAGTAGACGGTGTGGAGTGTAATGGTGACTGTGTGTTGCAGTAGACGGTGTGGAGTGTAATGGTGACTGTGTGTTGCAGTAGACGGTGTGGAGTGTAATGATGACTGTGTGTTGCAGTAGACGGTGTGGAGTGTAATGATGACTGTGTGTTGCAGTAGACGGTGTGGAGTGTAATGGTGACTGTGTTGCAGTAGACGGTGTGGAGTGTAATGATGACTGTGTGTTGCAGTAGACGGTGTGGAGTGTAATGATGACTGTGTTGCAGTAGACGGTGTGGAGTGTAATGGTGACTGTGTTGCAGTAGACGGTGTGGAGTGTAATGGTGACTGTGTTGCAGTAGACGGTGTGGAGTGTAATGATGACTGTGTGTTGCAGTAGACGGTGTGGAGTGTAATGGTGATTGTGTGTTGCAGTAGACGGTGTGGAGTGTAATGATGACTGTGTTGCAGTAGACGGTGTGGAGTGTAATGATGACTGTGTGTTGCAGTAGACGGTGTGGAGTGTAATGGTGACTGTGTTGCAGTAGACGGTGTGGAGTGTAATGATGACTGTGTGTTGCAGTAGACGGTGTGGAGTGTAATGATGACTGTGTTGCAGTAGACGGTGTGGAGTGTAATGATGACTGTGTTGCAGTAGACGGTGTGGAGTGTAATGATGACTGTGTGTTGCAGTAGACGGTGTGGAGTGTAATGGTGACTGTGTTGCAGTAGACGGTGTGGAGTGTAATGGTGACTGTGTGTTGCAGTAGACGGTGTGGAGTGTAATGGTGACTGTGTGTTGCAGTAGACGGTGTGGAGTGTAATGGTGACTGTGTGTTGCAGTAGACGGTGTGGAGTGTAATGGTGACTGTGTGTTGCAGTAGACGGTGTGGAGTGTAATGGTGACTGTGTTGCAGTAGACGGTGTGGAGTGTAATGGTGACTGTGTGTTGCAGTAGACGGTGTGGAGTGTAATGGTGACTGTGTGTTGCAGTAGACGGTGTGGAGTGTAATGGTGACTGTGTGTTGCAGTAGACGGTGTGGAGTGTAATGGTGACTGTGTTGCAGTAGACGGTGTGGAGTGTAATGGTGACTGTGTTGCAGTAGACGGTGTGGAGTGTAATGGTGACTGTGTGTTGCAGTAGACGGTGTGGAGTGTAATGGTGACTTTGTTGCAGTAGACGGTGTGGAGTGTAATGGTGACTGTGTGTTGCAGTAGACGGTGTGGAGTGTAATGGTGACTGTGTTGCAGTAGACGGTGTGGAGTGTAATGATGACTGTGTGTTGCAGTAGACGGTGTGGAGTGTAATGATGACTGTGTGTTGCAGTAGACGGTGTGGAGTGTAATGATGACTGTGTTGCAGTAGACGGTGTGGAGTGTAATGATGACTGTGTTGCAGTAGACGGTGTGGAGTGTAATGATGACTGTGTGTTGCAGTAGACGGTGTGGAGTGTAATGGTGACTGTGTTGCAGTAGACGGTGTGGAGTGTAATGGTGACTGTGTGTTGCAGTAGACGGTGTGGAGTGTAATGGTGACTGTGTGTTGCAGTAGACGGTGTGGAGTGTAATGGTGACTGTGTGTTGCAGTAGACGGTGTGGAGTGTAATGGTGACTGTGTGTTGCAGTAGACGGTGTGGAGTGTAATGGTGACTGTGTTGCAGTAGACGGTGTGGAGTGTAATGGTGACTGTGTGTTGCAGTAGACGGTGTGGAGTGTAATGGTGACTGTGTGTTGCAGTAGACGGTGTGGAGTGTAATGGTGACTGTGTGTTGCAGTAGACGGTGTGGAGTGTAATGATGACTGTGTTGCAGTAGACGGTGTGGAGTGTAATGGTGACTGTGTTGCAGTAGACGGTGTGGAGTGTAATGGTGACTGTGTGTTGCAGGAGACGGTGTGGAGTGTAATGGTGACTGTGTTGCAGTAGACGGTGTGGAGTGTAATGGTGACTGTGTGTTGCAGTAGACGGTGTGGAGTGTAATGGTGACTGTGTTGCAGTAGACGGTGTGGAGTGTAATGATGACTGTGTTGCAGTAGACGGTGTGGAGTGTAATGGTGACTGTGTTGCTGTAGACGGTGTGGAGTGTAATGATGACTGTGTGTTGCAGTAGACGGTGTGGAGTATAATGGTGACTGTGTTGCAGTAGACGGTGTGGAGTGTAATGGTGACTGTGTTGCTGTAGACGGTGTGGAGTGTAATGATGACTGTGTGTTGCAGTAGACGGTGTGGAGTATAATGGTGACTGTGTTGCAGTAGACGGTGTGGAGTGTAATGGTGACTGTGTGTTGCAGTAGACGGTGTGGAGTGTAATGGTGACTGTGTTGCAGTAGACGGTGTGGAGTGTAATGGTGAATGTGTTGCAGTAGACGGTGTGGAGTGTAATGATGACTGTGTGTTGCAGTAGACGGTGTGGAGTGTAATGGTGACTGTGTTGCAGTAGACGGTGTGGAGTATAATGGTGACTGTGTGTTGCAGGAGACGGTGTGGAGTGTAATGATGACTGTGTGTTGCAGTAGACGGTGTGGAGTGTAATGATGACTGTGTGTTGCAGTAGACGGTGTGGAGTGTAATGATGACTGTGTGTTGCAGTAGACGGTGTGGAGTGTAATGGTGACTGTGTGTTGCAGTAGACGGTGTGGAGTGTAATGGTGACTGCGTGTTGCAGTAGACGGTGTGGAGTGTAATGATGACTGCGTGTTGCAGTAGACGGTGTGGAGTGTAATGATGACTGTGTGTTGCAGGAGACGGTGTGGAGTGTAATGGTGACTGTGTTGCAGTAGACGGTGTGGAGTGTAATGGTGACTGTGTGTTGCAGTAGACGGTGTGGAGTGTAATGGTGACTGTGTTGCAGTAGACGGTGTGGAGTGTAATGGTGACTGTGTGTTGCAGGAGACGGTGTGGAGTGTAATGATGACTGTGTGTTGCAGTAGACGGTGTGGAGTGTAATGATGACTGTGTGTTGCAGTAGACGGTGTGGAGTGTAATGATGACTGTGTGTTGCAGTAGACGGTGTGGAGTGTAATGGTGACTGTGTGTTGCAGTAGACGGTGTGGAGTGTAATGGTGACTGCGTGTTGCAGTAGACGGTGTGGAGTGTAATGGTGACTGCGTGTTGCAGTAGACGGTGTGGAGTGTAATGATGACTGTGTGTTGCAGTAGACGGTGTGGAGTGTAATGGTGACTGTGTGTTGCAGTAGACGGTGTGGAGTGTAATGGTGACTGTGTGTTGCAGTAGACGGTGTGGAGTGTAATGGTGACTGTGTGTTGCAGTAGACGGTGTGGAGTGTAATGGTGACTGTGTTGCAGTAGACTGTGTGGAGTGTAATGATGACTGTGTGTTGCAGTAGACGGTGTGGAGTGTAATGATGACTGTGTTGCAGTAGACGGTGTGGAGTGTAATGATGACTGTGTGTTGCAGTAGACGGTGTGGAGTGTAATGATGACTGTGTGTTGCAGTAGACGGTGTGGAGTGTAATGGTGACTGTGTTGCAGTAGACGGTGTGGAGTGTAATGATGACTGTGTGTTGCAGTAGACGGTGTGGAGTGTAATGATGACTGTGTGTTGCAGTAGACGGTGTGGAGTGTAATGATGACTGTGTGTTGCAGTAGACGGTGTGGAGTGTAATGGTGACTGTGTTGCAGTAGACGGTGTGGAGTGTAATGATGACTGTGTGTTGCAGTAGACGGTGTGGAGTGTAATGGTGACTGTGTTGCAGTAGACGGTGTGGAGTGTAATGGTGACTGTGTTGCAGTAGACGGTGTGGAGTGTAATGGTGACTGCGTGTTGCAGTAGACGGTGTGGAGTGTAATGATGACTGCGTGTTGCAGTAGACGGTGTGGAGTGTAATGATGACTGTGTTGCAGTAGACGGTGTGGAGTGTAATGATGACTGTGTGTTGCAGTAGACGGTGTGGAGTGTAATGGTGACTGTGTTGCAGTAGACGGTGTGGAGTGTAATGGTGACTGTGTGTTGCAGTAGACGGTGTGGAGTGTAATGGTGACTGTGTTGCAGTAGACGGTGTTGAGTGTAATGATGACTGTGTTGCAGTAGACGGTGTGGAGTGTAATGATGACTGTGTGTTGCAGTAGACGGTGTGGAGTGTAATGATGACTGTGTGTTGCAGTAGACGGTGTGGAGTGTAATGATGACTGTGTGTTGCAGTAGACGGTGTGGAGTGTAATGGTGACTGTGTTGCAGTAGACGGTGTGGAGTGTAATGATGACTGTGTGTTGCAGTAGACGGTGTGGAGTGTAATGATGACTGTGTGTTGCAGTAGACGGTGTGGAGTGTAATGATGACTGTGTGTTGCAGTAGACGGTGTGGAGTGTAATGGTGACTGTGTGTTGCAGTAGACGGTGTGGAGTGTAATGATGACTGTGTTGCAGTAGACGGTGTGGAGTGTAATGATGACTGTGTTGCAGTAGACGGTGTGGAGTGTAATGATGACTGTGTGTTGCAGTAGACGGTGTGGAGTGTAATGATGACTGTGTGTTGCAGTAGACGGTGTGGAGTGTAATGGTGACTGTGTTGCAGTAGACGGTGTGGAGTGTAATGATGACTGTGTGTTGCAGTAGACGGTGTGGAGTGTAATGGTGACTGCGTGTTGCAGTAGACGGTGTGGAGTGTAATGATGACTGCGTGTTGCAGTAGACGGTGTGGAGTGTAATGGTGACTGTGTTGCAGTAGACGGTGTGGAGTGTAATGATGACTGTGTGTTGCAGTAGACGGTGTGGAGTGTAATGGTGACTGTGTTGCAGTAGACGGTGTGGAGTGTAATGGTGACTGTTTTACAGTAGACAGTGTGGAGTGTAATGGTGACTGTGTGTTGCAGTAGACGGTGTGGAGTGTAATGATGACTGCGTGTTGCAGTAGACGGTGTGGAGTGTAATGATGACTGTGTTGCAGTAGACGGTGTGGAGTGTAATGATGACTGTGTGTTGCAGTAGACGGTGTGGAGTGTAATGATGACTGTGTGTTGCAGTAGACGGTGTGGAGTGTAATGGTGACTGTGTTGCAGTAGACGGTGTGGAGTGTAATGATGACTGTGTGTTGCAGTAGACGGTGTGGAGTGTAATGATGACTGTGTGTTGCAGTAGACGGTGTGGAGTGTAATGATGACTGTGTGTTGCAGTAGACGGTGTGGAGTGTAATGGTGACTGTGTGTTGCAGTAGACGGTGTGGAGTGTAATGATGACTGTGTTGCAGTAGACGGTGTGGAGTGTAATGATGACTGTGTTGCAGTAGACGGTGTGGAGTGTAATGATGACTGTGTGTTGCAGTAGACGGTGTGGAGTGTAATGATGACTGTGTGTTGCAGTAGACGGTGTGGAGTGTAATGGTGACTGTGTTGCAGTAGACGGTGTGGAGTGTAATGATGACTGTGTGTTGCAGTAGACGGTGTGGAGTGTAATGGTGACTGCGTGTTGCAGTAGACGGTGTGGAGTGTAATGATGACTGCGTGTTGCAGTAGACGGTGTGGAGTGTAATGGTGACTGTGTTGCAGTAGACGGTGTGGAGTGTAATGATGACTGTGTGTTGCAGTAGACGGTGTGGAGTGTAATGGTGACTGTGTTGCAGTAGACGGTGTGGAGTGTAATGGTGACTGTTTTACAGTAGACAGTGTGGAGTGTAATGGTGACTGTGTGTTGCAGTAGACGGTGTGGAGTGTAATGATGACTGCGTGTTGCAGTAGACGGTGTGGAGTGTAATGATGACTGTGTTGCAGTAGACGGTGTGGAGTGTAATGATGACTGTGTGTTGCAGTAGACGGTGTGGAGTGTAATGGTGACTGTGTTGCAGTAGACGGTGTGGAGTGTAATGGTGACTGTGTGTTGCAGTAGACGGTGTGGAGTGTAATGGTGACTGTGTGTTGCAGTAGACGGTGTGGAGTGTAATGATGACTGTGTGTTGCAGTAGACGGTGTGGAGTGTAATGGTGACTGTGTGTTGCAGTAGACGGTGTGGAGTGTAATGATGACTGTGTTGCAGTAGACGGTGTGGAGTGTAATGATGACTGTGTTGCAGTAGACGGTGTGGAGTGTAATGATGACTGTGTGTTGCAGTAGACGGTGTGGAGTGTAATGATGACTGTGTGTTGCAGTAGACGGTGTGGAGTGTAATGGTGACTGTGTTGCAGTAGACGGTGTGGAGTGTAATGATGACTGTGTGTTGCAGTAGACGGTGTGGAGTGTAATGGTGACTGCGTGTTGCAGTAGACGGTGTGGAGTGTAATGATGACTGCGTGTTGCAGTAGACGGTGTGGAGTGTAATGATGACTGTGTTACAGTAGACGGTGTGGAGTGTAATGATGACTGTGTGTTGCAGTAGACGGTGTGGAGTGTAATGGTGACTGTGTTGCAGTAGACGGTGTGGAGTGTAATGGTGACTGTGTGTTGCAGTAGACGGTGTGGAGTGTAATGGTGACTGTGTTGCAGTAGACGGTGTTGAGTGTAATGATGACTGTGTTGCAGTAGACGGTGTGGAGTGTAATGATGACTGTGTGTTGCAGTAGACGGTGTGGAGTGTAATGATGACTGTGTGTTGCAGTAGACGGTGTGGAGTGTAATGGTGACTGTGTTGCAGTAGACGGTGTGGAGTGTAATGGTGAATGTGTTGCAGTAGACGGTGTGGAGTGTAATGATGACTGTGTGTTGCAGTAGACGGTGTGGAGTGTAATGGTGACTGTGTTGCAGTAGACGGTGTGGAGTGTAATGATGACTGTGTGTTGCAGTAGACGGTGTGGAGTGTAATGATGACTGTGTGTTGCAGTAGACGGTGTGGAGTGTAATGATGACTGTGTGTTGCAGTAGACGGTGTGGAGTGTAATGGTGACTGTGTGTTGCAGTAGACGGTGTGGAGTGTAATGATGACTGTGTTGCAGTAGACGGTGTGGAGTGTAATGATGACTGTGTTGCAGTAGACGGTGTGGAGTGTAATGATGACTGTGTGTTGCAGTAGACGGTGTGGAGTGTAATGATGACTGTTTGTTGCAGTAGACGGTGTGGAGTGTAATGGTGACTGTGTTGCAGTAGACGGTGTGGAGTGTAATGATGACTGTGTGTTGCAGTAGACGGTGTGGAGTGTAATGGTGACTGTGTTGCAGTAGACGGTGTGGAGTGTAATGGTGACTGTTTTACAGTAGACAGTGTGGAGTGTAATGGTGACTGTGTGTTGCAGTAGACGGTGTGGAGTGTAATGATGACTGCGTGTTGCAGTAGACGGTGTGGAGTGTAATGATGACTGTGTTGCAGTAGACGGTGTGGAGTGTAATGATGACTGTGTTGCAGTAGACGGTGTGGAGTGTAATGATGACTGTGTGTTGCAGTAGACGGTGTGGAGTGTAATGGTGACTGTGTTGCAGTAGACGGTGTGGAGTGTAATGGTGACTGTGTGTTGCAGTAGACGGTGTGGAGTGTAATGGTGACTGTGTGTTGCAGTAGACGGTGTGGAGTGTAATGATGACTGTGTGTTGCAGTAGACGGTGTGGAGTGTAATGATGACTGTGTTGCAGTAGACGGTGTGGAGTGTAATGGTGACTGTGTTGCAGGAGACGGTGTGGAGTGTAATGGTGACTGTGTTGCAGTAGACGGTGTGGAGTGTAATGATGACTGTGTTGCAGTAGACGGTGTGGAGTGTAATGATGACTGTGTTGCAGTAGACGGTGTGGAGTGTAATGATGACTGTGTGTTGCAGTAGACGGTGTGGAGTGTAATGATGACTGTGTGTTGCAGTAGACGGTGTGGAGTGTAATGGTGACTGTGTTGCAGTAGACGGTGTGGAGTGTAATGGTGACTGTGTGTTGCAGTAGACGGTGTGGAGTGTAATGATGACTGTGTGTTGCAGTAGACGGTGTGGAGTGTAATGATGACTGTGTGTTGCAGTAGACGGTGTGGAGTGTAATGGTGACTGTGTGTTGCAGTAGACGGTGTGGAGTGTAATGATGACTGTGTTGCAGTAGACGGTGTGGAGTGTAATGATGACTGTGTTGCAGTAGACGGTGTGGAGTGTAATGATGACTGTGTGTTGCAGTAGACGGTGTGGAGTGTAATGATGACTGTGTGTTGCAGTAGACGGTGTGGAGTGTAATGGTGACTGTGTGTTGCAGTAGACGGTGTGGAGTGTAATGATGACGTGTGTTGCAGTAGACGGTGTGGAGTGTAATGGTGACTGTGTTGCAGTAGACGGTGTGGAGTGTAATGATGACTGTGTGTTGCAGTAGACGGTGTGGAGTGTAATGATGACTGTGTGTTGCAGTAGACGGTGTGGAGTGTAATGATGACTGTGTGTTGCAGTAGACGGTGTGGAGTGTAATGGTGACTGTGTGTTGCAGTAGACGGTGTGGAGTGTAATGATGACTGTGTTGCAGTAGACGGTGTGGAGTGTAATGATGACTGTGTTGCAGTAGACGGTGTGGAGTGTAATGATGACTGTGTGTTGCAGTAGACGGTGTGGAGTGTAATGATGACTGTGTGTTGCAGTAGACGGTGTGGAGTGTAATGGTGACTGTGTTGCAGTAGACGGTGTGGAGTGTAATGATGACTGTGTGTTGCAGTAGACGGTGTGGAGTGTAATGGTGACTGCGTGTTGCAGTAGACGGTGTGGAGTGTAATGATGACTGCGTGTTGCAGTAGACGGTGTGGAGTGTAATGGTGACTGTGTTGCAGTAGACGGTGTGGAGTGTAATGATGACTGTGTGTTGCAGTAGACGGTGTGGAGTGTAATGGTGACTGTGTTGCAGTAGACGGTGTGGAGTGTAATGGTGACTGTTTTACAGTAGACAGTGTGGAGTGTAATGGTGACTGTGTGTTGCAGTAGACGGTGTGGAGTGTAATGATGACTGCGTGTTGCAGTAGACGGTGTGGAGTGTAATGATGACTGTGTTGCAGTAGACGGTGTGGAGTGTAATGATGACTGTGTGTTGCAGTAGACGGTGTGGAGTGTAATGGTGACTGTGTTGCAGTAGACGGTGTGGAGTGTAATGATGACTGTGTTGCAGTAGACGGTGTGGAGTGTAATGATGACTGTGTTGCAGTAGACGGTGTGGAGTGTAATGATGACTGTGTGTTGCAGTAGACGGTGTGGAGTGTAATGATGACTGTGTGTTGCAGTAGACGGTGTGGAGTGTAATGGTGACTGTGTTGCAGTAGACGGTGTGGAGTGTAATGATGACTGTGTGTTGCAGTAGACGGTGTGGAGTGTAATGGTGACTGTGTTGCAGTAGACGGTGTGGAGTGTAATGGTGACTGTGTTTACAGTAGACGGTGTGGAGTGTAATGGTGACTGTGTGTTGCAGTAGACGGTGTGGAGTGTAATGGTGACTGTGTTGCAGTAGACGGTGTGGAGTGTAATGGTGACTGTTTTGCAGTAGACGGTGTGGAGTGTAATGGTGACTGTGTGTTGCAGTAGACGGTGTGGAGTGTAATGGTGACTGTTTTACAGTAGACAGTGTGGAGTGTAATGGTGACTGTGTGTTGCAGTAGACGGTGTGGAGTGTAATGATGACTGCGTGTTGCAGTAGACGGTGTGGAGTGTAATGATGACTGTGTGTTGCAGTAGACGGTGTGGAGTGTAATGGTGACTGTGTTGCAGTAGACGGTGTGGAGTGTAATGGTGACTGTGTGTTGCAGTAGACGGTGTGGAGTGTAATGGTGACTGTGTGTTGCAGTAGACGGTGTGGAGTGTAATGATGACTGTGTGTTGCAGTAGACGGTGTGGAGTGTAATGATGACTGTGTTGCAGTAGACGGTGTGGAGTGTAATGGTGACTGTGTTGCAGGAGACGGTGTGGAGTGTAATGGTGACTGTGTTGCAGTAGACGGTGTGGAGTGTAATGATGACTGTGTTGCAGTAGACGGTGTGGAGTGTAATGATGACTGTGTTGCAGTAGACGGTGTGGAGTGTAATGATGACTGTGTGTTGCAGTAGACGGTGTGGAGTGTAATGATGACTGTGTGTTGCAGTAGACGGTGTGGAGTGTAATGGTGACTGTGTTGCAGTAGACGGTGTGGAGTGTAATGGTGACTGTGTGTTGCAGTAGACGGTGTGGAGTGTAATGATGACTGTGTGTTGCAGTAGACGGTGTGGAGTGTAATGATGACTGTGTGTTGCAGTAGACGGTGTGGAGTGTAATGATGACTGTGTGTTGCAGTAGACGGTGTGGAGTGTAATGGTGACTGTGTGTTGCAGTAGACGGTGTGGAGTGTAATGATGACTGTGTTGCAGTAGACGGTGTGGAGTGTAATGATGACTGTGTTGCAGTAGACGGTGTGGAGTGTAATGATGACTGTGTGTTGCAGTAGACGGTGTGGAGTGTAATGATGACTGTGTGTTGCAGTAGACGGTGTGGAGTGTAATGGTGACTGTGTGTTGCAGTAGACGGTGTGGAGTGTAATGATGACTGTGTTGCAGTAGACGGTGTGGAGTGTAATGGTGACTGTGTTGCAGTAGACGGTGTGGAGTGTAATGATGACTGTGTGTTGCAGTAGACGGTGTGGAGTGTAATGATGACTGTGTGTTGCAGTAGACGGTGTGGAGTGTAATGATGACTGTGTGTTGCAGTAGACGGTGTGGAGTGTAATGATGACTGTGTGTTGCAGTAGACGGTGTGGAGTGTAATGATGACTGTGTTGCAGTAGACGGTGTGGAGTGTAATGATGACTGTGTTGCAGTAGACGGTGTGGAGTGTAATGATGACTGTGTGTTGCAGTAGACGGTGTGGAGTGTAATGATGACTGTGTGTTGCAGTAGACGGTGTGGAGTGTAATGGTGACTGTGTTGCAGTAGACGGTGTGGAGTGTAATGATGACTGTGTGTTGCAGTAGACGGTGTGGAGTGTAATGGTGACTGCGTGTTGCAGTAGACGGTGTGGAGTGTAATGATGACTGCGTGTTGCAGTAGACGGTGTGGAGTGTAATGGTGACTGTGTTGCAGTAGACGGTGTGGAGTGTAATGATGACTGTGTGTTGCAGTAGACGGTGTGGAGTGTAATGGTGACTGTGTTGCAGTAGACGGTGTGGAGTGTAATGGTGACTGTTTTACAGTAGACAGTGTGGAGTGTAATGGTGACTGTGTGTTGCAGTAGACGGTGTGGAGTGTAATGATGACTGCGTGTTGCAGTAGACGGTGTGGAGTGTAATGATGACTGTGTTGCAGTAGACGGTGTGGAGTGTAATGATGACTGTGTGTTGCAGTAGACGGTGTGGAGTGTAATGGTGACTGTGTTGCAGTAGACGGTGTGGAGTGTAATGGTGACTGTGTGTTGCAGTAGACGGTGTGGAGTGTAATGGTGACTGTGTGTTGCAGTAGACGGTGTGGAGTGTAATGATGACTGTGTGTTGCAGTAGACGGTGTGGAGTGTAATGGTGACTGTGTGTTGCAGTAGACGGTGTGGAGTGTAATGATGACTGTGTTGCAGTAGACGGTGTGGAGTGTAATGATGACTGTGTTGCAGTAGACGGTGTGGAGTGTAATGATGACTGTGTGTTGCAGTAGACGGTGTGGAGTGTAATGATGACTGTGTGTTGCAGTAGACGGTGTGGAGTGTAATGGTGACTGTGTTGCAGTAGACGGTGTGGAGTGTAATGATGACTGTGTGTTGCAGTAGACGGTGTGGAGTGTAATGGTGACTGCGTGTTGCAGTAGACGGTGTGGAGTGTAATGATGACTGCGTGTTGCAGTAGACGGTGTGGAGTGTAATGATGACTGTGTTGCAGTAGACGGTGTGGAGTGTAATGATGACTGTGTGTTGCAGTAGACGGTGTGGAGTGTAATGGTGACTGTGTTGCAGTAGACGGTGTGGAGTGTAATGGTGACTGTGTGTTGCAGTAGACGGTGTGGAGTGTAATGGTGACTGTGTTGCAGTAGACGGTGTGGAGTGTAATGGTGACTGTGTTGCAGTAGACGGTGTTGAGTGTAATGATGACTGTGTTGCAGTAGACGGTGTGGAGTGTAATGATGACTGTGTGTTGCAGTAGACGGTGTGGAGTGTAATGATGACTGTGTGTTGCAGTAGACGGTGTGGAGTGTAATGGTGACTGTGTTGCAGTAGACGGTGTGGAGTGTAATGGTGAATGTGTTGCAGTAGACGGTGTGGAGTGTAATGATGACTGTGTGTTGCAGTAGACGGTGTGGAGTGTAATGGTGACTGTGTTGCAGTAGACGGTGTGGAGTGTAATGATGACTGTGTGTTGCAGTAGACGGTGTGGAGTGTAATGATGACTGTGTGTTGCAGTAGACGGTGTGGAGTGTAATGATGACTGTGTGTTGCAGTAGACGGTGTGGAGTGTAATGGTGACTGTGTGTTGCAGTAGACGGTGTGGAGTGTAATGATGACTGTGTTGCAGTAGACGGTGTGGAGTGTAATGATGACTGTGTTGCAGTAGACGGTGTGGAGTGTAATGATGACTGTGTGTTGCAGTAGACGGTGTGGAGTGTAATGATGACTGTGTGTTGCAGTAGACGGTGTGGAGTGTAATGGTGACTGTGTTGCAGTAGACGGTGTGGAGTGTAATGATGACTGTGTGTTGCAGTAGACGGTGTGGAGTGTAATGGTGACTGTGTTGCAGTAGACGGTGTGGAGTGTAATGGTGACTGTTTTACAGTAGACAGTGTGGAGTGTAATGGTGACTGTGTGTTGCAGTAGACGGTGTGGAGTGTAATGATGACTGCGTGTTGCAGTAGACGGTGTGGAGTGTAATGATGACTGTGTTGCAGTAGACGGTGTGGAGTGTAATGATGACTGTGTTGCAGTAGACGGTGTGGAGTGTAATGATGACTGTGTGTTGCAGTAGACGGTGTGGAGTGTAATGGTGACTGTGTTGCAGTAGACGGTGTGGAGTGTAATGGTGACTGTGTGTTGCAGTAGACGGTGTGGAGTGTAATGGTGACTGTGTGTTGCAGTAGACGGTGTGGAGTGTAATGATGACTGTGTGTTGCAGTAGACGGTGTGGAGTGTAATGGTGACTGTGTTGCAGTAGACGGTGTGGAGTGTAATGGTGACTGTGTGTTGCAGTAGACGGTGTGGAGTGTAATGGTGACTGTGTGTTGCAGTAGACGGTGTGGAGTGTAATGATGACTGTGTTGCAGTAGACGGTGTGGAGTGTAATGGTGACTGTGTTGCAGTAGACGGTGTGGAGTGTAATGGTGACTGTGTGTTGCAGGAGACGGTGTGGAGTGTAATGGTGACTGTGTTGCAGTAGACGGTGTGGAGTGTAATGATGACTGTGTTGCAGTAGACGGTGTGGAGTGTAATGATGACTGTGTTGCAGTAGACGGTGTGGAGTGTAATGATGACTGTGTTGCAGTAGACGGTGTGGAGTGTAATGATGACTGTGTGTTGCAGTAGACGGTGTGGAGTGTAATGATGACTGTGTGTTGCAGTAGACGGTGTGGAGTGTAATGGTGAATGTGTTGCAGTAGACGTTGTGGAGTGTAATGATGACTGTGTGTTGCAGTAGACGGTGTGGAGTGTAATGGTGACTGTGTTGCAGTAGACGGTGTGGAGTGTAATGGTGACTGTGTGTTGCAGGAGACGGTGTGGAGTGTAATGATGACTGTGTGTTGCAGTAGACGGTGTGGAGTGTAATGATGACTGTGTGTTGCAGTAGACGGTGTGGAGTGTAATGGTGACTGTGTGTTGCAGTAGACGGTGTGGAGTGTAATGGTGACTGTGTGTTGCAGTAGACGGTGTGGAGTGTAATGATGACTGTGTTGCAGTAGACGGTGTGGAGTGTAATGGTGACTGTGTTGCAGTAGACGGTGTGGAGTGTAATGGTGACTGTGTGTTGCAGGAGACGGTGTGGAGTGTAATGGTGACTGTGTTGCAGTAGACGGTGTGGAGTGTAATGGTGACTGTGTTGCAGTAGACGGTGTGGAGTGTAATGATGAATGTGTGTTGCAGTAGACGGTGTGGAGTGTAATGGTGACTGTGTTGCAGTAGACGGTGTGGAGTGTAAGGGTGACTGTGTTGCAGTAGACGGTGTTGAGTGTAATGATGACTGTGTTGCAGTAGACGGTGTGGAGTGTAATGATGACTGTGTGTTGCAGTAGACGGTGTGGAGTGTAATGATGACTGTGTGTTGCAGTAGACGGTGTGGAGTGTAATGATGACTGTGTGTTGCAGTAGACGGTGTGGAGTGTAATGGTGACTGTGTTGCAGTAGACGGTGTGGAGTGTAATGGTGAATGTGTTGCAGTAGACGTTGTGGAGTGTAATGATGACTGTGTGTTGCAGTAGACGGTGTGGAGTGTAATGGTGACTGTGTTGCAGTAGACGGTGTGGAGTGTAATGGTGACTGTGTGTTGCAGGAGACGGTGTGGAGTGTAATGATGACTGTGTGTTGCAGTAGACGGTGTGGAGTGTAATGGTGACTGTGTTGCAGTAGACGGTGTGGAGTGTAATGATGACTGTGTTGCAGTAGACGGTGTGGAGTGTGATCCAGGATGCCTGGTTCTGGACAGTGACTTCCTGCTTAGTGGAGAGCTCTGTGAGTTTGGAGACACGGAGATCATGGGGCTGGACAGAGACACAGGTCAGACACACACACACACACACATACACACACACACACGGATTTCCGAGTCCTTGACTAAATGCTGTTGTATGCCCTCTACCAGCTATGACAGAGTTCTCTCTGAGTGATGAAAGCTCCAGCCTTCCAGCTCCGGATGACTCCACCTTCCCAGCATTCCTCTCCTGTAAGGGGTGTGGTCAACTGATTGGGGCCGACCTTGACCTAGGAGCGGGACTACACTTGGGGGTGGGACTCTACTGCACGACCTGTGAGGAGGACGTCCAATCAGAATCGCACACAGCCTTGGAGGATACCTCACAAGGGGAGGAGTCAACCCCAGCTGTCCAATCCCATGCGGTGCAAGACAGGAAGAGAAGTAAGGCGGGAGATGAAGAAGCCTGTATGAAGGTGTACACATGCTCTCTGTGTAGTTTCTCCTCTCGCTACTCCAACCATCTAAAACGCCACATGAGAACCCATGATGGAGAGAAGCCCTACCGCTGTCCCCACTGCCCCTACGCCTCTACACAGAGGGTCAACCTGCAGAGACACACACGCACACACACCGGGGAGAAGCCCTACCTCTGCAACGCCTGCAGCTATGCCTGTAGTTCCCTGGGGAACCTGCGGAGGCACCAGCGCTCACACAGCCAGGAACCCCGTGCGCAACGCACACACACACTGATGAGACGCAGCAGACGAAAACACACACACCGAGGAAACGCTGAAGTTAAGAGCACACAGTCAGGCATGTACAAACACACAAGGGTCCCGTATGACTCAGTTGGTAGAGCATGGCGCTTGCAACACCAGGGTTGTGGGTTCCATTCCCGGCTCCACCCATATTTGAAATGTATGCACGCATGACTAAGTCGCTTTGACCAAAAGTATGTGGACACTTGCTCGTCAAACATCTCAATCAAAAATCCTAGGCGTTAATAGGGAGTTGGTCCCCTTAATATGGAGTTGGTCCCCCTCCCATTGCTGCTATAACAGCCTCCACTCTTCTGGGAAGGCTTTTCACTAGAGGTTGGAACATTGCTGCAGGGACTTGATTCCATTCAGTCACAAGAGCATTAGTGAGGTCGGGCACTGATGTTGGGTGATTAGACCTGGCTAACAGTCGGCGTTCCAATTAATCCCAAAGGTGTTCGATGCGGTTGAGGTCAGGGCTCTGTGCAGAGCAGTTAAGTTCTTCCACACTGATCTCGACAAAACATTTCTGTATGGAACTTGCTTTGTGCACAGGTGTATTGTCATGCTGAAACAGGAAAGGGCCTTCCCCAAAATTTTGCCACAAAGTTGGAAGCACAGAATTGTCTAGAATGTCATTGTATTTTGTAGCGTTAAAATTTCCCTTCACTGGAACTAAGCCCAAACCAATAAAAACATCCCCAGGCCATTATTCCTCCTCCACCAAACGTTACAGCTGGCACTATGCAAGAACAGATTATTTTTACGGTCAACTGTAAGTGCTACAGCAGTCGGCGGTCCCGTTATGTGAGCTTGTGTGGCCTACCACTTCGCGGCTGAGCTGTTGTTGCTCCTAGATATTTACACTTCACAATAACAGCACTTACATTTGACCGGGGCAGCTCTAGCAGGACAGAAATTTGAGGAACTGACTTGTTGGAAAGGTGGCGTCCTATGACAGTGCACGTTTAAAGTTACTGAGGTCTTCAGTAAGGCCATTCTACTGCCAATGGAGATTGAATGGCTGTGTGTTTGATTTTATACTAGAGGTCGACCGATTATGATTTTAATACCGATACCGATTATTGGAGGTCCAAAAAGGCCGATGCCGATTTAAAAATATATATATATATATTCATTCAGTATTGTTGTAATTGTCATTATTACAAATATTTTTTATTTTTTATTTTTGTACAAAATTATTATATATATAATAATTCCACCATATATAATATATATATATAATAATTTTGTACAAAAATAAATAAATAAATTATTTGTAATAATGACAATTACAACAATACTGAATGAACACTTATTTTAACTTAATATAATACATCAATAAAATCAATTTAGCCTCAAATAAATAATGAAACATGTTCAATTTGGTTTAAATAATGCAAAAACAAAGTGTTGGAGAAGAAAGTAAAAGTGCAATATGTGCCATGTAAGAAAGCTAACGTTTAAGTGCCTTGCAAAGGAACATGGGAACATATGAAAGCTGGTGGTTCCTTTTAACATGAGTCTTCAATATTCCCAGGTAAGAAGTTTTAGGTTGTAGTTATTATAGGAATTATAGGACTATTTCTCTCTATACGATTTGTTTTTCATATACCTTTGACTATTGGATGTTCTTATAGGCACTTTAGTATTGCCAGTGTAACAGTATAGCTTCCGTCCCTCTCCTCGCTCGAACCAGGAACACATCGACAACAGCCACCCTCGAAGCAGCGTTACCCATGTAGAGCAAGGGGAACAACTACTCCAAGTCTCAGAGCAAGTGACGTTTGAAACACTATTAGCGCGCACCTCGCTAACTAGCTAGCCATTTCACATCGGTTACACCAGCCTAATCTTGGGAGTTGATAGGCTTGAAGGGGTGGGTATAATTTGTGGAACGTTCCAACAGGAATCTGTTCAAAAACGTAAAGTTAAAGATTGCCAACCAACAACGCATACAAAGTAGCAACGCATACAAACCTAGCTAACTAGCTGCCGAATAGGCATCAACTCACCACATAGCTTATTCTTAATGTTTGTCCATAGGGAACCAGAGTGAGGACAGACATTTTTCGGAATAAACGTGATGAGTGAAAAACGCAATGAAATAGACCACTCCCTACCCGGTATCGTATTCTGCCGCAATACAACTTTGTATGCGTAGTTTTTTTGACAACCTTGTTATTTATGAAGTTTTTGGAATAGATTCCTGTTGGAACGTTCCACAAATTATACCCACCCGGCTTGAAGTCAAACAGCGCAATGCTTGAAGCACAGCGAAGAGCTGCTGCTGGCAAAACACACGAAAGTGCTGTTTGAATGAATGCTTACGAGCCTGCTGCTGCCTACCACCGCTCAGTCAGACTGCTCTATCAAATCATAGACTTAATTATAATATAATAAACACACAGAAATACAAGCCTTAGATCATTAATATGGTCGAATCCGGAAACTATCATCTCAAAAAGAAAACGTTTTTTCTTTCAGTGAAATACGGAACCGTTCCGTATTTTATCTAACGGGTGGCATCCCTAAGTCTAAATATTCCTGTTACATTGCACAACCTTCTATGTTATGTCATAATTACGTAAAATTCTGGCAAATTAGTTCGCAACGACCCAAGCGGCCCAAACTGTTGCATATACCCTGACTCTGCGTGCAATGAACGCAAGAGAAGTGACACAATTTCATGTTAGCAGGTAATATTAACTAAATATGCAGGTTTAAAAATATATACTTGTGTATTGATTTTAAAGAAAGGCATTGATGTTTATGGTTAGGTACATTGGTGCAACGACAGTGCTTTTTTCGCAAATGCGCTTGTTAAATCATCATCCATTTGTTGAAGTAGGTTGTGATTCGATGAGAAATTAACAGGCACCACATATGCAACGCAGGACACGTTAGATAAACTAGTAATATCATCAACCATGTGTAGTTAACTAGTGATTATGTTAAGATTGATAGTTTGTTATAAGGTAAGTTTAATGCTAGCTAGCAACTTACCTTGGCTTCTTGCTGCCCTCACGTAACAAGTAGTCAGCCTGCCATGCAGGCTCCTCGTGGAGTGCAATGTAAGGCAGGTGGTTAGAGCGTTGGACTAGTAACCGGAGGGTTGCAAAAACGAATCCCCGAATCCCCCCTGAACAAGGCAGTTAACCCCCGTTCCTTGGCCGTCATTATTCTTAATCTGACTTGCCTGGTTAAAAAAAGGCGTAATAAAAAAAAATGTCAAATCGGTGGCCAAAAATACCGAATAAAAAAAAAATAATAATAATAAAAAAATTACAGTTCATATAAGGAAATCAGACAATGTCAATAAATGAATTAGGCCCTAGTCTATGGATTTCCCCTGACTGGGCAGGGGAGCAGCCATGGGTAGGTCTGAGAGGGCGCGTGGGAGCCGGGAGCCAGGCCCAGCCAATCAGAATTATTTTTTCCCAACAAAGTAGCTTTATTACAGACAGAAATACTCCTCAGTTTCATCAGCTGTCCGGGTGGCTGGTCTCAGACGATCCCACAGGTATAAACACATTTGTGTACTACATTTTTGAGAAATCAGCTTTTTTTGTGGGAATGGAAAATGTTTGGGATCTTTTATTTCAGCTCATGAAACATGGGACCAACACTTGACATGTTGCGTTTTATATTTTTGTTCAGTATGTATGTATACGCCTGTCTGTCTGTCTGTCTGTCTGTCTGTCTGTCTGTCTGTCTGTCTGTCTGTCTGTCTGTCTGTCTGTCTGTCTGTCTGTCTGTCTGTCTGTCTGTCTGTCTGTCTGTCTGTCTGTCTGTCTGTCTGTCTGTCTGTCTGTCTGTCTGTCACCTTTACAACAAGTCAAACATTTGGACACACCTACTCATTCAAGGGTTTTCCTTTATTTTCACTATTTTCTACATTGTAGAATAATAGTGAAGACATCAAAACTATGAAATAACACATATGGAATCATGTAGTAACCAAAGAAGTGTTAAACAAATCCAAATATATTTTAGATTCTTCAAAGCCAGCCACCCTTTGCCTTGATGACAGCTCTGCACACTCTTGGCATTCTCTCAACCAGCTTCACCTGGAATGCTTTTCCAACAGTCTTGAAGGAGTTCCCACATATGCTGAGCACTTGTTGGCTGCTTTTCCTTCACTCTGCAGTCCAAACTCATCCCAAACCATCTCAATTGGGTTGAAGTTGGGTGATTGTGGAGGCCAGGTCATCTGATGAACCACTCCTTCTTGGTCAAATAGCTCTTACTCAGCCTGGAGGTGTGTTGGGCCATTGTCCTGTGGAGAAATAAAATATAGTCCCAGTAAGCTCAAACCAGATAGGATGGCGTATTGCTGCAAAATGCTGTGGTAGCCATGCTGGTTAAGTGTGCCTTAAATTTTAAATAAATGACCAGTGTCACCAGCAAAGCACCATCACACCTCCTCCATGCTTCATGGTCGGAACTACACATGCGGAGATCATCCGTTCACCACACCGCGTCTTACAAAGACACAGTGGTTGGGAGCAAAAATCACCAATTTGGACTCCAGACCGAAGGACAAATTTCCACCGGTCTAATGTCCATTGTTCATGTTACTTGGCCCAAGCAAGTCTCTTCCTCTTATTGGTGTCATTTAGTAGTGGTTTCTTTGCAGCAATTCCACCATGAAGGCCTGATTCACGCAGTCTCCTCTGAACAGTTGATGTTGAGATGTGTCTGTTACTTGAACTCTGTGAAGCATTTATTTGGGTTGCAATTTCTGGGGTTGGTAACTCTAATGAACTTATCCTCTGCAGCAGAGGCAACTCTGGGTCTTCCATTCCTGTGGCGGTCCTCATGAGAGCCAATCTCATCATAGCGCTTGATGGCTTTTTGCGACTGCACTTGAAGAAACTTTAAAAGTTCTTGAAATGTTCCGTATTGACTGACCTTCATGTGTTAAGGTAATGATGGACTGTCGTTCTCTTTCCTTATTTAAGGTGTTCTTGTCATAATATGGACATAGGCCCATTTGGTAAAAGACCATCTTCTGTATACCACCCTTACCTTGTCACAACACAACTGATTGGCTCAAACACATTAAGAAGGAAAGAAATTCCACAAATTAACAAGGCACATTTGTTAATTGAAAAGCATTCCAGGTGACTACCTCATGAAGCTGGTTAAGAGAATTCCAAGAGTGTGCAAAGCTGTCTTCAAGGCAAAGGGTGGATATTTGAAGAATCAAATATAAAATAGATTTGATTTAACACTTGATTTGTTTAACACTTCTTTGTTTACTACATGATTCCATATGTGTTATTTCATAGTTGTGATGTCTTCACTATTATTCTACAATGTAGAAAACAGTAAAAAATAAAGAAAAACCCTTGAATGAGTAGGTGTCCAAACTTTTGATTTGTACTATATATATATATATATATATATATATATATATATATATATATATATATAGATAGATAGATAGATAGATAGATAGATAGATAGATATGCATTACACACACCTGTTCAACATATTTACCGAACCAGCATTAATGGTCCTCACTCAAACTGGGAGTGATACGTTAGAGGATAGTTTTAGTGAGAACATTATGGACTGTAGCACACAGCTCAGAGTGAAAGGAGAAGTGTTGGTTACCTTCCTGAAACTGTTAAAAAAAGAGGAAGAAGCTCTGTTTGGTTGGCTGGTTACTGAACTTAAGATCTTTGGGGGTTGTGTGTCGGGCTGTAACGCCTAATTCAAATGAAACATATTTTTTTAAGCACTTGAAGGCACATGCTCGCGCTGGAAATAGAATGCAAATGAGCGAACAGACGGGCGGCAAGCGTCTACGGTGTCGTAACGCTTTAAATTCGAAAGCAAGTCTATATTTTACACGTCTAAGCGGAACACTGCTTTTAAAACAGGGGGATCAAACTCATTCCACGGAGGACCGAGTGTTTGCAGATGTTTTTTTTTCTCCCTTTCAATTAACCTAGACAACCAGGTGAAGGGTCACTAATTAGTGACCTCCATGTATCAATCAAGTACAAGGGAGGAGCGGAACCCCACGGACACCCTCCCTGGAATGAGTTTGACACCTGCTTTAAAATAAGCAGATACATTGCGGATAAATTGTGTGGTTCGATTTAGAAAAGCAATTGTTATGTTCTTCCATATACTAAGTAGATTAAATGTTGACCTGTAAAGCTAAGGTTATTCAATCAAATAGACAACATTTTTACATTTGTCATTTAGCAGATGCTCTTATCCAGAGTGACTTACAGTAGTGAATGCATACATTTCATATTATTTATTTTTTTCTGTACTAGATATTTGAAAACAATTGCAGCTTAGCTGTATTGATTTTCATCATAGGCATATAACCTAGGCAACTGGACAACTGGAGGACTCTGATTTCATGACAGAATAACGTTACTCTTTGTAGATGAAGTGAGCTAGCAAAGCAGCAACAGTTTAGCACAGGTGAGGTGAGTCAAAGGGGCTACATAGCAAACAAATACACTGCTCAAAAAAATAAAGGGAACACTTAAACAACACAATGTAACTCCAAGTCAATCACACTTCTGTGAAATCAAACTGTCCACTTAGGAAGCAACACTGATTGACAATACATTTCACATGCTGTTGTGCAAATGGAATAGACAACAGGTGGAAATTATAGGCAATTAGCAAGACACCCCCAATAAAGGAGTGGTTCGGCAGGTGGTGACCACAGACCACTTCTCAGTTCTTATGCTTCCTGGCTGATGTTTTGGTCACTTTTGAATGCTGGCGGTGCTTTCACTCTAGTGGTAGCATGAGACGGAGTCTACAACCCACACAAGTGGCTCAGGTAGTGCAGATCATCCAGGATGGCTCATCAATGCGAGCTGTGGCAAGAAGGTTTGCTGTGTCTGTCAGCGTAGTGTCCAGAGCATGGAGGCGCTACCAGGAGGCAGGCCAGTACATCAGGAGACGTGGAGGAGGCCGTAGGAGGGCAACAACCCAGCAGCAGGACCGCTACCTCCGCCTTTGTGCAAGGAGGAGCAGGAGGAGCACTGCCAGAGCCCTGCAAAATGACCTCCAGCAGGCCACAAATGTGCATGTGTCTGCTCAAACGGTCAGAAACAGACTCCATGAGGGTGGTATGAGGGCCTGACATCCACAGGTGGGGGTTGTGCTTACAGCCCAACACCGTGCAGGACGTTTGGCATTTGCCAGAGAACACCAAGATTGGCAAATTCGCCACTGGCGCCCTGTGCTCTTCACAGATGAAAGCCGGTTCACACTGAGCACATGTGACAGACGTGACAGAGTCTGGAGACGCCGTGGAGAACGTTCTGCTGCCTGCAACATCCTCCAGCATGACCGGTTTGGTGGTGGGTCAGTCATGGTGTGGGGTGGCATTTCTTTGGGGGGCAGCACAGCCCTCCATGTGCTCGCCAGAGGTAGCCTGACTGCCATTAGGTACCGAGATGAGATCCTCAGACCCCTTGTGAGACCATATGCTGGTGCGGTTGGCCCTGGGTTCCTCCTAATGCAAGACAATGCTAGACCTCATGTGGCTGGAGTGTGTCAGCAGTTCCTGCAAGAGGAAGGCATTGATGCTATGAACTGGCCCGCCCGTTCCCCAGACCTGAATCCAATTGAGCACATCTGGGACATCATGTCTCGCTTCATCCACCAACGCCACGTTGCACCACAGACTGTCCAGGAGTTGGCGGATGCTTTAGTCCAGGTCTGGGAGGAGATCCCTCAGGAGACCATCCGCCACCTCATCAGGAGCATGCCCAGGCGTTGTAGGGAGGTCATACAGGCACGTGGAGGCCACACACACTACTGAGCCTCATTTTGACTTGTTTTAAGGACATTACATCAAAGTTGGATCAGCCTGTAGTGTGGTTTTCCACTTTAATTTTGAGTGTGACTCCAAATCTAGACCTCCATGGGTTGATAAATTGGATTTCCATTGATTATTTTTGTGTGATTTTGTTGTCAGCACATTCAACTATGTAAAGAAAAAAGTATTTCATTCATTCAGATCTAGGATGTGTTATTTTAGTGTTCCCTTTATTTTTTTGAGCAGTATACATCTGTTTATTATGGATTGTCATGACGACGTTGGCATACGTTACGGAGTGCATTGACTCCGGCTACGCATGTACATTTCCCGCTGTTGACGGGTGTCTCTACGGTTCACCAAACCCACGGACCGTATGTGTATGCAGTTTTGGGGTCACGGTTCGGTTTTGAAACGCCATCCACAATATTCATCATTCACAAGGTTCCTGGCATTGTCTGTTGTGACAGGATTGTTATGTTGGGCCTCAAGTTTCCACTCTGATGCTGTGTTTGTAACCAAGTGGAAGGTGGGAATTTACCAGTTGTGAAGTCATAAATACCGGTTGAATGCATTCATGTGATTTTAACTCGTTGAGAAACACAGATTGGCTAATGGCCAACAAGCTGCGTACAGCCATCATGCTTGTAAACAAATTGCAGTGTTCAAAAAAATATTAATATATTGCTTTTTATAAATAGTGTTTTGTTACATTTAACTGCCTAAAATGCTGTTATAGAGGCCATTTCCTTAGTAGGTGACAAAGGTAGTTGTGTGTTAATGTGTGTGTACTGTTCTCTCCTTCAGATGCCGTGGTGTCAGACCTGACAGTGTGTATGAGGGAGGACTCTGATTTCCTCCAGAACCTAGGTTCTCCCTCCTCCGCTCCCCTCCCTGACCTCCTCTTCCCCCTCTGCTGTCGCTCCTGTGGCCTCACCCTGGAGGGAGAAGGAGGAGAGACAGAGGGGGAGGGTGGAGGGCAGGTGTGTAATAAATGTTCTGAGTCTCTCATCTCCAAGAAACCAGGGTCCCCCAGCCCCACTGACACACTCCAGTCAGAGGCCAGCAAGCTGTACCGCTGCCCTCTCTGCCCCTTCCTCTCCCTCTACCCCAACCACCTGGCCCGACACGCCCACACCCACAGCGGGGAGAAGCCCCACCGCTGCCCCCAGTGCCCCTACGCCTCGGCCCACCTGGACAACCTGAAACGCCACCTCCGGGTCCACACAGGGGAGAAGCCCTACCGCTGTCCCCAGTGCTCGTACGCCTGCGGGAACCTGGCCAATCTGAGGCGCCATGAGAGGATTCACTCTGGAGCCAAGCCGTTCCACTGCTCTGTGTGTGGCTACAGCTGTAACCAGAGTATGAACCTGAAGAGACACATGTTGAGACACACGGGGGAGAAGCCGTACGGCTGTGCTGAGTGTGACTACACCACGGGACACTGGGACAACTACAAACGCCACCAGAGGAAACACGGACACAACACTGACAGCTGGGACAAACACACACACCAGGATACTACAGCAGCAGACAGTTGGGACAAACACACACACCAGGACACTACAGCAGCAGACAGCTGGGACAAACACACACACCAGGACACTACAACAACACACAGCTGGGACAAACACACACACCAGGACACTACAACAACAGACAGCTGGGACAAACACACACACCAGGACACTACAACAACAGACAGCTGGGACAAACACACACACCAGGACACTACAGCAGCAGACAGCTGGGACAAACACACACACCAGGACACTACAGCAGCAGACAGCTGGGACAAACACACACACCAGGACACTACAGCAGCAGACAGCTGGGACAAACACACACACCAGGACACTACAACAACAGACAGCTGGGACAAACACACACACCAGGACACTACAGCAGCAGCAGCAGACAGCGAGGGCTGGACCACACAGGAGAAAACGGAGAAACACACCACCACCACATACCACAGACCAACACTGGGTTCAAGAGACAGGGATCCATAGCCAGGGAGAGGTATAGCTGGGGGGAGGAGGTGTGTGTTTATTACACTGTTGACCCCTTCCTCTGTTCTCAGGCCTCAGAGGGGTGGGGCTTATCTCAGGTGCCTTTAGAGGCGGAGCTACATGAGCCATCGTTCTGCATGTGAATGCTGCGCTGACCTTTACCTTGGGCGTTGAAGGGCATGTGGGCGTGTGCCATTCAAGATTGATCTTGTTTTTGAATGGTAACATGATGTTTTTAATTCAGTGGATCCAATGTTTGAAATTATGTTTTGATTGAATTGTAGCCCATTTCAAAAATCAGGTTTTGTGTGACAAATATATATATTTTTTGTAAACTTCAATGAACCGAATTGTGAAAGTGTACACATTTTTATGATTATATTTGAGTTATTTTCTTAATCATTATTTCAACAATATTTCACAGCTGAGTGCAAGGCTACTCAGAGAATGTACAGGGCCACAGTAACTGTCTGTCTGCACACGCTGCCTTATCCATCTCTCCAATCCTGAAGTAAAGACCTTAAACTGTTTTCCTTTGTGGGTTTATGCTTGTAATAGGAGTGGTTTGGGTGTAATGTGTAACGCTTGTAATCCATCTGATATCTTTCTCTATAGTTTTTAGGGTGTGAGGCTATGTCGACAGGTGTTTCCTGATTGAAGGGGTCATATTATCACGCTCCCTTATGCAAAACATGACTGTGATATTATTAAGACAGTAGATCAGATCATCTATGCATGCATTTCTCAGTTTCTCTCTAAAGTGTGTGTCTGTGACTGGAGTTTCAAAGCACACAGAAGAGAAACACCAACACCCATGGGGCTGGTAGGATACTTAATCATATTGTTATATTATCTGGTCATTAATACCTGGTAGGATACTTAATCATATTGTTATATTATCTGGTCATTAATACCTGGTAGGATACTTAATCATATTGTTATATTATCTGGTCATTAATACCTGGTAGGATACTTAATCATATTGTTATATTATCTGGTCATTAATACCTGGTAGGATACTTAATCATATTGTTATATTATCTGGTCATTAATACCTGGTAGGATACTTAATCATATTGTTATATTATCTGATCATTACTACCTGGTAGGATTATACTTAATCATATTGTTATATTATGTGATCATTACTACCTGGTAGGATTATATTGAATCATATTGTTATTATCTGATCATTACTACCTGGTAGGATTATATTTAATCATTGTTATATTATCTGATCATTACTACCTGGTAGGATACTTAATCATATCATATGATTGGACATTATTAGGGGTTCACAGCAAATCTGTGAAACCTATTGTTATTCTTTGATTATTTTTTTCTTCCTTGACATGGTCAAATAACTCAAGCATAGATTGGTAACTTTATTTTGTAATTTGGCACCCAGAAACTAGAAGCCATGAGCAACTTGGTCTAAAATAATGGCACTGATTGGCTGTAGGTGGCGCTGAAACTTTGTATTCAGGTGTCTTTCCTCGTGCTGAATAAATTTGCCTCAATGACTCATAATGTCCGTCAGGATAGATTTTTCCTTTATATTGCAGATATTGGAAAACCTTTAAAAAAAATGTCATGAACCATAAATCCCCAAAACATCAAATTAAGTATGTAGGCCAATTGTACATCTTAACTTAGTTTGAGCAAGGCTAAGGGATTGGTTAAGAGATGTCTGAGTTATTTATCAATCAGGAAATAATTTGTAAATCCACTCCCAAGTTTGGCATTGATATCTTAAAAGGAATAACTGTTAACAATTCACTTTTTGATTATTTAAAGCTAATGCTTAAAATACTCCCCCAAATTATTCTCATGGACTAAAAGTCAGATTCACAGCAAATTTGGTCTTTGGACTCATTACAATTGTCCCTAAAGAGTTTGAGAAAAAAATGTTGATGCATTCAAAGATGGGCACACTATACCAGTAGATGCTAGCAAATACGTTATTATGCAGAAAGTGGCAGTGGCACCATAAAATATTAGATCAATAACTATCGATCAAGTGGACTTTGTCTCATGAAAATGAATGTTAGATGTAAAAGAGCGACTGTTCCTAAAAATCTACTTCTCATTTTAAAAAGGCCTGTTGTGGCATTGATGTGAGTCAACAAACTTTTATTCTAGTGTAAAAATGTACTACAAAGTCTAAATAGGATAATTTTGGTCATGAAGTCTGTCTCGTCCTAAACATAGATTGTAAGCCAATTGCAACAATGTTGGCTGTCAACATTCCAAACCTGTAGAGAAAACAATGGATTATCTTATTTTTTTACTGTTGCTACTACTCATTGCCTACCCCCTACCTCTGAGGAAGCACAGTTCCCGCTCAGCCCAGTCAAAACTGTTCGCTGCTCTGGCACCCCAATGGTGGAACAAGCTCCCTCACGACGCCAGGACAGCGGAGTCAATCACCACCTTCCGGAGACACCTGAAACCCCACCTCTTTAAGGAATACCTAGGATAGGATAAAGTAATCCTTCTACCCCCCCACCCCCCCCTTAAAAGATTTAGATGCACTATTGTAAAGTGGTTGTTCCACTGGATATCATAAGGTGAATGCACCAATTTGTAATGACTTAAATGTAATGTAAATGTAAATTGCTGTAGCCTATCTTATTTAAAGAACTGTATCAACCAAACTGTATCAATCCACAATGGACTAGGTAGAAGATATTCCATGGCCCCGGGTTGATGACAACGCAAATACTGCTAATAACCTACAGAACTTGAGACAACGGCATGCAGCGTGTTGATTGGCCAATGAGTGGCCAAGCCCTCGTCACACCTATAATATATTTATCAAAACACAGCCCTTTCGTGCCACCTCCAGCTATTGCGCTCATAATGCCCACAGTGAAAATAGCAAAAAAACATATTTCTAACACACCCCCGAACCTATAGCCCTAGCTCCAGCGCTACGATTTACCATTGTGTTAGGTTTGTTAAAATGGAGCCCTACGAATGATTACCTGCTGCATCCAAAGACCAAACTTCACATGCGTCGTCCTTGTGTTACTGAGAGATAAACATGGTAATGCTTTCACTGATTGCACATAAAGGAAGATAGTTACTACAGGATAGTCCTTGCTTTGTTATCCAACTGCTCTCGTGTCCTTTCTGTCATCCTGTGAACCCTGTTCATTGCTGCTTGCAGCTACATTATTGGCTATTGAGCTAGGATTGTTATGTGATGAGACATTATTGTAGTGTTTGTTATCATGATTCATATATATATTAGACTGATTCTATAATGACTTTAGAGGAAAGACCATTACTGTAGCACTAGCAACTAACACTTTATATCAACACAAGAACTGTAGTGGGGGTTTGGTTCTGAGTTTGGGGGTGGTGTGTGTGTGTGTGTGTGTGTGTGTGTGTGTGTGTGTGTGTGTGTGTGTGTGTGTGTGTGTGTGTGTGTGTGTGTGTGTGTGTGTGTGTGTAACCATGTCTCAGTCCCAGTTTCTCTCGCCTTGTAGGGGAGTTCCCATCCGAAGCCGTTCCCAGGGGACATCCTGGAGTTTCCTCTGAATAAATACTTCTCCCATTTTGGAATTTATTACGGAGAGAGGGATGGAGTGCCCTACGTAGCACATCTTACCTGCAGAGGTCTGTGTCCACACACACACACACACACACACACACACACACACAGGGCCGTAACCAGGGTTTCGAGTTTTAGTGAGCTACCCCCCTCCCAGCCATTATCTCTTTGGTTGTTGTAGCTTCATTCACCGATATACAAACACAGATTAGCCACTACACATCAACTCAGCACCGGGATGAAAAACTATTAAATACATACAGAGGGATCTGTTATATATTTTGTAAACAAAGGTTAACAAAAAAGTTTGCTTTACAGAACTTTTTTGTTGTTGTTGAAGTTTTACAGCTAATTTCCAGCAATTCTACACATTTTGACATTGGTTGGGGAAAAGTTGTGCGGGTTTTAGAGCTATTTTCCTGCAATTCTACAAATTTTGCCATGACTGCCATTTTCAAAACATATTTTATTAGTCACATGCGCAGGTGTAGACCTTACAGTGAAATTCTGAATACAACAGGTGTAGACCTTTCAGTGAAATGCTTACTTACAAACTCTTAAACAGCAATGCAGTTAAAAAAATCTCTATATATGGATAAGAATAAGAAATAAAAGTAACAAGTAATTAAAGAGCAGTGGTAAAATAACAATAGCCAGACGATATACAGGGGGCTACCGGTACAGAGTCAATGTGCGGAGGCACCGGTTCGTTGAGGTAACATTTACATGTAGGTAAAGTTATTAAAGTGACTATGCATAGATGATAACAATGGAGAGTAGCAGCGGTGTAAAAGAGGCGGGGGGGAGCGATACAAATAGTCTTGGTAGTCATTTGATTAGATGTTCATGAGTCTTATGGCTTCGTAGTAGAAGCTGTTTACAAGACTCTTGGACCTAGACTTGGCACTCCGGTACTGCTTGCCGCGAAGTAGCAGAGAGAACAGTCTATGACTAGGGTGGCTGGAGTATTTGGCAATTTTTAGGGCCTTCCTCTGACACCGTCTGGTATAGAGTTCCTGGATGGCAGGAAGCTTGGCTCCAGTGATGTACTGGGCCGTTTGCACTACCCTCTGTAGTGCCTTGTGGTCGGAGGCAGAGCATTTGCCATGCCAGGCAGTGATGCAACCAGTCAGGATGCTCTTGATGGTGCAGCTGTAGAACCTTTTGAGGATCTGAGGACCCATGCCAAGTCTTTTCAGTCTCCCTATAGTCTGTCTCGTCGTTGTCGGTGATCACGTCTACCACTGTTGTGTCATCGGCAAACTTAATGATGGTGTTGGAGTCGCGCCTGGCCGTGCCGTCATGAGTGAACAGGGCGTACAGGAGAGGCCTGAGCACACACCCCTGAGGGACCCCTGAGGGGCCCCTGTGTTGAGGATCAGCGTGGGGGATGTGTTATTACCTACCCTTACCTCCTGGGGGCGGGCAGTCGGGAAGTCCAGGATCCAGTTGCAGAGGGAGGTGTTTAGTCTCAGGGTCCTTAGCTTATTGATGAGCTTTGAGAGCACACTAGTGTTGAACACTCGGCTGTAGTCAATGAATTGCATTCTCACATAGGTGTTCCTTTTGTCCAGGTGGGAAAGGGCAGTGTGGAGTGCAAGAGATTGCATCATCTGTGGATCTGTTGGGGTGGTATGCAAATTGGAGTGGGTCTAGGGTTTCTGGTATAATGGTGTTGATGTGAGCCATGACCAGCCTTTCAAACGTGAGTGCTACGGGTCGGTAGTTATTTAGGCAGGTTACCTTAGTGTTCTTAGGCACAGGCACAATGATGGTCTGCTTAAAACATGTTGGTATTACAGACTCGGTCAGGGACAGGTTGAAAATGTCAGGGAAGACATTTGCCAGTTGGTCAGCGCATGCTCGGAGTACACATCCTGGTAGTCCGACTGGCCCTGCAGCCTTGTGAATGTTGACCTGTTTAAAGGTCCGGCTGCGGAGAGCGTGATCACACAGCGTGATCACACAGTCTTCGAGAACAGCTGGTGCTCTCGTGCATGTTTCAGTGTTATTTGCCTTGAAGCGAGCATAGAAGTTGTTCAGCTCGTCTGGTAGGCTTGTATCACTGGGCAGCTCTCGGCTGTGCTTCCCTTTGTAGTCTGTAATGGTTTGCAAGCCCTACCACATCCAACGAGTGTCGGAGTCGGTGTAGTACGATTCGATCTTAGTCCTGTATTGACACTTTGCCTGTTTTGATGGTTCGTCTGAGGGCATAGCGGGATTTCTTATAAGCTTCCGGGTTAGAGTCCCTCTCCTTGAAAGAGACAGCTCTAGCCTTTAGCTCAGTGCGGATGTTGCCGGTAATCCATGGCTTCTGGTTGGGGTATGTACGTACGGTCACTGTGGGGATGACGTCATCGATACACTTGATGAAGCCAATGACAGATGTGGTGTACTCCTCAATGCCATCGGAGGAATCCCGGAACATAATCCAGTCTGTGCTAGCAAAACAATCCTGTAGCTTAGCCTCTGCTTCATCTGACCACTTTTTTATTGATCTAGTCACTGGTGCTTCCTGCTTTAATTTTTGCTTGTAAGCAGGAATCAGGAGGATAGAGTTATGGTCAGATTCCCCAAATGGAGGGCGAGAGAGAGCTTTGTACGCGTCTCTGTGTGGAGTAAAGGTGGTCTAAAATAAATCCTCTGGTTGCACATTTAACATGCTGATAGAAATGAGGTGAAACTGTTTTAAGTTTCCCTGCATTAAAGTCCCCGGCCACTAGGAGCGCCCCCTCTGGGTGAGCCTTTTCTTGTTTGCTTATGGCAGAATACAGCTCATTCAATGCTGTCTTAGTGCCAGACTCTGACTGTGGTGATATGTAAACAGCTACGAAAAATACAGGTGAAAACTCTCTAAGTAGATAGTGTAGTCTACAATTTATCATGAGATACATCTGCCTTCCTCTCCAGGCGTCATTTTTGTTAATATATCTGAGTGAGAGTGACTAACAAAATCATTAGGGGGCCCCCCTGAAGATCAGGGGCCTCATTTAGAACCGCTGCGTACATTTGACACAAAATATCTGCATGCGCCATTTCTGAAAACACTATGTACAAAAAGATTGATAAACTTGTCGCACACAGTACATGCGCGTTTTTCCCAATAAAAATCTGACCTGTCCTGAAACTGCACGCGTGAACGAGTATTAAAACTCTGCCTGAAAAATGCCCATTGTGGTGACAATATTACACCCTTATTTGCTGTATACCGTGGAAGTATTGGAATAAGACCAGGGAAGTTACTAAAATAAGGAGCAATGGCAATCTTGATTAAATGTCTGTTGGCAGAATGTTTAAAACTTTTACAAATACATTTGCTTTATTTGCAGTAAAAAAAAAAAAAGTGGTGTTTACCTGTAAACAGATCATTTGATTTCAATCATGTTTTGCATTTACGTTTTCCCAAACCTAAATATGCTGCACTGCCCGCAAATTCTGAAACATTGTCTAGAAGCCTACTGTATGTCAACTCAGTAGGCTTCATTTAGCAATAGCCTACACACTTCAAAGAAAAATATCAACTGTCCATGTTTAACATTGTAATGAATATTACCCTATAAACACTTTCAGATGTATAGAGCAAAATATGTATAGGCTCAATTAAATGAGAGATGTGTCATGGTAATTTGTTCTTCAAGCTCTGTCAGAATTAGACGTTCATTCATGTTTCTCAAATGCCAAATTTAGAAGTTGTTCCAAATGTCACATTTTTTCATGTTTAAGTTTAGGCATTTACTCAGAATTCTTAAGGTTAGGCATTAACTCTGAATGGTTAAGGTTAGGCATTAACTCTGAATGGTTAAGGTACGGGTCAAAACAACTTTATATCACTGGATTCAAACATGCAACCTTTAGATTCAGAGGCAGATGTTTATCGCCCATCCGCCATCTCTGTCCACAACGTTGAAATCTACTTGAAGGTAACAGCGTTCACTGCTGCCCCTAGTGGCCGGTTTCCACGTCATCTTCCGACATCCTCACACATGGATGGGCGTCGAATACTGACTTGTATCATGGGTGACCTGCCTGAATTTGTTGTAGGCTAAAGCTTATTCTGGAATATGAACCGTCATGGCCAGAAAAGGTGGTAAAGAATTGAATTTATTCTGTAATGGTTATGAAAATAGACTATGTATTGTGTATCGTAAATTAAATATTGTTCACCTGAGACATTTCAACATACAGTAAGTTTTTCAGACATAGCCTAAAAAAAACTTAAATGGAAAAGGTGAACCGTCAGTATAAAAGGTATACTTTTATACTGCACTCCGGATCGGAAAGCACAGAGCAAAATACTTGAAGTAGTTGATCTATTTACTACTGTAAAGTGGGTCCAATTAAATGAGAGACGGGACGTCGTAGACCTATGAAACCATCACATTCAGAAAAGGTGAGGAATTTATTCTGCAATGGTTATGAAGATAATATACATAGGAAAATGGTTCTCATGTCAAATTATTTTAAATTCTCACTAACAGCAAATGGCAGCATTCTTGTTAATATCATTTACTGGGGGGTATTAAGCTTTACATCATATCCCCCATTTGCACAACATACTTACTTTCCAGTAATACAATACAATATTTCAACTGCTACCAGATATGCGTACGCATGGATCGCAGGTTTGTGGGGTGGCAAGCACATTCTCACGTCAAGTAATGGTTTATAATTGAGGCCCCTAAATTATCTACACTGCCCACGAATTCATAAACATTGTCTACTCTCGAAGAAAAGACAACTACAGTGGTAACCTGGTAACCGGGTTCAGAATCTGCGGGCAGTGTTTAGGTTCGAGGAAAGTTGACGCAAAACATTGTTGAATTCAAACGATCTGTTTACAGGTCCACAACAATTTGCAATTGTTTTCGTTTTTGTGTTACTATACTTGTGAGGACTTTTTGGGGACCAACAATTGATTCCGTAACTCCAAAGCCTAAATTGGACTTTTTACTATTCTTGTGAGGACTTCAAGTCTAACCACTAGGCTACCTGGGCGGCAGTAACCGAAAGGTTGCTAGATCGAATCCCCAAGCTGACAAGGTAAAAATCTGTCCTTCTGCCCCTGAACAAGGCAGTTAACCCACTGTTCCTAGGCCGTCATTGAAAATAAGAATTTGTTCTTAACTGACTTGCCTAGTTAAATAAAGGTAAAATATATATTATTTTTTCTTTAAAGTAATGACAAGTATAGTAAAACGTGTACACACACACTCGTTTTGCTGTACTGACCACCGACTGTGTGTAGACTCGGAGACGAAGCTGCTGCTATTTGGTCGAGCCCTGAGGTCAGAGGTCAAACTAGACCCAGTGGAGCTAGTGGGACGGAGATACAAGGTAACACACTCACTCAGACGCAAACTATAATAATCCAAATATTTACTGTGTGTGTGTAGGTCGAGGTTATAGCTCCTCTGTGTGAATGTTATAGCTCCTCTGTGTGTGTAGGTCGAGGTTATAGCTCCTCTATGTGAATGTGTGTAGGTGAGGAACTTGCTGGATGAGGTCCATCCTCCCAGGGACTTCTACTCTCTGGTGAAGCCTGCTATAGACGACATGATAGGTAGAGACGTCACCTTCGACATCCTGTTTCATAACTCTGAACACCAGGCCACGCTCTTCAGATACGGACTCAAGAAGTCCACCCAGGTAAGGGGTAGGTGTGGTGAGTGCGTGTGTAAATGTCTGATGTGATTGGTTGTAGATTCCTGTGTGGCTCAGTTGGTAGAGCATGGTGTTTGCAACGCCAGGGTTGTGAGTTCGATTCCCACGGGGGACCAGTACAAAAAATGTATGAAATGTATGCATTCACTACTGTAAGTCGCTCTGGAATTGAGCGTCTGCTAAATGACTAAAATGTAATGTAATTGTGAAGATCTGTTGTGATTGGTTACAGATTGAAAAGGTCTACGCCCAGATCCTGCCCACCTGGAAGAAGCCGTTTGAGAAGAAGAAGCTGTAACCACGACGACGACCGTGCCTGTGTTCTAGATTGGAGCACTGCCTACAGTTTAATTCCCTCTAGATATCTACTGACGAGGTACAACAAGGAGAATCATAACAGTACATCTCTTAAATGTAACTCCATAGTCAGTGTAGGATTCTGATATAAGATCATGAATATTTCTATTTGAGTTTTTACATTCAGGGTTACATTGAACATTGTATTTTTTTATATATATATATACACACATCAATAAAATACAGTAAAACACTTTCCCATTATTCTGTGTGTCTCAGAGAGAGCGAGAGAGAAGGGAGGGGTGAGGGTTTTACTTCAGTTTAAGGGACGTGGGCACTATTCAATCTGTATTGCCAAAGCGTTACAGAAATGTGAAGGTAATTTGTGAATGTGCTGACATATGCAGTGTTTACCGTGAATGCAGTCTCCACTAACGCGGGAACATTGCCTTCACATTTCAATCACGCTGTACTTCCACGATGCGGATTGAATAGAGCCCTGAATTCAATCTCATATTGTTGTTATGGTGATGTCGGACATGAAACGATAGAGAAAACATGAATCTGCTCTTTGTGCTTGTGTTCTGGGGAATGAAAAGGCGCGGTACATTGAAGGAAAGCATTTACTTAGAAACATAATTTTATCTCCGAAGTGCTTTCTTCTATTGTGTGAATGTGTGTACAGCATTACAGAGGAAAGCTGTTTGATGATACACTCTCCCTCCTCCACTCTCTCCTCTTCCTCCACTCCCTCCTCTTCCTCCACTCTCTCCTCTTCCTCCACTCTCTCCTCTTCCTCCACTCTCTCCTCTTCCTCCACTCTCTCCTCTTCCTCCACTCTCTCTCCTCTCTTGCAGTTCTTGACACAAACCGGTGCGCCTGGCACCTACTACCATACCCCGTTTAAAGGCACTTGAATCTTATGTCTTGTCCATTCACCCTCTGAATGACACACATACACAATCCGTGTCTCAATTGTCTCAAGGCTTAAAAAATCCTTCTTTAACCCTATTCGTAGAGGACTAGTGTTACTATAGAAAGTCAGGTATGTCATTATTACCCCAGCATGTCTGTTTTTCCAGTGGACGATTCAGACGGGACTAGTTTTACCAAACTACCCCTGTAATTATTTTGTTTCCCCCCTAATTGACCGTTATGACGGAAGCCTTGAGGATCTTCTAGGTCGTGAAGATATTTCAAATATCTAGGGATTGCCTAATATTGGGCTAATGGCCTTCAGTTGGGAGAAATGTAAAATAATAATGCATATCAATAAGAAGAATGAACTGTAACCTGCAGACATTTAATTACCAGACGGATTTGGCAATGTATCAGTTCATTGGCAAAATACAAAATATTTAGATGCACTATTGTAAAGTGGTTGTTCCACTGGATATCATAAGGTGAATGCACCAATTTGTAAGTCGCTCTGGATGAGAGCGTCTGCTAAATGACTTAAATGTAATGGCACTAGGATATTTGCTATTTAACAAAACAAATCATTAATCTGTAGGGTACCTGCATAGCACTTTGTTTTAAGCATCAATTTGTTCTCGTGTTCTTACCCAAACTGGGTGCTCCACCTGTTATACTGTATACTATTGTCAGACAGAGCTGGTTGATCCCTAGACATTTAAAATATCTTCACGACCTAGAAGAGCCTCCAGGCTTCCGTCATAACAGTCAAATGTGAATGAGGGGAAAAAGTATTATTACTACAGAGGCAGTTTGGTAAAACTAATCCCGTCTGAATCGTCCACTGGAAAAACAGACATGCTGGGGTAATAATGACATAATCGACATTCAATAGTAACACTAGTCAAGTCAAATCAAATTCAAATCAAATGTATTTATAAAGCCCTTCTTACATCAGCTGATGCCACAAAGTGCTGTACAGAAACCCAGCCTAAAACCCCAAACAGCAAGCAATGCAAGTATAGAATAGGGCCTAATCATGGAAAGAGCAGGTGTCCTTTATATTTTGTACACTCAACATATAGGTGATCGCACTTTCTCATGAAATGTCTCAAAAAGGGACGTTTTGAGACACCATGCTGGAGGTGTCGTGGCTGTTGGTACAGCCTATTTGTGCAGCGTGTGTGTCTTTAGAAGAGAAAAATGTTTCAGGTTTTAAAAAGGGCATCATACAGTTTTAGAAATTATTCTGAATTATCAGATGATTCCAACAGTTCACTACAAAGTGCCGTAAAAGGAATATGTTGTCCTGGTAACTGATCACAGCTTGGGTGTCACGGCAACCCCAGTGCTGTGAGTGTCTTTCAGCCAGGAGATCAGAATAGTGTTCAGCTCAGACGGCCTAAAAAAAACCACACACACACACACAAACACACACGTTATGCTAAATATAGTATGTCAGCCAATATACACAACTCCTTCATCCAGTACACTGTACACAGTTTATACCACAAAAAAAAACACCAACTTCCTTAGACTGCAGAGCAGAGCAGCAGTGACCCTATGACCTTTTACCTCTACCTGACCTGTCTCCCTCAGCAGGGTTTTAGATCAGAGGTCATTCTGGTGACTAACAGGCGCTGACTGCAGAGTTCACACGGTCAGCCTCCCCTCCATTGGTCTGTGCAAGGACAAACACACACACACACACACACACACACTGGGACTCACCTTTCCATCTGGGTCCAGTGTCCACATTCTTCGATGTGTCCTCTTGTTAGGTTGGGGATCTGACACACAGAGATGTCACAGTCACATGTGTCTATTACATGTATACATGTGTGTATAAATGTGTGTGTGTGGTCTCACCATGTTTTCCATTCCCTTGGAGAAGACAGGCAGCAGGACAGGATCTTTACCAGCTGTCACCATGAGAGCTGGCATCAAGAGCTACACAAACACAGGAAACCTCCGGAAATTCGTCAACATATACTGTAACTGTGTTAAGATATCACACACACCCCTACCTTAGCCCTGGGTCGGGAACATAGCCATTTCCAGTTCCTCACAACATTACGGTACCAGTTCAACGGCCCTCTGGAAAAACACAACACTCGGTCACTCTCCTCCTGCTTCTGCCATGTGTGTGTGTGTGTGTGTGTGTGTGTGTGTGTGTGTGTGTGTGTGTGTGTGTGTGTACCTGAATCCCTTGTCTTTGAACTGAGTGATGTAGAACTGAAGAGCAGTCTCACTGAGGATAGAACTCCTGGGTATCTCGTCTGGTAGTCCTACGAACAGACCACCTCCACACACACACACACACACACACACACACACACACACACACACTGTGTAGTCTGCAGTGTGAAGATTGATTGATTGACAGCAATGTACTATGTTGCACAAGTTTTACAGCACAGTATTGTCCATCCAGTCAGTTGGTTAGTTGAATACCATAGGTCAACCCTTCAGCCCCAAGCCTCCAATCATAACGTTGGTTTGACTTCCAGACTCACCTCTGGCACAAACTCCAGCAGTGTTGATCTCAGGAACATTATCCTGGAGAACAACACAACAGAGATCATTCACAAGAGAGAGGTGTGTGTGTGTGTGTGTGTGTGTGTGTGTGTGTGTGTGTGTGTGTGTGTGTGTGTGTCTGCGTGTGTGTGTACACGTGTGTGTGTGTGTGTGTGTGTCACCTTATCTCCACTGCCATGGAAGAAGATCTTGAAGGTCCGTGCCAGGTCTTTCTCCATCTCAGTCTCAGCTACACCCTGTAGATGAGTTACATAAGGAAAGGTCTCTGTTACACCCTGTAGAGGAGTTACATAAGGAAAGGTCTCTGTTACACCCTGTAGAGGAGTTACATAAGGAAAGGTCTCTGTTACAGTACACCCTGTAGAGGAGTTACATAAGGAAAGGTCTCTGTTACACCCTGTAGAGGAGTTACATAAGGAAAGGTCTCTGTTACACCCTGTAGAGGAGTTACATAAGGAAAGGTCTCTGTTACAGTACACCCTGTAGAGGAGTTACATAAGGAAAGGTCTCTGTTACACCCTGTAGAGGAGTTACATAAGGAAAGGTCTCTGTTACACCCTGTAGAGGAGTTACATAAGGAAAGGTCTCTGTTACACCCTGTAGAGGAGTTACATAAGGAAAGGTCTCTGTTACACCCTGTAGAGGAGTTACATAAGGAAAGGTCTCTGTTACAGTACACCCTGTAGAGGAGTTACATAAGGAAAGGTCTCTGTTACACCCTGTAGAGGAGTTACATAAGGAAAGGTCTCTGTTACACCCTGTAGAGGAGTTACATAAGGAAAGGTCTCTGTTACACCCTGTAGAGGAGTTACATAAGGAAAGGTCTATGTTACAGTACACCCTGTAGAGTGAGTTACATAAGGAAAGGTCTCTGTTACACCCTGTAGAGGAGTTACATAAGGAAAGGTCTCTGTTACACCCTGTAGAGGAGTTACATAAGGAAAGGTCTCTGTTACACCCTGTAGAGGAGTTACATAAGGAAAGGTCTCTGTTACAGTACACCCTGTAGAGGAGTTACATAAGGAAAGGTCTCTGTTACACCCTGTAGAGGAGTTACATAAGGAAAGGTCTCTGTTACACCCTGTAGAGGAGTTACATAAGGAAAGGTCTCTGTTACACCCTGTAGAGGAGTTACATAAGGAAAGGTCTCTGTCGTACACCCTGTAGAGGAGTTACATAAGGAAAGGTCTCTGTTACAGTACACCCTGTAGAGGAGTTACATAAGGAAAGGTCTCTGTTACAGTACACCCTGTAGAGGAGTTACATAAGGAAAGGTCTCTGTTACACCCTGTAGAGGAGTTACATAAGGAAAGGTCTCTGTTACACCCTGTAGAGGAGTTACATAAGGAAAGGTCTCTGTTACACCCTGTAGAGGAGTTACATAAGGAAAGGTCTCTGTTACACCCTGTAGAGGAGTTACATAAGGAAAGGTCTCTGTTACACCCTGTAGAGGAGTTACATAAGGAAAGGTCTCTGTTACACCCTGTAGAGGAGTTACATAAGGAAAGGTCTCTGTTACACCCTGTAGAGGAGTTACATAAGGAAAGGTCTCTGTTACACCCTGTAGAGGAGTTACATAAGGAAAGGTCTCTGTTACACCCTGTAGAGGAGTTACATAAGGAAAGGTCTCTGTTACAGTACACCCTGTAGAGGAGTTACATAAGGAAAGGTCTCTGTTACGACACCCTGTAGAGGAGTTACATAAGGAAAGGTCTCTGTTACACCCTGTAGAGGAGTTACATAAGGAAAGGTCTCTGTTACACCCTGTAGAGGAGTTACATAAGGAAAGGTCTCTGTTACACCCTGTAGAGGAGTTACATAAGGAAAGGTCTATGTTACAGTACACCCTGTAGATGAGTTACATAAGGAAAGGTCTCTGTTACACCCTGTAGAGGAGTTACATAAGGAAAGGTCTCTGTTACACCCTGTAGAGGAGTTACATAAGGAAAGGTCTCTGTTACACCCTGTAGAGGAGTTACATAAGGAAAGGTCTCTGTTACAGTACACCCTGTAGAGGAGTTACATAAGGAAAGGTCTCTGTTACAGTACACCCTGTAGAGGAGTTACATAAGGAAAGGTCTCTGTTACACCCTGTAGAGGAGTTACATAAGGAAAGGTCTCTGTTACACCCTGTAGAGGAGTTACATAAGGAAAGGTCTCTGTTACACCCTGTAGAGGAGTTACATAAGGAAAGGTCTCTGTTACACCCTGTAGAGGAGTTACATAAGGAAAGGTCTCTGTTACACCCTGTAGAGGAGTTACATAAGGAAAGGTCTCTGTTACAGTACACCCTGTAGAGGAGTTACATAAGGAAAGGTCTCTGTTACAGTACACCCTGTAGAGGAGTTACATAAGGAAAGGTCTCTGTTACAGTACACCCTGTAGAGGAGTTACATAAGGAAAGGTCTCTGTTACAGTACACCCTGTAGAGGAGTTACGGCCCTGCTATACTATAGCCATCAGGCGTCCGGTATTGCCGCCAGGCGTCCGGTATTGCCGCCAGGTGTCCGATATTGCTGCCAGGCGTCCTGTATTGCCGCCAGGCGTCCGATATTGCCGCCAGGCGGCCGGTATTGAGGAAATCCTTCCGTTAAAAGCAATGCAAGCTGCTATACTGCCGTGTTGCTACTAGCTAGCAACAAACTCTCGCTAGCTAGCTACATTGACTATGTTCTCTCTCAATGTAAACAAAAGCAACTTGAGTAATTGGAGGATCATTTAGTACTAGCAACAATTAATTGAGGACTTGTGAAAAACTGGAACCAAAGCCCAACCAGCTTTCACAGTCTCACATCAAAAATTAGACGTTTGCCATGTTTCATCCATCCCTTTCCACAACACTCTGGCAAAACTCAAACCGACTTGAAAAGGTAACAGGTAACAACAGCGCTCACTGTCGCCCCCGACATGCTCAGACATGGATGGACGTTGAATACTGACTTCTATACAGGGTGACTTGGCTACCAAAGCTGTTGTACTGACGCATAGTGGATGAATATGGTACAGTACAGTAGGGAGACAATAGAGTAAATTTCCTCTCCCCCTCTGTTCCCCTCCTCCGTTCCACACACACACTTACAGGGTCCTGGAAGTAGAGCTGGTAGTCAAAGATTGGCACAGTCTTCAGGAAGTCCATTGGATCCTTGGAGGGGTCCACAGGAAACAGAGGGGTGTTCAGAGAAGCTACCGCTCTGCACACACACACACACACACACACACACACACACACACACACACACACACACACACACACACACACACACACACCAGGTATTGGTTTAATTCTTCACTTTACCGTCTCAGGGAGTGTGTGTGTGTGTGTTAAGGTTTCCACATACTTAACGTGTGTAGATCTACCTACACGTGTGTGTGCTCTTGGGTGTAATCAGATTTTTTGGGGGGGGGAGCAACGTATTCCTTTTGTAACATAATAGCCTTGCCGGTCCATGTGTTCCTAAACCCCCCCAATAGCAACATACACAAGGTCGTGACAGCAGAGATTTTCCTGATGTCTTCCCATTTGTGGTAAAAGCAAATACGAATCAGGTCAAAAACATCACCACTGTTAGCTAATTTCAGTGAAAACCAAATGCCTATTGAATAATAGCTACAAGTTTAGGTTTGTTTTACATGACCTTGTTTGGTGCCTGGCTGTTGGCTGTAGGCTATTCCGCTAGCAGCTTGCTAGCTAGCTGGCTAAAAACTGCAAGCAAACTAGCCTTTTAGTTTCCCCACATCTCCCCCATGTGAAATAATCCCATTTATAAATGTAATAATATGCCCTGGTAAATATTTGTATACTTGCCAGTGTAACCTACAACATTATCGCAGTTTAACATGCTGCTTGAATGTATTCGCCCCACCCCCCCATATTAGCTAAAAAATAGAATGAAATCATTTTTGCTAACAGAGAAAAATCGCATGGCTTGAGGCTGTTTTTAGGTAGTTAATCATTAATACTAAACAGAATACCTTCGTTTAGAAGTTCCATTTTCAACCAAAGCGAGTTTGGTGATAAAATACAAAGCTTCATACTCAACGCTGACCCCGCCCCCACCGCTGCCCCGCCCCAGCCCCCGCGGAAGGAATTGTGCAGTCTGTAACAATATTTGAGAGGAATAAAAAAAAGATCTCTGTAGCAGGACTACGCCCATTTTATGCCGCAAAACGACATTCCCATACTCCGTTTGTGTAAGGTGTGTAGGCCCCTTAATTTACCTGACTCTCTCTGGATGACACCGGGCCATGTTCCAGACCACAACACCACCCCAATCATGACCAACCAGAGTCACCTGGGGAATACCCTGAGAGACAGAGCGAGACAGAGAGAGACAGAGCGAGAGAAAGAGAGAGACAGAGCGAGAGAGAGACAGAGCGAGAGAGAGGGTGTTAAAGGAAGCGTTGAGCTCTTCCTGTTGCATCACACCGCCCATGTGGCGACTAATACTTCACCCTGATAGCTTACCATACAGGGCTGATTATTGGGAGTGGACTCACCATTTTATCCATGAAAGTCACAAGATCCTACAACAGAGATAAGAACATACAGAAAACCATTACAATCATGTCAAGGATAGACAGAGGATGTTTTGTTCGTATGTAAGCGTGTCCTTTACCTGGCAGATTTGTTCCTGTGAGTACTCCTCTATGTCTAGAGAGAGAACGTGTGGGAGAGGAAAGAGGAAGAGAGAGTGTTATTGAAATTGAATAAATCAATCTTGGTCTGTAATAATGATGGTGTTCCTATTGTGTTTGACACTACAGTCCCCCAACAGCAGGGAGATGGAGAAACCAGGCTTTAAACTGTTCAACTAACAGCAGGGAGATGCTGAAACCAGGCTTTAAACGGTTCAACTAACAGCAGGGAGATGGTGAAACCAGGCTTTAAACTGTTCAACTAACAGCAGGGAGACGGAGAAACCAGGCTTTAAACTGTTCAACTAACAGCAGGGAGACGGAGAAACCAGGCTTTAAACTGTTCAACTAACAGCAGGGAGATGGAGAAACCAGGCTTTAAACTGTTCAACTAACAGCAGGGAGACAGAGAAACCAGGCTTTAAACTGTTCAACTAACAGCAGGGAGATGGAGAAACCAGGCTTTAAACTGTTCAACTAACAGCAGGGAGATGGAGAAACCAGGCTTTAAACTGTTCAACTAACAGCAGGGAGACGGAGAAACCAGGCTTTAAACTGTTCAACTAACAGCAGGGAGACAGAGAAACCAGGCTTTAAACTGTTCAACTAACAGCAGGGAGATGGAGAAACCAGGCTTTAAACTGTTCAACTAACAGCAGGGAGATGGAGAAACCAGGCTTTAAACTGTTCAACTGACAGCAGACTAAACTTAAAACTGTAAAACCATGTAACGAGACTGTCAGTAAACCCTGTACGTTTCTACAGTCACATAACTGTACTTCTCTAGCGTGAGAAAGGAAAGATTGAGGGTATAAATAAGGAAGGAAGGTGCCACACACAGCACTTCTCATAAAGATGGGTGTTCAGTCAGGTCACTCCAGACAGGTCACTCTAGACCCTACTCCAGCCAGGTCACTCCAGACCCTACTCCAGTCAGGTCACTCCAGTCAGGTCACTCCAGTCAGGTCACTCCAGACCCTACTCCAGTCAGGTCACTCCAGCCAGGTCACTCCAGTCAGGTCACTCCAGACCCTACTCCAGCCAGGTCACTCCAGTCAGGTCACTCCAGACCCTACTCCAGTCAGGTCACTCCAGACCCTACTCCAGTCAGGTCACTCCAGTCAGGTAACTCCAGACCCTACTCCAGCCAGGTCACTCCAGCCAGGTCACTCCAGACCCTACTCCAGTCAGGTCACTCCAGCCAGGTCACTCCAGACCCTACTCCAGTCAGGTCACTCCAGTCAGGTCACTCCAGACAGGTCACTCCAGTCAGGTCACTCCAGCCAGGTCACTCCAGTCAGGTCACTCCAGACCCTACTCCAGTCAGGTCACTCTAGACCCTACTCCAGTCAGGTCACTCCAGTCAGGTCACTCCAGATCCTACTCCAGTCAGGTCACTCTAGACCCTACTCCAGTCAGGTCACTCCAGTCAGGTCACTCCAGATCCAAGATCCGGGTCGGTGTAAAGCCGCGATCTCCGGCTCCGAAGGTCCCTTGTTCAATCCCAGTGCCAGGCACTCATTATATATTGTTTAGATCCAACCCTATCCCTTACCTTAACCCTTAGGAATTAATGCCCAAATTTAACCGTCATAATTCAATTCACTATATACATATAGACAATGTTGACACACACTCTAACCTGGTGGAGCTGTAGAATCTCCATAGCCCTTCATGTCCAGAGATAAGACTCTAAACCCTGCATCAGCTAGAGCTGGAATCTGAGAGAGCGAGAGAGAGAGAGAGAGAGAGAGGTGTGGGAGTGAGAAGTCGCGTGTGTGTGTGTATATGTGTGTGTGTGTATATGTGTGTGTGTGTGTACCTGGTATCTCCATGAGTACCAGCTCTCAGGGAAGCCATGACACAACATGACTGGAGGCCCCGTCCCCATCTCCACATAGTGCAGCTTTACCCTGGGCTAGAGAGAGAGACGGGAGCAGAGCAGAGAGAGAGCGAGCGAGACAGAGAGAGAGAGAGAGAGACAGAGAGACAGAGAGCAGAGCAGAGAGAAACACAGAGAGACACAGAGAGAGACAGAGAGAGAGACAGAGACAGAGAGACACAGAGACAGAGAGACACAGAGACAGAGAGAGAGACAGAGAGACAGAGAGAGAGAGACAGAGAAAGAGACAGAGAGACAGAGAGAGAGGGGGGGGGGTGAGTTCTTCAATAAAGTAATACCATTGTGTAACCATGTATACGCTTTCTGCTACATGCAGCATTGTGTTGTTACCTTGATGGTGATATATCCATGAGAGACCTCCTCTGGGTTGCAAGAGGCTGGGTAGCTTTCCCCTGTTACGACCTGGAAAACACACACACACACACACCACACACACACACACACACACACACACACACACACACACACACACTCCTCCATAACAAAACCAACATTGAATAATAGGCTACTTGATTGATTCCCAGAGCAACTTTAAATTATAGACCTAAACGGGGATATTATCTATCTGCTAATCAGCCCTCAGAACGGAGTTTCCTGAAATCACCATAACATTTGAAATACAAGACTTAATTTTTTAAAGATTTTTTTTGTCACGAATTGCGCCATGCTCGTCACCCTTATTTACCCTTTCGGATAGTGTCTTGAACGCACGAACAAAACGCCGCTATTTGGATATAACTATGGATTATTTTGAACCAAACCAACATTTGTTATTGAAGTAGAAGTCCTGGGAGTGCATTCTGACGAAGACAGCAAAGGTAATAACATTTTTCTTATAGTAAATCTGACTTTGGTGAGTGCTAAACTTGCTGGGTGTCTAAATAGCTAGCCCTGTGATGCCGGGCTATTTACTGAGAATATTGCAAAATGTGCTTTCACCGAAAAGCTATTTTAAAATCGGACATATCGAGTGCATAGAGGAGTTCTGTATCTATAATTCTTAAAATAATTGTTATGCTTTTTGTGAACGTTTATCGTGAGTAATTTAGTAAATTCACCGGCAGTGTTCGGTGGGAATGCTAGTCACATGCTAGTCACATGCTAATGTAAAAAGCTGGTTTTTGATATAAATATGAACTTGATTGAACATGCATGTATTGTATAACATAATGTCCTAGGGGTGTCATCTGATGAAGATCATCAAAGGTTAGTGCTGCATTTAGCTGTGGTTTGGGTTTATGTGACATTATATGCTAGCACAGTGTGGTTAGATTAACGAGAGTCTTGTCTTTAAAATGGTGTAAAATGTTTGAAAAATTGAAGTTTTTGCATTTTTGAGGAATTTGAATAACGCGCCACGGGATTACACTGGCTGTTGAGTAGGTAGTCCCACCTAGCCCATAGAGGTTAAAAAGGGTTTGGAATCCTGCAGCTGGCTAATGTATCAGGGAAGTCAACAATGACACGTTTACTTTAAATCTGAAAAATAACCATCACATTCTCACAGACATTGTGACGGACAAGAAAAGTTACAACATATCATTGTGTGTGTGTTACCTGTGCTCCAGTGAAGGTCTCTACTTGTTTCAGAGCTTCCGGCAGGTCCTTCACCAGAACAGCTGTCATCCCTACTGCCTCTGCTGCTCCCACCCCCTCCTCATCATCACCCAACCACAGAGCCTGAAATACAGACTGACAGGTCAGCTGTCCACTCACAACACCCGGAACACAGACGAGAGACCAGGGCCGGCTCCAGGCATAAGCGACATAAGCGGTTTCATAGGGCGCCAGGCCACTAGGGGGCCCCTGAAACCCCCCTCCAAAAAAATGAGTTTTTTTTATTTTTTAGAATTGAGAGTTAGAAGTTCGAAATTTTGTTGTGCATCAGCTATTTTTTTTATCTTGTTGTGTCAGTCACTGACAGTAACTCAATTAGCCATGTCAGCTAACATGTTTTAGATTAGCAAGTTAGCCAATTTGCCAAATCTAAACTTGTATTAATCATGGCCAAATACTGACCGGGCACGCAGACAGAGCATGTGCCCTGACCTCCAGGGGGCACCCATTGATTTTGTTAGTCACCCTCACTCAGATATCATTAAAATGGCGTAAGGGTGGCTTTATGTGCTTCTGGGAAACTGGAAATTCATAAGTCCGACATGATTGTGTTCACGTGCTTTTGAAGTCAGAACAATTCTTCAACCAATACGCTGGGCCAATTGTGTACCACCCTATGGGACTACCAATCACAGCCGGATGTGATACAGCCTGGATTCTAACCAGGGACTGTGTTAACACCTCTTGCAATGAGATGCAGTGCCTTAGACCGCTGCGCCACTCGGGAGCCCAAAGCTGGCTACTATTGCTAAGCTGGCTACTATTGCTAAGCTGGCTACTATTGCTAAACTGGCTACTATTGCTAAGCTGGCTACTATTGCTAAACTGGCTACTATTGCTAAGCTGGCTAAAATTGCTAAGCTGGCTACTATTGCTAGCTTGATTAACATTAACGTAAGGTCAAACTAGCTACATTCTCCATATTGATAAAGTTGTAATTGTCAATCTTTTGGTTGAAAAGGTTCAAGGTCAGTGGCGAAACGTCACGAAATTCCGAGTTGTAACAACAATGGGGACTAGGAGCTGCCAATAACTTTAACAGCACGAGAACGCGGCATCGGTCACGAGAATGCGGCATCGGCAAAATGTGTAGAATTGCAGGAAATGTGTTAGTTCTCATACTTCCTTCTCTCATTATAACTATCCCCAATGTCTGACCACACTGTAAATGGCCCTGCCTCCCTGAACCCGCCTCTGACTGGGCTTGAGCCAAGGTCCTCTACCTCGCCAACACAGGTGACCACCCGCTTGACAACGTACAAACACACAGGTGACCACCCGCTTGACAACGTACAAACACACAGGTGACCACCCGCTTGACAATGTACAAACACACAGGTGACCACCCGCTTGACAACGTACAAACACGCAGTTGACCACCCGCTTGACAACGTACAAACACACAGGTGTCTACCCGCTTGACAACGTACAAACACGCAGGTGACCACCCGCTTGACAATGTACAAACACGCAGGTGTCTACCCGCTTGACAACGTACAAACACGCAGGTGGACCACCCGCTTGACAACGTACAAACACACAGGTGTCTACCCGCTTGACAACGTACAAACACGCAGGTGACCACCCGCTTGACAACGTACAAACACACAGGTGACCACCCGCTTGACAACGTACAAACACGCAGATGACCACCCGCTTGACAACGTACAAACACACAGGTGTCTACCCGCTTGACAACATACAAACCAGTTGAGCTATAGAAAAGGATTCGAATTCGATAGCACCATTGGCAACATTTCAAGTTAGCTGTGGAGTGAGCTTACAACACATTCTGAACTCTGTTACACAGATAACTTCCTGTTGTTAATGACACAATAGCTGAGAGCAACTCTACACAGGGAGGTCAGATAAGGATTTCTAGTGCCATGTGTAAACGTTGTAAACTGATATGTATAAATGGAGGTTTTAGGAATGTGCATGTAAGGAATGTAACAACTTTTTCCATGAGAGGTGGAAGCTGTGACTCCCAAGGCATTGATATCAGGATATCGTTGCAAATAGGATCAAATGTTATTGATGCCATTTTAATTTGACTCTTAATAAAGTTATCATATGTGCTGAGATCAGCAGAACAGCCTTTACAGACAGACAGGTCACCTCTACCTCTCTGGGAGAACTGCCGTTAGGCCTTAGTGTGTCTGTGTGTGTATGGACGCAGTGTGTGTGTGCGCTGTAGTGTGTGTGTGTGTGTGTGTGTGTGTGTGTATACCTGTTTCGGAGGCACTCCCAGCTGTGTGAGAGCGGAGGTGAACAGGTCGGTCTCTGGGACCCTGAGGCCTGTACGACAGGACTGTAGTACCACATCAAAATGGCCGCCCAGCAGAGAGAGGAGCCGGCCAGAGCTATCTCCACTCCCACTGTCATCCACCCACTGGTTGGCCAACACACCTGTCAATAACCCTGACAGACATCACAAGGAAGCGGGACTTGGCATGTGACCTTAGACTGTACAATGTGAACTCTGTGTCAGGTGTGTGTGTGTGTGTGTGTGTTACCTTGTCTGCGGAGCGTAGCTACGGTCTGCAGAATGTGTTTGTTGACAGTGGTTGAGTCTCTGAGTTCCTCCAACAGGCTCTTAACAGAGAAGCCAGCAGGAAGACTGACCTTCTGATCTGATGCTGCACTCATACACTCTGCATCAAGCTCTGGGATCATCTACACACACACACACACACACACACACACACACACAAACACACAATGACTTGTTGTCACATGTCATGTAAGGTGATGCAAGAATTTCCATGGAAGGCCCATTTCTATAGAAGGAACACATTTCAATAGAAGGAACACATTTCAAAGGAAGGAACTAATTTCAATAGAAGACCCATTTCCATGGATTATAATATACATAGACTAAACTATTTCTGCTGTGTCATGTTTGTACCAGTTCTAGGGTCATTGAGGAGCCAATGTTGAAGGTGCAGGTAGCCTGGTGGTTAGAGTGTTGGACCAATAACCAAAAGGTTGCTAGGTCAAATCCCAGAGCTGACAAGGTAAAAATCTGTTGTTCTTCCCCTGAACAAGGCAGTTAACCCACTGTTCCTAGGACGTCATGGTAAATAAGAATTTGTTATTAACTGACTTGCCTAGTTAAATAAAATCAAGCTCTTGAACTTTTAGAGTTACCAGCTTGGCAACGGAGTTCTGACCATGTTGGTAGTTTGAATGTGACGTTATTTGTCTGTGTAGGCTGCCTGTGTAAAAGGCAATTTATGCTTGATCTGTAAATGTGGTTGGATACGTCGTATGTATGGTGTGATGCAATTATGGAACCTCCAGAGTCATGCAGAGGCCAAACTGAGCTCCATACCGCATCACTGTGCGCCTCAACTTTTATAACAATGTGGAGGGCTCCTTATAGCTCTGCATTGACATGATTGGTTGATGGTAGGTGAGGGCGGGAAGTCCTGTATCAACACAAACTTACTTCCTAGACAATGTCCTTGGCAACAGCTCTGCGCTGCTCTGCGAAGTGCAGGAAGTACGGATGCCCTGACTTAATGCAGAGGCCGTATCACCGTAAATGCTGCACGGCCCCAATGCAGATGGTCGGATTGACCATGCAGCGCCTTCAACTCACCTGAGAGAGTGTGAGTTTGCCCCTCTCTGCGCGTTCCATGGCGCTGTGCTTGTCAGTCACCACCTTCTTCAGAAAACCACTAAAACAGAACATAATCATTCATTTAACCATTCATTTACACACCACACATATTGCATGCACCACACTACTGTATTGCGGCTTTGACTTATCAGTTGTTAAGTTTAATATTACATTTAACAATCAACGTATACAACATCTCATACCACACACACACACAATCTGTCTGTCTGGGAGTTTAGAGCCATTCCAGATGGATTTCACGCACAATCTGTCTGTCTGTCTGGGAGTTTAGAGCCATTCCAGATGGATTTCACACACAATCTGTCTGTCTGTCTGGGAGTTTAGAGCCATTCCAGATGGATTTCACGCACAATCTGTCTGTCTGTCTGGGAGTTTAGAGCCATTCCAGATGGATTTCTTAAAAAAAAAATGCTCCATATTCCCTTCCATTCAGTCCAAGTAATAGGAGGCTACTGGGGACATAGGGTAGTAGGGGGTAACTGCCCCCTCCCCCTGTAATTCACATAAAGACCACAACGACGCCAGGACAGCGGAGTCAATCACCACCTTCCGTAGACACCTGAAACCCCACCTCTTTAAGGAATACCTGGGATAGGATATAGTAATCCTTCTACCCCCCCCCCCCCGAAAAAAAGATATAGATCAACTATTGTAAAGTGGTTGTTCCACTGGATATCATAAGGTGAATGCACCAATTTGTAAGTCGCTCTGGATAAGAGCGTCTGCTAAATGACGTAAATGTAAACGTAAAGATGTCACCAAGTTATTTTCCCAACACTTTCCCTGGCTGTCACTGTTCTTGCTGAACAAAAGAGTTCCTCTGTGTTATCACAACTTTTGGAGATATTTCAACAAAACGATTTTGTGGGTAAGTTGATCTAATTTTTGAATTTTTTTTTAAAGTTGTAGATATATTCTAACAATGAAGTTAGATCTATATATACAGCTCTGCGAAAAAAATTAAGAGAGCACTGCAAAATTATCAGTTTCTGTTTTTACTATTTATAGGTATGTGTTTGGGTAAAATGAACATTTTTGTTTTATTCTTTATAAACTACTGACAACATTTCTCCCAAATTCCAAATAAAAAATGTGTCATTTAGAGCATTTATTTGCAGAAAATGACAACTGGTCAAAATAACAAAAATATGCAGTGTTGTCAGACCTCAAATAATGCAAAGAAAATAAGTTCCTTTTTATTTTTAAACACTACTAATGTTTTAACTTAGGAAGAGATCAGAAATCTGGTGGAATAACCCTGATTTTCAATCACAGTGTTCATGCGTCTTGGCATGCTCTCCACCAGTCTTTCACATTGATGTTGGGTGACTTTATGCCACTCCTGGCTTTGTTTGATGGCTTATGACCATCCATCTTCCTCTTGATCACATTCCAGAGGTTTTCAATGGGGTTCAGGTCTGGAGATTGGGCTGGCCATGACAGGGTCTTGATCTGGTGGTCCTCCATCCACACCTTGATTGACCTGGCTGTGGGGCATGGAGCGTTGTCCTGCTGGAATAAACCAATCCTCAGAGTCGGGGAACATTGTCAGAGCAGAAGGAAGCAAGTTTTCTTCCAGGACAACCTTGTACGTGGCTTGATTCATGAGTCCTTCACAAAGACAAATCTGCCTGATTCCAGCCTTGCTGAAGCACCTACTAGTGTTTTAACTTAGGAAGAGATCAGAAATCAATATCTGGTGGAATAACCCTGTCTCGCACCCTAAAATCCATTTTATCAGTTTAATTTAGAAATTCTAAATAAAAGATCACCACCAATCCTCCACCAAATTTCACAGTGGGTGTGAGACACTGTGGTTTGTAGTCCTCTCCAGGTCTCTCACCCACTGTGGTTTGTAGTCATATCCAGGTCTCTCACACACTGTGGTTTGTAGTCCTCTCCAGGTCTCTCACCCAATGTGGTTTGTAGTCCTCTCCAGGTCTCTCACCCACTGTGGTTTGTAGTCCTCTCCAGGTCTCTCACCCACTGTGACATTTGGTGGAGGATCAGTGATGATCTTTTATTTAGAATTTCTAAATAAAACCGATACAATTGATTTTAACAGTTAACCTGTTTAGGATAGCGGGCAGTATTTTCACGGAACATCTAGATGTAAGAGGTTTAACCCCTGGCACTTAAAAAAAACGCCCCCTGTTGTCTAAAAACAACATTTCATAAAATAACAAAATAAAAGTGTAAACTGAAGCCATTTATTTCCCTTTATAGTTTATTCACCTAAGCATGACCTTCATCCACATTCATCCATGTTTTTTTGTGTCAGCAATTAGACATTGTTCTTAAGGGGGGGGTAGGTACCCCCTTGTCTCTACCCACTGGGCAAAAAAACGAGTTGAATCAACACGTCATTAAAATAAAAAAAAGTAAATTATAATGTTATGACGTTCAATCAACGTGGAAAACTGATTGGATTTCCAAAAAGTAATCAATATTAGAGTTGTCTTTTCTTCATCCAATTTAGCGTAAATCCAATGACAGGATGTTTGGAGGCGGCATGTATCCTAGTGGTTAGAGAGTTGGGCCAGTAACCGAAAGGTTGCAAGATTGAATCCCCCAGCAAGGTACAAATCTGTCCTTCTACCCCTGAACAAGGCAGTTAACCCACTGTTCCCTGGTAGTCATTTAAAATAAGAATTTGTTCTTAACTGACTTGCCTAGTTAAATAAAGGTTAAAAAAAAAAGAAATATCAAATGTATTGGTCACATACACATAGTTAGCAGATGTTATTGCGAGTGTAGAGAAATGCTTGTACTTCTAGTTCCGACAGTGCAGTAATATCTAACAATTCTATGGTCAAAGTGTAATTTCAGTGACAAAATCCCCGTTCTGTTGTTGTGCAGCCATATGAATATAATTCCGAACATGCGCATAACTAACGGGTGTTTCAGTGTCCGTCAGTACGCGCTGAACAATGCATGAGTTTCAGTTTGCACTATATCTCACCGCTGAAAAAAGATTTGATTCCTACCTGGGGAGTTTCAGGGTTTCTTCGAATTTGAGGAAAACTTCTGCAGGTCTGGGAGAAACAACGACCCCCCACAGGTTGAACAAAACCGCCTTCTTGGTCGCCATTTCATCGATCTCTCTGTCTGGGGGAGTCTGTACTGAGGACAGGGGAGGTGGGCGACTAAGTGAAACTCTGACCTACTGAAAACTATTTCTGTAGCATAAAGACAAGTGTTGCAATAGTGGGCTATCGCTACACAACTCCTCCCCTGAATAAATCCATGCGTTCCAGATCGTCATTATTGTTAGTCGTGCCGCTGCGCACATGATAATCTGTTACTGTAAAGGTGTAAATAAATTCTGTTAAATTCCTGCATAAAATGGGTAATTCGCCACCTCTTGGCAGCTTGGTGTGTTTACATTGTATAATGCACTCAGTGGTAAAAGTATGGAATTCTGGGTAATCCACAGCAAATCTATGGAGAATTGTTGTGGGAGTGCTGCTAATATTGAGGACTGAACAAACATCTATACTGTGTTCCATGATTGCAGCTTTGGTAATAAACGCACTATCCACCCACTTCTCCTTTGTGTGCTGACTCACCGACTTGTGGGACAGGAAGGAACCGTCACACTACTATGTCTGTGGTTCCTGAGATAGACGTTGTGAGACTATCAGCGCAGCACGACTGTTGCTGTAAAACGCTCTTGAAGGCAGCCGGGAAAAGATAACATGTTTTTATGGAAAATGATTAACTCAAAGCCCTAGACTAATCTTACACGCAGCTCGCTGAATGTGCGGTTATGGTAGTGTGTTGAAATATTAATTAATAGCTTTCTGCCGTGATCTATGGTGATACATAGAGGAGTGTGCTATTCTAAATTCACTCTGTTATTGATCAACTAGTTAGGCGTTTGTCTCTAGCAGGTCAAAGGCTGTTGTTGTAGGTGAGAAGTGAGGAGAGGCAGGCTGTTCACACTCACCTGGTTCAATTCTTTCAGATTTACAAAGATTATTATAGTAAACTAAAACTGAGACTAAAATGAATCATGAAAAAACGATTTAGTAAACTGAAACAAAATAATTAACAAACTCGTTTGGAAAAACTAAAACAATATATCGAAAATATTATTTTTGATTCCAAAACTAATTAAAATAAAAACTAATGAATAATGTTTGAAAGGGTTTTCAAATGGGGTTTTGACATTTTTATTTCATCTAACGGTGTCATCAGGCTTCTGAATCTGGCAGGTTACATTGAGATTGACATAAAGGTAGACTTAGTGAGATGATGTTGCCATGAGCAACACCACGGGTATTGGATGCATTTGAGTGGTAAGGCTAAAGCAACCAACTGTAGACGAAAGAGAAGTGAAGTCTGAAGAGGTGCAGCTGCGACAGCCGAAAGTTGGACACTAGTGTGGTTTTCCAACAGCAAGGCTCAGATCAACATGGCAGAGTTGACATTGTTTATAAAATGTTTTCTTTATAATGAACACAGAGTATACCAAGCATTATGAATACCTTCCTAATATTTAGTTGCCCCGCCCCCCCCCCCCCCATGTACAAGGTGTTGACTCCGATGCTTCCCATAAATTTGTCAAGTTGGGTGGTGGACCATTCTTGATACACACAGGAAAAGGTTTAGCTTGAAAAACCCAGCAGCGTTGCAGTTCTTGACACAAACCGGTACTACCATACCCCGTTCAAAGACACTAATCTTTTGTCTTGCCAATTCACCCTCTGAATGACACACATCCACAATCCATGTCTCAATAGTCTAACCTGTCTCCTCTCCTTCATCTACTCTGATCGAAGTGAATTTAACAAGTGAAGTCAATAAGGGATCACAGCTTTCACCTGGATTCACCTGGTCAGTCTATGTCATGGAAAGAGCAGGTGTTTTGTATAGTCACTAAAAAATTCAGTCCTGCTCCTCTCCTCTCTACCTAATTTCCTCTCACAGTCCCTTTAGTTTCCCTTAAGTACCGTTAGTTTGGCTGCTCAGCCTACCTACGTTAACCCTCGCCCATCATAGCCCTGCCATTCCCAACCAATCAGGGCACTTGGAAATGCGCATCTGGACACTGCACCCTCCCACTCAGGTCACAGTGTTATCGTCCTCCGAAGGACTTTTTATTGTTGAGTAACATGAATGTCTGAACAACAGTGTGTGCATTGAAATGTAAGTTGCAGAGTTTTTGTTATTGGGGCTTTTACATGCTGTGTAATAATAGGTAATTACCACTAATTACTTCCTGTTACTTTGATAGCTGTCAGCCATATGTCCTACAGTATGGCTGTAACTATTCTTTGATGTTAGAGTTGCCAATACTGCTTTTCCTATTGTTTATCGTATGTAGTATTATTTTGAATTGCCATAAGTGTTGTTATTACATTGGTTGCACAACTACTTTTGCAGAAGTGATCATTCTAGAGTCATCCCAGGGTCATTCTAGAGTCATCCCAGAGTCATTCTAGAGTCATCCCAGAGTCATTCTAGAGTCATCCCAGGGTCATTCTAGAGTCATCCCAGAGTCATTCTAGAGTCATCCCAGAGTCATTCTAGAGTCATCCCAGGGTCATTCTAGAGTCATCCCAGAGTCATTCTAGAGTCATTCTGAAGTCCTCCCAGTCATTCTAGTGTCCTTCCAGTCATCCCAGAGTCATTCTAGAGTCATCCCAGAGTCATCCCAGAGTCATTCTAGAGTCATCCCAGAGTCATCCCAGAGTCATTCTAGAGTCATCTCAAAGTCATCCGAGAGTCATCCCAGAGTCATTCTAGAGTCATCCCAGAGTCATTCTAGAGTCATCCGAGAGCCATCCCAGAGTCATCCGAGAGTCATCCGAGAGTCATCCCAGAGTCATCCCAGAGTCATTCTAGAGTCATCCGAGAGTCATACCAGAGTCATTCTAGAGTCATCCGAGAGTCATTCCAGAGTCATTCCAGAGTCATCCCAGAGTCATCCCAGAGTCATCCCAGTCATCCCAGAGTCATCCCAGAGTCATCCCAGAGTCCTCCCAGAGTCCTCCCAGACAGTTCTTGGAGCTTGCTCATGCGCTGAGTAATTTACGACCCTGTGACGCCAGGGCAGATCTGATACGTATGTTTATATTGATGCTGTGTTTATAGCCCTTTATAGACATGTTACTAGTGTGATGCCATTAGCCATTTATGAATGCACATATATTGCATAGTTATAACCATTAACTAATATTGTTTACATGTGTGCATATCTTTGTCTTATAGAACCACAACATAAGATTCCAAGTCTCTTTCAGATTACCAAAATCATATCGACATCTTCAAATGGAGACACCTTTGTGTGTGTGTGTGTGTGTGTGTGTGTGTGTGTGTGTGTGGTGTGTGTGTGTGTGTGTGTGTGTGTGTGTGTGTGTGTGTGTGTGTGTGTGTGTGTGTGGTGGTGACTATCAAGTGTACCGTGATGGGCCTCAACATCATGTTCTAACCAGACAGCACTATAGAGGACAGAACCAAACCAATCAGTTGTACAGTAAGTTTATAACGGGTGAGGACATTCACAGCCGACCGCTCAGACGGGTGAGGACATTCACAGCCGACCGCTCAGACGGGTGAGGACATTCACAGCCGACCGCTCAGACGGGTGAGGACATTCACAGCCGACCGCTCAGACGGGTGAGGACATTCACAGCCGACCGCTCAGACGGGTGAGGACATTCACAGCCGACCGCTCAGACGGGTGAGGGCATACCAGACAACCGTTTTTACAAGGTCCTTCTAGACGGTTTTATTGACCAACAGTTTTTTTACATGGTCCGTCATTTCTCCGGGATTTAGCGACCAAATATCACATTTATTGTGTTATTTCTATGTGTATATATTCACATGTATCGCAGCAAATTGGTTCCTGTTTTAGTCATGTCTTTGGTCACGTTCACGTAGGTCAAATAAAAACAACAGAGCCTCCCACAATGCTGTCTGCAGGATGAAGTTGGTGAGGAGTCAAAACTTCATGACCTTTGATGATACGATTTTTGTCAAGTTCATGCAGTTGACATGTAGGCGCAAAACGGACAACTTTTATCCACAGACTGCAACACACCTTGAAAGACTGGTGACCATCGACTTGACAAAAGTGACATGCGCATGTGCATGGGTGTGCTTCAGCTGCTACAACGTGGCAGCTCCAGGACCAATCGAGGTGCTGGCTAGCGGAGTAGAACACTTACAAATTAAAGGAGAGCTGCACACTCTAGAAGCTCAGATGCAAAAATATTTATGTCCAACGTTTCGACAGATAAGCTGTCTTCATCAGGGTAGGAACAAAACAGAGGAGAAGTTTAGCCTCATGCTTCAACGCTCCTGGTTGTTGTGGAAACTGACCCACTACTACTGTTTACTTGGTGCATCTATGTCATCTCGCTGAGTCTACCTTTAAAGCTAACCTGACCCATCACTTTATGCATTACTGCCACCCAGTGGCAAGAAGTGACGTCTCCAAAAACACAACTATACAACACAGAGGAGGCTGCTGAGGGGAGGACGGCTCATAATAATGTCTGGAACGGAGCAAATGGAACGGCATCAAACACCTGGATAACATGTGTTAGAGATATTTGATTCAATTCCACTTACTCCAGCCATTCCACTTATTCCAGCCATTCCACTTATTCCAGCCATTCCACTTATTCCAGCCCGTCCTCCCCAATTAAGGTGCCAACCAACCTCCTATGAGACAACCCATACTGTACATGGGGTTGTGACTAGATGTGAAAAATAGCAAAGATCTGATCTGGGAGGACCATGTAGAACGGGAACTAGTAGAGAGCTATAGGTGCCAGTGGATAAGGTTCAGCCACCACAGGTCTGTCTGGCAAGAACAAGTCCAAGATAACTTCAAAACAGGTTTAATCAGATAATGGATTCAACACACCACACTGGATAAGAGTGTCTGCTAAATGACTAAAATGTAAATGTGGATATAATATACACTGACATGAATGCTAGGACTAGCATGTACAGGATACAGTAATAACATAATATTCTACGCATTGCCATACACTATAATGACCATAAAGTATTTTAACCTCTTTAGAAGTCAGGGCATTCATACTTATTGAGCTTTGCAGAGCAGTGAGTTTGTGTTTATACAGGACCTCCTGCCCTCACCTACCATCAGGGTTGGGAAGTAACAGATTACAAACAAAAAAACCATGAACTGTAATCTGTTACGTTACCAGCAAAAAATAGTGTAATCAGATTACTTTTGAAAAACTAGATGATTACTTGGAGAATTACTTTTAAATTCAGAAAGGATGTTTGCGTAAAAAAAATATTTGACGCTTCTCTGTTTTCTCAATGACATTCAAATCAGCATTGAAAAAAAGGTCGCAAATGTAAGTTTGTTCCACCTGAGACTTGATTGTGTGTTTTGTATCACAAGTTTAAGTTTTTTCCACCTGAGTGAGTCTGAGCACAAGTCAGAGACCACTATGATGACACACCAAATGTGTTTGATGGATCGCGGGAAAAGAACAAGAATAGGCTACAGTCCAAGCTATGTTTTCCAATGGCGTGACTACTGTCGGCATCCAAAGATTATCCAACTAGAATAAACGCTTGGAGGTAAAGATGACAGCAGTGGTGTAGTCTACGGTGATACGGATATAACCTATTATTGATATCTACATAGCGCATTGATGTGAATCACACTGCTGCTCTCTCATTTAGCTACTTGCGCCTTACGGATAGTGGTTGTTGTGGATGGCTGTTCACAAATCTAAATGTGTATTTGAACCCAATAATGGTTGAATTCAAGAAGTTTAAACTGCTTATCAATCATTGTTTTTGAAAACAGTGGACAGCCAGTGAGCGCACTATTCTGCCAGTGCGCTCTTGCAACATTTGCATATTGCGCATCCCAGCCTATGGAATAAAAGTGCGGCTTTTATTGCCCAATCTAATTCATGCTGATAAAAAAATAAATCCATAGGCCTAATGGACACATGCTCAAACTAGCACACTTTTAATAGACTTAAAGGGAAATCTGTAGTTGCTACATCCATTTTTGGACTTATAAATTATATATATATTAATGTAAAGCTATCATTTAATCGTATTATTATATGTAGTAGAAAGCGATGGGTTAGAAGAAGCCTACATAACCAACCCATAAAGTAAAATTAAACATCCATATATGGCCAGTTATGTAAACTTTAACATCCTGTTGTTATTTATCCTGCAATAGATGTCATTCAATTGGTAACATACATTTCTGTCTTCTTCTAATGCCTCTTAATATAAAAGTAACTGAATGTAATCAGATTACGTTACTGAGTTTGGGTAATTCAAAAGTTACGTTACTGATTACAATTTTGGACCGTAATTAATAACTCTAACGGATTACATTTAGAAAGTAACCTAGGCAACCCTGCCTACCATCAACCAATCATGGAATACAGCTGAGCTAAGGACGAGATTTTACCACTGAAATACTACAAGAGTTTGGAGTTAGGGATGTTTTGAAGCCAGACAGCAAGTTGGCGCTTTCTTCTATAGCTACCTAGAGTTAGGTTAGTTTAGTTAAGGGGATACTCTTCCCCAGAGTCATATGAACTCGTGGATACCATTGTTATGTCTCTGTGTCCAGTATGAAGGAAGTTAGAGGTAGTTTAGCGAGCATTGCTAAACTATTCCTGATCTAGTCACAACCCATAAATGTCTCCTAACCTCCCACACATAAGCTAATTTGTGTCCCTAACTTTAAAACAAAGTAAAAACGTTTTAATAAAACTTTAAAATAAAAACAAGTGAGGTGGATCTAACTGAAGCTGAACTGAATTTCAAATAAAATATTAAACTAATAGAAATAAAATCTATTATTAACTATAATAAACTATAATAACCTAACCTAACTATAATAATCTAGAGTTGTACACTACTGATATTTAAGTATGTTGGAGACAGGTTTATAGCAGTGAATGTTATCTATTCATTTACTTTTATTGTATTTTCTAAGTAGCAGCCATATCAGCCAGGGAACCTAATTATTCTCACTTTATGATAGAACATTCAGATTGTTCTGCCTGACTGTGGCTCTACCTGAATTTTTGGGGATTTTCTTGTGATCACAACAAAACTACTTATCTTGGTGAAATATAGATATAACTAAATTGTGTTTTCTTTGAAAAAATGGGCCTGGCTAGGAATAGAACATTCAGTTTTCTGCCCGAGTGTGTCTCTGTTTACCAACATTTTCTGGATTATTTTGGGACCAGAACAAATAAATTGTGTTTAAAAAAAAAATATGGTCCCCTTGGTCAGACTGTTTCCTTACCTAATTCTCCTTGTCGTTAATCATGATTGTTGGTTATTTACCAGGTAACAAGAAGTGAAAACGAAACAAGGACTGAATTAATAGACTCCTTATTTTCCTCAATTAGAGATTTAATTAAATGGTGTTTCCTTGAAAAGATGGGCATGGCTGACATGAAAAATACATTAAGGGGAAATGATCCACAGAGGCTGATTATCTTTCTGCACATCTCTTTATTTACAATGCTGGTTGCCATGGTTAACACAAACACAGGACAATGAATGCTACCTGATGAAAAGTTACATAAGTAGGCCTACAGTATCACAGCGAGATCAAATGTGTGTTGGATTATCCAGTGTCCACGGCAACACTATTGCTTTGTCTCTACCCCCAGTTCATGTGGTGTACTATGGTCTTAGCCATTCTCTCACTAAGCCTTATCCTCTAACCCCCAGTTCATGTGGTGTACTATGGTCTTAGCCATTCTCTCACTAAGCCTTATCCTCTAACCCCCAGTTCATGTGGTGTACTATGGTCTTAACCATTCTCTCACTAAGCCTTATCCTCTAACCCCCAGTTCATGTGGTGTACTATGGTGTTAGCCATTCTCTCACTAAGCCTCATCTTTCTCTGTCTCTCCTTCCAGAGGGCCTGAGGCTCTTGGACCACAACTGAGGAAAACCTGGCCTGACACCTGGATGTGCCTGGCCCAATCACACATTTTATTTAAATTATTATACTAAATTATTGCAACCAATAGAATGTTATACACAGTGCATTAGGAAAGTATTCAGACCCCTTGACTTTTTCCAAATTGTGTTACGTTACAGCCTTATTCTAAAATGGATAAAATAAAATACAAATTCTCTAACTACACACAATACCCCATAATGACAAAGCAAAAACAGGTTTTTAGAAATTGTTACTAATTCATTAAAAATAAAAAACAAAAATACCTTATTTACATAAGTATTCAGACCCTTTGCTATGAGACTTGAAATTGAGCTCAGGTGCATCCTGTTTCCATTGATCATCCTTGAGATGTCTCTATAACTTGATTGGAGTCCACCTGTGGTAAATTCAATTGATTGGACATGATTTGGAAAGGCACACACCTGTCTATATAAGGTCCCACAGTTGAAAGTGCATGTCAGGACAAAAATTAAGCCATGATGTCGAAGGAATTGTCCGTAGAGCTTTGAGACAGGATTGTGTCGAGGCACAGATCTGAGGAAGGGTATCGGAAAATGTCTGCAGCATTGAAGGTCGCCAAGAACACAGTGGCCTCCATCATTCTTAAATGGAAGAAGTTTGGAACCACCAAGACTCTTCTTAGAGCTGGGCGCCCTGCCAAACTGAGCAATCGGGGAAGAAGGGGCGGCAGGTAGCCTAGTGGTTATAGCGTTAGACTTGTAACCGAAAGGTTGCAAGGTTGAATCCCCGAACTGACGAGGTAAAAATCTATCATTCTGCCCCTGAACAAAGCAGTTAACCCACTGTTCCTAGGCTGTCATTGAAAATAAGAATTTGTTCTTAACTGACTTGCCTAGTTAAATAAATGTAAAATAAAAATATAAATAAAATGGCCTTGGTCAGGGAGGTGACCAAGAACTTGAGTTCCTCTGTGGAGATGGAAGAACCTACCAGAAGGACAATCATCTCTACAGCCCTCCACCAATCAGACCTTTATGGTGGAGTGGCCAGATGGAAGCCACTTCTTAGTAAAAAGCACATGACAGCCTGCATGAAGTTTGACAAAAGGCACCTACCTAAAGGACTCTCAGACCATGATAAACAAGATTCTCAGGTCTGATGAAACCAAGATTAAACTCTTTGGCCTGAATGCCAAGCGTCACGTCTGGGAAAAACCATGGCACCATCCCTACAGTGAAGCATGGTAGTGGCAGCATAATGCTGTGGGGATGTTTTTCAGCGACAGGGAATGGGAGACTAGTCAGGATCGAGGGAAAGATGAACGGAGCAAAGTACAGAGAGATCCTTGATGAAAACCTGCTCCAGAGCGCTCAGGACCTCAGACTGGGGTGAAGGTTCACCTTCCAACAGGACAACGACCTTATGCACACAGCCAAGACAACGCAAGTGGCCCAGCCAGAGCCCGTACTTGAAGCCGATCGAACATCTCTGGAGAGACCTGAAAATTGCTGTGCAGGGACGATCCTCATCTAACCAGACAGAGCTTGAGAGGATCTGCAGAGAAGAATGGGAGAAACTCCCCAAATACAGGTGTGCCAAGCTTGTAGCGTCATACCCAAGAAGACTTGAGGCTATAATCGCTGCCAAAGGTGCTTCAACAAAGTACTGAGTAAAGGGTGTGAATACTTATGTAAAACCTGTTTTTACTTTATCATTATGCAGTATTGTGTGTAGATAGATGAGGGGAAAAAAATGATTTAATCCATTTTAGAATAAGGCTGTAACGTAAGAAAATGTGGAAAAAGTCAAGGTTTCGGAATACTTTCCGAATGCACTGTATGAGGGGATCCAACCATCCCAGCTCTGCAGATATTACGAACACACACACATACACAAACACAAACCATTCAGCTCAGGAGTGACTCATTGAACATCCAGACATCACTAGCTGTGATGAAACGTCTGAAGTTGAGAGATTCTGGGGCCATCCATTTGATAGGTAATCTGCTAGCAGACGCTTCAGAGAAAACACAGTATGTTGTGAATCTGAATGCATCTTTGGAAATATTTGTGTTTGTGTGTATTTGTGTGTTTATGTGTGTGTGTTTATGTGTGTGTGTTTATGTGTATTTGTGTGTTTATGTGTGTGTGTTTATGTATGTGTGTGTGTTTATGTGTGTATGTGTGTGTGTGTTTATGTGTGTATATGTGTGTGTGTATATGTGTGTGTGTTCGTGTGTGTGTGTGTGTGTGTGTGTGTGTGTGTGTGTGTGTGTGTGTGTGTGTGTGTGTGTGTGTTCATGTATGTGTTCGTGTGTGTTCGTGTGTGTGTGTGTGTGTGTGTGTGTGTGTGTGTGTGTGTGTGTGTGTGTGTGTGTGTGTGTGTGTGTGAGACAGCCAAAAGTCTCCCAGTTTGACACAATCGACAGACACCACCAACACGTTTAACCACTCACAATAGAGAGATTGAACTATACAGTATTAACCAATCGCAATAGAGAGAATAAACAATATTGCAGATGTTTTTGGTGAGTTTGGAGGGAATGTGAGCGAATGTGAATGAGAGACATTGTGCAAATGAGCAAAGTTTTGAGGCATGCAGTACTGGTTCTCCAGCGGCATGTCTACACACTGTCTGTGTGTAGTCTGGAGTCACTAGGGCAAAGGGCAAACCTGCTTTTCTCAAGAGAGGGGAGAAGCAGACAGGTCAGAACAGAGAGGAGAAGAAGCCCACGCAAATCAAGATGGCAGCTGTACCAATAACTCATGCAAAGGGATTTGCCTTATCAAACACAGCAGAAAGCTAAAACAATATGATGCCCCGTTGCCTTATTAATTCAGCTACTTACTTAGATAGCAAGTTAAACTATGGGTAATTTTAACGCATAATTCTGTGTTTTTCACGCAGAAAAAAAATATAAACACATAAGAAATATCTTGCTGCGTTTTGTAAATACAGATCTAAAAAGCTTCTTATTGTAATTTCTGCTCGGCATCAAACACATTTAGTTAATTTCAGACTAGTTTTATGCTTCAGTTGCATTTCTAAACACGAATGAGAATTCACGAATGGGAACAGACAGCGCTCTGACTGATGTGTAGATTCTTTTGTCCTGTACTTTTATCAGTAGCCAGCCTATTTTTGTCAGGTAAAATGCAAGACGAACTTTAAGCATAACATTAGGAAATGCAACTGGCTGCATTATTTCCATTATTAACATTAGAAATGTGATGGCCCTGCATTGTTTTTGCAAAAAAAAAAAGACCTTGCTTTTTCAAAGTAAGCTTATTTACGTGTCTGTCAGCCAAATAGGGTTGCACTTGTGTTGTCATCTGATGAAAATTAAGCTATTTTATGTTGCACTAATGTATTTTCTGTGTAAAGGAAAACTCTTAAATTCATTATGTAAAATAATCTGACAAGTGAAATGAGAACGCAACCTGCTTTATCTCCAAACGTATTGCACAAGTTGACTGTAGGTATTTTCTTAAAAAATTGCTACAAATATTAAAATGTATTGAAACACTTCATATAAATAGTTTCAACGGTATTGAAAAAAACATCCCGTAGCTATTTTCCAGATACCCCGGTATACAGTCCAAGCCTAGCTGCCGTTTTAGTTTCTGCCGTAGCACTACAAACCTGATTCCACTAATCAAAGGTTTAATGATGAGTTCATTAGTGGACTCCTCGGGACCAGGATATAAACAAAACACTGCTATAAAGAGGATCGGGTTCATTCTTTCCAGCAACACTCATCCACACCTTGTCTGTTGTTTACACTCTGCCTGGGAACATCTTTACTCCCTCCTGTTTAAGATTGATTTAATGGAAAGTAGTGGGCTGCTCCAGCCACACATAACATTTACATTCTATATAAAAAAAAACAACTGACGATAGAAACAAAAAAACTAATTTCCATTGTGGTCGTCTTAGAAACAGACCACATAATATAACGTTTCTGTGTTTTTAACCCACCGTCACAGTCATACATAGAGCAGTTACTGGAACAGACAGTCTGCTGTGTGAATAACACACATTCACAGCTAACCACATGTTAACACACACACCATTCCACTGACACACATAGCTAACCACCTATAGACATATATCCTATTGAACCCACACAGAGACAGAAACAGAGATAGAGACAGAGACATAAACAGAGAGAGAGACAGAGATAGAGACAGAGATACAGAGACACACAGAGAGAGCGAGAGAGAGAGAGATACAGAGACACAGAGAGAGATAGAGGGAGTGTGAGAGCGAAAGAAAGAGAGAGAGATAGAGAGAGATAAAGAGGGAGAGTGAGAGCGAGAGACCGAGAGAGATAGAGTGAGAGAGAGAGAGAGATACTGAGAGAGTGAGAGAGAGAGATACTGAGAGAGTGAGAGAAAGAGAGAGAAAGAGAGAGAAAGAGGTCATGAGCAGATGAGCTCCTGAATATTTGTAAAATTCCTCAGTGAAAATAATGTACTGAGCAAATGTTAAATTGGCTTTTTACCTAATTAGTGTATGACATACCACGTACTCATACCCTAATTGACAAACAAACAAACCAAAACAAAGGAAATGTCTCATACTTTGTTGATTTCAAAAAAGCTTTTGGCTCAATTTGGCATGAGGGTCTGCTTTACAAATTAATGTAAAGTAGTGTTGGGGGAAAAACAAATGACATTATAAAATCCATGAAAACAAACAAGTGTGCGGATAAAATTGGCAAAAAACACACACTTCTTTCCACAGGGCCATGACGTGAGACAGGGATGCAGCTTAAGCCCTACTCTCTTCAACATATATACAGCTGAAGTCGGAAGTTTACATACAAGCCATTTTGCCACAACTTTGGAAGTATGCTTGGAATCATTGTCCATTTGGAAGACCCATTTGCGACCAAGCTTTAACTTCCTGACTGATATCTTGAGATGTTGCTTCAATATATCCACATACCTTCCTCATGATGCCATCTATTTTGTGAAGTGCACCAGTCCCCCCTGCAGTAAAGCACCCCCACAACATGATGCTGCCACCCCCGTGCTTCATGGTTGGGATGGTGTTCTTCGACTTGCAAGTCTCCCCCTTTTTCCTCCAAACATAACGATGGTCATTATGGCCAAACAGTTCTATTTTTTGTTTCATCAGACCAGAGGACATTTCTCCAAAAAGTACAAACTTTGTCCCCATGTGAAGTTGCAAACCGTAATCTGGCTTTTTTATGGCGGTTTTGGAGCAGTGGCTTCTTCCATGCTGAGCGGCCTTTCAGGTTATGTCGATATAGGACTCGTTTTACTGTGGATATAGGTACCTTTGTACCTGTTTCCTCCAGCATCTTCACAAGGTCCTTTGCTGTTGTTCTGGGATTGATTTGCACTTTTCGCACCACAGTACATTCATCTCTATGAGACAGAACGTGTCTCCTTCCTGAGCGGTATGACGGCTGCGTGGTCCCATGGTGTTTATACTTGCGTACTATTGTTTGTACAGATGAACGTGGTACCTTCAGGCATTTGGAAATTGCTCCCAAGGATGAACCAGACTTGTGGAGGTCTACAATTATTTTCTGAGGTCTTGGCTGATTTCTTTTGATTTTCCCATGATGTCAAGCAAAGAGGCACTGAGTTTGAAGGTAGGCCTTGAAATACATCCACAGGTACACCTCCAATTGACTCAAATGATGTCAATTAGCCTATCAGAAGCTTCTAAAGCCATTACATAATTTTCTGGAATTTTCCAAGCTGTTTAAAGGCACAGTCAACTTAGTGTATGTAAACTTCTGACCCACTGGAATTGTGATACAGTGAATTATAATAATCTGTCTGTAAACTATTTTTGGAAAAATTACTTGTGTCATGCACAAAGTGGATGTCCTAACTGACTTGCCAAAACTATAGTTTGTTAACAAGAAATGTATGGAGTGGTTGAAAAATGAGCTTTAATGACTCTAACCTAAGTGTATGTAAACTTCCGACTTCAACTGTATATCAACGAATTGGCGAGGGCACTAGAACAGTCTGCAGCACCCGGCCTCACCCTACTAGAATCTGAAGTCTACTGTTTGCTGATGATCTGGTGCCTCTGTCACCAACCAAGGAGGGCCTACAGCAGCACCTACATCTTCTGAACGGATTCTGTCAGATCTGGGCCCTGACAGTAAATCTCAGTAAGACAAAAATAATGGTGTTCCAAAAAAGGTAGAGTTGCCAGGACCACAAATACAAATTCCATCTAGACACCGTTTCCCTAGAGCACACAAAAAAAATGATACATACCTGATAAGGGAATTTATATGTTTAAGGTAATGGCTAAAGAATTCCACCCTGAAGCATAATTGTTAGTTATAACATATATAATGAATAATTACAATGATAATCTTCAGTCCAATAAGGTTTGGTCGAGACAAGTAGAAATGTGTGTGTGTGTCTAAGAAAACACAGAGAACAATTAAACTGTTCATGACCTGACCTGGTTAGAATTCTGAGAAACTTATGGCAGGAAAGGGAGTCCTGTCAAGGTTCATCTAATCTCGGGAGGAGGGAACTGCCAGCTTGGAAGTGATAAACGAGTGGTGAGAACTATGAGGAAAGATACATCCCACCTACTGTTTGTGTGTCTGTGTGTGTAATCCCCCTACTGTTTGTGTGTCGGTATGTGTGTGTATTAGGTAGGGAGGGAGTGAGTTATAAAATGGCATGTCTTTGTATTATGGACTTTAGAACGTTCTCTGAATAAACTGTATGTACCTTTGGCATAAGCTGAGTCTTTGCCTAATTATTATTAAACCCAGGGTCTTAGAAACCTTGGGGATTGGTCAAAACTTAAATAATTGTTAGTTATCATCATTGGGATTGAAAATTCTCGTGACAGCTTGGTCCTTTCGAGCCGGAACTCAATATCTGATTCTGTCGTCCCATGGGAGCGCCGAAAACCGTGCACGGGCGGATGAAATATCCGTAGATTACAGACCTGGCCCGTTTCTGAGGGTTCTTTACAGGCCGGTGGCGAACTGGTGCACGACAGAAACGGTGACGAGATCCAACCTACATTGAAATCTCAGCTGCAAGGATAAGGTCAGTAATCTTTATTCAGTAGTTTGAGGTTAAATTCTAAATTTACTAAAATTGACTTAGAATGGACTGGATTAAATTCCTATAAAGCATTGGTCAAGATAAATGTGAGGGAGGATTTTAACTGTAAAACTAACAGTAAGTAAGATTTGTATCGGGTATACCATCCATATAATCTAATGTAGAGAAAGTTTAAGACAAAAGTATCTATGTTAGTGTTGGTGGCACTGGGTCACAGATCTCTCAGTAAGAAATTTCGAAATAAGTAAGTTTGGGTCCGTAATGACACAAGGTGTCTGTGGCCACTACCAATGTAAACTATCTAACAGTAAGACCTAAAAGTAAAACTGGTTGATATACAGTAGCCGGAAAACATAATATAGAAGGCGAAATAAAGTAAAGTAAGTTATGTTAGTCTAGGACTAACGGCAGTAAGTATAGTAAATTTGAGAACACACACATAGATAGTCAAAAGTATGAATATAGATTGCCTGTCGAAATACGTTTCAGTGGGGATAGTCGAGATCTACCAGAGGGGCGCAAAAGAGGTCTGATTATTCCATGAAAGGAAGGAAGTACACACACATAGAGAAAATACACATTGGGAAATAACTATAGTAATTGAGAGAGAAAAGATAAAGCACACACAGAAAGTTTTCAACAAGGGTAAGAAGATAATTACTTGCGTCTAAGATAGATATATTAACCAGTCGAAATAGCTTAACCAGTTGAAAGTCATAAGAAACAACGGTAAAATGGGCTGTTAACTAGGACCTTAAACCCCCTGGGAAATAGCTTATTGAACGTAACGAGTTCTGGTGTTGTATATACGTGTGAGACCTAATAATCTATCAAAAGTCATAAAAATAATTATTCTAAGATCCTAGAGGAAATTAACGGGAGGTATTTATAATCATAAAAAGTTAAAGTACACACACATAGATTAAGGATAATAACAGATTATAGAAACACATGCATAGATTGTGCAGAATAACAACAATAGTAATTGAATAAACATGGGTGCTAAATCCTCAAAGGTGATTCTGGAATTTACCGGAGATGAGAGATATATGGAGGCCAAGGATGAAATAAACATTTATTTTGGCCTAAAATGGAGAAAGAGGTACGAATTTGATGGACGTTTAACCTCTCTTCGGTATGTGGGACGTGACTGTCCCACCCGCGGTACACACTATCAACAGCCAGTGAAATAGCAGGGTGGCAAATTCAAAACAACAAAAATCTCATAATTCACATTTCTCAAACACACAAGTATTATACACCATTTTAAAGATCCTCCTTAATCCAACCACAGTGTCCGATTTCAAAAAGGCTTTACGGCGAAAGCATAACATTAGATTATGTTAGGACAGCGCCTAAACAAGAAAAACCACACAGCCATTTTCCAAGGAAGGAGAGGCGTCACAAAAAACAGAAATACAGATAAAATTAATCACTAACCTTTGATGATCTTCATCACAGCTCCAGATGGATCAGTGACCAAGGCCCTGGCCGGTTTCACATTAGCTCATGAGTTAGCAGAGAACTCTGGGGTGGATACCTCCCTGACTGCGTGGTTCGATAGTATGTTTAGAAAATGGAAAAATGTTGTAATTACCGTATTGTGGGCTGCTTTCACCTGTATGAGTGTGTTGGTGTTGTGTGGATGCTGTTTTATCCCATGTGTGAGAGGTCTAATTACCAGGACCCTAGAGAGATCGATGACGCAACAAATGATGAGGTATGGACCGGTTCCAAGCTCCGACCAGTGGGATGACACCTTCATGCCTCCAGGCCTAGGAGATGGCTCCGTTTCTTTCAACCATGAGGAGCCCATCTTGGATGAGACTATCTTCAACGTTTAGACAGACTGTTCATTTAATTAAGATTATAATGAAAATCCTAAAAAGAAGGGTTATAATTGGAGATAGGCCTAGAACAGTCATTGATTAGTATCTGATGTAAATACATGTATTGGTTTTGTTTGCTTTTGTGTAACATTTATGATTCCATATGGCGATTGACGTATCAGTGTGTATTATTTAGTCATGGGGTGGATTGATAAGGGAATGAGAGACAAGGCAAGAAGGGCCTTCTATGCCATCAAAAGGAACATCAAATTTGACATACCAATTAGGATCTGGCTAAAAATACTTGAATCAGTTATAGAACCCATTGCCATTTATGGTTGTGAGGCCTGGGGTCCGCTCACCAACCAAGAATTCACTAAATGGGACATACACCAAATTGAAACTCTCTATGCCGAATACTGCAAAAATATCCTCCGTGCACAACGTAAAACACCAAATAATGCATGCAGAGAAGAATTAGGCCGATACCTCCAGAAGTGAAATGTTCCATTCAACAACCCCCTAAAAGGAAGTGGTTATCAAACCTTCCATAACAAAGCCATCACCTACAGAGAGATGAACCTGGAGAAGAGTCTCCTAAGCAAGTTGGTCCTGGGGCTCTATTCACAAACAGACCCCACAGAGCCCAGGACAGCAACAAAATTAGACCCAACCAAATCATGAGAAAACAAAAAGATAATTATTTCCCATGTGTCAATTAATTAACTACAAAAACAAAGCAAACTAGAATGCTTTTTGGCCCTCAACAGAGAGCAGAGAGTGAGCATTTCTATTGAGAAAGGCCACCATAGGCTGACCTGACACTCAAGAGAAGACAGGCTATGTACACACTGCCCACAAAATGAGGTGAATACTGAGCTGAACTTCCTAACCCCCTGCCAAATGTATTACCATATTAGAGACTCATATTTCCCTCAGATTACACAGACACACAAATCATTTGAAACCAAATCCATATTTGATAAATACCCATATCAATTGGGTGAAATACCACAGTGTGCCATCATGGCAGCAAGATTTGTGACCTGTTGCCACAAGAAAAGGGCAACCAGTGAAGAACAAACACCATTTTACATACAACCAATATATATGTTTATTTATTTTACCTTTTGCACTTTAACTGTTTGCACATTGTTACAACACTGTAAATATACATAATATGACATTTGAAATGTATTCATTCTTTTGGAACTTTTGTGAGTGTAATGTTTACTGTTAATTTTTTATTGTTTATTTCACTTTTATTTATTGTCTATTTCACATGCTTTGGCAATGTAAACATATGGTTCACATGTGAAAAAAATACAGTTAAATTGACATTTAATTGAGAGAGAGCGAGCGAGAGATTGAGAGAGAAAGAGAAAGAGAGAGAGAGAGACAGAGAGAGTGTGAGAGAGAGAGAGAGAGAGAGCGAGAGAGAGAGAGAGAGAGAGAGAGAGAGAGAGAGCGAGAGAGAGAGAGAGAGAGAGAGAGAGAGTGACCTCACCCTGTAGGGATAGCAGGCAGGGCGATACTGGAGTCTCTCTGTGTGTTGAATTGATGGCGCCGACAGACATGGCAGCTCTGCTTCTAGCTCCTAAGCAACTTTGCAGTATTTTTTATTTTTTTTTGCGTGTTATTTCTTACATTATTAGCCCAGAAAGTTTTTTGTGTTATTACATACAGCTGGAAAGAACTTTTGGATATCAGAGCGACGGTAACCCAAAAGCATTATGAACAGGAATACGACTTTCCCGAATTGGATCCTTTGTTCGTACTTATCCCTGAGGCTGCTCCAAGACGCCACCGGCATAGAATAGGTATTCGGAGTGGACTTCTAGTCCGACTCAGGAGGCGTGCACACCATCCACCTCTTCCGAGTATATTACTCGCTAATGTTCAGTCTCTGGACAATAAAGTAGACGAGCTCAGGGCGAGGATCTCCTTCCAGAGAGACATCAGGGACTGTAACATACTCTGTTTCACGGAATCATGGCTCTCTCCTGATATACTGTTCCGGTCCACACAGACAGCTGTGTTCTCAGTACATCGCGCAGACAGGAATAAAGAACTCTCCGGGAAGAAGAAAGGCGGGGTGTATGTTTCATGATTAACTACTCATGTATGATTGTGATAAAGTACAGAAACTCAAGTCCTTTTGTTCACCAGACCTAGAATACCTCACAATCTAATGCCGACCATATTACCTCCAAAGACAATTCTCTTCAGTTATAGTCACAGCCGTGTATATTACCCCTCATGCCGATATCACGACAGCACTCAAGGAACTACACTGGACTTTGTGCAAACTAGAAACCACATATCCTGAGGCCGCATTTATTGTAGCTGGGGATGTTAACAAAGCAAATTTGAGGAAAACGCTACTGAAGTTCTATCAACACACTGACTGTAGGACTCGAGCTGCTAAAACACTCAACTACTGCTACTCCAACTTCCCGGGATGCCGACAAGGCCCTCCCCAGCCCTCCCTTTGGAAAATCAGATCATGACTCCATTTTGCTCATCCTTTCCTATAGGCAGAAACTCAAACAGGAAGTACCCATGTTAAGGTCTATTAAACGATGGTCTGACCAATCTGTATCCATGCTTCAAGATTGTTTTGATCACGCGGACTTGATATGTTCCGGGTAGCCGCTGAGAATAACATTGACGTATACACTGACACGGTGACTGAGTTCATCAGGAAGTGTAAAGCGGATGTTGTTCCCACTGTGACTATTAAAACCAAATCAGAAACCATGGATAGATAGCAGCATTCGCGTAAAACTGAAAGCGCGAACCACCACATTTAACCATGGCAAGGTGACTGGGAATACGGTTGAATACAAACAGTGTAGTTATTCCCTCCGTAAGGCAATCAAACAGGCAAAACGTCAGTATAGCAATTCAACGGCTCAGACACGAGACATATGTGGCAGGATTTACAGACAGTCATGTATTACAATGGGAAAACCAGCCACGCCGACGTCTTGCTCCGGGACAAGCTAAACACCCTCTTTGCCAGCTTTGAGGATAACACGCTCCTAAGGACTGTGGGCTCTCGTTCTCTGTGGCCGGCGTGAGTAAGACATTGAAACGTGTTAACCATCGCAAGGCTGCCGGCCCAGACGGCATCCCTAGCCGCATCCTCGGAGCGTGCGCAGACGAGCTGGCTGGAGTGTTTACGGACATATTCAATCCCTACTAATCCCAGTCTGCCGTCCCCACTTGCTTAAAGATGACCACCATTGTTCCTGTACCCAAGAAAGCAAAGGTAACTGAACTAAATGACCATCGCCCCATACCACTCACTTCTGTCATCATTAAGTGCTTTGAGAGGCTAGTTAAGGATCATATCACCTCTACCTTACCTGGCACCCTAGACCCACTTCAATTTGCATACCGCCCCAATAGATCTACAGACTATGCATTCGCCATCGCACTGCACACTATCCTATCCCATCTGGACAAGAGGAATACCTACGTAAGAATGTTGTTCATTGACTAAAGTTCAGCATTCAACACCATAGTACCCTCCAAGCTCATCATTAATCTCGGGGCCCTGGGTCTGAACCCCGCCCTGTGCAACTGGGTCCTGGACTTCTTGACAGGCTGCCCCCAGGTGGTGAAGGTAGGAAACAACACCTCCACCATTGAGGGGCCCCACAATTGTGCGTGCTCAGCCCCCTCCAATAGTCCCTGTTCACCCATGACTGCGGGGCCACGCATGCCTCCAACTCAATCATCAAGTTTTGCAGACGACACAACAGTTGTAGGCCTGATTACCAACAATGACGAGACAGCCTACAGGGAGGAGGTGAGGGCCCTGTCAGAGTGGTGCCAGAAAAATAACCTCTCCCTCAACATCAACAAAACGAAGGAGCTGATCGTGGACTTCAGGAAACTGCACGGAGAGCACGTCCCCTATCCACATTGATGGGACCGCAATGGATAAGGTGGAAAGCTTTAAGATCCTCGGTGTACAAATCACCAACGATCTGAAATGGTTCACCCACACAGACAGCACCTCTTCAACCTCAGGAGGCTGAAGAAATATGGCTTGGCACCTAAAACCCTCACAAACTTTTACAGATGCACAATTGAGAGCATCCTGTTGGACTGCATCACCGCCTGGTACGGCAACTGCACAGCCCGCAACCACAGGGCTCTTCAGAGGGTGGTGCGGTCTGCCCAAAGCATCACCAGGGGGCACACTGCCTGCCCTCCAGGACACCTACAGCACCCGATGTCACAGGAAGGCCAAAAAGATTATCAAGGACATCAACCACCCGAGCCACGGTCTGTTCACCCTGCTACCATTCAGAAAGCGAGGTCAGTACAGACGCATCAAAGCTGGGACCGAGAGACTGAATAATAGCTTCTATCTCAGGTACTCAACCCTGCACCTTAGAGGATACTGCCCTATATACATAGATATGGAATCACTGGTCACTTTAATAATGGAACACTAGTCACTTTAATAATGTTTACCACTGCTTTACTCATTTCATATGTACGTATATACTGTATTCTATTCTGTTCTATTTTAGTCAATGCCACTCTGACATTAATATTTATATATTTCTTAACTCAATTCTTTTACTTTAGATTTGTGTGTATTGTTGTGAATTGGTAGATATTACTGCATTGTTGGAGCTAGGAACACAAGCATTTTGCTACACCCGCAATAACATCTGCTAAATATGTGTATGTGACCAATAACATTTGATTTGATTAATCAGACAGTTCAAATCTTTAGTTAGATGTACTAACAATGCTAGGCTAACAGACGTTACCTTCATTACGGAAGTGTAAGCCTAATGCTAGGCTAATGTTATCGGTACCTTTGTGAGCCCTGATGATGATGATGAGGGAGGTGTGTGTGTGGTACCTTTGTTAGCTCTGATGAAGGAGGTGTGTGTGTCTGTATGTGGTACCTTTGCTCTGATGAGGGAGGTGTGTGTGTGTTTGTTAGCTCTGATGAATGAGGTGTGTGTGTCTGTATGTGGTACCTTTGCTCTGATGAGGGAGGTGTGTGTGTGTTTGTTAGCTCTGATGAGGGAGGTGTGTGTGTCTGTGTGTGGTACCTTTGCTCTGATGAGGGAGTTCTCGGAGACGGTCTCCAGTCGATAGTATCCGTCTATCAGGTCAGTTTTCAGCTGTATCCAGACAGGATGTGGCAGCACGACTTGAGATCATTAGAACACGTTTGCTAAAAAGCCACCAAATACACCTGAATGGATTTCTACAAATATGTAAATACAACGGGAGTCCTCTTACATTTGGGAACGTCACAGTCCTATTGATCAAACAACTATGAAAAGGTAGGTTATCTTTCCCTCAGTTGTCTATGCACATCAACAACAACAGGATCAACAACTAATGCTAGCCAGAGCAAGATGAGCTAAAATCTACCGAAGGAACATTAGATAAACCCTCTCAATCTTTTTCAGCTAGTTAGCCGTCAAAATTGTACTGATAAACAATGGGGAATTGTAGCCTCCTCGCCCTTCTGCAGCTTGCCTGCCAATGCATTATTGTCCCAACCAAGCACCCAAGCTAATTTGCTAGCTAGCTACATCCAGACATAAATGAGAAAACACTTCACTCTGACAATTTTACTCACCGTAGCAGAGCTGGTTAGGCTGTTTACATGTTATCCAGAGCGTTCTTGACTAACTATAACTTTTTTTGCCTATGTTTATGGACACCGGTCATATTCAGCAGGTGTTACGCTTTTGTAAATTCATCAGTTGTTCTGCGCTCTGGCACTCAGACGAGAGTGTTCTGAAATTGGAGTAGATAGCCAGAGTGAATTTGCGAACGCAAGAGAGATGCTAACTGTATAACAGTCATTCAAGTTCTTGCTAGCAGACCAAATGACCCCTGCATCTCTAGCTGTGTATAGCCACTGAAAAACGATATGAGGGGAAAAAGTCAGTCATTCAACCACTCCTCCAATGGCATGACATGACATCCTCCTAGCAGCTAGCTAGTTAGCTATCTAGCTAATGTTAGGCTCCGTGTTTTTAACTTGCTACATAAATATATACGCTAGCCTATTAGCCACATTATGACTGACTTGTGATTATTGCCCTTGCTAGTTTTTGTCCAGAATATTGAGTCATTGAAACTGAAACAGTGCATCCCGAATGGAGGCAGCAAACAATGTACCAGATCATCTGTGATTTACAACCTGATAGCAATATGTTTTGGACTACCAACAGTAAACAATGTACCAGATCAGCTGTGATTTACAACCTGATAGCAATATGTTTTGGACTACCAACAGTAAACAATGTACCAGATCAGCTGTGATTTACAACCTGATAACAATATGTTTTGGACTACCAACAGTAAACAATGTACCAGATCAGCTGTGATTTACAACCTGATAGCAATATGTTTTGGACTACCAACAGTAAACAATGTACCAGATCAGCTGTGATTTACAACCTGATAGCAATATGTTTTGGACTACCAACAGTAAACAATGTACCAGACCAGCCGTGATTTACAACCTGATAACAATATGTTTTGGACTACCAACAGTAAACAATGTACCAGATCAGCTGTGATTTACAACCTGATAACAATATGTTTTGGACTACCAACAGTAAACAATGTACCAGATCAGCTGTGATTTACAACCTGATAGCAATATGTTTTGGACTACCAACAGTAAACAATGTACCAGATCAGCTGTGATTTACAACCTGATAGCAATATGTTTTGTACTACCAACAGTAAACAATGTACCAGGCCAGCCGTGATTTACAGCCTGATAGCAGTATGTTTTGTACTACCAACAGTAAACAATGTACCAGGCCAGCCGTGATTTACAACCTGATAGCAATATTTTTGGGACTTCCAAGAAATGTATTGGTGAATTATATTAATCATGCATTGAACTGCATCCATCTATTCTGACAACAATATCTTAGTGTACGTCATGGAACGTTGAGACAAATAGAACCTATTTTAAAACCTCTTAGAAAGTTGGTTTTGTAGCATAAACTGGGAATGTTATATTATGATTGTCTGTTTGTTTCATATGTGCAAAGTAGTTAAAATGCTGTCAGTTCCACTTTAAACTTTAGGTCACCAGTTACTTTATGTGCTAAACGTGAAATGTGTTTTTTGCAATAGGAAGTAATAGTTGTACATTTTGATTGTGAAATGCCTAATGGTTGTGTTTTTGTATTCTTATGACAGGGACCTACTGGATTATTATGTCTTAGTTTATGGATTGCTTTAACATCATGCTGTGTGTGACTGCTGTCTTTCCATCGGCCCTATCCAGTGGTGTAGTGGTGCTTTAACATCATGCTGTGTGTGACTGCTGTCTTTCCATTGGCCCTATCCAGTGGTGTAGTGGTGCCTGGAGAAGTGGGTATACTCTAATTTTGCCCAAAAAGTTCACAAACTGTTCGTCCAGCCGAAGGAAAGCCACCTTGTGAGAACAATCATGTTTTCCTATGTTTTTAGTTGTTGTCCTGTAGATTTTTTTCAGATTTTCACTCTCAAAATCATAGAAAAAAAGACACACATTTCATGGTCTAAATCCACAACAATTCTTAAACCAACATCAATCTGATTGGGTAGGCCTGTCAGGGCCTAGTTCCCCAGTGGGTGTGTCTCTGTCTACCCAGGCCCATCCATGTCTACGCCCCTGATGCAAAGAGCACAAAGAGCACATGATGATAATTGCGCATTACAAATAGCCTACTAACCAACACTGGACTAAACGTTTCCAATACCTGGTTTGCGTACCCATTGTTGCTTTAGTTAGCATTTACTGGTACATATCATCAGTTGAAATGTCTTTCCTGCCCTACCTGCTACCGATGTAATTTTTCTGTAAGCTACTCCATGCAACAACCAGTTGAGAGCGGCACACTCTTGCTGCCTGCAGATGATATTCCTCTGAATATAGACTAGGTGTGCGGCGCGCATCAAAAAAGTCAGGGCATTAAAATAGTCAGGGCATCAAATAAGTCAGGGCATCAAAATAGTCAGGGCATCAAAATAGTCAGGGCATCAAATAAGTCAGGGCATCAAAAAAGTCAGGGCATCAAAAAAGTCAGGGCATCAAAATAGTCAGGGCATCAAATAAGTCAGGGCATGAAAATAGTCAGGGCATCAAAAATAGTCAGGGCATCAAAATAGTCAGGGCATCAAAATAGTCAGGCCATCAAAAATAGTCAGGCCATCAAAATAGTCAGGGCATCAAAAAAGTCACACACACACACACACACACACACACACACACACACACACACTCCGTCCCTTCTGCACACACACACACACACACACACACACACACACACACCACACACACACACACACACGCACGCACGCACGCACGCACGCAAACACACACACACACACACACACACACACACACACACACACACACACACACACACACACACACACACACACACACACACACACCTGGTAAGGTAGATGGTACAGACAATAGCCAGGTGAGTAGGCTACAGTACAGTAGACACTCACACACGTAGTTCATTAAGACCTACTGAGACAGAGACCTGGTCGGGTTGTGTATAAACAGCCCGACTGGAACAAAGTGCATGAATTGATTGTCTGATTCATTGATTTGTAGACCGATTGATCATTTGGACGTTTGATTGGTCGATGAAAGGGATTAGTGATAGTAATAGGAGTTCTAGTCTCTAATGTAATCTCACTTTTTTTTGTCTCTTCTGTTCATCTTTCTTTGTACTGACTTAACACCTTGTGATGTGTGTCTGTGTGTGAGACTTTGGCCTTAGTTATGTACAGGCTCCTAACCACATCCTCCTCTACCTGAGGGTTGAAGGGCTCTGTCAGTGCTAGTCACGAGACACATACTTACACACACACACACACACACACACACACACACACACACACACACACACACACAACACACACACACACACACACGTTTGTTTTACTATCAAACAATTTCCATTCAAAATCCTATTTTCCCTAACCATAAACTTAACCCTAATTCTAATCCTAACCCTCTAAACCTAACCCTAATTCTAATTCTAACCCTCTAAACCTAACCCAAATTCTAATCCTAACCATAAACCTAACCCTAATTCTAATCCTAACCCTCTAAACCTAAAATAGCCTTTTTCTTTGTGGGGACCAGCAAAAATATCCCCAATTGTCCAAATGTTCCTTGTTTTACTATCCTTGTGAGAACTTCTGGTCCCCAGAAGGATAGTAAAACCAAACACAGTCCACACACACACACACACACACACACACACACACACACACACACACACACACACACACACACACACACACACACACACACACACACACACACACACACACACACACACACACGGTCACACACACACACACGGTCACACACTCACACATGCACGTGCCTGTATGTCTGAACAGTCAGTCAGTGAGATCACTGCTACAAAAGCAACAGAGCCATTCAGTCACCTCCTGGATTACAGCCTTTATAGCCTTCCTCCATTCAGTCACCTCCTGGATTACAGCCTTTATAGCCTTCCTCCATTCAGTCACCTCCTGGATTACAGCCTTTATAGCCTTCCTCCATTCAGTCACCTCCTGGATTACAGCCTTTATAGCCTTCCTCCATTCAGTCACCTCCTGGATTACAGCCTTTATAGCCTTCCTCCATTCAGTCACTTCAAGGTATGGAAACCATTCACAGATGTAACGTTTAAAGATCAATATGTATATTAGAGATGTATGTAATACATTTGTAGTGATGAGTCAATGCATTTATCACTGTATGAGTCGATGCATTTATCACTGTATGAGTCGATGCATTTATCACTGTATGAGTCGATGCATTTATCACTGTATGAGTTAATGCATTTGTCACTGTATGAGTTAATGTATTTATCACTGTATGAGTCGATGCATTTATCACTGTATGAGTTTTTGATTTGTTTGCTAGTTTACTAAATAATGAATAATAATGCTCAGTCACGCTTTGTGTGTGTGTGTGTGTGTGTGTGTGTGTGTGTGTGTGTGTGTCTGTGTGTGTATGTGTGTGGGTGGGTGTGTGTGTGTGTGCAGGAAGACTCTTGCCTCAGAGAGAGATGACTGTACTTCCTGAAACACACACACTCCCTCCATCTCTCTCTCTCTGCCCACTCTCTCTCTTTCTCTGCCCCCTCTCTAACTCTTTCTCTATCTTTTTCTCTCTCTCTGCCCCCTCTCTATCTCTTTCGCTCTCTCTCCTCTATCCCCTCTTTCTCTCTTTCTCTCTCCCCCTCTCTCCCCCCCTCTCTCTCCCCCCCTCTCTATCTCACTCTCTCATGCTTCCTACCTGGCTCATCCAACCACCTTATTATTGTCCAGGAAAACTTTGAACTGTTCAAAGTTTTCCTGGACAATAATAACATGGTTGGACACACACACACACTTGTGTGTGTGTGTGTGTGTGTGTGTGTGTGTGTGTGTGTGTGTGTGTGTACAGTGGCAGTCATTGCAAAAGCAAGGTTAGTGTGGTTGGAAACTCTTAACCATACTGCCCTCTCTTCCACGCACACTGACACCCCCCCCCCCCCCCCCCCCCCCTCCCGGACACACACAAACAGAGACACATACAAACACTTTCTGTCGTTTTGTTTCTAATTGGCCCCTATAGCCATTACACACAGGGTTTCATGATTCGCTCCTTTAAAGGAAAGGAGAGTTCAACTGATACTCTCTTAGTTACTCAAGGTCATGTGACAGGACGTTATATAGGACTTGCTGCCAGTGAGAATGTGTGTGTGTGTGTGTGTGCTTGCTTTCATGTGTGGATATGAAAGTGATGGTATGATATGGGTTAGTGTGTTAGAGAGTCTGCATGTGAATGTCAACGTCGATGTCAAATACTTTACATACCCTGTTATGTGCACACAATCCCTTTCCAATACTCAGACCCAGAAATGGGGCCTTCTTAAAGGTGTGTTAAGCCTCTCTCTCCTTTGTTGTAGGTCTGACAGTGAGAACAACATACTCCTATGAGCATCAACCCCACTACTAGATGAAGAGAACTCCCTCGCTGCAGGGCCAATGTAGCAAACCATATGTCAGACAGAGTGTTGTGAGCAGTAGCTCTGTGTTATGAGCGAGGGTTATTGACGTGATGTCTAAGCAGCATCCTCCTATCAAGGACTCAGAGGGACTTCACCTCTCCCCTCACCATTCCCCCCCACTCTCCCCCGTGTCCCCCAAGCCCGCTCCTCTCTCCCCACTTCACTCCCCCGTGTCCCCCAGGCCCAATCCTCTCTCCCCTGTCCACCAGCCCCTCTTCTCCCAAACTCAGCTCCCCTTCCCTCAGCCCTTCTCCCCCCTCTCTCAGCCCCAGGACCTAGTAGAGACAGACATCCCTTCTGATGTGAACACATGTCAGTTACTGTCTCCCCTCTCCCAGCCCTCCCTACAATATAGCTACCAGGGCTATACCCAGGACCAGTCATACCAGCAGACAGAGACCCACCCTGACCCAGAAACTCTGCAGGACTACCACGACCATGGCTCCCAAACTAACCTCAACAAACATCAGCTGGACCGGGGGAAGAACCACCAGCTGGACCAGCAGACTAACACCAGCAACAGAAACCACCAGAGGCAGCTCAAGACCCACAAGATCCATCAGACTCCCAACAGCTATCAGGATCCCCTACTGGACTCCCAGACCATGTACAGCAACCAGCAGAACCAGCAGAACCATCACATGAAACAGCAGTCTCTGGACCTTCAGACTCAACTGGACCTTCAGAACTGCAACCACCATCAGAGCCAGCAGATGGAGGTGGACCATCATCAACATCAGTCTCTCCAGAGCCAGCTACAGAACCAGTCTCTCCAGAGCCAGCTACAGAACCAGGTGGACCATCATCAACATCAGTCTGTCCAGAGCCAGCTACAGAACCAGGTGGATCATCATCAACATCAGTCTCTCCAGAGCCAGCTACAGAACCAGGTGGACCATCATCACCATCAGTCTGTCCAGAGCCAGCTACAGAACCAGGTGGACCATCATCAACATCAGCCTCTCCAGAGCCAGCTACAGAACCAGGTGGACCATCATCAACATCAGCCTCTCCAGAGCCAGCTACAGAACCAGGTGGACCATCAACAACATCAGCCTCTCCAGAGCCAGCTACAGAACCAGGTGGACCATCATCACCATCAGTCTCTCCAGAGCCAGCTACAGAACCAGGTGGACCATCATCAACATCAGTCTCTCCAGAGCGAGCTACAGAACCAGGTGGACCATCATCAACATCAGTCTCTCCAGAGCCAGCTACTGAACCAGGTGGACCATCATCAACATCAGTCTCTCCAGAGCGAGCTACAGAACCAGGTGGCCCATCATCAACATCAGTCTGTCGAGAGCCAGCTACTGAACCAGGTGGACCATCATCAACATCAGTCTCTCCAGAGCCAGCTACAGAACCAGGTGGACCATCATCAACATCAGTCTGTCGAGAGCCAGCTACTGAACCAGGTGGACCATCATCAACATCAGTCTCTCCAGAGCCAGCTACAGAACCAGGTGGACCATCATCAACATCAGTCTGTCCAGAGCCAGCTGGACCATCATCAACATCAGTCTGTCCAGAGCCAGCTGGACCATCATCAACATCAGTCTGTCCAGAGCCAGCTACAGAGCCAGCTGGACCATCACCAGCATCAGTCTGTCCAGAGCCAGCTGGACCATCATCAACATCAGTCTGTCCAGAGCCAGCTGGACCATCACCAGCATCAGTCTGTCCAGAGCCAGCTGGACCATCACCAACATCAGTCTGTCCAGAGCCAGCTACAGAGCCAGCTGGACCATCACCAACATCAGTCTGTCCAGAGCCAGCTAAAGATCCAGAAGCACCAGGTCAGACTCCACATCCTAGCCCAGCTCCAGAGACAAGAACAAGGACAGGGAGGGGGCTACTGTCCCCCACAGCCCCCTTCACAGAACCACAGTCACATCCAGCAGCACACACACATCTCCTACACTCAAACACAGACCCACGCACAAAGCTCCTATCTGTACACACAGGCCCACGCAGACCAACAACCAAGCCCCTGTTTGTACACACAGCCAGCACAGAGCCCTCTAACCTCTGTGGAACCCACCTCACCCTGGTACCCTGGTCCCCAGTCTTACTCCAACCCTTTCCCTCACTTCCACTCCCATCCCAACTCTAACTTTAACTCTCACCCTCAATCCAACCCCAGCACTCAGCCCCATCTTCAATCCAAGTACAGCCTCCTCCCCAACCCCAACCCTAACTACAGCCCCAACCCCAACCCTAACTACAGCCCCAACCCCAACCCTAACTACAGCCCCAACCCTAACCCTACCTACAGCCCCAACCCCAGCCCCAACCCTACCTACAGCCCAAACCCTAACCCTACCAACAACCCTAACCCTAACCCCAATACTACCTACAACCCTAACCCTACCTACAGCCCCAACCCTAACTACAGCCCCAACCCAAACCCTACTTATAGCCCCAACCCTACCTACAGCCCCAACCCCAACCCTACCTACAACCCCAACCCTAACCCCAACCCCAGCACCAACCCTACCTACAGCCCCAAACCCAACCCTACCTACAACCCCAACCCTAACCCCAACCCCAGCACCAACCCTACCTACAGCCCCAACCCTAACCCTACCTACAACCCCAACCCTAACCCCAACCCCAGCACCAACCCGAGCTACAGCCCCAGCCCCAACCCCAACCCCAGCCCCAGCCCCAACCCTACCTACAGCCCAAACCCTAACCCTACCTACAACCCCAACCCTAACCCCAACACTACCTACAGCCCCAACCCTAACCCTAACCCTACCTACAGCCACATCCCTAACCCCAACCCTACCTACAGCCCAAACCCTACCCCTAACCCCATTTACAGCCACAACCCTAACCCTACCTACAGCTCCCACCCTAACCATAGTCCCTACTCTTACCCTCACCTCAGCCCTCAATCCAGCCCCATACCCCATCCTAACCAGCCCGGCCCAAGCCCTTCCTATATTCCCTACCCAAACCCTAGCCCTAGATGCAGCCCTCTCTACCTCTCTCCCCCTCTCCTTCTGCGTGGGGGGTGGGAGTCAGAGAGGGGGGTAAGTCCAGCCGTCCAGCAGATGACCACAGAGAGGAGAGGACCACACGTGAACCACCTGAATCAATTGAATCACTTGAACCATTTCAATCAATTGAACCATCTGAAGCCTCTCTACTCGCCCCCAGCACAGCAGACACAGGTACAGTAACATCCTCCCAAGGGGGAGTCTGGGTAGTCTGTGTTAGCTCGCTGAGCTAACAACTAAAGCATTAAGGATATCTGATATACTTAACAGAGTGTGTTAAATTAATGTTGGTTTTGTTGCTCTTTTAGATGACATTGAGAGAACATTTGGGAAACTATGAGACACCAAACTGCAGGTATGCTGGTGTGTGTGCATGTGTGTGTGTGTGTGTGTGTGTGTGTGTGTGTGTGTGTGTGTGTGTGTGTGTGTGTGTGTGTGTGTGTGTGTGTGTGTGGTGTGTGTGTGTGTGTGTGTGCATGTGCGTGTGTGCGTGTGCGCGCGTGTGTGCGTGTGCGTGTGCGTGTGTGTGTGTGTGTTAGATATACAGGGTTTTCTGGGGGGGGGGGGATAAAAATATATATACAGAGGGTGGGACAGGGAAATGTAACAACATTACTTGTGCTACTATAAGGCGTGCAGTGAAATGCTTACATGCAGACATAGACAGTACCAGTGTAAAGTCTGGACACACCTACTCATTCCAGGGTTTTTCTTTATTTTTAGTATTTTCTACATTGTAGAATAATAGTGAAGACATCAAAATGATGAAATAACACATAGAATCATGTTGTACCTAAAAAAGTGTTGAACAAAACAAAATATATTTTATATTTGAGATTCTTCAAAGTAGCCACCCTTTGCCTTGATGACAGCTTTGAACACTCTTGACATTCTCTCAACCAGCTTCACCTGGAATGCTTTTCCAACAGTCTTGAAGGAGTTCCCACATATGCTGAGCACTTGTTGGCTGCTTTTCCTTCAGTCTGTGGTCCAACTCATCCCAAACCATCTCAATTTGGTTGAGGTCGGGTGATTGTGGAGGCCAGGTCATCTGATGCAGCACTCTATCAATCTCCTTCTTGGTCAAATAGCCCTTACAGAGCTTGTGTTGGGTCATTGTCCTGTTGAAAACCAAATGATAGTCCCACTAAACTCAAACCAGATGGGATGGCGTATCGCTGCAGAATGCTATGGTAGCCATGCTGGTTAAGTGTAACTTGAATTCAAAATAAATCACTGACAGTGTCACCAGCAAAGCACCCCCATACCATCACACCTCCTCCATGCTTCACGTTGGGTACCACACATGCGGAGATGTTCTCCTACTCTGCGTCTCAGAAAGATGCGGCTGTTGTAACCAAAAATGTGGACTCATCAGACTAAAGGACAGATTTCCACTGGTCTAATGCCCATTGCTCATGTTTCTTGGCCCAAGCAAGTCTCTTCTTCTTATTGGTGCCCTTTAGTAGTAGTTTCTTTGCAGCAATTCGACCATGAAGGCCTGATTCATGCAGTCTCCTCTGAACAGTTGATGTTGAAAGTAACAGTGTGTCTGTTACTTGAACTCTGTGAAGCATTTATTTGGGCTGCAATCTGAGGCTGGTAACTCTATTGAACTTATCCTCTGCAGGAGAGGTAACTCTGGGTCTTCCTTTCCTAAAGCGGTCCTCGTGAGAGCCAGTTTCATCATAGCGCTTGATGGTTTTTGCGACTGCACTTTAAGAAACTTTTAATGTTCTTGAAATTGACTGACCTTCATGTGTTAAAGTAATGATGAACTGTCGTTACTCTTTGCTTATTTGAGCTGTTTTTGCCATAATATGGACTTGGTCTTTTTCCAAATAGGGCTATCTTCTGTATACCATCCCTACCTTGTCACAACACAACTGATTGGCTCAAACACATTAAGAAGGAAAGGAATTCAACAAATTAACTTTTAAAAAGGCACACCTTTTAATTTAAATGCATTCCAAGTGACCACCTCATGAACTGGTTGAGAGAATGCCAAGAGTGTGCAAAGCTGTCATCAAGGCAAAGGGTGGCTACTTTGAAGAATCTCAAATATAAAATATATTTTGATTTGATTAACACTTTTTTTGGTTACTACATGATTCCATGTGTTATTTCATAGTTTTGATGTCTTCACTATTATTCTACAATGTAAAAAACAGCAAAAATAAGTAGGTGTGTCCAAACTTTTGACTGGTTTGAGCATAGGAACACATCCCTAGCCATGGCAAAAATGCATATAATTGCAGGAAATTAGCTTTCAAACTACAAGATTTTAATCAGCTACGTTAAAAAATGTGTAGAATTACAGGAAATTGGCTTTAAAACACCAACATTTCTCTCCGCCAAGATGGGGGCCTCAAAAAAGTGATGATGATATTGATTATGATGATGATGATATTGATTATGATGATAATATTGATTATGATGATGATGATATTGATTATGATGATGATATTGATGATGATGATGATGATGATGATATTGATTATGATGATGATATTGATGATGATGATGATGATATTGATTATGATGATAATATTGATTATGATGATGATATTGATGATGATGATATTGATCATGATGATGAAATTGATTGATGATGATATTGATGATGATGATGATGATATTGATTATGATGATTATCATTATGATGATGATATTAATGTGTGTGTGTGTGTGTGTGTGTGTGTGTGTGTGTGTGTGTGTGTGTGTGTGTGTGTGTGTGTGTGTGTGTGTGTGTGTGTGTCAGCAGGTTGCTGTGTTCTGTGTGTCAGAGGGTCTTTAAGAGTCTTCCTGCTCTGAACGGACACATGCGCTCTCACGGAGGACTCCGAGGACAGACCGGCAGGTCACAAACATACAGAACGGTGAGATGACACACACACACACACACACACAATACTTCTCTATCCCTGAAATTTAAATTCAAATGAAATGTATTTATTTATATAGCCCTTCTTAGATCAGCTGATATATCAAAGTGCTGTACAGAAACCCAGCCTAAAACCCCAAACAGCAAGCAATGCAGGTGAAGAAGCATTCTCTTTCTCATGTCTCTTTCTCTCTCTCTCGCTCTCTCAGCAGAAGGAAGGGGTGATTCCAGGGTCTCCTGTCCCCATAGTGATGCCTGTCTCTGTGCCCGTCAGACTCCCTGCCTCCCCCCTTCCATGCCTGGAAGAGGAGCGCCAAGAGGGGGAGGATGAGGGAAGGAAAGAAAGGAAAAAAGACAAGAGGAGGTATCCCCATCGCCACCCTCCTCTTGTCCTGCCCTGCCAGTCCACTAGGGGTGTTGTGGTGTTCCAGAGTGTTCTGCGTTCAATTGTTCAACTGACCTACTACACCCCTCCTCCCTTGCTGAGGCCAGACAGGGAGGGAACTGGGCTATACTGCTCTCTAACCACGAGTGATGGTGACTTGCTAATGTCCGGGGAGCAGACAATAAAGATCAAACCGTAAGAACATCACCCCTTACTAACCTCCTACCCAATCACATTACCCCTTACTAACCTCCTACCCAATCACATCGCCCCTTACTAACCACCTACCCAATCACATCACCCCTTACTAACCGCCTATCCAATCACATCATCCGTTACTAACCGCCTACCCAATCATATCACCCCTTACTAACCTCCTACCCAATCACATCACCCCTTACTAACCTCCTACCCAATCACATCACCCCTTACTAACCTCTTACCCAATCACATCACCCCTTACTAACCTCCTACCCAATCACATCACCCCTTACTAACCTCCTAGACTTGCATTACTAAACCATCTTTTACGCTTCAAGTCTATTTTTAGTGCAGAGAAACACATCTGTGAAGCATATGCAACTATGATTGGTTATTGACCTATCACTCACAGGAGGATCAACGTGGGGATTGGATTTCAGGCTGATGTCCCACCTCTTCAGGACCAAAGACACTCTCACTCAGACACCCACAATGCACTGGTGTTGTGGACGCCCTGGGATGCCCTGGAGAACTCATCCACCCAGCACAGAGGTACACACTCAAAGCTAACGCATTAGTACACCCACTACAATCATGCAGTACAGTATACAGCAAGCAGTTTAGCAGTTACACCGGCAGGCCCCGGTGGCAATAAATTAATAAAACCAAAAGCTTACCTTGACGTGAAAGAGTTCCAGTGTTGGATAGCCATACCCAACTAGCTAACATAGCATCCCTCTCTGTTTTAGCCAGGTGTTTGAGTAAGCTAAACTAGCTAGCTGCATTTGCTAGCTAAGAAAGTGAAAGCGAAAAAAAATACTGTGAAATATAGCTAGCTCTCTCTCTCTCTTGCTTCTCTTTCATTGTTGAATTAATTAATTTGTTCAAAACTGTTCAACTATTGTCTTTCTCTCTCTTTGAGTCAACTACTCACTACATTTGATGCACTGCAGTGCTAGCTAGCTGTAGCTTATGCATTCAGTTCTAGATTCATTTTCTGATCCTTTGATTGGGTGGAGAACATGTCAGTTCATGCTGCAAGAGCTCTGATAGGTTGGAGGATGTCCTCCGGAAGTTGTCATAATTGCTGTATAAGTCTATGGAAAGGGGTGAGAACCATGAGCCTCCTAGGTTTTGTATTGAATTCAATTTACCCAGAGGAGGACGGAAACTAGCTGTCCTCCGGCTACACCATGGTGCTACCCTACAGAGTGCTGTTGAAGCTACTGTAGACCTTCATTGCAAAACATTGTGTTTTATTCAATTATTCGGTGACGTGAATATATCTATTGTAGTTTTGTCTAAAAAGGATAACTTTTTAAATGTTTCAATATTTTATTTTTCTGAAATTCACTGTGGATGGTCCTCTCCTTCCTCCTCTGAGGAGCCTCCACTGCACACACACACACACACACACACACACACACACACACACACACACACACACACACACACACACACACACACACACACACACACACACACACACACACACACACACACACACACACTCTCTAGCAAGGCTCAAGCCATGCCCACCTGATATTACCCCTCTGTTCTGTTTTCATTTGGCTGTGTTTGAGAAGTGGATCATTTATTTGTCAACTAATTATCACTTCACCAATTACTGTCAAAATATAAACTGACAATATTCATACTATTACATGTTCAAACCACCTTTTCTCTTGGACTTTACTATCAGGGAAAAGTGTGAAGCGATATCTGAAATGGATGGTGGAATCATGGGAAATCGTAGACATGGGAACAAAAATGTTTTGACCCACGTGTTTACACTACATGACCGAAAGTATGTGGACACCTGCTCGTCGAACAATTCATTCCAAAATCATTGGCATTAAATATGGAGTTGGTCCTCCCTCCTTTGCTGCTCTAACAGCCTCCAATATTCTAAGAAGGCTTTCCATTTGTTCTTGGAAAATTGCTGTGAAGACTTGCTTCCATTCAGCCAGAAGAGCATTTGTGAGGTCGGCACTGACGTTGGGCGATTAGGCCTGGCTCGCAGCCAGCGCTCCAATTCATTCCAAAGGTGTTCGATGAGGGTTGAGGTCAGGGCTCTGTGCAGGCCAGTCAAGTTCTTCCACACCGATCTCGACAAACCATTTCTGTATGGAACTCACTTTGTGGATGGGGGCATTGTCATGCTGAAACAGGAAAGGGCCTTCCCCAAACTGTTGCTAGAATGTCATTGTATGCTGTAGTGTTAAGATTTGCCTTCATTGGACCTACGGGGACTAGACTGAACCATGAAAAACAGCCCTAGTCTATTATTCCTCCTCTACCAAACTTTACAGTTGGCACTATGCATTGGGGCAGGTTGCTTCTCCTGGCATCTGCCAAACCCAGATTAATCCGTCGGACTGCCAAACATTGAAGCATGATTCAGCACTCCAGAGAACACGTTTCCACTCCTTTACAGTCCAATGGCGGAGAGGTTTACACCACTCCAGCCAATGCTGCTCGGCCATGGAAACCCATTTCATGAAGCTCCCGACGAACAGTTCTTGTGCTGATGTTGCTTCCAGAGGCAGTTTGGAACTCGGTAGTGAGTGTTGCACCCGAGGACAAATGATATTTATGCGCTACGTGCTTCAGCACTGGGTGGTCCCATTCTGTGAGCTTGTGTGGCCTACCACTTTGTGGCTGAGCCGTTGTTGCTCCTAGACATTTACACTTACATAATCAGCACTTACAGTTGACCGAGGCAGCTCTAGCAGGGTAGAAATGTGACGAACTGACTTGTTGGAAAGGTGGCATCCTGTGCCATTGCCACATTGAAAGTCACTGAGCTCTTCAGTACGTGCCATTCTACTGCAAATGTTTGTCTATGGAGATTGCATGGCTGTGTGCTCCATTTTATACATCTGTCAGCAATGGGTGTGGCTGAAATAGCCGAATCCACTAATATGAAGGGGTGTCCACATACTTTTGTATATATAGTGTATAAAAATGTATATATTGATGGGGATTAAACACACTGACACGGCCACTACATGATCTGAGAGAAAACTTTGTGGGATAGTATAATTTTTTTAAATGTTTTATTAGATAATAATGTACTACAGCTGCATACTCCATTATGCAGCTGTTACATTTATCAGAACTGTATTTTTGACCTTTTATCAATTTTCAACAACCGTTCCTACCCAACCACCCACACAACCACCCACACAACCACCCACCCACACACCAGGGCTGGGGTCAATTGGAATTGAAGGCAGTCAGTTCAGGAGGTAAACTATATAAAAATTCAACATTAGATTTTTTTTTTTTCAATTACTTTAAAAAAGTTTTTTTTATGTTTTAATTTTAAAATTAAAATCACTTCCTGAATTGACTTCCCAGCACTGCCACACACACAATACACACACACACATTCTATACGAAATCATGTAGATTGAGAGTGTGGTCATGTTCCCTCTCAAAAGAGATAATATCTCACTCTCTCTCTCTCTCTCTCTCTCTCTCTCTCTCTCTCTCTCTCTCTCTCTCTCTCTCTCTCTCTCTTCCCCCCCCAGTGGAGTGTCTGTTGATGATGTCACGTTCCAGTGTGTGTCCAGGGGGCGGGACTAACTCTGAGTACGCCCTGCACAGCCTATCTGAGAGCAGAGGAGACTTCCTGGTCAGAGTTTACATTTACATCACCTCAATCAATCACATGTTGTTTTGTCTCTGAGGGAAAAATCAGCAACATTAACACAGAAAAGACAGAATGAAGAAACACTAATCACTGTGTTGTAATGTCGTGTCCTAACCTAACCTCAGCTCCAACTCCAACATGTCGCCTCTGGCTACAGCATTCTTCTACTTTGTATTATCTAATCAATAAAATCAACCACCAATAAATCAGTCGATGAATCAGTCTTGAGATTTCCCTCATTTCCTCTCGCTGTCTCCACCTCTAGGAGACTCTGGAGAAGATGCTCCTTCAGCACTGGCCGATGCCAGCCAACGCTCTCTCCTCCTACCACTACGCAGGTGTGTGTGATTCACACACTCAAACACTGTCTAAGCAGTTCCATACATAACTCTCTGTCTCTCTCTCAATTTCTAAATTCAATTTGCTTTATTAGCATGACGTAACAATGTACATCTTGCCAAAGCATACTTTGGCGATGAAGTGATACATACATTTACAATATTAACATAATTAAAAATGATAATAATCATGATTGTCGATGATAATCAAGATAATCAAGATTGTCAATCAGTAACAGCAATAATCTAGGGTAAAAATAACAATGGTATAGAGGACATGTGCAAGTTGGTTGGTCTGTCAGAAACTCTCTCACCCTCTCTGTCTTTCTCTGTCTTTCTCTCTCTCTCCTCTCTCTCTCTCTCGTTCTCTTTCTCTGTCTCTCTTTCTCTCTCTCTCTCTTTCTCTGTCTCTCTTTCTCTCTCTTTCTCTCTCTCTTTCTCTCTCTCTCGCTCTCTCTCTCTTTCTCTCTCGCTCTCTTTCCCTGTCTATCTTTCTCTTTTTCTCTCTTTCTCTCTCTCATTCTCTCTCTCTCTAGCTCTCTCTCTCTCTCTCTCTCTCTCCTCGCTCTCTTTCTCTCTCTCTTTCTCTCTTTCTCTCTCTCTCTGTCTCAGGGAGTGATAAGTGGAGTCCAGTGGAGAAGAGATTGGTGAAGAAAGCCTTTATGATGTACCAGAAGGACTTCCACCGCATTCAGAAAACAGTACGGAACACAACGCTTTTCACACCCTCACTAACTACTATCACTCTATAGATTTTTGGATTAACGTGTGTGTGTGTGTGTGTGTGTGTGTGTGTGTGTGTGTGTGTGTGTGTGTGTGTGTGTGTGTGTGTGTGTGTGTGTGTGTGTGTGTGTGTGTGTGTGTGTGTGTGTGTGTGTGTGTGTGTGTGTGTGTGTGTGTGTGTGTGTGTGTGTGTAGGTGGGGACTAAGTCAGTGTCTCAGTGTGTAGAGTATTACTACACCTGGAAGAGGAGGCTGCGTCTAAATGTAAGGACCCCAGTCGGGCTGGCCAGCACACTGCCTGAGGTAAATGTAAGGACATTGAACAGAAAGCTTATGGAATATGTTAGCACGTGTAAAGAAACGTTCACATACAATCAGCCTTGTTGAATGCTGCATCACTTTCTGTTTTCCAGTGAAGGCGTTGAGTCGTTAGTCTATCCAGGGCTTTTACATAGTCACGAAGTAAAGGAAGCCATTTTAGATTGCTGGGACCCAGACTGTGTCTCTGCTCTTTGATAAGGGGGCACAATGGTTAGGGAGGGACTTGAGGAGGTGCCCCACCAATAAGGAGCTCTCAATAAACAGATCACCTGACCTCTCTGGGCCAATGACTATATATCTGAATGGACAGAGCCATTGATCACATGACACCAGTCATTCCTTTGTGAAGATTCAAAAGTGCATTTGAAGCCAAGGAAGTTTAAGCTTCTCCAGGAAATGAAGTTGCAGGCTAGCTTAGTGCTGCCCCCTCTGATTGAGTATCTCAAGTTGAAGGCCAACCAGGGTACTGCAGGCTGCCAATAGCTACTAAATTATCATTATCACGTCTTCTGAGTGATTTAAACATAATCAGGGCATACATCTAGTGTGTTAGAACCAATTATTGTCTCCATGATTGTCTTCCAACATGTATTTATTCACATGAAGATTGACAGGGGCGCAACTTTCACTGGGGACGGGGGGGATATGACCCCCCCCCCCCACACACACACATTCTGAAATTGTATTTTTGTCCCCCCCAGTTTTATAATTGCACTGTGATACAAAACGCAGCACCGGTGTGCTTTAGGACCATGTGGATTCCTCAGAGCGGTTGGGTAGGCTGTTTTCCGTTTTCAGCCAGCTGGATTTAGGACTGTACTGGACACCACAGAGCATGCGGACAGGCTGTGTGAAGGCAAAGCTTCTGAAAGGCTGGCATATAGGATCAGCACAGGAGAGATGATCAGAGGCAGTTGCTGTCTGTGTTGCGCTTTTTCTCAGAGTTGTAAAAGCAAGCATAGCAGAAACTGGCTACTCTTTAGTTGAATGATCTAGCTGGCAAGGTAACTGCTGTTTGACATAATTGTTTTTATTTATTCCTAGTGCTGAGCTAGAAGTGTAACTGACATGTTATGTTAGCTAATGTTTCATCCCCTCTCCACTGAAGTGAATGAACTACTAGCAGCTAGATAGCTAGCTAGTAGCTACCACAGCCAATCCAGCTCTAGCTAGCCTCTAGCTATCTGTCAGGTAGCAGTACCTAAAGGCTGTTGTGTGTATGGAAATATTTTGTAGCCTTTGTTTTGTCCCATTTCAACAGAAGTACATTTGATGATGTACCATAGTACCATTAGCTAGAGCTAGCCAAACATTGGCTAACCTTAATGTTAGTTTTTATTAGTCAGTATAGCAATGTAATGTTATTGATCTGTCAGTTTCCCTAGCTAATTCCCTAGTTTTCACACTGACATGGTATTAACAGCTCTACAGGCTTCACTGTCATTTTGCACAGTCAGTACACAACACTATGCTCATCATGTCTCTTAGCAGGATCAGATGGTGACAGGTGTCCCAGCAGGGTCAGACAGCCAGGGAAGACCAGTCTACGGAGCTCAGGTGAATTTTGCAGTATATTATAACAACCAGTGAATGGATACAACGTTCCATCTTGAGTTGATGGGTTGGCTACAGTCTGGGATCTGGGAATAATAATTTCAATTATTGAACCATTGATTCTATTCTTGGATAATATAATGTATAAATGTACACCAAGGTAATTCTTTGTCATGCCTCATCTGAGCAGGATCAGATGGTGACTGGGGTCTCATCAGGGTCAGGCAACCAGGGAACTTCCATAGATACAACCCTTTATTCTCTCTGTGCAGCAAACACTGGACAAGCAAGAAGCTTCAAAGTTGGAACTGTTTTAAGGCAGTCTGATAAACCTCTCAAGTTGATTTCCAAACTGTATCAAGGTTGATAGAGGCTTTTCCCAATGACACAAAACATGTAAAACAAAAATGTGAGGAAAGACTTGGGAGACACTAGGAGAGATACCTATTTAGGCAATCCCTAGCTGCTGGGCTGCTCATTCCTGGCCCTTGGGCTCTGTTGTACTGTTGGTTGTCACTCTGGCCTTGGCCTAAGACACCTGAAACCAATAAGGAATGTTTCACTAAGATCCTAAAGCTGGGTGTGTTGGGTTGGGGCACTGCAGGGCCGTGGACCTCTAGGTACTATGTACTATTAGTACTATTAGGCCTATGATGTGAATTACATGGAGGATGTACTGCTTCTGTGTGTTCATGTGTAGGAGGTCTATGTCTGTTTTGTTAAAACTATTGTTTTTCAAACATTTCCCTTAAGACATAAAAAAAAGAGATGGGAAGGAAGTTGTTGGGGAGAGAGTTATTAACTAGACTGGTGGGGGTCAGGCATGCAGGCGGCTCGGGCTGGCTGGGCGGCTCTGGCTGGCTGGGAGGCTCTGGCTGGCTGTGCAGCTCTGGCTGGCTGGGCGGCTCGGGCTGGCTAGGCGGCTCTGGCTGGCTGGGCGGCTCTGGCTGGCTGAGTGGCTCGGGCTGGCTGAGCGGCTCTGGCTGAAATTTCATATAGAGGATGTCTTAAAGACACTCAAAAGTGAAGTCTTTGTACTTCATTTGTAAGAGTTGTTCATTTGTTAGGCTATTAGTTAATAAAGGTGGAACACAATATTGAATTATCATTGATCTAGTTCAGTCTTATCAATCACTTACCTAGCTTGATGACTGCTAGAAGGGCTATGGGTCATTTTAGATTGTGTAGAAATACAGGAAATTAGCTTTAGATGCCCCCAAAAATGGGAGGACCTTCAATGAACCCCCCCACTTCTAAAACTAAAGTTGCGCCCCTGTAGATAGACCACAAAGATTGTCATTTTCCCCTCACTATAATGGGGGGGTCTTGTTTTCTACAAACAATGCCTGCAGTACCATGGTCGGCCTTGAACTTTGTGGCTTCACTGAGAGGGGGCAGTCGTTCTCCCCTGCTCTGGGCCCACAGCCAATCACATCGTCTCCCTCGTCAGCGGGGACTACAATGACAGACAGGTGAGTGTCTCTGTGGAGAGAAATAGAGACAGAGAGAGTGCAATATTTACTGTCCATTTCAAATTAAAAAAACTATGTTGTTTTGTGTCTTCTCACTTTTGTTTATTGTTTATTTCAGTTGCTTAGGCAATGTAAACACTTTTCCCATTGCCAATAAAGCTCATTTGATTTGAACTGAAAGAGAGAGAGAGAGAGAGAGAGAGAGAGAGAGAGAGAGAGAGAAGCCAGACAAGGTATAGAGAGAACCTACCAGACTAGCTGTCAGTACTACTGTAACCTGTTCTCTCTCTAGGTCTATCCATCTCAGCCCACCATGAATGGTAAGATGGGGCTCCACGCCATTTCCACACAGAATGCCTGCCAACCGATCCACAGTAGTTCCTCCTGTCCCCTTCTCCAGGTTGGTTCTGGTTCTGGTTGCTGTAGCCCAGCCCTGGGAGAGGTAGAGAGGCCCAGCAAGGTTCACTTTTATGGGCCGGTCTGTCTGAGCATGTCCCCCTCTCTATTCAGCTCCAGTCCCAGACCGAGCGACTCTCCCCCCCAGCGCCAAGCACCACACACAGCCTACCCCTCCATACCCCTGTAGGGCGTGTGCCAAGTAAGAGAGATACCTTCTATCTATCCATCCAGCAACTTCTCTACTGTATATTCTCTTGTCTGTCTGTCTGTCTGTCTGTCTGTCTGTCTGTCTGTCTGTCTGTCTGTCTGTCTGTCTGTCTGTCTGTCTGTCTGTCTGTCTGTCTGTCTGTCTGTCTGTCTGTCTGTCTGTCTGTCTGTCTGTCTGTCTGTCTGTCTGTCTGTCTGTCTGTCTGTCTGTCTGTACTGTGTTCTCATCTCTCCTCCTCTCCTTCAGGGTGTTCTCTAAAGTGAAGAGTCGTAATGCTCACATGAAGACACGTCGCCATGAGGACCACCAGGAGGAGCAGCACTGACCCTAAACCCTACACCAGCACTGACCCTAAACCTAAAACCCTACACCAGCACTGACCCTAAACCCTAAACCCTACACCAGCACTGACCCTAAACCCTACACCAGCACTGACCCTAAACCTAAAACCCTACACCAGCACTGACCCTAAACCCTAAACCCTACACCAGCACTGACCCTAAACCCTAAACCCTACACCAGCACTGACCCTAAACCCTACACCAGCACTGACCCTAAACCTAAAACCCTACACCAGCACTGACCCTAAACCCTAAACCCTACACCAGCACTGACCCTAAACCCTACACCAGCACTGACCCTAAACCCTAAACCCTACACCAGCACTGACCCTAAACCCTTAACCCTACACCAGCACTGACCCTAAACCCTAAACCCTACACCAGCACTGACCCTAAACCCTAAACCAGCACTGACCCTAAACCCTACACCAGCACTGACCCTAAACCCTTAACCCTACACCAGCACTGACCCTAAACCCTAAACCCTACACCAGCACTGACCCTAAACCCTAAACCAGCACTGACCCTAAACCCTACTCCAGCACTGACCCTAAACCCTAAACCCTACACCAGCACTGACCCTAAACCCTAAACCCTACACCAGCACTGACCCTAAACCCTACACCAGCACTGACCCTAAACCAGCACTGACCTTAAACCATCAGGACAAGCCCTGTACTGCCCTCTACAGTCCAACTCATCCATCAGGACAAGCCCTGTACTGCCCTCTACAGTCCAACTCATTACCAAGATCATCATACAGGGCCGGATAACTTTTGAACGACTGGGGCCAAGGCTTAAGGCTAAGTTCACTGCTAGAACCTTGGTAGGAGCATTGTTACATCTCCAAAACCCATTGTTAATAAGGTCACACTTGAAAACACTGGTGATCTAACGAGGCCTCAAACCACTGTAGAACAACATCAGTAGATGTGTCGTTGCCTTCCCATAGCCACTTTGTATGCGTACTCGCTCCGGAATGGGAAAAATATTCTTTCTATTTTATCCAGTTAAGTTCAATTATATTCCTATTACTAAAATATCAAATGATATAAAATAAAGCATATCTTGTCTGCTAAATGAACAAGCCTACGGCCTATAGCATGGCTCATAGCCAGATAACATACAGTAGGCCAACACATAGCGTTTTGTTCTGAAATACATTTTCTTTATAATGTTTCTTTAGAGCTGCCTAAATTAAATCATGGATTTATTGTGATGGTGTAGACTATATTACTATGATTTATTTAGTCGTTTTTAAAAAAAATGTAGATGTTCCAAAGGTCTGCATCAGTGGCTTGTATGTGTGGAGGCCTGGAGATAAACGTGTTTATGTTAATTAACGGTCAGTTACCGTGAGGCCGGCAGACATTTGCGTGACAATAACCGGCTGACAAAAAGTCATGACCGCCACAGCCCTAGGAAAGATGCATCGTTAAAACACTTGTAAGCCTTTAATAAGTTTCATTGCTATTGGGAAACCGTTACCAGACCAATGTGAGCCTATCGTTTCGTATCAGTTCATATCAGTTCATATATATGTTCACAGCAGAGTTTGAGGATTATATGGCTGCGTTTACACAGGCAGCCCAATTCAGATTATTTTTCCCCCACAATTATTGGCGTGAGAGCTTATCTGATTGGTCAAAATACCAATTAGTGTAAAAAGATCAAAATTGGGCTCATTAATGTTCCATGTGGTATTGCCATTTACATTTACATTTACGTCATTTAGCAGACGCTCTTATCCAGAGCGACTTACAAATTGGTGCATTCACCTTATGATATCCAGTGGAACAACCACTTTACAATAGTACATCTATATCTTTTTTTTTGGGGGGGGGGGGGGGGTCAGAAGGATTGCTTTATCCTATCCCAGGTATTCCTTAAAGAGGTGGGGTTTCAGGTGTCTACGGAAGGTGGTGATTGACTCCGCTGTCCTGGCGTCGTGAGGGAGCTTGTTCCACCATTGGGGTGCCAGAGCAGCGAACAGTTTTGACTGGGCTGAGCGGGAACTGTGCTTCCGCAGAGGTAGAGGGGCCAGCAGGCCAGAGGTGGATGAACGCAGTGCCCTTGTTTGGGTGTAGGGCCTGATCAGAGCCTGAAGGTACGGAGGTGCCGTTCCCCTCACAGCTCCGTAGGCAAGCACCATGTTCTTGTAGCAGATGCGAGCTTCAACTGGAAGCCAGTGGAGTGTGCGGAGGAGTGGGGTGACGTGAGAGAACTTGGGAAGGTTGAACACCAGACGGGCTGCGGCGTTCTGGATGAGTTGTAGGGGTTTAATGGCACAGGCAGGGAGCCCCGCCAACAGGGAGTTGCAGTAATCCAGACGGGAGATGACAAGTGCCTGGATTAGGACCTGCGCCGCTTCCTGTGTAAGGCAGGGTCGTACTCTGCAAATGTTGTATAGCATGAACCTACAGGATCGGGTCACCGCCTTGATGTTAGCGGAGAACGACAAGGTGTTGTCCAGGGTAACGCCGAGGCTCTTAGCACTCTGGGAGGACACAATGGAGTTGTCCACCATGATGGCGAGATCATGGAAAGGGCAGTCCTTCCCCGGGAGGAAGAGCAGCTCCGTCTTGCCAAGGTTCAGCTTGAGGTGGTGATCCGTCATCCACACTGATATGTCTGCCAGACATGCAGAGATGCGATTCGCCACCTGGTTATCAGAAGGGGGAAAGGAGAAGATTAATTGTGTGTCGTCTGCGTAGCAATGATAGGAGAGACCATGTGAGGATATGACAGAACCAAGTGACTTGGTGTATAGCGAGAATAGGAGAGGGCCTAGAACTGAGCCCTGGGGGACACCAGTGGTGAGAGCACGTGGTGCGGAGACGGATTCTCGCCACGCCACCTGGTAGGAGCGACCTGTCAGGTAGGACGCAATCCAAGAGTGAGCCACGCCGGAGATACCCAACTCGGAGAGGGTGGAGAGGAGGATCTGATGGTTCACAGTATCAAAGGCAGCAGATAGGTCTAGAAGGATGAGAGCAGAGGAGAGAGAGTTAGCTTTAGCAGTGCGGAGAGCCTCCGTGACACAGAGAAGAGCAGTCTCAGTTGAATGACCAGCCTTGAAACCTGACTGATTTGGATCGAGAAGGTCATTCTGAGAGAGATAGCAGGAGAGCTGGCCAAGGACGGCACGTTCAAGAGTTTTGGAGAGAAAAGAAAGAAGGGATACTGGTCTGTAGTTGTTGACATCGGAGGGATCGAGTGTAGGTTTTGCCCATGATCATCCCTAGCTCCTGTTCTAAGTAACAATGCCAACATTTGTTGGATGACATGAAAATAGAGCTAACCTAGTCAGTTGTACAACTGTATGCATTCAACTGAAATGTGTCTTCCGCATTTAACCCAACCCCTCTGAATCAGAGAGGTGCGGTGGGCTGCCTCAATCGACATCCACGTCTTCAATCCACGCACGCCAGTGGTGGGTTTGGCGTAAAAAAATAAAAAAAGAAGCTGCATATGCCTCATTCCTACTGTAAAATGTGGTGGTGGATCTTTGATGTTATCGGGATATTTTCCTACCACTGGTCCTGGGGCCCTTGTTAAGGTCAACGGCATCATGAACTTTAACAAGTACCAGTACCTTTTTTTGCCAAAATCTAGATGCCTTTTGCCAGGAGGCTGAAATGGTCGCAAGTCGATCTTCCAGCAGGACAATAACCCCAAGCACAAAACATTCACAAAGAAATTGTTAATTGACCACAAAATCAACATTTTGCAATGGTCATCTCAGTCTCTGGACTTGAACCCCTGTGAAAACCTGTGGTTTGAAATTAAGAGGGTGATCCATAAGCGCAGATGAAGAATATCCAGGATTTGAAAAGATTCTGTATGGAGGAACAGACTAAGATCCCTCCCAATGTGTTCTCCAATCTTATAAAACATTTGAGAAAAATGTATCTAGTAGCCAAAATCGAAATTGCGCCTGGGCTGGAATAATACGTTATGGCCTTTCTCTTGCATTTCAAAGATGATGGTACAAAAAAGCAGTTGTTTTTTTCTTTGTATTATCTTTTACCAGATCTAATGTGTTATATTCTCCTACATTCATTTCACATTTCCACAAACTTCAAAGTATTTCCTTTCAAATGGTGTCAAGAATATGTATATCCTTGCTTCAGGTCCTGAGCTGCAGGCAGTTATTTTAGGTGAACATTTTTAGAAAAGGGTCCGATCCTTAATTATAAAAATTTTTAGAAAAAAGCTCAGTGCTGTTATCCTCACAAGGTGAGGTATTGAAAGATATTGAAAACAGGGCTACCAATCATTTTTACCCCTATCTTTTTGAGAAAAAAGTATTGTTTGTTAATAAACAAAATCTATTTCTCTGAGCAATTGTATAGGTATAAATAATATTTCTAATTGTATCAGTATTAATCATATTTCTAATTGTTTTGATCATACTATATAGGGTTAGGGTGGGGGGTAGGGGTTAGGGAGGGGCGGTAGGGGTTAGGGAGGGGCGGTAGGGGTTAGGGAGGGGGTAGGGGTTAGGGAGGGGTGGTAGGGGTTAGGGAGGGGTGGTAGGGGTTAGGGAGGGGGGGTAGGGGTTAGGAAGGGGCGGTAGGGGTTAAGGAGGGGCGGTAGGGGTTAGGGAGGGGCGGTAGGGGTTAGGGAGGAGCGGTAGGGGTTAGGGAGGAGCGGTAGGAGTTAGGGAGGAGCTGTAGGGGTTAGGGAGGGGTGGTAGGGGTTAAGGAGGGGTGGTAGGGGTTAGGGAGGGGTGGTAGGGGTTAGGGAGGAGCGGTAGGGGTTAGGGAGGAGCGGTAGGGGTTAGGGAGGAGCGGTAGGGGTTAGGGAGGGGCGGTAGGGGTTAGGGAGGAGCGGTAGGGGTTAGGGAGGGGCGGTAGGGGTTAAGGAGGGGCGGTAGGGGTTAAGGAAGGGCGGTAGGGGTTAGGGAGGGGCGGTAGGGGTTAGGGAGGGGCGGTAGGGGTTAGGGAGGAGCGGTAGGGGTTAAGGAAGGGCGGTAGGGGTTAGGGAGGGGTGGTAGGGGTTAGGGAGGGGTGGTAGGGGTTATGGAGGGGTGGTAGGGGTTAAGGAAGGGCGGTAGGGGTTAGGGAGGGGCGGTAGGGGTTAGGGATGGGCGGTAGGGGTTAGGGAGGGGCGGTAGGGGTTAGGGAGGGGCGGTAGGGGTTAAGGAAGGGCGGTAGGGGTTAGGAAGGGGCGGTAGGGGTTGGTTTCGGAGCGGTAGGGGTTGGGGAGGGGCGGTAGGGGTTAGGGAGGGGCTGTAGGGGTTAGGGAGGGGTGGTAGGGTTTAGGGAGGAGTGGTAGGGGTTAGGGAGGTGCGGTAGGGGTTAGGGAGGAGTGGTAGGGGTTAGGCAGGGGCGGTAGGGGTTAAGGAAGGGTGGTAGGGGTTAGGGAGGGGCGGTAGGGGTTAGGGAGGGGCGGTAGGTGTTAGGGAGGGGCGGTAGGAGTGTGTGTGTGCACACACGTGCACACACACACCCACATGCACAGTATCAATTGTATTTTAGGTCATTATTTCAGACTCCTTAACCTTTACCCCATATGTGATTATCAAATGTATTGGTCACATAGACATATTTAGCAGATGTTATTGCCAGATTAAATGAGGTTGATTGTTATGCAATGTCAACGTATCCTGTTTAGTTTACTAACAACGCAAAAAAAAAAGAGCATGTTAGCGAGAGAGAAAGGGGATGAAGCAAGAGATATAATACTGTAATAATAATAGGTCTTAATGAAGTGCCTTTGTCCAAGTCAGGAAGTTCAGGACCCTTTAAGGCAAGATGCGAATGGAGAAAGCTGATCTGAGAGCAACGTTGCCTTTCTTTCGATCCTATCAGTATCGACATGTGCTCCAACGACACACTGAGCAAACATTCCTTCTGCATGGTGTTTTGAGAAACACGTTGCATCTTGGGCCGTTGTAGGAACGATGCATCGTTAAAAACACGTGTTAGTCTAAGTTCCATCGCTATCGGGAAACCAGGCCCAGGCGTGTATTCAGCAGGACGCAAAGTTTTGGAACGTTCAGATAGAAACATGCTTCGTAGAGTTTACATGCCTCTGGCATAGAATAAAGAATCACAACAGCTCTAATCATGGCATTTCTATCTACAATGTTAAACAACGTTTGGCTGCTGAACGTGGCTCAGGGGTGCATTCAGTGAGATTTTCATCATTAAAGACAGAAATACTAAATCTAGAGCTGAGATGACTCCATATTTTATCTGACACAGACAAGGATATCTGTTATTAACAGGAACTTCTACGATATCATGTGCAGGCATATAGTGAATCAACTGCTGTACGGTAAAAGTCTCGTAAACCCGACCCTAGGCATTTAAAATTGTGAGATGCAACCCGAATGTCTAGAGAGACTAGTAGGGTAGAACAGTCTGCCACAGGAGGGAGCTAGAGGTCTAGGAGCCTGCAGTGTGTTGACAGTAGTATGGAACGATGAAGTCACGGTGCTGCAGTAACATGTACACTGCTGCAGTATCACTGCGGAAAATACACTTAATTTCAAACCATGGTGAAGGCCTTCTGGGCTCTTTCAACCTATTCCATCACCCTGTGTGTGTGTTTTTGGTTTTACTATCCTTGTAGGGACCTAAAGTCCTCAAGATAGTAAAACAAGGAACATTTGGGTTATGGAAAATAGGATTTTTAGTGGAAATCAATTATTTGGTCCCCACAAGGATAGTAAAACAGTGTATGCTAGCTTGCTAGCCTAGACGTTAGCTTGCTAGCCTAGACGTTAAGCCTAGACGTTAGCTTGCTAGCCTAGACGTTAAGCCTAGGCGTTAGCTTGCTAGCCTAGACGTTAAGCCTAGACGTTAGCTTGCTAGCCTAGATGTTAGCTTGCTAGCCTAGACGTTAGCTTGCTAGCCTAGACATGTCTTTGCCCTGTGGCCTCGGTGTGGTCTGCAGGCGTACTTCCTATTTAGTTACTAGACAGGTGAAGTCTATATGTAATGGCCTATTACAGCCAGGCCTATTGGCCTATTGCTAGCCTAGACGTTAAGCCTAGACGGTGTTTGCCATGCCAGGGTTGTGGGTTCGATTCCCACGGGGGACCAGTATGGGGGAAAAATGTATGAAATGTATGCATTCACTACTGTAAGTCGCTCTGGATAAGAGCGTCTGCTAAATGACTAAAATGTAAAAATGTAGCCTAAACGTTAAGCCTAGACGTTAGCTTGCTAGCCTAGACGTTAGCTTGCTAGCCTAGACATGTCTTTGCAATGTGGCCTCGGTGTGGTCTGCAGGCGTACTTCCTATTAAGTCTATATGTACTGGCCTATTACAGCCAGTTATGGTACTGTGGTAGTCTATATGTACTAGCCTATTACAGCCAGTTATGGTACTGTGGTAGTCTATATGTACCAGCCTGTTACAGCCAGTTATGGTACTGTGGTAGTCTATATGTACTGGCCTATTACAGCCAGTTATGGTACTGTGGTAGTCTATATGTACTGGCCTGTTACAGCCAGTTATGGTACTGTGGTAGTCTATATATATATATAGACTATATATATATATATCCCTCCGATGTCAACAACTACAGACCAGTATCCCTTCTTTCTTTTCTCTCCAAAACTCTTGAACGTGCCGTCCTTGGCCAGCTCTCCTGCTATCTCTCTCAGAATGACCTTCTTGATCCTAATCAGTCAGGTTTCAAGACTGGGCATTCAACTGAGACTGCTCTTCTCTGTGTCACGGAGGCTCTCCGCACTGCTAAAGCTAACTCTCTCTCCTCTGCTCTCATCCTTCTAGACCTATCTGCTGCCTTTGATACTGTGAACCATCAGATCCTCCTCTCCACCCTCTCCGAGTTGGGCATCTCCGGCGCGGCCCACGCTTGGATTGCGTCCTACCTGACAGGTCGCTCCTACCAGGTGGCGTGGCCAGAATCTGTCTCCGCACCATGCGCTCTCACCACTGGTGTCCCCCAGGGCTCAGTTCTAGGCCCTCTCCTATTCTCGCTATACACCAAGTCACTTGGCTCTGTCATATCCTCACATGGTCTCTCCTATCATTGCTATGCAGACGACACACAATTAATCTTCTCCTTTCCCCCTTCTGATAACCAGGCGGTGAATCGCATCTCTGCATGTCTGTCAGACATATCAGTGTGGATGACGGATCACCAGCTCAAGCTGAACCTCGGCAAGACGGAGCTGCTCTTCCTCCCGGGGAAGGACTGCCCGTTCCATGATCTCGCCATCACGGTTGACAACTCCCTTGTGTCCTCCTCCCAGAGTGCTAAGAACCTTGGCGTGATCCTGGACAACACCCTGTCGTTCTCCACTAACATCAAGGCGGTGACCCGATCCTGTAGGTTCATGCTCTACAACATTCGCAGAGTACGACCCTGCCTCACACAGGAAGCGGCGCAGGTCCTAATCCAGGCACTTGTCATCTCCCGTCTGGATTACTGCAACTCGCTGTTGGCTGGGCTCCCTGCCTGTGCCATTAAACCCCTACAACTCATCCAGAACGCCGCAGCCCGTCTGGTGTTCAACCTTCCCAAGTTCTCTCACGTCACCCCGCTCCTCCGCTCTCTCCACTGGCTTCCAGTTGAAGCTCGCATCCGCTACAAGACCATGGTGATTGCCTACGGAGCCGTGAAGGGAACGGCACCTCCATACCTTCAGGCTCTGATCAGGCCCTACACCCAAACAAGGGCACTGCGTTCATCCACCTCTGGCCTGCTGGCCCCCCTACCTCTGAGGAAGCACAGTTCCCACTCAGCCCAGTCAAAACTGTTCGCTGCTCTGGCACCCCAATGGTGGAACAAGCTCCCTCACGACGCCAGGACAGCGGAGTCAATCACCACCTTCCGGAGACACCTGAAACCCCACCTCTTTAAGGAATACCTAGGATAGGATAAAGTAATCCTTCTAACCCCCCCCCCCCCCTTAAAAGATTTAGATGCACTATTGTAAAGTGGTTGTTCCACTGGATATCATAAGGTGAATGCACCAATTTGTAAGTCGCTCTGGATAAGAGCGTCTGCTAAATGACTTAAATGTAAATGTAAATGTATATGTACTGGCCCATTACAGCCAGTTATGGTACTGTGGTAGTCTATATGTACTGGCCTATTACAGCCAGTTTTGGTACTGTGTTAGTCTATATGTACTGGCCTATTACAGCCAGTTATGGTACTGTGGTAGTCTATATGTACCGGCCTATTACAGCCAGTTTTGTTTCGGCTTTGAGTCTATTGAGGCTATAGCTGATGTATGTCCTTTATTATTTCTTTATTAGTAATCCGTCATTGAGCATTATAATGCCTAGATTTGTGTGTTGATGTACGTACTAGAGGTCGACCGTTTAATCGGAATGGCCGATTAATTAGGGACGTTTTTTTTTTCTTTACACCTTTATTTAACTAGGCAAGTCAGATTAAGAACACATTCTTATTTTCAATGACGGCCTAGGAACGGGGGTTAACTGCCTTGTTCAGGGGGGATTCAGGGTTTCGTTTTTGCAACCTTCCGATTACTAGTCCAACCCTCTAACCACCTGCCTTACATTGCACTCCACGAGGAGCCTGCATGGCAGGCTGACTACCTGTTACGCGAGGGCAGCAAGAAGCCAAGGTAAATTGCTAGCTAGCATTAAACGTATCTTAGAAAAAACTATCAATCTTAACATAACCACTAGTTAACTACACATGGTTGATGATATTACTAGTTTATCTAATGTGTCCTGCGTTGCATATAATCGATGCGGTGCCTGTTAATTTCTCATCGAATCACAGCCTACTTCGACAAACGGGTGATGATTTAACAAGCGCATTTGCGAAAAAAGCACTGTCGTTGCACCAATGTAACTATAAACATCAATGCCTTTCTTTAAAATCAATACACAAGTATATATTTTTAAACCTGCATATTTAGTTAATATTGCCTGCTAACATGAATTTGTATCACTTCTCTAGCGTTCCGTGCAAGTAGTCCGGGTATATACAGCAGTTTGGGCCGCCTGGCTCATTGCGGACTGTGTGAAGTCCATTTATTCCTAACAAAGGCCGTAATTAATTTGCCAGAATTGTACATAATTATGACATAACATTGAAGGTTGTGCAATGTAACAGGAATATTTAGACTTACGGATGCCACCCGTTAGATAAAATACGGAACGGTTCCGTATTTCACTGAAATAATAAAAGTTTCGTTTTCGAAATGATAGTTTCCGGATTCGACCATATTAATGACCAAAGGCTCGTATTTCTGTGTGTTATTATGTTATAATTAAGTCTATGATTTGATATTTGATAGCGCAGTCTGACTGAGCGATGGTAGGCAGCAGCGGGCTCGTAAGCATTCATTCAAACAGCACCTTCGTGCAATTTGCCAGCAGCTCTTCCCAATTCTTCAAGCATTGCGCTGTTTATGACTTCAAGCCTATCAACTCCCAAGATTAGGCTGGTGAAACCGATGTGAAATGGCTAGCTAGTTAGCCGGGTGCGCGCTAATAGCGTTTCAAACGTCACTCGCTCTGAGACTTGGAGTAGTTGTTCCCCTTGCTCTACATGGGTAACGCTACTTCGAGGGTGGCTGTTGTCGATGTGTTCCTGGTTCGAGCCCAGGTAGGAGCGAGGAGAGGGACGGAAGCTATACTGTTACACTGGCAATACTAAAGTGCCTATAAGAACATCCAATTGTCAAAGGTATATGAAATACAAATCGTATAGAGAGAAATAGTCCTATAATTCCTATAATAACTACAACCTAAAACTTCTTACCTGGGAATACTGACGACTCATATTAAAAGGAACCACCAGCTTTCATATGTTCCCATGTTCTGAGCAAGGCACTTAAACGTTAGCTTTTTTACATGGCACATATTGTACTTTTACTTTCTTATCCAAAACTTTGTTTTTGCATTATTTAAACCAAATTGAACATGTTTCATTATTTAATTGAGGCTAAATTGATAGTATTTATGTATTATATTAAGTTAAAATAAGTGTTCATTCAGTATTGTTGTAATTGTCATTATTACAAATAAATACATGGCAAAAAAATCGTCCGATTAATCGGTATCGGTTCTTTTGGCCCTCCAATAATCGGTATCGGTGTTGAAAAATCATAATCGATCGACCTCTAGTACGTACCAGTCTAAGCCTGTCTATTTGTTGTTAGCAGGCCATTTTACTATGCTAAGCCAGTCTATTGGTAGTAAACCGGCCATACTTCTATGCTAAGCCTGTCTATTGGTTGTAAACAGGCCATTTTACTCTGTGAAGTCAGTGTATTTTTTGTAAAAAGGCCCTACTACTATGCTAAGCCAGTCTATTTGTTGTGCAACTATGCTAAGCCAGACCTGGCCATAGTAATATTTTTTATTTAACTAGGCAAGTCAGTTAAGAACAAATTCTTATTTTCAATGACAACCTAGGAACAGTGGGTTAACTGCCTTGTTCAGGGGCAGAACAACAGATGTTTACCTTGTCAGCTCAGGGATTTGAACTTGCAACCTTCCAGTTACTAGTCCAAAGCGCTAACCACTAGGCTATCTGCTGCTAAGCTAGTTTAGCTATTAGACGCCATATGTATCTATCTGCATTACTGCCAATGCTCTGTATGTTCATTACTGTATTCTCTATTTCTTTATAGAACCACACCTTTTATACACTGTCACTTCTGTGAGCTGTCAATACAAAGGCCTTAGTGTGGCGTGGTTGAACCCTTATCTACAATCAGAGACGGGCACTATTTCTGTTACATGTATTTGAAATACATATTTTAATTACTTCTGAGTATTTTGTAACTTGAATTACACTGGGCTGAACTACACACCGATGTATTTTGTATTTAGTATTTTCAAAATACTGTAACGTGTGTGTATATATATATATATATATATATATATATATATATATATATATATATATATATATATTTGTAGCGGTTCACATTTTGTAACCCCCTGTCACCCAGCATTGGTATCAGAAGTCTGATAGCACTATGGAATGATAAAAGTGACTGCCAAATGAACTAAATATAAATGTATATGTAAAAAGTAACCATTGCTGAGTATTATTCTAATGAGCTCTGCCCTGAAACAATACACAGTCTGTTTTGCAGTTCATTTTGGTGTGTTAATTTTCATATTTAGCAATCACGCTTATCCAGAGTGACTTGCTCAGCTTAGGTAGATCAACAACAACATATCACAGTCATAGCAAGTAAAAGTTTTTGGAAACTGTTAATGAGAATGTTATTGCTGTTCGGGCCAGCTACTTGCAAATGTGTTTTGTATTTTAAAATACAAAATATATGAATTTGTTAAATTTTTTGTTTTTGTTTTGTATTTTACCCCCTTTTTGCGATCCAATTACGATCTTGTCTCATCGCTGCAACTCCCCAACGGGGTTGGGAGAGGCAAAGGTCTAGCCATAAGCCCTCCGAAACATGACCCGGCAAACCGCGCTTCTTAACACCTGCCCGCTTAACCCGGAAGCCAGCTGCACCAATGTGGAGGCAAAATATATGTATTTTATTAATTAAATGACAAAATACAAGTATTTTGTTGTTTATTTTGTAACAAAATACCATAAAAATCAATGTATCTATATTTTGTCATTTTATTTTGTCATTTTTGCCCGTCCCTGTCTGAAGATATCTTGGACTTCTTGCTGGACAGACCTATGGTGGCTGTAACCCTATCCAGTGGCACCTAAGAGCTCTCTACTAGTGCTCATTCTACATGGTCCTCCTTTAGTATTTTTATGTATTATTACATTGTTTAGGAAACTGATGCTGCTAATTGGTATTCATGTCTTGCATGCCCCGGTACTCTCTCACAGAGGGGTTCTGAGCCTTTGACAGCAGCAATTGGTGTGCATCCAGGAAAGTATTTTCCACATTTTGTTACGTCACAGACAGGAGCCATGCGTCCTTCCGAAACACGACCCTGCCAAGCCACACTGCTTCTTAGCACACTGCTCGCTTAACCGGGAAAACAGCCACACCAATGTATCGGAAGAAACACCGTCCAGCGTTCGACTGGTGTCAGCTTGAAGGTGTCTAGCCCGCCACAAGGAGTCGCTAGAGCGTGATGGGACAAGGAAATGCCGGCAGGACAAACCCTCCCTTAACCCAGATGACACTGCGCCAATTGTGCACCACCTCATGGGTCTCCCGGTCACGGCTGGCTGTGACACAGCCTGGGATCGAACCTGGGTGTGTAGTGACGCCTCATGCACTGCGATGCAGTGGCTTAGACAGCTGCGCCACTCGGGAGGTCATTACGCAACAGCCTTATTCTAAAATGGATTAAATAAATCAAATTCCTCATCAATCTACACAAAATACCCCATAATGACAAAGCGAAAACAGGTTTTTAGAAATATTTGCAAATGTATTAAAAATAAAAAACTGAAATACCTTGTTTACATACGTATTCAGACCCTTTGCTATGAGACTCGAAATTGAGCTCAGGTGCATCCTGTTTCCATTGATCATCCTTGAGATGTTTCTACAACTTGACTGGAGTTCACCTGGGGTAAATTCAATTGATTGGACATGATTTGGAAAGGCACACACCTGTCTATATAAGTTCCCACAGTTGACAGTGCATGTCAGAGCAAAAACCAAGCCGTAAGGTTGAGAGAATTTGTTTCAGAGCAAAAACCAAGCCATGAGGTCGAAGGAATTGTCCTTAGAGCTCCGAGATGAGGCACAGATCTGGGGAATAGCTGTGCAGCAATGCTCCCCATCCAACCTGACAGAGCTTGAGAGGATCTTCAGAGAAGAATGGGAGGATCTTCAGAGAAAAATGGGAGAAACTCCCCAAATACAGGTGTGCCAAGCTTGTAGCGTCATACCCAAGAAGACTCAATGCATTAATCGCTGCCAAAGGTGCTTCAACAAAGTACTGATTAGAGGGTCTGAATACTTTTGTAAATGTGATATTTCTGTTTTTCATTTTTTATAAATTAGCAAACATTTCTAAAAAAACGATTTGCTTTGTCATTATGAGGGATTGTGTGTAGATTGATGAGGGGGAATTACACTTTAATCAATTTTAGGATAAGGCTGTAATGTAACAAAAGGTGGAAAAAGTCAAAGGGCCTGAATACTTTCCGAAGGCACTTTTAAAATATATTTTTATTTTCCACTAACCTTACCACCCCTGGCCAAATTGGAGTAAACTAATTAACAAAAACACTAGTTAAATTTTGTTTGTTTTTAGTCCTTCCTCTACCCTCAAAGTCTCCCATCTATTTGGGGCTCCTGAGTGGCACAGTGGTCTAAGACTGCATCTCAGTGCAAGAGGCGTCACTGCAGTACCTGGTTTGAATACAGGCTGCATCACATCCGGCTGTGATTGGAAGTCCCATAGGGCGGCGCACAATTACCACCGCGTCGGCCGGGGTATGCCAATAAGAATTTGTTCTTGACTGACTTACCTAATTAAATAAAGGTTAAATGAAATGGTTTAATTCTGATGAACATCCAGTTTAATTTCTATTTACCATATATTTCTCAACTGTGCTGTGATGTTTCACAAGTTCTGAACCTTTCTATTCTCAGAGTTTCTACAGACTGTACAATAAAGAAAATGTTTTGCTAAAAGTATTATATTATTAATTGACTATGACTTTTCAAATCACCCAGTAGTGCTATCTGCAGAGTTAGCTCCAGTTAAATGTTGCAATTCTTCATCCATTCCTGGACCTGTGACCAAAAACAGGCTACATATGGACAGTACCAAAACAAATGATCTAATTCACAGCAAAATCTGCAGCGCTGGGAAGGTCTGAATACTTATGTAAATGTCATATTTCAGTGTTATTTTTTATAAAGTTGCTTTGTCATTATGCGGTGTGTGTAGATTGAGGATAAAAACAATTGAATCCATTTTAGAATAAGGCTGTAACCTAACAAAATGTGGAAAAAGTCAAGGGGTCTGAATACATATACTGAACAAAAATATAAACGCAACATGTAAAGTGTTGGTCCCATGTTACATGAGCTGAAATAAAAGATCCCAGAAATGTTCTATACACACAAAAAGCTTATTTCTCTCAAATGTGTTTATATCCCTGTTAGTGAACATTTCTCCTTTGCCAAGATAATCCACCCACCTGACAGGTGTGGCATATCAAAAAGCTTATTAAACAACATGATCATTACACATGTGCACCTTGTGCTGGGGACAATAAAAGGCCACTAAAATGTGCAGTTTTGTCCCACAACACAATGCCACAGATGTGTCAAGTTTTGAGGGAGAGTGCAATTAGCATGCTGACTGCAGGAATGTCAACCAGAGCTGCAGGAATGTCAACCAGAGCTCTCTGCAAGAGAACTTAATGTTAATTTCTGTAGCATAAGTTGCCTCCAATGTTGTTTTACTGAATTTGGCCAACCGACCTCACAACCACAGACAACATGTAACCAGGACCTCCACATCTGACTTCTTCACATCTGACTTCTTCCCCAATGGGTGAGCCTATGCCCTCCAAGGCCCACCCACGGCTGCGCCCCTGCCCCGTATGTGAAATCCATACATTATGGCATATTGAATTAATTTCAATTGAATGATTTCCTTATATGAACTGTAACTCAGTAAAACCTTTAATTGTTGCGTTTATGTTTTTGTTCAGTATTTACAGTTGAAGTCAGATGTTTACATACACCTTAGCCAAATATATTTAAACTCAGTTTTTCACAATTCCTGACATTTAATCCTCGTAAAAATTCCCTCTTAGGTCAGTTAGGATCACCACTTTATTTTAAGAATGTGACATGTCAGAATAATAGTAGAGATAATTATTTATTTCAGCTTTTATTTCTTTCATCACATTCCCAGTGGGTCAGAAGTTTACATACACTCAATTAGTATTTGGTAGCATTGCCTTTAAATTGTTTAACTTGGGTCAAATGTTTCGGGTAGCCTTCCACAAGCTTCCTCCCACAATAAGTTGGGTGAATTTTGGCCCATTCCTCCTGACAGAGCTGGTGTAACTGAGTCAGGATTGTAAGACCTCCTTGCTCTCACACGATTTTTCAGATCTGCCCACAAATTTTCTATAGGATTGAGGTCAGGGCTTTGTGATGGCCACTCCAATACCTTGACTTTCTTGTCCTTAAGCCATTTTGCTACAACTTTGGAAGTATGTTTGGGGTCATTGTCCATTTGGAAGACCCATTTGCAACTAAGCTTTGACATCCTGACTGATGTCTTGAGATGTTGCTTCAATATATCCACATAATTTTCCTACCTCATGATGCCATTCATTTTGTGAAGTGCACCAGTCCCTCCTGCAGCAAAGCACCCCCACAACATGATGCTGCCACCCCCGTCCTTCACGGTTGGGATGGTGTTCTTTGGCTTGCAAGCCTCCCCCTTTTTCCTCCAAACATAACAATGGTCATTATGGCCAAACAGTTCTATATTTGTTTCATCAGACCAGAGGACATTTCTCCAAAAACACGCAGAGATCATCCGTTCACCTACTCTGCGCCTCACAAAGACAAGGCGGTTGGAACCAAAAATCTCAAATCTGGACTCATCAGACCGAAGGACAGATTTCCACCGGTCTAATGTCCATTGCTCGTGTTTCTTGACCAAAATAAGTCTCTTCTTATTATTGATGTCCTTTAGTAGTGGTTTCTTTGCAGAAATTCAACCATGAAGGACTGATTCACGCAGTCTCCTGTGAACAATTGATGTTGAAATGTGTCTGTTACTTATTTGGGCTGCTATCTGAGTTGCAGTTAACTCTAATGAATATATCCTCTTCAGCAGAGGTAACTCTGGGTCTTCCTTTCCGGTGGCGGTCGTTATGAGAGCCAGTTACATCATAGCACTTGATGGTTTTTGCAACTGCACTTGAATGATGGACTGTCATTTCTCTTTGCTTATTTGAGCTGTTCTTCCCATAATGTGGACTTGGTCTTTTACCAAATAGGGCTATCTTCTGTATACCACCCCTACCTTGTCACAACACAATTAAGAACAAGTGATTAAGAATGAAATACATTTCACAAATTAACTTTTAACAAGGCACACCTGTTAATTGAAATGTATTCCAGGTGACTACCTCATGAAGCTGGTTGAGAGAATGCCAAGAGTGTGCAAAGCTGTCATCAAGGTAAAGGCTGGCTACTTTGAAGAATCTAAATATATTTTCATTTGTTTAACACTTTTTTGGTTACTACATGATTCCATATGTGTTATTTCATAGTTTTGATGTCTTCACTATTGTTTTACAATGTAGGGAATAGTACAAATAAACCCTGGAATAAGTAGCTGTGTCCAAACGTTTGACTGGTACTGCATATATGCTTTCTCTGAGCAGTCTTGTTGATACAAAATCTTTCAATATCCTCAAAAACACCTTGTTAATGCGGATAATGTAGACTGGCAAATGCAAAAATGAGCTGGGGCGCACACATAAAGAACAACCTCTGAAAGCAGGGCAACAATTTTATTGGCAATAGCACAAGATAATGTCACTGTATGCGCCGTTCCACAAGGTTGATTTCAGATCTATAGCAGGAGGCCTGAAACCTTTTTCATATGAGTGACAATTTACAAATGATCCTACAATTTCTAAAGATATGCGTGCCAGTTATAATTTTCATAGAAGTATTGTAGGCTATCTCAACTCTGCCCAGAAAATGTCTAACTGTCCAAAAACGGAATAGACTAATTCTACCGAGGTAAAGACCGTTTCAAGTTCGATATTCGACGGAAATGTGTGTATTCAAACCTCAATAGCTTTCAAACCACTTGAGCAACAGACTCCAAATAAGTTTCATTATGTTGGAAAAATTGCGCACAACATTGCACAGGTCTTATTTTCACGATTTGGACATTAATTCGCATTCCAAAGCTAATAAACATGTCGAAATGTAAGCAGCATTTTGTATTCCTAGTTGAATTAGTTAGGGAGCGTAAACAAAGTACAAACTTTTTTTTACACATGAATTTCAATAGCTCATTGGTCATGTGACCTACTTGACTCAAACAAGTCCAGAATGTCCAATGACTACCCTTCTATATTGCACAGCATTTAGTTTGTCCATTTTCATCTCACACATTTTTACATAAATTTTTCAAACTTGAACATTTCAATAGCTCCTTGGTCATGTGACCTAGTGACTTCAAACAAGGTTCAGAATGTCCACTGAGTGGGCCTACATATTGCACACCCTTTAGTTTGTCAATTTTCAAGGTTCAAACAAGGTTCAGTATGTCCATTGACTACCCTTATATATTTCAAACCCTTTAGTTAGTCCATTTTTGTCTCACAAGATTTTACATGAATTTTTCTAAATGTAAAATTTCAATAGCTCCTTCGTCATGTGACTAAGTGACTTCAAACATGGTGCAGAATGTACCCTTCTATTTGTGTACTGTAAAATCACGCAGTGTAACGTACATTTCTCAGAGTTTTAAATTTCAAAAGTACGAGAGTCATGCTATTAATTGTCCAAAGCAGGGATGGAGAGTGAGCTAGTGAGGTAGGCTGCAGTGGGTTTGCTGGTCAATACATATACTGAACATGTAACCACAGTAATGGTGGCCAGTAAATCAATGAATAAAAATGTTATATTGACAAATTTAACAGAAATTGTAGACCTTTAATCTTTTCCAACATGTCAACAGACACTTACCTTCAATTAAGTATGAAACATTTCACAGTGTTAACTTTCTCTTTATCCGTTCTTTAAGGAATACCTAGGATAGGATAAAGTAACCCCCCCCCAAAAAAAGAGTTAGATGCACTATTGTAAAGTGGTTGTTCCACTGGATATCATAAGGTGAATGCACCAATTTGTAAGTCGCTCTGGATAAGAGCGTCTGCTAAATGACTTAAATGTAAATGTAAATCCCTGGTTGATGTACATTTCAGAGCCTCTTCGGTGTGGATGGGGAATAGCATACATTTTCAACAACAGACTGCACTTCCAGTTTGTGTTCTTTACTCTGTTGAACTCTTTTGTCTTCATTCCTAGTTACAGCACATGGAACCACCGTTGGCATGCAAAACATTCAATCTAAAACAAAACAAAGCGTAACACGTTATAAATAATATCAAATATCAGTGCAGTATGATGAATGATGAATTAGCCATCCATTGTGTTATATCATAAATTGTCTTACATGCCGTCACTGTTGTCAAAAGATTATAAACATGTTAAATAAAGTTACTAACCCAGTCAGTCTTTCGGCCACATCCAGGTTCTTTATCAGTGGCACACATGAAGCAGTTGTTGGCTTTCTTGAACTCTTAAATCATAGGCCTGAACTGAACATATGGCTGTCCCACACAACTACATAAAAATAAAGAATTTACATTTCCTTTGAATTAAATGTCATTACATATCAGACATTTTTAGCATATCCTCAGCCATTTCTTTTCACAGTTGCTCCATGTGTTTTTGAAGGTTCCATATCAATTTGGGAGGGGATGTTGGTGAAGTTCTGTGCAACTTCCTTGGCCATCTACACCAAAAAATAAAATAGAGTTTTTGACCTTATTGTCACATAACAGCTAACCATTCATTATAGAAAATATAACTATCAAACCTGCATTACAAAGACCCTGCAGCTGAAGGTGTCCTGCTGCATGGTGTGAGTAATTTCCCCTCCTTTCCACTTTATGTCCACCCAGTCGTCTTTTCCATGGCAGGATCTTCTCATTTTGAAGTATTCTGTTTTTTATGTAAACATAATGGAATTCTGATTAGTTATAGGTAAATGAATACACAAGCCAAATTTGTATGCTGTTTTCCTTATCACTATAATCTAGTAGTAATTTATTAGTATGCCCCATTCTACACACAACCTAAATTATAGGCACTGAACCATTTACAGGACAATAATAAAAGTAGCATACAGGATCCAACCCTATCACAGAGTGAATGAATGTAGAGCGTTTGTACACTTTAAGAAAAAAAATATTAAGTGACAGTTTCATCAGTACGTGCTTTAAAGAAAGTCATATCACAAAGATCACAGATGACAGTGCCCACCAAATCTATGACAATAGAGAATGAATTGTAAGCACCAAAGTGTGTTTGTCAAAATAATATCTGAAAATGTCAGTTGTTCACCATAATACTTCTATTTGCAATAGCAATTTATGATATATGCAGTTGAGGAATATTCCATGTACCAACAGTACATGTAGGACGGACATAAGACATTCCCACCTACAGTATTTTTTTATTTATTTTATTTTTTATTACACCTTTATTCAACCAGGTAAGGCAGTTGAGAACAAGTTCTCATTTACAACTGCGACCAGGCCAAGATAAAGCAAAGCATTGTGACACAAACAACAACACAGAGTTACACATGGAATAAAAAAACGTACAGTCAATAACACAATAGAAAAGTCTATATACAGTGTGGGCAAATGAAGTAAAATTAGGGAGGTAAGGCAATAAATAGGCCATAGTGGTAAAATAATTACATTTTCGCAAATAAACACTGAAGTGATAGATGTGCAGAAGATGAATGTGCGGGTAGAGATATTGGGGTGCAAAGGACAAAAATATATATATATATATATGTATATGTATATAAATAAAATAAATAACAATATGGGGATGAGGTAGTTAGATGGGCTATTTACAGATGGGCTATGTACAGGTGCAATGATCTGTAAGCTGCTCGGATAGCTGATGCTTAAAGATAGTGAGGGAGAAATGAGTCTCCAGCTTCAGTGATTTTTGCAAATCGTTCCAGTCATTGGCAGCAGAGAACTGGAAGGAAAGGCGGCCAAAGTAGGAATTGGCTTTGGGGATGACCAGTGAAATATACCTGCTGGAGCGCATGCGACGGGTGGGTGCTGCTATGGTGACCAGTGAGCTGAGATAAGGCTCGGCTTTACCTAGCAAGAACTTATAGATGACCTGGAGCCAGTGGGTTTGGCGACGAATATGAAGCGAGGGCCAGCCGACGAGAGCATACAGGTCGCAGTGGTGGGTAGCATATGGGGCTTTGGTGACGAAACAGATGGCACTGTGATAGACTGCATCCAATTTGCTGAGTAGAGTGTTGGAGGCTATTTTGTAAATGACATCGCCGAAGTCGAGGACCGGTAGGATAGTCAGTTGTACGAGGGTATGTTTGGCAGCATGAGTGAAGGATGCTTTGTTGCGAAATAGGAAGCCAATTCTAGATTTAACTTTGGATTGGAGATGTTTAATATGAGTCTGGAAGGAGAGTTTACAGTCTAACCAGACACCTAGGTATTTGTAGTTGTCCGCATATTCTAAGTCAGAACCGTCCAGAGCAGTGGTGCTAGGCTGGCAGGTAGGTGCGGGCAGCGATCGGTTGAAGAGCGTGTATTTAGTTTTACTTGCATTTAAGAGCAGTTGGAGGCCACGGAAGGAGAGTTGTATGGTTAGTTAACACAGTGTCCAAAGAAGGGCCAGAAGTATACAGAATGGTGTCGTCTGCGTAGAAGTGGATCAGAGAATCACCAGCCGCAAGAGCGACATCATTGATGTATACAGAGAAAACAGTCGATCCGAGAATTGAACCCTGTGGCACCCCCATAGAGACTGCCAGAGGTCCGGACAACAGCCCCACCGCTTTGACACACTGAACTCTATCTGAGAAGTAGTTGGTGAACCAGGCGAGGCAGTCATTTGAGAAACCAAGGCTGTTGAGTCTGCCGATAAGTTCCTAACAAGTTGCATATCGCGGGGGCTATTCGATGCTACTGCAGTACGCCACAGGATGTTTTTGTGCTGGTCAAGGGCAGTCGGGTCTGGAGTGAACCAAGGGCTATATCTGTTTCTGGTTTTACATTTTTTGAATGGGGCATGGTTATTTAAGATGGTGAGGAAAGCACTTTTAAAGAATAACCAGGCATCCTCTACTGACGGAATGAGGTCAATATCTTTCCAGGATACCCGGGCCAGGTCGATTAGAAAGGCCTGCTCGCTGAAGTGTTTTAGGGAGCGTTTGACAGTGATGAGGGGTGGTCGTTTGTCCAGCGGACCCATTACGGACACAGGCAATGGGACAGTGATCGCTGAGATCCTGGTTGAAGACAGCAGAGGTGTATTTAGAGGGTCGGTTGGTCAGGATGATATCTATGAGGGTGCCCGTGTTTACGGATTTAGGGTTGTACCTGGTAGGTTCCTTGATTTGTGTGAGATTGAGGACATCTAGCTTAGATTGTAGGACGGCCGGGGTGTTAAGCATATCCCAGTTTAGGCCACCTAACAGTACGAACTCTGAAGATAAATGGGGGGCAATTAATTCACATACGGTGTCCAGGGCTTAGCTGGGGGCTGAGGGAGGTCTGTAACAAGCGGCAACAGTGAGAGACTTATTTCTGGAAAGGTGGATTTTTAAAAGTAGAAGCTCGAACTGTTTGGGCACAGACCTGGATAGCATGACAGAACTCTGCAGGCTGTCTCTGCAGTAGATTGCAACTCCACACCCTTTGGCAATTCTGTCTTGGGGGAAAATGTACACATACATAGAGGCATTTTTCAACTCTGATTTTACCACTCAGAATCCAGAACGGATATGACAATGGGGCCAGCACAGGATGTAATACACCCTTACAACAATCTACTTTTTGATCTTCTTGACTTCTTATCTGGTAAACTGCTACTATGTGTCAAGAAAATGAGCCCCAATTAGGGGTTAGTGTACTCCAGTAAAAAAGGGCTGGTTTAGATGAAAAACTATTGCCCTGTGTCCCCATTCATAGGGGCATGAGAGACTAGTCAGTAGTAGAATTGAGTTGGCACTTTATTGGCCCAAACACACCCACAAACCCACAAGGTTGAGGTACCTCATTCACAGTAATTTAGTATATATATTTTTTGCATTGATGCATTGTGTCTTCTAACTGTCCAACAATAGGATCCAAAGTGTTAGGAAATATTTGTTCCCATAAATACAAAGGAGGATGTCTCTCCTCATACCTCTGGCACTTTAGTCAGACTGCCAGACTGTGCACCACAGAGCCAATCAGGAGAGAATACATACAGGTCAATGGTGCCAATTGAAAGTCAAGGGGTGTGTCTGTGCCTTTTGGATTACTCTCTCTTTACAGAGAACAAAAGACGTAGGAATGTATTTTTCCAGTTAGAAATAGTAGGCCATGCATCAAATAACTATTTGCGTCTGGAAAAACGAACCCTCAAATGCACTATTGCATTTTGGAAGTTGTCTGCAGGTGGCTTGTTGTGAATGCACTCAAATATCAAGTCATTATCAGGTTATGGAAACTGTGTTTTAATACTCAACGTAGAAGGATTTGTCTTAATGTACAGTAATATGAAAGTGATGCTATGAAAAGGATTCTTTCACCTTATCAAGCTCACGCTGACTGACAAATCACTGCCTATTACTGTGATTAAAAAGAGCATATGAAACATTGTTGTTCATGAGGCCTACCTGTGCGCCTTCCTTTAAGCACCTCTGTTCGAACACCTCCCCTGTCCTTGATCCATACCACATACAGTCATTTGCGGATGTTTTCAGTGTCCATGTGAAAGATAGTTATTGCGTGGCTGGAACATTTGTTAACTTCAACAACAACAAAAATTAACACCCATGTGAAATGGAGGACTGCAAAGCTTACAGATTTACGTCTAATAACATGATATGAAAGTAGACAAACATCAGAGTGTGCGATATGAAGGTATAGTCAGTGGACATTCTGAACCTTGTTTGAGGTCAGCAGGTCACATGACCAAAGAGCTATTGAACATTTTTATTTAAAAAAATGTATGTTAAATCTTGTGAGATGAAAATGGACAAACTAAAGGGTGTGCAATATGTAGGCCCACTGAGTGTACATTCTGAACCTTGTTTGAAGTAACTAGGCAGTTAATAAACAACAGTTTACAGTTATAAACAAATTATTATTTAAAATGACAGCCAACTGCCTCGTTCAGGGGCAGAACAACAGATTTTTACATTGTCAGCTCAGGGATTTGAACCAGCAACCTTTCAGTTATTGGCCCAATGCTCTAACCACTAAGGTACCTGCCATCTCAAATTGAATTGAGAGAGACAGTGAATGGGAAGGAGAGAGAAGAGACATGAGCGAGAGAAGAAAAAGGGGGGAGAAGGAGAATAGAAGTTGTGTAGTTCTAGAGAAGGTATAGGTTTAGGTAACCGTGTCCTCGGGAAATCTGGTGCACGACACTAGTAAGGTATTTATTCACGCCAGACTACTACGTCACGATTTGTTATGATTAGACTTTGCTGTTACAGCACTTCTTCCGCTGAGGAGACAGTTGACCGGGAGTTCTAAGATTTAACCAGAGTCTGGTGACACGGCGAGAGAGGCGGTAAGCAGAGAGAGATAGTGAAAGAGAAGTGCCTACTACTATGGCTCCATTACAGCTCGCGGTGTACTGGCGTCTCGCGCTCATATTCTTCTTCATGGCGTTTCTCTTCTTCCTCGACCTCTTCGCTGTTGGCAGAGCAACCTCCTCGTGCAATAACGTCCGGGGTGAGTTACCGGCCGGGAGTCAAACTGGTGGAGAAGTATCTTCTAGTGCCCATTCACAGAACTGGAGTACATGGGAGGTGCGCGAGGTAAACGGATCACTTTTCCAGGTATTATTAACGCAAAAGGATGAGATCACGGGTGGGAACGACACGGAAAGAGAGAATGTGACTAAACCGCAAAAGTTTTAGTTTCAACATGATTGGCAGTTATTATAACGGTCTAAATCAGTGTAAACGTCAACAAGCTGCATGAACAGATTCCTACGACGTAGAAAGGTAGTGTACAAGCGGGTTTCACAGACTCAGTTGAACCCAGCTTCAGTTTATTAACAGATAGGATATAATGTAATCAACACTGATTAAGCAGCATTGCATCCCTCCTGTTTGTACTCTAACTTCCACTCGAACAACAATAGATGAGTCAATGAATACCTAATCATAGAAATAGCCAGGGTAACCTGGGTACAGAGTCAGCCATCTACACACTCACTGACCAATTAAACACACTCCCAGAATGTATGTCAGATGTATCTCTCTGTGTGTGTGTGTTAGGAAACAACTTAGAAGTTCCAGTTTGTTTATTAGTCATAGAGACATGATATACTGTAATGGGGTACACAGTGGAATGAAATGCTTCCCCCACGACAGTGAAATGAAATGCTTCCCCCTCGACAATGGAACGAAATGCTTCCCCCGCGACAATGGAACGAAATGCTTCCCTTCGACAGTGGAACGAAATGCTTCCCTTCGACAATGGAACAAAATGCTTCCCCTTCGACAGTGGAACGAAATGCTTCCCTTCAACAGTGGAACGAAATGCTTCCCTTCGACAATGGAACAAAATGCTTCCCTTTGACAATGGAACGAAATGCTTCCCTTCGAAAATGGAACGAAATGCTTCCCTTCGAAAATGGAACGAAATGCTTCCCTTCGACAATGGAACGGAACGCTTCCCCTCGGCAACGTAACGAAACGCTTCCCCTCGGCAACGGAACGAAACGCTTCCCCTCGGCAACGGAACGAAACGCTTCCCCTCGGCAACGGAACGAAACGTTTCCCCTCGGGAACGTAACGAAACGCTTCCCCTCGGCAACGTAACGAAACGCTTCCCCTCGGCAACGTAACGCTTCCCCTCGGCAATGGAACGAAACGCTTCCCCTCGGCAACGGAACGAAACGCTTCCCCTCGGCAACGGAACGAAACGCTTCCCCTCGGCAACGGAACGAAACGCTTCCCCTCGGGAACGGAACGAAACGCTTCCCCTCGGCAACGGAACAAAACGCTTCCCCTCGGCAACGGAACGAAACGCTTCCCCTCGGCAACAGAACGAAACGCTTCCCCTCGGCAACGTAACGAAACGCTTCCCCTCGGGAACGGAACGAAACGCTTCCCCTCGGCAACGGAACGAAACGCTTCCCCTCGGCAACGGAACGAAACGCTTCCCCTCGGCAACGGAACGAAACGCTTCCCCTCGGCAATGGAACGGAACGGTTCCCCTCGGCAATGGAACGGAACGGTTCCCCTCGGCAATGGAACGGAACGCTTCCCCTGGGCAACGGAACGAAACGCTTCCCCTCGGCAACGGAACGAAACGCTTCCCCTCGGCAACGGAACGAAACGCTTCCCCTCGGCAACGGAACGAAACGCTTCCCCTCGGCAACGTAACGAAACGCTTCCCCTCAGCAACGGAACGAAACGCTTCCCCTCGGCAATGGAACGACAATAGAAAGTAAGTGACTAAAAGGAGTGTCATATGGCAAGACGTTTCACAACACAGTAGTGATAAGAAATACCATCATATCTCAGGGAAACGCCCGGGGCTGAGGACAGAGTCAGTGTTACAACATACAGCTAGATTACTACAACATTATCTGGTACAAACATCTGTGTGTGTTACAGGGCACAGTGTGTATGGATCCTGAGGTGATGTCATACAGTCAGACCATCTACATGACTGGCCTTCTGCTGGGATCTCTGTTTGGAGGAGCTCTCTCTGACAGGTGAGACTCTCTCTCAGGCACACACACACACACACACACACACACACACACACACACACACACACCACACACACACACACACACACACACACACACACTCACAGTAAATCATACACTGTAACACATGGAAGGTGTGTGTGTGTGTGTGTGTGTGTGTGTGTGTGTGTGTGTGTGTGTGTGTGTGTGTGTGTGTGTGTGTGTGTGTGTGTGTGTGTGTGTGTGTGTGTGTGTGTGTGTGTGTGTGTGACCAGGTACGGTAAGCGAGCAGTGTTGCTGGTGTGTGTGTGTGTTAAGGCTGTGACTGCTGTGCTGCCAGCAGTCCTTCCTCACGCAATCCTCTTCCTCACCCTGCGCTGTCTGGCCGGTGTCTCCTGCTGCTGCATCAATATCTGCAGCTTCAGCCTGGGTAACACAAACACACCTAACCTGATGTAACTGTGTGCGTGTGCATGTGTGTGCCTGTGTGCATGGATTTAACAGTGTGTGTGTGTCTGTGTGTAGGTGTGGAATGGAGTCTTCCCAAGTATCGTATTTGGCCCCCGGCCCTCCTGTCCTTTTCCTTCAGCCTGGGTATGATGGCCCTGGCACCGCTGGCATACCTTACACACACCTGGACACAGCTACACCTGGCACTGGCCGTACCACAGATCCTCTGTCTGCCTCTCTACTAGTGAGTACAGACACACACACACACACACACACACACAGTGTTCAGAGTTGACTATAATGTCGTATTCTTATGCAAATAGGAATGTAATTTGACAGAGAAATAATGATAACTCTCTTTCTCTCTCTCTCTCCACCCCCCCCCTCTCAGTTCTATTCCTGAGTCTCCTCGCTGGCTGCTCCTGAAGAGGAGGACAGAGACTCTGGAGGAGTATAGGAGACACAGTCCTGAGGACAAACACTTTCTAGACCTGGTACAAACACACACACACACACACACACACACACACACACACACACACACACACACACACACACACACACACACACACACACACACACATCAGTATTCCCTAACTCAAATCAAGCCTGTGTGTGGTCTTTCTGACCTAGTTGTTGGACACAGAGGGGAAGGACCTGCAGGAAGTCCACCTGGAGACAGACACACCTGACAATGAGACACACACACTGGAGACTGATCATACACTGGAGACTGATCATACACTGGAGACTGATCATACGCTGGAGACTGATCATACACTGGAGACTGATCATACACTGGAGACTGATAATACACTGGAGACAGACACAGCTGACAATGAGACACACACACCAAAGGCAGACACACAAACATGGGAGGAACACACATTTTCCCACTGCGGACACATGAGAAGTCCCACCATCCTACTGCGCCTGGTCATCTTGAGTTACATTGGGTAGGGTGTGTGTGTGTGTGTGTGTGTGTGTGTGTGTGTGTGTGTGTGTGTGTGAGAGAGAGAGAGGGGCTGTCAGATTCTACCTCTGTATTCTATTTGACAGGTCTGTTCTACAGTATTTGTCTGATGCCGTCTGTGTGTGTGCGTGCGCGTGTGTGTGCGCACGCGCGTGTGTGTGTGTTAGGTTAGCATCAGCCCTGACGTACTACGGTATCTGTATGAATGTCGGGCGGTTCGGGGTGGATGTCTTCCTCGCTCAGTTCTTCAGCGGCCTATCAGAGGCTCCCTGCCTGCTCGTCCCATTGCTATTGGCTCGCTGGGGCAGACGCCCAATCTGCATGCTATCCCTGTTCCTCAGTGGCTCCTTCTGCCTGCTGTCCCTGCTCGCATCACGCTTCTATGGTAAGCACACACACACACACACACACACACACACACACACACACACACACACACACACACACACACACACACACACACACACACACACACACACTCACACACCTCCAGTGATCCAACGTTGTGTGTGTAGCTGTCCCAGGGTTGGTGATGGCTCTGGCCCTGGTGGGGAAGCTGTGTATGCAGACCAGTGTGTTTGTCTCTGTACTCTACGGCATCGAACTCTTCCCTACGCTCATCAGGTATGGAGTGTGTGCGTGCGTGCGTGCGTGCGTGCGTGCGTGTGTGTGTGTGTGTCTGTGTGTGTGTGTTTGACCCCTGATCAATTATCACTCACGTGTGTACACTACCGTTCAAAAGTTTGGGGTCACTTGGAAATGTCCTTGTTGTGTCCAAATGTGTCCATTAAAATAACATCAAATTGACCAGAAGTACAGTGTAGACATTGCTAATGTTGTAAATAACTATTGTAACTGGAAACGGCTGAATTTTAAAAAATGTACTATCTACATGAATGGGCCTCTGTACGCCTATCAGCAACCATCACTCCTGTGTTCCAAAGGCACGTTGTGTTAGCTAATCCAAGTTTTTTATTTTAAAAGGCTAATTGATCATTAGAAAACCCTTTTGCAATTATGTTAGTACAGCTGAACACTGTTGTCCTGATTTTAAAGAAGCCGTTAAACAGGGCTTCTTTAGACTAGTTGAGTATCTGGAGCATCAGCACTGGGTTCCATTACAGGCTCAAAATGTCCAGAAACAAAGAACTTTCTTCTGAAACTCGTCAGTCTATTCTTGTTCTGAGAAATGAAGGCTATTCCATGTGAGAAATTGCCTATAAACTGAAGATCTTGTACAACTCTGTGTACTACTCCCTTCAAAGAACAGCGCAAACTGGCTCTAACCAGAATAGAAACAGGAGTGGGAGGCCCCGGTGCACAACTGAGTAAGAGGACAAGTACATTAGAGTGTCTAGTTTGAGAAACAGACGCCTCACAAGTCATCAACTGGAAGCTTCATTAAATAGACCTACAAAACTCCAGTCTTAACGTCAACAGTGAAGAGGCGACTCCAGGATGCTGGCCTTCTAGGCAGAGTTCCTTTGTCCAGTGTCTGTGTTCTTTTGCCCATCTTAATCTTTTCTTTTTATTGGCCAGTCTGAGATGTGTTTTTTTCTTTGCAACTCTGCCTAGAAGGCCAGCATCCCGGAGTCGCCTCTTCACTGTTGACGTTGAGACTGGTGTTTTGCGGGTACTATTTAATGAAGCTGCCAGATGAGGACTTGTGAGGCATCTGTTTCTCAAACTAGACATTCTAATGTACTTGTCCTCTTGCTCAGTTGTGCACCGGGGCCTCCCACTCCTCTTTCTATTCTGATTAATGCCAGTTTTTACTGTTATCCTCTCAACACAGCAAGTACAGTGTCCCCTACTGTGTGGGTGTGTGTGTGTGTGTGTGTGTGTGTGTGTGTGTGTGTGTGTGTGTGTGTGTGTGTGTGTGTGTGTGTGTGTGTGTGTGTGTGTGTTTCAGACAGAAGTGTGTGGGCTTGGTGTGTCTGTGTTACAGGGTGGGCTGTATCCTGAATGCGGTGGTCAGTCCTAGAGGAGAAACCATCCCATTGGCCGCTATGATTCTTTATGGGAGTGGCCCCATTGTTGGGGCGGGACTGTGTCTGTTTCTACCGGAGACCAGTGGTGTGCCACTCCCTGATTCGCTGGAGGACTGTGACAAACAGCCCAGTCTTCATCTACCAACCTTCCCTTCCCTTTGGTCTTCAGAGGGTGAGAGACCCCTGACGTGTGTGTGTGTGTGTGTGTGTGTGTGTGTGTGTGTGTGTGTGTGTGTGTGTGTGTGTGTGTGTGTGTGTGTGTGTGTGTGTGTGTGTGTGTGTGTGTGTGTGTGTATGTGTGTTTCTAAGTCAAAATGTCGAGATCTACTGCTTATATATATATATTTAACACAACTATTAACTTCTATGGGCTAGGTGGGACGCTTGCACCCTAGTCAACAGCCAGTGGAATCGCGTGGCTTGATATACAAATACCTAAAAAATGCTATAACTTCAATTTCTCAAACATATGACTATTTTACACCATTTGAAAGACAAGACTCTCGTTAATCTAACCACATTGTCCGATTTCAAAAAGGCTTTACAGCGAAAGCAAAACATTAGATTATGTCAGGAGAGTACCCTTCCCTGTAGCTCAGTTGGTAGAGCATGGTGTTTGCAACACCAGGGTTGTGGGTTCGATTCCCACGGGGGGGCCAGCACAGAAAAAAAAAAAAAAATGTATGAAATGTATGCATTCACTACTGTAAGTCGCTCTGGATAAGAGCGTCTGCTAAATGACTAAAATGTAAAAATGTAAAATGTACCCTGCCAAAAATAATCACACAGCCGTTTTCAAAGCAAGGATATATGTCACAAAAACCAAAACCACAGCTAAATGCAGCACTAACCTTTGATGATCTTCATCAGATGACACTCCTAGGACATTATGTTATACAATACATGCATGTTTTGTTCAATCAAGTTCATATTTATATCAAAAAACAGCTTTTTACATTAGCATGTGATGTTCAGAACTAGCATACCCACCGAAAAAGTCCGGTGAATTTACTAAATGACTCATGATAAACGTTCACAAAAAACATAACAATTATTTTAAGAATTATAGATACAGAACTCCTTTACGCAATCGCGGTGTCAGATTTTAAAATAGCTTTTCGGCGAAAGCACATTTTGCAATATTCTGAGTACATAGCTCGGCCATCATGGCTAGCTATTTTGACACCCACCAAGTTTGGGGCTCACTAAACTCAGAATTACTATTAGAAAAATTGGATTACCTTTGCTGTTCTTAGTCAGAATGCACTCCCAGGACTTCTACTTCAACAACAAATGTTGTTTTGGTTCCAAATAATCCATAGTTATATTGAAATAGCTGACCGTAGCACCGTTTTGTTCGTGCGTTCAGGTCACTATCCGAAGGGTGATGCGCGAGCGCATTTCGTGACAAAAAAATTCAAAATATTCCATTACCGTACTTCGAAACATGTCAAACGCTGTTTAAAATCAATTTTGATGCTATTTTTCTCGTAAAATAGCTATAATATTCCAACCGGGAAACGTTGTATTCTCTCTCTAGTCGTGGTTTTAAACGTTTAGAAACAGCAGTTCTTTGCTGTGTTCGTTGACAATCTCTCTAGACGTGGTTTTAAACGTTTAGAGACAGCAGTTCTTTGCTGTATTCTTTGACAGTCTCTCTCTAGTCGTGGTTTTAAACGTTTTGAAATCTCACAGCAGCTCTTTGCTGTATCTTTCTTTAATGCCTGGTACTTTACTGCAGACACGGTCATCTGAGACATCCGATTGGCCAGCGGTGCGCTTGATTTGCTCTCTGCGCCCACCAGGAAGGCAGTTTGTACCCATGAAATGATTCAAAATGGCAATAGTTTGCCTATCTTGCGTGCAGTGAATCAAGTGCACCTGCCACCAACAGCGTGAGATGAATAACAAGGAACACACGGCTTTATCGTTGTTTATTTTTTTGCATAAATGTCTGGTGATTGAATAGAAATGCCTTGGAGATGGCGATCAACTGGTTGGTGACTTGTTGTCTCTCTTCAGTGTGTTGTCAACAGCATCTGACTGTGAAACGCTATACTCAAGAGTTCACAGGCAGCTGGTGTGTTACGTAACCTCTCCTTTTAGGTCAGCTATTTACACCCTTTCTCACTCTCCCTCTACCTCTATAGGGCTGCAACGTCCCTCTTTCTGCGGTTATGGTTCCAGGAATTGACACAGCCACTAATTTTCAGCATACAAATTTTAACATGCTTTTTTATCGTGTTTCCAAGTGGTGAATAGCTACAAAACTGGTGTGAATCATTAATTCAGAAGATTAGATTAGAAGATTAGAAATCGCTTTATAAAAACGGTGTTATATATATTTTTTTTAAGTCAAAGGTACAACACTGTGCACATAGTTAGGAGGCAAAAATCAACGAATCCCATATAGCATTGCGGTCTGTATCGTCCAATCACAGAACAGATACAAGTCACGTGGTCTGTCAGAGCCGCTAACAGATCACGTGATTCGTATCTGCTCTGTGGTTGGTGTAGGTTTTGTTGCACTTTGAAACATAAACTGATGGTAAAAGCAGGATTTCTCAACACAGAGGTATGAGTTTATGTTTCACCTCATTATAGGAATTGTTTTGCAATCTCAGTAGAAAATACTACGTCTACGTTGCATAGTGATATTGCTAATATTAAAATAATATTAAAATATTAGCATGGGTTTCGAGGATTGAGAATCCTATTCCGGAAACCCTCGTTGCTGCCGTGTGTCATGTGACCTGTTTCATTCCCTACCCGCTGAGCAGACACCAGTTAAACGTCTAGTATTCATTTATATTTGATTGAGTTGTCTGTCAGCTTACGTGAATTCAACAAGAAATAAACAAAACATTTGGCCATGTCATTTGATTTATGTTAAAAGTTGGGTAGGGGAATAAAATCCCCCCCCCCCCAATACAAATTCAATCAGTTTCCCATGTTGATTCCACATCATTAAATATGTATATATATATTTAAATGATGTGGAAACAATGTTAATTTAACCAGTTTGTGCCCAGTGGGATAACCGTAACCCCCAGTCTGTGGTCTGCTGACCAGAGTCCTGGACCAAGAAGCATGCTCAATAGAGACACACATTCTGAGGAATAGTGCACTCTTGTAGGTTAATGTCTCTCCAGCTGAGATTTGTGTGTTTTTCCTGACAGGTGCTCAGCGGATGCCCCAGCTGACAAAGCCAGTCCATTCCTGGGAGACAGACCCAGAGAAGCCCTCCCACAACCCACAGGATCTCAACTGACTCAAACAGCACATACTCACACACACACACACCACAAACACACACACATGCTGTAGATGCATGCATTTGAAGTTCCATGGTGCTCAGTTGGTACAGAACACAAGAAACTGGGAGGTACTACCTGAACTTTGAACAATAAACATTGCAATACATTTTGCGACGTTGTGACCTACTGAACACGATCCTGGATTTAGTGTTTTATAGGTTAGATCCTGTATCTCCCACAGCCTGTAGAGGCTTGCTGACAGCGTGTTTAAACACAGACCTGTCTGTGTGAGATGTGAGGAAACATTGCTAATGTAGCATTGTGTAAACAGCTCTGCAGGAAGGTTCTGTGTGTGCATTTTCTGTACGTCTGTGTTATCCTTGCACAATCATGAACCTCCCTTGCACCTTGCTGACATTTCTACACTGTTTTTCATGTCATGTTGACTTGAGATGGGGGGGCTGTCTTATCATAAAGGGTGTGGTCTTGTTGCTGTATGTTTGGTATTGAAATCTGATGTCTGTAGTTATGTCTAGGAATGTTGTCCTGTCCGGTGGCAGGGTCACGCTGTTGAAATAACCAAATGTTTCCCATTATGTGCTGTTGTGTGTTCTTATAGGCCTATGACAGGCTGAGGAATGTTCTCCTGTACAGGCTGTACATTTCCTGTTCTTTGCTATTAAATAAAAAACTAGAATTTTTCAATTTCATAAGAATGTGTGTTTGTCTGGCTTGGGTCTAGGGTTGCAACATTCCGGTAACATCCCCCTGTTTTCCAGAAATCCTGGTTAGATGATTCCTGGTATTACATGGGAATAAGCAGCAAATCCGGGAATCCTCCAACCAGGATTTCTGGGAAACCAGGGAATTTGGGGAAAGTTACCCTACCAGGGGAAAGAATCAACTATAAAGAAATCAGTGATCCTCACACGGAGTATAGTTTCTCTCAAGTACATTATTACCCTCGACGAAGATGAAACTAGGGAACCATATTCTGTGTGTGTGTGGGCCCCTCATTTCTTTATCTGCACCGGTGGTTTAGGAGTTTAGGATGTGCACCCTCCTGTTCTGCAATAATCAACTTAGTCACCCTGGACAATCATTCACCATTTACACAAATCCATTCACACGTACAAACAAAGCGAGTGCTTAGTGGTGCATTGACATGGGGAATTAGAACGAAATCACCTCTATGACATCGTAGAAAGAGGAGGAAGGGAAGCGCTACTAAGGTAAACAATAGTACATTTTAGTAGACAGAAGGTGCTCTTTGGTAAAAGGGGTGAATTGGTCATCAAAAAGAAAGGAGGACCAAGGCACTCTTCATATAATGAATTAAAATGCCTCTATACACCTATATGACATCTTGACCAGCCATGCTTGCACTAATCCCATGCTTTTAAATGCATGACAGGGCGTATGAGGTTATTTTGTGGTTACCTGTTGTGTTATTGACTGTACGCTTGTTTATTCCATGTGTAACTCTGTGTTGTTGTTTGTGTCGCACTGCTTTGCTTTATCTTGGCCAGGTCGCAGTTGTAAATGAGAACTTGTTCTCAACTAGCCTACCTGGTTAAATAAAGGTGAAAGAAAAAATGAGGTGAAGGTAGGAAATGGGGATACAGACTGACAGTAGATGTACATCGCCCTCCTGTGGACAGAAGAGAAACTACACCAGGTTATTTAATAATATACACACATCCTTAGAGAAACCCATATAGGTTTGTTAAGATAAAATATTATTTAATATTAAATAAGTTGATCCGGCATCGTAACAATGGCAGTATGGCGAGTAGCGTGTGTACATAAGCATCCCCACAGCATGATGCTGCCACCACCATGCCTCACTGTAGACGCAACACTTAGCATTTAGGCCAAAGAGTTCAATCTTGGTTTCATCAGACCAGATTCTTTTGTTTCTCATGGTCTGAGAGTCTTTAGGTGCATTTTGGTCAACTCCAAGCGGGCTGTCATGTGCCTTTTTTCTGAGGAGTGGCTTCCGTTTGGCCAATCTACCATAAAGACCTGATTGGTGGAGTACTGCAGAGATGGTTGTCCTTCTGGAAGGTTCTCCCATCTCCACAGAGGAACTCTAGAGCTCTGTCAGAGTGACCATCGGGTTCTTGGTCAACTTTCTGACCAAAGCCCTTCTCCCTCGATTGTCTTGGTGGTTCCAAAATGTTTCAATTTAAGAATGATGGAGGCCACTGTATTCTTGGGGACCTTCAATGCTGCAGAAATGTTTTGGTACCCTTCCCCAGATCTGTGCCTTGACACAATCCGCTCTCGGAGCTCTCCGGACAATTCCTTCGACCCCATGGCTTGGTTTTTGCTCTGATATGCACTGTCAACTGTGGGACCTTATATAGACAGATGTGTGCCTTTCCAAATCATGTCCAATCAATTGAATTTACCACAGGTGGACTCCAGTCAAGTTGTAGAAACATCTCCAGGATGATGAATGGAAACAGGATGCACCTTAGCTCAACTTCGAGTCTGATAGCAAAGTTGTTTTATATTTTTGATTTATACATTTGCGAACATTTCTAAAAACCTGTTTTTGCTTTGTCATTAGGCGGTATTGTGATGTCATTATGGGGTATTGTGATGTCATTATGGGGTATTGTGATGTCATTATGGGGTATTGTGTGCAGATTGCTGAGGATTTGTATTTATTTAATCCATTTCAGAAAAAAGCTGTAACGTAACAAAATGTGGAAAAAGTCAAGGGGTTTGATTACTTTCCGAAGGCACCCTATATGTGCACTAATTTGTGTGTATTTCCATAGTGTGATCATGTGTGTGTCTAAGTAGTGTGTCAAACATCCCTCCCAGCAATGTAAGTGTCAATGTGTGTGACAGACTTGTGTGTGTGTTCAGGGGTAGGACAGGAAGTTAGCGGGGAAGATTCCGGTCCGTCCGTTTAGCATTCCCTCCCACCAGTCATACTGTAACTCGGTCTTGGGAACCACGGCGATGCGGTTGCTGGGGTTGAAGCTCAGGTCGCTAGGGTGTCGCCCTGTGAACGGGTGTATCGCCGGGACGACTACAGGCCACGCGTACCACTAGGAACAGGCACATGATCACAGCTGTATACAGTGAATCATGTTGGTGAACAGTATGCCTAGGTGAACAGTATGCCTTGGGGAACAGTATGCCTAGGTGAACAGTATGCCTTGGGGAACAGTATGCCTAGGTGAACAGTATGCCTTGGGGAACAGTATGCCTAGGTGAACAGTATGCCTTGGGGAACAGTATGCCTTGGGGAACAGTATGCCTTGGTGAACAGTATGCCTTGGGGAACAGTATGCCTTGGTGAACAGTATGCCTTGGGGAACAGTATGCCTTGGGGAACAGTATGCCTTGGTGAACAGTATGCCTTGGGGAACAGTATGCCTAGGTGAACAGTATGCCTTGGGGAACAGTATGCCTAGATGAATGCTCAAGTCGACCTGTGTTTAGAATGTTGCAGATACAATGGTACTGGATTGAGCAGACAGTGTGATAAACGTGTGAGAATGTATTGATATGGTTAGGCGGTTTCAGCCAAACACACAAATAGTTTTGGGCTGCTCTGGGACTAATCGTATAGGATACTGAAACACAGAAATACAAGGAACAGTCAGAAAGAGTGAGTGTCTGTTAGTTTGAAACGTTGAGTTGAGAAAGTGAGAGAGAACCAGAAAATACACCTTCACTATGGTGAAACACTAAAACAGTAGAGAAATACACAAAAAAAAAACAATGCCAAGAGTATGCCAAGCGGTCATCAAGGCAAAGGGTGGCTACTTTGAAGAATATCAAATATATTTTGATTTGTTTAACACTTTTTTGGTTACTACATGATTCCATATGTGTTATTTCATAGTTTTGATGTCTTCACTATTATTCTACAATGTAGAAAATAGAAAAAATAAAGAAAAACCCTGTAATGAGTAAGTGTGTCAAAACTTTTGACTTGTACTGTACCTCGGCCTAAAGGTCAGCGACACAGGTAACTTCCACAAAGGTGTGAATGAGCTGAGAGAGAAGGCAAGAGGGGCCTTCTATGCCATCAAAAGGATCATAAAATTCGACACACCAATTAGGATCTAGCTAAAAATACTTGAATCAGTTGTAGAACCCATTGCCTTTTATGGTTGTGAGGTCTGGGTTCCGCTCGCCAACCAAGAATTCACTAAAATGGGACCAACAACGAAATATTGACTCTGCATTCAGAATTCTGCTAAAATATCCTCTGTGTGAAACATAAAACACCAAATAATGCAGAGCAGAATTAGGCCGATACCCGGTAATTATCAAAATCTAGAAAAGAGCTGTTAAAATCTACAACCACCTAAAAGAAAGAGATTCCCAAACCTTCCATAACAGAGCCATCACCAACAGAGAGATCAACCTGGAGAAGAGTGTCACAACTTCCGCTGAAGTCGGCTCCTCTCCTTGTTCGGGCGACGTTCGGCGGTCGACGTCACCGGCTTTCTAGCCATCGCCGCTCCATTGTTCCATTGGTTTTGTCTTGTTCCCTGCACACCTGGTTATTCATTCCATAATCACACTGCATGTATTTATTCCTCTGTTCCCCGCCATGTCTTTGTGTGATATTGTTTTTGTTACCCAGGCTGGGTTTTTCCCCGTTAGTCCGTGGCTTTTCACGAGGGATGTTTATTGTACAACATTTGCTCATTTTTTTGTGACTGTTTCGCGCATTGCACTTTTACCTTTGGCTGGAGGTTTTGACGCAGTGGCGTCTGTTGGTTTTATTTGCCTCTGCCTTAATAAAGTGTGCGCCTGTTCAGAACTCTCTGTTCTCCTGCACCTGACTTCTCCACCAGTAGCGCACACCTTGACAAAGAGTCCCCTAAGCAAGCTGGTCCTGGGATTCTGTTCACAAACACAGACCCCACAGAGCCCCAGGTCAACAACACAATTAGACCCAACCAAATCATGAGAAAACTAAAAGATAATTACTTAACACATTGGAAATAATTAACAAAAAAATATAGCAAACTAAAATGCTATTTGGCCCTAAACAGTGGCAGAGTACCTGACCATTGTGACTGACCCAAACTTAAGGAAAGCTTTGACTATGTACAGACTCAGTGAGCATAGCCTTGCTATTGAGAAAGGCCGGCAATTTCTCACATGGAATAGCCTTCATTTCTCAGAACAAGAATAGACTGACGAGTTTCAGAAGTAAGTTCTTTGTTTCTGGTCATTATGAGCCTGTAGTCGAACCCAGAAATTCTGGGTCTTAGGTCAGTTAGGATCACCACTTTATTCTAAGAATGTGAAATGTCAGAATAATAGTAGAGAGAATTATTTATTTCAGCTTTCATTTCATTTATCACATTCCCAGTGGGTCAGAAGTTTACATACACTCAATTAGTATTTGGTAGCATTGCATTTACATTTTTTTACTTGGGTCAAACATTTCGGGTAGCCTTCCACAAGCTTCCCACATTAAGTTGGGTGAATTTTGGCCCATTCCTCCTGACAGAGCTGGTTTAACTGAGTCAGGTTTGTAGGTCTCCTTGCTCGCACAAGCTTTTTAGATTCTGCCCAAAAATGTTCTATGGGATTGAGGACAAAAAAAAATGCTTTTCTTTCAAAAACAAGGACATTTCTAAGTGACCCCAAACTTTTGAACAGCAGTGTATTTCCTCAGATTACACAGACCCACAAAGAATTAGAAAATAAACCCAATTTTGATTGACTCCCATATCTATTAGGTGAAATACCACAGTGTGCCATCACAGCAGCAACATGTGTGACCTGTTGCCACAAGAAAAGGGCAACCAATGAAGAACAAACACCATTGTAAATACAACCCATATTTATGTTTATTTATTTTCCCTTTTGTACTTTAACTATTTGCACATCATTACAACACTGTATATAGACATAATATAATAATCTAATAATATGACATGTCTTTATTATTCTGGAACTTTTGTGAGTGTAATGTTTACTGTTAATTGTAATTGTTTATTTCACATTTGTTTATTATCTAGTTCACTTGCTTTGGCAATGTTAACATATTTTTTCTATGCCAATAAAGCCCTTGAGAGACAGGGAGAGACAAAGAGAGATAGCGAGAGAGAGACAGAGTGAGAGATACAGAGAGAGATAGAGAGAAGGAGAGAGAGAGACAGAGAGAGAGACAAGGCTACTAGGAGGGTCTGTGACTACTGCGTTTGAAGTTTGCTCTGCACACACACACACACACACACACACACACACACACACACACACACACACACACACACACACACACACACACACACACACACACACACTGCTACCATTATAGTAGCTAGCTGGTCTCCTTACCCAAGGTGCATTGGGAAGTCAGTATGTTTATTTTGGCTGGGCATGAGGTCACAGTTTAATACATCACCTAGGCACACACAATCTCTACAATCACCTCACACTTCACCTGCAGCGAGAACACGCACACTACATTCATGTCATGCTGTGTCGACACAGTGGTGTGTGTTTTGGCACGGTGGTCGGCCACTGTTTAAATGAAAGCATTCCTCTTGTCACCAAACCACTGAAGGATGATCAAACTCCTACGTGTGTGTGAGGCTGTGTGTGTGTGTGTGTGTGTGTGTGTGTGTGTGTGTGTGTGTGTGTGTGTGTGTGTGTGTGTGTGTGTGTGTGTGTGTGTGTGTGTGTGTGTGTGTGTGTGTGTGGAGCTGCAGCAGCTGCCATACCGACAAGACTACCCAAGCCCTGAACAAGACTACCCCAGCCCAGGAAAAGACTACCCCAGCCCAAAACAAGACTACCCCAGCCCAGGAAAAGACTACCCCAGCCCAGGAAAAGACTACCCCAGCCCAGGAAAAGACTACCCCAGCCCAGGAAAAGACTACCCCAGCCCAAAACAAGAGTACCCCAGCCCAAAACAAGAGTACCCCAGCCCAGGAAAAGACTACCCCAGCCCAAAACAAGAGTACCCCAGCCCAGGACTCTCCCATCCGTCTCCTCCATCCGTCTCCTCCATCCGTCTCCTGTAGCTTTTCACTGTAACCAATCAACCAGTTAATGGTAAGAATCAGGTGTGTTAGAGTAGGGATTGGAGCGAGAACGTACATGACAGTAGGTAGCTCTCCAGGAACCTTCCTGGTGTAAACCTACAGGAGGGTAGCTCTCCAGGAACAGGGTTGGAGAGCCTTGGTGTAAACCTACAGGAGGGTAGCTCTCCAGGAACAGGGTTGGAGAGTCCTGGTTTAAACCTACAGGAGGGTAGCTGTCCAGGAACAGGGTTGGAGAGCCCTGGTTTAAACCTACAGGAGGGTAGCTCTCCAGGAACAGGGTTGGAGAGTCCTGGTTTAAACCTACAGGAGGGTAGCTGTCCAGGAACAGGGTTGGAGAGTCCTGGTGTAAACCTACAGGAGGGTAGCTGTCCAGGAACAGGGTTGGAAAGCCCTGGTTTAGCCCTTATTTTAGCAGGTTAGTTAACTGAAAACACATTCTCCTTTACAACAACATCCTGGAGAAGAGTTGCACAGTGTATGTGTGTTCCAATGGAGAGGAGGATGATGATGATGATGATGAAGGGTTTAGGGGAGGAGTCATTGGATAGAGAGAGGGCTTCACTGCTAAAACACAAACGCACACACATACACGCACACACAGAGACTCAGACACAGACACACGCACACAGACATACACAGTCACACACTGACACACACTGAGACTCAGACACAGTCACACACAGAGACTCAGACACACACAGACTCAGACACACACACACAGACATACACAGTCACACACTGACACACACTGAGACTCAGACACAGTCACACACAGAGACTCAGACACACACAGACTCAGACACACACACACAGACATACACAGTCACACACTGACACACACTGAGACTCAGACACAGTCACACACAGAGACTCAGACACACACAGACTCAGACACACACACACAGACATACACAGTCACACACTGACACACACTGAGACTCAGACACAGTCACACACAGAGACTCAGACACACACAGACTCAGACACAGACACACGCACACAGACATACACAGTCACACACAGACACACACAGAGACTCAGACACACACAGACTCAGACACAGACACACGCACACAGACAGACAGACACATGCACACAAACACACGGCAATATCAGTCAAAGACAGAGGAATTTCTTCCTAGAGGATAAAATATTCTAGCCAACCCACACAAACATGCCCTCACTGGCTACACAGCAGGCATGCTACTGTTAGAAAACAGCACAGCTTGTATTTATGAGAGGTGTTGACATGTTGAATACCCCCGACGTGTCTGTTTAAATTACTGGCACACAGCTCGGATACCCATGGATACCCCACAAGACATGACCCCAGAGTTCTCATCACAGTCCCCAAGTCCAGAACAGACTATGGGAGGCACACAGTACTACATAGAGCCAGGGGCGGAAATCCCGGGGGGGACGGGGGGGACACGACCCCCCCCCCTTCCTGGGAAAAATATGATTTGTTCCCCCCAATATATCACTGAAACATAACTATGTAATTTAAATAATATTAATAATACGCAATGAAAGCAATTGTGCTGATTATAGACACTTAATAGCGCGTTTTCAAGTTTCAAAAGATTGCGACCCCCCCCGCCCTTTGCCTCACAATGGTTTGATCCACTGCCAGTTCCTTAGTTTGCACGTAACTGCCGTGAGGTTCATCCAGTCAATCGCGCACACACACACTAGCTGAATATGCAGAGCTAGCGCGCACATATTAACTATTAAGCTAGCTAGTACCTATTCCATTTATGTGGCGTCGTCAAAGATGGAATCTTTGCTATCGTCAATGTATTCCAAGATCAGCATGAAGATGATGATGTAAGTTAGTGCTTCAAAGTCCCTGTGATAAGGTTAGCGATAAACTGAAGTCCAAACTGAACAGAACAACACTCTCTTCTACCATTGTCTTAAATATATTTAATGGTCTCGTTGCAAAAGCTAAATTGTCGCAAGGGAACTTTTATTTATTTATTTTATTTCACCTTTATTTAACCCGGGTAGCAAAGATTATAGCAAACACCACTGAAACTGAATTGGTGCTCGCTAGCTTTGCAAATTCAGCTATTGTTGGAAGCCAGCCAATATGAAACAAACTATTAAAATTACAAAAGGTTGCAGCATATGTTGTGTAAATGGTGAACTCATACAGCTGTCAACTCTTGTCATTTTAATCCGTTTCACATTTGCTAGCTACCTTTTAGATCGAAGCCCAAATAGAATGATTGAAGATGATAGAAGACCATCTCCTACTGTAAATAACCTACACACTGTGTGTGTGTGTGTGTGCCAGCCAGCCAGCCAGGTAGAAAAATGTCAGAAAAATACAAGACGGACATCAGAGTATTTTTCAATACACCAAAACGCATAGTAAGAACCCTAGTAGCCTAATATCTCAAAGACTAGTTGATAAAATGTTCATAAGAAATAAATGCAATTCTAATGGAAATGTTTCACAATGATGTCATTAGGCAGAGCAGGCAACAGATGGCACACAGACAGCAGAGTTGGGGACAGATATGCAGGGACAGACTGGCAGAGACAGGGAGTCTCAGGTAAGTTTGTTGAGTCTTTGTTTGGCAACATTATGAAAGGTTCTCAATTTTTTTGACTTGTAAAATAGGAACATAATTGGAAAATGCCATGGATACCCCCACTCTCAACTTAAACTGGTGACTGAACTAAGATTTGTTAAAGGCAATGGTATTGCTGTTGTGATTAGTTGTGTAGTTTTGGGTACCGGTAGTTAGGAGTACGTCAAACACCTTATTTCTTTGGTTCCTCAATATACATTTACCATATTACAATGTAGGCTATGTGTTACAGCACTACTTTTGGTGTCCCCCTCAGGAATTGCTCTTGAGAAAATTTCATGTAATTGTCCCCTCCAAAGTTGATATCAGATTTTCGCCCCTGCATAGAGCCATGACTACATGGAACTCTATTCCAAATCAAATCAAATTCTATTGGTCACTTACACATGTATAGCAGATGTTATTGTGTGTGTAGCGAAATGCTTGTGTTTCTAGCTCCGACAGTGTAGTAATATCTAACAAGTGATATCTAACAGTTTCACAACATATACCCAATATACACGTAAATCTAAGTAAGGAATGGATTAAGAATATATATATACATATATGTCAGAGCGGCATTGGACTAATATACAGTGGCATAGTATAGAGTACAGTGTATACTGTACATATGAGATGGGTGATGCAATATTTACACACAATTAAAGTGACTAAGATACCGTAGAATAGTATAGAGTACAGTTTAGACATATGAGATGAGTAATGCAAGATATGGAGACATTATTGAAGTTGCTAGTGTTTCATTTCCTTAAAGTGGCCACGGATTCCTAATCTATGTCTATAGGCAGCAGCCTCTGATGTGCTGGAGATGGCTGTTTAACAGTCAGTGGTGTAATCTATAATAGCATACAGTATATACATATGAAATGGATGATGCAATATGTAAACACAATTTTAAAGGGACTAAGATACCGTAGAATAGGGTGGAGTGAAGTTTGTACATATGAGATCAGTAATGGTAGATACATTATTAAAGTGGCTAGTGATCCATTTCTAAAAGTGGCCAGTGATTCCTAATCTATGTCTATAGGCAGCCTCCTCTGATGTGCTGGTGAAGGCTGTTTAGCAGTCTGATGGCCTTGAGATAGAAGCTGTTTTTCAGTCTCTCGGTCCCAGCTTTGATGCACCTGTACTGACCTCGCCTTCTGGATGATAGCAGGGTGAACAGGCAGTGGCTCGGGTGGTTGTTGTCCTTGATGATCTTTTTGGCCTTCCTATGGCATCGGGTGCCGTAGGTGTCCAGGAGGGTGGGAACTTTGCCCCTGGTAATGCGTTGGGCAGACCCCACCACCCTCTGGAAAGCTTTGCTGTTGTGGGTGGTGCAGTTGCCGTACTAGGCGGTGATACAACCCGACAGGATGCTCTCAATTGTGCATCTGTAAAAGTTTGTGAGGGTTTTAGGTGTTTAAGCCAAAGCCACCTTAACCACTGCGGTCCCATCGATATGGATAGGGGGGGTGCCCCCTCTGCTGTTTCCTGAAGCCCACGATAATCTCTTTAGTTTTGTTGACATTGAGTGAGAGGCTATTTTCCTGGCACCACACTCCCAGAGCCCTCACCTCCTCCCTGTAAGCTGTCTCATCGTTTTTGGTAATCAGAGCCTACTATTGTTGTTTCATCTGCAAACTTGATGATTGAGTTGGCGGCGTGCATGGCCACGCAGTCATGGGTGAACAGGGAGTACAGGAGGGGGCTGAGCACGCAGCCTTGTGGAGCCCCAGTGTTGAGGATCAGCGAAGAGGAGGTGTTGTTTCCTACCTTCACCACCTGGGGGAGACCCGTCAGGAAGTCCAGGACCCAGTTACACAGGGTGGGGTTCAGACCCAGGACCTCGAGTTTGATGATGAGCTTGGAGGGTACTATGGTGTTGAATGCTGAGCTGTAGTCAATAAACAGCATTCTTACATAGGTATGCCTCTTGTCCAGATGGGATAGGGCAGTGTGCAGCGTAGTGGCGATTGCATCGTCTGTTGATCTATTGGGGCGGTGAGCAAATTGAAGAGGTTCTAGGGTGGCAGGTAAGGTGGAGGTGATATGATCCTTGACTATCTCTCAAAGCACTTCATGATGACAGAGGTGAGTGCAACGGGGCGATAGTCCCTTTGCTTTCTTAGGTATAGGGACAATGGTAACTGATGCAAATAGTATAATTATATTTAAAAAACAGATTAAAAACCACCTTATGGAACAGCGGGGACTGTGAAGCAAAACAAACATAGGCACAGACACATGCATACACACACACACAATAACATATGCACAATACACGCACGTACACATGGATTTTGTGTTGTTGATATGTGGTAGTGGAGTAGGGGCCTGAGGGCACACACTTAGTGTGTTGTGAAATCTGTTATGTAATGTAATGTTTTTTAAATTGTATAACTGCCTTAATTTTGCTAGACCCCAGGAAGAGTAGCTGCTGCCTTGGCAGGAACTAATGAGGATCCATAATAAACCCCAGGAAGAGTAGCTGCTGCCTTGGCAGGAACTAATGAGGATCCATAATAAACCCCAGGAAGAGTAGCTGCTGCCTTGGCAGGAACTAACGGGGATCCATAATAAACCCCAGGAAGAGTAGCTGCTGCCTTGGAAGGAACTAATGGGGATCCTAAATAAATACAAATATAAATACAAACTACTGTCTGTGTGTGTGTGTGTGTGCATCTGTGTGTCTGTGTATGTGTGGATGTGTGTGTGTGTCTGTGTGCGGATGTGTGTGTGTGTGTGTATGGGTGGGTGTGTGTCTTTGTGTGTGTCTGTGTGTGGCTGTGTGTGTGTGTGTGTGTGTGTGTGTGTGTGTGTGTGTGTGTGTGTGTGTGTGTGTGTGTGTGTGTGTGTGTGTGTGTGTTACCCTCTGACCTGTATGTACTGCAGGTCTCTGTGCTGCAGGTCTCTGTGCCTGCAGGTCTCTCTGCTGCAGGTCTCTGTGCCTGCAGGTCTCTGTGCCTGCAGGTCTCTGTGCCTGCAGGTCTCTGTGCCTGCAGGTCTCTGTGCTGCAGGGGCTCGGGCTCTAGCTGGAGGACTGATGGGAGGAGAGAGAGATAAGAGGAGAAAAGCATGAGGCTAACCCCACACCACTAGCATGAGGCTAACCCCACACCACTAGCATGAGGCTAACCCCACACAACTAGCATGAGGCTAACCCCACACAACTAGCATGAGACTAACCCCACACCACTAGCACGAGGCTAACCCCACACAACTAGCATGAGGCTAACCCCACACAACTAGCATGAGACTAACCCCACACCACTAGCATGAGGCTAACCCCACACAACTAGCATGAGACTAACCCCACACAACTAACATGAGGCTAACCCCACACAACTAGCATGTTTACCCTAACAGCAGTAGACACGCACATTTGTGGGAAATCCTTCATGTTGGAACAGCATTCCAGGTGAAGCTGGTTGAGAGAATGCCAAGAGTGTGCAAAGCTGTCATCAAGGCAAAGGGTGGCTATTTGAAGAATCTTGAAGAATCATTTTTTTGCTTACTACATTATTTCATATGTGTTATTTCATAGTTTTGATGTCTTCACTATTATTCTACAATTAAGAAAATAGTTAAAATAAAGAAAAACCCTAGAATGAGTAGGTGTTCTAAAACTTTTGACCGGTAGTGTACATCAATGCAGTACACTCTAGTACTGCAGTACACTTGTTGGTCCATTCAGTGTATCCAAACTATCCATCAATATGTGCATTAATAAACAGTGTTATTGAGTAACTTCTGTGATAGGTGCTTGGCTGTCCGCTCAGTAGTGTATTGATCTGTGTAGGTCTCCAGGACACAGTACAGGTCAGGAGCTGCTGGGGGAAACTCTGCATCTCCATTAATTATAGCTATACACACACACACACACACACACACACACACATGCGCACGCACACAAAGTATATGAATACAACACATCACACAAATGAATATAACCAGCCAGGTCACTCGTGATACAAGTCAGTGTTCGACTTCCATCCATGTGTGAGGACGTCGGGAGATGACGTGAAACCCACCACTAGAGGTCTGCTGTAACCTTTAAGATGGTTTCAGCTGAAGAAGGGGATGGTGGATGGGTGTAAGCATCTGATTCCAAAGGTTGCAAGTTCAAATCCAGCAATATATAGTTGTTTGAGGTTTTTGTTTTAAGTCTATCCCAAACCTTAACCATTCAGAGTTCATGTCTAACCTTAACCATTCAGAGGTAATGCCTAACCTTAATCATTCAGTTATTGTCTAACCTTAACCATTCAGAGTTCATGTCTAACCTTAACCATTCAGAGTTAATGTCTAACCTTAACCATTCAGAGGTAATGCCTAACCTTAACCATTCAGAGTTCATCTCTAACCTTAACCATTCAGAGGTAATGTCTAACCTTAACCATTCAGAGGTAATGTCTAACCTTAACCATTCAGAGTTAATGTCTAACCTTAACCATTCAGAGGTAATGCCTAACCTTAACCATTCAGAGGTAATGTCTAACCTTAACCATTCAGAGGTCATGTCTAACCTTAACCATTCAGAGGTAATGCCTAACCTTAATCATTCAGTTATTGTCTAACCTTAACCATTCAGAGTTCATGCCTAACCTTAACCATTCAGAGTTAATGTCTAACCTTAACCATTCAGAGGTAATGCCTAACCTTAACCATTCAGAGTTCATCTCTAACCTTAACCATTCAGAGGTAATGTCTAACCTTAACCATTCAGAGGTAATGTCTAACCTTAACCATTCAGAGTTAATGTCTAACCTTAACCATTCAGAGGTAATGCCTAACCTTAACCATTCAGAGGTAATGTCTAACCTTAACCATTCAGAGGTCATGTCTAACCTTAACCATTCAGAGTTAATGTCTAACCTTAACCATTCAGAGGTAATGCCTAACCTTAACCATTCAGAGGTCATGTCTAACCTTAACCATTCAGAGGTAATGTCTAACCTTAACCATTCAGAGTTAATGTCTAACCTTAACCATTCAGAGTTCATGTCTAACCTTAACCATTCAGAGTTAATGTCTAACCTTAACCATTCAGAGTTAATGTCTAACCTTAACCATTCAGAGTTAATGTCTAACCTTAACCATTCAGAGTTAATGTCTAACCTTAACCATTCAGAGGTAATGCCTAACCTTAATCATTCAGTTATTGTCTAACCTTAACCATTCAGAGTTCATGCCTAACCTTAACCATTCAGAGTTAATGTCTAACCTTAACCATTCAGAGGTAATGCCTAACCTTAACCATTCAGAGTTCATCTCTAACCTTAACCATTCAGAGGTAATGTCTAACCTTAACCATTCAGAGGTAATGTCTAACCTTAACCATTCAGAGTTAATGTCTAACCTTAACCATTCAGAGGTAATGCCTAACCTTAACCATTCAGAGGTAATGTCTAACCTTAACCATTCAGAGGTCATGTCTAACCTTAACCATTCAGAGTTAATGTCTAACCTTAACCATTCAGAGGTAATGCCTAACCTTAACCATTCAGAGGTCATGTCTAACCTTAACCATTCAGAGGTAATGTCTAACCTTAACCATTCAGAGTTAATGTCTAACCTTAACCATTCAGAGTTCATGTCTAACCTTAACCATTCAGAGTTAATGTCTAACCTTAACCATTCAGAGTTAATGTCTAACCTTAACCATTCAGAGTTAATGTCTAACCTTAACCATTCAGAGTTAATGTTTAACCTTAACCATTCAGAGTTATTGTCTAACCTTAACCATTCAGAGGTAATGGCTAACCTTAACCATTCAGAGTTCATGTCTAACCTTAACCATTCAGAGGTAATGTCTAACCTTAACCATTCAGAGTTAATGCCTAACCTTAACCATTCAGAGGTAATGTCTAACCTTAACCATTCAGAGTTAATGTTTAACCTTAACCATTCAGAGGTCATGTCTAACCTTAACAATTCAGAGGTAATGTCTAACCTTAACTATTCAGAGTTAATGTCTAACCTTAACCATTCAGAGTTCATGTCTTAACCTTAACCATTCAGAGTTAATGTCTTAACCTTAAACACTTTGAAATGTGACATTTGGAACAACCTCGAAATGTTAATATGAATGAACATCTAATTATGTTATAATACATGTTATTACAGCACCCGGTGTGTAACATACTTGTGGTTGGTGTCTTTGTGTTCTATGAGGCAGGGTCCCTCCAGAGAGACTCCAGCGAACAGCCCTCTGGACTTACAGTAGGTAAACACCGCTGCTGTACTACGCAACGCTATGTCAACCTCCACGTTCACACACACACACACACACACACACACACACACACACACACACACACACACACACACACACACACACACACACACACACACACACACACACACACACACACACACACACACACACACACACACACACACACACACACACACACCAAGAGAGAGGTAGATAGATGTGAGTGTTTAGAGTATGGTACACTGATTAGAAACCCGCTACTTAGCGATGAGTATTGAAGGAGACCAGCAGAACTTCACTGACATCAGAATCCCACTACTTACAGTGGCTTGCGAAAGTATTCAACCCCCTTGGAATTTTTCCTATTTTGTTGCCTTACAACCTGGAATTAAAATTGATTTTTGGGGGGATTGTATCATTTGATTTACACAACATGTCTACCACCTTGAAGATACAAAATATTTCTTATTGTGAATCAAACAAGAAATAAGACAAAAAAACGGAGAACTTGACCGTGTATAACTATTCACCCCCCAAAGTCAATACTTTGTAGAGCCATCTTTTGCAGCAATTACAGCTGCAAGTCTCTTGGGGTATGTCTCTATAAGCTTGGCACATCTAGCCACTGGGAACTTTTCCCATTCTTCAAGGCAAAACTGCTCCAGCTCCTTCAAGTCAGATGGGTTCAGCTGGTGTACAGCAATCTTTAAGTCATACCACATATTCTCAATTGGATTGAGGTCTGGGCTTTGACTCAAGTGTTGCTTTAGCAGTATGCTTAGGGTCCTTGACCTGCTGGAAGGTGAACCTTCATCCCAGTCTCAATCTCTGGAAGACTGAAACAGGTTTCCCCTCAAGAATTTCCCTGTATTTAGCGACATCCATCATTCCTTCAATTCTGACCAGTTTCCCAGTCCCTGCCGATGAAAAACATCCCCACAGCATGATGCTGCCACCATCATTTTCCGTTCACAACTTGTAGACTTGTTTACGTGTTGCTGTGCGTTTGTTGCTAACCTTACTTTGCTACCTGCCAACTTTACGTTTTTTACTTTTTAATTGCCGTTTATATTTTTTGTTTTTCCCTCGTTCATCTTTTTTTTCATTCAACTTTTTCACTTCGGACGCTTTATTTGAACGTGGTTCGTCAGGACCTCCACCAGCCGAAGCTAAGTAGTAACATTAACACGATGCCTTCTAATTGCAGTTGCTGTACTCATAATATACAGGACAACGATCGCCTTACGGCGAGGATAGCTGTGCTGAAAGCCCAGCTTCAGACGCAATCGTTAGGCAAGAGCAATTAAAGTGTAGGAAAGGATGAAACAGCGTCTGTGCCACCAGTAAGTACAGATAGTAGTATAAATCCCCTCGCACAGTCCCCGCAGCCGGACAACTTTCTCATGGCTTCTGGAAGGAAATTCTGTAGGAACGCTCAACCGGTGTCGCTTATTCAGCCGACAGAAACTGTCAACCGGTTCTCCCCATTAAGCAGCGAGTCAGAGTCAGAGGCCGAGCCTTCTCAGGTCTCTACTCATCCCGTTACGGGGTCTGAGACGCCAAAGCCTCCCACCATTAGCTCTGACAAATTGAAAACCCTAGTCATTGGCGACTCCATTACCCGCAGTATTAGACTTAAAACAAATCATCCAGCGATCATACAATCTTTACCAGGGGGCAGGGCTACCGACGTTAAGGCTAATCTGAAGATGGTGCTGGCTAAAGCTAAAACTGGTGAGTGTAGCGAGTATAGGGATATTGTTATCCACGTCAGCACCAACAATGTTAGGATGAAACAGTCAGAGGTCACCAAGCGCAACATAGCTTCAGCGTGTAAATCAGCTAGAAAGATGTGTCGGCAACGAGTAATTGTCTCTGGCCCCGTCCTAGTTAGGGGGAGTGATGAGCTCTACAGCAGAGTCTCACAACTCAATCGCTGGTTGAAAACTGTTTTCTGCCCCTCCCAAAACATAGAATTTGTAGATAATTGGCCCTCTTTCTGGGACTCACCCACAAACAGGACCAAGCCTGGTCTGTTGAGGAGTGACGGACTCCATCCTAGCTGGAGGGGTGCTCTCATCTTATCTACGAACATAGACAGGGCTCTAACTGCCCTAGCTCCACAATGAGATAGGGTGCAGGCCAGGCAGCAGGCTGTTAGCCAGCCTGCCAGCTTAGTGGAGTCTGCCACTAGCACAGTCAGTGCAGTCAGCTCAGCTATTCCCCATTGAGACCGTGTCTGTGCCTCGACCTAGTTTGGGCAAAACTAAACATGGCGGTGTTTGACTGAGCAATCTCACTGGAATGAAGACCTCCTCCATTCCTGCCATTATTAAAAGAGATCGTGATACCTCACATCTCAAAATAGGGCTACTTAATGTTAGATCCCTCACTTCAAAGGCAGTTATAGTCAATGAACTAATCACTGATCATAATCTTGATGTGATTGGCCTGACTGAAACATTTTACATTTACATTTAAGTCATTTAGCAGACGCTCTTATCCAGAGCGACTTACAAATTGGTGCATTCACCTTATAATATCCAGTGGAACAACCACTTTACAATAGTGCATCTAAATCTTTTAAGGGGGGGGGGGGGGTTAGAAGGATTACTTTATCCTATCCCAGGTATTCCTTCAAGAGGTGGGGTTTCAGGTGTCTCCGGAAGGTGGTGATTGACTCCGCTGTCCTGGCGTCGTGAGGGAGCTTGTTCCACCATTGGGGTGCCAGAGCAGCGAACAGTTTTGACTGGGCTGAGCGGGAACTGTGCTTCCTCAGAGGTAGGGAGGCGAGCAGGCCAGAGGTGGATGAACGCAGTGCCCTTGTTTGGGTGTAGGGCCTGATCAGAGCCTGAAGGTACGGAGGTGCCGTTCCCCTCACAGCTCCGTAGGCAAGCACCATGGTCTTGTAGCGGATGCGAGCTTCGACTGGAAGCCAGTGGAGAGAGCGGAGGAGCGGGGTGACGTGAGAGAACTTGGGAAGGTTGAACACCAGACGGGCTGCGGCGTTCTGGATGAGTTGTAGGGGTTTAATGGCACAGGCAGGGAGCCCAGCCAACAACGAGTTGCAGTAATGCAGACGGGAGATGACAAGTGCCTGGATTAGGACCTGCGCCGCTTCCTGTGTGAGGCAGGGTCGTACTCTGCGAATGTTGTAGAGCATGAACCTACAGGATCGGGTCACCGCCTTGATGTTAGTGGAGAACGACAGGGTGTTGTCCAGGGTCACGCCGAGGCTCTTAGCACTCTGGGAGGAGGACACAAGGGAGTTGTCAACCGTGATGGTGAGATCATGGAACGGGCAGTCCTTCCCCGGGAGGAAGAGCAGCTTCGTCTTGCCGAGGTTCAGCTTGAGGTGGTGATCCGTCATCCACACTGATATGTCTGCCAGACATGCAGAGATGCGATTCGCCACCTGGTTGTCAGAAGGGGGAAAGGAGAAGATTAATTGTGTGTCATCTGCATAGCAATGATATGAGAGACCATGTGAGGATATGACAGAGCCAAGTGACTTGGTGTATAGCGAGAATAGGAGTGGGCCTAGAACAGAGCCCTGGGGGACACCAATGGTGAGAGCACGTGGTGCGGAGACAGATTCTCGCCACGCCACCTGGTAGGAGCGACCTGTCAGGTAGGACGCAATCCAAGCGTGGGCCGCGCCGGAGATGCCCAGCTCGGAGAGGGTGGAGAGGAGGATCTGATGGTTCATGGCTTAAGCCTGATGAATTTACTGTGTTAAATGAGGCCTCACCTCCTGGTTACACTAGTGACCATATCCCCTGCGCATCCCGCAATGGCGGTGGTGTTGCTAACATTTATGATAGCAAATTTCAATTTCCAAAAAAAAAAACAGAAATTTTCGTCTTTTGAGCTTCTAGTCATGAAATCTATGCAGCCTACTCAATCATTTTTTGTAGCAACTGTTTACAGGCCTCCTGGGCCATACAGTTCCTCACTGAGTTCTCTGAATTCCTATCGAACCTTGTAGTCATGGCAGATAATATTCACATTTTTGGTGACTTTAATATTCACATGGAAAAGTCCACAGACCCACTCCAAAAGGAGCCATCATCGACTCAATGGGTTTTGTCCAACATGTCTCCGGACCTACTCACTGCCACAGTCATACTCTGGACCTGGTTTTGTCCAGTGGAATAAATGTTGTGGATCTTAATGTTTTTCCTCATAATCCTGGACTATAGGACCACCATTTTATTACGTTTGCAATCGCAACAAATAATCTGCTCAGACCCCAACCAAGGATCATCAAAAGTTGTGCTATAAATTGTCGGACAACGCAAAGATTCCTAGATGCCCTTCCAGACTCCCTCCACCTACCCAAGGACGCCAGAGTACAAAAATCAGTTAACCACCTAACTGAGGAACTCAATTTAACCTTGCGCAATACTCTAGATGCAGTCGCACCCCTAAAAACAAAAAGCATTTGTCATAAGTCACCAAAAATGTGAATATTATCTGCCATGACTACAAGGTTCAAGCAGTCAAGCAAGTCTCGTGCCAGGTACCTACAGTTTCCTGTTTCCTGTTTCCGGTCACAACTTGCAGACTTGTTTACGCTGCTGTGCGTTTTGTTGCCGATCTTACTTTGCTACCTGACGGTTTTTTACTTTTTCATTACCGTATATTTTTACTTTTTCCCTCACTTAACTTTTTTCATTCAACTTTTTCACCCCGGAGGTTTTATCTGGACATGGTTCGTCAGGACTTCAAACAGCCGAAGCTAAGTAACATTAACATGATGCCTTCTAATTGCAGTCGTTGTACTTATAATATACAGGAGAACGATCGCCTTACGGCAAGGATAGCTGTGCTGCAAGCCCAGCTTCAGACGCGATCGTTAGGCAAGGGTAATTTCAGTGTAGGAAAGGATGAAACAGCGTCTGTGCCACCAGTAAGTACAGATAGTAATGTTAGTATAAACCCCCTCGCACGGTCCCCGCAGCCGGACATCTTTCTCATGGCTTCTGGAGGGAAACGCTGAAGGAATGCTCAACCGGTGTCGCTTATTCAGCCGACAGAAACTTTCAACCGGTTCTCCCCATTAAGCGAGTCGGAGTCGGAGGCCGAGACTTCTCTGGTCTCTACTCCTCCCGTTGTGGGGTCTGAGACGCCGACGGCTCCCACCATTAGCTCTGACAAATTGAAAACCCTAGTCATTGGCGACTCCATTACCCGCAGTATTAGACTTAAAACTAATCATCCAGCGATCATACACTGTTTACCAGGGGGCAGGGCTACCGACGTTAAGGCTAATCTAAAGACGGTGCTGGCTAAAGCTAAAACTGGCGAGTGTAGAGAGTATAGAGATATTGTTATCCACGTCGGCACCAACGATGTTAGGATGAAACAGTCAGAGGTCACCAAGCGCAACATAGCTTCAGCATGTAAATCAGCTAGAAAGATGTGTCGGCATCGATTAATTGTCTCTGCCCCCCTCCCAGTTAGGGGGAGTGATGAGCTCTACAGCAGTCTCACAACTCAATCGCTGGTTGAAAACTGTTTTCTGCCCCTCCCAAAAGATAGAATTTGTAGATAATTGGCCCTCTTTCTGGGACTCACCCACAAACAGGACCAAGCCTGGCCTGTTGAGGAGTGACGGACTCCATCCTAGCTGGAGGGGTGCTCTCATCTTATCTACGAACATAGACAGGGCTCTAACTCCTCTAGCTCCACAATGAAATAGGGTGCAGGCCAGGCAGCAGGCTGTTAGCCAGCCTGCCAGCTTAGTGGAGTCTGCCACTAGCACAGTCAGCGTAGTCAGCTCAGCTTTCCCCATTGAGACCGTGTCTGTGCCTCGATCTAGGTTGGGCAAAATTAAAAATGGCGGTGTTCGCTTTAGCAATCTCACTAGTATAAAGACCTCCTCCATTCCTGCCATTATTGAAAGAGATTGTGATACCTCACATCTCAAAATTGGGTTACTTAATGTTAGATCCCTCACTTCCAAGGCAGTTATAGTCAATGAACTAATCACTGATAATAATCTTGATGTGATTGGCCTGACTGAAACATGGCTTAAGCCTGATGAATTTACTGTGTTAAATGAGGCCTCACCCCCTGGTTACACTAGTGACCATACCCCCCGTGCATCCGGCAAAGGCGGAGGTGTTGCTAACATTTACGATAGCAAATTTCAATTTACAAAAAAAAAAACAATGACGTTTTCGTCTTTTGAGCTTCTAGTCATGAAATCTATGCAGCCTCCTCAATCACTTTTTATAGCTACTGTTTACAGGCCTCCTGGGCCATATGCAGTGTTCCTCACTGAGTTGCCTGAATTCCTATCGGATCTTGTAGTCATAGCAGATAATATTCTAATTTTTGGTGACTTTAACATTTACATGGAAAAGTCCACAGACCCACTCCAAAAGGCTTTCGGAGCCATCATCGACTCAGTGGGTTTTGTCCAACATGTCTCTGGACCTACTCACTGCCACAGTCATACTCTGGACCTAGTTTTGTCCCATGGAATAAATGTTCTGGATCTAAATGTTTTTCCTCATAATCCTGGACTATCGGACCACCATTTTATTACGTTTGCAATTGCAACAAATAATCTGCTCAGACCCCAACCAAGGAGCATTAAAAGTCGTGCTATAAATTCTCAGACAACCCAAAGATTCCTTGATGCCCTTCCAGACTGCCTCTGCCTACCCAAGGACGTCAGAGGACAAAAATCAGTTAACCACCTAACCGAGGAACTCAATTTAACCTTGCGCAATACCCTAGATGCAGTTGCACCACTAAAAACTAAAAACATCTGTCATAAGAAACTAGCTCCCTGGTATACAGAAAATACACGAGCTCTGAAGCAAGCTTCCAGAAAATTGGAACGGAAATGGCGCCACACCAAACTGGAAGTCTTCCGACTAGCTTGGAAAGACAGTACCGTGCAGTATCGAAGAGCCCTTACTGCTGCTCGATCATCCTATTTTTCCAACTTAATTGAGGAAAATAAGAACAATCCGAAATTTCTTTTTGATACTGTCGCAAAGCTAACTAAAAAGCAGCCTTCGCAAATGGAGGATGGCTTTCACTTCAGCAGTAATAAATTTATGAACTTCTTTGAGGAAAAGATCATGATTATTAGAAAGCAAATTACAGACTCCTCTTTAAATCTGGGTATTCCTCCAAAGCTCCATTGTCCTGAGTCTACACAACTCTGCCAGGACCTAGGATCAAGGGAGATACTAAAGTGTTTTAGTACTATATCTCTTGACGCAATGATGAAAATAATCATGGCCTCCAAACCCTCAAGCTGCATACTAGACCCTATTCCAACTAAACTACTGAAAGAGCTGCTTCCTGTGCTTGGCCCTCCTATGTTGAACATAATAAACGGCTCTCTATCCACCGGATGTGTACCAAGCTCACTAAAAGTGGCAGTAATAAAGCCTCTCTTGAAAAAGCCGAATCTTGATCCAGAAATTATAAAAAACTATCGGCCTATATCGAATCTTCCATTCCTAACAATTTTTTTTTAATGACGTCAGACCGAGGCTCTGCATCTGTCCTCGTGCTCCTAGATCTTAGTGCCGCTTTTGATACCATCGATCACCACATTCTTTTGGAGAGATTGGAAACCCAAATTGGTCTACATGGACAAGTTCTGGCCTGGTTTAGATCTTATCTGTTGGACAGATATCAGTTTGTCTCTGTGAATGGTTTGTCCTCTGACAAATCAATTGTAATTTTCGGTGTTCCTCAAGGTTCCGTTTTAGGACCACTATTGTTTTTACTATATATTTTACCTCTTGGGGATGTCATTCGAAAACATAATGTTAAATTTCACTGCTATGCGGACGATACACAGCTGTACATTTCAATGAAACATGGTGAAGCCCCAAAATTGCCCTCGCTAGAAGCCGGTGTTTCAGACATAAAGAAGTGGATGGCTGCAAACTTTCTACTTTTAAACTCGGACAAAACAGAGATGCTTGTTCTAGGTCCCAAGAAACAAAGAGATCTTCTGTTGAATCTGACAATTAATCTGGATGGTTGTACAGTCGTCTCAAATAAAACTGTGAAGGACCTCGGCGTTACTCTGGACCCTGATCTCTCTTTTGAAGAACATATCAAGACTGTTTCAAGGACAGCTTTTTTCCATCTACGTAACATTGCAAAAATCAGAAATTTTCTGTCCAAAAATGACGCAGAAAAATTAATCCATGCTTTTGTTACTTCTAGGCTGGACTACTGCAATGCTCTACTTTCCGGCTACCCGGATAAAGCACTAAATAAACTTCAGTTAGTGCTAAATACGGCTGCTAGAATCCTGACTAGAACCAAAAAATTTGATCATATTACTCCAGTGCTAGCCTCCCTACACTGGCTTCCTGTTAAGGCAAGGGCTGATTTCAAGGTTTTACTGCTAACCTACAAAGCATTACATGGGCTTGCTCCTACCTATCTTTCCGATTTGGTCCTGCCGTACATACCTACACGTACGCTACGGTCACAAGACGCAGGCCTCCTAATTGTCCCTAGAATTTCTAAGCAAACGGCTGGAGGTAGGGCTTTCTCCTATAGAGCTCCATTTTTATGGAATGGTCTGCCTACCAATGTGAGAGACGCAGACTCAGTCTCAACCTTTAAGTCTTTACTGAAGACTTATCTCTTCAGTAGGTCCTATGATTAAGTATAGTCTGGCCCAGGAGTGTGAAGGTGAACGGAAAGGCTGGAGCAACGAACTGCCCTTGCTGTCTCTGCCTTGCCGGTTCCCCTCTTTCCACTGGGATTCTCTGCCTCTAACCCTTTTACAGGGGCTGAGTCACTGGCCTACTGGTGTTCTTCCATGCCGTCCATGGGAGGGGTGGGTCACTTGAGTGGGTTGAGTCACTGACGTGGTCTTCCTGTCTGGGTTGGCGCCCCCCCCTTGGGTTGTGCCATGGCGGAGATCGTTGTGGGCTATACTCGGCCTTGTCTTAGGACGGTAAGTTGGTGGTTGGAGACATCCCTCTAGTGGTGTGGGGGCTGTGCTTTGGCAAAGTGGGTGGGGTTATATCCTGCCTGTTTGGCCCTGTCCGGGGGTATCATCGAATGGGGCCACAGTGTCTTCTGATCCCTCCTGTCTCAGCCTCCAGTATTTATGCTGCAGTAGTTTATGTGTCGGGGGGCTAGGGTCAGTCTGTTACATCTGGAGTATTTCTCTTGTCTTATCCGGTGTCCTGTGTGTATTTAAATATGCTCTCTCTAATTCTCTCTTTCTCTCTTTCTGTCTTTCTCTCGGAGGACCTGAGCCCTAGGACCATGCCTCAGGACTACCTGGTATGATGACTCCTTGCTGTCCCCAGTCCACCTGGCCGTGCTGCTGCTCCAGTTTCAACTGTTCTGCCTGCGGCTATGGAACCCTGACCTGTTCACCGGACGTGCTTGTTGCACCCTCGACAACTACTATGATTATTATTATTTGACCATGCTGGTCATTTATGAAGATTTTAACATTTTAACATCTTGACCATGTTCTGTTATAATATCCACCCAGCACAGCCAGAAGAGGACTGGCCACCCCTCATAGCCTGGTTCCTCTCTAGGTTTCTTCCTAGGTTTTTGGCCTTTCTAGGGAGTTTTTCCTAGGGAGTTTTTCCTAGCCACCGTGCTTCTTTCACATGCTTTGCTTGCTGTTTGGGGTTTTAGGCTGGGTTTCTGTACAGCACTTTGAGAATATCAGCTGATGTACGAAGGGCTATATAAAAATACATTTGATTTGATTTGATTTGATAAGAAACTAGCTTCCTGGTATACAGAAAACATCCGAGCTCTGAAGCAAGCTTCCAGAAAATTGGAACGGAAATGGCGCTACACCAAACTGGAAGTCTTCCGACTAGCTTGGAAAGACAGTACCGTGCAGTATCAAAGAGCCCTCACTGCTGCTTGATCGTCCTATTTTTCCAACTTAATTGAGAAAAATAAGAACAATCCAAAATGTATTTTTGATACTGTAGCAAAGCTAACTAAAAAGCAGCATTCCCCAAGAGAGGATGGCTTTCACTTCAGCAGGGATAAATTCATGAACTTAAGATCATGATCATTAGAAAGCAAATTACGGACTCCTCTTTAAATCTGTGTATTCCTCCAAAGCTCAGTTGTCCTGAGTCTGCACAACTCTGCCAGGACCTAGGATCAAGGGAGACACTCAAGTATTTTAATACTATATCTCTTGACACATTGTTGAAAATAATCATGGCCTCTATACCCTCAAGCTGCATACTGGACCCTATTCCAACTAAACTACTGAAAGAGCTGCTTCCTGTGCTTGGCCTTCCTATGTTGAACATAATAAAGGGCCCTGTATCCACCAGATGTGTACCAAACTCCCTAAAAGTGGCAGTAATAAAGCTTCTCTTGAAAAAGCCAAACCTTGACCCTGAAAATATAAAAAAATATCTGCCTATATCGAATCTCCCATTCCTCTCAAAAATGTTAGAAAAAGCTGTTGCGCAGCAACTCACTGCCTTCCTGAATAATCTCCATCCGGCACAGCCAGAAGAGGACTGGCCACCCCTCATAGCCTGGTTCCTCTCTAGGTTTCCTCCTAGGTTCTGGCCTTTCTAGGGATTTTTTTCCTAGCCACCGTGCTTCTACACCTGCATTGCTTGCTGTTTGGGGTTTTAGGCTGGGTTTCTGTACAGCACTTTGTGATATCAACTGATGTAATAAGGGCTTTATAAATACATTTGATTTGATTTGATCATGTTTCACTGTGGGGATGGCGTTCTCGGGGTGATGAGAGGTGTTGAGTTTGTGCCAAACATAGCGCTTTCTTTGATGGCCAATTTTAGTTTCATCTGACCAGAGTACCTTTTCCATATGTTTGGGGAGTCTCCCACATGCCTTTTGGCGAACACCAAACGTGTTTGCTTATTTTTTTCATTAAGCAATGGCTTTTTTCTGGCCACTCTTCCGTAAAGCCCAGCTCTGTGGAGTGTACGGCTTAAAGTGGTCCTATGGACAGATACTCCAATCTCCACTGTGGAGCTTTGCAGCTCCTTCAGGGTTATCTTTTTCTTTTGGTTTTGGTTGGCAGGTTTGTTGTGGTACCATATTCTTAAAAAAATTTTAACAATGGATTTAATGGTGCTCCTTGGGATGTTCAAATTTCTGATATTTTCTTATAACCCAACACTGATCTTTACTTCTCCACGACTTTGTCCCTGACCTGTTTGGAGAGCTCCTTGTTCTTCATGGTGCCGCTTGCTTGGTGATGCCCCTTGCTTAGTGGTATTGCAGACTCTGGGGCCTTTCAGAACAGGTTTATATCTACTGAGATCATGTGACAGATCATGTGACACTTAGATTGCACACAGGTGGACATTATTTAACTAATTATGGGACTTCTGAAGGTAATTGGCAGTACCAGATCTTATTTAGGGGCTTCATAGCAAAGGGGATGAATACATATGCACACACCACTTTTCAATTTTTTATTTCTTTAGCATTTTCTTTTTTTGTAAGTAATTTTTTCCATTTCACTTCACCAATTTGGACTATTTTGTGTATGTCCATTACATGAATTTCATATAAAAATCTATTTAAATTACAGATTGTAATGCAACAAAATAGGAAAAACCCCAAGGGGGATGAATACTTTCACAAGGCACTGTAGCGATGAGTATTGAAGGAGCCAACTAGAACTTCACTGACATCAGAATCCATTAAATTTACTCACCACACCTCAGGAGATGTCTCTGTCTGTCTGTCTGTCTGTCTGTCTGTCTGTCTGTCTGTCTGTCTGTCTGTCTGTCTGTCTGTCTGTCTGTCTGTCTGTCTGTCTGTCTGTCTGTCTGTCTGTCTGTCTGTCTGTCTGTCTGTCTGTCTGTCTGTCTGTGTGTGCGCATGTGTGTGTGGAGGGTGGTCCTGTGTTATGTCACCTGAGCTGTGACTGAAAGCAGCAGACACCTGATATCATAAAGACACGCCCATTTCAGACATTAACCTCATTATCCCACCTGATGTCATAAAGACACGCCCATCTCAGACATTAGCCTCATTATTCCACTTGATGTCATAAAGACACGCCCATCTCAGACATTAACCTCATTATCCCACTTGATGTCATAAAGACACGCCCATCTCAGACATTAACCTCATTATCCCACTTGATGTCATAAAGACACGCCCATATCAGACATTAACCTCATTATCCCACCGGATGTCATAAAGACACGCCCATCTCAGACATTAACCTCATTATCCCACTTGATGTCATAAAGACACGCCCATCTCAGACATTAACCTCATTATCCCACCTGATGTCATAAAGACACGCCCTTCTCAGACATTAACCTCATTATCCCACTTGATGTCATAAAGACACGCCCATCTCAGACATTAACCTCATTAACCCACTTGATGTCATAAAGACACGCCCATCTCAGACATTAACCTCATTATCCCAATGTTTTACTGTTGCTGTATTTAACAACAGTCAACCTCAGACGCATGTACACACCCACCCCTCCCTCCCACCTCTCCACCTGGCCTTGTTTGATGCCTGTTGTATTGTTGTTGTTTTAACTACCCAACCTGGCATGCCATTCTAAATAAAGACTGTATGAGAGGGAACCTGCTCCAGGCATCATTCCATCTCCACTCATAAACAGCAATTAACCGGTGCCAACACGAGCAAACCCTCTATCTCACACACGCACGCACACACATACGCACACACACACGCACACACACCTGCCTCCACCCTATAAAAGCCTAACCACTTATCCAGCTCTCACTTCTTCTGTCAACACACAGTGAGGACTTTCCCGACCCCGACACACCATCCGTTACGTCATCCATGATGACATTATGAAACCATTTTCCCCTCCAAAATCACAGCACAGTGTGTCCATAGAACTCATCTACCCCTGACCCCTGACCCTTAACCCGCAGCCTCAGCCTGTGGGCTGGAAAACATCAAAAGAGTTGAGTCATGGTTGGCCACTGACTGGTTTTGGCCAACCATGGACCAGGATTCTTCTAGGAGCATGAGTGTTTTTATGTATGCGTAGTACGTGTGTTGCATGTGTGTGTGTATGTCAGTGGAGGCTGCTGAGGGTAGGCCGGCTCATAATAATGACTGAAATGGAGTGAAATCAAACTTATGAAAACCATGCGTTTGATACCATTCCGTTGACTCCATTCCGTTATTATGAGTCGTCCTACCCTCATCAGCCTCCACTGTTGTGAGTGTGAGTGTGCTCACCTTCCCATCGGTCCTACCGACACAGTACATTTGACCCCCAGAGTGAGGTTCCCTCCTTTAGAGAAGGAATACACCGCCCTGCGATGCATTAGAATCACCACCAGGTCTGATACCTATATACACACACACACGCATACGCACATGCACACACAAACACATGCACACGCACCAGAAGAGCTGATTAGTGGAATCAGGTGTGTTAGTGCTAGGTTGGAACAAAAACCTGTTCTCCCTACTGAAGCCATTTTTTCCCTAAGTCTAATAAAGGTCCCTTCTGTTTTTAATCTACATACAGTACCAGTCAAAAGTCTAGACTCACTTACTCATTCCAGGGATTTTCTTTATCATGTAGTAACCAAAAGAATGGTTAACTCCTCTAGCTCCACAATGAAATAGAGTGCAGGCCAGGCAGCAGGCTGTTAGCCAGCCAGCCAGCTTAGTGGACTCTGCCAATAGCACAGTCAGTGTAGTCAGCTCAGCTATCCCAATTGAGACCGTGTCTGTGCCTCGACCTAGTTTGGGCAAAACTAAACATGGCGGTGTTCGCCTTAGCAATCTCAACTAGAATAAAGACCTCCTCCATTCCTGCCATTATTGAAAGAGATCGTGATACCTCACATCTCAAAATAAGGCTACTTAATGTTAGATCCCTCACTTCAAAGGCAGTTATAGTCAATGAACTAATCACTGATCATAATCTTGATGTGATTGTCCTGACTGAAACATGGCTTAAGCCTGATGAATTTACTGTGTTAAATGAGGCCTCACCTCCTGGTTACACTAGTGACCATATCCCCCGTGCATCCCGCAAAGGCGGAGGTGTTGCTAACATTTACGATAGCAAATTTCAATTTACAAAAAAAAAAATGCAGTTTTCGTCTTTTGAGCTTCTAGTCATGAAATCTATGCAGCCTACTCAATCACTTTCTATAGCTACTGTTTACAGGCTTCCTGGGCCATATGCAGTGTTCCTCACTGAGTTCCCTGAATTCCTATCGGATCTTGTAGTCATAGCAGATAATATTCTAATTTTTGGTGACTTTAATATTCACATGGAAAAGTCCACAGTCCCACTCCAAAAGGCTTTCGGAGCCATCATTGACTCAGTGGGTTTTGTCCAACATGTCTCTGGACCTACTCACTGCCACAGTCATACTCTGGACCTAGTTTTGTCCTGTGGAATAAATGTTGTGGATCTTAATGTTTTTCCTCATAATCCTGGACTATTGGACCACCATTTTATTACGTTTGCAATCGCAACAAATAATCTGCTCAGACCGCAACCAAGGAGCATCAAAAGTCGTGCTATAAATTCTCAGACAACCCAAAGATTCCTTGATGTCCTTCAAGACTCCCTCTGCCTACCCAAGGACGCCAGAGTACAAAAATCAGTTAACCACCTAACTGAGGAACTCAATTTAACTTTGCGCAATACCCTAGATGCAGTTGCACCACTAAAAACTAAAAACATATGTCATAAGAAACTAGCTCCCTGGTATACAGAAAATACACGAGCTCTGAAGCAAGCTTCCAGAAAATTGGAACGGAAATGGCACCACACCAAACTGGAAGTCTTCCGACTAGCTTGGAAAGACAGTACCGTGCAGTATCGAAGAGCCCTCACTGCTGCTCGATCATCCTATTTTTCCAACTTAATTGAGGAAAATAAGAACAATCCGAAATGTATTTTTGATACTGTCGCAAAGCTAAGTAAAAAGCAGCATTCCCCAAGAGAGGATGGCTTTCACTTCAGCAGTAATAAATTCATGAACTTCTTTGAGGAAAAGATCATGATCATTAGAAAGGAAATTACGGACTCCTCTTTAAATCTGCGTATTCCTCCAAAGCTCCGTTGTCCTGAGTCTGCACAACTCTGCCAGGACCTAGGATCAAGGGAGACACTAAAGTGTTTTAGTACTATATCTCTTGACACAATGATGAAAATAATTGTGGCCTCTAAACCTTCAAGCTGCATACTGGACCCTATTCCAAATAAACTACTGAAAGAGCTGCTTCCTGTGCTTGGCCCTCCTATGTTGAACATAATAAACGGCTCTCTATCCACCGGATGTGTACCAAACTCCCTAAAAGTGGCAGTAATAAAGCCTCTCTTAAAAAAGACTAACCTTGACCCAGAAAATATAAAAAACTATCGGCCTATATCAAATCTTCCATTCCTCTCAAAAATGTTAGAAAAAGCTGTTGCGCAGCAACTCACTGCCTTCCTGAAGACAAACAATGTATACGAAACGCTTCAGTCTGGTTTTAGACCCCATCATAGCACTGAGACTGCTCTTGTGAAGGTGGTAAATGACCTTTTAATGATGCCAGACCGAGGCTCTGCATCTGTCCTCGTACTCCTAGATCTTAGTACTGCTTTTGATACCATCGATCACCACATTCTTTTGGAGAGATTGGAAACCCAAATTGGTCTACACGGACAAGTTCTGGCCTGGTTTAGATCTTATCTGTCGGAAAGATATCAGTTTGTCTCTGTGAATGGTTTGTCCTCTGACAAATCAACTGTAAATTTCGGTGTTCGTCAAGGTTCCGTTTTAGTACCACTATTGTTTTCACTATATATTTTACCTCTTGGGGATGTCATTCGAAAACATAATGTTACATTTCACTGCTATGCGGATGACACACAGCTGTACATTTCAATGAAACATGGTGAAGCCCCAAAATTGCCCTCGCTAGAAGCCTGTGTTTCAGACATAAGGAAGTGGATGGCTGCAAACTTTCTACTTTTAAACTCGGACAAAACAGAGATGCTTGTTCTAGGTCCCAAGAAACAAAGAGATCTTCTGTTAAATCTGACAATTAATCTTGATGGTTGTACAGTCATCTCAAATAAAACTGTGAAGGACCTCGGTGTTACTCTGGATCCTATCTCTCTTTTGAAGAACATATCAAGACTGTTTCAAGGAGAGCTTTTTTCCATCTACGTAACATTGCAAAAATCAGAAACTTTCTGTCCACAAATTATGCAGAACAATTAATCCATGCTTTTGTTACTTCTAGGTTGCACTACTGCAATGCTCTACTTTCCGGCTACCTGGATAAAGCACAAAATAATCTTCAGTTAGTGCTAAATACGGCTGCTAGAATCCTGACTAGAACCCAAAAATTTGATCATATTACTCCAGTGCTAGCCTCCCTACACTGGCTTCCTGATAAGGCAAGGGCTGATTTCAAGGTTTTACTGCTAACCTACAAAGCATTACATGGGCTTGCTCCTACCTATCTTTCAGATTTGGTCCTGCCGTACATACCTACATGTACGCTACGGTCACAAGACGCAGGCCTCCTAATTGTCCCTAGAATTTCTAAGCAAACAGCTGGAGGCAGGGCTTTCTCCTATAGAGCTCCATTTTTTATGGAATGGTCTGCCTACCCATGTGAGAGATGCAGACTCGGTCTCAACCTTTAAGTCTTTACTGAAGACTCATCTCTTCAGTGGGTCCTATGATTGAGTGTAGTCTGGCCCAGGAATGGAAAGGCTCTGGAGCAATGAACCGCCCTTGCTGTCTCTGCCGGGCCGGTTCCCCTCTCTCCACTGGGATTCTCTGCCTCTAACCCTATTACAGGGGCTGAGTCACTGGCTTATTGGTGTTCTTCCATGCCGTCCATATGAGGGGTGCGTCACTTGAGTGGGTTGAGTCACTGACGCGCCCCCCCTTGGGTTGTGGCGTGGCAGAGATCTTTCTGGGCTATACTCGGCCTTGTCTCAGGATGGTAAGTTGGTGGTTGAAGACATCCCTCTAGTGGTGTGGGGGCTGTGCTTTGGCAAAGTGGGTGGGGTTATATCCTTCCTGTTTGGCCCTGTCCGGGGGTATCGTCGGATGGGGCCACAGTGTCTCCTGACCCCTCCTGTCTCAGCCTACAGTATTTATTCTGCAGTAGTTTATGTGTCGGGGGGCTAGGCTCAGTCTGTTATATCTAGAGTATTTCTCCTGTGTTATCCGGTGTCCTGTGTGAATTTAAGTATGCTCTCTCTAATTCTCTCTTTCTCTCTTTCTTTCTTTCTCTCTCTTGGAGGACCTGAGCCCTAGGACCATGCCTCAGGACTACCTGACATGATGACTCCTTGCTGTCTCCAGTCCACCTGGCCATGCTGCTGCTCCAGTTTCAACTGTTCTGCCTGCGGCTATGGAACCCTGACCTGTTCACCGGATGTGCGGTAGAGATACTCTCAATGATCGGCTATGAATTGCCAACTGACATTTACTCTTGAGGTGCTGACTTGTTGCACCCTCGACAACTGTGATTATTATTATTTGATCATGCTTGTCATTTATGAACATTTGAAGATCTTGGCCATGTTCTGTTATAATCTCCACCCGGCACAGCCAGAAGAGGACTGGCCACCCCTCATAGCCTGGTTCCTCTCTAGGTTTCTTCCTAGGTTTTGGCCTTTCTAGGGAGTTTTTCCTAGCCACCGTGCTTCTACACCTGCATTGCTTGCTGTTTGGGGTTTTAGGCTGGGTTTCTGTACAGCACTTTGAGATATCAACTGATGTAAGAAGGGCTATATAAATACATTTGATTTGATTTAAACAAATCTAAATATATTTTATATTCTTCAAAGTAGCCACCCTTTGCCTTGATGACAGCTTTGCACACTCTTGTGGGCTTTTTAAAAAGGGTTCTAAAAGGGAAAGCATCCATGGGGGTGCCTACTTCCTGGAGGCTGGACAAGCCAACTGGAGTAGGGTCTTATCACCCCCTCCCCACCATGGACACCCATTAGATCTGCCTGATATCAGACAAAATTAAGGAAAAGAAACCCCCCCACTAACTTAGCTTAGGGAAAATAAATACGGAGCTAACCAAACAGGAAGACGAGATAAAAAGCCTTGTTTCCCAACTTAAAGAGGACTCTGGGATGGTCGTAGAAGGACTTTTTGTACTTGTTCCAGTCCTCGGCCGTAGCCTCAGTCTGTGAGGTCCGTAGTCCGTAGTCTGTGATATCCCTGTGTGCGGTAGCCCTATCCTTTAGTTTAGCACCAACCTCAGAGTTAATTCAGGACTTTTGATTGGTGAAGCAGCGAACCCTTAACTGTGGGGACAACGTCGCCAATGTATTTCCTAATGAAGCCGTGGATGGAGGTGGTTAGAGCATCGATGTTATCGGCAGAGTCCGGAATCATATTCCAAGCAGTACTGTAGCATAATATCTCATTCTGGAGACCATTTCTCAACGAAGCGAGTCACAGGTACATCCTGTTTGAGTTTCTGCTTGTAAACAGGAAGCAGGAGTACGGAGACATGATCTGATTTGCCGAATGGGGGACGAGGGAGGGCCTTGTATGCTTGCGTGTTGGTAGAATATCAGTGGTCTAGGACTTTATCGCCCCTAGTGACATTGGAGACGTGTTGATGGAAGTTGGGCATCACGTGTCTTAATAATGAGGAATTTAAAATCACCGGCAACCAGAAAAGCAGCATCTGGATGTAAGTTTTCCTGCTTGTTTATAGCCTCGTACAATTCATTATGTTCCAGCTTGTTATTTTTCTTGTCCTGTAGTGGAATGTATACAACAGTCACGATAACAGCTGAAAACTCCCTTGAGAGGTAGAAGGGTCGGTATTTGACCATCAGCTATTCCAAGACGGGTGAACAATGGGTCGACACCGTGTGTTTATGTGTGTATTAGGCTTGGGTGGTATCCAGATTTTCATATTGTCATACCAGCCATTTACATATTGTCATACCATCCATTTATATATCGTCATACCACCCATTTTCATATCGTCATACCATCCATTTTCATATCGTCATACCATCCATTTTCATATCGTCATACCATCCATTTACATATCATCATACCACCCATTTACATATTGTCATACCACACAAGAAAAGCCCATTGGGCCTCTATTACCAGAATGATAACAACATTTGCACAAACTAATAGCAAAATCACATAGACGCTGTTAGCTAAATGCTAACGAGCGAAAACGAACATAAACAAATTGCATAGACAGACAAATACAGCTCATAAAGTTATACAAGCATAGCTAGTAGCTACCGGATGTCATTCCAGACAAGTCTGGACATTTACAAGTGAAAGTGAACCACACAAATTGTGCAAATAAACAAAGTTGTGATGAATGATTTTTTTGAAGGAAGAGATCATGTGTACACAGAGTAGAGGGTAGACGAATGGAGGAGAAAAGAAAACGCTAGTAGGAAGCAACATGACACTGTACCAATAACTCATCCAGAGCTCTTTAACGTCTGGCAGAAAGCCATTATAAGATATCTGATGGCAAAAAATGGATTAGTGAATTGTAGTGTAAATTCATAATCTCATGTGACTCGCTATGAACTCACCTGCTCCCATTTCCTCCCGTTGTGCTATTTACAAACAACCCCTAACTACGGTAAGCTTCGTAACGTAAAATAACGTGACAGGTGAAATGAAGAACGCAAATCTGCTTTATCTCCTAATGTACTGTACAAGTTGACTGCAGGTATTAACTTAAAAAGTAGCCACAAATATAAACATTTATTGAAAAACTTTAAAGAAATAGTTTTGATGGTATTGAAAAAACATCCCGTGGCTTTTTCCAAATACCCCGGTATACGGTATATACGGCATACCGCCCAAGCCTAGTGTGTGTATGTGTGTGTGTGGTAGTGAACTTACGGCCGTCAGCCAGTCTAGCAATAACTATGCCTCTGCTGCCCCAAGCTGTGATCATGAAGCCTGCCTTGACCACGGTGATGATAGCCAGGCCCTGACCGTTCGCTAATATATTGGCTGGAGGGAGAACACACACACACACATGGAGACTGAGACAGACACACACAAACAGTTATTAGCGAGTCCTGCTAGCATGTTAGCATGAGTGATATCATTTCCTGCCTAGTATTTATGACTGTCCCCTGACATCAACATAAAGACATGCTCAGAATGAATGAGAGAGAAATTCAAAAGGTATGAGTCAAAGATGTGAGCTCAGTAAGGGCACACACACACACACACACACAACGAGAGAGACACACACCGAGAGAGACAGACACCGAGAGAGACAGACACCGAGACAGACACACACCGAGAGAGACAGACACAGAGAGAGACAGACAAAGAGAGAGACAGACAGAGACAGACAGACACAGAGACAGACAGACACACACGGAGACAGACACACACGGAGACAGACACACACGGAGACAGACACACACTCAGGGAGGGACAGAAGGAACACATACACCCACACACACCTGGGATGAGTTTGTCCGGCCCGGTACGGCTGGAGATCTCAGTAAAGTGTCGGAGGATTTTGGCAGCTTTCTTTGCCTCCGACTTCATGTTGGACGGGATGGGGTTATTCACTGTCAACACACACATACATATGAGCATCATCTGTCCCCATATGAGTAGAATTCACTGTCAACACACACAAGTCCCCATATGATTAGTTAGTAATGTGAAGTGATTGAGTCTTCGGTCAGGACAGCTGAAGTTCAGCATGTCACACAGTTTAAGAGCATGTTTTCCAGACTGAAAGTAGATAGACTTGCTAATTCATGGTAACAATGATAAGCTAATGTTTTACGGCTATTAGCAAACCTATAACATATGGCTGGGAATTGCCAAGGACCTCACAATATGATACTATCATGATACTTAGGTGCCAATTTAATACAATCCATTTAGAAAGTTTTCACACCCCTTGACTTTTTCCACATTTTGTTGTGTTACAGCCAGAATTTAAAATGGAATACTTATCGATTGTTTGGTCACTGGCCTACACACAATACCCCATAATGTCAAAGTGAATTATGTTTTTCAAATTTTTTACTAATTCATAAAAACATGAAAGCTGACATGTCTTCAGTTATGGCAAGTCTAAATAAGTTCAGGAGTAAAAATATGCTTAACATGTTTATCATTAATTTATTTATTTAAATAAATACATTTTTCTCCCAAATTTCATGGTAGAGCTGCAACTCCCGTACGGACTTGAGAGAGGCGACGGTCGAGAGTCCAAAACATAACCCACACTGCTTCTTGGCACTTCCAACCCGGAAGCAAGCCGCACCAATGTGTCAGAGGAAACACTGTACACCTAGTGACCTGGTCAGCGTGCACTGCACCCGGCCCGCCACAGGAGTCGCTAGTGCGCGATGAGACAAGGATATCCCTGCCGGCCAAACCCTCCCTAACCCGGACGACGCTGGGCCAATTGTGCACCGCCCCATGGGCCTCCCAGTTGTGGCCGGCTGCGACAGAGCCTGGGCTCGAACCCAGAATCCCTGGTGGCACAGCTAGCACTGCGATGTAGAGCCTTAGACCACTGCGCCACCCGGGAGGCTTTAACATCATTTTTTAATGACTACCTCACACATACGTTTCTATATACAGTGCATTCGGAAAGTATTCAGACCCTTTGACTTTTTACACATTTGGTACATTACAGCCTTATTCTAAAATGGATTAAATTGTTTTTTTCCTCTCATCAATCTACACACAATACCCCATTATGACATCACAATACCCCATAACGACAAAGCAAAAAGGTCACATTTACATATGTATTCAGACCCTTTACTCAGTACCTTGTTGTAGCACCTTTGGCAGCGATTACAGCCTCGAGTCTTCTTGGGTATGACGCAACAAGCTTGGCACACCTATATTTTGGGATCTTCTCCAATTCTTCTCTGCAGATCCTCTCAAGCTCTGTCAGGTTGGATGGGGAGCGTCGCTGCTCAGCTATTTTCAGGTCTCTCCAGAGATGTTCGATCGGGTTCAAGTCCGCGCTCTGGCTGGGCCACTCAAGGACATTCAGAGACTTGTCCCGAAGCCACTCTTGTGTTGTCTTGGCTGTGTGCTTAGGGTCATTGTCCTGTTGGAAGGTGAACCTTCGCCCCAGTCTGAGGTCCTGAGCCGGTCTGGAGCAGGTTTTCATCAAGGATCTCTCGGTACTTTGCTCCGTTCGTCTTTGCCTCGATCCCGACTAGTCTCCCAGTCCCTGCCGCTGAAAAACATCCCCACAGCATGATGCTGCCACCACCATGCTTCACCGTAGGGATGGTGCCAGGTTTCCTCCAGGAGTGACGCTTGGAATTTAGGCCAAAGAGTTCAATCCTAGTTTCATCAGACCGGAGAATCTTGTTTCTCATGGTCTGAGAGTCTTTAGGTGCCTTTTGGCAAATTCCAAGAGGCCTGTCATGCGCCTTTAACTGAGGAGTGACTTCCGTCTGGCCACTCTACCATAAAGGCCTGATTGCTGGAGTGCTGCAGAGATGATTGTCCTTCTGGAAGGTTCTCCCATCTCCACAGAGGAACTCTGGAGGTCTGTCAGAGTGACCACTGGGTTTCTTGGTCACCTCCCTGATCAAGGACCTTCTCCCCCCATTGCTCAGTTTGGCCGGGAGGCCAGCTCTAGGAAGAGTCTTGTTAGTTCCAAACTTATTCCATTTAAGAATGATGGAGGCCTCTGTGTTCTTGGGGACCTTCAATGCTGCAGAAATGTTTGAGTAGCCCTCCCCAGATCTCTGCCTCGACACAATCCTGACTCGGAGCTCTACAGACAATTCCTTCAACCTCATGGCTTGGTTTTTGCTCTGAAACGCATTCTCAACTGTGGGACCTTATATGGACAGGTGTGCATTTCCAAATCATGTCCAATCAATTGAATTTACCACAGATGGACTACAATCAAGTTGTAGAAACATCTCAAGGATGATCAATGGAAACAGGATGCATCTGTGCTCAATTTCGAGTCTCATAGCAAATGGGCTGAATACTTATGTAAATAAGGTATTTCAGTTTTTTATTTTTTATACATTTGCTAATATTTCTAAAATCCTGTTTTCGCTTTTGTCATTATGGGGTATTGCGTGTAGATAGATGAGGAAAACCATTAATTTAATCAAATTTAAAATAAGGCTGTAACATAATAAAATGTGGAAACTGGCAAGGGGTCTGAATACTTACCGAAGACACTGTATATAGTGTAGATAATATATTTTTTATTGTGAAACAAACAAGAAATACAACAAAAAAACTGAAAACTTGAGCGTGCATAACTATTCACCCCTCCTACTTTGTAAAGCCACCTTTTGCAGCAATTACAGCAGAAAGTCTCTTGGGGTATGTCTCTGTAAGCTTGGTACATCTAGCCACTGGCATTTTTGCCCATTCTTCAAAGAAAAACTGCTCCAGCTCCTTCAAGTTGGATGGGTCCGGCTGGTGTACAGCAATCTTTAAGTCATACCACAGATTCTCAATTGGATTGAGGTCTGGGCTTTGACTAGGCCATTCCAAGACATGTAATTTTTACCCCTTAAACCACTTGAGTGTTGCTTTTGCAGTATGCTTAGGGTCATTGTCCTGCTGGAAGGTGAACCTCCGTTCTAGTCTCAAATTTCTGGAAGACTGACACAGGTTTCCCTCAAGAATTTCCCTGTATTTAGTGCCATCCATCATTCCTTAAATTTTGACCAGTTTCCCAGTCCCTGCCGATGAAAAACATCCCCACAGCATGATGCTGCCACCACCATACTTCACCGTGGGGATGGTGTTCACGAGGTGATGAGAGGTGTTGGATTTGCGCCAGACATTGTGTTTTCCTTGATGGCCAAAAAGCTCAATTTTAGTCTCATCTGACCAGAGTACCTTCTTCCATATGTTTGGAGAATCTCCCACATGCCTTTTGGCGAACACCAAAGCAAATGCTTTTTTTCTGGCCACTCTTCCGTAAAGCTTAGCTCTGTGGAGTGTACGGCTTAAAGTGGTCCTATGGACATATTCTCCAATCTCCGCTGTGGAGCTTTGCATCTCCTTCAGGGTTATCTTTCGTCTCTTTGTTGCCTCTCTGATTAATTCCCTCCTTGCCTGGTCTGTGAGTTTTGGTGGGCGGCCCTCTCTTGGCAGATTTGTTGTGGTACCATATTAAATTTTTTTATAATGGATTTAATGGTGCTCCGTGGGTTGTTCAAAGTTACCGATATGTTTTTATAACCCAACCCTGATCTGTAATTCTCCACAACTTTGCCCCTGACCTGTTTGGAGAGCTCCATGATGCTGCTTTTTTGGTGGTGCTCGTTGCTTAGTGGTCTTACGGTCTTACAGGCATTTCAGAACAGGTGTATATATACTGAGATCATGTGACAGATCATGTGACACTTAGATTGCACACAGGTGGACTTTATTTAACTAATTATGTGACTTGCACCAGATCTTATTTAGGGGTTTCATAACAAAGGGGTTTCATAACATATGCACACCACTTTCCGTTTTGTATTTTTTCCATTTCACTTCACCAATTTGGACTATTTTGTGTATGTCCATTACATGAAATCCAAATAAAAATCCACAGCGTCTGATCCCGTCAGAGGGATCAAAATCCAGCGAAAAATCATATCGCCAATTAGCATAAAATAAAAATCATAATAAAAAAAATAAAAATAATAATACATATATTTTTTTTTATAGATACACCTCTCCTGAATCGACCCACGTCGTCCGATTTCAAAAAGGTTTTACAGGAAAAGCAAATCATTAGATTATGTTAGATGAGTCCATCGTAAAAAGCAGCTTCATAGCCATTTTCCGACCAACCACTTGCATCACATATAATCAAAAAACAGCTAAATGCAGCACTAACCTTTTACAAACTTCATCAGATGGCACCCCTAGGACATCATGTTATACAATGCATGCATTCTTTTGTTCAATAAAGGTCATATTTATATATAAAAACAGCATTTTACATCGGCGTCTGACGTTGACTAAATAATTTCCCCTCAAATGCGTCCCGGTAAACAATGCTACAATTCCCTAAATACTATCCGATAACGATTTTTTAAATTTATATTGTCAATCTAACATTTATAGATGAATATCTCTTGAGAACACCTGTCATACCAGATTTTAAATTAACTTTACTGGGTAATCACACTTTGCAATAAAAGGAGATGCGATACTCAGAAAATGAGCTAATATACAGAGCTCGGCGCCATCTTGGCACAATCGCATGTCACATCTCATCTTGTATAATATTGTCAATAATCGCCTACCTTTAGTTGTCTTCATCAGAAAGCATCCCAGGTCCACAACAGATGTATTTTCGGTCGAAAAAGTCCATACTTCACGTTCCATTAGCCTGCTGTTGGTAGCGCGTCCTTGGGCTCTCTCCAAATTCTCCGATGTGCGCAGGGCTGAAGTTTCGGATAAAATGATTCTCCCGCCTGTAGGTTCGTTCAAACATGTCAAACGTTGTAAAACATTAATCTTCAGGGCCTGTAACACCAAGAGAGCCAATAAGATTCGAGGGGGATGATTTAATTGTCTTTCAAACCCATTCCAAAGGTGGGGGTAGACATGGCCGCCGGCGTCATAATGGTGATGGCCCATCCCCTGTGACCAATTTCTAAAGAGTCTCATTCACTGAGTTTCGACTGTATAAGGCTCAAACCACTGTGAAAAGACTGGCGACATCTAGTGGAAGCAATAGGAAGTGCTCACTGAACCATGGTTAACGGTGTGATTTATAGGGAAAGATGAGAAGTCGAGTCCACAATTCTGAATTCCACTTCCTGTTTCAATCGGTCTCGGGGTTTTGACTGCCATTTGAGTTCTGTTATACTCACAGACACCATTCAAACAGTTTTAGAAACTTTAGGGTGTTTTCTATCCATATATAATAAGTATATGCATGCCCTAGCTTCTGAGTTTGATTAGTAGGCCGTTGAAAATGGGAACGATTTTTTTTTCAAAATGCGCTGTGGCGCCCCCTATCCTAGGGTATCCTCAAGAGGTTATATCAGAACACTAAAACAAAACAATAAACAACGGAAAACTAACGTCACCTTCTGCAGGCTAACTGAGCTGTACAAAAACAAGATCCCACACAGAAGGGGGAAAAAGGGCTGCCTAAGTATGATTCCCAACGATAGACAGCTGCCTCTGATTGGAAACCATACTAGGCCAATCAAAGAAAAAGGCAACATAGAAATATAACACATAGACTGCCCACCCCACACCCTGACCTAACAAAATAGAGAAATAAACCGTCTCTCTCAGGTCAGGGCGTGACAGTACCCCCCCCCCCCCCCCCCCCCCCCAAAGGTGCGGACTACCGGCCGCAAACCTATAGGGGAGGGTCCGGGTGGGCATCTACCCATGGTGGCGGCTCTGGTTCGGGGCATAGCCCCCGCTCTGCCCACTGATCCCTCCGCATTTGTGCCACCGGACCGTGGATCGTCGGAGGAGGAACCGGACCGTAGATCATCGCCGGAGGCTCTGTGCTGCAGGCCGCCGCTGGAGGCTCTGTGCTGCAGGCCGCCGCTGGAGGCTCTGGGCTGCAGGCCGCCACTGGAGGCTCCGGGCTGGGGAACGTCGCTGGAGGTTCCGGACTGGGGAACGTCGCTGGAGGTTCCGGACTGGGGAACGTCGCTGGAGGTTCCGGACTGGGGAACGTCGCTGGAGGTTCCGGACTGTGGGCCGTCTCAGGAGATTCCGGACTGTGGGCCGTCTCAGGAGGTTCCGGACTGTGGGCCGTCTAAGGAGGTTCCGGACTGTGGGCCATCTCAGGAGGTTCCGGACTGTGGACCATCGCTGCAGGCTCCATGCCATGGATCATCATTGCAGGCTCCACGCCATGGATCACCACTGGAGGCTTCGTGCCATGGATCATCCCTACAGGCTCCAGGCCATGGATCATCCCTACAGGCTTCTTGCCATGGATTATCACTGGAGGCTCCAGGCCATGGATCATCACTGGAGGCTTCTTATGTGGAGCCGGAACAGGTCTCACTGAACTGGGGACTGTCGCCAGAAGCTCTGGACTGGGAACTGTCGCCGGAAGCTCTGGACTGGGAACTGTCGCCGGAAGCTCTGGACTGGGAACTGTCGCCGGAGGCCTGATGCGTGGGGCTGGCACAGGTGGCGCCAGGCTGGTAACACACACCTCAGGGCGAGTACGGAGAGCAGGAACAGGACACACCGGACTGGAGAGACTCCCTGGAGGCCGGGTGCGTGGAGCAGGTACAGATGGCATCAGACTGGTAACACGCACCTCAGTGCGAATACAGGGAACTGACTCAGGTGGCACCAAACTGATAACATGTTCCTTTGGGAAAAATCCGTGCATCCTCCACCAACTCAACAACTCTCCCATATCTCTCTTCTCCTGGATTGGCTCTGGTTCCCTCCTCGGCTCCGCCGACTGCTCCATGTGCCCCCCAAAAAATGTTTTCTTGGGGTTTCTGTGGCCTTCCTTCCCGACTTCGTAGCTGTCCCTCCCTCGCTGCTTCCGCCTGCTTCCTTGGCAGGCTCTTGTCTCCTGCCACTATTCCTTCCAAAGTCCAGGATATACTTCTCCTAATCTCCTCAAAAGTCCACTGGTCCATACCACGCTGCTTGGTCATATTGTGGTGGGATCTTCTGTGACGATCATCGTCGAAAGGAGTAAACCAAAGCGCAGCGTGGTAAGTGCTCATCATATTTCTTTATTTAACTCAGACCACTAAAACAAAACAATAAACAACGGAAAACGAACGTCACCTTATGCAGGCTAACTGAGCTGTACAAAAACAAGATCCCACACAGAAGGGGGGAAAAGGGCTGCCTAAGTATGATTCCCAATCAGAGACAACGATAGACAGCTGCCTCTGATTGGAAACCATACTAGGCCAATCAAAGAAAAAGGCAACATAGAAATATAACACATAGACTGCCCACCCCACACCCTGACCTAACAAAATAGAGAAATAAACCGTCTCTCTCAGGTCAGGCCGTGACAACGTGCTTTGTTTCAAAAGGATATTGTATCCATTCCTTATGTCACAACTTACTAGAATACATTTGTCAGTAAATATCTGTTGGAAACAAAGTCTGGTTAATACCACACAAATACCTGCTTGTTAACAAGGTCAAAGAGGTATCTTTCAGAATGATCCATAAGTATTACCCTGTGAATCATTACCTGAAGAAACTCCAAAAAGACATTAACATTAGCTGTACTTTTTGTGTTGAGCATCCAGAAACAGTTTTGCATTTATTTTGGCATTGTCAAACTTCATCTGGACTTCATCTCAACTTCATCTGGAAAAATCGTACACATTATATTAGGAAATCTGTCGTTATGAACACATTTGATTATGGTGGTCTCAATTGTTTTGATTTTCCTACTTTGAATAATACTTTTAAGATTAATACATTTCTGAAAGAATCCAACTTCAATTTGGAATTTCATCTCTCATTATAGCTTCTCCCGTTTTGGCGACTTCAATTTTATGTTACTTTGTAACTATAACATTGATAAGAGTCCTACAAAATTATCTGCTTTTCATAGACAAGTATTCTTAGCGTGGTCTTAAAGAATCTAACTTCAATTTTGAATTTCATCCCTCATTCTCCTTCAGAATGATCGATCTCTGTGAATCATTACCTGAAGAAACAAAAAAATAAATAATTTACATTAATAACTGTACTTTTTGTGTTGAGCATCCAGAAACAGTTTAACATTTATTTTGGCAATGTCTACATGTAAAAAAAAAGATATTCATAGTTTTATAATTGTTAATATTCTTGATGACTTTTGTTTGTTATGGGAAAATGTGCTGCTCGGTTTCCTGAACTATAATAAAGATAAAGAAAAACTATTTTACCTCATAAATCTAATTGTGCTAATGGAAAATGTAATATTCATAAATGTAAATTCACTAATAAAACAACACTCCTCCGTGTTTTCTATAAGGAATTCGAGCAGTACATGAAGACCATTCCATTCTATAGTCTTTGTATAATCTATTATTTATCATTATGTGTTTGTATACTTCTTGTACGTATACTGATTTTTCTGCAATAAAACAGAAAGAAAAAAGACAAGAAACATGTATTTCTTTGATCTGTTACTCCATCTATGACTTGACTATTTATTACATATAGTAAGAACCAACCGTTTATAAAGACAGTGTTAATTAATCGGATGGTTTATTAAAACTCAGCTTGCAACCTTGACATGATGTTTACCCTTACTCATGTTACTTGTCTTATTAACCCAAAATAGGTTTACTCGCATATCTGCATTGTTTTAAAAATGGCATGTAGAGAAATTGATCCATCTTGATTATAGATTTTTATTTTCAATACCCACAAATAATCCACCTGTAAAACGTACACAGTGTCACAAGAATGTTCACAGATGTTCTTTTTACAGGTGAAACTCACCACCCTAAATACTCTCTATACAGGGGTAACTCATCACCCTAACCACACCCTATACAGGGGTTACTCACCACCTTGACCCCACTGTACACAGGGGAAACTCAGCATCCCACTATATACAGGGGTAATTCCCCACCCCATCCTGTACATGGGAAACTCACCACGTTAACTCCACTATATAGAGGTGAAAGTAAGCACTTTAACTCCCCTATATACAGGGGCAACTCACCACCATATCCCCATTCTATACAGGGGTAACTCACCACATCACTCTATACAGAAGAAACTCACCACCCTAACCCCACTCTATACATGGGTAACTCACCACATCATTCTATACAGGGGAAACTCACCACCCCACTCTATACAGAGGTAACTCACCATCCCACTCTATACAGGTGAAACTCATCACCCCACTATATACAGGGGTAATTCCCCACCCCACCCTGTACATGGGAAACTCACCACATTAAATAAAGATATATCATGAGCACTTACCTGTCACAGTATCCACAGAAGGTGGCGCCCCTCCCTGGTCGGGTGGTGCTCGGCGGTCGTCGTCGCCGGCCTACTAGCTGCCACCGACCTATGTTTCTGTGTCTTTTGGTTTTGTCTGTCTAGGTCCGCACCTGTTCTTTGTTTGTCATTAGTGGGGGGGTATTTAGTTTGTCCTTTTTGTTTGAGAATTCGTGCGGGATTATTACATGTCATGAGTGTGTGGCAGTTAGTGTTTTACGCTGCCTTTTCCTACGCAGCGTACTTGAATCTTGTATTGAGATTGCCGGGCTGCGCCCCGTGCGTTTTGAACTTTGGAGTTGTTCTCCTATCGTGTGTTTTGGCGCACCCAGCCTTGTGGCTACCTTATTTTACACAGTGTTTAATAAAACATCTGTGTTGAACGGACCGCAGTCTCCTGCAATTGACTCTGCCCCTTTCCTGCTACCAAGGATAACGTTGACATTACCACGCTGCGCTTTGGTCTACTCCTTTCGCCGACGATCGTCACACATGTATAGATCTGTTGTTCTAAGGGAGAAAGACATTTTTCCTATTGGTGAGTCAACTGGATCAAACAAGGGTAGGTCAAGAAGGTGAGGCCTGGTTACACCTCTAAACAACATGAGAGTTCCAGATGGAATAGCATCAAAGACAATGGCGAACTCTCTAGGTGTAACAGGGATATTGTAACGAGATAAAAAAAAAATCCTCATAATTGAGTAACAACCATTCTGCATTAAAAAGTTGACTCATCAACAGGATTTGATTATTGAACCGGTTCTTAAAAAATAAAGACTTGTTTCTATACAAAATATCCTTATTGTTCCAAATGAAATACCTATGCGGGGGAAAATGATGTTTATATATTAACAATCACGCTATGAATACGTGTCTATGAAAAGCAGATCATTTTGTATGAATCTTATCAATGTTATAGTTACAAAGTAACATAAAATTGAAGTCACCAAAACGAGAGAAGATATAATGAGGGATGAAATTCCAAATTGAAGTTGGATTCTTTCAGAAATGTTTAGCCCAATTTATCTTAAAAGTATTATTCAAAGTAGGAAAATCAAAAAAATTGGAGACCCCCCCATACTCATATGTGTTCATAACGACAGATTTCCTAGTTTAATGTGTACGATTTTTCAAGATGAAGTTGAAAAGCATGTAGGGACTGGGCTGCAAAAGTAAGTCTGGCGATACCTTCAGCTTTAGAAAGCAATACTTGACCTTTCAAGGATAAATCCCTCTGCAACCAATGGTTCAACTTCTTTTTGGTTTTTCAATAATAGGTATGAAATGTAATGAGCATCTTTCCTGTTGATCATTAGAAATTCTAATCCCAAGGTATGTTACATTTTCCTTGACTGGAATATTGCATATAGAGGGTATCACACAGTCTTTAACAGCAAACAATTCACACTTATTAAGGTTTAGGCAAAGACTTGATCCTTTGGAAAAAATCGATTGCTCTAGGAATCTGGTCAGTATCTTTCAAAAAGTGGGTGGTGTCATCTGCAAGCTGATTTATGATAATATCTCTGTCAGTAATATACATCCCTTTTAATATCTCTGTCAGCAATAGAGATCCCTCATTGGATTGAACAGAACTTGTAAGAAGTTGGGTTGCAAGCAGGAAAAGGTGAGGCAAAATTGGGCAGCCTTGCCTGGTTCCTCTTTTCAAATCAAATCTAGGAGAAGTGCCATGCTTTAATTTAATGGAACTGTTCCCATTCATAAAAATTCATAAACAGTTTTAATAGTACTACAAAATAATTCCCCAAAACCAAATTTCTCAAGGGAGAAGCTCATGTTCCACTGTATCGAAGGCTTTATAAAAGTCCAAGAAGACAATAAAACTGTCTTCGAAGATTAGATCAGAATAGTCAATAAGGTCTAACACCAGTCAGCTATTATTAGATATGTCTATTCCTCATGAAGCCAGATTAGGTATCTTCTATAATTGAGTCCAATACTGCCTTCATTCTTTTTGCAAGTATAGAGGCTAATATTTTGTAGTCATTATTGAGCAGTCAGATTGGACGCCAATTATCGAGGAGAAGCAAGTCTTTCTTGGGCTTAGGTATTAATGTAATTTGACCTTGAGTCAAACTGGAAGGGAAAGCATTATTTGCGATGCTTTCAGAAAAAGACCTACAACAGAAATGGGGCCAACTGTTGAGAAAAAGTTGTGTAAAACTCAGCAGATATACCATCAGTCCCAGGAGACTTATTATTTTTAAGGTGTTCAATAGAATAAATGATCTCTTCAACTATAATAAGGTCATCACACTGTTTCCTCACAGCCTACACAATTGATTTCATCCCCCCAGAGAGTCAAAAAAAAAGAGTTGAGGAAACCTCACAATACTGAGAACTATAGAAATTCCTGTAGAAGTCGCAACTAAAGTTAGAGATTAATTTGAGATCATCTGTGATGAGACCATTAATATTTAATCGTTGAATTGTATTATTTTTAGAGTGGTATTTTTCTAACCTGAAAAAATAAGATGAATTTTGTCCACCCTCCTCTAGTCACTTCTTCCGAGATCTGACAAAGGCTCCCTCTGCTTTCAGTTCATGCAGGTTTCCTCTGCTTTCAGTTTATACAGGCTCCCTCTGCTTTCAGTTCATACAGGTTCCCTCTGCTTTCAGTTCATACAGGCTCCCTCTGCTTTCAGTTTATACAGGCTCCCTCTGCTTTCAGTTTATACAGGCTCCCTCTGCTTTCAGTTCATACAGGTTCCCTCTGCTTTCAGTTTATACAGGCTCCCTCTGCTTTCAGTTCATACAGGTTCCCTCTGCTTTCAGTTCATACAGGCTCCCTCTGCTTTCAGTTTATACAGGCTTCCTCTGCTTTCAGCTCATACAGGCTCCCTCTGCTTTCAGTTCATACAGGCTCCCTCTGCTTTCAGTTCTTACAGGCTCCCTCTGCTTTCAGTTTATACAGGCTCCCTCTGCTTTCAGTTCATACAGGCTCCCTCTGCTTTCAGTTCATACAGGCTCCCTCTGCTTTCAGTTCATACATATCATCCAACTTGTGTTGTAGCTCAAACAATACAGATTTGTCCTCCTCTGAGAGACTTTCAACAGACTTTTGACAAAAACAGGTGATCTTTGTAATTACACTTTCTTCTTCAGCTCGCCTCGTCTTGGCAAGAATACTCACATATTTTCTTAAATATTTTCCAACCTCATATTTAAAAAAGGTCCCAGTTATTACTGTATGAATTGTCATTTATAGATTTTTTTCCCAGAAGTGTGTAATTAAATTGTTTATTTCCATCTTGACCAACTCATGTTTACATGTCTCTCGTCTGCTCCTGCAAGCCGGTCGGTACACACGTAACCACATTCCCTCATCTGATTGGTCGATTCCCATGAACCGTGAACCTGCATTACACATCATCACACTCCCTTAACTGATTGGTTGAGTAGGGGGGGCCTTCTGACTTTGTGGCTGTGGTATCTAGGGATGATAGTGTATCATCTCTTTTTTTTGTATTAACAACAAATCAATATGAAAAGTACATGGGGGGGAAACACAATTATAATTATTATAATTATAATTATAATATATAAAGTATATACAAAGGACAATTGGGCTAGAGGTTACAATATCACATTACACAAGGACCTTAAGGGACATACAAACAGTTATAATTCGAACAGCTTTTTCGTTGGTAGAGTATTTAATTGTCTTAAAATACAGTGCAATTTATTTTGGTAAGGTAAGAAAATGTGGTGTTTTGTTGGGAAATTTACATTTTGTGAATATCAAATTTGGCCAAAAGAATAATGAAATGAATTACATAAAATTGTTTCAACTTATTTCTATCGTAGGTAAAGAATCCAAGCAGTACATATCTCCATAATAGCGTAAAATCTTCATAAATGTGTTCAATTATAAATCTACTGATGTCTTGCCACAGATACAATGTAAAAAAACACAGTGTCTGTGTGGTCATTACAAAAGGTATAATTTGAATTTATGTTTTTCTTAAACTTCTTCATATAGTGGTTGGCAGGATAATATTTATGAATCATTGTAAAATAAACTTCCTTCATTTTGTTAATAAGTAGGTATGTGTGTGGCAACATCCAAACTTTTTTCCAACAGATATTATTAATAAAACCATTCCAATAAGGCATGACATAAGGTATTTCTGTTGAAACATGGCTCATATAGCTCTATTGTTGTTGAATGGACCAAAAGAAAAACGAATCTTTCCCTACTGATGAGACAACAGGGTAAATCGTAGGTATGTTCTGAGGGTCAGGTCTTGACACGTTCCTGAATAATAAAGCAACACCTGAGGGAATGGCATCTAAAACAATAGAAAAATGTTTAGGTGTTACAGGGACCTTGTGAAGTGATAAGTATTCCTTAGAACTAAGTAAAAAGACCCTCTGAATTTACAAGTTAGCTCACCAATAGGATATTACTTCAGAACCAATATTCTAAAAACAAAGAAGTATTTTTATTTTATGTGTCCCGATTATTCCATATATAATATCTGTGTGAAGAAAAAAATGTGCTTATAAATTAAGGACCATGACAAGAAAACCTGCCGATGAAAAGAAAAGAGTTTCACTGGAACTTTGTCAATATTATAATTGCAAACAGATATGAAGTTAAGGCTACCAAAAGTAGAGAAGACATGATGAGGAATGAACTTCTACGGGTACAACACTAAACAGGAGAATGATGAGTTGCTTGAATCTGTTGAGAAACATACACTTCATTGGTTATCTAAATGTCCCAATTGGTTATAATTAATAGGAGGGGACTTTAACATGACAATAGATACTGCAGTTCATCTGATAGATGGCCCCCAGGTAGGCCAACCAATCAGAATTTTGGTTTAATACTTTTTATGGAAAAGTTTGATCTTACTGATATATGGAGAGAGGTTTCTGGCCGACAGATCATTAACTTGGAGTAACAAAACAGCTTCCAGACAGTCCAGAATAGGTTTTTGGCTTATATCAAAATGTATTGATAGTGAGTGTGTTACTAAAAACATTTGTACTACTCCCCTCACAGACCATAGGGCCATTAGAAAATATTTACCCCTGATACACTAACCTTGGTAGAGCATCCTACCGGAAGCTAAATAGCTCCTTTTTAAATAATGATTTAAACTCAGCAAAAAAAGAAACGTCCTCTCACTGTCAACTGCGTTTATTTTCAGCAAACTTAACATGTGGAAATATTTGTATGAAAATAACAAGATTCAACAACTGAGACATAAACTGAACAAGTTCCACAGACATGTGACTAACAGAAATGGAATAATGTGTCCCTGAACAAAGCGGGGGTCAAAATCAAAAGTGACAGTCAGTATCTGGTGTGGCCACCAGCTGCATTAACTTCTCTGGGATATGTGGGACGCTAGCGTCCCACCTCGACAACAGCCAGTGAAATTGCAGGGTGCCAAATTCAAACAACAGAAATCTCATAATTAAAATTTCTCAAACATATAAGTATTATACACCATTTTAAAGATAAACTTCTTGTTAATCCAACCACAGTGTCCGATTTCAAAAAGGCTTTACGGCAAAAGCAAACCATGCTATTATCGGAGGACAGCACCCCAAACAAACAAACAAACACAGACAATCAGAATTCAACCCGCCAGGCACAACACAAAAGTCAGAATTAACATATAATGCATGCCTTAACTTTGAAGATTTTCTTCTGTTGGCACTCCAATATGTCCCATAACCATCACCAATGGTCCTTTTGTTTGATTAATTCCATCGTTATATATCCAAAATGTCCATTTATTTGGCACGTTTGATCCAGAAAAACACCGTTCGAACTCGCGCCACATGACTACAAAATATCTCATAAGTTACCTGTAATCTTTGTCCAAACATTTCAAACATCTTTCCTAAAACAACGTTAGGTATTTTTTAACGTAACTAATCGATAACATTTAAGAAGGGATAAACAGCATTCAATACCGGAGGAAAACAATGTGGAGTGTGCTTTCTGGTCAATCGCCTCTATCAAACAGTACACTTCCCTCGAGCCTCGTTCTGAACAGCCGTACTTCTTCATTACACAAATGAAAAACATCAACCAATTTCTAAAGACTGTTGACATCCAGTGGAAGCGATAGGAACTGCAAGCAACTGCCTTAGAAATATAGGTTCCCAAAGGAACCTCATTGAAAAGAGAGTGACCTCAACAACAACAAAAAAGTCCTGGTTGGTTTGTCCTCGGGATTTCGCCTGCCAAATATGTTCTGTTATACTCACAGACATCATTCAAACAGTTATAGAAACTTCAGAGTGTTTCCTATCTACCAATTATATGAATATCCTAGCTTCTGGGCCTGAGAAACGGGCAGTTTAATTTGGGCACGCTTTTCATCGGGACGTGAAAATACTGCCCCCTATCCCAAAGAAGTACTGCAGTGCATCTCCTCCTCATTGACCGCACCAGATTTTCCGGTTCTTGCTGTGGGATGTTACCACCCTCATCCGACAAGGCACCTGCAAGTTCCAGCACATTTCTGGGGGGAATGGCCCTAGCCCTCACCCTCTGATCCAACAAATCCCAGACGTGCACAATGGGATTGAGATTCGGGCTCTTCGCTGGCCATGGCAGAACACTGACATTCCTGTCTTGCAGGAAATCACGCACAGAACGTGCAGTATGGCTGGTGGTATTGTCATGCTGGAGGGTCATGTCAGGAAGGGTACCACATGAGGGAGGAGGATGTCTTCCCTGTAACACACAGTGTTGAGATTGCCTGCAATGACAACAAGCTCAGTCCGATGATGCTATGACACACCGCCACAGACCACGACGGACCCTCCAAGTCGATCCCACTCCAGAGTACAGGCCTCGGTGTAACGCGCATTCCTTCGACGATAAACACGAATCCGACCATCACCCCTGGTGAGACAAAACCGCGACTCGTCAGTGAAGAGCACTTTTTGCCAGTCCTGTCTGGTCCAGCAACGGTGGGTTTGTGCCCATGAACGACATTGTTGCCGGTGATGTCTGGTGAGGACCTGCCTTACAACAGGCCTACAAGCCCTCAGTCCAGCCTCTCTCAGCCTATTGCGGACAGTCTGAGCACTGATGTAGGGATTACACTTTCCTGGTGTAACTCGGGCAGATGTTGTTTCCATCATGTACCTGTCCCGCAGGTGTGATGTTCGGATGTACCGATCCTGTACAGGTGTTGTTACACGTGGTCTGCCACTGCGAGGATGATCAGCTGTCCGTCCTGTCTCCCTGTAGCGCTGTCTTAGGCGTCTCACGGACATTGCAATTTATTGCCCTGGCCACATCTGCAGTCCTCATGCCTCCTTGCAGCTTGCCTAAGGCACATTCACGCAGATAAGCAGGGACCCTGGGCATCTTTCTTTTGGTGTTTTTCAGAGTATGTAGAAAGGCCTCTTTACTGTCCAAAGTTTTCATAACTGTGACCTTAATTGCCCACCGTCTGTAAGCTGTTAGTGTCTTAACAACCGTTCCACAGGTGCATGTTCATTAATTGTTTATGGTTCATTGAATAAGCATGGGAAACTGTGTTAACACCCTTTACAATGAAGATCTGTGAAGTTATTTTGATTTTTACGAATTATATTTGAAAGACAGGGTCCTGAAAAAGGGACGTTTCTTTTTTTTCTGAGTTTATCTTGACGGTAAAATAAGCAAAGAGATAGACCAGATGTTTTTGCAACTTTCTGTTGAGAAACCATATCCATTACTGTAGGAAAACTGTTGTAATGAACACTTATGATTATGGTGGGCTGAATTTTCTGGACTTTAATACCCTAAATAATATATCAACTTTTCTCTGTTGGTGAGCGCACAGCTTTCCAAACAAAATAACCCAAGTCAGCCAAAATAACCCACGTCATCACGCAGCGGGTTGTCTCCACAGAGTTTCTAAACCATTGTACCAAACCCAGAGGCGCAAGATAGCAAGACTTCTGGGAAACGCTTCCAAAAAAACACACCAAGCAGATCAGGTCGGAGTTCGGGGTTTGACAAGTCAAATCAAATCAAATTGTATTTTTCACGTGTGCCGAATGCAACAGGTGTAGACCTTACAGTGAAATACTTACTTACAAGCCCTTAACCAACAATGCAGTTTTATGAAAAAATACGTGTTTAGTAAAAAATAGATAAATAAAAAATATAAGTAAACAAATAATTAAAGAGCAGCAGTGAAATAACAATGTGGAGGCTGTATACAGGGGGTACCGGTACAGAGTCAATGTGGAGGCTATATACAGGGTGTTACGGTACAGAGTTAATGTGGAGACTATATACAGGGGGTACCGGTACAGAGTCAATGTGCAGGGGCACTGGTTAGTCGAGGTAATATGTACATGTAGGTAGAGTTAAAGTGACTATGCATAGATAATAAACAGAGAGTAGCAGTGGGAAACGCACATAGTCTTGGCAGCCATTTGATCAGGAGTCTTATGGCTTGGGGTTAGAAGCTGTTAAGAAGCCTTTTGGACCTAGACTTGGTGCTCCAGTACCGCTTGTCGTGCGGTACCAGAGAGAACAGTCTATGACTAGGGTGGCTGGAGTCTTTGACAATTTTTAGGGCCATCCTCTGACACCGCCCGGTATAGAGGTCCTGGATGGCAGGAAGCTTGGCCCCAGTGATGTACTGGGCCGTACGCAGTACCCTCTGAAGTGCCTTGTGGTCCGAGCCCAAGCAGTTGCCATACCAGGCAGTGATGTAACCAGTCAGGATGCTCTCGATGGTGCAGCTGTAGAAGTTTTTGAGGATCTCAGGACCCATGCCAAATCTTTTCAGTCTCCTGAGGTGAGATAGGCTTTGTCGTGCCCTCTTCACGACTGTCTTGGTGTGCTTGGACCATGTTAGTTTGTTGGTGATGTGGACACTAAAGAACTTGAAGCTCTCAACCTGCTCCACTACAGCCCCGTCCTTGAGAATGGGGGCGTGCTCGGTCCTCCTTTTCCTGTAGTCCACAATCATCTCCTAAAGTCAATGAGAGAAGTGACACATTCTTCCTTAGTTGTTAATTTTCTCAAAATCTAAAGGCATAACTTAAATTCGATACCTTAAGTAGTTGAACATGACATTACTCCAAACTGACACATTTTCATTTTTGTCATAAACAACTTTATGTCAAAGGTATATCAAATTTTATCGTCCTACATATGAGCAATTCTACGCGAGACGACAGTTAGACCCAATGACGTGTTTCTGTGCATGAGCTTAGCATGCCAAAGTCACCATGACATCACCTACAAGTGAGATCGGGGTTTTCTATCGGAGAAGCAGTTTCTGCTGATCTTCATCTTTGGTACTGTCTTTATGAGATCCTTGTGTTGCCGTGTCACTTTCACTGATCCGGCTGTCCACACACTGCCTGTGTGTAAATGTATTTAAACGGTGGAAAAAATGATCTATAGATGACGGACATACAGTACCTCTATTGACTAACTGATTCATTGTCAGGGAGATTCAAAGATCCAGAACTTTCTGTTAGATTGTTTATGACACCGTTTGATTGTTTATGACACCATTTGATAATCGTGTAAGTTAAGGTCCTTCTGGCAGTGCCTGAGACAGCCAGGATAAGAGGTGTGTAGGAAGCTATCTTATACATGTTACCTGCCGCAGGTGACTGAGCTGAAATTCTAGCAAACTAGCTGGAAACTTTCATACTGAAGTGAAACAACTCACTGTTGATAAAAAGTAAGTAGGCCAGTTTTTATATAACAAATACGAGCTTCTAAAATGTGTCATGTGGGGTTGGTACGCTATAGCGACTGTGCCTCCGGATCTAACAATACTGCCTCCCCCTCGTCGGTCTTTGTGAGAGAGAAAGAGAGAGAGAGACAGAGAGAGAGAGAGAGACTGAGAGAGAGAGAGAGACAGGGTGAGATATAGAGAGAGAGAGAGACAGAGAGAGAGAGAGACTGAGAGAGAGAGAGAGAGAGACAGAGTGAGAGATAGAGAGAGAGAGACAGAGAGAAAGAGAGAGAGAAAGAGAGAGAGAGAGAGACAGAGAGACACAGAGAGAGAGAGACATCAAGAGGGAGAGAGAGAGACAGAGAGAGAGACAGAGAGAGACAGAGAGAGACAGAGAGAGACAGAGAGAGAGACAGAGAGAGAGACAGAGAGAGAGAGCGAGAGGGAGAGAGAGAGACAGAGAGAGAGAGAGAGAGGGAGAGAGAGAGAGAGATTGGGAGAGAGAGAGAGAGAGAGAGTGGGAGAGAGACAGAGAGAGAGAGAGGGAGAGAGACAGAGAGAGAGACAGAGAGAGAGAGTGGGAGAGAGAGTGAGAGAGAGAGTGAGAGAGAGAGAGAGAGAGTGAGAGAGAGAGCGAGAGAGCGAAAGAGAGAGAGAGAGAGAGAGAGAGAGAGAGAGAGACTACAGCCACACTGAGAGACGGGCTTCATTCAGTCAGTTTGGCCGAGTTGTCTTTTTTGATTGCTTATTTTCTGTTTCACTTTGCTGTATTTTTCTCTTCTCAAGGAGAATATGTGAAGGAGAATAATATCTATATCATCTATCTATCTATCTATCTATCTATCTATCTATCTATCTATCTATCTATCTATCTATCTATCTATCTATCTATCTATCTATCTATCTATCTATCTATCTATCTATCTATCTATCTATCTATCTATCTATCTATCTATCTATCTATCTATCTATCTATCTATCTATCTATCTATCTATCCATCTATCTATCTCTCTGAACCTCTTTCTCTCTTTCAATCTCTCTCTCTCTGAACCGCTCTCTCTGAACCTCTTCCTCTGAATATGTCTCTGAATCTCTCTCTCTCTCTCTCTGAATCTCTCTCGCTCTCTCTCGCTCTCTCTCTCGCTCTCTCTCTCGCTCTCTCTGAATCTCTGATTGTTCGTTAGCGGTGTGTTAACTGTGTATTAGGAGTAATTGGATAGTCCTCAATGTGTGTGTGTGTGTAAGCATGGTGTTGTTGTTTGACTGCTTTCTGCCGAGGCCTGATGTTCTCATTAGATACTAATTGATCTTCTAGACATGCGTAAGCAGGTGTGCATGTGTGTGAGAGAGTGTGTGGTAGGCCTCTACGGTGCTACCCTGGGAGACTACCCTTCAGCTTTTGCAGTAGGTCTTCAGGAGCACAGGATTGGCCACCCCTGATCTAGGCAACAGTTTTAGTCAGGAGTCCCTATCAGAATCGGTCTCATGTGTTTTTAAGAGCCGTTCAGTGACCCTGATAGAAATGTGTTATGGTGTTCGACGTACCAGACAACAAGTTCACTGTCAAGTCACAAACTAAACCCATGATCCACAGATGGCCCAGAGTTCACTGGGGTTCTGGATCTGTGCTACATAACTTCATTTTCAATGTGAATGTGTGTAGCCCCGGGCCTCCTGTAACAGCAGCCACAGCACTGATTGCAGAGAGAACTGTGTGTCTGTTTGAGAGGGAGAGAGGGCAGTCAGCTGATGTTGGGTTGGTGTCTGGGCCCATGGGAAGACTGAGTGGGATCCTTCATTAGCACTGAGAGGTGTCTACAGCTCTGCCTGATTGAAATGAGAGGCCCACATTCCTGCCAGACTGAAACGAGAGAGAGAGAGAGAGAGAGAGAGAGAGAGAGAGAGGGTGAGAGAATGTATTTTTAAGAGTAAAAAAAACCAAGGTAAATTGACAGAAAACTGTGCACTACTTTCTCTCTAAGGACCTAGTAAATAGTTGCAGAGGAGAGGAGAAGAATGTGCCTATTTGAAAGCTAGAAAAAAAGTATATTAAATTCAAATCAATACCTCAATTCTCTACATACAATTGGAATTGACCATAACCCTGGTATGTGCCATAGGATGCCCTCCAGTGACCTCTGACCTCTACCTACAGTGCCTTCAGAAAGTATTCATACCCCTTGACTTATTACACATTTTGTTGTGTTACAGTCAGAATTCAAAAATGGATTAAATATATGTTTTCTTCTCAACCATCTACACACAATACCCCATAATGACAAAGTGAAAACATGTTTTAAGAATTTTTTTGCAGCATTTCATTTTCAATAAATATGTCATTTAAATAGTATTTAAAAAAGTATTTCTACCCCTGAGTCAATACATGTTAGCATCGTCTTTGGAAGCGATTGCAGCTGTGAGTATTTCTGTGTAAGTCTCTAAGAGCTTTCCACACCTGGATTGTGCTACATTTGCCCATTATTCTTTTCAAAATTCTTCAATCTTTGTCAAGTTGGTTATTGATCATTTCTAGACATCCATTTTCAGGTCTTGCCATAGATTTTCAAATAGATTTAAGTCAAAACTGTAACTCGTCAACTCAGGAACATTCACTGTCTTCTTGGTAAGCAACTCCAGTGTAGATTTGGCCTTGTGTTTTAGGTTATTGTCCTGCTGAAAAGTGAATTCATCTCCCAATGTCTGGTGGAAAGCAGACTGAACCAGGTTTTCCTCTACGATTTTGCCTGTGCTTAGCTCCATTCCGTTTGTTTTTTACCTGAACAATCCATACCCATAACACGATGCTTGAAAATATGGAGAGTGGTATTTAGTAAATGAATTGCATTGCCACATTTTTTTTTTGTTGCAGTATTACTTTAGTGCCTTGTTGCAAACATGATGTATGTTTAGAATATGTGTATTCTGAAACAGGCTTCCTTCTTTTCACCGTTAATTAGGTTAGTATTGTGATTGATCCATCCTCTGTATTCTCCTATCACAGCCATTAAACTCTGTAGCTGTTTTAAAGTCACCATTGGCCTCATGGTGAAATCCCAGAGAAGTTTCCTTCCACTCTTTGTATTTTTAGTGACTGGGAATATTGATACACATTTCAAAATGTAATGAATAACTTCACCATGCTCAAAGGTATATTTTGCAATTTTTTTTTTTTTACCCATCTACAGTGCCTTGCAAAAGTATTCATTCCCTTTGGCGTTTTTCCTATTTTGTTGCATTACAACGTGTAATTTTAATAACTCCACTATATAGAGGTGAAAGTAAGCACTTTAACTCCCCTATATACAGGGGCAACTTACCACCCTATCCCCATTCTATACAGGGGTAACTCACCACAACACTCTATACAGGGTAACTCACCACCCTAACAACTCTATACAGGGTAACTCACCACCCTAACCCCGCTCAATACAGGGGAAACTCACCACCCTAACCCCACTCTATACAGGGTAACTCACCACATCATTCTATACAGGGGAAACTCACCACCCCACTCTATACAGAGGTAACTCACCACCCCACTCTATCCAGGTGAAACTCACCACCCCACTATATACAGGGGTAATTCCCCACCCCTCCCTGTACATGGGAAACTCACCACATTAACTCCCCTATATACAGGGGTAACTCACCACATCATTCTATACAGGGGAAACTCACCACCCCACTCTATACAGAGGTAACTCACCACCCCACTCTATCCAGGTGAAACTCACCACCCCACTATATACAGGGGTAATTCCCCACCCCTCCCTGTACATGGGAAACTCACCACATTAACTCCCCTATACACAGGGGCAACTCACCACATCACTCTATACAGGGGAAACTCCCTACCCCACTCTATACAGGGGCAACTCACCACCCTAATCCCACTCTATACAGGGGAAACTCACCACCCTAACAACACTCTATACAGGGGAAACTCACCACCCTAACAACACTCTATACAGGGGTAACTCACCCCCCTAACTCCACTCTATACAGGGGAAACTCCCTACCCCACTCTATACAGGGGCAACTCGCCACATCATTCTATACAGGGTAAACTCCCTACCCTACTCTATACAGGGGCAACTCGCCACATCATTCTATACAGGGTAAACTCCCTACCCCACTCTATACAGGGGCAACTCACCACATCACTCTATACAGGGGAAACTCCTTACCCCACTCTATACAGGGGAAACTCACCACCCTAATCCCACTCTATACAGGGGAAACTCACCACCCTAACAACACTCTATACAGGGGAAACTCACCACCTTACCTCAGCTCAATACAGGGTGAAGTCGCCCCCCTGTCCCCACTTTATACAGGGGAAACTCAGAACCACCCTAACTCGGCTCTATACAGGGGAAAGTCGCCCCCCTGTCCCCACTCTAAACAGGGGAAACTCACCACCCTACCCCACTCTATACAGAGGAAACTCACCAACCTATCCCCACAATATACAGGGGAAACTCACCCCCCTAACCCCACTCTATACAAGGGTAACTCACCACCCTAACTCCAATCTATACAGGGGAAATTCACCACTCTCACCTAATGTACACAGGGGAAACTCAGACCCCACTATATACAGGGGCAACTCACCACCTCATTCTATAAAGGGGAAACTCACCACACCATAAACACTCTGTAGAGGGGCACCCCCCCCCCCCCCCTAACTACACTCTTTACAGTAGAAACTCACCCCCCAAACTCCACTCTTTACAGTGGAAACTCACCCCCCTAACTACACTCTTTACAGTGGAAACTCACCCCCCTAACAACACTCTACACAGGGGAAACTCACCCCCTAACTTCACTCTTTACAGGGGAAACTCACCCCCCAAACAACACTCTATACAGGGGAAACTCACCCCCCATAACTACACTCCTTACAGGGGAAACTCACCCCCCTAACTACAATCTTTACAGTGGAAACTCACCCCCAAACTCCACCCTTTACAGTGGAAACTCACCCCCCTAACTACACTCTTTACAGTGGAAACTCACCCCCCTAACAACACTCTACACAGGGGAAACTCACCCCCCAAACTCCACCCTTTACAGTGGAAATTCACCCCCCAAACTCCACCCTTTACAGTGGAAACTCACCCCCCTAACTACACTCCTTACAGGGGAAACTCACCCCCCGAACTACAATCTTTACAGTGGAAACTCACCACCCTAACAACACTCTATACAGGGGTAACTCACCACCCTAACCCCACACTACAGAGGGGAAACTCACCAAACCTAACCCCACTCTATACAGGGGTAACTCACCACTCCACTCTATACAGGGGTAACTCACCACCCTAACCCCACTCTATACAGGGGAAACTCACCAACCCTACTCCACTCTATACAGGGGACATTCTCCCCCTAACTCCAATCTATACAGGGAAAACGCATCACTCTCACCCACTGTACACTGGGGAAACTCAGAACCCCACTATACACAGGGGCAACTCACCACCTCACTCTATAAAGGGGAAACTCACCACCCTAACAACACTCTGTACAGGGGTAACTCACCACTCTCACCCACTGTACACAGGGGAAACTCAGCACCCCACTCCATGCAGGGGCAATTCACCACCCCACTCTGTACATTGGACACTCATCACATTAACTCCACTCTATACAGGGGTAAGGGGTAACTCACCTCCCTAACCCCACTCCATAAAGGGGTAACACACCACCCTCACCCCACTCTATACAGGTGAAACTCAGCACCCCACTCTATACAGCGGCAACTCACCACCTCACTATATACAGGGGAAACTCACCACCCTAACCCATCTCTATACAGGGGAATATCATCCCGTTTAAAGTCCCATCTTTTTCCATTTTATTGAGAAACATTCCATTGTTAGTTAATACTTCAATGTTTTTAAAATGAAATTAATTTTCTAAAAGTGTATGGTATAAATTCTAGTGATGTCTCTTTGAAATGACACCATTCTTGTTCATTTCAGCAGCATATTTCTCCTTGGCTTTTGATTCTTGAAGAGTAATGCCAGTCTTTCTTCTCCCATTAACCACCTCTGAACATGACTGATGATAATGACAGTGCTGGGACATGTTGTGACTGTGTGTACTGGCTTTTGTGGTTTCGTGTGTGCTTGTTTGTGTGTGTGTGTGTGTGTGTGTGTGTGTGTGTGTGTGTGTGTGTGTGTGTGTGTGTGTGTGTGTGTGTGTGTGTGTGTGTGTGTGTGTGTGTGTGTGTGTGTGTGTGCTTGTTTGCATGTTTGTGTGTGTGTGTACGTGTGTGTACGTGTGTGTTTGTTTGCATGTTTGTGTGTGCTTGTGTGTGTGTGTGTGTGTGTGTGTGTGTGTGTGTGTGTGTGTGTGTGTGTGTGTGTGTGTGTGTGTGTGTGTGTGTGTGTGTGTGTGTGTGTGTGTGTGTTCCGGAAAGCATGTGGAATCTTTTTCCAAGCCTGTCCCTGTGGAGTCAAATGTCAGGATGTAGAGCCAACAGTCTGATCCTGTGTTGACAGTAGCTGACACATCATTATTCAGGATTTCATGGGATTTCACATGTTGGTTTTGGACAAATCCATATTACCTTATACTGCCTTAATGTCAGAGAGAGCTTTCTTATTCCTCCACTCCCTTCCTTCATCTCCTCGCCCGTTGCTTAAAATAAGACATATTGTGTAAACACGATACAGTAGGTTTAATCAGAAGTGATCTGTCTCTCTCTAACCAGTGTACAGGCTGGGATAGTTACGTGTTTAGATAAGATGAAATTAGAAAACGTTATTGTCCATTAAGTTTACACAATGGAAATTTGTCTTTGGCGCTCTGGCTTGTTTCCCCATGCAGGCCACCCAGGAGCATAGATATCAACCCATGGGAAGATCTAACACAAGCTATTTACATCCAAGCCTTTCTCTATGGTCTGGTCTGTGAAAGGGGGTTTGAACAGTCCTATCTCTATGGTCTGGTCTGTGAAAGGGGGTTTGAACAGTCCTATCTCTATGGTCTGGTCTGTGAAAGGGGGTTTGAACAGTCCTTTCCCTATGGTCTGGTCTGTGAAAGGGGGTTTGAACAGTCCGATCTCTATGGTCTGGTCTGTGAAAGGGGGTTTGAACAGTCCGATCTCTATGGTCTGGTCTGTGAAAGGGGGTTTGAACAGTCCGATCTCTATGGTCTGGTCTGTGAAAGGGGGTTTGAACAGTCTTATCTCTATGGTCTGGTCTGTGAAAGGGGGTTTGAACAGTCCGATCTCTATGGTCTGGTCTGTGAAAGGGGGTTTGAACAGTCTTATCTCTATGGTCTGGTCTGTGAAAGGGGGTTTGAACAGTCCTATCTCTATGGTCTGGTCTGTGAAAGGGGGTTTGAACAGTCCTTTCTCTATCTGGTCTGTGAAAGGGGGTTAGGGTCAGTCCAAAATTGCTTTTTAATTCTGTCATGGAAATACATGTATTTCCTATATTCTAAGTCATTTACGGTTTCCATGCCTTTAGTTTTCCACGTGGACCAAGTTATCGATGCATTCTGAAAATCTATCCAAGTTATGTTTTATAGGACCTGTTCCAAATTATCACTTTTCTGCTCAACATAGCCACTTCATATGCGTACTCGCTCCGGAATGGGACAAAAATATTCTTTCTATGTATTATTCACTTAAGTTCAATTACATTTTTCTTAATATATAAGCATATACAGTGCCTTCATAAAGAATTCTCACCCCTTGACTTTTTCCACATTTTATTGTGTTACAAAGTGGGATTAAAATTGATTAAATTATAATTTTTTTGTCAAGGATCTACACAAAATATCTCTGAAATGTCAAAGTGGAAGAAAAATGTGAACTTTTGAGTCTTTCTGGGTAAGTCTCTAAGAGCTTTGCACACCTGGATTGTGCAACATTTGCCCATAATTATTTTCTAAATTCTTCAAGTTCTGTCAAATTAGTTATTGATCATTGCTAGACAATAATTTTCAGGTCTTGCCATAGATTTTCAAGTAGATTTAAGTCAAAACTGTAACTCGGCCACTCAGGATCCTTCACTGTCTTCTTGGTGAGCCTTTCCAGTGTATGTTTGGCCATGTGTTTTAGGTCATTGTCCTCCTGAAAGGTGAATTTATCTCCCAATGTCTGGTGGAAAGCAGATTAAACCTGGTTTTCTTCTAGAATTTTGCCGGTGCTTAGCTCCTTTCCATTTCTTTATTATCCAGAAAAACTCCCCAGTCCTTAATGATTACAAGCATACCCATAACATGATGCAGCCACCACTATGCTTGAAAATATGGAGAGTGGTACTCAGTAATGTGTTGTATTGGATTTGCCTCAAAGATAAAAGTGAATTGCTTTGCCAAGTTTTCTTTGCAGTGTTACTTTAGTGCTTTGTTGCAAACAGGATGCATGTGTTCTGTACAAGCTTATTTCTTTTCACTCTGTCAATTAGGGTAGTATTGTGGAGTAACTACAATGTTATTTATAAATCCTCCATTTTCTCCTATCACAGCCATTAAACTCTGTAACTGTTTTAAAGTCACCATTGGCCTCCTTGTGAAATCCCTGTGCGGTTTCCTTCCTCTCTGGCAACTGAGTTAGGAAGGACGCCTGTATCTTTGTAGTGACTGGGTGTATTGATACACCATCCAAATTAGTTATTTAATAACTTCCCCATGCTCAAAGTGATATTCACTCATCTACCAATAGGTGCCATTCTTTGCGAGGCATTGGAAAACCTCCCTGTTCTTTGTGGTGGAATCTGTGTTTCAAATTCACTGCTCGTCTGAGTGACCTTACAGATAATTGTATGTGTGGAGTATAGAGATGAGGTAGTCATTTAGAAATCATGGTAAACACTATTGCACACGGTGAGTCCATGCAACTTATTATGTGACTGGTTAAGAATTTTTACAGCTGAACTTATTTAGGCTTGCCATAACACAGTGGTTAAATACGTATTGACTCAAGACATTTCAACTCTTAGTTTTTTTATTCATTTGTAAACATTTAGAAAACCATAGTTCCACTTTGGCATTATGGGGTAGTGTTTAGACCAGTCACCCAACATCTGTAACAAAACAAAATGTTGAAAAAGTCAAGCTGTGTGAATACTTTCTGAAGGCGCTGTAAATCCACTTTGGCATTATGGGGTATTGTGGGTAGGCCAGTGAACAAAAAGCATTCCCTATTTAATCCATTTTCAATTCAGACTGTAACACAACAAAATGTGGAAAAAGCCAAGGGGCGTGAATACTTTCTGAAGGCGCTGTAATATAAAATAATGCCACGGGACTAATAAGCATATCTTGTCTGCTAAATGAACAAGCCTACAGCCTACGGCATGGAGCATAGCCAGATAACATACAGTATCTTGTCTGCTACATGAACAAGCCTACAGCCTACGGCATGGAGCATAGCCAGATAACATACAGTATCTAGTCTGCTACATGAACAAGCCTACAGCCTACGGCATGGAGCATAGCCAGATAACATACAGTATCTAGTCTGCTACATGAACAAGCCTACAGCCTACGGCATGGAGCATAGCCAGATAACATACAGTATCTAGTCTGCTACATGAACAAGCCTACAGCCTACGGCATGGAGCATAGCCAGATAACATACAGTATCTAGTCTGCTACATGAACAAGCCTACAGCCTACGGCATGGAGCATAGCCAGATAACATACAGTATCTAGTCTGCTACATGAACAAGCCTACAGCCTACGGCATGGAGCATAGCCAGATAACATACAGTATCTAGTCTGCTACATGAACAAGCCTACAGCCTACGGCATGGAGCATAGCCAGATAACATACAGTATCTAGTCTGCTAAATGAACAAGCCTAAAGCCTACGGCATGGAGCATAGCCAGATAACATACAGTATCTAGTCTGCTACATGAACAAGCCTACAGCCTACGGCATGGAGCATAGCCAGATAACATACAGTATCTAGTCTGCTACATGAACAAGCCTACAGCCTACGGCATGGAGCATAGCCAGATAACATACAGTATCTAGTCTGCTACATGAACAAGCCTACAGCCTACGGCATGGAGCATAGCCAGATAACATACAGTATCTAGTCTGCTACATGAACAAGCCTACAGCCTACGGCATGGAGCATAGCCAGATAACATACAGTATCTAGTCTGCTACATGAACAAGCCTACAGCCTACGGCATGGAGCATAGCCAGATAACATACAGTATCTAGTCTGCTACATGAACAAGCCTACAGCCTACGGCATGGAGCATAGCCAGATAACATACAGTATCTAGTCTGCTACATGAACAAGCCTACAGCCTACGGCATGGAGCATAGCCAGATAACATACAGTATCTAGTCTGCTACATGAACAAGCCTACAGCCTACGGCATGGAGCATAGCCAGATAACATACAGTATCTAGTCTGCTACATGAACAAGCCTACAGCCTACGGCATGGAGCATAGCCAGATAACATACAGTATCTAGTCTGCTACATGAACAAGCCTACAGCCTACGGCATGGAGCATAGCCAGATAACATACAGTATCTAGTCTGCTACATGAACAAGCCTACAGCCTACGGCATGGAGCATAGCCAGATAACATACAGTAGACCAACTCATGTTCTGAATTGTCCTCATATCATAATGTTTCTTTAGACCTGCCTAAAATAGATAATATGTTCATTGTGATGGTGTTCAATTCAATTGATTTATTAGACTTTTTAAATAAAAAATGGTCCAAAGGCATCAGCTGCTTTTTATGTGTCTTTGTAATACGTGGAGACCTAGAGATGCTAAACGTGTTTATGTTAATTAACGGTCAATTAACGTGAGACCGGCAGTCTTTCGCATAACAATAAAGTGTCTGACCAAATGTCATGTCCACCACAGCCCTATAGTATGCTTCAGTGTGTATGTGTTCTGTGTAGCGCTACTGCAACTCTGTATGTAGCTCCTTAATGAGAGCAGGTTGTTATTATGTTAGTAAAACTTTGTATCCCCCTAATATCCTCAGACAGACCAACAGTGTTCTGTCATATGTGTGACCCATCATCACCACACCAGGAGAGAACAGTTCTCCAGACTCACATACACACACAGACACACATGCTTACAAGCACACACACACACATGCTTACGCAACACACACACACACACACACACACACACACACACACACACACACACACACACACACACACACAAATTCCTATGCGCGCACACACACACACATGCACATGCTTACGTGCCCACACACACACACACACACACACACACACACACACACACACACACACACACACACACACACACACACACACACACACACACACACACATGCTTACGCACACACACACACACACACATGCTTACACGCACACACACACTCTCACACACACACACACACACACACACACACACACACACACACACACACACACACACACACACACACACACACACACACACACACACACACGGTAGGGGACGTAGCCCTGTGCCACCCCACTGTGTAGTGTTTTCACTTTGAACGAAGACAAGAGGGTTGAGCCCTGAGCCGCCTTGGGCTGGCCTTATGGCAATTACCTTGTTGCCATGGCCCCGGAGCTGGAGAGGATGCGAAAGTGACTTGCAAGCTAACGTTACAGCCAGGGTTGCCATATCCACGGTTTTCCAGAAAATGGGCTACTTTCAAAACGATGTTGTGGGTGAAAATGTATTGGTCGTGTTTTTGGGCTACTTCTAAGTTGCACTGGGGCCACCATGGCATTTCTCTTAAAAATAAATATAATTTTACTGTGACCTGCTACTGATGACTATCAGGCAGGCTGTTGCTAAGGTAGTTAGTTAGTTAGTTAGTGGTATGGAGATAGTGCTACAGCAGGCATTCGTGATGTGAGAACAACACATTAATTAACTAGCTAGCTACATACTTCTCGCTCGTAATTGTTGTTCTCCTCGTTCCTTGTATCCTGACCAATCCTACCAATCATTACCGGAGTGAACACAGCAAGGGAGAGAAACTGGTAAATAATCATCCAACATTTTCAGAGAGAGGGAGAGAGGATCGAACAATGTGCTTTCTCTCTGGGTATGTAGCCATGACTTGAAATGAAGGTTGTCCCGTCATCCCGGGGGACAATAAAAACAAATATGTCTAGGACAGTTCAAACTGACTCTGGGACAGTTTTGGGACAATAGATTTAAAATTCATACAAGTAATGTACAAATTATATATATTTTTTGGAATGCAGTTTCATGTGATAGAGATGAAAATATCCATTAGAAATGTAGAAAGAGGGGAGATCTCAAGATGCAACACATTTAAAAAAACGTTTTAATTGTTTTTATCCCAATGTATATTTTTTTATAAATGTATATATACAAAAATATTATATATTTTACTTTATTATTTTCCCCTAACCCTTCCACCCATCCCTTAATTGGAGTAAACTAATGGACAACAACACTTAGTGTTTTACTTCCAGCTTATACATACTTAAATTCATTTTACGGATACAGAATATTTTACATTAGTTATCTTTTGTTTGTTTTTAGCCCCATCCTTCAGCTCCCCTCAACCCCTCCTATCTATCTCTGAAGAACAAGCAGTTCTGACTTTTATTTGCCATATTTTCTTCAACTGTGCCGTGGTGTTTCACTAAAGTTCTGAGCCTTTCAATTCTCGTAGTTTCTACAGATTGTAAATTCAAGATAAACATTTTGTTAAGAGTATTATTATGTTATTGATTAATTGACTATGACTTTTCAGATCACCAGCAGTGCTATTTGCAGAGTTAATTCCAGGTAAATGTTGCAATTCTTCAGCCAATCCTTGAACCTGCGACCAAAAACAAGCTACATATGAACAGTACCAAAACAGATTAGCTTGGCACACCTGTATTTGGGGAGTTACTCCCATTCCTCTTTGCAGATCCTCTCAAGCTCTGTCAGGTCTAAATCGTATGTCTCTTCGCAGCAAAATCTGCATTCAGAAGGTATTCAGATGCTTTGATTTTTTCCACATTTTCTTAAGTTACCGCCTTATTCTAAAATGGAATAAATAGTTTTTCCCCTCATCAATCTACACACAATACCTCATAATGACAAAACAAAAACAGGTATTTAGACATTTTTGCAAATTTATTACAAAAAAAATGAAATATCACAATTACATAAGTATTCAGACCCTTTACTCAGTACTTTGTTGGAGCATCTTTGGCAGCAATTAAAGCCTCGAGTCTTCTTGGGTATGACGCAACAAGCTTGGCACACCTGTAATTGGGGAGTTACTCCCATTCTTCTTAGCAGATCCTCTCAAGCTCTGTCAGGTTGGATGGGGAGCATCGCTGCACAGCTATTTTCAGGTATTTCCAGAGATGCTCGATCGGGTTCAAGTACGGGCTCTGGCTGGGCCTCTCAAGGACATTCAGAGACTTGTCCCGAAGCCACTCCTGCATTGTCTTGGCTGTGTGCTTAGGGTCATTGTCCTGTTGGAAGGTGAACCTTCGCCCCAGTCTGAGGTCCTGAGTGCTCTGGAGCAGGTTTTCATCAAGGATCTCTATGTACTTCATCTTTCCCTCGATCCTGACTAGTCTCCCAGTCCCTGCCGCTGAAAAACATCCCCACAGCATGATGCTGCCACCACCATGCTTCACCGTAGGGATGGTGCCAGGTTTCCTCCAGATGTGATGCTTGGCATTCGGGCAAAAGAGTTCCATCTTGGTTTCATCAGACCAGAGAATCTTGTTTCTCATTGTCTGAGAGTCTTTAGGTGCCTTTTGCCAAACTTCGAGAGGGCTGTCATGTGCCCTTCTGTCTGGCCACTTTACCATAAAGGCCTGATTGGTGGAGTACTGCAGAGATGGTTGTCCTTCAGGAAGACTCTCCCATCTCCACAGAGGAACTCTGGAGCTCTGTCAGAGTGACCATCGGGTTCTTGGTCACCTTCTCCCCCGATTGCTCAGTTTGGCCAGGCGGCCAGCTCTATGAAGAGTCTTTGTGGTTCCAAATGTCTCCATTTAAGAATGATGGAGGCCACTGTGTTCATGGGTACCTTCAACGCTGCAAAAAAAGTTGCTACCCTTACCCAGATCTGTGCCTTGAAACAATCCTGTTTCGGACCTCTACGTACAATTCCTTTGACATCAAGGCTTGGTTATTGCTCTGACAGGTACTATCAACTGTTGGACCTAATATAGACAGGTGTGTGCCTTTCCAAATCATGTCCAAAAATAATAGCTAAAGTTAGTGAGCTAGCTAGGTAGCTAATGTTAGTCAACTTTTGGCTAGCTCATGGTACAATGGTACATCATCAAATTGACTTCTGTTGAAACAGGACAAAACAAAACATTTACATACACACAAGAGTTGTTAGAAACTGCTACCTGACAGATAGCTAGAGGCTAGCTAGAGTTGAACTGGCTGTGGTAGCTACTAGCTAGCTATCTAGCTGATAGTAGTTCATTCACTTCAGTGGAAAGGGGATGAAACATTAGATAACATAACATGTCAGCTACACTACTAGCTCAGCACTGGGAATAAATATTTTTTTCTGACAAACAGCATTTACCTTGCAAACTAGATCAGTCAACTAAAGAGTAACATGTTTCTGCTCTACTTGCTTTTACAACGGAGGAAAAGCGCAACACAGACAGAAATCAGCTGCCTCATTTCTCCCAGGCTGTTCCTATACACTAGATTTTTATAACCAGTCAGCCTTACCGCACACTCTTTGGTGTCCGTGTGGTCCTACATCCAGCTGTCTAAAACCGTGAAACAGCCTACCCGGGCGTCTGCATGGTCCTAAAGCACACTGGTCCCATGTTTTGTATCACAGTGCAGTAATAAAACTGGTGGGGGCAAAAATGCAATTTTAGAAGGTGGCGGGGGGTTTATGTCCCCCCCCCCGCCCCCAGTGAAAGTTGCACCCCTGGTTTTCACACAGTGCCAACAACCCCCACAGGCTCAGACTTGTCCCTCCTGTCCCACTACCAACCAATCAAGAGTTTCTTCAGGAACATCAATGCAAAGTGCTTGATAAGAAACAGAATGAAAGTATTTTCCCTTTTCCTGATGAAACGTGAGAAATTAACATACAATTACATTGAGTTTGAATCAATTCTATGAAAACTTGCTGACAAGTATTTTTTTTACGATCATACAGTATTCATATATATTTTTTAAATGAATTATTCAAGTCGAATCCCAAGTAGAACGGGTTAAGTCTCGAGTCAAGTTTCAAGTAGAACAGGTCGAGTCTCAAGTCGAGTCCCAAGAAGAACGGGTCAAGTCTTGAGTCAAGTGAAAGTCATGCATTATAAGAGCAAGTCAAGTCGAGATACAAGTTTATTTCTTCAGTCAAGTCACAGAGACTCTGTGCCACAAAATGAGTGACAGAACTTTACAAATCCTGGCCAAATAATTTCAAGTCATCGGTCTCAAGTCAAAGTCAAAGCCGAGTCATGAGTCTTGAGGCTCCAAGCCTAAGTTACATGATGCTATTGTTAGATTCCTTTGAGTACGAAACAGTCTGAATACAGAAGATGCTAGCTAGCTATCTAAGTAGCCGTGTTAGCTAGCTAGCTAAGTAGCCGTGTTAGTTAGCTTGAACATTGAACACACAAAGGTTACCAGCTAACGTAGCTAGCAGGCTAAAAACGGAACTCTTCTCTCTTCTCTCATCTCTCCACTTCTCCCCTCTCCTTTTCATATTTTGGATGAACTGGCTTGTGCCTTGACAATCTGCTTAAAATGTCACCCAGGTAGCCACACAAACACACACACACACACACGCACACACACACACACACACACTGATGAGTCATTGAATATAAATCACAGTCAAACAATGACACAGCCAGCACACACACACACACCTCATCCCTCCCACATATTACACATAATATACCACTCCTCTTGCCCCGTGCCCAAAGAGCCTAGTACCTCCCCCTGGTCACCTTGTCCAGGTCACGTACACACACACACAGAAGTTACCTGTGTCTGAGTTCCAATGTACTCGCTGCTCCCATCTGGTTGACTGTGACCACACCCCCGACCTGCCAGTCATACACACCCAGGTATGTCAGAAATGCAACAAGTGTCTTTTCCTGCTGCGGTGCGGTGCGGTGTGGTGTGTGTGTGTGTGTGTGTGTGTGTATGTGTGTGTGTGTGTGTGTGTGTGTGTGTGTGTGTGTGTGTGTGTGTGTGTGTGTGTGTGTGTGTGTGTGTGTGTGTGTGTGTGTGTGTGTGTGTGTGTGTGTGTGTGTGTGTGTGTGTGTGTGTGTGTGTGTGTGTGTGTGTGTGTGTGTGTGTTGGTGTGTGTGCATGTCTGTGGTTGGTTAAAGCAGAGGTGTATGTCTGATGTTCTACTAACCAATGTGTTTGTTTCTAGTGGACTGGATTTAGCTAGTGGACTGGATCTAGCTAGTGTACTGGATTTAGCTAGTGGACTGGATCGATCTAGCGAAGTGTGGACTGGATGCTGTTCTGGAATGTTGAATTCTATATTCTATAGTCAGTGTTCTCTCTCACACACCTCAATCAGGTTTGTGATTACTCACATCTCACACCATGATGACTGACAACCTGGCTATGTGTGTGTGGAGGATGAGAGAGAGAGAGAGAGAGAGAGAGAGAGAGAGAGAGAGAGAGAGAGAGAGAGAGAGAGAGAGAGAGAGAGAGAGAGAGAGAGAGAGAGAGAGAGAGAGAGAGAGAGAGAGAGAGAGAGAGAGAGAGAGAGAGAGAGAGAGACATCTACATGTATTCCTGTCCCTGAAGTTGTTAATGAACCCTGTCAGCAGTAGGAAAGCATCACCAGGGTCAGTCCTAGGAAATGGCTGTCTGTTTCTTTAAGACTAGTGAGCCGGTTGAGGAATGCTACAGCTCCCTTCTGACTTCAGTGCCCATACCTCACCTTCCACTGCAACCTATGCAGTCTCCTTTCTCCTGAAGTGTGTACTCTTTCACTAATTCCCACAAATCTAAAAGCATTGAGTTGGTGGAAAACATAGACTAGTGGGAGTTTCCACCATATTTCTTGTACCGGCCATTTCCTTTTAATTCATTGAAGGGAAGTGAACAAGAGCACACTTTAGGAGGAAGGATAGATAATTGGGCCACAGACAAGGACTGTTGTCCAAGGAATCATCAGAACATGCTGCTGGACTCCTCCAGAAATGGTTCAATGTTAAGTTGAGAGTATTGCCTTCGTCCAGCTCGGTGTCAAAGCCCCACTATTTAGCCAGCTAATGGTCAGTATACTTAATCTCACACATTTTTAGAGGTAGCACTTGAATGCAGGGGAATACAGGTGGTCAGGGAGAGAGAAGGGGTTTAGTGATGGGAAGAGATGGGGAAGAGAAGGGTGTTAGTGAGGGGAGGAGATGGGTGAGAGGGGGAGTGAGGGGTAGAGAGGGAGAGAGGGGGTTAGTGAGGGGGGGAGATGGGGGAGAGGGGGAGTGAGGGGTAGAGGGGGAGAGAGGGGGTTAGAGAGGGGAGGAGATGGGGGAGAAGGGGAGTGAAGGGTAGAGGGGGAGAGAGGGGGGTTAGTGAGGGGAGGAGATGGGGGAGAGGGGGTGTGAGGGGAGGAGATGGGGGAGTGAGGGCAAGAGGGGTGGTAGTGAGGAGAGGAGATGGGGGAGTGAGGGCGAGAGGGGGTTAGTGAGGGGAGGACATGGGGAGAGAGGGGGAGTGAGGTGGAGAGAGGGGGTTAGTGAGAGGGGAGGAGATGGGGGAGTGAGGGCGAGAGGGGCGGTAGTGAGGGGAGGAAATGGGAAGAGGGGGGTTAGTGAGGGGAGGAGATGGGGGAGTGTGGGCGAGAGGGGGTTAGTGAGGGGAGGAGATGGGGAGAGAGGGTGTTATTGAGAACCTGCCTAGGGTAGCAAAATTCTTGTAACTTCCCTAAAAGTCCCAGATTTACAGAAATTCGCTTTGGAGAATTGTGGAATTACTGCTTATTCTCACTTTATTTCCATGAATCTTCCAAGCAGGTTTTCAGGACAACCAGCTAAATTTATAAACATTTTTCAATCCTATTCTTGCCATAACTGTCATCAAATCAAACCAAGCAATTTGTATAGCACATTTAAGGCATAAATGCAAAGCAATGTGTTTCACAGGAAAAAATATACATAAAAAAACTTTGAAATGAAAAACTTAAATATTTACTACACAACAAACAAAGAGGATAAAAACAACAGAATAACAAATAAAACCTGAAAGATTAAAAAAGCGAAATAAAAAAAGGTGTGTTTTATGATCTTTTTTTAGGTTCTCTGGTAGGCTATTCCAGAGGCTGGGGGCATAGTAACTAAAGGCTGCCTCTCCATGCCTCTTGGTTCTAGGCTTTGGGATAGTTAAAAGGGCAGAGGACCTGAGGGACCTACTGGGTACATAACTTAAAAGCATGTCTGACATGTATTGGGGTGCAAAATTGGGGATTTTAAAACCAATAGAAGAATCTTAAAATTAATTCTAAATCCCACAAGCAGCCAGGGCAGAGACTTTAAAACCAGTGTAATGTGTTCTCTCCGTCTGATCATGGTCAGTACTCGTGCTGCAGCATTCTGTATGTTTTGCAGTTGACCAATGGCTTTCTTGGGTAGACCAGACAGGAGAGCATTACAGTAGTCAAGCCTGCTTGTAATAAAAGCGTGGATGAGTCTCTCTGTATCAGCCTGAGATAGAAAGGGCCATAACTTTGGCAGTGTTCCTCAGCTGGTAGAAAGCTATTTGGTCACATTCTTAATGTGTGATTTGTCATGATTTAGCATGGGGAAGTTGTAAACCATCCCAGTTGTCACGACTTCCGCCAAAGTTGGTCCCTCTCCTTGTTCGGGCGGCGTTCGGCGGTCGACGTCATCAGTCTTCTAGCCATCGTTGATCCACCTTTCATTTTCCATTGGTTTTGTCTTTGTTTTCTACACACCTGGTTTTCCTTCCCCAATTACATATTCATGTATTTAACCCTCTGTTTCCCCCATGTATTTTGTGCGTGATTGTTTTTATGTTCATGTCGGTTCATGATGGCTGGTTTGTTGACGGGTGTTGTTTTCAACCATGTGTAATATTTACCGTTTGTATTTGGTCTAGTGTATTTGTTACCTTTATGAGTAAAGTGCGTTGTTCACTCATCTCTGCTCTCCTGCGCCTGACTTCATGCACCAGCTACACCCACCTTCTGACTCAAGTATTTAAATCACTAATACAGTCTAATACTAACTAATAACCTCTGGTGATACAGAAATATAAAGTTGTGTATTGTTTGCTTAGCAGTGAAAATCAATGCCCGTGCTTTCTGATAACACTGCCAAAGGGTAACGCATATAATCTGAACAGTACCGGACCCCAAATCGAACATTGGGGACCGCCACGTGATATCTATTTTCACTGAGTTATGTTCACCAACGTTGACAGAAAACTCTCAACCAGTTAAATAGGTTCTAAACCAATTTAGAACTGGAATGGAGAGGCCAAACCACCTCTCCAGTCGGTCCAGAAAAACGTCATAGTAAACAGTGTCAAATGCAGCACTTAAATCCAAGAGTACACGGACAGAGAGCTGCTTGGCATCTGTGTTGGCTCTAAGATCATTTACCACTTTAACTAAGGCTGTCTGTGCTGTGGTGGGCACGGAAAACAAGATTATATTTTTTGGGGGAGGAAGTAATTTACTGGGTAAATGACCATCCAATAAATTACTGGGAGTTTATATATGGAGTGTGCAACTGTCTTTATTTTTTATAGTTGATAGTTTTTTCGCCGTTAGTCAGCACCTCCACACAAAATAGTTTTTCTGGGTGTGCGCCAGCTCATGTTTTTTTATTCTTGGAGTCTTTGTCAACAATATTAAAATCGCCCAACACAATGATCTGATCACAGTTCTCAAGGACAATAGACAATAGTTAAGAGAAACCAGTAAAGAAAGTGGGGCAGTGCTTTGGTGGGCTATACAGGGTTATGGCCAGAACTGGTGGTTGACATTTAAACAGTACAGCATGATGCTCAAAAGACCCAAAGTTGCAAAATGAAATGTCCTTACAGCTGAGAGCATTAGTAAAAACAGAGGCTGTCCCCCCACCCTTTTCCCCTTTTCTGAAAGAGTATGAAAAGCTGTAGTCTGTGGGGGGAGGCTTCAATAAGAGCAGAATTACAGTCTGAAGACAGCCATGTTTCTGTGAGAGACATGTACCAGTGATTGCTCTAACATTTAAAAGCAACATATTCAATGACTGTGGGCCACTCTGCCCCTGGGGCATCTGCCTCGAGGTAACCAATGGATTATTAACAACCAAATTATTAACATCACAACCACATTCTCTGACAGTCTCCAATCTATCAGAATGGTAGGATATGACAGTTTGTATAAACTCACTAGAATGCAGAGTTAGAGGAACATAAATTGGGTTACTCACAATAACCATAGTGCCAATTTCTACGGGAGTTGATATACATTCCAAGTCCTCTGTTGCTTATTCGGACAGGAAGGACTGGAGCCCTACTAGACCCTGCACCCACAGCAAAAAAACGTATCATAAAAGGAGACAGTCGGCTGAAATGTTCCGAACCCTTTCGATAGCACGGGAGGGGCCCACAGATAATTATTATCTTCCCTGTGCTAGTGAGGGTGTTTAAAAAGAAATTGTAGTCCTCCCTCAGTTCCACAGATGACAATAGACCTTGATCGGTCCACAGTTCTCAAGGACAATAGACAATAGTTAAGAGAAACCAGTAAAGAAAGTGGGGCAGTGCTTTGGTGGGCTATACAGGGTTATGGCCAGAACTGGTGGTTGACATTTAAACAGTACAGCATGATGCTCAAAAGACCCAAAGTTGCAAAATGAAATGTCCTTACAGCTGAGAGCATTAGTAAAAACAGAGGCTGTCCCCCCACCCTTTTCCCCTTTTCTGAAAGAGTATGAAAAGCTGTAGTCTGTGGGGGGAGGCTTCAATAAGAGCAGAATTACAGTCTGAAGACAGCCATGTTTCTGTGAGAGACATGTACCAGTGATTGCTCTAACATTTAAAAGCAACATATTCAATGACTGTGGGCCACTCTGCCCCTGGGGCATCTGCCTCGAGGTAACCAATGGATTATTAACAACCAAATTATTAACATCACAACCACATTCTCTGACAGTCTCCAATCTATCAGAATGGTAGGATATGACAGTTTGTATAAACTCACTAGAATGCAGAGTTAGAGGAACATAAATTGGGTTACTCACAATAACCATAGTGCCAATTTCTACGGGAGTTGATATACATTCCAAGTCCTCTGTTGCTTATTCGGACAGGAAGGACTGGAGCCCTACTAGACCCTGCACCCACAGCAAAAAAACGTATCATAAAAGGAGACAGTCGGCTGAAATGTTCCGAACCCTTTCGATAGCACGGGAGGGGCCCACAGATAATTATTATCTTCCCTGTGCTAGTGAGGGTGTTTAAAAATAAATTGTAGTCCTCCCTCAGTTCCACAGATGACAATAGACCTTGATCGGTCCACAGACCGTAGACAGGCCAAAATCTCTGACCATCAACCTGTTGACAATGATGGTGCTTGTAATGGAATCTGATGAGGAAGGAAGAAGGTGAGTGGGGATCGAGACTTTGACTCAGGCCTGACTCTTTGCACCAGCAGCAGCGGATGGTGTCAGAAATCCCCGGAATGTTGGAAGATGGACCGAGACCCTTCTGCCTTGAGTCAGAGACCTGCTGAACTGTGGTGGCTAGACTGCCTCCCCAATCTCCTACGCTTTCGATTGTCCAGTCTCCCACGGGCTGCAGAGCTGTCCTTAACATCTGTCTGTTGGATTGGGACAAATCAATGCCGCCCCGACTCATCGACACCATTGCTATAGGAGGCATTTATAACTGAGAAATGGTTTGCCTGGGCTACATTATTATACTTTTATTTCAACAAAGAACACAGACTGAGACCAAGGTCTCTTTTACAGCTGGACCCTGCGTATACATGTTTACACATACAGTTTAGGTACAATGATAAAAAAATTATACAAGACAAACAAAACGATCACAGATAACACAAAAAAAATACAGCAGCAGATTTTTACATTTACACATAGGTTATTAACAGCACAATAACTTGCATTACCTGTCACGCCCTGACCATAGAGAGCCCTTGTTTCTCTATGGTGTAGTAGGTCAGGGCGTGACTGGGGCGTATTCTAGGTTATTATTTCTATGTGGGGTTCTAGTTTATTATTTCTATGTTGGTGATTTGTATGATTCCCAATTAGAGGCAGCTGGGAATCGTTGTCTCTAATTGGGGATCATATTTAGGTAGCATTCAGTCTGGAACCTCCTGAGACGGTCCCCAGTCCAGAACCTCCTGAGACGGTCCACAGTCCGGAACCTCCTGAGACGGTCCACGGTCCGGAACCTCCTACGACGGTCCACGTCCGGAACCTCCTGCGACAGTCAACGGTTTGGAGCTTCTAGACATGGCGTCCAGTCCCGCTCTATGGCGGGAGCCTTCCTCAGCGCCGGTGCCCAGTCCAGGCACGGCGTCCAGTCCAGCTCCAAGGCCGGAGCCCTCCTCTACGCCGGTGTCCAGTCCAAACACGGCGTCCAGTCCTGCTCCATGGCTGGAGTCTTCTTCTGCGCCGGTGCTCAGTCCAGATACGGCGTCCAGTCCCGCTCCATGGCAGGAGCCTTCCTCTGCACCGATGTCCAGGCCAGGGCTGGTGGATCCGCGAGCTGAGCGGGTTCTTCATCCCGCACCAGAGCTGCCACTGACACTAATCACCCCCCTACCCTCCCCATTTGGTTTCAGGTTTTGCGGTCGGAGTCCGCACCTTTGGGGGGGGGGGGGGGGGGGGGGGTACTGTCACGCCCTGACCATAGAGAGCCCTTGTTTCTCTATGGTGTAGTAGGTCAGGGCATGACTGGGGGGTATTCTAGTTTAATATTTCTATGTTGGTGATTTGTATGATTCCCAATTAGAGGCAGCTGGGAATCGTTGTCTCTAATTGGGGATCATATTTACAGTAGGTAGCATTTTTCCCACCTGTGTTTGTGGGATATTGTTTTGTGTTTGTGCACCACTTAGTCACGTTTCGTTGTTTCTTTATTTGTTTTGTTCAAAGTTTCACTATAATAAATCATGTGGAACTCAACATCCGCTGCGCCTTGGTCCAATCATTACGATGACTGTGACATTACCCGAAACAGTTACAAGCAATATAAAAATCCTCCAATAAATGTTTAAAATGGGCAAGGTGGACAAGAGTCTCAAGTTTAAGTTTAGTCTGCAGGCTATTCCATAGGCAAGGAGCTTAACAGGAAAAGGCAGCCATACCCAACTCTGTGGAAATCGCTTGGGCCTCAAGTGTAATCCATGCTTGAGACCTGGTTTTAGGAATTATAATTCTAATGTTGATGACTGATGATAAATAAGAAGGTAGCTTATTCAGAAGTGCTTTATTGACAAACACGAGAGCATGTTGTTCTCGTCTCACGGGCAGCGAAGTCCAACCCACATTTTGATATAAAACACAGTGATGAGTTCTGTAGCTAGCACCAGTAATAAAGTGCGCAATGATAAGTAGCATCCAGAGATTTAAGTGTGGATGCTGTAGCATGCATGCTTTTTGAATCTATTAAAAATCATAAAATGTGTTTTCTTTGCATTTATAGCAAGTTCAGCTGTATAAAAGACCCTTGTAATATCTTAAACAGGTGGGCTAGCACTGCTTGCGTTAGCCTGCTCAATTTTCACGACGGCTAGCAGCTAACTGCTACTTAACAGGAATCCGGATCACAAATTTGCAGTCCCAGCCGTAAAGGCTAACCGCATTGAGGAATCCGTAGCAGTAAAAACTTTAGCTACGATGAAAAAACTATTAAATGAAAACGATTTCATGAAAACCACAAATTGAGATTAGACAGTAAGTACACTGTTCTGTTGCTCACTCTGATGACATCTTGGTCAGTTCTCTGGACCTCCAACGCCCACATCTGGTCTCTCATTTAAGGATTCACCAGACCCAACCCTGCTTGGCTTCTGAGGCTTCACCAGACTGAAACCCTGCTTAGCTTCTGAGGCTTCACCAGACTGAAAGCCTGCTTAGCTTCTGAGGCTTCACCAGACTGAAACCCTGCTTAGCTTCTGAGGCTTCACCAGACTGAAACCCTGCTTAGCTTCTGAGGCTTCACCAGACTCAACCCTGCTTGGCTTCTGAGGCTTCACCAGACTCAACCCTGCTTGGCTTCTGAGGCTTCACCAGACTGAAACCCTGCTTGGCTTCTGAGGCTTCACCAGACTGAAACCCTGCTTAGCTTCTGAGGCTTCAACAGACCCAACCCTGCTTAGCTTCAGATGCGAACGAGCAGTGGGGTTTAGGGTGCTATGGCTGCTGGCTGCTACCAGGGCTGACATGGTAATAGTGTTTAATAGTGTTCATTTCCCTGCTATGGTCTGCCCTGCCCTCTCCCTGTGACAGGCTGATGTCTGCGTGTGTGTGTGTGTGTGTGTGTGTGTGTGTGTGTGTGTGTGTGTGTGTGTGTGTGTGTGTGTGTGTGTGTGTGTGTGTGTGTGTGTGTGTGTGTGTGTGTGTGTGTGTGTGTGTGTGTGTGTGTGTGTTAGCGTTGGCACAAACCCAGCCCCACCGTCAGACCAGCTCTGCTGCAGTTTTGGCACTGCAGCTTGTGGGAGTTCCCTTCAGTGACAGAGCGTGCTCACACACACACACACACACACACACACACACACACACACACACACACACACACACACACACACACACACACACACACACACACACACACACACACACACACACACACACACACACACACACACACAGAGAGAGGCAACATGAGCCGATGTTGATAGCCAGGAATCAGCCCACGCTGTAGACATAGACAGTTTCTAGTGTGATCAGGTGCCTTCGCATCCCATCAGTATCTATGGAAACATCACATCTACATGTGTGTGTGTTCCTGGATACTTTCCCTGAGATGTGATGGTATAGTGTAAAGGCCAGCGGTGGGCAACTCTAATGCTCTGTATTCATGAAATGTATAAAAGTCAGATTTTGTGATCAGAAGATTAAAACAGTAGAGAATCAGGGAACAGGAAGTGTCAACTGTCAATGTATGAGAGGGCCTGTCGAGACTTCACCACCCAGGTTAACGGTTCATACTTCTCTTAGGCCTCGTTCACATATTTGTTTACATTTAAGTTAATTAGCAGACATTCTTATGCAGAGTGACTTAGAGGAGCAATTAGGGTTATGTGCCTTACTCAAGGGCATATCGACAGACTTTTCAACGAGTCGTTTCTCTCCCACTCAGTCCCCCTCTCTTTCCCTCTCTCTTCTCTCGTTCTTGGCAGGCCTCCTTCCCTCACACGCGATGCCCTTTGATGTGTCAGACACTGTGTATGTGCATGTGTGACAGGTTATATTGTAGAAAGGGTTTGGGGTGTGAGAGGATAATTGTATGTTTGTATTGAAGTCTGAGTGTTTTCTGATTGTTACCAGCGTGCCTGGGCGCATAGCTTAACACAGCCTCCTTCTCCACCCCTTTGTCAATCCGTCAGTAAATCACAAATAGGAGAAAGTGTCACCGGACAGAGAGAGAGACTTGACTCTCGAAGTTTTTTATTGAGCCATCTTCACTAACACCACAGTCCCCCTGTAAACCCATAAAAAGAGAAAGGGAAAGAGGGAAAAACGGAAGTGGAAAAGGAGGGAAGGAAGGAAAGCGGGAAGATAGGAGGGAAAGAGGGAAGATAGGAAGGAAGGAAGAAGGAAGGAAGAAGGAAGGAGGTAAAGAGAGAAGGAGGGATAGAAGGAAAGAGGGAAGGAAGGAAGGAGGTAAAGAGAGAAGGAGGGATAGAAGGAAAGCGGGAAAGAGGGAAGGAAGGAAGGAAGTAGGGAATGTGAGAAAGAGGAAAGGAAGGAGGGAAAGATGGAAGGAAGGAAAAAGGAAGGAAGGCGGGAAAGAAGGAAGGAGGGATGAGGGAAGGAAGGAGAGGGGAAGAGGGAAGGAAGGATGGAAGGAGGGAAGGAAGAGGGTAAGATGGAAAGAAGGAAGTAAGGAGGGAGAGGGAAGGAGGGAAAGAGGGAAAGAGGGAAAGAAGTAAGGAGGGAGAGGTAAGGAGGGAAAGAGGGAAAGAGGGAAAGAAGTAAGGAGGGAGAGGTAAGGAGGGAAAGAGGGAAAGAGGGAAAGAAGTAAGGAGGGAGAGGTAAGGAGGGAAAGAGGAGTAGTAAGGTAAAGGATACATCCTGGAGAGAGGAAGAGTAGCAGTATATTCCTCCTGATGAGTCATAGAGTGCTACGGTATGTGTGGTCTGTTGCTACGGTATGTGTGGTCTGTTGCTACTGTATGTGGGGTCTGTTGCTACTGTATGTGGGGTCTGTTGCTACGGTATGTGGGGTCTGTTGCTACGGTATGTGGGGTCTGTTGCTATGGTATGTGTGGTCTGTTGCTACGGTATGTGTGGTCTGTTGCTATGGTATGTGTGGTCTGTTGCTACGGTATGTGTGGTCTGTTGCTACGGTATGTGTGGTCTGTTGCAACGGTATGTGTGGTCTGTTGCTACGGTATGTGTGGTCTGTTGCTACGGTATGTGTGGTCTGTTGCTACGGTATGTGTGGTCTGTTGCTACGGTATGTGTGGTCTGTTGCTACGGTATGTGTGGTCTGTTGCTATACGGTATGTGGGGTCTGTTGCTACGGTATGTGTGGTCTGTTGCTACGGTATGTGTGGTCTGTTGCTACTGTATGTGGGGTCTGTTGCTATGGTATGTGTGGTCTGTTGCTACGGTATGTGTGGTCTGTTGCTACGGTATGTGTGTTCTGTTGCTACGGTATGTGTGGTCTGTTGCTACTGTATGTGGGGTCTGTTGCTATGGTATGTGTGGTCTGTTGCTACGGTATGTGTGGTCTGTTGCTACGGTATGTGTGTTCTGTTGCTACGGTATGTGTGGTCTGTTGCTACGGTATGTGGGGTCTGTTGCTACTGTATGTGTGGTCTGTTTCTACGGTATGTGTGGTCTGTTGCTACGGTATGTGTGGTCTTTTGCTACGGTATGTGTGGTCTGTTGCTACGGTATGTGTGGTCTGTTGCTATACGGTATGTGTGGTCTGTTGCTACTGTATGTGTGGTCTGTTGCTACTGTATGTGGGGTCTGTTGCTACGGTATGTGTGGTCTGTTGCTATACGGTATGTGGGGTCTGTTGCTATACGGTATGTGGGGTCTGTTGCTACGGTATGTGTGGTCTGTTGCTATACGGTATGTGGGGTCTGTTGCTACGGTATGTGTGGTCTGTTGCTATACGGTATGTGGGGTCTGTTGCTACGGTATGTGTGGTCTGTTGCTATACAGTATGTGGGGTCTGTTGCTACGGTATGTGTGGTCTGTTGCTACGGTATGTGTGGTCTGTTGCTATACGGTATGTGTGGTCTGTTGCTATACGGTATGTGGGGTCTGTTGCTACGGTATGTGGGGTCTGTTGCTACGGTATGTGTGGTCTGTTGCTACGGTATGTGTGGTCTGTTGCTATACGGTATGTGGGGTCTGTTGCTACAGTATGTGTGGTCTGTTGCTATACGGTATGTGTGGTCTGTTGCTATACGGTATGTGGGGTCTGTTGCTACAGTATGTGTGGTCTGTTGCTATACGGTATGTGTGGTCTGTTGCTATACGGTATGTGGGGTCTGTTGCTACAGTATGTGTGGTCTGTTGCTATACGGTATGTGGGGTCTGTTGCTACGGTATGTGTGGTCTGTTGCTACGGTATGTGTGGTCTGTTGCTATACGGTATGTGTGGTCTGTTGCTATACGGTATGTGGGGTCTGTTGCTACAGTATGTGTGGTCTGTTGCTATACGGTATGTGGGGTCTAGGGCATTGGGCGTTGGGTCACCACGAACCAGAACAGCTTCAATGCACCTTGGAATAGATTCTACAAGTGTCTGGGATTGTATTGGAGGGAGTCTTCCAACGAGATATTCCATAATTTGGTGGTGTGTTGATGGAGGTGAAAAACCCTGGCTAAGGCACCGCTGAGGAATCGTCCATGGGCGTTCAATTGGGTTGAGATCTCGTGACTGAGACGACCATGGCAATATGGTGTACATCGTTTTCATGCTCATCTAACCATTCAGTGACCGCTCGTGCCCTGTGGATGGGAGCATTGTTATCCTATGGGGGGCTTAGCCATGGTAGCCAAAATAATGGTAAAAATGTTGGCCTGCCCAGCGTTTTTATACATGACTCTAAGCATGCTGGGATGTTCATTGTTTAATTAACCCAGGAACTACACCTGTGTGAAAGCACCTGCTTTCAGTATACTTTGTGTCCCTCATATACGCAAGTGTTTCCTTGATTTTGGCAGTTACCTGTAGGGAATAGTGTCCCATTTGGGACTCAGCCTTTCTCACTCACTCTCATTATCGCTCATAATTTCTCATTATCTCTCATTATATTTCATCTATCACTCTCTCATCATCTCTTATTATATTTAATCTATCATTATCTCTCATCATATTTAATCTATCATTATCTCTCATCATATTTAATCTCTCATTATCTCAAATCATCTCTCATTATATTTCATCTATCACTCTCTCATCATCTCTCATTTTATATATAATCTATCCTTATCTCTCATCATCTCTCATCATATTTAATCTGTCATTATCTCTCATCCTCTCTCATTATATTTCATCTCTCATTATATTTCATCTATCATTATCTCTCTTTATATTTCATCTATCATTATCTCTCATCATCTCTCATTATATTTCATCATTATCTCTCATTATATTTCATCATTATCTCTCATATTTCATATTTCATCTCTCATTATATTTCATCTATCATTATCTCTCATATTTAATCTCTCATCTCTCATTATATTTCATCATTATCTCTCATTATATTTCATCATTATCTCTCATTATATTTTATCTCTCATTATATTTCATCTATCATCTCTCATTATATTTCATCTATCATGATCTCTTACCACCTCTCCTTACCTCTATCTCCCATTATCTCTCATTACCTCTCATCACCACCTCTCATTACCTCTATCTCCCATTATCTCTCATTGTCTCTCAGTACCTCTCATCCCCCATTACCTCATATTACCTCCCATTCAATCTCCCTACTCAGGTGAGAAAGCTCTGAATGGAGACAATCAGCATGCAGGATTAAGAGGAATCAGGGATCTGTTGCAACACACGTGTACATGCGCACACACACAGACAAACACACACACAGGCGCCAGACACAGAAAGAAAACGCACACACACACACACACACACACACACACACACACACACACACACACACACACACACACACACACACACACACACACACACACACACACACACACACACACACACACACACACACACACACACACACACACACAGATGCACACACACAGATGCACACGCACGCACGCAATCAGAAACACACACAAACTCAGACACAAACTTAGAAAACAGAGAAATGTGAAAATTTGAAGCTGAAACTAGAACAGAACAGAGAACTGTGTGTGATACTGCTGTTCAGGATCTGATCTCATTTCACATCTCTAATATTCAACTGTAACCAACACACACACACACTCACAGAAACACATGATAGAAATTCCTGAAGGTACACGTGAGAAAGAGAGGAGTGAAATTTCCGTCTTATGAAACTCTGCGTGTCTGTGTGTGTGTGTGCGTGTTTGCATGTGTGTGTATGCGTGTTTCATTGCTGAGTGTAGTATTGTCCAGATTTAATATCTTTCTCCATGTTTTATGGGGGGGTCTCACCTTGTCGTCAACTAACAGTCAACCAGAATAAACCTTCTGGTCAAATAACAGTCAACTAGAATAAACCTTCTGGTCAACTAACAGTCAACTAGAATACACCTTCTGGTTAACTAACAGTCAACTACAATAAACCTTCTGGTCAACTAACAGTCAACTAGAATAAACCTTCTGGTCAACTAACAGTCAACTACAATAAACCTTCTGGTCAACTAACAGTCAACTAGAATAAACCTTCTGGTTAACTAACAGTCAACTAACAGTCAACTAGAATAAACCTTCTGGTTAACTAACAGTCAGCAAGAATAAGCCTTCTGGTTAACTAACAGTCAGCAAGAATTAACCTTCTGGTTAACTAACAGTCAGCAAGAATAAACCTTCTGGTTAACTAACAGTCAACTAGAATAAACCTTCTGGTTAACTAACAGTCAGCAAGAATAAACCTTCTGGTTAACTAACAGTCAACTAGAATAAACCTTCTGGTTAACTAACAGTCAGCAAGAATAAACCTTCTGGTTAACTAACAGTCAGCTAGAATAAACCTTCTGGTTAACTAACAGTCAACCAGAATAAACCTTGGGGTCACGTCTCTCTTCTCAGACCCAGGTAAACAGGCAGGAAAGAACAGTAATCCTTTGTTTGAGCAACTTCCCTGTCTGCCTTGTATAGCAGTCTGCCAATACTAACATTACTGGTGGTTGTAATCTGTCTGTCTGTCTGTGTGTGTGTGTGTGTGTGTGTGTGTGTGTGTGTGTGTGTGTGTGTGTGTGTGTGTGTGTGTGTGTGTGTGTGTGAGTGTGGTTTCAATTTGATGAGTTTCTGTGACAACATCACACTGAGAAAGGGTCCCACTAACCCCCATCCCCACACACACCTCTCGAAGTACGAGTCTCAACATATATTGCACGTGAATATATTTCACTAAAATGTTCATTATGTCAAGCTACTTAATGTTATTTACCAAACACAATAATATATACAGTACCAGTCAAATGTTTAGACATAGCTACTCATTCAATGGTTTTTCTTTAATAGTGAAGACATCAAAACTATGAAATAATACATATGGAATCATGTAGTAACCAAAAAAGTGTAAAACAAATCAAATATATTTTAGATTTTAGATTCTTCAAAGTAGCCACCCTTTGCCTTGATAACAGCTGTGCACACTCTTTGCATTCTCTCAACCAGATTCACGTGGAATACTTTCCAACAGTCTTGAAGGAGCTCTCACATATGCTGAGCACTTGTTGGCTGCTTTTCCTTCACTCTGCGGTCCAACTCACCCCAAACCATCTCAGTTGGGTTGAGGTCGGGTGATTGTGGAGGGCAGGTCATTTGATACCGCACTCCATCACTCTCCTTCTTGGTTAACCTGTTGGGGATAGGGGGCAGTATTTGCACGGCCGGATAAAAAACGTACCCGATTTAATCTGGTTACTACTCCTGCCCAGTAACTAGAATATACATATAATTATTGGCTTTGGATAGAAAACACCCTAAAGTTTCTAAAACGGTTTGAATGGTGTCTGTGAGTATAACAGAACTCATATGGCAGGCAAAAACCTGAGAAGATTCCTTACAGGAAGTGGCCTGTCTGAACCATTCATTGAGCTTCTTGCCTCTGTTTATTGAAGACTGAGGATCTTTGCTGTAACGTGACACTTCCTACGGCTCCCATAGGCTCTCAGAAGGCGGGAAAAGGCTGAATGATGTAATTCCAACACCAGGCTGAAACACATTAGCGCTTTTGGCAAGTGCTCTATCAGAGGACAATGGGCTTAGGCGCGTGCACGAGTCGACCCCATGTTTTTATTTTCGTTCGTCTCTGAACCTAAACAGAGATTCCCGGTCGGAATATTATCGCTTTTTTTACGAGAAAAATGCCATAAAAATTGATTTTAAACAGCGGTTGACATGCTTCGAAGTACGGTAATGGAATATTTCAATTTTTTTTGTCACGAAATGCGTCGTGCGCGTAACCCTTATTTACCCTTTCGGATAGTGTCTTGAACGCACGAACAAAACGCCGCTATTTGGATATAACTATGGATTATTTGGGACCAAACCAACATTTGTTATTGAAGTAGAAGTCCTGGGAGTGCATTCTGACGAAGAACACCAAAGGTAATAACATTTTTCTTATAGTAAATCTGACTTTGGTGAGTGCTAAACTTGCTGGGTGTCTAAATAGCTAGCCCTGTGATGCCGGGCTATCTACTCAGAATATTGCAAAATGTGCTTTCACCGAAAAGCTATTTTTAAATCGGACATATCGAGTGCATAGAGGAGTTCTGTATCTATAATTCTTAAAATAATTGTTATGCTTTTTGTGAACGTTTATCGTGAGTAATTTAGTAAATTGTTTAGTAAATTCAGCGGAAGTTTGCGGGGGGTATGCTAGTTCTGAACGTCACATGGATATGTAAAAAGCTGGTTTTTGATATAAATATGAACTTGATTGAACAAAACATGCATGTATTGTATAACATAATGTCCTAGGTGTGTCATCTGATGAAGATCATCAAAGGTTAGTGCTGCATTTAGCTGTGGTTTGGGTTTATGTGACATTATATGCTAGCTTGAAAAATGGGTGTCTGATTATTTCTGGCTGGGTACTCTGCTGACATAATCTAATGTTTTGTTTTCGTTGTAAAGCCTTTTTGAAATCGGACAGTGTGGTTAGATTAACGAGAGTCTTGTCTTTAAAATGGTGTAAAATAGTCATATGTTTGAGAAATTGAAGTAATAGCATTTCTAAGGTATTTGAATAACGCGCCACAGGATTCCACTGGCTGTTACGTAGGAGGGACGATTTCGTCCCGCCGACCCTAGAGAGGTTAAATAGCCCTTACACAGCCTGGAGGTGTGTTTTGGGCCATTGTCCTGTTGAAAAACAAATGATAGTCCCACTAAGTGCAAACCAGATGGGATGGCATGTCGCTGCAGAATGCTGTGGTAGCCATGCTGGTTAAGTGTGCCTTGAATTCTAAGTGTGCCTCCTTAGGCATAGTGGGAACTACAAATGCGGAGATCATCCGTTCACCTACTCTGCATCTCACAAAGACACGGCAGTTGGAACCAAAAATCTCAAATTTTTACTCATCAGAGCAAAGGACAGATTTCCAACAGTCTAACGTCCATTGCTTGTGTTTCTTGGCCCAAGCAAGTCTCTTCTTCTTATTGGTGTCCTATAGTTGTGGTTTCTTTGCAGAAACTCGACCATGAAGGTCTGATTCATGCAGTCTCATCTAAACAGCTGATGGTGTGATGTGTCTGTATCTTGAACTCTGTGAAGAATTTATTTGGGCTGCAATTTCCGAGGCTGGTAACTCCAATGTACGTATCCTCTGCAGCAGAGGTAACTCTGGGTCTTCCTTTCCTGTGGCGGTCCTCATGAGAGCCAGTTTCTTCTTGAAATGTTCCTGGATTGACTGACCTTCATGTCTTAAAGTAATGATAGACTATCGTTTCTCTTTGCTTATTCTGTTCTTGCCATAATATGGATTTGGCCTTTTACCAAATAGGGCTACCTTGTGTCACAACACAACTGATTGGCTCAAACGCATTAAGAATGAAATACATATCACAAATGAACGTATAACAAAGACAACCTCAACCGTCCCGTGGACGGGTCACCGATCCAGAAGAAGATTTATTAATTGAAATTCATTCCAGGTGACTACCTTATGAAGCAGCCAACAAGTGCTCAGCATATGTGGGAACTCCTCCTAGACTGTTGGAAAAGTATTCCAGGTGAAGCTGGTTGAGAGAATGCCAAGAATGTGCAAAGCTGTCATCAAGGCAAAGGGTGGCTACTTTGAAGAATCTCATATCTAAATATATATTTTGATTTGTTGAACACTTTTTTTTTGTTACTACATGATTCCATATGTGTTATTTCATAGTTTTGATGTCTTCACTATTATTGTTCAATGAAAAAAATAGCAAAAAATAGCAAAAAACCCTTGAATGAGTAGGCGTGTCAAAACTTTTGACTGGCACTGTATATATACTTACATTTACATTTACATTTAAGTCATTTAGCAGACGCTCTTATCCAGAGCGACTTACAAATTGGTGGATTCACTTTATGATATTTAGTATTTACAATATTTACATAGTACACACTAGAAGGTAACTATTCACACAATGTGCAAAAAAAGACAATTGGTTGAATATATAAATATATATGTATATATGACGTGACACATTCATGTTTAGACAGTTGGATTCTCCATCAAGGTGTGAGCTGTGGTGGCCATGAACGTTCGCTTCTTTAGGTTTATTTCAGAGACTAAGATGCAAACTGAGATGAGTCCCAAATTACACCCTTTTCTCTAGCAAGTGATCTACTTTGCACCAGAGCCACATGCAGTAGGTTTAGCCAGTAGTAGAGAATAGACCGTGAATTCAGATTGGTCCTCATTGGGGTTGCAAAATTCCTGTAACTGATTGGAAGAATCGCAGATTTCCTGCTTGATTCCAACAATCTTCCAACCAGGATTTCTGGAAAACTAAGGGAATTTGGGGAAAATTACCAGAATTTTTCAACACTAGTCTTCATGCAGTGTCCGTAATGTCCAAAATGTCAGAGTTTACTTTCTGCAGTAGGGCAGAGTATACCTGCTGAGGTAGCATGAGAGTCCTGTTGCAGACCACCAGGCTACCAGTGAGTCATTCCATCAGGGTTTAAATTATCACCAGGCGATCAATCAGTTATTTCATTAGGGATTAGATTATCACCAGGCGATCAATCAGCCATTTCATTAGGGATTCGATTAGTTCCCTTTTGTGGAATGTAGCTGAAGAGAAGATCAAGACTACTGTCTATTTTTCAGTCTGAAGCCACTGCCACTGCCCACAACACACAACCACCACAGCTCAGAGACCACCGTGCAATCTCCAACCATAGTCCAAAAAGCAAAATGATTAAAAACTCTAATTAAAACGTGAAGGCATGTCGATGACCACTGAAGCAGTTCCAGAGAGTGGCATGTCGTATGAAATATATAATCCAAGTGTCGTAAACTAGTATCCAAACTAGTATCCACGTGTTGTGTCGTCATGGTTTTTGGCAGTAGAACTATGAGGAGGTCTTTTCTTCTGTCCAACAAGTCTCTTCATTTGCACCATTTAGAATGTAGAGTAGAGTATTGTGTGTGCTCTCTGCAAACAGTGGCAGTCTGTGGTGCGAACATAACCAACAATCTCAATTCCCTGTTGCTTTTCAAGGCACTTCTCTCTTTCATGGGCTCTGTGGAGAGAGATAAAGAGAGAGAGAGAGATTTAGTGAACTTTGTACTTGGCTGCATGTTGAATTCCTTCCAAGATAAGGTGGTCTGAGAGTGGTATTAATAACACATAGAGAGACGTGACAGACTAATGATATATCTGAGAAAGAGAGAGAGTGAGAAAGAAAGTGAAGAGACAGATAGAGAAAGTGGAGAGACAGAGAGAGAAGCCCTGTTTCACATCAGTCATATCTACAATAGATAAACACATCATTCTGTTTTGTCCACCTTAATGTCTTTCTGATATTCTCCTGATAATTACCACAATGTTAAATCAACGGCTGCAGTCTGACACTGGAATTTAAGTGGAAAGGGGGGAGAGAGGGAGAGAGAGGGGGGAAGAGGGGGAGAGGGTGAGATTCATTATATACTCTCTATCGCTCTAACACTGGGAGAGAAAGAGGGGATAGAGACACAGAGAAAGGGAAGGAGGGGGAGAGAGAGAAAAAAACAGAGAGAGAAATGTAGATGATCTTCCATAGTCTTACCAGGGTATTCTACCTCTCTGTACACCTCTGACTGCCTGCCAGTCTTGTGAGAAGACGGGCACACCTTTTATAGTCTGAAAAACAACACAACAGGTCAGTCTAAAAACAACACAACAGGTCAGTCTATAAACAACACAACAGGTCAGTCTAAAAACAACACAACAAGTCGGTCTAAAAACAACACAACAGGTCAGTCTAAAAACAACACAACAGGTCGGTCTAAAAACAACACAACAGGTCGGTCTAAAAACAACACAACAGGTCGGTCTAAAAACAACACAACAGGTCAGTCTAAAAAACAACACAACAGGTCAGTCTAAAAAACAACACAACAGGTCAGTCTAAAAATAACACAACAGGTCGGTCTAAAAACAACACAACAGGTCAGTTTAAAAAACAACACAACAGGTCAGTCTAAAAACAACACAACAGGTCAGTCTAAAAACAACACAACAGGTCAGTCTAAAAACAACACAACAGGTCAGTCTAAAAACAACACAACAGGTCAGTCTAAAAACAGTCTAAAAACAACATAACAGGTCAGTCTAAAAACAACACAACAGGTCAGTCTAAAAACAGTCTAAAAACAACACAACAGGTCAGTCTAAAAACAACACAACAGGTCGGTCTAAAAACAACACAACAGGTCAGTCTAAAAAACAACACAACAGGCCGGTCGAAAAACAGTCTAAAAACAATATAACAGGTCAGTCTAAAAACAACACAACAGGTCAGTCTAAAAACAACACAACAGGTCGGTCTAAAAACAACACAACAGGTCAGTCTAAAAAACAACACAACAGGTCGGTCTAAAAACAACACAACAGGTCAGTCTAAAAACAACACAACAGGTCAGTCTAAAAACAACACAACAGGTCGGTCTAAAAACAACACAACAGGTCAGTCTAAAAACAATACAACAGGTCAGTCTAAAAACAACACAACAGGTCAGTCTAAAAACACTCTAAAAACAACACAACAGGTCAGTCTAAAAACAACACAACAGGTCGGTCTAAAAACACTCTAAAAACAACACAACAGGTCAGTCTAAAAACAACACAACAGGTCAGTCTAACAACAACACAACAGGTCAGTCTAAAAACAGTCTAAAAACAACAGAACGGGTCAGTCTAAAAACAACACAACAGGTCAGTCTAAAAACAGTCTAAAAACAAAACAACAGGTCAGTCTAAAAACAACACAACAGGTCAGTCTAAAAACAACATAACAGGTCGGTCTGAAAACAACACAACAGGTCAGTCTAAAAACAACACAACAGGTCAGTCTAAAAACACTCTAAAAACAACACAACAGGTCAGTCTATAAACAACACAACAGGTCTGTCTAAAAACAACACAACAGGTCGGTCTAAAAACAACACAACAGGTCAGTCTAAAAACAACACAACAGGTCGGTCTAAAAACAACACAACAGGTCGGTCTAAAAACAACACAACAGGTCAGTCTAAAAAACAACACAACAGGTCGGTCTAAAAACAACACAACAGGTCAGTCTAAAAACAACACAACAGGTCAGTCTAAAAACAACACAACAGGTCGGTCTAAAAACAACACAACAGGTCAGTCTAAAAACAACACAACAAGTCGGTCTAAAAACAACACAACAGGTCAGTCTAAAAACAACACAACAGGTCGGTCTAAAAACAACACAAGATGTCGGTCTAAAAACAACACAACAGGTCAGTCTAAAAAACAACACAACAGGACAGTCTAAAAAACAACACAACAGGTCAGTCTAAAAATAACACAACAGGTCGGTCTAAAAACAACACAACAGGTCAGTTTAAAAAACAACACAACAGGTCAGTCTAAAAACAACACAACAGGTCAGTCTAAAAACAACACAACAGGTCAGTCTAAAAACAACACAACAGGTCAGTCTAAAAACAACACAACAGGTCAGTCTAAAAACAGTCTAAAAACAACATAACAGGTCAGTCTAAAAACAACACAACAGGTCAGTCTAAAAACAGTCTAAAAACAACACAACAGGTCAGTCTAAAAACAACACAACAGGTCGGTCTAAAAACAACACAACAGGTCAGTCTAAAAAACAACACAACAGGCCGGTCTAAAAACAGTCTAAAAACAATATAACAGGTCAGTCTAAAAACAACACAACAGGTCAGTCTAAAAACAGTCTAAAAACAACACAACAGGTCAGTCTAAAAACAACACAACAGGTCGGTCTAAAAACAACACAACAGGTCAGTCTAAAAAACAACACAACAGGTCGGTCTAAAAACAACACAACAGGTCAGTCTAAAAAACAACACAACAGGTCAGTCTAAAAACAACACAACAGGTCAGTCTAAAAACAACACAACAGGTCAGTCTAAAAACAGTCTAAAAACAACACAACAGGTCAGTCTAAAAACAACACAACAGGTCAGTCTAAAAACAACACAACAGGTCAGTCTAAAAACAGTCTAAAAACAACACAACGGGTCAGTCTAAAAACAACACAACAGGTCAGTCTAAAAACAGTCTAAAAACAAAACAACAGGTCAGTCTAAAAACAACACAACAGGTCGGTCTAAAAACAACACAACAGGTCAGTCTAAAAACAATACAACAGGTCAGTCTAAAAACAACACAACAGGTCAGTCTAAAAACACTCTAAAAACAACACAACAGGTCAGTCTAAAAACAACACAACAGGTCGGTCTAAAAACACTCTAAAAACAACACAACAGGTCAGTCTAAAAACAACACAACAGGTCAGTCTAACAACAACACAACAGGTCAGTCTAAAAACAGTCTAAAAACAACACAACGGGTCAGTCTAAAAACAACACAACAGGTCAGTCTAAAAACAGTCTAAAAACAAAACAACAGGTCAGTCTAAAAACAACACAACAGGTCAGTCTAAAAACAACACAACAGGTCGGTCTAAAAACAACACAACAGGTCAGTCTAAAAACAACACAACAGGTCAGTCTAAAAACAACACAACAGGTCAGTCTAAAAAACAACACAACAGGTCAGTCTAAAAATAACACAACAGGTCGGTCTAAAAACAACACAACAGGTCAGTTTAAAAAACAACACAACAGGTCAGTCTAAAAACAACACAACAGGTCAGTCTAAAAACAACACAACAGGTCAGTCTAAAAACAACACAACAGGTCAGTCTAAAAACAGTCTAAAAACAATATAACAGGTCAGTCTAAAAACAACACAACAGGTCAGTCTAAAAACAGTCTAAAAACAACACAACAGGTCAGTCTAAAAACAACACAACAGGTCGGTCTAAAAACAACACAACAGGTCAGTCTAAAAAACAACACAACAGGCCGGTCTAAAAACAGTCTAAAAACAATATAACAGGTCAGTCTAAAAACAACACAACAGGTCAGTCTAAAAACAGTCTAAAAACAACACAACAGGTCAGTCTAAAAACAACACAACAGGTCGGTCTAAAAACAACACAACAGGTCAGTCTAAAAAACAACACAACAGGTCGGTCTAAAAACAACACAACAGGTCAGTCTAAAAAACAACACAACAGGTCAGTCTAAAACAACACAACAAGTCAGTCTAAAAACAACACAACAGGTCAGTCTAAAAACAGTCTAAAAACAACACAACAGGTCAGTCTAAAAACAACACAACAGGTCAGTCTAAAAACAACACAACAGGTCAGTCTAAAAACAGTCTAAAAACAACACAACGGGTCAGTCTAAAAACAACACAACAGGTCAGTCTAAAAACAGTCTAAAAACAAAACAACAGGTCAGTCTAAAAACAACACAACAGGTCAATCTAAAACAACACAACAGGTCGGTCTAAAAACAACACAACAGGTCAGTCTAAAAACAATACAACAGGTCAGTCTAAAAACAACACAACAGGTCAGTCTAAAAACACTCTAAAAACAACACAACAGGTCAGTCTAAAAACAACACAACAGGTCGGTCTAAAAACACTCTAAAAACAACACAACAGGTCGGTCTAAAAACAACACAACAGGTCAGTCTAACAACAACACAACAGGTCAGTCTAAAAACAGTCTAAAAACAACACAACGGGTCAGTCTAAAAACAACACAACAGGTCAGTCTAAAAACAGTCTAAAAACAAAACAACAGGTCAGTCTAAAAAAAACACAACAGGTCAGTCTAAAAACAACACAACAGGTCGGTCTAAAAACAACACAACAGGTCAGTCTAAAAACAATACAACAGGTCAGTCTAAAAACAACACAACAGGTCAGTCTAAAAAACAACACAACAGGTCGGTCTAAAAACAACACAACAGGTCAGTCTAAAAACAACACAACAGGTCAGTCTAAAAACAACACAACAGGTCGGTCTAAAAACAACACAACGGGTCAGTCTAAAAACAATACAACAGGTCAGTCTAAAAACAACACAACAGGTCAGTCTAAAAACACTCTAAAAACAACACAACAGGTCAGTCTAAAAACAACACAACAGGTCAGTCTAACAACAACACAACAGGTCAGTCTAAAAACAGTCTAAAAACAACACAACGGGTCAGTCTAAAAACAACACAACAGGTCAGTCTAAAAACAGTCTAAAAACAAAACAACAGGTCAGTCTAAAAACAACACAACAGCTCAGTCTAAAAACAACACAACAGGTCGGTCTAAAAACAACACAACAGGTCAGTCTAAAAACAATACAACAGGTCAGTCTAAAAACAACACAACAGGTCAGTCTAAAAACACTCTAAAAACAACACAACAGGTCAGGCTATAAACAACACAACAGGTCAGTCTAAAAACAACACAACAGGTCGGTCTAAAAACAACACAACAGGTCAGTCTAAAAACAACACAACAGGTCGGTCTAAAAACAACACAACAGGTCGGTCTAAAAACAACACAACAGGTCAGTCTAAAAAACAACACAACAGGTCGGTCTAAAAACAACACAACAGGTCAGTCTAAAAACAACACAACAGGTCAGTCTAAAAACAACACAACAGGTCGGTCTAAAAACAACACAACAGGTCAGTCTAAAAACAACACAACAAGTCGGTCTAAAAACAACACAACAGGTCAGTCTAAAAACAACACAACAGGTCGGTCTAAAAACAACACAACAGGTCGGTCTAAAAACAACACAACAGGTCAGTCTAAAAAACAACACAACAGGTCAGTCTAAAAAACAACACAACAGGTCAGTCTAAAAATAACACAACAGGTCGGTCTAAAAACAACACAACAGGTCAGTTTAAAAAACAACACAACAGGTCAGTTTAAAAAACAACACAACAGGTCAGTCTAAAAACAACACAACAGGTCAGTCTAAAAACAACACAACAGGTCAGTCTAAAAACAACACAACAGGTCAGTCTAAAAACAACACAACAGGTCAGTCTAAAAACAGTCTAAAAACAACATAACATGTCAGTCTAAAAACAACACAACAGGTCAGTCTAAAAACATTCTAAAAACAACACAACAGGTCAGTCTAAAAACAACACAACAGGTCGGTCTAAAAACAACACAACAGGTCAGTCTAAAAAACAACACAACAGGCCGGTCTAAAAACAGTCTAAAAACAATATAACAGGTCAGTCTAAAAACAACACAACAGGTCAGTCTAAAAACAGTCTAAAAACAACACAACAGGTCAGTCTAAAAACAACACAACAGGTCAGTCTAAAAAACAACACAACAGGTCGGTCTAAAAACAACACAACAGGTCAGTTTAAAAAACAACACAACAGGTCAGTCTAAAAACAACACAACAGGTCAGTCTAAAAACAACACAACAGGTCAGTCTAAAAAACAACACAACAGGTCGGTCTAAAAACAACACAACAGGTCAGTTTAAAAAACAACACAACAGGTCAGTCTAAAAACAACACAACAGGTCAGTCTAAAAACAACACAACAGGTCAGTCTAAAAACAGTCTAAAAACAACACAACAGGTCAGTCTAAAAACAACACAACAGGTCAGTCTAAAAACAACACAACAGGTCAGTCTAAAAACAGTCTAAAAACAACACAACGGGTCAGTCTAAAAACAACACAACAGGTCAGTCTAAAAACAGTCTAAAAACAAAACAACAGGTCAGTCTAAAAACAACACAACAGGTCGGTCTAAAAACAACACAACAGGTCGGTCTAAAAACAACACAACAGGTCAGTCTAAAAACAACACAACAGGTCGGTCTAAAAACAACACAACAGGTCGGTCTAAAAACAACACAACAGGTCAGTCTAAAAAACAACACAACAGGTCGGTCTAAAAACAACACAACAGGTCAGTCTAAAAACAACACAACAGGTCAGTCTAAAAACAACACAACAGGTCGGTCTAAAAACAACACAACAGGTCAGTCTAAAAACAACACAACAAGTCGGTCTAAAAACAACACAACAGGTCAGTCTAAAAACAACACAACAGGTCGGTCTAAAAACAACACAACAGGTCGGTCTAAAAACAACACAACAGGTCAGTCTAAAAAACAACACAACAGGTCAGTCTAAAAAACAACACAACAGGTCAGTCTAAAAATAACACAACAGGTCGGTCTAAAAACAACACAACAGGTCAGTTTAAAAAACAACACAACAGGTCAGTTTAAAAAACAACACAACAGGTCAGTCTAAAAACAACACAACAGGTCAGTCTAAAAACAACACAACAGGTCAGTCTAAAAACAACACAACAGGTCAGTCTAAAAACAACACAACAGGTCAGTCTAAAAACAGTCTAAAAACAACATAACATGTCAGTCTAAAAACAACACAACAGGTCAGTCTAAAAACAGTCTAAAAACAACACAACAGGTCAGTCTAAAAACAACACAACAGGTCGGTCTAAAAACAACACAACAGGTCAGTCTAAAAAACAACACAACAGGCCGGTCTAAAAACAGTCTAAAAACAATATAACAGGTCAGTCTAAAAACAACACAACAGGTCAGTCTAAAAACAGTCTAAAAACAACACAACAGGTCAGTCTAAAAACAACACAACAGGTTGGTCTAACAACAACACAACAGGTCAGTCTAAAAAACAACACAACAGGTCAGTTTAAAAAACAACACAACAGGTCAGTCTAAAAACAACACAACAGGTCAGTCTAAAAACAACACAACAGGTCAGTCTAAAAACAACACAACAGGTCAGTCTAAAAACAACACAACAGGTCAGTCTAAAAACAGTCTAAAAACAACATAACATGTCAGTCTAAAAACAACACAACAGGTCAGTCTAAAAACAGTCTAAAAACAACACAACAGGTCAGTCTAAAAACAACACAACAGGTCGGTCTAAAAACAACACAACAGGTCAGTCTAAAAAACAACACAACAGGCCGGTCTAAAAACAGTCTAAAAACAATATAACAGGTCAGTCTAAAAACAACACAACAGGTCAGTCTAAAAACAGTCTAAAAACAACACAACAGGTCAGTCTAAAAACAACACAACAGGTTGGTCTAACAACAACACAACAGGTCAGTCTAAAAAACAACACAACAGGTCGGTCTAAAAACAACACAACAGGTCAGTCTAAAAAACAACACAACAGGTCAGTCTAAAAACAACACAACAGGTCAGTCTAAAAACAACACAACAGGTCAGTCTAAAAACAGTCTAAAAACAACACAACAGGTCAGTCTAAAAACAACACAACAGGTCAGTCTAAAAACAACACAACAGGTCAGTCTAAAAACAGTCTAAAAACAACACAACGGGTCAGTCTAAAAACAACACAACAGGTCAGTCTAAAAACAGTCTAAAAACAAAACAACAGGTCAGTCTAAAAACAACACAACAGGTCGGTCTAAAAACAACACAACAGGTCGGTCTAAAAACAACACAACAGGTCAGTCTAAAAACAACACAACAGGTCGGTCTAAAAACAACACAACAGGTCGGTCTAAAAACAACACAACAGGTCAGTCTAAAAAACAACACAACAGGTCGGTCTAAAAACAACACAACAGGTCAGTCTAAAAACAACACAACAGGTCAGTCTAAAAACAACACAACAGGTCGGTCTAAAAACAACACAACAGGTCAGTCTAAAAACAACACAACAAGTCGGTCTAAAAACAACACAACAGGTCAGTCTAAAAACAACACAACAGGTCGGTCTAAAAACAACACAACAGGTCGGTCTAAAAACAACACAACAGGTCAGTCTAAAAAACAACACAACAGGTCAGTCTAAAAAACAACACAACAGGTCAGTCTAAAAATAACACAACAGGTCGGTCTAAAAACAACACAACAGGTCAGTTTAAAAAACAACACAACAGGTCAGTTTAAAAAACAACACAACAGGTCAGTCTAAAAACAACACAACAGGTCAGTCTAAAAACAACACAACAGGTCAGTCTAAAAACAACACAACAGGTCAGTCTAAAAACAACACAACAGGTCAGTCTAAAAACAGTCTAAAAACAACATAACATGTCAGTCTAAAAACAACACAACAGGTCAGTCTAAAAACAGTCTAAAAACAACACAACAGGTCAGTCTAAAAACAACACAACAGGTCGGTCTAAAAACAACACAACAGGTCAGTCTAAAAAACAACACAACAGGCCGGTCTAAAAACAGTCTAAAAACAATATAACAGGTCAGTCTAAAAACAACACAACAGGTCAGTCTAAAAACAGTCTAAAAACAACACAACAGGTCAGTCTAAAAACAACACAACAGGTTGGTCTAAAAACAACACAACAGGTCAGTCTAAAAAACAACACAACAGGTCGGTCTAAAAACAACACAACAGGTCAGTCTAAAAAACAACACAACAGGTCAGTCTAAAAACAACACAACAGGTCAGTCTAAAAACAACACAACAGGTCAGTCTAAAAACAGTCTAAAAACAACACAACAGGTCAGTCTAAAAACAACACAACAGGTCAGTCTAAAAACAACACAACAGGTCAGTCTAAAAACAGTCTAAAAACAACACAACGGGTCAGTCTAAAAACAACACAACAGGTCAGTCTAAAAACAGTCTAAAAACAAAACAACAGGTCAGTCTAAAAACAACACAACAGGTCGGTCTAAAAACAACACAACAGGTCAGTCTAAAAACAATACAACAGGTCAGTCTAAAAACAACACAACAGGTCAGTCTAAAAACACTCTAAAAACAACACAACAGGTCAGTCTAAAAACAACACGACAGGTCGGTCTAAAAACACTCTAAAAACAACACAACAGGTCAGTCTAAAAACAACACAACAGGTCAGTCTAACAACAACACAACAGGTCAGTCTAAAAACAGTCTAAAAACAACACAACGGGTCAGTCTAAAAACAACACAACAGGTCAGTCTAAAAACAGTCTAAAAACAAAACAACAGGTCAGTCTAAAAACAACACAACAGGTCAGTCTAAAAACAACACAACAGGTCAGTCTAAAAACAGTCTAAAAACAAAACAACAGGTCAGTCTAAAAACTACACAACAGGTCGGTCTAAAAACAACACGACAGGTCAGTCTAAAAACAATACAACAGGTCAGTCTAAAAACAACACAACAGGTCAGTCTAAAAAACAACACAACAGGTCAGTCTAAAAATAACACAACAGGTCGGTCTAAAAACAACACAACAGGTCAGTTTAAAAAACAACACAACAGGTCAGTCTAAAAACAACACAACAGGTCAGTCTAAAAACAACACAACAGGTCAGTCTAAAAACAACACAACAGGTTAGTCTAAAAACAACACAACAGGTCAGTCTAAAAACAGTCTAAAAACAACATAACAGGTCAGTCTAAAAACAACACAACAGGTCAGTCTAAAAATAACACAACAGGTCGGTCTAAAAACAACACAACAGGTCAGTTTAAAAAACAACACAACAGGTCAGTCTAAAAACAACACAACAGGTCAGTCTAAAAACAACACAACAGGTCAGTCTAAAAACAACACAACAGGTCAGTCTAAAAACAACACAACAGGTCAGTCTAAAAACAGTCTAAAAACAACATAACATGTCAGTCTAAAAACAACACAACAGGTCAGTCTAAAAACAGTCTAAAAACAACACAACAGGTCAGTCTAAAAACAACACAACAGGTCGGTCTAAAAACAACACAACAGGTCAGTCTAAAAAACAACACAACAGGCCGGTCTAAAAACAGTCTAAAAACAATATAACAGGTCAGTCTAAAAACAACACAACAGGTCAGTCTAAAAACAGTCTAAAAACAACACAACAGGTCAGTCTAAAAACAACACAACAGGTTGGTCTAAAAACAACACAACAGGTCAGTCTAAAAAACAACACAACAGGTCGGTCTAAAAACAACACAACAGGTCAGTCTAAAAAACAACACAACAGGTCAGTCTAAAAACAACACAACAGGTCAGTCTAAAAACAACACAACAGGTCAGTCTAAAAACAGTCTAAAAACAACACAACAGGTCAGTCTAAAAACAACACAACAGGTCAGTCTAAAAACAACACAACAGGTCAGTCTAAAAACAGTCTAAAAACAACACAACGGGTCAGTCTAAAAACAACACAACAGGTCAGTCTAAAAACAGTCTAAAAACAAAACAACAGGTCAGTCTAAAAACAACACAACAGGTCGGTCTAAAAACAACACAACAGGTCAGTCTAAAAACAATACAACAGGTCAGTCTAAAAACAACACAACAGGTCAGTCTAAAAACACTCTAAAAACAACACAACAGGTCAGTCTAAAAACAACACGACAGGTCGGTCTAAAAACACTCTAAAAACAACACAACAGGTCAGTCTAAAAACAACACAACAGGTCAGTCTAACAACAACACAACAGGTCAGTCTAAAAACAGTCTAAAAACAACACAACGGGTCAGTCTAAAAACAACACAACAGGTCAGTCTAAAAACAGTCTAAAAACAAAACAACAGGTCAGTCTAAAAACAACACAACAGGTCAGTCTAAAAACAACACAACAGGTCAGTCTAAAAACAGTCTAAAAACAAAACAACAGGTCAGTCTAAAAACAACACAACAGGTCGGTCTAAAAACAACACGACAGGTCAGTCTAAAAACAATACAACAGGTCAGTCTAAAAACAACACAACAGGTCAGTCTAAAAAACAACACAACAGGTCAGTCTAAAAATAACACAACAGGTCGGTCTAAAAACAACACAACAGGTCAGTTTAAAAAACAACACAACAGGTCAGTCTAAAAACAACACAACAGGTCAGTCTAAAAACAACACAACAGGTCAGTCTAAAAACAACACAACAGGTTAGTCTAAAAACAACACAACAGGTCAGTCTAAAAACAGTCTAAAAACAACATAACAGGTCAGTCTAAAAACAATACAACAGGTCAGTCTAAAAACAGTCTAAAAACAACACAACAGGTCAGTCTAAAAACAACACAACAGGTCGGTCTAAAAACAACACAACAGGTCAGTCTAAAAAACAACACAACAGGCCGGTCTAAAAACAGTCTAAAAACAATATAACAGGTCAGTCTAAAAACAACACAACAGGTCAGTCTAAAAACAGTCTAAAAACAACACAACAGGTCAGTCTAAAAACAACACAACAGGTCGGTCTAAAAACAACACAACAGGTCAGTCTAAAAAACAACACAACAGGTCGGTCTAAAAACAACACAACAGGTCAGTCTAAAAAACAACACAACAGGTCAGTCTAAAAACAACACAACAGGTCAGTCTAAAAACAACACAACAGGTCAGTCTAAAAACAGTCTAAAAACAACACAACAGGTCAGTCTAAAAACAACACAACAGGTCAGTCTAAAAACAACACAACAGGTCAGTCTAAAAACAGTCTAAAAACAACATAACGGGTCAGTCTAAAAACAACACGACAGGTCAGTCTAAAAACAGTCTAAAAACAAAACAACAGGTCAGTCTAAAAACAACACAACAGGTCAGTCTAAAAACAACACAACAGGTCGGTCTAAAAACAACACAACAGGTCAGTCTAAAAACAATACAACAGGTCAGTCTAAAAACAACACAACAGGTCAGTCTAAAAACACTCTAAAAACAACACAACAGGTCAGTCTAAAAACAACACAACAGGTCGGTCTAAAAACACTCTAAAAACAACACAACAGGTCAGTCTAAAAACAACACAACAGGTCAGTCTAACAACAACACAACAGGTCAGTCTAAAAACAGTCTAAAAACAACACAACGGGTCAGTCTAAAAACAACACAACAGGTCAGTCTAAAAACAGTCTAAAAACAAAACAACAGGTCAGTCTAAAAACAACACAACAGGTCAGTCTAAAAACAACACAACAGGTCGGTCTAAAAACAACACAACAGGTCAGTCTAAAAACAATACAACAGGTCAGTCTAAAAACAACACAACAGGTCAGTCTAAAAACACTCTAAAAACAACACAACAGGTCAGTCTAAAAACAACACAACAGGTCAGTCTAAAAACAACACAACAGGTCAGTCTAAAAACAACACAACAGGTCAGTCTAAAAACAATACAACAGGTCGGTCTAAAAACAACACAACAGGTCAGTCTAAAAAACAACACAACAGGTCAGTCTAAAAACAACACAACAGGTCAGTCTAACAACAACACAACAGGTCAGTCTAAAAACAGTCTAAAAACAACACAACGGGTCAGTCTAAAAACAACACAACAGGTCAGTCTAAAAACAGTCTAAAAACAAAACAACAGGTCAGTCTAAAAACAACACAACAGGTCAGTCTAAAAACAACACAACAGGTCAGTCTAAAAACAACACAACAGGTCAGTCTAAAAACAATACAACAGGTCAGTCTAAAAACAACACAACAGGTCAGTCTAAAAACACTCTAAAAACAACACAACAGGTCAGTCTAAAAACAACACAACAGGTCGGTCTAAAAACACTCTAAAAACAACACAACAGGTCAGTCTAAAAACAACACAACAGGTCAGTCTAACAACAACACAACAGGTCAGTCTAAAAACAGTCTAAAAACAACACAACGGGTCAGTCTAAAAACAACACAACAGGTCAGTCTAAAAACAGTCTAAAAACAAAACAACAGGTCAGTCTAAAAACAACACAACAGGTCAGTCTAAAAACAACACAACAGGTCGGTCTAAAAACAACACAACAGGTCAGTCTAAAAACAATACAACAGGTCAGTCTAAAAACAACACAACAGGTCAGTCTAAAAACACTCTAAAAACAACACAACAGGTCAGTCTAAAAACAACACAACAGGTCAGTCTAAAAACAACACAACAGGTCAGTCTAAAAACAACACAACAGGTCAGTCTAAAAACAACACAACAGGTCGGTCTAAAAACAACACAACAGGTCGGTCTAAAAACAACACAACAGGTCAGTCTAAAAAACAACACAACAGGTCTGTCTAAAAAACAACACAACAGGTCGGTCTAAAAACAACACAACAGGTCAGTCTAAAAAACAACACAACAGGTCAGTCTAAAAACAACACAACAGGTCAGTCTAAAAAACAACACAACAGGTCAGTCTAAAAAGAACACAACAGGTCAGTCTAAAAACAACACAACAGGTCAGTCTAAAAACAACACAACAGGTCAGTCTAAAAACAGTCTAAAAACAACACAACAGGTCAGTCTAAAAACAACACAACAGGTCAGTCTAAAAACAGTCTAAAAACAACACAACAGGTCAGTCTAAAAACAACACAACAGGTCAGTCTAAAAACAGTCTAAAAACAACACAACAGGTCAGTCTAAAAACAACACAACAGGTCGGTCTAAAAACAACACAACAGGTCGGTCTAAAAACAACACAACAGGTCAGTCTAAAAAACAACACAACAGGTCAGTCTAAAAACAACACAACAGGTCAGTCTAAAAACAACACAACAGGTCAGTCTAAAAACAGTCTAAAAACAACACAACAGGTCAGTCTAAAAACAACACAACAGGTCAGTCTAAAAACAACACAACAGGTCAGTCTAAAAACAGTCTAAAAACAACACAACGGGTCAGTCTAAAAACAACACAACAGGTCAGTCTAAAAACAGTCTAAAAACAAAACAACAGGTCAGTCTAAAAACAACACAACAGGTTGGTCTAAGAACAACACAACAGGTTTTTAGACCGACCTGTTGTGTTGTTTTTTAGACTGACCTGTTGTGTTGTTTTTAGACCAACCTGTTGTGTTGTTTTTAGACTGACCTGTTGTGCAATACAATTGCTCAGAGAAAGAGATTTTTTTTTTTAACAAGTAATGTTCATTTTTTTGAAAGGTAGGGGTAAAAAATATTGACAACCCTGTTTTTAATACCTCACCCAGCGAGGACAATGCCACTGAGCTTTTATCTAAATTATTTTATGAGTTAGAGAACACATTGGGAGAGACCTTAGACCATTCCCCCATACAGAATTGGACTGCCCTCTACAATTCAAAGCACAGGTTGTCAATGGGTTTGAAGTCCAGAGACTGAGATGGCCATTGTAAAATGATGATTTTGTGGCCAAATTCCATTAGAATGATAGGGGAAATTCATAAAATTCCATGTGAATTCACAACGCAGATGTGTTGCTGCCAGCAACGGTTTGGGTCTCAGGGTGCGTCCCTTTAAGATGGTTAAGCATTGCACCTGTGCTACCGTTACCGTACCTCAATTCCACCTAGAAAAGTTAGCATTTCCTTCTTAACATCTCAAAGTACTGTCATACAGGACTTTGCTGCTGTCACTTGCCTTTCTCTGCCATTTTTACAACTGTTAATGACAATGGCGTAGTGGTGGAGAGTTCGACTGAGTGTCAAGATTCAGTATTTTTGGAACGGAAGAGACTGATTAGTTGCCGTACTTCCGAGAACACAAACGCTTGTATCTTTCCTAGCAAGCTAGCGAGGGACGGAGAGAGAGGGGAGCGGCACGGTATAGGCAGGTCAGCCACCAGGCAGACATTTTGTACCATGCACTAGGCCCATCTATCCGCAATCAATAGCTGTATCTCACACTGGAATGCTGTATCTTGCAATCTTGCAAAGAGAAAGAGCAGGGCTCCAGCGTGAGGGAGAGAGAGAAGGGGGCAGGCAGGCCAGCATGAGGGAGAGAGAGGAGGGGGCAGGCAGGCCAGCATGAGGGAGAGAGAGGAGGGGGCAGGCAGGCCAGCATGAGGGAGAGAGGGGAGGGAGAGTGAGGAGGGGGCAGGCAGGCCAGCGTGAAGGAGAGAAGGGGGCAGGCAGGCCAGCATGAGGGATAGAGAGGAGGGGGCAGGCAGGCCAGTGTGAGGGAGAGAGAGGAGGGGGCAGGCAGGCCAGCGTGAGGGAGAGAGAGGAGAGGGAGAGAGTGGAAGCAGACTGGCAGGCCAGCGTGAGGGAGAGTAGAGGAGGCAGGCAGGCCAGCGTGAGGGAGAGAGAGAGGAGGGAGAGTAGAGGAGGCAGGCAGGCCAGCGTGAGGGAGAGAGAGAGGAAGGAGAGTAGAGGAGGCAGGCAGGCAGAACTGTAAAGTGAAGAAGTGAAGACACCTGAAAAGAGTCTGAAATACTGTCCCCGGAAGTACAGCTACATGGATTAGATGATGACAGAGCAGTGGGGGTGTTCATTTCCTTTGGACTATAAGGTTCTATGTGAATACAGTGTAACTGATATTTAGATGGTTCTTCATACATCTGGGTAGATAGATATAAAGATTATTTTTTTTATAGTTAATTTTAAGTGACAAAACTATAAAAGTTATCTCTGCATAAACCCATTTGAACGCCTTCCCTGTAGCTCAGTTGGTAGAGCATGGTGTTTGCAACACCAGGGTTGTGGGTTCGATTCCCACGGGGGGCCAGCACAGAAAAAATAAATAAAAAATGTATGAAATGTATGCATTCACTACTGTAAGTCGCTCTGGATAAGAGCGTCTGCTAAATGACTAAAAATGTAAAAATGTAAATGAATGCTATATGTTTCCTATCTGCTATCCAATCACAAGCCTGAACAAATACAGACCGACTAATCAGAACACATCTTTACCATCTCCCTCTAAGTATGATCTTGGCTAGTCTACCTAGCAATAATGGCATGCAATCAAAAACACTGTCAGAAATCTTAAAGTACATTGCCATCACAAAGTATTCACAACCTTTGATTTTTTCCCCCACATTTTGTTGTGTTACAGCCTGAATTTAAAATGCCTGAATTTATTCCATTAAAATAAAAGTTAGATTTTGTGTCACTGGTCTACACACAACACCCCATAATGTCAAAGTGGATTTATGTTTCTATACTTTTTTACAAATAACTTAAAAATGAAAAACTGAAGTGTCTTGAGTCAATAAGTATTCAACCCCTTTGTTATGGGAAGTCTAAATAAGTTCAGGAGTAAACATTTGCTGAACAAGTCACATAATAAGTTGCATGGACTCTGTGTGCAATAATAGTGTTTAACATGAGTTTTGAATGACTACCTCATCTCTGTACCACACACATACAGTTATCTGTAAAAACCCTGAGTCGAGCAGTGAATTTCAAACACACATTCATCCCCAAAGACCAGGGAGGTTTTTCCAATGCCTCGCAAATAAAGGCAACTATTGTTAGATGGGTAAAAATAAAAAGAAGCAGACATTGAATATCCCTTTGAGCATGGTGAAGTTATGAATTATATTTTGGATGGTGTACCTGTCCCAGACCTGCTGTCCCAGACCTGCTGGAACCCTGACCTGTTCACCGGATGTGCTACCTGTCCCAGACCTGCTGTTTTCAACTCTCTAGAGACAGCAGGAGCGGTAGAGATACTCTCAAAGATCGGCTATGAAAAAGCCAACTGACACTTACTCTTGTGTTACTGACTTGTTGCACCCTCGACAACTACTATGATTATTATTATTTGACCATGCTGGTCATTTATGAACATTTGAACATCTAGCCCATGTGCTGTTATAATCTCCACCCGGCACAGCCAGAAGAGGACTGGCCACCCCTCATAGCCTGGTTCCTCTCTAGGTTTCTTCCTAGGTTCTGGCCTTTCTAGGGAGTTTTTCCTAGCCACCGTGCTTCTACACCTGCATTGCTTGCTGTTTGGGGTTTTAGGCTGGGTTTCTGTACAGCACTTTCAGATATCGGCTGATGTAAGAAGGGCTATATAAATACATTTGATTTGATTTGATTTTGATTTTGATTTGTATCAATACACCCAGTCACTACAAAGAGAAACATAATTCCACTTTCACATTATGGAGTATTGTGGGTATGCCAGTGACACAAAATCTAAATTTAATCAATTTAAAATTCAGGCTGTAATCCGACAAAATATAGAAAAAGTCAAAGGGTATGAATACGTTTTGAAGGCACAGTAAGTGTAATGATTATCATGGAAGCAACACTTTACCAGAGAATCAACACTTTACCAGAGAGTCAACACTTTACCAGAGAGTCAACAATTTACCAGAGGGTCAACACTTTACCACAGAGTCAACACTTTACCAGAGGGTCAACACTTTACCAGAGAGTCAACACTTTACCAGAGAGTCAACACTTTACCAGAGGGTCAACACTTTACCAGAGAGTCAACACTTTACCAGAGAGTCAACACTTTACCAGAGAATCAACACTTTACCAGAGAGTCAACACTTTACCAGAGAGTCAACACTTTACCAGAGAATCAACACTTTACCAGAGGGTGAACACTTTACCAGAGAGTCAACACTTTACCTGAGGGTCAACACTTTACCAGAGGGTCAACACTTTACCAGAGAGTCAACACTTTACCCCGAGAGTCAACACTTTACCAGAGAGGTAACACCTTTACAGAGAGTCAACACTTTACCAGAGAGTCAACACTTTACCAGAGGGTCAACAATTTACCAGAGGGTCAACACTTTACCACAGAGTCAACACTTTACCAGAGGGTCAACACTTTACCAGAGAGTCAACACTTTACCAGAGAGTCAACACTTTACCAGAGAGTCAACACTTTACCAGAGGGTCAACACTTTACCAGAGAGTCAACACTTTACCAGAGAGTCAACACTTTACCAGAGAATCAACACTTTACCAGAGAGTCAACACTTTACCAGAGAGTCAACACTTTACCAGAGAGGTAACGCGCTCGGCTGCAGATAAACATTACACTGACTTAGTTTCCTCTTCCTCCTGTGTGTGTGTGTGTGTATGTGTGTGTCGTGTGTGTGTGTGTGTGTGTGTGTGTGTGTGTGTGTGTGTGTGTGTGTGTGTGTGTGTGTGTGTGTGTGTGTGTGTGTGTGTGTGTGTGTGTGTGTGTGTGTGTGTGTGTGTGTGTGTGTGTGTGTTAGCATTAATACTCACAGGCAGGGATGGTACAGTCTCTGGTGTTGTGGTATAGTCTATAGAAGTGTTTCCTACATCTTGGGTTAAAGAATAGAGGACCTGGAACACACAGATAAGGGTTAGTTACACTGGTGAACACACACACACACACACACACAGACACAAACAAGGGTTACACTGGTGAACACATAGACACAAACAAGGGTTACACTGGTGAACACATAGACACAAACAAGGGTTACACTGGTGAACACACACACATTAACACACAAACTAACTCAGGCCTGGGCAATTTCAGTTCTCGGGGGCCTGATTGATGTCACACTTTTCCCCCATCATCCCCAGCAAACACACCTGATTTAAACTCATTTCATTTTTAACTGAAGATCATGATTAGTTGATTATTGGAGTCAGGTGTGTTGGCTGGGGCAAAAGGGTGACACCAATAAGCCCCCCCCCACACAGGACTGGAGTTGCCCAGGCCTGCACTAACTGTCACTGACACACAGAAGCGGGTAGTGTCTGACCTGTTAGGTGTTTGAGGAACTTTTCTTTCTGTCTCAGGTCTCTGGGGAACACCTCTGGGACGACAGGGAATACAATAAATTCAGACCACATGCATGGTGGACTGAAGGACAATATGTGGCCATCCACATCGCCACGTCCACTAGCGTTTCTTCTTCAGCACAGTGAGATCGATAGAGCAGCGGGATTTAATAACTCACCTATGATGTTTTCTGTATGGTGAGACTTGTTCACTAATGGTTAATAACTCACCTATGATGTTTTCTGTATGGTGAGACTTGTTCACTAATGGTTAATAACTCAGCTATGATGTTTTCTGTATGGTTAGACTTGTTCACTAATGGTTAATAACTCACCTATGATGTTTTCTGTATGGTTAGACTTGTTCACTAATGGTTAATAACTCACCTATGATGTTTTCTGTATGGTGAGACTTGTTCACTAATGGTTAATAACTCACCTATGATGTTTTCTGTATGGTGAGACTTGTTCACTAATGGTTAATAACTCACCTATGATGTTTTCTGTATGGTTAGACTTGTTCACTAATGGTTAATAACTCACCTATGATGTTTTCTGTATGGTTAGACTTGTTCACTAATGGTTAATAACTCACCTATGATGTTTTCTGTATGGTTAGACTTGTTCACTAATGGTTAATAACTCACCTATGATGTTTTCTGTATGGTTAGACTTGTTCACTAATGGTTAATAACTCACCTATGATGTTTTCTGTATGGTTAGACTTGTTCACTAATGGTTAATAACTCACCTATGATGTGTTCTGTATGGTGAGACTTGTTCACTAATGGTTAATAACTCACCTATGATGTTTTCTGTATGGTGAGACTTGTTCACTAATGGTTAATAACTCACCTATGATGTTTTCTGTATGGTTAGACTTGTTCACTAATGGTTAATAACTCACCTATGATGTGTTCTGTATGGTGAGACTTGTTCACTAATGGTTAATAACTCACCTATGATGTTTTCTGTATGGTGAGACTTGTTCACTAATGGTTAATAACTCACCTATGATGTTTTCTGTATGGTTAGACTAGTTCACTAATGGTTAATAACTCAGCTATGATGTGTTCTGTATGGTTAGACTTGTTCACTAATGGTTAATAACTCACCTATGATGTTTTCTGTATGGTGAGACTTGTTCACTAATGGTTAATAACTCAGCTATGATGTGTTCTGTATGGTTAGACTTGTTCACTAATGGTTAATAACTCACCTATGATGTGTTCTCCATGGTGAGACTTGTTCACTTCATTCCTCTCCTTGGTCTCCAAGGTGAACTCCTGTTTTTTGGCGGGGTAGTGCTCGTGTACCTGGTCCTGTTGCTGAGCCAGACGCACCTTGTCCATGATGAGCTCCATGAGGTTGTGTCCGTCCGTGCGCGCCCCTTTGCTCACCCCTGGGCTCCCGTCCAGGAAGCTCTGTTTGCAGAAGCCAGCAGTCAGCAGTAGGACCAGCAGCGCCAGTAGGACGGGGATACGCAGCACGCTCATCGCTCCTACCCCCGGGAGCACGCCTTCCCCTCGCAGAGTCACCTTGCACTACCCTGAAAACACACACACACAGACTGTTGGTAAGGATCCTCCAAACTGCCTTTCTAAGCACAATTCAACATTCAGCATACAGACAAGACATGAACGACAGTTGACCTCAGATAAGTTTAGAAACAGTCACCCTCAAGTCATAAGAAAACAGATGATCCACTGTCTCCTCCTGTTCACAAAAACAACACCTCCTTTCCACTGATGGATCATGGAATGAATCAGAATCTGTGTCTGATAAAAACCAGCCCGTTATTTAAAGGTATACCGGTATGGTATACAGCAGCAGTTAGGGCTGGGCGATATGGCCGAAATATCATGTCACAATATTTTCTGGCGGGATTTAACTTCAGACTGAGATGTTTTGTCCACTTTCTCCAAACGTCAAAATTCATTTTTTTTTTTTTTTTTTTACAACCTGTGGTTCAATTTAGACATTAATTTCGAATGGTTAAGTTAAGAGTCAAGGTTTGGGTTTAACACAAGAAAAAAAGGACTGGGACAAAACATGTGACCCTCGGAAGCGGAGCTTGTAGCTTACCCCATCCACCACCCCCATCCACCACCCCCATCCACACCACCAATCCACAACATCCCCCATCTACCACCCCCATCCACAACACCCCATCCATCACCCCCATCCACAACACCCCATCCACCACCCCCATCCACCACCCCCATCCACACCACCCCATCCACACCACCAATCCACAACATCCCCCATCTACCACCCCCATCCACACCACCCCATCAACCACCCCCATCCACACCACCAATCCACAAAATACCCCATCCATCCACCACCCCCATCCACCACCCCCATCCACCACCCCCATCCACACCACCAATCCACAACATCCCCCATCTACCACCCCCATCCACAACACCCCATCCATCACCCCCATCCACAACACCCCATCCACCACCCCCATCCACCACCCCCATCCACACCACCCCATCCACACCACCAATCCACAACATCCCCCATCTACCACCCCCATCCACACCACCCCATCAACCACCCCCATCCACACCACCAATCCACAAAATACCCCATCCATCCACCACCCCCATCCACCACCCCCATCCACCACCCCCATCCACCACCCCCATCCACACCACCAATCCACAACATCCCCCATCTACCACCCCCATCCACAACACCCCATCCACCACCCCCATCCACAACACCCCATCCACCACCCCCATCCACCACCCCCATCCACACCACCAATCCACAACATCCCCCATCTACCACCCCCATCCACAACACCCCATCCACCACCCCCATCCACAACACCCCATCCACCACCCCCATCCACCACCCCCATCCACACCACCAATCCACAACATCCCCCATCTACCACCCCCATCCACAACACCCCATCCACCACCCCCATCCACAACACCCCATCCACCACCCCCATGCACCACCCCCATCCACACCACCCCATCCACACCACCAATCCACAACATCCCCGTCTACCACCCCCATCCACACCACCCCATCCACCACCCCCATCCACACCACCAATCCACAACATCCCCCATCCATCCACCACCCCCATCCACCACCCCCATCCACACCACCAATCCACAACATCCCCCATCCATCCACCACCCCAATCCACCACCCCCATCCACACCACCCCCATCCACACCACCAATCCACAACATCCCCCATCTACCACCCCCATCCACACCACCCCATCAACCACCCCCATCCACACCACCAATCCACAAAATACCCCATCCATCCACCACCCCCATCCACACCACCAATCCACAACATCCCCCATCCATCCACCACCCCAATCCACCACCCCATCCACACCACCCCCATCCACACCACCCCATCCACACCACCAATCCACAACATCCCCCATCTACCACCCCCATCCACACCACCCCATCCACCACCCCCATCCACAACATCCCCCATCCACAACCACCCCATCCACCACCACCATCCACAACATCCCCCATCCACACCACCCCCATCCACAACACCCCCCATCCACACCACCCCATCCACAACATCCCCCATCCACCACCCCATCCACAACATCCCCATCCACACCACCCCATCCACAACATCCCCCATCCACCACCCCCATCCACAACATCCCCCATCCACACCACCATCCACACCATCCCCATCCACCACCACCATCCACACCAGCCCCATCCACAACCACCATCCACACCACCCCCATCCACAACATCCCCCATCCACACCACCCCATCCACAACATCCCCCATCCACCACCACCATCCACACCACCCCCATCCAACACCACCATCCACACCACCCCCATCCACAACCACCATCCACACCACCCCCATCCACAACATCCCCCATCCACACCACCCCATCCACAACATCCCCCATCCACCACCCCCATCCACAACATCCCCCATCCACACCACCCCATCCACAACATCCCCGATCCACCACCACCATACACACCACCCCCATCCACCACCACCATCCACACCACCCCCATCCACAACATCCCCCATCCACACCACCCCCATCCACAACATCCCCCATCCACAACATCCCCCATCCACACCACCCCCATCCACAACATCCCCCATCCACACCACCCCATCCACAACATCCCCCATCCATCTACCAACCCATCCATCTACCACCCCCATCCACAACATCCCCCATCCACACCACCCCATCCACAACATCCCCCATCCACAACCACCCCCATCCACCACCCCCATCCACACCACCCCCATCCACAACATCCCCCATCCACACCACCCCATCCACCACCCCCATTCACAACATCCCCCATCCACAACATCCCCCATCCACACCACCCCATCCACAACATCCCCCATCCATCCACCACCCCCATCCACACCACTCCATCCACAACATCCCCCATCCACACCACCCCATCCACAACATCCCCCATCCACAACCACCCCCATCCACCACCCCCATCCACAACATCCCCCATCCACAACATCCCCCATCCACACCACCCCATCCACCACCACCATCCACACCACCCCCATCCACCACATCCCCCATCCACACCACCCCATCCACCACCACCACCATCCACACCACCCCCATCCACAACATCCCCCATCCACACCACCTTCATCCACAACATCCCCCATCCACACCACCCCATCCACCACCACCATCCACACCACCCCCATCCACGACATCCCCCATCCACACCACCCCATCCACCACCACCATCCACACCACCCCCATCCACAACATCCCCCATCCACACCACCCCCATCCACAACATCCCCCATTCACCACACCCATCCACACCACCCCCCATCCACCACCCCATCCACACCACCCATCCACCACCCCCATCCACACCACCCCCCATCCACAATACCCATCCACCACCCCCATCCATCCCCACCCCATCCAAGCCTACTTGATGGTAATAGTGCTCACCGTTGCCCCTAGTGGCGGGTTTTGAAGGCATCTCCCGACGTCCTCGGGACATGGATGGACGTCCAATGTTTATGTGAATTTGGCCATATTTTATGTTTCTGAATGATACTACTTCTAAACATGTTTTATGAGAAGCGTTTGAACCTAAGATGGAAACAGATAAATCCTAAGTGCTTTTAATGGCTGATGGTTTTATACTCAACCAAACTAGAGAAGTAGTTCTGTAACAAGCACTGTAACAAAATAGCATTACAGACAGTATTGTAAAAATCTCTACCGGTTTGTGGATCCATACCGGTATACCTTAAAGCTAGAGTCATTAATTAAAACAATAACAAAGTTTCACCTCTGTTTTGGTAAAAAGCTGAGGGATGGGCCTGGAAAAATGTAACCACTCTCAAATTCCTAGACAGAGCTATGGATGCAAAGACTGAGAATCCATGATATCACAATTATAGTATTAACCATGTTTTGAGGCAATACAGTGTTTGTTTACATTTACATTGTTCGTGAGGTACTTATAAGTTACATTCTGAATCAATGGGTATATATCATGAATTTGTAAGTCCAAAAGTGGATGTAGCAACTAAGGAATCCAGCTTTAAAACAAGATATATCACCCAACCCTAACAACCTAACAACCCTAACAGCAGGGATGGCAAAGGAGGAGACTGCAGTCGTCAACCCTGTCTACCCAGTCAAGCCTCATCTCTCTCCAGTAGCCCTTGGAAAGAGTCCCTCTAGAACCTACTGTAGCAGCCGGGAAGACATGAGAGAGGATAATTCTGCTATAACAGCTACTGACAACCACCCAACCTCACTCAAATCACCAAGTTTTGTGAATCCAGCCCTCACAATCCATTGTAGAGAAAGAGAGAGAGACAGAGAGAGAGAGAGAGAGACAGAGAGAGAGAGAAAGAGAGAGAGACAGAGAGACAGAGAGAAAGAGAGAGAGACAGAGAGAGAGAGAGAAAGAGAGAGAGACAGAGAGAAAGAGACAGACAGAGAGAGAGACAGAGAGAAAGAGAGATGTGAGGGCTTTTCCCCGGCAGTAGTCCCAGTGATCTCATTCCAAGTGTCCATTAACCTAATAGACCCTCCTGATGACCTATAACCTAACCGACCCTCCTGATGACCTATAACCTAACCAACTCTGCTGATGACCTATAACCTAACCGACCCTCCTGATGACCTATAACCTAACCGACCCTCCTGATGACCTATAACCTAACCGACCCTCCTGATGACCTATAACCTAACCAACTCTCCTGATGACCTATAACCTAACCGACCCTCCTGATGACCTATAACCTAACCAACCCTCCTGATGACCTATAACCTAACCGACCCTCCTGATGACCTATAACCTTACAGACCCTCCTGATGACCTATAACCTAACCGGCCCTCCTGATGACCTATAACCTAACCAACCCCCCTGATGACCTATAATCTAACCGACCCTCCTGATGACCTATAACCTTACAGACCCTCCTGATGACCTATAACCTAACCGGCCCTCCTGATGACCTATAACCTAACCAACCCCCCTGATGACCTATAACCTAACCGACCCTCCTGATGACCTATAACCTAACCAACCCTCCTGATGACCTATAACCTAACCGACCCTCCTGATGACCTATAACCTAACCAACCCTCCTGATGGCCTATAACCTAACCGACCCTCCTGATGACCTATAACCTAACCAACCCTCCTGATGACCTATAACCTAACCGGCCCTCCTGATGACCTATAACCTAACCAACCCTCCTGATGACCTATAATCTAACCAACCCTCCTGATGGCCTATAACCTAACCGACCCTCCTGATGACCTATAACCTAACCAACCCTCCTGATGACCTATAACCTAACCGGCCCTCCTGATGACCTATAACCTAACCAACCCTCCTGATGACCTATAACCTAACCAACCCTCCTGATGGCCAGACCTGATTTATACTGTAACAACCTGATATTACAATTCTTTAACAACCCTCCCTCCCACCCTCCATCCCTCTCCCCTGTGTGTGTGTGTGTGTGTGTGTGTGTGTGTGTGTGTGTGTGTGTGTGTGTGTGTGTGTGTGTGTGTGTGTCAGTTAGTCATTAAAACATCATATGATAATAGTCATGTAATCGAAACGTAGACTCTCTTAAGCACAGACACATTACTACCAGCACTTTGAGCTATGCTTATTATGCTTATTCATGGGAGCTGTTAATAAGACAGTCACACACACACACACACACACACACACACACACACACACACACACACACACACACACACACACACACACACACACACACACACACACACACACACACACACACACACACACACACACACACACACACACACACAGTCAAAAGGCATTCCACCGAATGTGTCCCATACCATACTGTCTGTAGCTCTGTAGTTGTCATCAGACATATCTGCCATGTCACCACTTTCGCTGCATAGCAACTTACAAACACAGACAGGAGTTAGCAGCCAGTACTGTATGTAAAGCAGAATGTAGTACCTGACCAGAGGTCTCTCTCTCTCTCTCTCTCTCTCTCACACACACACACACACACACACACACACACACACAGAGAGAGAGAGAGAGAGAGAGAGAGAGAGAGAGAGAGAAAAGAGATAGAGGGACAGAGAAAGGCTATATGCTATTATAAGCTAATGTTCCCCTATCTGATCCGCGGTTCTAACCGCAGACTACTGCTGTGACCCATGAGGAGCTGCCAACATTTGGCCACTTGGGCAACGGTGCTGCGTAAAAGGACAGCCTCGTTAGAGACCATATTACTTTGACTTTCACTTATGTCATTACAACGAACAACAGTTAAGTCGCAGACAGACGGGGTTGGAACAGGACCGGTAATATAATAGGTTACCTGAGTTGTGTTGTTGACTCGCGGGTTCCAGGTGAAACACAATCCGATCCGCTGCTGCGTTTTCCAGGATTAAACACCTTTTTAATCGCTTCAACTACACAGACACACTCCCTTACTACAATACGCACTCCAACTAGACACACAGACACACTCCAATACGCACAACACAGCTTGTTGTCCTCGCAGTGCGTCGTCTGTCCGTTTCCAAATAGGTATCCCCCAGCTCCGGTGCTGCGCACAACTTTCCCCTGACAGGAGTGCAACCGTGCGTCTTCTTTTCACAAGTGCAGTAGTCCCCAGCACCGTGCGCTGTCTTATATCTGGTGCTCCTCCGCTGAAGGTGCCGACCGAGCGGTCGTAGAAGTGTGGGTGGATTAATTAATGACCGATACAACTTTATTAACACGTCTCTAGACCTCATCTCATGCTGATGAAGAGGTCTGTTGCCCTTCTGTGGTGAGCTCCTCCGCTGCTGCTCGCGCTGTCATGTTGGATGGCTTGTTCTGTGCCGCGCACTCTGTTGTGTGTGTGTGTGTGTTTGTTTGTGTGTGTTGAGGTCCCTGGAGTATTTTTCTATTATCCCGGGTTGTCTTTGATCAGAACAGCGTTCAGAGCGCGAGCAGAACCGAACAGAGACGTCATATTTACACCGGATCTGTAAGGAGCCCTGGCCCCGTTCGCCCTATGCCGTTCACTCAGTCCTCTCGTTTTGGAAAACTTTTATGTTCCTCTCTCCTCTTTTCCTGATCTTGGTCGATAGTGATGAGAATGATAAGTTAGTACCCTAATATAGTAGGGGGAAAACGTGTTCCCGTCCTTCAACCATGTCCCCGCATGGGACAGAAGCAGCGCGAGGGTTAACAGATTGTATAAAGCCTGCTCCCACGAGGTTCCTCCCCTATCGATTTCTGTTTCACTCACATCTTGTCCGCCAGAGGACAGGAATTCACAGACATTAATATGATTTACAGGAGCAGGGTGGTTTGTGTAGTTCTGGACACACACGCACACACACACACACAAGCTCTCTCAGGTCAACTTTCACACACACAACTGTGCGCTCCGTTTAGACCGGACCATGGAGCACGCGCATTCAGGTCTCTCCTCGAACTATACACCCGATAATGCTTTCGGTTACTTAATCTGAACACCACTCCCCATATAGAGAAATAAACATTATCTATCCTTCTCTTTTCGGCCTGAGTCGGGGGTTGTGTGTGTGTGTGTGTGTGTGTGTGTGTGTGTGCGTGCACGCGTGTGGTTTTGGGGAAGGCTATTATTTGCCCTCGAGGCGGCTAATGTTAATCGGGATTATGTCTCGCTCGCGCTGGAACTATTATTACACTTGTGCTGATTAATCAGGAAGATCACGAGGGACAGACAACAGCTCACCTCGATCTCAGCTCAACACTGCCACTCAGCCAAATAGCCTACACTCGTTCAAATGATAGACCAAACTGCTAGATAAATCATTCAATATATCATTCCTTATATGATATATCTCTTCTCTCGAATAATTTTACGCACTCATGAGAACCAGGCTATAGTGTATTTCTGAACGTCTGGCTACACTAGCCGAGCCTACTATATGAGGACAGATCACGGAGGTTTCTTACTTTTTGTTGAATACTCATGTAGCTGTATTCAGCACCTGCTCAGAACCTCTGAATGTAACCTGCCCATCTTGGCCACCCTGAGTGGACGTATGTCCGGGGACGGGTGCTGAAGGACAGAGAACTGCGAATCCGTGCCGCCTATATAGTTTTTTTATAACGTTTGCACTAATAGGTTGACTACCGACTTGTCCATGGCTTAAATTGTATAAAGTTATTCTGCCCTTGAATTGCGTTCTCATGCAAAACTAGACAGATAGCTAACAATTAAGTCTTCAATAAAACTCCCAAGGCCTGACTTTTCTTGAATGAATATATTGAAAACGTTTATGTTGTGAAACTGAAAAATACAGAAAAGAATATACTTTATTATTCAATTCACATCGACATACTGTAGCTGTACATTATACCTTCCAAGTTGAAGTTGCATGAAAATACAAAACACGTGCCGAGGGTACCATGCATCTGGCATGACGCCAAACCATGTAGCTAATTGTTACTCATATGGTAATTGGCTAACTCCTTTCATTACTCTAATAATGTACAACCATCTCTGTAGAATAACAAAGCATATTACACTAGAAACAGTAACAAAACTTCAGTATTGTATGTTTTACAATTCGTTTACATGAAGCACGACCAAAGTAATAAAGCTGACGGCATACATTACATTTACATTTACGTCATTTAGCAGACGCTCTTATCCAGAGCGACTTACAAATTGGTGCATTCACCTTATGATATCCAGTGGAACAACCACTTTACAATAGTACATCTATATCCTTTTTTTGGGGGGGGGGGGGGGGTTAGAAGGATTACTTAATCCTAGCCCAGGTATTCCTTAAAGAGGTGGGGTTTCGGGTGTCTCCGGAAGGTGGTGATTGACTCCGCTGTCCTGGCGTCGTGAGGGAGCTTGTTCCACCATTGGGGTGCCAGAGCAGCGAACAGTTTTGACTGGGCTGAGCGGGAACTGTGCTTCCGCAGAGGTAGGGAGGCGAGCAGGCCAGAGGTGGATGAACGCAGTGCCCTTCTTTGGGTGTAGGGACTGATCAGAGCCTGAAGGTACGGAGGTGCCGTTCCCCTCACAGCTCCGTAGGCAAGCACCATGGTCTTGTAGCAGATGCGAGCTTCAACTGGAAGCCAGTGGAGTGTGCGGAGGAGCAGGGTGACGTGAGAGAACTTGGGAAGGTTGAACACCAGACGGGCTGCGACGTTCTGGATGAGTTGTAGGGGTTTAATGGCACAGGCAGGGAGCCCCGCCAACAGCCAGTTGCAGTAATCCAGACGGGAGATGACAAGTGCCTGGATTAGGACCTGCGCCGCTTCCTGTGTGAGGCAGGGTCGTACTCTGCGAATGTTGTAGAGCATGAACCTACAGGATCGGGTCACCGCCTTGATGTTAGCGGAGAACGACAGGGTGTTGTCCAGGGTCACGCCAAGGCTCTTAGCACTCTGGGAGGAGGACACAATGGAGTTGTCAACCGTGATGGCGAGATCATGGAACGGGCAGTCCTTCCCCGGGAGGAAGAGCAGCTCCGTCTTGCCGAGGTTCAGCTTGAGGTGGTGATCCGTCATCCACACTGATATGTCTGCCAGACATGCAGAGATGCGATTCGCCACCTGGTTATCAGAAGGGGGAAAGGAGAAGATTAATTGTGTGTCGTCTACGTAGCAATGATAGGAGAGACCATGTGAGGATATGACAGAGCCAAGTGACTTGGTGTATAGTGAGAATAGGAGAGGGCCTAGAACTGAGCCCTGGGGGACACCAGTGGTGAGAGCACGTGGTGCGGAGACGGATTCTCGCCACGCCACCTGGTAGGAGCGACCTGTCAGGTAGGACGCAATCCAAGAGTGAGCTGCGCCGGAGATGCCCAACTCGGAGACGGTGGAGAGGAGGATCTGATGGTTCACAGTATCAAAGGCAGCAGATAGGTCTAGAAGGATGACAGCAGATGAGAGAGAGTTAGCTTTAGCAGTGCGGAGAGCCTCCGTGACACAGAGAAGAGCAGTCTCAGTTGAATGACCAGTCTTGAAACCTGACTGATCTGGATCAAGAAGGTCATTCTGAGAGAGATAGCAAGAGAGCTGGCCAAGGACGGCACACTCAAGAGTTTTGGAGAGAAAATAAAGAAGGGATACTGGTCTGTAGTTGTTGACATCGGAGGGATCGAGTGTAGGTTTTTTGAGAAGGGGTGCAACTCTCGCTCTCTTGAAGACGGAAGGGACGTAGCCAGCGGTCAAGGATAAGTTGATGAGCGAGGTGAGGTAAGGGAGAAGGTCTCCGGAAATGGTCTGGAGAAGAGAGGACGGGATAGGGTCAAGCGGACAGGCATACATGAAAGGCATTGCAATTTGTGTGAGTAAATGCAACCAACCAACATTGATTTATATGTAAGCAACTCCATCAATATCAAGATTATCATCACTAGCTAAATGCTTGAATCGAATTTCCAAACATATATTTTCCGAGGCTGAAGCGTGACAAGAAATAACTACACTGAAAGACCTGCACCGTAGCGTTGCTTTCAGCTGCTTCTATGCATGCAGAACGAATTCTCTACTTCCTGTTTGCGTACAGTCTTTCTAAGTACCAGAAAGCTCCACTAGGGGCCGAATAACACCATGGAACACAATGAAAATCCATCTTAACCATTGTAATAAAATGATCTGTTACCTTCTAATAGGATGGCAGCACAAAAGTAATTGAGCTTGTTCGATATTTTAGTGCAAGCGACTGCAGACACTGATCTACATCACCTTGCCTCATAACTACTCATTTATTATTTGTAGATTAGTCAGTCACTCATGATTTACCCAAAATGCAATGTTGAACAACCAATATATCCAATATATTACTACTTCTTAATGATCTCTTTTCTGATTAGCTAATTCTTTAATAATGATGCTCCATGTGTCTCCATGGGCCTCATGTCATGTTGTTTCTCTGGTAGTTCAGCCGAGGATGGGCCTCATGTCATGTTGTTTCTCTGGTTGTTCAGCCGAGGATGGGCCTCACATCATGTTGTTTCTCTGGTTGTACAGCCGAGGATGGGCCTCACGTCATGTTGTTTCTCTAGTTACTCATCCGAGGATGGGCCTCACGTCATGTTGTTTCTCTGGTTGTTCAGCCGAGGATGGGCCTCACGTCTTGTTGTTTCTCTGGTTGTACAGCCGAGGATGGGCCTCACGTCATGTTGTTTTTCTGGTTGTTCAGCCGAGGATGGGCCTCACGTCATGTTGTTTCTCTGGTTGTTCAGCCGAGGATGGGCCTCACGTCATGTTGTTTCTCTGGTTGTACAGCCGAGGATGGGCCTCATGTCGTGTTGTTTCTCTGGTTGTTCAGCCGAGGATGGGCCTCACGTCATGTTGTTTCTCTGGTTGTTCAGCCGAGGATGGGCCTCACGTCATGTTGTTTCTCTGGTTGTTCAGCCGAGGATGGGCCTCACGTCGTGTTGTTTCTCTGGTTGTTCAGCCGAGGATGGGCCTCACGTCATGTTGTTTCTCTGGTTGTACAGCCGAGGATGGGCCTCACGTCATGTTGTTTCTCTGGTTGTACAGCCGAGGATGGGCCTCATGTCGTGTTGTTTCTCTGGTTGTACAGCCAAGGATGGGCCTCACGTCGTGTTGTTTCTCTGGTTGTACAGCCGAGGATGGGCCTCACATCATGTTGTTTCTCTGGTTGTACAGCCGAGGATGGGCCTCACGTCATGTTGTTTCTCTGGTTGTACAGCCAAGGATGGGCCTCACGTCATGTTGTTTCTCTGGTTGTACAGCCGAGGATGGGCCTCACGTCGTGTTGTTTCTCTGGTTGTACAGCCAAGGATGGGCCTCACGTCGTGTTGTTTCTCTGGTTGTACAGCCGAGGATGGGCCTCACGTCATGTTGTTTCTCTGGTTGTACAGCCGAGGATGGGCCTCATGTCATGTTGTTTCTCTGGTTGTACAGACGAGGATGGGCCTCTTGTCATGTTGTTTCTCTGGTTGTACAGCCGAGGATGGGCCTCACGTCATGTTGTTTCTCTGGTTGTTCAGCCGAGGATGGGCCTCATGTCATGTTGTTTCTCTGGTTGTACAGCCGAGGATGGGCCTCACGTCATGTTGTTTCTCTGGTTGTTCAGCCGAGGATGAGCCTCATGTCATGTTGTTTCTCTGGTTGTACAGCCGAGGATGGGCCTCACGTCATGTTGTTTCTCTGGTTGTTCAGCCGAGGATGGGCCTCATGTCATGTTGTTTCTCTGGTTGTACAGACGAGGATGGGCCTCATGTCATGTTGTTTCTCTGGTTGTACAGCCGAGGATGGGCCTCATGTCATGTTGTTTTATTAATGTTGGCTAGCAGCTACGAGTTTATGGCACCCTCAGCCTCTCTAGCTGAACTAACACACAACAACAGGATTAAATACAATTGTAACGGTCATCGTATATAGTGGACCAAGGCGCAGCGGGTTGAGTGCTCATTTTAACTTTTATTAGAACACTTAATAACAAAACAAACAAACGAACAGTAATGCAGGCTACACACACACACACACACACACACACACACACACACACACACACACACACACACACACACACACACACACACACACACACACACACACACACACACACACACACACACACACACACACACACACACACACACACACACACACACACACACACACACACACACACACAGCAGTGCAAAAACAACTTCCCACAAATGACAGGTGAAAACAGGGCTACCTAAGTATGACTCCCAATCAGCAACAACGATGTACAGCTGTTCCTGATTGAGAGCCATACTAGGCCAACACATAGAAACACACAACATAGACAGATCATAGAAATACAAAACATAGAACATAACCAAAAACCCCCGGAATACTCTAAACAAACACCCCTCTACATAAACACATAACCCAACAAACCGCGAACCACATAAAACAAACACCCCCCTGCCACGTCCTGACCAATCTACAATAACAAATAACCCCTTTACTGGTCAGGACGTGAAAACAATCTGCCTTTCCGTAAACATAACATTCTGACCTGGTCTCACACATGCACGAACAAACACACACACACATCCATACACAAACATACACGCAAATGCATGCACACACACATGAACTCACACACACATGAACACACACACATGCATGTACAACTAAACTCAGCAAAAAAAAAAAACGTCCTCTCACTGTCAACTGCGTTTATTTTCAGCAAAATTAACATGTGTAAATATGTGTATGAACATAACAAGATTCAACAACTGAGACATAAACTGAACAAGTTCCACAGACATGTGACTAATAGAAATTGAATAATGTGTCCCTGAACAAAAGGGGTGTCAAAATCAAAAGTAACAGTCAGTATCTGGTGTGACCACCAGCTGCATTAAGTACTGCAGTGCATCTCCTCCTCATGGACTGCTCCAGATTTGGCAGTTCTTGCTGTGAGATGTTACCCCACTCTTCCACCAAGCCACCTGCAAGTTCCAGGACATTTCTGGGGGGAATGGCCCTAGCCCTCACCCTCCGATCCAACAGGTCCCAGACGTGCTCAATGGGATTGAGATCTGAGCTATTCGCTGGCCATGGCAGAACACTGACATTCCTGTCTTGCAGGAAATCACGCACAGAACGAGCAGTATGGCTGGTGACATTGTCATGCTGGAGGGTCATGTCAGGATGAGCCTGCAGGAAGGGTGCCACATGAGGGAGGAGGATGTCTTCCCTGTAATGCATAGCGTTGAGATTGCCAGCAATGACAACAAGCTCAGTTCGATGATGCTGTGACACACCGCCCCAGACCATGACGAACCCTCCACCTCGAAATCGATCCCGCTCCAGAGTACAGGCCTCGGTGTAACGCTCATTCCTTCGACGATAAACGCAAATCTGACCATCACTCCTGGTGAGACAAAACCGCGACTCGTCAGTGAAGAGTACTTTTTGCCAGTCCTGTCTGGTCCAGTGACGGTGGGTTTGTGCCCATAGGTGACGTTGTTGCCAGTGATGTCTGGTGAGGACCTGCCTTACAACAGGCCTACAAGCCCTCAGTCCAGCTTCTCTCAGCCTATTGCAGACAGTCTGAGCATTGATGGAGGGATTGTGTGTTCCTGGTGTAACTCTGGCAGTTGTTGTTGCCATCCTGTACCTGTCCCGCAGGTGTGATGTTCGGATGTACCGATCCTGTGCAGGTGTTGTTACACGTGGTCTGCCACTGAGAGGATGATCAGCTGTCCGTCCTGTCTCCCTGTAGCGCTGTCTTAGGCGTCTCACAGTACGGACATTGCAATTTATTGCCCTGGCCACATTGGCAGTCCTCATGCCTCTTTGTAGCATGCCTAAGGCACGTTCATGCAAATGAGCAGGGACCCTGAGCATCTTTCTTTTGGTGTTTTTCAGAGTCAGTAGAAAGGCCTCTTTAGTGTCCTAAGTTTTCATAACTGTGACCCTAATTGCCTACCGTCTGTAAGCTGTTTGTGTCTTAACGACCGTTCCACAGGTGCATGTTCATTAATTGTTTATGGTTCATTGAACAAGCATGGGAAACAGTGTTAAAACCCTTCATAATGAAGATCTGTGAAGTTATTTGGATTTTTACGAATTATCTTTGAAAGACAGGGTCCTGAAAAAGAGACGTTTGTTTTTTTGCTGAGTTTACAAACATGTACAAATCACTCATCAACAATCTGTTTTAGAGTGTGTGTGTGTGGGCAGTGGTGTAAAGTACTTAAGTAAAAAATACTTTAAAGTAGTACTTAAATAATTTTTTGGGGTATCTGTATTTTACTTTACTATTTATATTTTTGACTACTTTTACTTTTATTTCACTACATTCCTTATGAAAATATTGTACTTTTTACTCCATACATTTTCCTTGACACCCAAAAGTACAAAAATACCAATTCACACACTTATCAACCAAACATCCATGGTCATCCCTACTGCCTCTGATCTGGCGGACTCACTAAACAGAGAACATCCCTGGTCATCCCTACTGCCTCTGATCTGGAGGACTCACTAAACAGAGAACATCCCTGGTCATCCCTACTGCCTCTGATCTGGCGGACTCACTAAACAGAGAACATCCCTGGTCATCCCTACTGCCTCTGATCTGGAGGACTCACTAAACAGAGAACATCCCCTGTCATCCCTACTGCCTCTGATATGGAGGACTCACTAAACAGAGAACATCCCTGGTCATCCCGTATACTGCCTCTGATCTGGCGGACTCACTAAACAGAGAACATCCCTGGTCATCCCTACTGCCTCTGATCTGGTGGACTCACTAAACCAACATGCTTAGTTTGTAATTTATGTCTGAGTGTTGGAGTGTGTCTCTGGAATAGTATATTTTAAACCAAATACTTTTAGACTTTTACTCAAGTAGTATTTTACTGGGTCACTTTCACTTTTACTCGAGTCATTTTCTATTAAAGTATCTTTACTTTTACTCAAGTATGACAGGTGGGTTCTTTTTCCACCTCTGTGTGTGGGTGTCTGGATTGGAGCGTTGACTCAAGCACATCTTAGATATTATAGCTGCTGATGAATTATGTCAACTTTTTCCAGTCAATTAACTTTGTCTTCATTAGCTAACAATACCTAGAGCCTGAACCAGCCATGTCCACACCCTGCATGTAAGACATCTTAACCCTATCCTATCCTATCCCCACTAGCTCTACACAGCAGAAAGACAAGGAATGAAGGATAATCAGCCAATTGAGAGACACACACACACACACACACAATAGGTTTGACTGCATGTATAGATGTGTGTGTGAATTGGGTTTGACAGGGAATCCTCTCTAAGCTGCCTACTTGTGGCCTTAGTCTGTTTTTCAGGACACACTCACACACACACACACACACACACACACACACACACACACACACACATACACACACACAATCCTCAATCTCCTGACTGTCTTGTCACGTTAATTTGTTAATCTCGTCTCATGCCACTTCTTTAATCAGCCTGACCTGTCCTGGTTATGATACCAATATCACTGATTGACTGGTTCTGATTCTAATATCACTGACAGGTTCTGATACTAATATCACTGACTGACTGGTTCTGATACTAATATCATTGTCTGGTTCTGATTCTAATATCACTGACAGGTTCTGATACTAATATCACTGACTGACTGGTTCTGATACTAATATCATTGTCTGGTTCTGATTCTAATATCACTGATTGACTGGTTCTGATTCTAATATCACTGTCTGGCCCTCTCTCCCCTTCTTTTTGGCACATCTGACCACGACTCCATTTTGCTCCTCCCTGCCTACAAACAAAGACTCAAGAGAGAAGTTCTGGTGGTCAGGTCTGTACAGCGTTGGACCAACCAATCAGCGTTCGTGCTCCAGGACTGTTTTTGATCACGTGGACTTGAATATGTTCCGGGTCGACTCTGGGGATAACATCAATGAATATGCCGACGCAGTCACCGGACTCATCAAAAAATGCATAAATGATGTGATACCTATAGTGTCTTTCAAAACGTATCCAAATCAAATAACGTGGATTGATGGCAGCAATGTTGGAAAACTGAATGAGAGATGTTGCTTATAAAAACAGCAAGGACAATAGTATGATTAAACACAAATACGACCTACGTAGATCGATCAAGATGGCGAAACCCAAGTATAGGGACAAAGTTGAGTAGCAATTCAGAGGGTCGGACACGAGGCGTATGTGGCAGGGGCTCCTAAAGATCGCGGATTCCAAAAAGAAAGCCAGCCACGTTGCGGACACCAACGCTGCCCTACCGGACAAAATAAACACAATTCGTACAATGACGACTCTGAGCAGCCGAGGAGAGCCCATGAGGACAACAAGGGCTATTTACTTACGGTCTCCACGGAGGACGTATGTAAGTCATTCAAACTTGTTAACCCTCACAAAGCTGCCAGCCTAGACAGCATCCCAAGCCGCGCCCTCAGAGCATGTGCAGACCAGCTGGCTGTTGTGTTTTTGGACATTTCTAATCTCTCTCCAGCTCAGGCCACTATCCCCACCTGCTTCAAGATGTCCACTATCATCCCAGTGCCCAAGAAGGGGAAAATAACTGAACTGAACTGAATGACTACCGTCCCATAGCAAGCGCTCACTTGATTCAAGAAGCTAGTCAAATGTCATATGACCTCCTCCCTCCCGACACACTCAACCCTCTCCAATTCGCCTACCACCCTGATAGATCCTCTACTCCCGCTGTACCTGCTCCCCCGTGTCCCTGCCCCCCCCCCCCCCCATCATGTGTGTGTGTCATAGACATGAAATCCACTACCAGCTGCGTGTCCTGTACCCCCCGATCCAATAATTCCTCAAAGACACCCACACACACTCAAGGAGCTAACGCATGTCTTCAGGTCTCAGGCAAGATTACTCATCATGGTAGCGACCACCTCCTGTACATGTGCAGGTGTTTGTGTGTGTGTGTGTGTGTTGGAATTATAATGTTTTAGTTGCTTTCATTCATCTATCCCTAGTTCTACCATCAAGTCCATTAAAAAAACAGCACTCCATCACATCACAGCCCACATGAAAGCCTCTCTCCCGCTACCCTCGCAAACCACCACCAAATCAGAGGAGGCTGGTAGGAGGTGCTACAGGAGGATGGGTTCATTGTAATGACTGGAATGGAATAAATGGAACAGTATCAAACACATTAAACGTATGGAAACCACACGTTTGACTCCATTCCATTAATTCCATTATAGTCATTATAATGAGCCTGTCCTCCTATAGCCTGTCCCCCCACCAGCCTCCTCTGCACCAAATAGACCAGCTAAACCTCTACCCTCTCAGACCACCATCCAGGCAATATCATGCTGAGTAAATATTTTGGCCCATGGCTGATGTGTTTATTCCCGTAAATTGACACACTAGGTGTGTGTGTGTGTGTGTGTGTGTGTGTGTGTGTGTGTGTGTGTGTGTGTGTGTGTGTGTGTGTGTGTGTGTGTGAACCATGTGTACAGTGAGGACTGTACAACGAGATGACTCCAGATTCAAGTAAAAATGAAGCGTTTTTTTGCAGGTCCCCAGGACGTCAGGAGAAGCCATCATAGCAAGGCCAATCTTAATGAATGGCTAAACTTAACCATTGAGTTGTTTTCCTTTATCCTTAACTTAACAAATCAGAATTAAAGCCTGAACTTAATTAACCCTATCCCAAACCTTAATCCTTAATTTAACCAATTGGAATTAATGCCTGAACTTAACCCTAGAGTTATTTCTGTTTTTAACCCTATCCCAAACCTTAAACCTTAATTTAAAGGGATTCTCCAGTACTTTTGTATACTGAATCTCATTGGCTCGATCTTGAATTGCTAGGGGGTTGGACCACATGAGGGGGAAATGTACGAAAAATGGAACAGCACAGCTTCCACAAAACAGTCGCATTCAAACTAGGTATTTCAAGGCTAATTGAGATAAGGCAGTAATTCTGCTCATAGATTATGCATGTATGAAATACACATTGACAATTTCAGGCCAAAGCAGGAGGTTAAAAAATACTCACTAGTTGCCAAAATACTGGAGACAGTCAGAATTAATGCCTTAAAGGCCCAGTGCAGTCAAAAACTAGAATTTTCTGTGTTTTATATAGATATTTCCACACTATGAGGTTGGAATAATACAGTGACATTGTGACTGGTAAATAATTATACCATAATCTAGTCCGTGTATTCGTACTGTGGGATTCCAGTTCCATGTTTTACAGCAGCCAGACAGTGGGAGTGATCATGTTTTACAGTAGCCAGACAGTGGGAGTGATATGCCATGTGAACCATGTAATGGCAGCATGCTTCTGAGTAATGTTAAACAAAAATATGCCAACGCCCCGAATTCAGTTCTTATAAACATAATCTAAACAGCGGGACGTTACATCAGCGAGTAAATGATGTGAGACTGATATCTTGTTGGGACAGGAAGTAAATTATATGAGACTGATAACTTGTTGGGACAGTGAGTAAAGTATGTGAGACTGATAACTTGTTGGGACAGTGAGTAAAGTATGTGAGACTGATAACTTGTTGGGACAGTGAGTAAAGTATGTGAGACTGATAACTTGTTGGGACAGTGAGTAAAGTATGTGAGACTGATAACTTGTTGGGACAGTGTGTAAAGTATGTAAGACTGATAACTTGTTGGGACAGTGAGTAAAGTATGTGAGACTGATCAAATTAAATCAAATCAAATTTATTTATATAGTCCTTCTTACATCAGCTGATATCACAAAGTGCTGTACAGAAACCCAGCCTAAAACCCCAAACAGCAAGCAATGCAGGTGTAGAAGCACGGTGGCTAGGAAAAACTCCCTAGAAAGGCCAAAACCTAGGAAGAAACCTAGAGAGGAACCAGGCTATGAGGGGTGGCCAGTCCTCTTCTGGCTGTGCCGGGTGGAGATTATAACAGCACATGGGCTAGATGTTCAAATGTTCATAAATGACCAGCATTGTCAAATAATAATAATCATAGTAGTTGTCGAGGGTGCAACAAGTCAGTAACACAAGAGTAAGTGTCAGTTGGCTTTTTCATAGCCGATCTTTGAGAGTATCTCTACCGCTCCTGCTGTCTCTAGAGAGTTGAAAACAGCAGGTCTGGGACAGGTAGCACATCCGGTGAATAGGTCAGGGTTCCAGCAGGTCTGGGACAACAGGTCTGGGACAGGTAGCACGTCCGGTGAACAGGTCAGGGTTCCATAGCTGCAGGCAGAACAGTTGGAACTGGAGCAGCAGCACGGCCAGGTGAACTGGGGACAGCAAGGAGTCATCAAGCCAGGTAGTCCTGAGGCATGGTCCTAGGGCTCAGGTCCTCCGAGAGAGAGAAAGAAAGAAAGAAAAAGCGAAAAATTAGAGAGAGCATATTTAAATTCACACAGGACACCGGAAAAGACATGAGAAATACTCCAGATGTGACAGACTGACCCTAGCCCCCCGACACATAAACTACTGCAGCATAAATATTGGGGCTGAGACAGGAGGGGTCAGGAGACACTGTGGCCCCATCCGATGAAACCCCCGGACAGGGCCAAACAGGTAGGATATAACCCCACCCACTTTGCCAAAGCACAGCCTCCACACCACTGGAGGGATATCTCCAACCACCAACATACCATCCCGGGACAAGGCCGAGTATAGCCCACAAAGATCTCCGCCACGGCACAGCCCAAGGGGGGGCGCCAACCCAGACAGGAAGACCACGTCAGTGACTCAACCAGACTACACTTAATCATAGGACCTACTGAAGAGATATGTCTTCAGTAAAGACTTAAAGATTGAGACTGAGTCTGCGTCTCTCACATGGGTAGGTAGACTATTCCATAAAAATGGAGCTCTATAGGAGAAAGCCCTGCCTCCAGCTGTTTGCTTAGAAATTCTAGGAACAATTAGGAGGCCCGCGTCTTGTGACCGTAGCGTACGTGTAGGTATGTACGGCAGGACCAAATCAGAAAGATAGGTAGGAGCAAGCCCATGTAATGCTTTGTAGGTTAGCAGTAAAACCTTGAAATCAGCCCTTGCCTTATCAGGAAGCCAGTGTAGGGAGGCTAGCACTGGAGTAATATGATCAAATTTCTTGGTTCTAGTCAGGATTCTAGCAGCCGTATTTAGCACTAACTGAAGTTTATTTAGTGCTTTATCCAGGTAGCCGGAAAGTAGAGCATTGCAGTAGTCCAACCTAGAAGTAACAAAGGCATGGATTAATTTTTCTGCGTCATTTTTGGACAGAAAGTTTCTGATTTTTGCAATGTTACGTAGATGGAAAAAAGCTGTCCTTGAAACAGTCTTGATATGTTCTTCAAAAGAGAGATCAGGGTCCAGAGTAACGCCGAGGTCTTTCACAGTTTTATTTGAGACGACTGTACAACCATCCAGATTAATTGTCAGATTCAACAGAAGATCTCTTTGTTTCTTGGGACCTAGAACAAGCATCTCTGTTTTGTCCGAGTTTAAGAGTAGAACGTTTGCAGCCATCCACTTCCTTATGTCTGAGACACAGGCGTCTAGCGAGGGCAATTTTGGGGCTTCACCATGTTTCATTGAAATGTACAGCTGTGTGTCATCCGCATAGCAGTGAAATTTAACATTATGTTTTCGAATGACATCCCCAAGAGGTAAAATATATAGTGATAACTTGTTGGGACAGTGAGTTAATCATGTGAGACTGATATCTTGTTGGGACAGTGAGTTTATATAAATTATTTGATTACTGCAGGAGATCAGTTGCTTTGCTTTTATATCTCCTCTCTTGCAACAAAGACGTGTGTTTGTGTGTGTGTGTGTGTGTGTGTGTGTGTGTAGTGTGTGTGTGTGTGTGTGTGTGTGTGTGTGTGTGTGTGTGTGTGTGTGTGTGTGTGTGTGTGTGTGTGTGTGTGTGTGTGTGTGTGTGCGTGCCTCAATGTGAGTGCCTATACATCCCTGTTTGTCTACAGGGGATAGTGATATAGTTTTACACCTGCCTGGGTGAGTGAGAAACAATTAGCTCCCCCCATAATAAATCACTTAGGTTACCAGTACTGATCAGGAAATATTTAACTTGAGCTACAACATTAAGGTTTTTTGAGTTTTGAAACAGTTAGCGCCCCCCCATAGGAAATCACAGTTAGCGCCCCCCCCCATAAGGAATCACAGTTAGCGCCCCCCCCCCCATAGGAAATCACAGTTAGCGCCCCCCATAGGAAATCCCAGTTAGCCCCCCATAAGGAATCACAGTTAGCGCCCCCCATAAGGAATCACAGTTAGCGCCCCCCATAGGAAATCACAGTTAGCCCCCCATTGGAAATCCCAGTTAGCCCCCCATAAGGACTCACAGTTAGCGCCCCCCATAACGAATCCCAGTTAGCGCCCCCCCCATAAGGAATCCCAGTTAGCGCCCCCCCATAAGGAATCCCAGTTAGCGCCCCCCATAAGGACTCACAGTTAGCGCCCCCAATAAGGACTCACAGTTAGCGCCCCCCATAAGGACTCCCAGTTAGCGCCCCCCAATAAGGACTCACAGTTAGCGCCCCCCATAAGGACTCACAGTTAGCGTCCCCCATAAGGACTCACAGTTAGCGCCCCCCCATAAGGACTCACAGTTAGCGCCCCCCAATAAGGACTCACAGTTAGTGCCCCCCATAAGGACTCCCAGTTAGCGCCCCCCAATAAGGACTCACAGTTAGCGCCCCCCATAAGGACTCACAGTTAGCGCCCCCCAATAAGGACTCACAGTTAGCGCCCCCCCCATAAGGACTCCCAGTTAGCGCCCCCCAATAAGGACTCACAGTTAGCGCCCCCCATAAGGACTCACAGTTAGCGCCCCCCCATAAGGACTCCCAGTTAGCGCCCCCCATAACGAATCCCAGTTAGCGCCCCCCCATAAGGAATCCCAGTTAGCCCCCCCCCCCCCATAAAGAAACTTCATTCTCACCTTCTCTGTAAAGTTCAACATGCTGGATCATTTTTAGCATGCTAGAATGAAATTAGACATCCCATAGGCTGACAAAGTGTGCCAGTGTGGGTGTTATAAATGTGAAGCTGCATTGAAGGGTAAAGGGTATAGGCTCTCCCTGTGTGTGTGTGTGAGCGTGTGTGTGTGAATGTGTATGTTTCGCTCTGTGACTGAGCTCCACTGGACCACAACACAACAGAACGTTGCTTAACGTATGCAACTCACACCAATGGTATTCCCTAACACAACACAACACAACTTTGCTTTCCAGTCGCCGTTCCGACCATTATTATGAGCCGTTCTCCTGTCAGCAGCCTACTGTGACTCACACCAATGGTATTCCCCAACACAACACAACACAACACAACAGAACGTTGCTTACCGTATGCAACTCACACCAATGGTATTCCCTAACACAACACAACACAACAGAACAGAAAGTTGCATACCTAATGCAACACCAACTGTATTCTCCAACACAACTGACACCAACACTGTTCCCCAACAAAACACACATCAATACTGCTCCCCAACACAACTCACACCAGCACTGCTGACAGGAAATGGTACCCCTTGCATTCTGTAGTGCATTTTGATCAGAGCTCTATGTGGCAGTCCCTTATTCCTTACATTCTGTAGTGCATTTTGATCAGAGCTCTATGTGGCAGCCTCTTATTCCTTACATTCTGTAGTGCATTTTGATCAGAGCTCTATGTGGCAGCCTCTTATTCCTTACATTCTGTAGTGCATTTTGATCAGAGCTCTATGTGGCAGCCTCTTATTCCTTACATTCTGTAGTGCATTTTGATCAGAGCTCTATGTGGCAGTCCCTTATTCCTTACATTCTGTAGTGCATTTTGATCAGAGCTCTATGTGGCAGTCCCTTATTCCTTACATTCTGTAGTGCATTTTGATCAGAGCTCTATGTGGCAGTCCCTTATTCCTTACATTCTGTAGTGCATTTTGATCAGAGCTCTATGTGGCAGTCCCTTATTCCTTACATTCTGTAGTGCATTTTGATCAGAGCTCTATGTGGCAGCCTCTTAGGGCTCTGGCCATTTTGGAGAGACAGAGGGTAGAGCCCCATTCTTGTGATTATTGTGACTTTGCCATTGTAATTGTTTGTAAGCTTGTGTAGTCTAAAATATATCTATGATCGTATGCTATCCATTTGTTCTTTTGTATGTTCTTTGTATGCCATTTTTATATTTCAGAGTTAACCAATGATATTAGGCCACATTTGGCCATGATTACAGACACCTGTGTGTCTTCTGACACTATATAAAACGAGTCATCTCGCAGTGTTTGTGATCATACCCTGATGAAGACAGCTTGGCTGTCGAAACGTTGGATATTACATTTTTGCATCTGAGCTCCTAGAGTGTGCGGCTCTCCCTTATTTTCAAGAGGGTAGAGCCCCACCTGTTTTGAGCCCCACCGATTTAGCTAAAAAATATATATATATATATATAGTACCAGTCAAAAGTTTGGACACATACTCATTCAAGGGTTTTCTTTATTTTTTACTATTTTCTACATTGTAGAATAATAGTTAAGACATCACAACTATTAAATAATACATATGGAATCATGTAGGAAGCAAAAAAGTGTTAAACAAATCAAAATACATTTTAGATGATTCAAAATAGCCACCATTTGCCTTGATGACAACTTTGCCATTCTCTCAACCAGCATCACCTGGAATGCTTTTCCAACAGTCTTGAAGGAGTTCCCACATATGTTGAGCATTTGTTGGATGCTTTTCCTTCACTTTGCACTCTAACTCATTCCAAACCATCTCAATTGTAATTGTGGTGGCCAGGTCATCTGATGCAGCACTCCATCGCTCTCCTTCTTGGTCAAATATCCCTCACACAGCCTGAAGGTGTGTTGGGTCATTGTCCTGTTGAAAAACAAATGATAGTCCCAAAAATGACTTGCCCTCCATGACACCTACAGCACCCGTTGACACAGGAAGGCCAAAAACATAGTCTAGAACAACAACCACCTGAGCCACTGCATGTTCCTGCCTTCCCTGTAGCTCAGCTGGTAGAGCATGGTGTTTGCACGCATGGTGTTTGCAACGCCAGGGTTGTGGGTTCGATTCCCATGGGGGGCCAGTACGGGGAAAAAAAATGTATGAAATGAAATGTAAGTCGCTCTGGATAAGAGCGTCTGCTAAATGACTAAAATGTAAATGTTCACCCCACTACATACATTTTAGTCATTTAGTAGACACTCTTATCCAGAGCAACTTACAGTAGTGAGTGCATACATTTCATTTCATGCATTTTTTATATTTTTTTGTACTGGCCCCCCGTGGGAATTGAACCCACAACCTTGGCATTGCACACACCATGCTGGCTTTGCAAACACCATGCTCTACCAACTGAGCCACAGGGAAGGCCTGTCGCTACCATGCAGAAGGCGAGGTCAGTACAGGTGAATCAAAGCTGGGCCCGAGAGACTGAAAAACAGCTTCCATCTCAAGGCCATCAGACTGTTAAATAGCCATCACTAGCATATTAGAGGCTTCTGCCCTATATACATAGACTTGAAATCACTGGCCACTTTAATAAATGGAACACTAGTCACTTTAATAATGTTTACATATTTTGCATTACTCATCTCAGTTGTATATACTGTACTCAATTCTACTCTACTGTATCTTAGTCTATGCCACTGACATTGCTCGTCCATATATTTATATATTCTTAATTCCATTCCTGCACTGTTGGAGCTAGAAACACAAGCATTTCGGTACACCCGCAATAACTTCTGCTAAACATGTGTATGTGACCAATAACATTTGATTTGATTTGACCAGATGGGATGATTTATCACTGCAGAATGCTGTGGCAGCCATGCTAGTTAAGTGTACCTTGAATTCTAAATAAATCACCAAGGGTGTCACCAGCATAGCACCACTACACGATCACACCTCCTCCTCCATGCTTCACAGTGGGAACCACATCATCTGTTCACCTACTCTACGTCTCAGAGGACATAGCGGTTAGAACCAAAAATCTCAAATTTGGACTCATCAGACCAAAGGACAGATTTTCACCTGACTAATGTCCATTGCTCGTGTTTCTTGGCCCAAGCAAGTATCTTCTTCTTATTGGTGTCCTTTAGTAGTGGTTTCTTTGCAGCAATTCGACCACGAAGGCCTGATTCATGCAGTCTTCTCTGAACAGTTGATGTTGAGATGTGTCTGTTACTTGAACTCCGTGAAGCTTTTATTTCGGATGTAATTTCGGAGGCTGCTAACTCTAATTAAGTTATCATCTGCAGCAGAGGTCACTCTGGGTCTTCCTTTCCTGTGGTGGTCCTCATGAGAGCCAGTTTCTTCATAGTGCTTGATGGTTTTTGGCACTGCACCTGAAGAAACTTTCAAAGATCTTGACATTTTACCGGATTGACTGACCTTCATGTCTTAAAGTAATGATGGACTGTCATTTCTATTTGCTTATTTGAGCTGTTCTTGCCATAATATGGACTTGGTCTTTCACCAAATAGGGCTGTCTTCTGTATAGCACCCCTACCTTGTCACAAAACTACTGATTGGCTCAAACACATTAAGAAGGAAACAAATTCCACAAATTAACTTTTAAGACTTGTTAATTGAAATGCATTCCAGGTGACTACCTCATGACGCTGGTTGAGAGAATGCCAATAGTGTGCAATATTGTAATCAAGGCAAAGGGTGGCTACTTTGAAGAATCTGAAATCTAAAATATATTTTGATTTCTTTAACACTTTTTTTGGTTACTACATGATTCCATGTGTGTGATTCCTTGAATGAGTAGGTGTGTCCAAACTTATATGTATATTTTAGCTAAACCAGTGGCGCTCAAAACAGGTGGGACCATACTGTCAATCCAGCATGACTTCTGCCACGTTCTGTAAGGACCGACTCTTTAGACGAGAAGCAAATACAGGGAGTGAACATTTAATGGAAAACGGACATCAAACAAAACAAGAACAGCGTCATGACGGGGGGAACAAAACGACATTGTGACAGTAATGCTGATACAGGGAACAAAACTGAGGAACAGACAGATATAGAGGGGGCAATCAACAACGTGAAGGAGTCCAATGAGCACTGATGCGTGTAATGATGGTGACAGGTGTGCGTAATGAAAGGCAGCCTAATGCCCTCGAGTGCCAGAGAGGGGCAGCAGGCGTGACACATTCAAAACAACTGGAAACTCGGAACTGGGAACTCTCAGACTTCAGTGAGTTCAAGACAACTGGGTACTTGGGAAAAACTAGCTCCAACTTGGAAAATACTTTTTCAACCGTCATCCAACTCGGAATTCCAAATCGGGTACTCGGGCCTCTTTCTAGAGCTACGACCTGAAGATCACTAACGTCATGTTCATTTCTGAGTTCCCAGTTGTCTTGTCGCCAATCATGAAACGAGAGATGAGAACCTAGGTGAATACCTGTGAACCTCGTATTTAAAAGTTAGCTTTTACCTGTAACAATTGCTTGTTTTCTGTTTCATATGTTCAAAACCCAAGTCCTCCTTAAGTCTACTATAAGGAAAGCTGGTTCAACAGCAATGTGTGTCATTTTATCCTGGGAACTTTATGATATCATTACGTTTTACATGTACTGTATTTATTGTCGTTGTTTAAAAAGAAACAGACTGCTTGTTTTTCGTTACATTTTATTACAACCAATCTTATTAGAATAAATCACATTTCTGGTTTTATGCAACTTTGGTAGCAGGCATGCAATACAACTTCTGGAGATGTGTGAATGGGATGTGATATATTTGGGAGCTGTATAACGGTGAGTGGACATTCTCCCTTTCTCCTTAAATTTTGGATGTGCAGTAAAATCCTCCATAGTCTGTGTTGTTTTAATATTATATGCCCACGGGGAGAAATGATGGTGCCTGTAAGTGTTACATAGCCTATTTTAAAAAAAGAATACGTTTTTTCGTTTTGTTTAGAATTGGATTTGAATGATTCATCATTTTTTATGTCTTATCAATAATTAATTAAATCTTGCTTATCGACAATGTTTGGCATGTCCATGCTCAGCCATAATGCAATTTACACTAGACCTATTCTCTCTTTCTTTCTTTCTTTCTTTCTTTCTTTCTTTCTTTCTTTCTTTCTTTCTTTCTTTCTTTCTTTCTTTCTTTCTTTCTTTCTTTCTTTCTTTCTTTCTTTCTAACTCTCTGAGGACCTGAGCCCTAGGACCATGCCTCAGGACTACCTGGCATGATGACTCCTTGCTGTCCCCAGTCCACCTGGCCATGCTGCTGCTCCAGTTTCAACTGTTCTGCCTGCGGCTATGGAACCCTGACCTGTTCACCGCACGTGCTACCTGTCCCAGACCGGCTGTTTTCAACTTTCTAGAGACAGCAGGAGCTGTAGAGATACTCTCAATGATCGTCTATGAAAAGCCAACTGACATTTACTCTTGAGGTGCTGACTTGTTGCACCCTCGACAACTACTGTGATTATTATTATTTGACCATGCTGGTCATTTATGAACATTTGAACATCTTGGCCATGTTCTGTTATAATCTCCACCCGGGACAGCCAGAAGAGGACTGGCCACCCCTCATAGCCTTGTTCCTCTCTAGGTTTCTTCCTAGGTTTTGGCCTTTCTAGGGAGTTTTTCCTAGCCACCGTGATTCTACACCTGCATTGCTTGCTGTTTGGGGTTTTAGGCTGGGTTTCTGTACAGCACTTTGAGATATCAGCTGATGTAAGAAGGGCTATATAAATAAATTTGATTTGATTTGACCTAGACCCTACATCAGTGTGAATGCTATTGAAGCCATGCAATTACTTAGAACAATGTGGACTGCAATTGGGTTCAACATTTACATTCACATTTACGTCATTTAGCAGACACTCTTATCCAGAGCGACTTACAAATTGGTGCATTCACCTTATGATATCCAGTGGAACAACCACTTTACAATAGTACATCTATATCTTTTTTGGGGGGGGGGTAGAAGGATTACTTTATCCTATCCCAGGTATTCCTTAAAGAGGTGGGGTTTCAGGTGTCTCCGGAAGGTGGTGATTGACTCCGCTGTCCTGGCGTCGTGAGGGAGCTTGTTCCACCATTGGGGTGCCAGAGCAGCGAACATTTTTGACTGGGCTGAGCGGGAACTGTGCTTCCGCAGAGGTAGGGAGGCGAGCAGGCCAGAGGTGGATGAACGCAATGCCCTTCTTTGGGTGTAGGGACTGATCAGAGCCTGAAGGTACGGAGCTGAAGTTCATGTATTTAGCAAAGATAGGTTTAAATTTAGTTATTTCGTTTCTGTAAGCCATTTAACAAACTATTATGGACTAACATTGGGATTGGAGTTGATTCCAAGGCAATACAAATGCACAACTTGAAGTAACCACATATGCCATGGTGCACGTTCTGATTGGCCAGTGGCGGGGGGGGGGCAAGCGTATACACACCCACGGCTTGTTTATTTATAAGAACCAAGCCCTTCCGCCTCAATACTAGTAAGCGAGCTGACAATTGTAATAATGGAAATGGCAACAATATTTTTAACACATCCTTGAACCTTCAGCGCTAAATGTACCATTGTTAGGTTTGTTAAAATGATCAAGGCACAAGGCGAGACCCGGATGCAGACACAGGAGGCAGATGGTTGGAGTCTTACAATGTTTATTAATCCAAAAGGGTAGGCAAGAGAATGGTCGTGGACAGGCAAAAAGGTCAAAACCAGATCAGAGTCCAGGAGGTACAGAGTGGCAGACAGGCTCGTGGTCAAGGCAGGCAGAATGGTCAGGCAGGCGGGTAAAAAGTCCAGAAATAGGCAATGGTCAAAACCGGGAGGACTAGAAAAAGGAGAATGCAAATAGCAGGAGAACGGGAAAAATGCTGGTTGACTTGGAAACATACAACACAAACTGGCACAGAGAGACAGGAAACACAGAGATAAATACACTGGGGAAAAACACGCTGGTTGACTTGAACATACAAGACAAACTGGCACAGACAGACAGGAAACACAGGGATAAATAAATACACTGGGGAAAATAAGCGACACCTGGAGGGGGTGGAGACAATCACAAGTGACAGGTGAAACAGATCAGGGCGTGACAAAAATTAGCTATATATCAAGCAAATATATGAATATACATTTTTTGGTGCTTTTAGTCTTAATTTAAGAAGAGAAATGGTAGAAATAGGCAGGAGTTAAAACTTTGTAACTTGGCCAAATAGTGAAGACGAGAGAGTTCAGGAACTGCCCTGTTAACAGCTTAGCTTATTCTGACACAATATTTACTACAGTCAGTCAGTATGGCTGGAACATGGAACATGATGTCAATAGGAACTGTATATGAGTATACACACACGCACTGTCCTTTTTTACATATACATTTATATACTGTATACTGTATATATTAACAATGTGATGAAACTACACCCCTCGATTTCCTCTTCCTTGGTCTCTCTCTCTTTCTCTCTCTCTCTCACTGTCTCTGTCTGTCTGTCTGTCTGTCTGTCTGTCTGTCTGTCTGTCTGTCTGTCTGTCTGTCTGTCTGTCTGTCTGTCTGTCTGTCTGTCTGTCTGTCTGTCTGTCTGTCTGTCTCTCTCTGTCTCTGTTTTATTTTTCACATGCTTCGTAAGCAAGTTGTGGACTAAATGTGAAATCCTTACTTACGGACCCTTTCCAACAATAAAGAGAGAAAGAAAATAGAGAAACAATAGAAAGTGAAACAGGTAAAATTAAAAGTAATTAGAAAGTAATTATAAATGTTGTTCTGGGCTTCCCTCTCCTCTCCTCTCCTCTCCTCTCCTCTCCTCTCCTCTCCTCTCCTCTCCTCTCCTCTCCTCTCCTCTCCTCTCCTCTCCTCTCCTCTACTCTACTCTACTCTACTCTACTCTACTCTACTCTACTCCGGTCCCCTCCTTTCTTCTCCTCTCCTGTCCTTTTTGTTTGTGTAGACATTTCAACATCATGCAGCTGCTCGGAATAAAAACAACAACTGAAACATCATGACTCATAATCTGTTAGTTATGAAGTATGTGTGGATTGAAAAGTATTCAAATATTATGCTGCCATTCTATAAACATAAGATGACATTAGAAACACATGTAACACGTGGGTGCGTATATATGTGTGTGTGTGTGTGTGTGCATATGTGTGTGTGTGTGTGTGTGTGTGTGTGTGTGTGTGTGTGTGTGTGTGTGTGTGTGTGTGTGTGTGTGTGTGTGTGTGTGTGTGTGTGTGTGTGTGTGTATGTGTGTGTGTGTTGGACCACACTCGTTGCAGGACATAGCTGATCTAAGAAAGAATTCCTCTCAGATTAAAAGTTATCATGTAGCCTCTACAGTCCTCTGAAGGTATTCATGTAGCCTCTACAGTGCTCTGAAGGTATTCATGTAGCCTCTGCAGTGCTCTGAATGTTGTCATGTAGCCTCTGCAGTGCTCTGAAGGTTATCATGTAGCCTCTGCAGTGCTCTGAAGGTTATCATGTAGCCTCTGCAGTGCTCTGAAGGTATTCATGTAGACTCTGCATTGCTCTGAAGGTTATCATGTAGCCTCTGCAGTGCTCTGAAGGTTATCATGTAGCCTCTGCAGTGCTCTGAATGTTATCATGTAGCCTCTGCAGTGCTCTGAATGTTATCATGTAGCCTCTGCAGTGCTCTGAATGTTATCATGTAGCCTCTGCAGTGCTCTGAAGGTTATCATGTAGCCTCTATAGTGCTCTGAATGTTATCATGTAGCCTCTGCAGTGCTCTGAATGTTATCATGTAGCCTCTGCAGCGCTCTGAATGTTATCATGTAGCCTCTGCAGTGCTCTGAATGTTATCATGTAGCCTCTGCAGTGCTCTGAATGTTATCATGTAGCCTCTACAGTGCTCTGAAGGTTATCATGGAGCCTCTACAGTGCTCTGAATGTTATCATGTAGCCTCTACAGTGCTCTGAAGGTTATCATGGAGCCTCTGCAGTGCTCTGAATGTTATCATGTAGCCTCTGCAGTGCTCTGAATGTTATCATGTAGCCTCTGCAGTGCTCTGAAGCCTACACCTACCTCACTCTCTCACTTGCTCCCTACACCCCCTTTCCTTTCCATCTCTCTCTGTCCTCCCTCTCTCTCTGTCCTCCCTCTCTCTCCCCCCCATCCTGTGTAATTGTGTTTTGCCCTGAGAGACAGTGTGAATATTTAATGAGTTTAAATTAGTCTAAACGAGAAGAGAAGAGATTCCCTCTGATGATTATTTAACCAGGAGGAAACACTGTTCCGCTGACGATCAGAGGGGATCCCTGTTGTCAATACACACACACACACACACACACACACACACACACACACACACACACACACACACACACACACACACACACACACACACACACACACACACACACCATCTTATTGTCTAGTTACACACACTTACTCTTTATACTTTCATCTATCTGTTCATTTATTCATCTGTTTATCTCTTTAATTAAGTCTGCTGGTTGGAGACATCCCTGCTCTCTATCTTTCTATCCGTCTTCACTTTCTCCTCTCCTCTCCTCTCCTCTCCTCTCCTCTCCTCTCCTCTCCTCTCCTCTCCTCTCCTCTCCTCTCCTCTCCTCTCCTCCTCTCCTCTCCTCTCCTCTCCTCTCCTCCTCTCCTCTCCTCTCCTCTCCTCTCCTCCTCCTCTCCTCTCCTCTCTCCTCTCCTCTCTCCTCTCCTCTCCTCTCGTCCATGGTTGTGGTTGATAGATGGAGTGTTTTGTGGCTTTGTGTTCACACTGTGTGGTTGATAGATAGAGTGTGCACATTCCTCACCCCCAGCTGTTTAAGCCATGGGCTCACCTTAGCAATTATCACCTTTCTCTCTCTCAACCAATCTAGGGATGTATTTTATAAATCAAACTTACCCATGTTCTATTACCTGCTGTGTTACAGAACGAAGTTACAGACAACTCATCAACTTCATCTTGTTCATTTACATTGTCACTCATTTGCCTATCGTGGCAATTGTGTAGGTTACCTCAGGCTTTAGTCCATGCTTCGAAGTGCATTTTTGCCAGGGGGAACTGTTGATAATTGTAAATAAATGTGTGGTTTGTATAAACAGTGTAACTAAATACAAAGTAGTAGAAATATAGTAAAGTAGTAAGTAAGTAGTAAAGTAGTAAATATAGTAAAGTAGTAAGTAAGTAGTAAATAAGTAAATATAGTAAAGTAGTAAGTAAGTAGTAAAGTAGTAAATATAGTAAAGTAGTAGAAATATAGTAAAGTAGTAAATATAGTAAAGTAGTAGACATTTTTGAATGAGCTACAGTACCAGTCAAAAGTTTGGATACAACTACTCATTCAAGGGTTTGTCTTTATTTTTACTATTCTAATAGTGAAGACATAAAAACTATGAAATAACACATATGGAATCATGTAGTAAGCAAAAAGTGTCAAACAAATCAAAATATATTTTATATTTTAAATTCTTAAAAGTAGCCAATGTTTGCCTTGATGACAGCTTTGCACACTCTTGGCATTTTCTCAGCCAGCATCACCTGGAATGTTTTTCCAAAAGTCTTGAAGGAGTTCCCCACATATGCTGAGCACTTGTTGGCAGAATTTCCTTCACTCTGCAGTCCATCCCGTCCTCAACCATCTCGATAGGTAATTTGATGCAGCACTCTCAAATCTCAAATATATTTTGATTTGTTTAACACTTTATTGGTTACTACATGATTACATACGTGTTATTTAATAGTTGTGATGTCTTTGCTATTAGTCTACAATGTAGAAAATAGTAAAGATAAAGAAAAACCATGGAATGAGTAGGTGTCCAAACTTTTGACTGGTTCTGTATGTAGGGAATACAGTTTTTAAATACTGAATTGTGAAGTGTCCAGTGGTTCAATGTCTCTATGACATGGGATACCAGCGTTGTCTGTGTGTGTGTGAGATTGTGTGAATGTGTATGTGAGAGTATGTGCAAGTGTTTGTGAGTATGAGGTGTGCGGGTGAGATATCTTGTGTGTGTGCTTTGTGTGAGCATCACCTGGTAGATGGCTAGTGATGGCTGTTCAACAGTCTGATGGTAATAGAAGCTGTTCAGCAGTCTGATGGTAATAGAAGCTGTTCAACAGTCTGATGGTAATAGAAGCTGTTCAACAGTCTGATGGTAATAGAAGCTGTTCAACAGTCTGATGGTAATAGAAGCTGTTCAACAGTCTGATGGTAATAGAAGCTGTTCAACAGTCTGATGGTAATAGAAGCTGTTCAACAGTCTGATGGTAATGGAAGCTGTTCAACAGTCTGATGGCAATAGAAGCTGTTCAACAGTCTGATGGTAATAGAAGCTGTTCAACAGTCTGATGGTCTGGTAATAGAAGCTGTTCAACAGTCTGATGGTAATATAAGCTGTTCAACAGTCTGATGGTAATAGAAGCTGTTCAGCAGTCTGATGGTGATAGAAGCTGTTCAACAGTCTGATGGTCTGGTGATAGAAGCTGTTCAACAGTCTGATGGTAATAGAAGCTGTTCAACAGTCTGATGGTAATTGAAGCTGGTCAACAGTCTGATGGTAATAGAAGCTGTTCAACAGTCTGATGGTAGTAGAAGCTGTTCAACAGTCTGATGGTGATAGAAGCTGTTCAACAGTCTGATGGTGATAGAAGCTGTTCAACAGTCTGATGGTAATAGAAGCTGGTCAACAGTCTGATGGTAATAGAAGCTGTTCAACAGTCTGATGGTAATAGAAGCTGTTCAACAGTCTGATGGTGATAGAAGCTGTTCAACAGTCTGATCTCTCTGCGGATGACTTCGTCAACCATTTTGAAAAGAAGGTTGACGATATCCGATCCTCGTTTGCTAAGTCAAACGACACCGCTGGTCCTGCTCACACTGTCCTACCCTGTGCTTTGACCTCTTTCTCCCCTCTCTCTCCAGATGAAATCTCGCGTCTTGTGACGGCCGGCCGCCCAACAACCTGCCCACTTGACCCTATCCCCTCCTCTCTTCTCCAGACCATTTCCGGAGACCTTCTCCCCTTCCTCACCTCGCTCATCAACTCATCCTTGACCGCTGGCTACGTCCCTTCCGTCTTCAAGAGAGCGAGAGTTGCACCCCTTCTGAAAAAACCTACACTCGATCCCTCCGATGTCAACAACTACAGACCAGTATCCCTTCTTTCTTTTCTCTCCAAAACTCTTGAACGTGCCGTCCTTGGCCAGCTCTCCTGCTATCTCTCTCAGAATGACCTTCTTGATCCTAATCAGTCAGGTTTCAAGACTGGGCATTCAACTGAGACTGCTCTTCTCTGTGTCACGGAGGCTCTCCGCACTGCTAAAGCTAACTCTCTCTCCTAACGCTCTCATCCTTCTATACCTATCTGCTGCCTTTGATACTGTGAACCATCAAATCCTCCTCTCCACCCTCTCCGAGTTGGGCATCTCCGGCGCGGCCCACGCTTGGATTGCGTCCTACCTGACAGGTCGCTCCTACCAGGTGGCGTGGCGAGAATCTGTCTCCGCACCATGCGCTCTCACCACTGGTGTCCCCCAGGGCTCTGTTCTAGGCCCTCTCCTATTCTCGCTATACACCAAGTCACTTGGCTCTGTCATATCCTCACATGGTCTCTCCTATCATTGCTATGCAGACGACACACAATTAATCTTCTCCTTTCCCCCTTCTGATAACCAGGCGGCGAATCGCATCTCTGCATGTCTGTCAGACATATCAGTATGGATGACGGATCACCAGCTCAAGCTGAACCTCGGCAAGACGGAGCTGCTCTTCCTCCCGGGGAAGGACTGCCCGTTCCATGATCTCGCCATCACGGTTGACAACTCCCTTGTGTCCTCCTCCCAGAGTGCTAAGAACCTTGGCGTGATCCTGGACAACACCCTGTCGTTCTCCACTAACATCAAGGCGGTGACCCGATCCTGTAGGTTCATGCTCTACAACATTCGCAGAGTACGACCCTGCCTCACACAGGAAGCGGCGCAGGTCCTAATCCAGGCACTTGTCATCTCCCGTCTGGATTACTGCAACTCGCTGTTGGCTGGGCTCCCTGCCTGTGCCATTAAACCCCTACAACTCATCCAGAACGCCGCAGCCCGTCTGGTGTTCAACCTTCCCAAGTTCTCTCACGTCACCCCGCTCCTCCGCTCTCTCCACTGGCTTCCAGTTGAAGCTCGCATCCGCTACAAGACCATGGTGATTGCCTACGGAGCTGTGAAGGGAACGGCACCTCCATACCTTCAGGCTCTGATCAGGCCCTACACCCAAACAAGGGCACTGCGTTCATCCACCTCTGGCCTGCTGGCCCCCCTACCTCTGAGGAAGCACAGTTCCCGCTCAGCCCAGTCAAAACTGTTCGCTGCTCTGGCACCCCAATGGTGGAACAAGCTCCCTCACGACGCCAGGACAGCGGAGTCAATCACCACCTTCCGGAGACACCTGAAACCCCACCTCTTTAAGGAATACCTAGGATAGGATAAAGTAATCCTTCTAACCCCCCCCCCCCCCCCTTAAAAGATTTAGATGCACTATTGTAAAGTGGTTGTTCCACTGGATATCATAAGGTGAATGCACCAATTTGTAAGTCGCTCTGGATAAGAGCGTCTGCTAAATGACTTAAATGTAAATGTAAATGTAATAGAAGCTGTTCAACAGTCTGATGGTAATAGAAGCTGTTCAACAGTCTGATAGTGATAGAACCTGTTCAACAGTCTGATTGTAATAGAAGCTGTTCAATCATCTGATGGTAATAGAAGCTGTTCAACAGACTGAAAGACTGGATCAAAGTCAGGAATCCCCCCTCCACCTCCCCTTTTTTTCTCCCCTCCCCTCCACTCCACTTCCTCTCTTCTCTCCTGTCATGTCATTGTGTCTTGTCCCAGTCTCTGGCGTCTCTTGATCTCCCTCCCGCGATCCGTCACAGCACTGTGATCAAACCCTCCCCCCTCATTCTCCTAATCCTTCTCCTGGTGAATGCCCAGGACAACGGGGATTCCTGCTCTGACATCACTGTACTGTAAAATGTGACAGAAAGGCAGCTGGACTTGCCATGAATATTATCAATGTGTGTAAAGCTGTCCTTTTTTTTATTTTGTGCACATATAACATCAAGAAATAATAACGTCCTAAATATCCATGTGGGCTAGGCACCAATAGGTGACTGACATTTTGAAATCAATATAAGTCAGTTAAAAGTAAAACGCACCGGATGCTGCTGCAGTATTGATAAACATTCTGACGTGCTGTCACACTGGATGCTGCTGCAGTATTAATCAACATTCTGACATCCTGTCACACTGGATGTTGCTGCAGTATTAATAAACATTCTGACATCGTGTCATACTGGATGTTGCTGCAGTATAAATAAACATTCTGACGTCCTGTAACACTGGATGTTGCTGCAGTATTAATCAACATTCTGACGTCCTGTCACACTGGATGTTGCTGCAGTATTAATAAATATTCTGACGTCCTGTCACACTGGATGTTGCTGCAGTATTAATCAACATTCTGACGTCCTGTCACACTGGATGTTGCTGCAGTATTAATAAATATTCTGACGTCCTGTCACACTGGATGTTGCTGCAGTATTAATAAATATTCTGACGTCCTGTCACACTGGATGTTGCTGCAGTATTAATAAATATTCTGACGTCCTGTCACACTGGATGTTGCTGCAGTATTAATAAATATTCTGACGTCCTGTCACACTGGATGTTGCTGCAGTATTAATCAACATTCTGACGTCCTGTCACACTGGATGCTGCTGCAGTATTAATCAACATTCTGACGTCCTGTCACACTGGATGTTGCTGCAGTATTAATAAATATTCTGACGTCCTGTCACACTGGATGCTGCTGCAGTATTAATCAACATTCTGACGTCCTGTCACACTGGATGTTGCTGCAGTATTAATAAATATTCTGACGTCCTGTCACACTGGATGTTGCTGCAGTATTAATAAATATTCTGACGTCCTGTCACACTGGATGTTGCTGCAGTATTAATAAATATTCTGACGTCCTGTCACACTTGGTGCTGCTGCAGTATTAATCAACATTCTGACGTCCTGTCACACTGGATGTTGCTGCAGTATTAATAAATATTCTGACGTCCTGTCACACTGGATGTTGCTGCAGTATTAATAAATATTCTGACGTCCTGTCACACTGGATGTTGCTGCAGTATTAATAAATATTCTGACGTCCTGTCACACTGGATGTTGCTGCAGTATTAATAAATATTCTGACGTCCTGTCACACTGGGTGTTGCTGCAGTATTAATAAATATTCTGACGTCCTGTCACACTGGGTGCTGCTGCAGTATTAATAAATATTCTGACGTCCTGTCACACTGGGTGCTGCTGCAGTATTAATAAATATTCTGACGTCCTGTCACACTGGGTGCTGCTGCAGTATTAATAAATATTCTGACGTCCTGTCACACTGGGTGCTGCTGCAGTATTAATAAATATTCTGACGTCCTGTCACACTGGGTGCTGCTGCAGTATTAATAAATATTCTGACGTCCTGTCACACTGGGTGCTGCTGCAGAATTGAGCAACACTGCATTATGGAAAGACGTGTTGATACAGTATTGATAAACTAACTCTGTGGAAGTATTGAAGGAAGGTCTCTCATTAGGGAAAAGTAAAGTTGTACATAAGTTGAACTTTGCTGTAGTCAGTGATAGTTTGGTGTCAATACGAGAAATCGTTTTCATTCTCTCTATACTGTATCTACTGTATATATTGAATGTGTCTAAGGCTGAGGTGCGATGTGGGATTACATGGGAATGCAGGCTTGAGTTCCAGCAGTACACCTACCAACACAAAGACACCAGTATCTGTGGTAGTGTGGTCAGATGTCTCTACACCAGTATCTGTGGTAGTGTGGTCAGATGTATCTATACCAGTATCTGTGGTAGTGTGGTCAGATGTATCTATACCAGTATCTGTGGTAGTGTGGTCAGATGTCTCTACACCAGTATCTGTGGTAGTGTGGTCAGATGTATCTATACCAGTATCTGTGGTAGTGTGGTCAGATGTCTCTACACCAGTATCTGTGGTAGTGTGGTCAGATGTATCTATACCAGTATCTGTGGTAGTGTGGTCAGATGTCTCTACACCAGTATCTGTGGTAGTGTGGTCAGATGTCTCTACACCAGTATCTGTGGTAGTGTGGTCAGATGTCTCTACACCAGTATCTGTGGTAGTGTGGTCAGATGTCTCTATACCAGTATGTGTGGTAGTGTGGTCAGATGTCTCTACACCAGTATCTGTGGTAGTGTGGTCAGATGTCTCTACACCAGTATCTGTGGTAGTGTGGTCAGATGTCTCTACACCAGTATCTGTGGTAGTGTGGTCAGATGTCTCTATACCAGTATCTGTGGTAGTGTGGTCAGATGTCTCTACACCAGTATCTGTGGTAGTGTGGTCAGATGTCGCTACACCAGTATCTGTGGTAGTGTGGTCAGATGTCTCTACACCAGTATCTGTGGTAGTGTGGTCAGATGTCTCTACACCAGTATCTGTGGTAGTGTGGTCAGATGTCTCTACACCAGTATCTGTGGTAGTGTGGTCAGATGTCTCTACACCAGTATCTGTGGTAGTGTGGTCAGATGTCTCTATACCAGTATCTGTGGTAGTGTGGTCAGATGTCTCTACACCAGTATCTGTGGTAGTGTGGTCAGATGTCTCTATACCAGTATCTGTGGTAGTGTGGTCAGATGTCTCTATACCAGTATCTGTGGTAGTGTGGTCAGATGTCTCTATACCAGTATCTGTGGTAGTGTGGTCAGATGATGGTTTTACTTCCTCCTTCTCCTTCTCCTTCTCTCCTCCTCCTCTTCCTCCTCCCTCTGTTTCTCTTCTCTCTTCTGCTACAAGTCCGGTTGTCTTGACATTTAGTTACTGATAATAATCAGGTGAAATGGAATGAAGAACACTGTGTGTGTGTGTGTGTGTGTGTGTGTGTGTGTGTGTGTGTGTGTGTGTGTGTGTGTGTGTGTGTGTGTGTGTGTGTGTGTGTGTGTGTGTGGTGTGTGTGTGTGTGTGTGTGTGTGTGTGTGTGTGTGTGTGTGAACTGTTGCACTCACACACAAACATAAACACGCCCTAATCTGCCATCACTAAATGGGCCATTTGGGTGTGATTACTAAACATTAGTGAGCTGAGCAGCAGCAGTGGTCAGAGCCTCAGCCTGAATTATGACTACAGCAGGGTTATCCATCACACCACCATAACCACATGGACAGACAATCCGCGCGCGCGCGCGCGCGACAGACAGACAGACAGACAGACAGACAGACAGACAGACAGACAGACAGACAGACAGACAGACAGACAGACAGACAGACAGACAGACAGACAGACAGACAGACAGACAGACAGACAGACAGACAGACAGACAGACAGACAGACAGACAGACAGACAGACAGACAGACAGACAGACAGACAGAGAATGAGTGATGGAGTGAGAGAGAGAGAGAGAGAGAGAGAAAGAGTATGTGTTCATGTGAGTGTTTGTAGGTGTGAATGTGTGTGTGTACAGTATGTATGCTAGGAGGATAGAGCTGGGAGGATAGATCTGGGAGGATAGAGCTGGGAGGATAGAGCTGGGAGGTTAGATCTGGGAGGATAGAGCTGGGAGGATAGAGCTGGGAGGATAGATCTGGGAGGATAGAGCTGGGAGGATAGATCTGGGAGGATAGAGCTGGGAGGATAGAGCTGGGAGGTTAGAGCTGGGAGGATAGAGCTGGGAGCTTAGAGCTGGGAGGATAGAGCTGGGAGGTTAGAGCTGGGAGGTTAGAGCTGGGAGCTTAGAGCTGGGAGGATAGAGCTGGGAGGATAGAGCTGGGAGGTTAGAGCTGGGAGGTTAGAGCTGGGAGCTTAGAGCTGGGAGGATAGAGCTGGGAGGATAGAGCTGGAGGGTTAGAGCTGGGAGGATAGAGCTGGGAGGATAGAGAGGATAGAGCTGGGAGGATAGAGCTGGGAGGTTAGAGCTGGGAGGTTAGAGCTGGGAGGATAGAGCTGGGAGGATAGAGAGGATAGAGCTGGGAGGATAGAGCTGGGAGGATAGAGCTGGGAGGATAGAGCTGGGAGGTTAGAGCTGAGAGGATTGAGCTGAGACATACTACAGTGACCCTGACAGTATGTATTGTCTGTTCTCTCCCTGTGACAGTATGTATTGTCTGTTCTCTCCCTGTGACAGTATGTATTGTCTGTTCTCTCCCTGTGACAGTATGTATTGTCTGTTCTCTCCCTTTGACAGTATGTATTGTCTGTTCTCCCCCTGTGACAGTATGTATTGTCTGTTCTCCCCCTGTGACAGTATGTATTGTCTGTTCTCTCCCTGTGACAGTATGTATTGTCTGTTCTCCTCTCCACCCTGTGACAGTATGTATTGTCCTGTCCCCCACCCCCTGCCCCCTTGACAGTATGTATTGTCTCGTGACTCGTATGTATCTGCCCTCCCCCCTGCCCTCCCCACCCCTGTGACAGTATGTATTGTCCTGTGACAAAAATCCAAAAGCCTTGTTAAACCAGCATCATCTGGCGAGCTCATGTGAGTGCCTCAGTCTGTCTGCTGTACTGTGCAATCGGAAAGTATTCAGACCCCTTAGCTTTTTCCACATTTTGTTACGTTACAGCCTTATTCTAAAATGGATTCAATTATTTTTTCCCCCTCATCAATCTACACACAATACCCCATAATGACAAAGCAAAAACAGTTTATTTTTTGCTAAATAATAAAATTAAAATAATATATCACATTTACATACGTAAGTATTCAGACCATTTACTCAGTACTTTGTTGCAGCACCTTTGGCAGCGATTACAGCCTTGAGTCTTCTTGGGTATGATGCTACAACTTGGCACACCTGTATTTGGGGAGTTTCTCCAATTCTTCTCTGCAGATCCTCTGAACCTCTGTCAGGTTAGATGAGGAACGTCACCGCACAGCTATTTTCAGGTCTCTCCAGAGATGTTAGATCGGGTTCAATTCCCAGGCTCTGGCTGGGCCACTCAAGGACATTCTGTCCCAAAGTCACTCCTGCGTTGTCTTGGCTGTGTGCTTAGGGTTGTTGTCCTGTTGGAAGGTGAATATTTGCCCCAGTCTGAGGTCCTGAGCGCTCTGGAGCAAGTATTTCATTGTTTTACTCCATGTGTAACTCTGTGTTGTTGTATGTGTGGAACTGCTTTGCTTTATCTTGGCCAGGTCGCAGTTGTAAATGAGAGCTTGTTCTCAACTAGCCTACCTGGTTAAATAAAGGTGAAATAAATAAATTAAATAAATAAATACTTTGCTCCGTTCATCGTTCCCTTTTTCCTGACAACTCTCTCAGTCCCTGCCGCTGAAAAACATCCCCACAGCATGATGCTGCCACCACCGTTCTTCACTGTAGGGATGGTGCCAAGTTTCCTCCAGACGTGACACTTGGCCTTTAGGCCAAAGAGTTCAATCTTGGATTCATCAGACCAGAGAATCTTGTTTCTCATGGTCTGAGAGTCTTTAGGTGCCATTTGGCAAACTCCAAGCGGGCTGTCAGGCACCATTTACTGAGGAGTGGCTTCTGTTTGACCACTCTACCATAAAGGCCTGATTGGTGGAGTGCTGCAGAGATGGTTGTCCTTCTGGAAGGTTCTCCCATCTCCACAGAGGAACTCTGGAGCTCTGTCAGAGTGACCATCGAGTTCTTGGTCACCTCCTTGACCAAGGCACTTCACCCCTGATTGCTCAGTTTGGCCGGGCGGCAAGATCTAGGAAAAGTCTTGGTGGTTCCAAACTTCTTCTATTTAAGAATGATGGAGGCCACTGTGTTCTTGGGGACCTTCAATGCTGCAGAGATATGTTTTAGTACCCGTCCCCAGATCTGTGCCTCGACACAATCGTGTCTCGGAGCTCTACAGACTTCCTTCGACCTCATGGCTTGGTTTTTGCTCTGCCATGCACTGTAAACTGTGGGACCTTATATAGATAGGTGTGTGGCTTTCCAAATCATGTCTAATCAATTGAATTTACCACAGGTGGACTCCAATCAAGTTGTAGAAACATCTCAAGGATGATCAATGGAAACAGGATGCACCTGATCTCAATTTCGAGTCATAGCAAATGGGCTGAATACTTATGTAAATAAGTTATTTCAATTTTTTATTTTTAATACATTGGCAAACATTTCTAAAAACCTGTATTTGCTTAGTCATTATGGGGTATTTGGTGTCATTATGGGGTATTGTGATGTCATTGTGGGGTATTGTGTGTAGATTGATGAGGAAAAAAATTATGTAATCCATTTTAGAAGAAGGCTGTAATATAACAAAATGTGGAAAAAGTCAAAGGGTCTGAATACTTTCCGAATGCACTGTATTTATATACTGTATATATATATCTAAGGTTAAGGCGCTGCATCGCAGTACTAGAGGCGTCACTACAGACCCGGGTTGAATCCCTGGCTGTATCACAACCGGCCTTGTCGGGAGTCCCATAGGGCAGTGCACAATTGGCCAGCGTCGTTGCGGTTAGGGAGGGTTTGGCCGGTAGAATTTGTTCTTATTAACTGGCTTGCCTAGTTAAATAAAAGTTTAATTAATATATAAAACATTTTTAGAAGTCAGGGTCTCAACTTTCTTTTCAAAAGTACCATGTAGTGCATCAGCAGTTATGTCAGTCACTGACAGTCAATCAACATTTTATGCACGCAAATATGTAGAACTATAGGGAATTAGCTTTAAAACTGCAAAAAAACTCTCACTTAGGGCCCTCAAAGTGCTACAGGCAGCCTTGTCTGTTACTAATCAAAGCCATTTATATAGCAAAAGTTGGATACTGTCACGGATGTCGTAGGTTAGAGACCAAGACACAGCGGGAAAAAATATACTCATCTTCTTTTTATTTGGTGAAGAAGGGAAACACAATAAACGTATACAAAACACAAACAAACTGGACAGTCTTGTCAGGCACACAGCTAAACAAGCACAATCTCCCACAAACTAACAGGTGAAAACAGGCGACCTAAGTATGGCTCTCAATCAGCAACAACGATGTACAGCTGTTCCTGATTGAGAGCCACACCAGGCCAACACAGAAATACAACACTAGACCAGCCCCCTAGAAATATAATACAAGAACATACCCAACAACCCGGAACACCTAAATCTGTAACGCCCTGGCCATAGAGAGGGGTTTTTTGTTCTTTATTTTGGTTAGGCCAGGGTGTTACATTGGGTGGGCGTTCTATGTTCCTTTCTCTATGTTTTTGTATTTCTTTGTTTTGGGCCGTGTGTGTGTGTGGCTCCCAATCAGGCACAGCTGAAGCTCGTTGTTGCTGATTGGGAGTCACACATAAGGAGCATGTTTTTCCTTTGGGTTTTGTGTGTATTTGTTTCTGTTAGTGTTTTGCACCTGACAGGACTGTTTGGCTGTCGGTTTTCTTGTTTTGTTTGTATAGTGTTCTTTCTTTATTAAATGTTCAATGATGAACACTAACTCCGCTGCACCTTGGTCTACTCTCTCTCACGACAGCCGTTACAAAATCAAACACCCCATCTTACATAAATACATATCTAATAAACCCCGAACCACTTAAATCAAATACCCTTTCTACATAGATACACCACTAAACCCAGAAACACTCTACACAAAATAACCCTCTATATAAACACATAACCAAAAACATGTACAACAAATATCCTCTGCCACGTCCTGACCAAACTACAATAACAAATAGGCCCTTTACTGGTCAGGACGTGACAGATACTGCACCTTTAAGTGTTATTCTTTGTCATATGTGGCTGACCGGCTCGATTCGGTCTTACGTAGCAAAATTTGAATTGTGTTTTTTACATTGGATAAAAGGACAGACTCAGATATAAAATGGTATATCAATCACGACAGTTGAGGAACAATGGGAAAGTAATTCTGATTTGAAAGTTGATAAACTTTTGAGAAAATCGCCCTTGAATATTTTGGTACACCTACTGGAGAGCTCGTCTTTGTCTACACCCATTCAGCATCGTTCACACCCTCTTAACCCCACCCATCTCTTTAAGGATTCACATGTGAGGCCAGGTACTAAACAACCAAAGATTTCAAGACTTCAGTCTGGTTTATGCTATGTCTATCGACAGTTGCAGTGACATCATGAACATTCAAATGTCGTCTGACATAAAACTTGTCGTTGTCGTTATGAAAAATAATAAACACAAAAACTACAGGCTGCATGACATCAGCAGCCTTCTGGTCCAAAATAACTTGTGTATTTTAACACCAATAAACCCACCCGTTTAAAAATGAATTTTGTTGATGTTAATCTAGGAAACCAGGCAACTAAAAGCAACTTTGTAAACAATGTTTTGGTTCGTTTCAATTTTTTTTAGCTAACTAGCTAATGTTAAGTCAGCTGGCTAGCCAGTTGAAATAATGACCACATCATATAGCTGACAATATCTTCACTTTAGCTCATTTGTCTTTCATTATTACAGGAAAATAAACACACAACAAGATCATTATTTACAAGTTAATGGCGAGCTAATTACAGAAAATAGCTCATGGTTGTGAGTGTGATGAAATAAAAGCAGGGCATTCTAGCTAGCTAACATAACTAGCAATGCAAATGGCTCTGATATACGAATAATATTACTACACAGATCATACACGTAACGTTAGCTAGTGAGCCAGCCAGCTAATATTAGCTTGCTAATAGTACGTTTTAACTTGAAATGAAAACGACTTTCTGACTAAATTTGAAATGTAAAATATCTGAAAATGTAGTTAGCTAGACTCTTTTACCCGTATAAATGGATGGACGCTTCTCCGTCTCTGTCACGGATGCCATGGTTGCCCTTAGTTTGAAGATATAATCCAGTGTCATGACGTTGGCCTCTTTGAGTACAGGGAGGACAGTTGACCCCCTCCCCCCTTGCAACATCCCCCAACCTACCTCCCCCCACCCAGGCCCTGTGTGAAAGGGTTGTAAAATGCCAGAGGAGAATCTTACAACCACATGGCCCAGTTGAGACACAGAGGGGTCCCATAGAGAGACACAGGACATTCTTCCAACTCACAGAATTGGGGAACTGAATGACATTTGTGTTCTGGAGAAGGTATGGATGATTGGTGAAGAATCCAGCTACGAACTGGTCCGCTTGGTACAATTTTGTGATACTCAGAAGAGACAATATAGCCATATTACCATAAAACGGTTTATATAATAGCCTCAGCCTTGAGACTTGCATCCACATGGTTGTATAGAATGTATTAATAAGGATAAAGCTATTTGTAATACATTGAGATGCTATGTACTGATGTTAATGTGATAGAATTATATTTCTGTACCAAGCTTAACTCAGTCATCAGCACACCCCCAGGGACACAGACAGGACCAGGTGTCATGTGACATGTTCACTATAAAACCATAGTCTGACTTACTAGTCTTCAGACCCGGCCTCCACTCCATTGCGAGTTGGCCAATAGGTTTGACCATCCAAGTACTCTACTGAAAGTGAACTATACCACGTGGTTAACTTTTAGACTATCGATACCGACAGAATAAGAACAAGTCTTTGATATTAATTATAAGTTTGCAGCTAAGTAAATTATATAATTGAACGCGAAGACCAACGAAACATCCATTCTATGACGACATTAATGAATGTCGCTTTGAAAGATCCATTCTAACCGAGAGAGAGAGGGAGAACGCGGACAAAACTCTCCAACGGGGCGACGCTCCAACAAGGATCCCGACGACACACTGAGCGTAAATATATATTGATTGCAATTGTTCCCGAATGAGTGAGCGTTCAATTGTCAATTGTTAATATTGATGAACTCTGTGTACCTCCTCAGCTGAAAATTTTATGACCCATTGTTCTACAAGACACCAGCCATGCCTGTTAGCCACTAGGGCACATTACTCTACCAATTCTTTGTGATGATAATTACTGTTTGTATACTTTATGTGAATTACTTAGTTTAGTAAATAAATGATTTTAAGACAATTGATGCATGGATGACTCTTAGTAAAGACTGGGTTCGTGCAGATACAACAATTTACGACGTTTGGAATGAGACTGGACGCGAGGTAAAATACACCATTTAAACCAGAAGATAATCGGCCTATACTATAATAGAATATAATATATAATGTTATAATATAGGAAAGTTATATTAGGAAAATTATAACTTTGTAATCTGAATATTTTCCTTGGTGCCCCGATCTCCTAGTTAATTACAATTAAACGATGAATCAGTTTGATCGCGTGATAATAATTACAGGGAGTTAATTGATAAACATGTCTTCAGTTTAATGGTACCCCAAAGACACGACATATATGGAGCCCCCGTGCGAGGAATCTAAGATAGAATTGGACTTTGCTGTGAAATTCTATATATCAATTGTGCGAACAGAATTGTACAAACAGCCTGCTATCTAAACAAAGTGATTGTGTATTTTCCATTGGGAGAAGCTATTTAGAGTGGCTCCGGTCTTATAACTATAGCAGTGAGGGATAAATTCCAGATTTAGTCCGTTAGGCCAAACGGTACTATTTCTGTCGGTCAATATTAAGGCACATGAAAATTCACACGTTCCAGAAGGCATTTCTTCCCTCCAAAAAATGCATTTTGATTTAACAGACAGAGTTGGACGTTGAAATGCATCTTCTGTGAAGTAGTGACCCGCGACATACGCTTAGTGTCCTGAAACGAGTCGCAGGTACTGACTTGACAAACCCCTCCCTTCTCTCCTGGTAATCAGGGTCATATGCTGAAGCTGAGACCCACATCTCATCTCTTCTCCCTGGGGTTGACCCTACATCCCCCAACACACACACACACACACACACACACACACACACACACACACACACACACACACACACACACACACACACACACACACACACACACACACACACACACACATATATATATATACTATACACATACACACACACATAAACAAATACACAAGCAGATTGGAATGTCATACTGCTTGTCGACATGTGTGTATGAGTAGCAGAAAGATGAAGTGACTAGATATGTGTGTAAGCACTGTTGGAATGTATGCATTTGTGTGTGTGTGTGTGTGTGTGTGTGTGTGTGTGTGCATGCGTGCGTGTGTGCGTGTGTGTGTGTGTGTGTGTGTGTGTGTGTGTGTGTGTGTGTGTGTGTGATGTAGCAGCTGTATAAACACACCTCATGTAGCGCTATCTGAAAGGGTTAGACAAACAAAACACACTCTTCATCTCTATCAAGTCAACATCCGTGTGTGTGTGTGTGTGTGTGTGTGCGTCTCTCTCTCCCTCTCTACCACATCTGCTGTCTCGACCTCTGAATGCTCGGCTATGAAAAGCCAACTGACATTTACTCCTGAGGTGCTGACCTGTTGCACCCTCTATAACCACTGTGATTATTATTTGACCCTGCTGGTCATCAATGACCGTTTGAACATCTTGAAGAACAATCTTGAACTTAATGGCCATGCACTCTTATAGTCTCCAGCCGGCACAGCCAGAAGAAGACTGGCCAACCCTCTGAGCCTGGTTCCTCTCTAGGTTCCTGCCTTCTAGGGAGTTTTTCCCATCCAACGTGCTTCTGTATCTGCATTGCTTACTCTCTGGGGTTTTAGGCTGAGTTTCTGTAAAGCACTTTGTGACAACTGCTGATGTAAAAAGGGCTTGATAAATTTGATTGATTGCGTGCCTGTGTGTGTGTGTCTGTCAAAGTGCTGTAGAAAATTATTAGAGACCCTGAGAACAAGTTGGATCAACCGTCTGCGTCTGTCTGTCTGTCTGTCTGTCTGTCTGTCTGTCTGTCTGTCTGTCTGTCTGTCTGTCTGTCTGTCTGTCTGTCTGTCTGTCTGTCTGTCTGTCTGTCTGTCTGTCTGTCTGTCTGTCTGTCACTATCTGCTCTTCTATTTCTATCTGTCCTTATGTCCCTATCTGTTCTTCTGTCATTTTTGTCCTTCTGTCTCTATCTATCCTTCTGTCCTTCTGTCTCTATCTGTCCTTCTGTCTCTATCTGTCCTGCTGTCCTTCTGTCCTTCTGTCTCTATCTGTTCTTCAGTCCCTATCTGTCCTTCTGTCCTTCTGTCTCTATCTGTCCTGCTGTCCTTCTGTCCTTCTGTCTCTATCTGTTCTTCTGTCCTTCTGTCTCTATCTGTTCTTCTGCCTCTGCCTCTATCTGTCCCTATCTGTCCTTCTGTCCTTCTGTCTCTATCTGTCCTTCAGTCCCTATCTGTCCTTCTGTCCTTCTGTCTCTATCTGTTCTTCTGCCTCTGCCTCTATCTGTCCCTATCTGTCCTTCTGTCTTTCTGTCTCTATCTGGTCATCTGTCCCTATCTGTCCATCTGTCCCTATCTGTCCTTCTGTATCTATCTGTCCTTCTGTCCCAATCTGTCCTTCTGTCCCTATCTATCCTTCTGTCCTTCTGTCCCTATCTGTCCTTCTGTATCTATCTTTACTTCTGTCTTTCTGTCCCTATCTGTTCCTTCTGTCCTTCTGTCTCTATCTGTCCTGCTGTCCCTATCTGTCCTTCTGTCCCTATCTGTCCTTCTGTCTCTATCTGTGCTTCTATCCTTCTGTCCTTATCTGTCCTTCTGTCTCTATCTGTTCTTCTGCCCTCATCTGTCCCTATCTGTCCTGTGTTTCTGCCTCTCTCTGTCCTTCTGTCCTTCTGTCAGTTTTTTACAAGTCCTGACATTTAATCCTAGTAAAAATTCCCTGACTTAGGTCAGTTAGGATCACCACTTTATTTTAAGAATGTGAAATGTCAGAATAACAGTAGAGAGAATGATTTATTTCAACTTTTATTTATTTCATCACATTCCCAGTGGGTCAGAAGTTTACATACACTCAATTAGTATTTGGTAGCATTGCCTTTAAATTGTTTAACTTGGGTTAAACGTTTCGGGTTGCCTTCCACAAGCTTCCTCCCACAATAAGTTGGGTGAATTTTGGCCCATTCCTCCTGACAGAGCTGGTGTAACTGAGTCAGGATTGTAAGGCATCCTTGCTCTCACTCGCTTTTTCAGATCTGCCCACACATTTTCTATAGGATTGAGGTCAGGGCTTTGTGATGGCCACTCCAATACCTTGACTTTGTTGTCCTTAAGCCATTTTGCCACAACTTTGTAAGTATGCTTGGGGTCATTGTCCATCTGGAAGACCCATTTGCGACCAAGCTTTAACTTCCTGACTGATGTCTTGAGACGTTGCTTCAATATATCCACATAATTTTCCTGCCTCATGATGCCATCTATTTTGTGAAGTGCACCAGTCCCTCCTGCAGCAAAGCATCCCCACAACATGATGCTGCCACCCCCGTGCTTCACGGTTGGGATGGTGTTCTTCGGCTTGCAAGCCTCCCACTTTTACCTCCTAACATAATGTTGGTCATTATGGCCAAACAGTTCTATTTTTGTTTCATCAGATCAGAGGACATTTCTCCAAAAAGTACGATCTTTGTCCCCATGTGCAGTTGCAAACTGTAGTCTGGCTTTTTTAATGGCGGTTTTGGAGCAGTGGCTTCTTCCTTGCTGAGCGGCCTTTCAGGTTATGTCGATATAGGACTCGTTTTACTGTGGATATAGATACTTTTGTACCTGTTTACTCCAGGGTCTTCACATGGTCCTTTGCTGTTGTTCTTGGATTGATTTTGTCAGTGTCCGTGTAGTGGAGATCAGAAATAGAGTCAATCGCAGGACACCGAACTGAGTAAAATATATATATTTACTCTAGAAAAGCTCATCAGTCAAAATCCACGCAGGGATAAAACAATAATGACAAATACAACTAACACGACCAACAGTAAAATAATAACGCACAAAACATCATGATAACCAGAGCGTTTAAATAGGGAAATAATCGTAACGAAATGGGAACCAGGTGTGAACAATCAAGACATAACAATTGGACAAAGAAACATGGATCAGTGGCAGCTAGAAAGCCGGTGACGATGACCGCCGAACGCCGCCCGAACAAGGAGAGGCACCAACTTCGGCGGAAGTCGTGACAGATTTGCACTTTTCGCATCAAAGTACGGTCATATCTAGGAGACAGAACGCATCTCCTTCCTGAGCAGAATGACGGCTGCGTGGTCCCATGGTGTTTATACTTGCGTACTATTGTTTGTACAGATGAACGTGGTACCTTCAGGTGTTTGGAAATTGCTCCCAAGGATGAACCAGACTTGTGGAGGTCTACAATTCTTTTCTGAGGTCTTGGCTGATTTCTTTTGATTTTCCCATGATGTCAAGCAAAGAGGCACTGAGTTTGAAGGTAGGCCTTGAAATACATCCACAGGTACACCTCCAATTGACTCAAATGATGTCAATTAGCCTATCAGAAGTTTCTAAAGCCATGACATCATTTTCTGGAATTTTCCAAGCTGTTTAAAGGCACAGTCAACTTAGTGTATGTAAACGTTTGACCCAATTGTGATACAGTAAATTATAAGTGAAATAATCTGTCTGTAAACAATTGTTGGTAAATGACTTGTGTCATGCACAAAGTAGATGTCCTAACCGACTTGCCAAAACTATGGTTTTTTAACAAGAGATTTGTGGAGTGGTTGAAAAACTAGTTTTAATGACTCCAACCTAAGTGTATGTAAACTTCCGACTTCAACTGTATGTCCCCATCTGTCCTTCTGTCTCTCTATCCTTCTGTCCCTATCTGTCCTTCTGCCTCTCCCTGTCCTCCTGCCTTCTGTCTCTATCTGTCCTTCTGCCTTCTGTCTCTCTCTGTCCTTCTGTCTCTATTGTCCCTATATGTCCTTCTGTCTCTATCTCTCCTTCTGTCCCTATCTGTCCCCGTATCACTGTGTTTTCTTCTCACCACCTCAGGGTCACAGCACAGAGAAATCACAGAGTAAATAGTCACTATTTAATTTTGAATTTCACACACTCATCATGTCTGCTTCTTCCTCCTCTCCTCACTCATCTTCCGCTCACACTCTTCTCTGTGTGTGTGTGTGTGTGTGTGTGTGTGTGTGTGTGTGTGTGTGTGTGTGTGTGTGTGTGTGTGTGTGTGTGTGTGTGTGTGTGTGTGTGTGTGTGTGTGTGTGTGTGTGTGTGTGTGTGTGTGTGAGAGAGGGGGGAAACAAACTAACTACTCAGAGGGATGTGTCTGTATCCCCCATAAAATCCATAGCACTCCGTTCCGTATGATATAATACGTTACATTATGTTACATTAGATTGGCCTACCAATGTCATAGCGGTTGTACAATATAATACGAAATGCAGGACGAATAGTGTCCTGCATTTTCATCGTATTTGACCCGTTTAGTATGATATATTGTGTTATACTGCCTTAGTATGATATGTTTGACTGCTTTAGTATGATATATTATGTTCGAATGCTTTAGTATGATATGTTCGACTGCTTTAGTATGATAGGTTATACTGCTTTAGTATGATATGTTCGACTGCTTTAGTATGTTATGTTCAACTGCTTTAGTATGTTATGTTATACTGCTTTAGTATTTGTTTGACCCGTTTAGTATGATATATTATGTTATACTGCCTTGGTATGATATATTATGTTCAACTGCTTTAGTATGATATGTTTGACTACTTTAGTATGATATGTTTGACTGCTTTAGTATGACATGTTCAAATGCTTTAGTATGATATGTTAAGTTCAACTACTTTGGTATGATATGTTCGACTGCTTTAGTATGATGTGTTAAGTTCGACTGCTTTAGTATGATATGTTAAGTTTGACTGCTTTAGCATGATATGTTCAACTGCTTTAGTATGATATGTTCAACTGCTTCCGTATGATATATTATGTTTGACTGCTTTAGTATGATATGTTCGACTGCTTTAGTATGATATATTAAGTTCGACTGCTTTAGTATGATATGTTTAACTGCTTTAGTATGATATGTTACGTTCGACTGCTTTACCATGATATGTTCAACTGCTTTAGTATGATATGTTCGACTGCTTTAGTATGATATGTTCGACTGCTTTAGTATGATATGTTCAAATGGTTTAGTATGATATGTTCGACTGCTTTAGTATGATATGTTCGACTGCTTTAGTATGATATGTTCGACTGTTTTAGTATGTTATGTTCAACTGCTTTAGTATGATATATTAAGCTCAACTGCTTTAGTATGATATGTTCGACTGCTTGAGTATGATATGTTCGACTGTTTTAGTATGTTATGTTCAACTGCTTTAGTATGATATATTATGTTCGACTGCTTTAGTATGATATCTTCGACTGCTTTAGTATGATATGTTCGACTGTTTTAGTATGTTATGTTCAACTGCTTTAGTATGATATATTAAGTTCGACTGCTTTAGTATGATATGTTAAGTTTGACTGCTTTAGCATGATATGTTCAACTGCTTTAGTATGATATGTTCAACTGCTTCCGTATGATATATTATGTTTGACTGCTTTAGTATGATATGTTCGACTGCTTTAGTATGATATATTAAGTTTGACTGCTTTAGTATGATATGTTTAACTGCTTTAGTATGATATGTTACGTTCGACTGCTTTACCATGATATGTTCAACTGCTTTAGTATGATATGGTCGACTGCTTTAGTATGATATGTTCGACTGCTTTAGTATGATATGTTCAAATGGTTTAGTATGATATGTTCGACTGCTTTAGTGTGATATGTTCGACTGCTTTAGTATGATATGTTCGACTGTTTTAGTATGTTATGTTCAACTGCTTTAGTATGATATATTAAGTTCGACTGCTTTAGTATGATATGTTCGACTGCTTGAGTATGATATGTTCGACTGTTTTAGTATGTTATGTTCAACTGCTTTAGTATGATATATTATGTTCGACTGCTTTAGTATGATATGTTCGACTGCTTTAGTATGATATATTATGTTCGACTGCTTTAGTATGATATGTTCAACTGCTTTAGTATGATGTATTATGTTCGACTGCTTTAGTATGATATATTATGTTCAACTGCTTTAGTATGATATATTATGTTCCACTGCTTTAGTATGATATGTTCAACTGCTTTAGTATGATATGTTCGACTGCTTTAGTATGATATATTAAGTTCGACTGCTTTAGTATGCTTTGTTCGACTGCTTTAGTATGATATGTTCGACTGCTTTAGTATGATATGTTCGACTGCTTTAGTATGATATGTTCGACTGCTTTAGCATGATATATTAAGTTCGACTGCTTTAGTATGATTTGTTTGACTGCTTTAGTATGATATATTATGTTCGACTGCTTTAGTATGATATATTATGTTCGACTGCTTTAGTATGATATGTTCAACTGCTTTAGTATGATATGTTTGACTGCTTTAGTATGATATGTTTGACTGCTTTAGTATGGTATGTTCAACTGCTTTAGTACGATATATTAAGTTTGACTGCTTTAGTATTATATGTTCAACTGCTTTAGTATGATATGTTCGACTGCTTTAGTATGATATGTTATGTTTGACTGCTTTGGTATGATATGTTCGACTGCTTTAGTATGATATGTTCGACTGCTTTAGAATGTTATATTATGTTTGACTGCTTAAGTATGATATACTATGTTCAACTGCTTTAGTATGATATATTATGTTCGACTGCTTTAGTATGATATATTATGTTCGACTGCTTTAGTATGATATGTTCAACTGCTTTAGTATGATATGTTCGACTGCTTTAGTATGATATATTAAGTTCGACTGCTTTAGTATGATTTATTTGACTGCTTTAGTATGATATATTATGTTCGACTGCTTTAGTATGATATGTTCAACTGCTTTAGTATGATATGTTTGACTGCCTTTGTATGATATGTTATGTTTGACTGCTTTAGTATGATATGTTTGACTGCTTTAGTATGATATGTTTGACTGCTTTAGTATGGTATGTTCAACTGCTTTAGTATGATATATTAAGTTCGGCTGCTTTAGTATCATATTCAACTGCTTTAGTATGATATGTTACGTTCGACTGCTTTACTATGATATATTAAGTTTGACTGCTTTAGTATGATATGTTCAACTGCTTTAGTATGATATGTTCGACTGCTTTAGTATGATATGTTATGTTTGACTGCTTTGGTATGATATGTTCGACTGCTTTAGTATGATATATGAAGTTCGACTGCTTTAGTATGATATGTTTGACTGCTTTAGTATGATATATTAAGTTCGGCTGCTTTAGTATCATATATTCAACTGCTTTAGTATGATATGTTACGTTCGACTGCTTTACTATGATATATTAAGTTTGACTGCTTTACTATGATATGTTCAACTGCTTTAGTATGATATGCTCGACTGCTTTAGTATGATATGTTATGTTTGACTGCTTTGGTATGATATGTTCGACTGCTTTAGTATGATATATGAAGTTCGACTGCTTTAGTATGATATGTTTGACTGCTTTAGTATGATATGTTATGTTTGACTGCTTCAGTATGATATGTTCGACTGCTTTATTATGATATGTTATGTTAGGTTAGGGGTTAAGGTCAGGGTTAAGCTCAGGGTTAGGATTTAGGTTAAAGGTTTTACGGTTCGGGAAAGCGTTAGCTAATATGCTAAGTAGTTGCAAAGTAGCTAAAAAGTAGTAAGTAGTTGCAAAGTTGGTAATTAGCTAAAATGCTAAAGTTGTCCGGGATGTGATTCGAACGCGCAACCTTTGGGTTGTTTCATATTGGCATTATACACCCATCCAACCAGCCTACCTTTGTTTTTTCCTTAAGTAAACTACTTTCCATACCAAACGCAACATAGCACACTAATTTGAGTGTCCTGGATATATGTTTAATGTAATATATTATTTCTAGTCAACGTAACATAATGTAACGTAACACACAAATAGATTTGTCACGACTTCTGCCGAAGTCGGCTTCTCTCCTTGTTCGGCGTTGGGCGTTCGGTGGTCGACGTCACCGGCTTTCTAACCATCGCCACTCCATTTTTACATTGTTCCATTGGTTTTGTCTTGTTCCCTGCACACCTGGTTTTCATTCCCTAATCACACTGCATGTATTTATTCCTCTGTTCCCCTCCATGTCTTTGTGTGATATTGTTTTTGTTACGTGTTCGTGTGTACGCGCCAGGCTGGGTTTTTCCCCGTTAGTCCGCGGCTTTTCACGAGGGATGTTTATTGTACAACATTTGCTACATTTTTGTGACTGTTTCGCGCATTACACCATTACCTTTGGCTGGAGGTTTTCATGCAGTGGCGTCTGTCGGTTTTATTTGCCTCTGCCTTAATAAAGTGTGCGCCTGTTCACAACTTTCTGCTCTCCTGCACCTGACTTCTCCACCAGTAGCGCACACCTTGACAAGATTGGTACGGATATTAGTATAATATTACAGGTTTTGCTGTGAGACCAGGCTTCTGGTGAAAACAGAATGACAACAGAGGAGAAATAATAGGGATTTGTGTTTTGGGATGTCAGGAACTTTTGTGAAAGTACCCGCCAAACTAAAGAAGAAAATGTCATTTTTTTTATGTTGTTCAAAGATTATAATTTTTTTGGGTTGATTGTGTTCATATCAGTGTTGTTGGTTCATGGGAAGTTATGGAGGACAGTATCTTTAAGGACAGGTCTAAAGTCCTGTGGGTTTAATCCTTAAGAGTCTAAGCCTCAGCTTCTTCTAAGCTGACACATTGAAGTGTTTTCAGATGGTCATACTAAGGGTCATTTAGCAATTAGATTTTTAAAATTTTATATCAAAACATTTTTTTTTATAAAACAGTGAATATGGCCTTACTGCTAAACGTATTGTGTAACAGATTCATACATGAAAAAACAGAAATAAATCAAAAGGAAATTTGTTTCAAAGTGTCTATCCTATATCTGAGCGATATAAGAAAGATCAGTCATTTTTACAATATTTACAATAATGACTTTCATTTGAAACTCGTCAGTCTATTTTTGTTCTGAGAAATTAAGGCTATTCCATGCGAGAAATTGCCAAGAAACTGAAGATCTCGTACAACGCTGTGTACTACTCCCTTCACAGAACAGCGCAAACTGGCTCTAACCAGAATAGAAAGAGGAGTGGGAGGCCCCGGTGCACAACTGAGCAAGACGACAAGTACATTAAAGTGTCTAGTTTGAGAAACAGACGCCTCACAACTGGCAGCTTCATTAAATAGTACCCGCAAAACACCAGTCTCAACATCAACAATGAAGATGCTGGCCTTCTAGGCAGAGTTGCAAAGAAAAAGCCATATCTCAGACTGGCCAATAAAAAGAAAAGATTACGATGGGCAAAAGAACACAGACACTGGACAGAGGAAGATTGGAAAAAGTGTTATGGACAGACAAATCTAAGTTTGAGGTGTAAGGATCACAAAGAAGAACATTCGTGAGATGCAGAAAAAGTGAAAAGATGCTGGAGGAGTGCTTGACGCCATCTGTCAAGCATGGTGGAGGCAATGTGATGGTCTGGGGGTGCTTTGGTGGTGGTAAAGTGGGAGATTTGTACAGGGTAAAAGGGATCTTGAAGAAGAAAGACTATCCCTCCATTTTGCAACGCCATGCCATAACATGTGGACGGCACTTAATTGGAGCCAATTTCCTCCTACAACAGGACAATGACCCAAAGCACAGCTCCAAACTATGCAAGAACTATTTCGGGAAGAAGCAGTCAGCTGGTATTCTGTCTATATTGGAGTGGCCAGCACAGTCACCGGATCTCAACCCGGTTGAGCTGTTGTAGGAGCAGCTTGACCGTATGGTACGTAAGAAGTGCCCATCAAGCCAATCCAACTTGTGGGAGGTGCTTCAGGAAGCATGGGGTGAAATCTCTTCAGATCACCTCAACAAATTGACAACTAGAATGCCAAAGGTCTGCAAGGCTGTAATTGCTGCAAATGGAGGATTCTTTGACGAAAGCAAAGTTTGAAGGACACAATTATTATTATTATTTAAATTAAAAATCATTATTTAAACCTTGTCAACGCCTTGACTATATTTCCTATTCATTTTGCAACTCATGGAAAACAAGGACATTTCTAAGTGACCCCAAATGTTTGAACGGTAATATATATATATATATATATATATATATATATATATATATATATATATATATATATATATATAATGTGTGTGTGTATATATGTGTATATATGTGTGTGTATTTAAAATAATATATATATATATATATATATATATATATATATCATTATTGATCAGAAAGAGATCAATAATGATACTAACTCAGGAAGCCCTGATCACTGTCTGTTTAGAAGTCAGTGAGTCATTGTATGTGAGTGTTTGTGTGTGTGTGTATGTGTAAGAAAAAGGGAGCGATGGAGAAAAAGAGGGAGATACAGAGATATAGACAAGAGAGAGTAGAGGACAGAGGGAGAAACAGAGGAGAGAGAGAGCAGAGAGGGAGATACAGAAATATAAAGAAGAGAGTGGAGAGTGGGAGATAGGAGGAGAGAGAGAGATCCCTCCATCTCTCTCTCTCTCTCTCCCTCCCTCTGTCTCTCTCCCTTCATCTCTCTCTCAATTCAATTCAATTCAATTCAGGGAGCTTTATTGGCATGGGAAACATATGTTAACATTGCCAAAGCAAGTGAGGTAGATAATATACAAAAGTGAAATAAACAATCAAAATGAACAGTAAACATTACACGTACAGAAGTTTCAAAAGAATAAAGACATTACAAATGTCATATTATGTATATATACAGTGTTGTAACAATGTACAAATGGTTAATGTACAAAAGGGAAAATAAATAAGCATAAATATGGGTTTTATTTACAGTGGTGTTTGTTCTTCACTGGTTGCCCTTTTCTTGTGGCAACAGGTCACAAATCTTGCTGCGGTGATGGCACACTGTGGTATTTCACCCAGTAGATATGGGACTTTATCAAAATCGGGTTTGTTTTCGAATTCTTTATGGATCTGTGTAATCTGAGGGAAATATGTGTCTCTAATATGGTCATACATTGGGCAGGAGGTTAGAAAATGCTCTCTCTGTCGCTCTCTTTCCCTCTTATCCTTTCTCCCTCCCTCTCTCCCTCACTTTCCTTATTTCCTACCCCCCCCACGTTCTCTTTCAACATGAAAGCACAGAACAACAGACAGAGTATGAACCACATGAGTAACTGAGTAACAGTCTGGGTTGTGTTTCCCATAAGCTTGGTAGCGTCGAGTAAATTTTGATCAACTATCAAAATTCCCAGAAATCGTATTTGGAGGATTCCAGATTCCCTGCTTATTTCTTCATATTCTGGGAATCTTTTAACCAGTATTTCTGGAAAACCTGTGAATTAGAAGGAAAGTTATTGGAATTTTGCAACCCTAGATCCCACCTTAATTACTCTTACCTTCAGTCAGATGGCCAGGAGCAGGCATGCAGGACAGACAACAGCTTAGCAGCACCTCCCAGTGGTGAGTGCCGGTAGTTGAGGCTGCAGCAGTAATGTTACACCATAAAGCTTCCCAGAGGAGGAATCCTGATCTACGATAAGTTTTGCCTTAATGTATAAGATTACTTAGGGAACCTGATCCTAAATCAGCACTCCTAGTCTAAGATGCTTTACGAATACAGGCCCAGGCAGGCGGATAATGACCACTGAACACCTCTTTTCATCATGCTCATTAATGTATTAGAAAATAGCAGGTCCCTGGTGATAGAGACAGAACACAGCAGGCCCCTGGTGATAGAGACAGAAGACAGCAGGCCCCTGCTGATAGAGACAGAAGACAGCAGGCCCCTGCTGATAGAGACAGAACACAGCAGGCCCCTGGTGATAGAGACAGAACACAGCAGGTCCCTGGTGATAGAGACAGAAGACAACAGGCCCCTGGTGATAGAGACAGAACACAGCAGGTCCCTGGTGATAGAGACAGAAGACAACAGGCCCCTGGTGATAGAGACAGAACACAGCAGGCCCCTGGTGATAGAGACAGAACACAGCAGGCCCCTGGTGATAGAGACAGAACACAGCAGGTCCCTGGTGATAGAGACAGAACACAGCAGGCCCCTGGTGATAGAGACAGAACACAGCAGGCCCCTGGTGATAGAGACAGAAGACAACAGGCCCCTGGTGATAGAGACAGAACACAGCAGGTCCCTGGTGATAGAGACAGAACACAGCAGGTCCCTGGTGATAGAGACAGAAGACAACAGGCCCCTGGTGATAGAGACAGAACACAGCAGGCCCCTGGTGATAGAGACAGAACACAACAGGCCCCTGGTGATAGAGACAGAAGACAGCAGGCCCCTGGTGATAGAGACAGAAGACAGCAGGCCCCTGGTGATAGAGACAGAAGACAGCAGGCCCCTGGTGATAGAGACAGAAGACAGCAGGTCCCTGGTGATAGAGACAGAAGACAGCAGGTCCCTGGTGATAGAGACAGAAAACAGCAGGTCCCTGGTGATAGAGACAGATTAGCTCATCAGCTACACAGGTAAGATCAGACACAACCTGACTGCCTCAACTGTTAGAACGTCTTTGATTGCATTGTGCTTAATAACTGTTGTGTTTTACGTGGTTGTTACAACTGCTTTACATGTGTGCTAATACATGTGATTTACGAATGTTTATAACTGGTCTAAAACATGTCTTATGGATGTTTATAACTGGTCTAAAACATGTCTTATGGATGTTTATAACTGGTCTAAAACATATCTTATGGATGTTTATAACTCGTCTAAAACATGTCTTATGGAAGTTTATAACTGGTCTTAAACATGTCTTATGGATGTTTATAACTGGTCTTAAACATGTCTTATGGATGTTTATAACTGGTCTTAAACATGTCTTATGGATGTTTATAACTGGTCTTAAACATGTCTTATGGATGTTTATAAGAGGTATTAAACAGGCATTACGACTGCTTTGCTCTGTGATGCTGGGCATACACTACACGACTTCTAAAATTCTAATCCTAACAACGTGGACGTGCTCACGTTTCCCGATTTCCTCGACTCAAATTGTTAATTCCTTGCATCGTCGACCCCAGGAAGTGGGTGCTCACATGACACGATGATTCCTTTGATCCTGCTCTGCGTTTCTAGGTTGTCATAGGAACAAAATGTGACAGGCAAACAGTGAGCTGCTTTATAGGTGTGCACATTATTAACTGCATAAACATCAACAAAGAGATTTAGGAGCAGAATATGGACTTAATATAAAAAAATATATTATAATAATTATAATAATAAAATCTGAAAATGTCTTTTTGCTTTCTGTCATGGTAGGATGCAGAGGTAATGTTGAAAAGGCACCTGGTTCTCTCTCCAGCTCCACCAACCTGTCTCCCATCACCTTGGTCCACACGGAGCGTGTTCTCTCTCCAGCTCCACCAACCTGTCTCCCATCACCTTGGTCCACACGGAGCGTGTTCTCTCTCCAGCTCCACCAACCTGTCTCCCATCACCTTGGTCCACACGGAGCGTGTTCTCTCTCCAGCTCCACCAACCTGTCTCCCATCACCTTGGTCCACACGGAGCGTGTTCTCTCTCCAGCTCCACCAACCAGTCTCCCATCACCTTGGTCCACACGGAGCGTGTTCTCTCTCCAGCTCCACCAACCAGTCTCCCATCACCTTGGTCCACACGGAGCGTGTTCTCTCTCCAGCTCCACCAACCTGTCTCCCATCACCTTGGTCCACACGGAGCGTGTTCTCTCTCCAGCTCCACCAACCTGTCTCCCATCACCTTGGTCCACACGGAGCGTGTTCTCTCTCCAGCTCCACCAACCAGTCTCCCATCACCTTGGTCCACACGGAGCGTGTTCTCTCTCCAGCTCCACCAACCAGTCCCCCATCACCTTGGTCCACACGGAGCGTGTTCTCTCTCCAGCTCCACCAACCTGTCTCCCATCACCTTGGTCCACACGGAGCGTGTTCTCTCTCCAGCTCCACCAACCTGTCTCCCATCACCTTGGTCCACACGGAGCGTGTTCTCTCTCCAGCTCCACCAACCTGTCTCCCATCACCTTGGTCCACACGGAGCGTGTTCTCTCTCCAGCTCCACCAACCTGTCTCCCATCACCTTGGTCCACACGGAGCGTGTTCTCTCTCCAGCTCCACCAACCTGTCTCCCATCACCTTGGTCCACACGGAGCGTGTTCTCTCTCCAGCTCCACCAACCAGTCCCCCATCACCTTGGTCCACACGGAGCGTGTTCTCTCTCCAGCTCCACCAACCTGTCTCCCATCACCTTGGTCCACACGGAGCGTGTTCTCTCTCCAGCTCCACCAACCTGTCTCCCATCACCTTGGTCCACACGGAGCGTGTTCTCTCTCCAGCTCCACCAACCTGTCTCCCATCACCTTGGTCCACACGGAGCATGTTGTTGTTGCTTTCCTCTTCACCATCATTGTTTTTTTGGTCTCACATGTTGAATGCTCATTGGCTATTGGCAGTAGTCCTTGTCCAATCGCGTAGTACTACTAAATGCACAAGAAGAATTTTTGACATGTCAGAAAATGATCGGGACATCTGACAGGGGTCTGTAGAACAGAACATCCATCAACAGGTGCGTCCTTGAAGCTCTCAAACTACGTGATTCCTAAGGATCTGATCCTAGCCTAAGTTCATAAGATTTCACCCTGATGATGAAAATATGTCCGGGGACGGCAAAAACGTAACAAAGAAATTCCTGGCATAAGTGCGTTATTGTTTATTTATAAAATGTTGTATTTGTTAGTAAAAAAAATATTGTAGAAAATAATCAATCTTCAGTCTGTTGTGTTGAAAGGCTTCAGTTCAGACAGACTGACTGCAGCACATTAAGGCATCAGTCTCTCAACGCAGTGTGTGTGTGTGTGTGTGTGTGTGTGTGTGCGTGCGTGCGTGCGTGCGTGCGTGTGTGTGTGTGTGCACGTGCATGAGTTCATCGTTAGAAGCTTCGTAGGAGCATCGTTAAATCTCCAAGCTGTTTCCTAAAACCATCGTTTAATAAAGTTGCACTTGAAAACGTTCATTATTTACCGACTTCCTCACAACACATGTAGAACAGTTAAGTGTGTCGTCAGATGCATTTTTTCTTCTCTTCACTTTGATACACAGAAGACCTCTGCTAAACATAGAATCAAAATGTTTATCATCTCTCTGTGAACAAAATTGACTACAAGCACAAAGTTGCCAATGTCTTTGCAATTTTTTACAAACAAGCAAGTGATAAAAAAGATGCTTCAAATGATAACCGATATGACTGCATTAAAGATAAATAGCCTACAGTCTAGGCTACAGGCCTAAATAATTCAATATCGAAATCAATTACGTGTTCATTCAATTGAGTTCTATTCTTGGCTCAATATATTTCATGTTGTTTAACAACATGTGCGCAATGATGTGCCAAATTTTCATTTAGTGCAGTATTATTGGGTAATCATTAGAATAAGCCGCCTCAATATTTGCAGTCGTAGATGATACTATATCTCTGGGAGCTGATCCATCGTCAGTATTGTGGAATAATTATAATGTTTTTTGTAAGATTTGAATGGAGAAAGCTGATTGGAGAGCGGCGCTGCTTTTCTTTCTGTCCTATCAGTGTCTACTGTACACATGCTTCAACTAAGCACTTAGCGAATGTTCTTTCTTCGTGGTGTTTTGGGAAACGCATATTAAAATCTTCGGCCTTTGTACGAAAGATGCATCATTAAAACACTTGTAAACTTAAATAAGTATTTGAAAGTATTTCAAATAAGATTAAACAATAATAAAATACAAATGCACTTGAACCCAGGTCTGGGTCAGATATATACTGTACTACTGGGTCCATTGAGATCTCAGTATGTCCCTGTCCTAATCTGGTCCTGATTACACAGACCAATCTAGCCAATCTCTATCAGACTCTGTAATCCCTGACAGACAGGTTGACCTCATGTCAACTCCATTGGACTCTGATTCAGGTCATCTAAATAAGCAACACCTCACCTGCTGTTGCTGAGGTAATGTTAGCTCTAAAGGATAACACTGCAGGTAGATAACTGAGGTAATGTTAGCTCTAAAGGATAACACTGCAGATAGATGATAACTGAGGTAATGTTAGCTCTAAGGGATAACACTGCAGGTAGACGATAACTGAGGAAATGTTAGCTCTAAAGGATAACACTGCAGGTAGACGATAACTGAGGAAATGTTAGCTCTAAAGGATAACACTGCAGGTAGACGATAACTGAGGAAATGTTAGCTCTAAAGGATAACACTGCAGGTAGATAACTGAGGTAATGTTAGCTCTAAGGGATAACACTGCAGGTAGACGATAACTGAGGTAATGTTAGCTCTAAGGGATAACACTGCAGGTAGACGATAACTGAGGAAATGTTAGCTCTAAGGGATAACACTGCAGGTAGACGATAACTGAGGAAATGTTAGCTCTAAAGGATAACACTGCTGTAATGCGATGCTACTGGCGGCAGAGAAGTCAGGCGCAGGAGAGCGAAAACTGATTTACAACGGTTGTGTTTAATAACCATAAACTACCGTCAACAGAACAATACAATAAATGGGTCAAACAAAACCCAGTAAATACCAGCATACCGTGCACAAGCACTAGAACAAACACTTCCGGACAAGGACATGGGGGGGAACAGAGGGTAAAATACACAACATGTAATTGAATGAAATTGGAACCAGGTGTGATGGAAGACAAGACAAAACCAATGGAAAATGAAAAGTGGATCGGCGATGGCTAGAAGGTCGGCGACGTCGACCGCCGAACGCCGCCCGAACAAGGAGAGGGACCAACTTCGGCCGAAGTCGTGACAACTGCAGGTAGATGATAACTGAGGTAATGTTAGCTCTCAGTGTTTAGATGATAACTGTTATTCAAATATGTTTTGTTTTTTAAATATGTGATTCGGAAAGAAAAGGAGGTGAAATGGAAAGAGTAATAGTCCCAATCCTAAATGTACTGTCCCTTCAAGTACTCACAGCCCTTGACTTCTTCCATGTTTTGTTGTGTTACAGCCTGAATATAAAATTGATTAAATGTTGATTTATTGTGTTACTGATCTACACACAATATGGAATTATGTTTTTAGCCATTTTTACAAATTAATTCAACATGAAAAGCTGAAATGTCTTGATTAAACCAAGACAAAGGAGATTATTGTGGACTACAGGAAAAAGAGGACCAAGCACACCCACATTCTCATCGACAGGGCTGTAGCGGTAAAGGTTGAGAGATTCAAGTTCCTTGGTGTCCACATCACCAACAAACTAACATGGTCCAAGCACACCAAGACAGTCGTGAAGAGGGCACAACAAAACCTATTACCCCTCAGGAGACTGAAAAGATTTGGCATGGGTCCTCAGATCATCAAAAGGTTCTACAGCTGCACCATCGAGAGCATCCTGACTGGTTGCGTCACTGCCTGGTTTGGCAACTGCTCTGCCTCTGACCGCAAGGCACTACAGAGGGAAGTGCAAATGGCCCAGTACATCACTGGGGCCAAGCTTCAGGACCTCTATACCAGGCGGTGTCAGAGGAAGGCCCTAAAAATTGTCAAAGACTCCAGCCACCCTAGTCATAGACTGTTCTCACTGCTAGCGCACGGCAAGCGGTACCGGAGCGCCAAGTCTAGGTCCAAGAGGCTTCTAAACAGCTTCTATCCCCAAGCCATAAGACTCCTGAACACCTAATCAAATGGCTATCCAGACTATTTGCATTGCCCCTCTCCCCCTTTTTTACACCGCTGCTACTCTCTGTTGTTGTCATCTATGCGTAGTCACTTTAATAACTCTACCTTCATGTACATATTACCTCAACTAACCGGTTCCCCACCACATTGACTATGTACAGGTACCCCCCTGTATATAGTCTCGCTATTGTTATTTTACTGCTGCTCTTTAATTACTTGATACTTTTATTTCTTATTCTTATCTGTATTTTTTTAAACTGCATTGTTGGTTCGGGGCTTGTACGTAAGCATTTCACTGTTGTATTCAGCGTATGTGACTAATGTGACTGGGGCGGCAGGTAGCCTAGTGGCCTGATAACCAAAAGGTTGCAAGATCAAATCCCTGAGCTGACAAGGTAAAATTCTGAACAAGGCAGTTAACCCACTGTTCCTAGGCCATCATTGACAATAAGAATTTGTTCTTAACTGACTTCCCTAGTTAAACAAAGGTAAAATAAAAACATTTGATTTAAAAAGTATTCAACCCTTTTCTTATGTTATTGTTACTAAATAAGTTCAGGAGTGAAATTTTGCTTAATTAACAAGTCACATAATAAGTTGCATGGACTCACTCTGTGTGCAGTAATAGTGTTTAACATGATTATTTAATGACTACCCGTATATACAATTATCTGTAACGTCCCTTAACATGATTATTTAATGACTACCCACACATACAATTATCTGTAAGGTCCCTCAGTCGAGCAGTGAATTTCAAACACAGATTCAACCACAAAGACCAAGGAGGTTTTCCAATGCTAAGAAAGGCACCTATTGGTCGATGGGTAAAAAAAGCAGACACTGAATATCACTTTGAGCATGGTGAAGTTATTAATTATTACACTTGTGATGGTGTATCAATATACCCAGTCACTAATAAGATACAGGCGTCCTTCCTAACTCAGTTGATGGAGAGGAAAGAAACTGCTCAGGGGTTTCACCATGAGGTAAAGGAGTTTAATAGCTGTGATAGGAGAAAACTGAGGATGGATCAACAACATTGTAGGTACTTCACAGTACTAACCTAAATGACAGAGTGAAAAGATGGATGCCTGTACATAATAACAATATTCCAAAACATCCTGTTTCCAACAAGGCACTAAAGTAAGACAGCAAAAAATGTGGCAAAGAAACTAACCTTATGTCCTGAATACAAAGCGTCATTGGTGCACATCCAACACAACACATCACAGAGAACCAATCTTTATATTTTCAAGCACGGTGGTGGTAATGTTATGGGTAGGCTTGTCATCGGAAAGAACTAGGGAAAAAAAAAATTTGATAAAAATAAATGGAATAGAGCTAAACACAGGAAAAATCCTAGAGGAAAATCTGGTTCAGTCTGCTTTCCAACAGACACTGGGAGATGAATTCACCTTTCAGCAGGACAATAACCTAAAACACAAGACCAAATATACACTGGAGTTACAGTACTTACCAAGACAACATTGAATGTTCCTGAGTGGCTTGGGTACCATTTTGACTTGAAAATATATTCCAATGCTTGAAAATGGCTGTCTAGCAATGATCAGAAACCAGCTTGACAGAGCTTGAAGAATATTTTCAAGGATAATGTGAAAATATTGTACAATCTAGGAGTGCAAAGTTAGAAGAGACTTACCCAGAAAGACACATCACTGCCAAAGATGATTCTAACATGTATTGACTCAGGGGGTTGAAAACTTGTCAAGATGTATTTGTGCTTTATTTTTCAATGCTAATTGTAGGCTACTCTCTGTAATTATTGCCTACATTTCATGATGTGTAGACCTAACAACATATGCACAATGATGTGCCAAATATTTGATTTAGTGGATAGCCTTAGCATTAGAATAAGCCTCCTCAATATTCGCAGGCATAGGTGATAATTTCTCTCTAGGACCTGATCTGTGGTCAGTATCTAATGTTAAAGGTAAGAGTTGAATGGAGAAAGCTGATCTGAGGGCAGCGTTGCCTTTCTTTTGATCCAGTCAGTATCGACACATGCTCTAACGATGTACTTATTGGAAGTTCTCCCTGCGTGGTGTTTTGGCAAACACCTTATTAAAACACTTGTAAGCCTAATTCTATCGCTATCAGGAAACTGGTTATTACTTCATAGACATGGCTATTTGTATTTATGCAAAACAGATTGATTGTCCCACAGGTGCTTTACATTAAGAATGTGCCAGTTCCTGTAAGGGAATTATTTATTTTTTTGCTTACTGGGTTGCGATTTTTTGGAACACACTGAATGTAGCTTGAAACTGTTGACCCGGCAGCGCAAATTTGGATTCCAATGGCATTGACAGAGGAGGGAGTGTAATGAATTAATGGATCATAATGTACTCACTTCCGTCATCATGAAGTGCTTTGAGAGACTAGTCAAGGACCATATCACCTCCACCCTACCTGACACCCTAGACCCACTCCAATTTGCTTACCGACCCAATAGGTCCACAGACGATGCAATCGCCATCACACTGCAAACTGCCCTAACCCATCTGGACAAGAGGAATACCTATGTAAGAATGCTGTTCATCGATTACAGCTCAGCATTTAACACCATAGTACCCTCCAAACTCGTCATTAAACTCGAGACCCTGGGTCTCGACCCCACCCTGTGCAACTGGGTCATGGACTTCCTGACGGGCCGCCCCCAGGTGGTGAGGGTAGGTAACAACATCTCCACCCCGCTGATCCTCAACACTGGGTCCCCAAAAGGGTGCGTTCTCAGCCCTCTTCTGTACTCCCTGTTCACCCATGACTGCGTGGCCATGCACGCCTCCAACTCAATCATCAAGTTTGCAGACGACACTACAGTGGTAGGCTTGATTACCAACAACGACGAGATGGCCTACAGGGAGGAGGTGAGGGCCCTCGGAGTGTGGTGTCAGGAAAATAACCTCGCACTCAATGTCAACAAAACAAAAGAGATGATCGTGGACTTCAGCAAACTACCTGCCCTCCAGGACACCTACACCACCCGATGTCACAGGAAGGCCAAAAAGATCATCAAGGACAGCAACCACCCGAGGCACTGCCTGTTCACCCCGCTAACATCCAGAAGGCGAGGTCAGTACAGGTGCATCAAAGCTGGAACCGAGAGACTGAAAAACAGCTTCTATCTCAAGGCCATCAGACTGTTAAACAGCCATCACTAACATTGAGTGGCTGCTGCCAACATACTGACTCAACTCAAGCCACTTTAATAATGGAAAAATTGATGTAATCAATTTATCACTTGCCACTTTATATTATTTATATTAGATAATGTTTACTTAACCTACATTATTCATCTCATATGTATATACTGTACGCCATACCATCTGCTGCATCTTGCCATCTTGATGTAATTAGATGTATCACTAGCCACTTTAAACAATGCCACTTTATATAATGTTTTCATAACCTACATTACTCATCTCATATGTATATACTGTACTCTATACCATCTACTGCATCTTGCCATCCTGATGTAATGTATCACTAACCACCTTAAACAATGCTGCTTTATATGTTTTCATACCCTACAATACTCATCTAATATGTATATACTGTACTCCATACCATCTATTACATCTTGCCTATGCCGTTCGGCCATCACTCATTTATATATTTTTATGTACATATTCGTATTCATTCCTTTACACTTGTGTGTACAAGGTAGTTGTTGTGGAATTGGTAGATTACTTGTTAGATATTACTGCATGGTCGGAACTAGAAGCACAAGCATTTCGCTACACTTGCATTAACATCTGCTAACCATGTGTATGTGACAAATACATTTGATTTGAAGGGCTGAAATTTGTTCTGGATGCTCTAACAGCAAAGTGTCTGTCTTGTATGTTGACCTAGGTAATTAGCTAGCTAGCTAGCATGTGTACACTCACTGCACTGCACAGCCGATGCGCTACTTGCATGTACATTGGCTGGGTTTAGATTAAGCATAGCTAACAGTTTCTTAGCAAGACACTTTGTTTTATACATTACAGTTTGTGTTGTGAGAGGCTGGTCTTGGTTGAGGAAATGTAGGCTAGGTAGCAGCTGTTTGCGCTGAAACTGACAACCAGTTTGACAGTATCATGCCAGAGTAACGTTAGATATTTATTTAACTAGGGAAGTCAGTTAAGAACAAATTGTTATTTACAAGGACGGCCTACACCGGCCAAACCCGGACGACACTGGGCCAATTGTGCGACTCCCAATCACGGCCAGTTGTGATTCAGCCTGGAATGGAACCAGGGTGTCTATATTGACTCGTCTAGCACTGAGATGCAGTGCCTTAGACCGCTGCGGCTCTCGGGCACTCCAAAATGATGAGCAATGAGGCATTGCATGTATTATAAGTTAGCTGCGTGGCATGTTCCAAAAGTTTGGGGTTCACTATGAACTTTGCTTAGCTAGCTAGCTATGCTATATGGAAAAATGTAACTTAGCTAGCAAGAATATATTGTCAACATTGAGTTGTGGTGCACGATTTATATAGCTATGTTACGGTCTCGTTGGCTAGTAGCTAGCTATAATAGCAGCCAAGGATGTTTGCTAGCTTATTTGTTTGTGCTCTGATTTAGTTTACACGGATGACTTTAGCCATATGAAAAACCTTCCATTGCTAAATATACAGACCTAGCTAGCTTCCTTTCATTGTATCTTGCTTCTCATCTAACTGGTGTTAGCTAGCTAGCTACAGTTGCAAGCCTACTGCTGTTGCACAGCTCAAACTCTGAGATTCGTCTGAAAAGATGTTAGCATTGTCTAAAATGCTACAAAAACTTAGCACGTCGTTGGTTCTTAATGGACAGAAATGAACATGTGAGAGCAATTAATTTATACATTTAATAAAAATGGTTGAACCTACAAACTTAGTCAATACGACATATTTTAAGTCTAATGCTCACTTTATGGATGCTATAGTCTCGTTTTAATCCGACTTCTAGAATTTGAGCTAGTAAGGCGCAAAAAAAAAATACTCTGAAAACTGAATTGCTAACGACCCTGTTAAAAATTCTGTACGTGGTTCTCGGTAACAATTGGACGGCTGTCACGGCTGTTTGAATGATCGGACCAACGCACAGCATGGTTGTGGTTCCACATATTTATTAAACGTGAAACTGAATGCAATACACTTAAATACTTGAAAAAACAAAAAACTGTGACGCAGAGAGGAAAACACACTACTCAAAA